>NC_085046.1:99705746-101025887 GCF_963662255.1 Cinclus cinclus
CGTCATCGTTCTGTAAATTAAAGGAATGGGCGTTCATGAGGGGGAAGGAAGAGCTTCAAGTAAGAAATGTATTTCTAAAGGACTTAAAGCTCTGGTTGATTGCAAGCATTCAGTCAGCCCCATTCACCTCGGATAGTTTCCCTCAGTCTCCCACGATGCAGACAGACTCGGGGGGTTTTGCTGGCATTGTGTGCATCCCGCTTTCCCACCCACTTCCTCTGCCCTGTCTTCCCCATAGCAAGGCAGTTGCTATGGGAAGAACCCAGAATGAAATGCTGAGAGCTGCTGGTTAGCTGTAAATTTGCTCATAAGGAACAGAAGATACTTTGTTTTGGCTCTGCAGTTTTACACCTCAGAGCAAATTGCAGCTGCTTTTGATGTAGTCTGTTTTTTTCCAGAAAACTAGTGTTCCATACATACCCCAAAGGTTTAGCTGGAAAATCTAACAAAGTTAACTTGATTCTAGTCTTTTGTGGGGTACCCTAAACAGAGTGAAGTTTCTTTGTGTTCCCTTTCTAGATAGGTAAGACAACAGTTTTTAAAAATGTGGTGGTTCCTAAATGCTAATGTTTGCCAGGTCTGCAACATAGAAAGATTTTCTTTTTAATCTGATGGAAAGACAGAACAGACCTCTGAGTGCATGGAAATGGAGCATTTCCGTACTAATCCGATTCATCACTTCAATTTGTAAACGAGATCTCCAAACTGTCAGCCACGTCTTTGTGTATGCAGGAGAAATTTCCTTCATTTATTCAGAGAGCATTGCCTGTCATTGTCATTACTGCACAGTAGCCCCTCTGGGCTGACTGAAAAGGTTCACTAAGCATTAAGCAATGGGAGTTCCCACAGAGGTTTCTGTCTTTCTTTTGGAAATGTATAATCAACTAGTGGGCTGGATTACAAATTGGGTTGGTGCTTTTTATTCCCTGGTACCGAATTCAGGAGTTCTGCACTCAATATTCTCCTAAAAGCTGCAGCACAGAAGAGATGCAAAATTTTGTAAGTGGAAAGTTGTGCTGTTAATTCTCTATTTAAGTCTCTATTGCAACACTGGTGAACCAGTTCACCTGCTTGATACTGGAACGTTATTCCATAAATCTTGAATTGCTGGTGCTACTTTCTGGAGCAGAAAGGAGAACTTTTCTGTCTGAACTGATATAACTTTTTGTAGTCTTGGTGTGATTCTGATCATGTGAGCACCAAGATGTGGTACCACTGAATAAAAAATTTTGCTAGAATGGGCTACTAACAACTTTCCTTGGCCACTCTGGGCATCACGGAGTCACAGAGAAATTATTTGATGTATACCTCAAACAGTATACATAAAATAATGCCATCTACCGTATTACTTTTTCCCTTTCAAATTATAAATCTGAATGTTGATTGGCTTGAAACAAATGTTCGTAATAAAAGACAAGTGGAGAGAAGGGTCAAGTGATTTGAGGAGGAAAGATGAAGAAGACTGTCATTGTTGTTAAGGCTGAACATAAGACCATTTACATCACACTTATGCAGCTTCCAATGGTTTGGCACTCATGTGATGCCCATGAATGAGCCAGTGCTATTCCAGTTTGATGGGAGAAACTCCCTGTTTCTGGAGTTGCTAACCAGGTGGCTGGTTGTTGAGGTTGAACTCTGGAAGAAGCCATTTGTCTTTGAAATAATATGGGGTTTTTGGCTTCCAGGAGGAGTTCTGTTACCCCGTGGAATGTCTGGCTCTGACAGTGGAGGAGGTCATGCACATCCGTCAGGTGCTTGTGAAGGCAGAGCTGGAGAAGTACCAGCAATATAAAGATGTCTACACTGCTCTCAAGAAAGGAAAGGTAGGGCTGAGTCTGGGGAGGCTCTGAAGGGTACTGAGGGAGGCCAGTTGTACAAGCCTCCCATTTACACATTTGTTTCTTACCCGCTATTGGAGAGAAAGAAGAGTTATCCACCAAACATCCCCCTAAAAGTGTGACACATGGGTCAACTTCCTCAACACCAAAACCTTTCATGGAAACACCTTGTTTGTTCAGATTGTCTGTAAAAATGCAGTAGTGTTTGCAATTATCAGAGTACATCTGTATGTGTCTGGTTGGAACTTCATTGACTGAGGTGATTTCTGTCCCCATGCCTTCTGCAGGTTTGCTTACCTTTTCTGTTCCAGAAAATAGAATTACAGATAGCAATAGAAAACTACAAGTTCTTCATATATGAATCCTTACTATCAAGCACAGAGGGAATTAAAGCCTTCAGAGAAGTGATGCAACATGTGACCCCATAAGGAGGTTTAATATTAGAGACCCCTTAATTAATGCATTTTTCTTTAAACTGCAGATTGGAGATTGATACTTCCCAGAAGAAGCAGCATCCTTTTCTCCCACTTTTGATTTGTGCTTCTTGGACGCCTTCAGGAAGTCTATTTTGACTTCACTCTGTATTTTAACTGTATTTTATCTACCTGTTTCTAGTATGCAGATTTATTTTAAAGGTTTAATACATTGGAGGCAGAGGAACAAGTATCATATAATGTCATTCATTAGATTCAGCTGTTGCCTATTGTCTTGATATATAAAGCTTAGTAATGAGCTTTCATCAAATCTCAAAGTAGATTGAGGTGGAGTAATTAATTTACTCCACTATTAAAAATTGTTTGCTTTTATTTCTGGCCAAAGTTATCTAGTTAATGGGCAAGTACTTAATTTAGGCAAAACAATTTAAGGCCTAATTCTAAATATACGAAGATACAGTTCTGGACCTCGTTCTCAATATCATCTTAGAAGTACAGACCCCAGAACTGGATGTAGCACTGCCACTGTGACCTTGCCAACAGCAACTGGTCAATGAAGTCATCACTGTGTGGGACTTTGCTTAACACTGTGGATTCCTCTGTTCTTCTTCCTCTAGCTCTGCTTTTGCTGTCGAACAAGAAGATTTTCTTTCTTTACCTGGTCTTATACTTGCCAGTTCTGCAAGAGGTAAATATTTTATGTCTGTTAATAAATGAGTACAATTTCCTAGGGGAAAATGATTGATTTATACATTAGAAACCCTCAAATTTCTGCTGCATACTGTTGGTTGGGTTTATTTCTGTAACAGTCTGTGTTACAAAAAACTATGCAGAAACATTTAATTTGTAAGTGACTGAATTGTTTCCTTGGACTGAAACTCTTGACTAAGAGTGAGAGAAGCATTTCTTTTTTTATGCTTATGAGAAATCAAGATGAAATTTACTCAGACTCCCCACTCAACAGTTCTGTAATCTCTGTGTTTGGGGAAAACATTTCAAGACAATTTACTTTTTTGGCTAGTTTTTGAGTATTGGCGCAGGGGAAATGCAAGAAGGAATATTTGAAGGCAAAATGATCAATTTTAAGTTAACAGTGAGACAGTAAGTCAGAAGATCTATGTAATCGCTGAGTTTTGGTCTCACTTACCAGAAAAGGTTTCTTTAGAGGAAAACCATCTTATTTTTCTGTTTTTTCCCCTATTTTTAAATTTAGGTGTAGCTCTTGTTCAGCATTTCTCCTTGCTTCTGGCTTCATGTTGTGATTGAAGTTACTGTGTTGAAGAAGCTTTAAAAATAAAAATGTTTTTTAAGGGGAGGATGGAGGGAGGTGGGTTTCTGACTCCTAAAATTCCTTATTCTTGATTTAAACATATATTTTCCCAATGGATTGATTCATGCTCTTGCTTTTTTACACAGGCCTGTATGCTCACAGTGTTGCAAAAAAGTAAGTAAAGAAATTTATGTTTTGGGCCTTTCTAAAAAGCTGTGATCTTTGTACTGGTGCTGCATGTGCCTTGTGCTGTTCCCAACAGATGCGGCTGCCATCGAAGCCATACTCCACCCTTCCCATCTTCTCCCTGGGACCTTCAACCTTACAAAGGGGAGAAAGCTTCATGAGGCCAGAGAAACCCTCTACCAGTCACCACCATTCCCTGCGGAGCAGGTGAGAGACAGCTCGGTCTCACTTGTGTTGTTCAAATGTTCCCCAAATGTTTCATGCTGGGTTATCAATCATGAAGATGCTGCTCACCTGTTTTGTAGCTGGCCATGTTTCTAATGCCTCTAGTAACTTTTCTGCAGCCTGAAGAGCCGGGTCTCTTCTAGTCATAGCTTTGATTTACAGAAATAGCAACCTAAAAGTGTCTTAAACGGTTTTTGCATTACAGCTGAAAAATAATGAGAGTCTAGGACAACTGTATTTCTGTAGGACCTCTGAGAAAATATCCTTAAAATGTCTTTTTCTGGTGTGAATGAACTCTGGAGATAAATCTTGCATGGTGAAATCATCCACTGAATGAGAATTCAGTTATGTCTACTGCAGAGATTTATCTTCTTTTCACCTGATTTTTCTCACTCCAATTTTCATATTTTTTTCACTTTAATACTATGAAATTATTAGTTGTTTTTTATCTCTTACACACAGATGGATGTCAAAGCTAATGCAAGAAGTTAAATATAAAAGAAATGCTCCTTTTTGAGGGAATCTGCTGTATAAACCCTCTGCATAGATCACCACTGCTGTGGTACTGTGTAGATTAGACAAAGACATAAGCTATTTTTAGTTACTAGTAAGGTTGTTTTTGCCAGGATGTAAAAGTTACACATGCCCTCAGTCAGTGAACCTGCAATCTTGCCAATCCAGGCAGAAGCTGTCCTGTCCAGTGCTTGGTGTAATTTGGGAAAGGAGGAAGGGAAAAATTAAATTCAGACCTTTCTGATGTGATTTTTCCTGGAGCCTACAGCCAAGCTGACAAATAATGTCACTGATCCTGCTCTTTTGCCTTTCAGGTTGACCTCAAGGTCCAAGTCTGTGGATAAGTCACACGAAGAGTTTCCCAAAGAATTAATGGAGGACTGGAGCACAATGGAGGTTTGCGTGGACTGCAAGAAGTTCATCTCAGAAATCATCAACTCAAGCCGACGCAGCCTGTCTCTGGCCAACAAGCGAGCCAGGTTAAAAAGGAAAACGCAGTCGTTCTACATGTCATCTCCAGGAACCTCGGAGTACTGCCCCTCGGAGAGGACGATCAATGAGATCTGAGCCGTGTGCCTTCTGCTTTGCTTCCGTCTCCTTGAGGTCATCATCCATGCGCGAGGCCACTGGCACCGGATTGTCACCCCGTTGCTTCGTTCCACTTGACTGCCTTGGGTTTGCATTCGATCACAGGATTTCCTACTGCAGCAGTTCCAGGAGACACAGAGAGCTGTGCTTGGATCTGTGCAGGGTGATACACGACAGGTCAGCCGCTCGTGCTGGGAGAAAATCAATAGTTTGAAATTGTTGCCTCTTTTGTAAGTGTGCGTCGAAATGAGAAAGCCTTTACTTGCTTTCAATTTTTTTTAACCATGCTTTGAATCATTTTTCAGGAGATGAGCTGAGAGCGGGTGTCTGATGGAGAACCAGATCTAGCACAGTGTCAGTGTTAGCTCGGTAGCAAGCAGTAGGTCCTGCTGCATTCCCACCCTTGGAATGCTCACACCCTTTTTGAGGCAGCCAAAGGCCGTGTCACCCACCAGGCACCCAGCCTGAGCAGCTCTGGTCAAATCCATCTTCCTCTGAACCATTGTGGTTGCTCTGAGATAAGGGTGCAGCGTCTTACAAAGGGGCTCTACAGTGTCAGTGTCCTGGGGCAAAGCAGGTGACAAAGCTCTCCACCCGTGTGGTCGGTCATACCCCTGAGCTGCTGTACTTCTTAAGCCTTAGTGTCCTTCCGAGTGACTCCTGAGCAGGTTTTAGTAGTTTACTTTCTATCTTGAATGTATGATAATGACTACTAGGAGCAGTGAATTTTAGTAGTAGACAAAGTTGTACAGTTTATGGGGAGGATGGGAAATAAGGGAGGCTTTTAATTTTAACTGAATACCTGTAAAATTGTTCTCATGGTTACTCAGTGAAAGCAGTGAGTAAGGTGTAAATTTGTATTATAACGGAGCACACAGATACTGCTATAGTTCTGTCTGACGGCATATCCACTAGTAACCCCATTTTTTCTGGGGTTTATAACTTGGCTGTAAAAATTCATGTTCTGCTGAAATTTGGGACAGTGATCTCTCAGATTGGGAGCGATCTCTCTTTTTTTTCTTTAATCTTTTTTTCATTCTTTCCCCCTTTTTAATTCATTCACAAGGGAGTGCTGCTAGACTAATTGTTTAAAAGTTCCAACAATTTTACAATGTTAACTGACATCTCATGCTTTTTTGCACTTTTTTAATATTGAAAATACTTGTTTTTTTCAATTCATTCATAGCCAGAGTTAGTCAATAATTTGGGGCCAGAACTTCTTGGTATTTAAAAACAAGCTAACATAGCCAAGTTATTAATACTTGAAAATCAACTACTGTAACTTTTTTCATAAATTTTTAATACCCTGAGGCATATTTAATATCTATATAGTAGTGTATTATAGAATGACATAGCAGAAAAGTTTCAGATCTATTTATTAACATTTCTATACTTCGAATTAATGAGAGATACCTCAGAACTGCTCCAGAGTAGCTGGGACTGGACTTCCATAACATAATTTTAAAGGTGTATTGATCAAAACAGCTTCCTCTGTCCAAAAAGCCCAAGAGACAGACTGCCCCTCTGGCAAGGCAGAGTGCCCAGGCTGGGAGGCACCAGGGCTGCTTGGCTCCCATTTGGCAGCCTTTGGAGCAGCCATCCATATCATCTCTTCTAGACCAATTTGAAAAGCACATGCAAAAGTCTCTGTAAACCCTCCCAGGGAGTCAGCCATCCTTATTTTTTCTTAAAAGCCCCCTTGGAAGATGGGAATTTTCGCATACATAGGGTTTATTGAAATAGTTCCTATTTTTTGTTTTTTCTGAACCAATGCAAACAGGAAAAGCAGGGCTCAGTGCTAACTCTCCCTCCTTGCTCTCCCATTTAAGGTCAGGGGTCACAGCCCTCCTCTTGGTACCTCTGGAAAAGTGTCTTGCATGTTAAGACACCTGGAGTACTGGCATGAGACAGGGATGTAGGATTGCAGGGGAGCAGCACAGGCTGGCTGCTGGGAAAGGTTCTGCTGTTGCTGGAAGGGTCGCCTGATCTCAGTCACATCAGCACTTTTTCTTGTTTCTGTGCCAAAACCAGGCCATGTGTTTGCTACACAGTGCACCAGGGAAACCAGATGGAAACAAATGCAGGAAATCTCCCTTTGCATCTGCCCTGTTGTTGTTGTTGTTGTTGTCGTCGTTGTCACCATTTTTTCATGGAGATGCCCCAGCCATGTTGCAGTCACACAGTCCTCTGCTCACAGCCTGTGTCCCTGGTGTCCTCAAGCCACCAAAGTGCAGAGCTTCCAGCACATTTATTTTCCATTTGGAGGGGAACTTGGCATGTTGTAGGGCAGGCAGGATGAGGGACTAAGTAACTCTTAGGCGAAGGGAAACCAGTCTTTCATGCCTGTGCCCTTCTCCACTCTGGCAGTATCTGGGGGTGGCTCAGGGGTGGTGGCAGAGCCTTGTGATCCAGCCTGTGCCTTCCCAGAATTCCCACAAGTCCGTAGCTCAGGGCAGGCTCTACTGTGCTGGGCAGGGCACAAACACTGAAAAACAATGCAGTGGTTGTACAGATGGCTCCCTGCTGCTCACACAGAGCCGCTATGGGCCAGGGCCTGGATAACCTCCCTTTTTCCCTGGAAAAAACCCTCCAAGCTGCTTACGTGCTGTGGCAGGCTTCAGAAGACAGTGTGGAGGGCTGCCTCTCCCCTTTGTTCTATCCCTTCTTCCCTGGCACAGTGGCTCCGCATTATCCTGGCATTTCATTCTGCAAGAGGAGAAGCAGTGGGTTGGTTCATCACAGAAAGCCTGAAGGAGCTCAGCTCGCTGGTTGCCTGGCTCTGCAGAGTGGGCTATTTTTAGCTTTCCATCTCCTCCGTGCCTGCACCAGCATCCCAAATCCACTGCAGCCATTGGACCAGCACCCTGTGGTGCTGCCCAGCATGTCCTAGTTACAGGCTGAACCTCATGTCAGCATTGGAGGGGGAAATCAGAAGCTTGTAAATATCTGTAATATATTTATTAATATTTAGGAAGTTTCCATCAATCATGCAATGGGAATTGACTTTCCCATTATGTTTTAAAAAGGAAATGAGTCTTATTTATACGTGTGTTGGCTGTTTTATTAGAGTTAATGCTTTCAGCCCCCTAATACAGTTTGCACATCTTAGAGTGAATTACTGCTGAAAAGAACATGGCACTAGCACAGTGAACTCCGTTCCATGAATTTTAAAATTATTTTCTTCTGGTTTTTTTTAGCTTTATTAGTATGCCCAAGGTCTGTTAAAATATATCATAGGAGACCCAAGGAGCTAAAAATGCCTCTGGCAGCATCAGTCTTGTTTTGTATGTGAACCTGGTTGTGGGGAATACAAAACCAGCTCTGCCTCATGGCAGTGATGGAAGATGTGAGCAGGCTCTTGCTGCTGCTCTCAGACCTGACCTTTTAAGTGTTTATGGTGACAGTAGTGTTCTGAGGGGTTGTTGGGGTTTTCTTTCTCTTTCTCCATTACTTCCTTTATACAGGGAGGGGTTTTACCTGGTAAAAATAAAATGCCTTTCCATTATAACCTTTGTCTGTGTTAATTATTCATGGGGAAGCTGATTTTAAGGTTCTGTCTCTCTCTTTTTCATGCTTTTATAGTTTTGTAAGATCACTGAGATGTTTCTTTTGGCAAAGAATTGTTAATGAAAATGATTGCATAACAGTTGAGCACTGGCTGGGCTGCACGAAGGGATAAAAACATGTCGAAGTACCCTTAGAATAGCAATAAAAACTGCTTGTGTAACCCCAGTGATGTGATTAGCTCCTCGTCATCATCTGTGGCCAACTCCCTCTGTTGTTACCAGTGTGCTGCTTCTTCCAACACTGGCCGACTGTACCTGAGGCAGCATGTTTGTCCTGCATGTAATACAGGCTTTGGGAAATCTCCATCCTTCCCTCATCATTGGGAGAGAAATGCTGACAGTCTTTCAGAGAGGTTTTTGTTGGATTTGGTTTAGTTTTTAAACCAGAAGTGGAGAGAACATTATTATCACAACTCTTACATTGTTCTCTCTTCTCTCCTGAGCATCCCTTTTCCCCCAGTCAAGTTCAGCATCAGCTTCCCTGGTTCGTTACTGGCTGCATGCTCTGTAGGTTAAAACTTAATTAGAACCTCCAACTTTGAACTCCTGATTGCTACCTTCCTGCTTTACTTCATCCAGCAGCTCTGCACAGCTCTTAGGAATGTCTGTCTTACAGCTCAGTCTCATCTGTGTAACAGTGACAGCACATGGGCATGAGAGAAAGGTGCTGCAACTCTACACTCTGGTGCTACAGCACATGGATTATGTTCATGTTACCAGAAAATTTTATACTGTTGCCATGTTGATAACTTGGAGCTCCTCTGGTTTATTTCTTCTTTTGTATATGTGTATCTTAAGGCCAGTCTGAGAATGTTTATGAATACCAATTCCAGTTATAGAAACCTCTTTCATTGTTTGTCTGATCTTTACTACTGTGTTTCTGGTTTTTTGGGTACCTGAAATTACTACTCCCCAGAACTTCCTTGTAGGAGAACCATGACACAGGGGAATTAGCTCAGCCTGATGTGATACACAAAGCCACAGAACCCCCGTGCTGAGCAGCACCTGTGAGTTCCAGCAGCCCAGAGCAGAGGCAGCCTGGGACCTTCCCTGTTCCCTCACCTTGACATTGAAAAATCCCAGAGCTGCCCGTGTTGTTCAGCTGCCCTGGTACAAGCTGTGAGCTGCTCCATGTCCCAGGGTCCCCAGTTGCAAAAAGACACTTCAAAGTGGTTACACACTGTTTAAATAATTTTGGGAGCTGCTGCTGAAGAGCTGAGTGCTTAGAGCTGAAAGGATCCTGCAGTGCAAGTTTCCATCTGCTTTCAGTACTTGAAAACAATTAGTCCTACTTCCAGGTGAAAAAAATTCCAGAGAGGTGAAACTTTACAATACTTTGACTAGCAAAGACTTGAGAATGAATTTTTCTATGGTGAGTCTGCACTCAACAAATGTCATGGGGCATAATCAGGAGATGGAGCTAAACAGGTATACAGTAGTAGCTTAATTTGTTTATTTGAAGTAAATCAGTTCAGTAACATTGCAGCTTCTTCCCTGGTCAGGCTGTTTTTCAGTGGCAGTGCCTGGCTGAACTGAGTGTCAGATGTGAGGTAGCCCAGACTCTGTGTCCTGAGGTAATGGGAGCTGCTGCTGTCTGCAAAGGTCAGTGAGATAGGTTCTGTAGAACATTTCTAGAGGAAGTGCTTTGCAACAGACCCTTCAGAACAGGCCTTACTATAGCTAATTAAAAATACATTTGTAAGCAGATTGTCTTCCAACGTGCCAGGCTGCTACTGCAAAACTCACAGCTGAAAAGGACCTGTTAGGTTATTGATACATTTGATTTTTTTTTTTTTTAAAAAAAAACAACCCATAAGAGCATTCAGTATGAAAAAAAATATTCTTGGTCCCTCCGATGCAGCTGAAGATGTTTCCAGTAACCTTCAGGTCCTCTGCACTTCTCTAACCAGTGACACCAGTGCTTAGAAATGGGAGCCAGCAACACTTTTGGCTTTTGCAGGATGGGTCCTGGGCCAGACAGTGTGGTGTGGGATTTTTTAACTGGACTTCAGAAATGTGAGTTCAGAAATCTACTAAATCTAGAATTAAAGGACATGGGCATGAGTTGATGTAAGTTCTGCAGGAGGTGGGCTTCCAAAGTTTGGTGGAAATAAGCACCAGTTCAGCTGGCACAGCTCCATTGAGAGGCAGCGCTCTTATGGCCCAGCTTTCAGGAGAGACAGAGCCCAAGGCTCAGCTCCAGCTGAGACATTTAGGGTGGGCATGTTCGTATCGAAGGGCTGGTGGTTACACTACCTGTGAATCAAAAGCAAAATGAAGATAACAAGAAGGGGTTTTGAGCTGTATTTCTGTTAAAGCTGGTTCCATCTCCCTAACCCC
Source organism: Cinclus cinclus (assembly GCF_963662255.1). NCBI lineage: Eukaryota > Metazoa > Chordata > Aves > Passeriformes > Cinclidae > Cinclus > Cinclus cinclus. The sequence continues at coordinate 99,716,707 of NC_085046.1, forward strand.
CTTCTTTAATAAAGGAAAACAAAAATCCAAACAGGAAGTGCAGAGGTGCACTTTTTGGACATGAACAGACCTAAAGCACAAACCCTTCCCCTTCAAGCTTCCCCTGCTTCTGTGCTGTCACTGTGCATGTACCATCTGTGCATCTTCAGGGACACCAGGGGCATCAGCTCTAACAGCGAAAGGCAACAGAATTGTCTTCTGCTTGTTTCCATGTTATGTGGTACTGAAATGCAATTTCTTGTTTATGTATTACTAATAAAAAGCTCTTCAAAATTACTGCATTGCTCTTGCTTTCTTGAGGGAACTGTGAAGACCATGGGCACCACTTCTTACAGAGCACAGCTGGCAAGGAGATGCTCCACAGTTGTTTGGCCAGGCAGAGCCCTGAACCTTAGCTGCTGCAGATCTTAGCAAGGTCAGAAACAAAATTATAGCAAAGTAAAAGAGAAGGTATTGTACCAGCAGGACCCCACATTAGGAGACCTTACTGATCACTTCACTTGCAGGTGCCTTCCAGTAAAGTGAGAATCATACCTCAGTCATCTCAGCTGTGGAAAAATTTAAAGGACAGGACTTCTGTTTCACAGAAATGCCTTCTCAGTGAACAAATCCATAGTGAAAGCATGACCTGCTCCCTGGAGCTGTGATTAAAAGGCTTAGCCCATAACCTGCATGATTCTGACAGGTGACAAGTAGTGTTGGGAGGGGTAAGAAGATAGCTTATTAGATAAATAAGGTCTTACTTACAAGTCAAGGCTAGTGATTTTAGATAAGTCTTTCCAGTTCTAATGCAAAATGAAGCAGCTGCCAGTCCCAAATGGAGTAACTAGTCCAGCTCCAGAGGACTCCTGCAGAGCTTTTGAACAGTGTGTGGCTTACAGCAAGCTCCAGGGAGACTGGTACGGGATCCTGCTGCCTACAGACTAATGGAAATTATTTTTCTGCAGCTTTCTCAGAAAACCAACAGCACATTAGATATTATCACAGTCACATCCAGAAGTGTTTTTTTTTGAACTGCACAGGGCATTTATTTATTTATTTATTTATTATTTTTTATTTTGGATAGCACCATAGGGTACATAGACACTTTACAGCCCTGGCCTTCACAGTTCTCAGTCTAGGAAGGTGTAACATTAGGAATGGTGTTGCCTACCCACCACTGCTTCACCTCAGGATCTGAATGAAAAGTGTCTCCTCAAGGAACATGGCTGGTCATTTACTTGGTGCTAGGTTATTACTGTAATGTCCTGTCAGTACATCAGTGCCCAGTTTGTACTCTGCAGCAGTTCCTGACACCACCTACTGCAGCTTCAGGCAAAACTTTCAAGAATACGGAAGTTTTCACTAGGATTGCCTGTTGTCCCAACAAATATAATCCTGCATTATGCCTGCTGACCTGATGGACGAAAAGAAATAAAAAGCATGTGGGAGCATGGAAGACTCACACTGGCACAAGACCAAATTTAGAAAGGATAGTCTAAAGAAACCAAACTAATTACACACCAGACCATTTGACTACACTGTTTTAAGTTAATACCTTTTGTTGCTAACATGAGCCTGCAGCAGCACAAAAACTAGACATCAACCAGAAGCCAATCTACTTTGAGTCTGGGATCTTCAGCATCTTAAAATCCTTCAGTGCCAAGAACCAACATGGCCAGTTTGCCATGTTCTGGGAACCACTGCTGGTGTCTTCCCTTGCTGCTTCCCCTGCAGCCAGGAAACAGCTCTTCCCAGCTTCTTCCTTCCACAGCAGGCATGTGTGGCACAGCTGTAAGGGATGGGGAGAGCAGCCACACTTCTATCCAGTGTGGAGACCTTATGTGCTGGCACCAAATTCTTAAAATCCAACCACCTCCCTACATCACGCCCCCTGCTCCGTTTCCATTGAATTGCAACCCAGCAGCTGAGGAACGCCGAACTGCAGCTTGAACAGCTGCTGCAAACAACCTCCCTCTCACAGCTCCAAAACCCTACTTCAGTTCCACTTTCAACTCTCAAAGTGAAGAATTCTTATTCAAGATGGCACTTGCTACCTATTTAATCAACATGGTTACAAGCAGAGCTTTCTTCTGCTTGGCTCCCAGCACTTCAAGATGCCTCCAAGTAAATCAGGGCTGACTTTACACCATTTCTGCCTTACACATTTTTTTCCTCCTACATATCCTTTTCCTCCTGCTCCAATCCAAAAAGCTGCGCTCTGCTGCTCCCACAAGCAGCCCAACACTACCCCTCACGTGCAACTTTCTGTCTTTGAGACACGTCAGTCAATGCATGTGACATAAAACCAACTTCAGAAATACTTTTTAGCCATTTCCAGTAAAAAAAGATGGAGGAATTTCTCTAGGGAGCAACGAAAATAAACAATTCCAAAGGCAAGAGGGTTTTTTTTGCCTCAAGAGCCAACTCAGTGCAAATTGGGATGCTTCAGAAACAGTGTTACACACAGCACAGATAGCTGGAGATCCCACTGGATCCCATCAATCTCACCAGTCACATGGCCAAGGGAAAAGAAGGATGGAAGCCCCATATGCCAACAATAAGGGCAGGGAACGGGGCAAAAAGTGCCCAGGAAAGCTTATGGGAAATTTAGAACCACTTCATCTCCTAAACACTGGAGCCTACCTCGTTCCAGTGTGACCCACTGCAAGGTCCTTTGTACACACTGGCAAAATGAGCAGCCACAGGAGGATCAATAATCCCATGGATGCACAACTGGCACCTACCCCTAAGACAAGAGGGAGCTGAGCGACAGAATGGCCTCCAGAAGAAATTGGTCTTTTTCCTACCCAAAGCTTCCCTGCTCTCCTTTAGCCTAGAGAAAAGCAGGAAAGGACTGAGCACAGGTAGGAAAGGTGCTGATGCCTGGGAAGTGGAGCAGCAGACAGACTGGAAAACCAGGTATTTAGCCACATAGTTCCTAAGTGGCAGGAAATGGTGGAGTGAAAGCAGCCCAAAACCAGGGAGGAATGAAACACCAAGGAGATGCTGCAACAGAAGCAGACAGCAATTAGCTCCTGCAAGAAGGAAACAAAGTGTCAAGAAAGTAATTCAGGTCCACATAAAAAGAGCATTGTAAATATTTGCTATTCATTTAACTGCCTTGAATAGACGTATTTTTAAAGTATTTTATTCATTAGGATCATGTAACTTAGTTACACCCAAATTAAAGTTTACTTTCAAACTAAACAGAATATGAATGCTGAAAATTCCCTTAAGTTACAAACACTTCAAAATTATCAGATCAAAACAGTGACCAAAATTATACTCTTCTATTTCTTTAGAAGTAACTCATGCTCTTTAAACGGCTTCCTGAGCACATGCTTGCCACTTGAACAAGTAAACATCCTTGCAACATTTATTTCACTTTGTGTGCACACCAAAAAATAAGTTAAAATGCCCTTACAGAGGGCTCTGTCTGAGAAACATAATACTCCATCTGGATCAAATATGACAATTCTGTAAACATCAGACAAGGCTAGAGTCACTACCAATATATATTTATGCATATATAATAGGAAAGTTTCTGCAGTTATTTGAGATATTTTTCCAGATAATGAGAAGCATTTCAAAGTATTTTAAAACCCATGTGGAAAAGTGTTGAAAAGGTTTGGTTACACGGGTAGTCAGTAGTTAACAGAAAGCATTTAGAAAGGAGAGTCCATTTGTGGTTCTTGTACTCTTGTTTTCTCCATTCAGGGAATGAAAAGTTTCTCCTTACGAAATCTTATCATTTGGATTTAAAATTTTCTGCTCATTTCTCATTCCAACTCTTCTGGTTATTGCATCAATTTCTCCCTCAGTTAAGACATGATGTGAAGAGCAAGGACCAGTGGAACAGCATGGTCTCTTCATTCCAGTAGCCTACAAATACCCTTCTTAGAGATAAATAAGTATTTTCCAGCACCTTGCAGTAATCACTACTGCTGTCCTCATAGGGAGGGGAGGAACTAGGACAAATTAATAAATAATAAAATAAATTATACCCTTCTCCCCACCAGAAAAACTATTTTAGGTTATTAACATCAATAGAAACTTTATCTTTGTTTGGATACAAACATCTAAGAGGTAAAGTATCTGTGTCCTGTTCAGACAGCACATTTAAACAACCTAAGAAGAGTTAGTTCCACACAAGATGAAGCCTTTCAAGATGATCCTCTAGATAAATATCAAATTCTACAGTATCATGTTCTGACTCATGTAGTTCCCTTTAACTAGCCATAAGACATTATCAGATTACAAACCAGACAAAATTCAGTGCTCTAGGACCTATCAGTCCTTCACAGAACAAAGGTTCACATAAAAAACTCCTAATCCCACACAATGCTTCTTTTTCAAGCTTTTCAGTTTGAGATGGTGCAAATATAACATGCCCTCTACCTTTGTTTCAAAAGGCACATTTAGGCTGTTTTAAATGTGCTAAATGTTTGGTTTCCAGTGTTAAGCATAAATTGTTCAAATGAAAAGAGCATCTGCAGGAGGTCAGTTTAATCTTCAGGAGCAACAAGAGCTGCTGTGGAGATGATGGATGAGGTTACTTTTCTGCTGATCTGGTGTTCTTATAAATGGACAAAATCTCTGCAGATCAGCCTGGGGAGGGAGCTCTACAGAGCAGTCTGCAGAATATGACTTTTCTATCAGTTACTTGGTTTTATTTGGTGAACCCAAATATTTGGCTTTATTTTTCTGTTGACGCTGCTGCCATGGCTGGTTTGATCCCCTCACGTGTGGACTTCAGCTCTTCCAGTTCTGTGTTTAGTTTGCTGATCACCCACTCCAGGGCATCCCGACCCTGCCAGGAAAATATCGGAATTTAGGATCAGAACAGACACACCACCACTGCTCGTGTTTCTATAGGTCTTCCTCTGTCAGACATGAAACTTGTTTTAAAATCAATGTCATGTCTGCCCTGCATAGTTTGATACCAGATTATATTGATAACTTCTTAGCATCTTCTTATGGAAATTGCACTGCAAAGGCATTTGCTTCACCCCTAAGCCAGAAGCAAATGCAATGCTGGTGTGAGCCCCCAGTAGCACACCGAGACAAAAGGCCTAATTCAGTAGTCAAGTTTCCTTACCTAAGAGAATTGCTGTTTTTGCTGTTTGCTGCTCCCACCACCCAAAGAATATCAGCAGATTTATGGCAAAATCCAGGTATACTGTTCTCAGTTTCATTAGCCAAGTTATATAGAGAGTTTCTGAGAAGATCCAGGACAAAGAAAATCTTCCAAGTGCCCTTTGAAGTAGCAGCTAAGTGATCTGATATCTATTATGAGTTCAGAAGTGGACTCACACTGAATTCTACATTTATATACAGCAACTTTCCAGCAGATAAATCAGACTAATTGAGAGACTGGAGTTGCACATTTTATGTCAAGGTATGGGAACGTCTCAAGCTCAGCACTGACAGCCAGTGCTTCAGTAAGAACTGGTGAACCCAGGGCAACAAGCCTGCCAAAAATCATCCGAGGAAGACTCTACAGCAGCTGCACCTCAACGACCACAAGATGCAGCCAGCGGCACAATGAAGTCAAGAAAATAAAGAGTTTAACTAAAACAAAGTCAAGATTTTAGAACTCTGCAAGCTCAGAATAGCAGCTTTTGTCAAAGCAAGCAGATGGGATCAGACCAGGAGAACACCTGGCCTTTTCTCATTTAGAGAGAAATCAAGTGACATTCACCTTTATTACTCTACTAAGAATAAGAAACACAAACAGTGGAGAGCACTAAGTGGGAGCCACATGGCTCTGGCCAAGTTTAGAATTCTGGAGATAAAGGATTGAGCCCAAAAAGCCATAAATGTTCAGGAGAGCCATTGTCACTGTTCAAGCCTTCTGCAGACATTGACAGAAAGGACAAGCATGGCCTCTTCTGCATAGAGTTTTGTTCCCAACTGTGATGTGCTACTTTTGTATTTATTAAAGGTGATAAAGTGCACAGAAACATCACAGTGTCCAGAATCTGCTGTTGTCCTTTATAGACTACTAAGCATGAACAAGAATCTGCATAAGGAGCTTTGAAAATCTAAGGGAAAAAGAATGTCAGAAGAAAGCTCATACGCTCTTCAAGGACTTTTTTGCCAGGCTAGAAACATTAGTCTGGAATAAAATGAAAACCCCAGATCCAGAGTGCAAGGTGTAACCTATGAAAAGCGATGAAGTTTTACTGTGAATAGGAGCACAGTTGTCTCAATTCTCCCACTAAGGTCAGTGAAGGGCTGACTTGGTTTCTCTTTGGGTTTTCCTTATTCCAGGGACTCAAAGAATCAACACTAAATGCTACTTTTGCACTGGCAGGCAGTCCTTAAACTGAGAAAAGTCATCCAGGTATCACAATAAAGATGCCTCTTGGTCAAGGCTCAGAAAGGAAGATTCAGCTCCACCCCAAATTATCTCAAGAACTAGGTTTAAGTTAATTAGTTCAAGAGAAGCCTTTAAAGTATACTAATAATATTCAAGAAAGCATGATTGAAATTGTCCACTTAACTACACGCTGCTGATAATAGACTTTAGAAGGGATGATTTAACTTCTGGGCTCCTTCCATTTGAGCACCAGAGTGACTGTTCTTCAGCAGGGAGTAACTTCCACCATCTCCACAGGCTGTGCAAGACCTGGGAACACCAGTAAAGCACAAATAAAAGCACCCAGACATGGGCAAGCTACTGCACAGCAACAAGTTGTAACCAGCCGTGAATTAACTGAGGTGAATGCCCAGTAAGGAAAAAGTGGGGGGCAGGGAGGGGGAATCATCTTTCAGTAAGCAGGCATTTGGACATTTAAAAGTCAAGTTTAAATATCCTCTCTGAGGTGACACAGGCACACAGAACTGAGACAGCAACAGCTTGGATGTTATACTTGTTATATTGCCCAAAGAAGACTTGTCAAAAGGTCAAACACCCTTGCCATAGAAAACACTCAGTAGAAAAACACTAAGATTCTTTTCAGGCCCTGACTCAAAACAATCACATCATTGTGTTTTACTTGATATCTCTGTTAATGAGATAAATTGAGAAAAAAAATCCATGACATTCAACTGGAGCACCAAGATATTTCCTCCAGTTTTTGAGAGTATATAGATCTGCATATATCTCCTTAGACCTGCATACAATATATGTCATATTTTGCAGCTAAGAATAAACTCATTATTTTGGCAAGGAAACATTCGGCAGAGGAAATTAAGTTAGAAATCTCAACCAGATCCAAAGCCTCAGTGTGCCATGAAACTACCCAGTTATCAGAAAAAATCTGACAGAGGACTGTCTATAAATTCTCATACTGTACAACAAGTTCTGCAGTCAGTCATAAAGCAAGCACACTCATCCCCAGGCATGCACGTTGTGTTATTCATTATTGCAGGTGTCAGCAGCATGACGTGGCTGGCAGAACAAGCACTGCATATGAAGATTTGTTGGTAGAGCTTAAGTGGCTGATAAGTGCTGAGCCTTTGTAGTTGATGTTTTCCAGAAAAACAGCCATAAAAGCTTAGCGAATGAGAAGTAAAAGCAAACACTCATGGCATACACAGATCTCAAAGTAAGCAGTGTAAAAAGCCCAACTTTCTTATCTAGGAGAAGCAGCAAAATGAATTTCTTTCTTTTTAAGAAATCTTACTGGTTGAAGCAGAAGCCCATACAGGAATGACAGGGACAGGCTACACTGACTAGTGGAAGGACAACAATCTGCATGGAAGTCTCACAGAGGTAAATACACTCAGTTCTCTCAAGCATGAACTCAGATTTGTTCACGGTTATATAACTGCAGGGATATGTCACTACCAAAATTAATATAACTACAAGACAAAGAAAAGCAGGAACAGCCTGGCATCCTGACAGCTTCAAGCTTTGCACAGATTTCCTCAGAAGGGCAACACTATTCCTCAGGCAGAAGAAAAGCAAATACAATTCAGCTACGCAAAACATTACCCCGTTAGGCAACCTGTTTCAAGAAATCAATTTTATACCTAGTAACACAGTTCTGTTCCATTTTTATAAAGCCAATTCCACTCACTAGCCAATTTATTAATTTCTTTCGGTACCAGCTTTACATACTGAAATCACAGAAACTAGGACCAGATCAAACACTCGGTGGAAACACTCCTTCACATCCCTAGTTGTTTGCAGTCTTCAAGCCATAAGCAAGACTGTGTGGCACAAGACATGGCTGCAGCACGTTGGCTGCCCAGTGGCACAAGCATGGATCCAGCCTGGACTATGCTCACCCTCTGCAACTGCAGTGCAATGAACAGGTCTGCCATTCCTGTATGCAATGTGTAAAACAGTACATGCAGGGTAATTTATGAAATCCACGCGACAACAATCCATGCACGTATTTGCTAGAAAGCTGAAATGCTGTACCAAGAAGAAGAATGCTGGCATTACCACTAGTTAATACAAACTGCAGGTGTGGAGAACTGCTAGCTTAGAGCGCTTTCAGAATTTTGAATTATCCACTCAATAGCATCCCACCCCTAGAGTAACACAAAAAGATTTACAACAAACAGAAAATTATTTTTCCATCGTCATTAAAAATAATAAAGCATCACATGCCACTGCTGCCTCTGAGCAAAGTCTCAGTAATTCCTATTTCTTCAGAGCAACAAAACATTTTTCAGTAACTTCATAAAGTTTAAGAGGGGTGTTTAGAGCACAGAGGCACAGCACAGAATGCAAGAAGAGCTAGTAGTAGCACAGTAGGCACTGGTTAGCAAAGAAACAGTTGGTAATAGCAATTACAAATTCCTGCCAAGTCCAAAACCTGTGGAGACTTTTCAGTGAAATACACAGGACAAGAAGATGTTTCTGATTTGCAAGAAGCTTGTAAGCCAGTGTGTTCCCTGAAAATGGCAGAATGGAACAACCTTTAAAAGAAATTGAGCTCTCTCACAGGCAACACCTCAACAGGTTCCAGTAAGTATTTACAATTTCTCTGATTTCAAAAGAGACATGCAAATGTAACCAATGCCTCAACAGGAATTGTGCCAGCATTTTTAAGTGCACCTAACTTGATCTGGCACACCAGTCAACTAAATAGTGCTTTGCCACCTCTGGGTCAGCCTTAAATTTGGTTGTGAGTCAGGGTTTGTTCCTCTCTTTCAAGAATATACACTTCACACAGACTTTTAAATGAAAACCGGATCAGAACAGAACTGAAATTTAACTGAAATACCTTCTATTTCAAACAAACAGAGAGCACCCAGCTGGGTAAAGGTACTCTTCAGTGTCTGGAAATGACCCACCACTCCTTCCCCATCCCCTAATTTTAACATGTTTTCCTCTCACCTTAAGAGAAGCACACAGAAGGCTGGAAAGGAGGCTTTCTCCTCTCTGATCTAGTTGATCCCACCAAGCTGGCTTACACTGGCTTGGTCAAGGAGCATCCCTCACAAGGATGAAGGGGTGGCTGAAGCACAGGACCTCTGGCACAGCAGGAGTTATGTGGGTCAGATTCCCACTGGGCTGAACCCCTCCAGCAATGCAGAACAGAATCTAAAACTTCTAACAGCACTCATCCTGCTGTTAGGCAGCAAGACTTATGCTTCTCTAGCAATTCCATTTCTTCCCTAAAGAACTATAGGACAAAGTGCCCAAGAACAAGCATGCCCATAGCTCTGCCTGTGCTGAAGAGCAGCTTCATGGCTGCAGGCCAAATAGAAAAAACAAGCACAGGACAGAGCAGTCAGTGAAGTGTTACCCAGGTGAGCCAGCACAGTCTCACCTCCTCAGAGAATATGCTTCTGCTTACACTACATTACTTTCAGCTAAAGGCAAGGAGACAGATCAATAATGGATATGAACTTGAATAACTGACAAAAGCAGCATAGAAAGTAAGGTGGCATTAACTGATAAATCCCCATTATAAAGGCTGAAAGTGAAGTTAGAGTCTTTACTAGCACTAACTCCTAGAAATAGGTTGCTGAGGTTCTATAAAAAATCTATTGAAACACTGTGCACAAAATCTAGGGAAATTAAACACAACATTCAACACACACCATTGACAATTACTGTTTCAAAAGAAAGACTGATGGGGTGGGTGGGAGAGAGGGAGAAAACAGAACAAAATCATACCTTTCTGGCATTAGAAGATATTGTGTTTGCCATCAAGCTTTCCAGATAACTGCTCAAGCTAATGCCTTTAACAGTAATAACTGCTTCTTGAGTTAGCACAGTCCTGTAAGGGAATAAAGGAAGGTTAACACCTAAACTGAACTGGACTAACAAATTGTCTCCCAGACACAAAGACACATAAATATCCCTACTTACTTTTCTGGGTTTTCTGGATGAGGTGTGTAAACCAGTCTCTCGTCAACAGACACCAAGTTTGTGAGCGTAATCTTAGGAACAAAAACAGAGCTGAAATCCTCACTTCCCACCTTTCATTTTTCTGTTATCAGCAGCACTACTCAACAGCAGAGCACTCAATTTAATGTCAATATACTGTACACAGAATGTAAAACCCAGAACACAGTCAATAAAAAGACCTATAAAGGGCAATGCATCTTCTCCCATCTTTGATTTAATTATATCAAAGTTCCCATTCACACGACAGAGCACCAACAGCTTTATGGCCAGCCACTAAGAGAGGCTCTTCCAGACCCCCATAGCACTACCTGAACTAGACAGAAAATAAACACTCAGGAAGGACAAAGCCTCTTGTACAGAGACAAGGCTCTCCTACAGACAACCCCACGTTAAATCTGAGTGTTACAAGTTATCAGAATACCAAAATACAGCACAATATTTCATTTACATTCTATGAAAAAGGCATTTCACGTTAAAACTTCTGTTGGCAATGACAGAACTCATTCAATGTTTGATGATGAAGTACTTGATAAGAAGAAAAGAGTCATCTAAGACACTGATTAAGACATGTAAATTGTTGCCTCTAATGAAAGACACAGATATATTTCTAACCTAAATGTTAAGAGCAAAACATCCAACTTCCAGAACTAATTATCAGTAAGCCACCACTCACATTAGTTGAGCAAAGCTCCATCTTCTTTTCCACTGGATCTACCACAGAATGTTCCTCTATGTAAGTCAGAGTTCTACTTGTTCCTAATATCTGAAGGGGAAAAAAATAAGTACCAAAATCCAACAAACAAAAACAAACTGAATCTTAAAACGCATAAATGCCAAGTTCTCAGTGACCCCAAACAAATACAAAGAAACTCATGGATACCAGAGGATTGTGATCAGCAGGAAGACTTCATTGTCTAGATTGTTTCAGCCATAGAGAATGGCATAGACCAGCCTGGAAGGCATTGACAGACATACACAAATTTCAGCATTCTACTTCAAAGTCAGCTCCAGTTCAGATGACACAAAAGAGATCACACTCTTAATAAAGAACAAAGGCTGCAAAAATGTACCGCTTTGACAATACTGGGTAATCCCCACTCTGTGCTGAGAAGACGGTGACTGTGCAGCCTCCCCTGGTTGTCCAGGCTCCTGTCAAGGACATCTACTCCCACCACACATGGATTCATGGGGTTGGGGTACTTTCTCATAGCAGCTTTGATCACAGTATCCCAGGGATGCCTGTAGAAGGAAGAGGCGAGAGCATTTTTAAGTATTTTGTATTGAATCGCAAGTATTCAGATGATACTAAATCAGGATATAGGTTGTGCAATATGGTACAGGATGTAAAGCTTCCTAGCTCCCAGATGTCCCTTTGGAATACAGTTATGCCTGGAAAGGCAGTAAGAGAGTACTGAAACAAAAACTAGAAGAAAAATTAAATTCTTCTCTCCAGACTGAAGCAAGGAATTGTTAATGTAAGAGTAAGAAAAATGAAGGCAAGGGGCAACAGTCACTCACTGCTACAAGTGACGTTCCAAGTAGTGCCCGCACTTGCAGATGGTGGAAATCTCAGCTCATTCCAGAACTCCACCAGGAAAACAACCTGACCTAACACTTAAGCTTGCCCTGCTTTGAGAAGAGGGCTACACCACATGACCTCCAGGGGTCCACTCCACCATAAATTTTTCTGTAATTCTAAGCATACCAAATAAACTAAAGAGGACATCACTAGCTTCTGCTCCTTCCTATAGCAAAAAAAAAAAAAGGCAAAGTGAAATTTAATTCTGAAATTAAATTCTAAAAAAGGATGATTGGGAAGTTCAAAATAAAGAAACAGATTTTTAGAAACCCCCATCAACTCACAGCCTGATGTCTGCACCTACACTACTGCTCCCAGCAGTTTCTTAGCATGAATTTCACTTATGTATACTCTTCTCAGAACTGCTTTTATGAAACAAATTTTGATAACCTCAAATTCCTGGGATTGGAGTAGTCCTGCAACTCAAGGCCAGACTGTCCACACAGCTCTTGAGGTACTTCAGATATTTCCTTCTGAAACACAGGAGGCTACAGAAACCATGGATTTGAGCCAACTGAGAAATTCTGTCCCTAATTATTTCTGTATTCAGAATAACTGACTGTCATGACATGACAGCCTTAAAGGCTTTAAAGGTGTGTTTAAAAATTCAACAATTCGTATCTAAGTTAAGAAGGCTTAGGGGTGCCAACTTGTACTTAAAGAGTTGTACTTAGGGCCTTAAATGGATTTTATTTCAGTCTTAAAAAAGACTGGTACAGAAAGGCACTGACAGTACAGCACTACAAGAACAAACAGAAAGTTGGGAAAATAAGTTATTTTTCTAATAAGAAAAGTGTCAGAAAGACAGGATAAATAAGAGCCCTCAATTCCTTCAGCAGAAGAAGAGCTGGAGGATTGTTCCTTGTTCCATCTTTGGTGACTCTACACCTATATCAACAGGAAACTAAAAATGACAAAATTCTGTTAAATGTCCCAAAGGGATTGAGTCAGACATCTGATAAGGCACAACAACATTTTATTAACAACTCAAATGAACTACCTACACCCACACACATTACGCCATAAGATGGGGGTGCTCTAATATAGAACTTGATGAGAAAATGTCAAATAAAAAACAGCTTTTGCATTCCCTCGGGAGTTGTGTCATGCTCAAGCAGCCTCCGCCTGACATTTCCTGCGATAAACCACAGTTCCCTTACACCAGACCAATGCTGAAGTGGAGCACCGAGTACCTGCACCAGCGCAAGGAACTCAGTTGTGCTGAGGTAACTAAAGAGATCTAGAGCAACACATCTGAGATCTTTTGAAAATATTTTAAGAACAATCATCCCCGGCTCTCTTCGGGCCTCAAGACTTTAGGAACACCTGTAGCAGAGGAATCATCGGACGTGGCATTCCCGGAGCTACGCCAGCTCCCCGGGACAGCTTGTGTTACACACCTCCTGATACTCTTCCCTGCTGTTTCCTCGTAACGCGAAGGTGGAATCAGATGGCCAGAACCACATTCCATGGAGAAAAGCACTGATGGAAAGAACATTTACACAGAGCTGGCTGCTGGGAAGAACATTTACGCAGAGCTGGCTGCTGGGCACCTCAGCGGCAGCACCTGAGGCTAAGCTAAGGGATACAGTCACTCTGCCCACACCTCTTGGAATATATCGTCGGCTACATCAGCAGCCTGGGATTTGTTTTTGTTTATAACCTGAAAGTTATTTTTCCTGACCACCCAGCCCTTTATCAAGCCATCACACTGCTGGTCCAGCTCTACCACTCCATCCTGTTGGAATGCTATTCCCGAGCTAGGACAAGCCCAGGCGCGGTGTCCGGCCGTGCAGGAAGCAGCTCGAGGCGATGCAGGACCGGCACCGCCCGCAGCATTCCTATTTCCGCCGCCACCCCGGCGGGGCCCGGCGAAGCGCCGGGGTCTCGTCGCGCCCTCTGGCCCTCCCCGCCCGGCTCCCTCACCCGAAGACGTGCTCCGAGCTCCAGATCTTCATGGCCGCTCGCGGTGTATCCCTCAGAGCCCGGCGCGAACGGCGGGAAGCAGGGCGGGAAGCAGGGCGGGAAGCAGGGCGCGCGGCGGCGCCCGGCTGACTGACAGCCTCGCGCCGGCCCGGCGAGCGCGAGCGGCCGCCAGGAGGGGCGCGGGGGGGCGGGCTCGGGCCGGCGCGCGCGTCACGCTCGTCACGCGCCTGCGTCACCGCCCCGCCCCTCCCGCGCCCGTGGGAGATGCGACGCGGCGCACATGCGCAGGAGCGCGCGCAGGTTGGGCCCGGTGTCGCGCTGTGTCGCGGGTTGGAAGCGACTGGCAGGGATCATCCAAGTCCTGTTCGTAGCCCTGTACAGGACAGCCTCAGGAGTCGCACCGTGTGCCCGGGAGCGTTATCCAAACGCTTCTCGAACTCTGTCAGGCTTGGTGCTGTGTTTTGCAGACCATTTTGCTGGGAGCCTGTTCCAGTGCCCAAACACCCTCTAGATAAAGAACCTTTTCCTGATACCCAGCCTAAATCTCCCCTGATACAGATGGCGCTGGAAAGGCACATCCTGAGAAAGCAGTTCCACATTGCAATTGATTGACAGCTCCCCCTGGTCCTCACAAACAAGCCCTCACCACCAACTCCTCAATACAAAGGAGACCTGGAACTCCAGGAGCAGGTCTGGTGGAGAGCTACAAATATAATGAAGGAGGTGGAGCATCTCCTCTCATGAGGGAGGAAGGGCTGAGGGACCTAGGCCTGTTCAGCCTCCAGAGAAGATGGCTGAGAGAGGACACCATCAATGTGTATATATATTTAGAGGGAGGTTGCCAGGAGGACAGATTCAGGCTCTTCTCGGTGGTGCCAAGCAATAGACAAGAGGCCACAGTAGAAACCGATGCACAAGAAACTCTCTCCAGCTGAATACAAGGAAGAACTTGTTTACTGTGTGGGTGCCCAAGCACTGGAACAGATTGCCCATAGAGGCCATGGAGTCTCCCTTACTGGAGATACTCAAGAAGCAGCTGGATGCAACTCTGTGCCATATGCTCTTGGATGACCCTGGTTGAGCAGGGAGGTTGGACCCAATGACCCACTGTGGATCCTTCCTTTCCCATTTTGTGATTCTGGAATTCTGTGAGCTACCAGCGTTTTGGTTTAATCAAACCAGGAATTTTAACAGCTGTGGGGGTGACATGCAGCCAAGGACACAATATGAAGGGCTTTGCCCAGGGATGAAGTGATTGTTGAGGAATACATGTAGGGCAGTAGCTCGGTTTGCAAGCTGCAGATTGAGATGTCAGTGGAGCTCTCTGGGGGAGCCTGAAAAAAAAGGCCATGAACTGCCAACCCTTTGGTTGTGCCATCCAGCTGAAAGGACACTGGGAGACACAGCAGGAGCAAAGACTCATGAGTAAGAGTGAGATTTGCATGTGGCTTAGACTGTGGGAGTGTAGAAGCCTAAGGGTTCCTTTGTTGGGGTCCCTTCTCAGAGGAATGTGCTGGGGCTGTTTCTGTGTTACTGCACCATGAATAAATTGTTTTATGGAATGAGACATTTGAGACTCTGCCATGAGGAACCTGGGGTGGATCCAGTAAGGATACCTGGCCTGGCTGTGTGAGGGGAATCAAGTGGGGCACCTGTGGGCACACTGGAGCTGCCTGCTGGAAAGGGTCTCTGGCCCCAGCAGTGAAAGTCTCTGGCCTTGGGCATGTGACTGACAGATAGTCTTGTGAATGGTCAGACTGGGATGTTTCCATAACAGTGATAATGCAAAATGCCTGAGTTCACCTAGAGGACTTTGCATGGATCCATTCTACAGCAAACACATTGATATGAAATGCCTTACATAATGGGGCGAAAACAGGAGAGGGTTTGCTTATTTCCTGCCTCCAGGCTTTGTAGAACATTACCTCAAGCTAAACCAGCCCTGGCAGTAAGGAGACCCACCCTTCTCAGTGATGCTAGCCAAGCTGGGCTGGGCTGGGCCGTGCCCTGCTGACTCACCCGCACCCTTCACTCAGCAAAGGGATCTGGGCAAGCTGGAAAGATGGGCTGGGACCAACGGCATGAGGTTTAACAAGAACAAATGCTGCGTCCCGCACTTTGGCCACAATAACCCCATGCAGCACTACAGGCAGAGTGGTTCGAAAGTGGCCCAGCGGAAAAGGACCTGGAGATGATGGTCAACAAGAGCTGAACATGAGCCAGCAGGGGTCCCGGTGGCCAAGATCAGGGGCACTCTGGCCTGCATCAGAAACAGTGTGGCCAGCAGGACCAGGGCAGGGATTTCCCCCCTGTATTCAGCACTGATGAGGCAACACTTCAAATACTGAGTTCAGTTCTGGACCCCTCAATTCAGAAGGACATTCAGGTGCTGGAGCGCGTCCAGAGAAAGGCAGTGATGCTGGTGAAGGGTCTGGAGCACACATCCTGTGAGGAGCAGCTGAGGGAGCTGAGGGTGTTTAGCCTGGAGAAGAGGCGGCTCAGGGATGACCTTATCTCTCTCTACAGCTGCCTGGAAGGAGGCTGGGGGCAGGTGCGGGTCGGGATCTTGTCCCAGGCAAGCAGGGCAAGAGGACATAACCTCAAACTGCGCCAGGGGAGGTTCAGGCTGGACATTAGGAAGAAATTATTCACAGAAAGCATGATTAAATATCGGAATGGGCTGCTCAGTGAGGCGGTGTTGTCGCTGTCCCTGGAGGTGTTTAAGGAGAGCCCGGACATCGCACTTGGTGCCATGGTCTAGTTGACGTGGTGGTGTTGGGTCAGAGGTTGCACTCGATGATCCCGCAGACCTTTTCCAACCCTACAGATCCCGGGATTTTGAGAAACCCGTGCGCCCCAGGGAGGGCGGGGCTCCGGTGGTGACGGCGGTAGGCGTGGTCAGAGGGCGGCGCTTGACCCCCCTGAAGGCGTGGTCTCCGCCAGGGGGCGGGGCCGGAGGGTGCCCTTCGGACGCAGGGGAAATGCACGCGGCGGCGCGGTGACGTCAGGCGGCGCGGGCCGGTGGTGACGGCGGGTCCGGGCGGCCATGGCGCACCGGTACCTGCTGCTGGCGCGGGGCGGTGGCTGCCGCCGGGGGCTGCCCGGGGCCCCGCTGCAGCAGCTGTTCTGCGGGCGAGGCCTGCTTGGGGGGACAAGGCCCTGCCTGGCGCAGGTGAGGAGCGGACACGGGGACCAGGCGTCGAGGGAGGGCCAGGCGGCTACGGGCGGCCCCGGGGCGGGGAAAGGCGTCCCGCTGCTCGGGGCCGAGGGCGTCTCTCTGCTGCTCGCGGCCTTCCCCGGCTCGTCCTCGCCCCGTTCGGAGGACGCAGCCTCGGCCTGCTCGGTACCGGCCCTTCCGGGCGGCGGGGAACGAGGGCCGGTGTGTGGTGAGCGGGCGGGCTGGAGTGCCGCGCCTCCCGGGCTGGAAGTGGCAGCCGGCTCCGTCCGGGAGAACCTGCGGGCTCCTTCGGCTGCAGCTGAGCCGTCTTGAAGAAGGAAGACGAGGTGGCACCCCAGAGCTGCTGCTGGTGCTGCATCCCGCCACTATTCACAGAAATTTAGACTGTTAGGAGGTTGAAAGGACTTGAAGGGCTTCCTCTTCCTAACTCCTCTGCCGTTATCAGGGATACCTCCCACTACACCGTGTTGCTCAGAGGCCCATCCAGCCTGACTTTGAACACTACATCTACAGCTTCTCTGAGCAATCTGTTTCAGTGTCTCACCACCTTCACAGTAAAGAATGTCTTCCTAATAACTAACTTCATTTCTGCTCTTTTAATTTGTACCCGTTACTTCTTGTGCTATCACTACAATTCCTGACAGAGTCCTTCTCTGGCTTCTCTGTAGACAGCCTTCAGATGCTGTGAGGTTGCTGTGAGCTCTCTATGCAACTTTCTCTCCTTCAGGCTGAGCAGCCCCAACTTTCTCAGCTTCTCTTTGTATAGAGTGTTCCCAGGTTCCCACTGGTTTCCCAGGTGCTGTGTCCCACCTAATTCCTAAGTTCTTCCATTGCTTTCTTGGGGCAATGATTTGTGTTAGGTGGGTTTGTGGCTGTTTGAGGGACTGAAATTTTAATTTAAAGATTAATGACTGAGCACTTTGTTTTGAGTGTCATTGTTCTGGAAAAGAGGAGTCTGGTTGTTTGCATCCCGGGATTGCACAGGGCAGTGATGCCATGAATCTGCATCTACAGTTGTGGTACGAACTGATAAACCATGGTGTCTGTTCATTCTTAGCAAAATGGCCTTTACTCAGCTGTTACAAGATGTGTATTACTCTTGTTGACAGCTCTAGCACAGTGGAGGAGTGACAGGCCTATGCAGCTGCTTGGGAAAAGGACGATTCTTAATTCCTCTCTTTCATTGAGAGGGTTGCTTTGTTTTCCTGTAGTATAGAGTGGTGAAAAGCCACACCTTTATAGGTATGAAGGTGATCTCTAGGACAGTGATAACTGTGAGACGAATACACACAGAGGATGTTAGTAGTTTCGTTGTGTTCAGCGTGAATATGTGGCTTGTTTTTAATGATGAATTTGGTTTTGTTTTATCAGAGCTGAACATAATTTCAACAATAAATAAAACATTGTCAGTGCTGCTGATCTCTTAGGAAGCTAATTCTTGTCTCTTTCAATAATTAAAGAGTTCCTATTTGGAATCAATATTAGGAAAGGGGCTTTGTATTAATTCTAACATCTGGCTTTGTGTGTAGGCAGAAAAATGAGGAACTTTTGCTGTGTGTTGTCCCCTCCTCCCATTATGTTGTGTAATATTTTGGTGGCTGTTAGATAATTAAGACTTTCAGTTTCATTTTACTTTGATTTGGAACTTGATAATGGATAAAACTGTAAACTTCTGGTTTTCTAGAATTACCAGTTTCTCTATCCTATTTGCATAACTAAGCAAGTGGATTTTCTGTTTCTACTTTATATAGCCTCAGTTTTTTTAAAAATTGATTGTGCTTGCAGTGTTTTATAAAATTTTTAAGTAGTCCTACTTGTGGTCTTGGGTTTATGTGGCACTCTGAACTAGTAACATTTTATGGGTTATTTTAACTCGAAAACTGACCTTTGTGTATTTTGCTTGTCTAGAACTTATATTTTTAAAAGTCTTGTTTTTTAGGATGGTGTCACAAGATTTGCTTGAAAGAAAAAAAAAACAACATATTTTTTTGTTTTGTTTTTTTGTTTGGTTTTGTTGTTGTTTTACATGCAGTGAGATTTTTTTGCCTCTGATTTGGAGACACTTGGCAAGAGTTTCCTGGTGGACAGCTCAAAACAGCATCCAGTCAAAATGTGCTCTGTTTGCTTTCTCTCTGTTTAGGCAGTGAGTGTGCTTATATCAGCTAAGCTTACTGTGGCATTCCCATTGCCAGACAACCCAGGGACAGGCCCTGTATCAGGCAGGTTTTGTGCCAATGTTTTAGAGAGTTCTTGAATATCTCTAGTGAGGGAGACTGTACAACATCTCTGTGCAGACTGTTCCAGTGCTTAGTCACCCACACAGTAAAGATGTTCTTCCTCCTGTTCAGATGGAGCTTTCTGTGGATCAGTTTCTGCCCATTGCCTCTTGTCCTATTGCTCAGCACCACTGATAAGAACCTGGATCCATCTTTCTGGCCCCCTCCCCTCAGATACTTAAAGACAATAATGAGGTCTCCTCTCGGCTGTGTATTCTCGTCTGGAGGCAGTCAGGTGACACTGAACATGCCATGAAGTCAGTTGTTCCTTTTTCTCACAAAGCAACTTCAAAACACTCAGCTCTCTGCATATCAACTTGACAGGTGACTGCATGTGTACATGGAATTTAGAATCTGTAAAGACAATGCAACAAGAACAATAATCCCATTATTCAGGTCTGCTCCAAAGCTCTGTGTGCTTACCCTTCTCTCTCCTTCGCTTAAATTGTAACTTAGTTCTGTAGTAAACCCATGCTGGTCTAGCCAAGCCAGGCCATTAGATTTGGCTTACTCTAAACTTTTCTTTTAAACATGAGTAGTTTTGTCTTAGTTGGAGTAAAGCTGTCAGAATATTCCAGTCTCTTTGCAAATAAAAAGTAATCTGAGTTTGCAGAAGAACTAAGTCCCTAATGTTTCTGTGTTGTAGGAGACCACTGGCGTAGGAGAAAACCCCATTGTTTCTTTGAGTTTTGTCAGTTGCTGCAATATTCACTGCCTGTCTGTATTTGAACTATACATGATCTGTAGCAAGCTCTTTTTATTTTATTGCCCACATGGCTGCATCCCACTTGTTCTAAAACTTCTAGGAGCACTGATGGATGCTCATTTTGGAGGTCATAGTGGATTGGACTTTGTAGCTGTTCTGTACATTAGCTTATCTCTATACTATCTGCACTGCACATGCTTCAGTATCAGATTTTATTCAGAGACGTGCAGTGGCACAAAACTAATGGCCTGATCAGCAGCCTAAGAATTCTTAGTTCAGTCTACAAGCAAGAGCAAGGAATGAGAATGTTTTGGTATTCTTGGCTCCAGCAGGTTGAACTACAGGGATGCTCGAAATAAGTCTAATGTATTACATCATTTAATAAGGGGTGGAGGGGGAAGCTCCAGACAGAAGATTTCAGGAGCGTTACAGCATTCAGTTGATGAATAGCAGCATGCCTAGGGTAGTTCTAGTGTGCAAGCAAGTAAGCAAAAGTTTCTTTAATATGCAAAAACAGGTTTTATTTGTAGCCACTGTACCTTGGCTATAACACTGAGCTTCCCTTCACTGAAATAGTCCTAGAGGTGTTCGTCCCACATGGATGTTTGCTGTCTTGCAAAGTTTGGTTTTTGCATTTTACTGTTTCTGTGGCTGTTAAGGTAAATAGCTTCCAATCAAAAAGAACAGGAGACTGAGTGCCTTTATGTGGCGGGAGTGGAGGCAGAAGGAAAGTCAGTCTGTGGGGAAATCTTGGCATGGATAATAATTTGTTTTTCACAAGTGCTGGAAAATCTTATGAAGGGGATTTTATCTAAAATATGTCTGTCTTGAAGAAGTAAGGTGATTTCTCTTGAATAAAATTGCAGTTTACACTTTTTTATTTATCTACAGTAGCAAAATTTTGCTAAGAATTAGTGAGTTTAAATATTTAAATCTCCCTCATTGCACTTAAACAATGAATAACAGTAAACAGCCTTAGAACAAGGAGCAATAGGCTTAGGTTTCTTGGGGTTTTATGAGGGAATATTTACCCACACAGGGCTTTAGATCTTCTTTTTGAGCTGAGATTCCTCATCTGTTTTAGTTTCTTAGCTGGATGTAAGCATTGTCTGCCACATCCCTTTCTTTTGGATTCAAGGAGATCTCTCACATTCAGAAGCTACAACTTCTTAATTTTTGAAAAAAGGTTGCAGACAAAACATGATTCACTGCTATGTTGGATCATGCTTGTACAGTCACAGTTAATGTTGCACTTCAATGTCATTCAGCTGGTATGATGAAATGTTTCCCATAGAAATCAATGTGTATTTAATGTTCATAGCTTATAATGTTTTCTGCTTGATTTTTCTCTTTTAATAAAGAATGTTTTTGTGTAAGATGAAACTCTGTTCTTAACAACAAGAATCAAAATCTCCTTGCTGTAGAAGTTACTAATTTGATAAACTTTTCTTTTTCCATTGTTGTCTTACTTTCTGGTACACAGCAGTTACTACAAAGTCTGTTGTAAAGTTCCAGTTGTAAAGCAGTCTCTGATTAGCTGCAGGGCTCTGCTAGAGAGCTTGAAGAGTTTTGTGGCATGTTCTTTATATTTCTTTTTCACCTTTCAGCTCTGTGACCAAGTTACCCCTGGAGTTACTGCTGATAGAAACACTGTTTTGGCGAGTGTAATCGCTGCTTGCAGAAGGCTTTTCTCTCAACCTCCCAAAGGTGACTGTAACTTTGATTTGTGAAACGAAGCAGACTACTTACATACCTTGCTGAGGACTGCACTCATGTGCCATTTAGGTTTATTGTCTGTGGGGAAGTCAGTTCTTGTACTAACCAGCCTTCAGTCTTGAGATGGAACATTTGATTTGTGGGATTTTTTAGGAGCTATTAAAGAATAGCGTGGTTTGGTCAACTTAACACTATGAGGTGGAGCTTTCTGTTGACCTAAGATTCTCTATCTCTGGTTAAAAGATAGCTTTACTTCAGGTTATTAAATACATGTGGTATTCTCTTGTCAACACAGTAGATTTATTTAGGGAGACTGGGTAGAGCTTTTCAACAAAAAGACAAGAACAAAGCTGGTTTTGCAGTCTGTATGTTGCTAGCTTCTTTGCTGGTGTATACATTCAGTTTGTGATGGCTGAAGAGTGATGAAAGAACTGTAAAATTGTGAGCTTCTTTCCTCTTTCTTAATAGGATTTGAAAAGTATTTTCCCAGTGGGAAGAAATCTAATGGATCTAAAAGTACACCTGGAGAAACAAAAGGTACAAAAAGCTGCTTGACTCGAGTTCTTTGTGGAAAGTGTATTCATTAAATTAGGTTTTAGCATCCCAATTGTGAATTTAGGTTTTTTCTTTATTTTTAAAGGAAAATATTTCTGTACCAGATTAGTTTATAAGTATAAATTGATTTGTTTTTATTATACAAAATATGAAAGCAAAATAATGTTCGTCTTCTGGAATAGTATTTCTTTTTATGCTTCTGTTGGAGCGCTGTCCCTTAGTTATGAGACCTTTCATCTGGTCATAACTGTCTCTCTACCACTTACTTGACTATATATCTGGTTTTCTGTGGAAAATTCAGGTAATGTAAGATTGGCATAAGATGTAAAATTTTTTTGTTGTTTCCTTTTGTTAGAAACAAAGCAAGCTACTTCCAGACAACCCAGTGGGACTAGTAGTGGAGGAGGTGGCAGTGGTGGAAAAAAAGGTGGCAAGAAAGAAGACACTAACTGGTGGACCAGATTGCAGAAGGTTTTCACTTTAAAATATCTTTCTTTATGTCACTATTTTGTCTCCATGAAATAATGAAATAATCTTGCATGGGTTTGTTTTGCTTTTTAAGGCCATATTCTGGTTGCCCAAATCTTGCTCAAGCCTCCTGTGCCAGGCATTTCATGGCAACTGGCTCTAGGTGGCTCCCCACTCGGTGCCTTTCTTGAATAACTGTTTTGTGCATAGCTCCAGAGGCATCTACCTCTTGTTCAGGAATGTTAATAAAGTTTAAGCTGTGTGAATGTGGTTGCTAGTAGTCAGTATTCTTAGAGTGGAGCCTCAGACCTTTAAAGGCTTTGTATTTTGTTTCAGTGTCAATTTGGAGAACTTTCTGACCACACAATGCTCATTAAATGTAGTTTGTTTGCTCTTACATGTTCTGACCTCAATGGAATACTTGTGTGAGTTTCCCTTTGAAGTTTATTGCAATTAGCTCTCACACAAAGATGATGGCACCTGACAGTACAGGGATATAAAGAATGTTTTTGGTGCACGTTACATTTTTCATCCTTGTTTTTGTTTGGTTTTTTCCTTTATTTTTTGTTGGTCTTGTTTGCATTCCTGGAGACTAGGGATAATTGTTTTAGAATGGAGGCAGGAAGGTCATGTGATATTTTTTTTTTTTTCTAAAAACAGTAGTTTATAGATCAAAACTCTTCAACTGCTATTCGTAAAATACTTAAAGATTTTCTGTTGCTGTAATTCCTCAGTTCTGTGTGAAATTGCTGAAGTGTGTGTACAACAAAATAGACCTTTGACATTCTCTGTGGCAACCTTGAGGGCAGGGAATAGAAGCTACAAAGAAATACAGAACTTGTTTCCTATGTGCTTACTGTATTACAGACTCTTTTTTTTTTTTTTTTGCCTTCTCCATTTCCTAGGGTGACATTCCATGGGATGTCAGGGAGTTTCGGATGTATGTAGTGGGAAGTTCTTTTTTCTGGACAATGGTGGTATACTACTTCTTCTTCAGGGTCCCTGGAAGAGAAATCACCTGGAAAGACTTTGTCAACAACTACCTTTCTAAAGGATTGGTGAGTGGAGAGGGGGTTCAGTGTGAAACATCAGAGTGCTGAAGATGCTAGTTTCTGTCTCCCCACTTAGGCTTGTGTTTGTGTGTCTGTAGAGTGAGAATTAGCTCAGTATAATTTTCAAGGGAGAAAGGAATTAGCTTTCATTTTAATCAGTTCCTAGATCTGATATTCTGGATGGATGTGTGGAGATTTATGGAATTTCATGAGAGGAGAGGGAATAGCAGCTAAGGACAAAATTTCTGTGGTGCTGGTACGAAGGGGCAGTGTAGCCACGCTCTCTCTGGGTATGGCTTTACAGTACAGGTAAGCTGACATAATGGCTTAAAGAGACATGCCAGCTGCCTTTGGAAGAAGTTTACTCCAAACCGTATCACTTGCATGAGTCCATCCCTCTGAAAGAAAATTTTTCTGCTTGTTTCATGCCTGAAATCAGTTCCTTGGGGAACCCAAGAAGCTGCAGTGAGAACAGAAAGGGATGGGTGGGGAATGGAAGAATCCTTTCAAGGGCAATACATTGGCATTCCTTCGTCAGCCTGTATTGTAAAGTAACTTCCTCTCTGTTTTTTCCTCTCGTTTTTTCTTACATGGAGCCACTATTGGAGCAATCAGTTTTGTTGTCAGTATCCTATCTCTCTGTAGAGCTTGGCAGCTTTCCATACTTGGAGTAATAGGTTGGTGATGCCCTGAAGTTCAGGAGATGGTGTCTTGCACAGGCTTTTTCCACTTCAGGAGCCTCTAGTTGTCTGCTGTGTTCCCTCCCTGCTTGTAGCTTCGCCTACAGATTAGGAAAGCATTGGTTTGTGTTGTCCTCTAGGTTTCAGACCAAGAAGGATGTTATGTTAACACAAAATTAACCTTCCATTACTGTGGTAAGCTGCTGAACAAGGTGTCTCTTACCTTTCTTTTTTAAATGATCTCTGCAGAGCTGCTCTGTATGCTTCTCCCCTTCTGCCTAGACTGTCTTACAATCAGTCCTGTTCTAAACTGGTCATTCTGTACATCTTGTGAAAAAAGCCCATACTGATGAAATTTCTGAAGCAGTAAGACATTTAACTCTGTAAAAAGATTCGTTTAGCTGTTATAATGAACAAAGCCTGAAGCCTCCTTGCAGAAAAGCATTGTAAAAGTAGGTTGTTGCACAAAACCAAGTTTTTTGTGTCTTTGTAAGATGTAGTGTGGATATTCAGACAGACTAAATGTCTAGCTATCGAGTCCTGTTGGTTGCCATAGTGGTGGGGAGAAGACTGCACTATGGAGTCATGTGCTGTTCAAAGCAAAGGCATTCAGGTAGTGCTGTGTGAAATCAGGTTAGTTCTAGAGTGACTTCTTAGCTCGTGCTTTCCTTTAATTCTACCAGAAATGGCCACACATAGTGAGTTTAGGGAACAACCTTACTAACCTGTGTGCAGTTCAGGCCCAGCTTCTAAAACTAGATTGCTAGTTTTAAATGCTTTAAGAGATGTTTAAACCAGTTCTTTTTTAGAAAGAGAAAGACAACGTGGAAAAATCTTTAGTTGACTTCTAAAAAGGCCCTGTTAAATCCAAGGAACTAACCATTGGAGGAGACTTGTAAAAACGATCTTAATGGTATATATCTGCTAAATCTATAGTTCCTAGATTTATATAACATCTCTTACCTCAGCTAAATACTTCTTAATCTAACTGGTGTTATATTTAATATTGTAGCACAGGAAACCCTTTCTATTGGGGGAAAATATTTGTAAGAACAGAGTTCAAATTTCCCTCATTTTGCTCAGTTTGGTTTGTTTTGGAAGCTTCTGTAAGAGTTTGGAATCATATAACTTACTGGTTTTGGTGTTTGACCACTGAGACAATTAACTATTGTTTAACTATTTTACTGTAACTGATTTTTGCTGAGGCATGCATTGAGTTTTTCCTTGAAAAAAGAGTACGATGTCAGTCTTTCAATCTAAATACTGATGTGCCAGTATTCCTTTTTTCCTCATCACATACATGATTCCTAATGGCAAACTGTAGACTGTGAAACTGTTCTGGTGTACATGATTAATTGTAATCTCCTAACTGGAAAACAGATTCACATTCATTATCTGAAGCTGTGGTGAAAGTGCAGTGACTATACTTTTCACTCAGGTTTTGTTCTTTTCTCCTCCTACAGGTGGACAGACTTGAAGTGGTGAACAAGCGCTTTGTCAGAGTCATCTTTGTTCCTGGAAAGTCTCCTCATGAATGGGTAAACACTTTTAATACATGTACATGACATATTAGAAGCAGCAAAACAGTCTTTTTATGTAAAGTTTGAGGCAGAAACTTGGTCTGGATCGTTAATAATTTCTTCATCTAAACCATATTTTCTTGTTACATTATCCTACATCGTGTGTTTTTCACTTTATTGTATCAGTTGTTTTGCCATAGATACCTTTAAACTGTGACAAGTAGTTCCTTTCTAGCACCATGCTCTTTAATACCGATACTCAAACAGGAAGAGCAAGAAATTGCTGAAGGTTCTGTATTTTTAACTGCTGTTTTCCTTCTGGTCAAGAAAATCCTAAACTTAAGTCCACATACTTAGGAGTCTTTTCTGTTCCAGACTGCTTTTTGCCAGTTACTTGAGAAAACAAAGAGAAGTGTTTGTTTCCAGCGTATTTATTTCATGGATTTGCTCTTCTAGTAGCACAGTGAGGAGCGGATTGATGCAGACGAAAGTTTTCCAAAGAATGCTAACCCGTGGCAGGGACCTATTAATGAATACATATTTTTTCATGGAAAATTCAAAGAAGCTATAGAAAAGCTTCATCAGGTTACCTCTTCTTAGATGGTGGAGCTTTTCTTAACTGTCTTTCTGAAACAAGGTCTGCAAATCCCTCCTGGGTAAAGTGAAATTTGCACCAATTACCTAATCAGTGGGTTTCATTGTGACTTATTTATACACCTACTCTTTAGCCCACATACAACCAGTTGCTTTTGTTTCCCAATCAGTTAACTGCTCTGTTTTTTCTTTTTCAATGTTAGGATAAGGAGGGACAAATCAGGCAGGTCATGGTGCAAAAGGGGAGATTTTCTTGAAAGACCAGATCTCAACACATTTTGAAAGTAATGTCTGGATTTTTCTTCCTGGTCTGTGATAAATTTCATGCTGTTTTTTTTTGTTTTGTTTTGTTTTTGTTTGTTTGCTTGCTTTGTTTTGTTTCTTTTTGTGAAGACAGCTGACTTTAAAGCTAGTATAAACTGCAAAAAACCTTTGTTAATCAGAAGGGCTAACACCTTGAAACGAAACAGTAAGTTGTATGACTGCTGTGTTTCCAGGTTCAGTGCTCTGTATTATTCTGACTATATAGCTCCCTTGAAAAGATCTGTTTATTACTCCCTTCAGTTGTTTTTTT
Source organism: Cinclus cinclus (assembly GCF_963662255.1). Classification (NCBI taxonomy): domain Eukaryota; kingdom Metazoa; phylum Chordata; class Aves; order Passeriformes; family Cinclidae; genus Cinclus; species Cinclus cinclus. The sequence continues at coordinate 99,743,831 of NC_085046.1, forward strand.
TTTTTTCTGGAGAAAATGCCAGGATTTCCATCTGTTTAAAGTGCCCTAAAACTGTTGGTAATTTATCATCTCTGCAGCAGCAGAGGTATTCAGGTTGGGGTGCTTGAGATTTGTTGTGTGCCTCTTACACCAATTGCACATTCGACAAGGCAACTTAAACTTGGTCCAAATCTAACCCATACACAAGGAATTACCAGACTAGAAGCAGTTGTCTTGTAGTGAAGGTGAAATAAGAGAGGGCACTTTGTGATCTCTGCTTTTTGTTTTTTCCTGGCAGTACGTCTGGTTTAATATCGGTAGTGTGGACACTTTTGAACGGAATCTTGAGACTGTGCAGCAAGATCTGGGAATAGAAGTGGAGAACAGATTGCCTGTAGTCTACTCAACAGAGAGTGATGGGTAAGAAGTTGCTTTTAAAAGCCTCTGGTAAAAAAAAAGGTTGTGTTTATAGTAGAAAAGTAGGTTTGTAATACACATAGCTTATGCTTCACTAGGTGGCAGTATTATCAGGACAACATTCAGCTTGGGTTTATTTTTGAGTGTTAAGTGTAGGAGAGGCTGTTCAGCACTTTGTCTATGAAGAAATCCATATCCTCTTACTCTAAATAGAGCTTCTTATTATATAAATGTTTTGCTATAACTCCTTCCTTCATTTAAACCGTTCCATCCAGTGATTTTTACTAGACCATGAGTTAGCCAGGCATGGCAGCAGGGCTCCACAGATACTCTGTAGATTTTTGAACAGACACATTATATCATAGAACCACAGTATATTGGCTGAGATATTCTGAGCATAGATTTTTGGCCAAAAAACTAACAACTAAGAATAAGTCAAATTTTGGGGCCTTGGAAAAAAGCAAGAAATGGGTGATTAAGTAGATGACACTAACCTGTTTGTTAGCAGAAAGTGGAAGATGCATCACGCTCTTAATTGTTAAGAGAAACGAATACTGATATTAGATTTATAGCATTGTTGCTTCCCATTAGGGAAGAATGGCTCTGATACTAGATTTGTGTTCTTTGTATTAACCTTATGTAGCTGAATTTTATTGACCTTATTTAGAAGACAGTAAAAGTGCTTTTCTGATGTATTTTTCCAAGTGGCTTAGAAGAGAAATGTAACCTTGTATCCCAAGGACTAGTTTCTTTTTGGTTTTACGTGAGTGGTTTAAAAATTGCTGCCAGTGATGTCTGTGAAATAGGTTTTGTATCATCAGGAAGTTGGACTTTTGGTGTAGTAGCTCACATGACTAATGCAAATGCCTCATTTACCATCTCTCTTGTGTTTACATTCTTGGTACTTGGGGGTATTTGTTTTGATTTGGGGGGATGGAGGGCAATGTCTTGGTTTTTCTGCAGTGTGTTTTACCAAGTTGCTGCTGCTTGTTGGTCTTGGTGGCTACAGGAAAAATGGTGGCCTCAACTCTGGGCAGTCCTGCAACTCCGGACAGAGGTTTTTATTTTCCTGTTCTACACACTGCCTGCCTCATTTCTCTCTTTATAATGGAGCATGCTCTTAAGGATCATCATAAATAAACCTGTTGTGCCCTTATTTAAACAAACCTGGGGAAAAGTGATAGTCACGGCAGTGCAGCACTTGTGCAAAAAGGCTATATGTTGACCTGAGGCTTCTAACAACAGACTGGGAAAAGTAGGTTAGTTCCTATGCCTTCTTCAGCCTTATACAGACCTTTATTTCCTGAATCCCTCTTCTTGACCACAGTTCTGGTCCTTTCCTTCTCAGTGGTTGTTCTTCATGTAGATATTTATATATTGCCCTGCCCCAGGAAAGCCACAGTAAACAGGAGAGAGCAGCAGTGATAAATAATCAAAGTACTGCTGTTTGATCAGAATCTGCTGAATACCACAGTAGAGGGAAAAGTCCTTTTCCTCTTTATCCCAGGAATGTGGGTTATTTGTAAAACATGGAAATCCTGTGCTCATTTATGATTGTGCTTATTTTCTGCATTTTATTTTTGCCAAGTGGGGATAGAACATCTTATGAGCTGTTTGAAGCTGTTCCTTTTCACAGAAGAATCTGTACTGTGCTCAGATACTATGATAAAGAGGACTGTGTTAGGGTTTTTGGCTTTTACAGAGCTGTGCTAGAAAGCTGGAGGACAATGGACAATTAATAATAATTTTTAAAGACCAAAGCCACAAAACAAAAAAACAAAAACAAAAAAAAAAAAAAAAAAACAAAAACAAAAAAAAAAACACCCCAAGAAACCACCCCTTTCCCCCTGCTAATCTGTATCCTTGAAAATGATAATGGAAATATTGAAAGAAGAAAAAAATGCAAAAAGCTGGAAGACCTAAGGGAAGAAGAGTGTGTTTTGAAGGGAAATTTCTCCTGGAAATAATAGGATACACTGTCTATATGCTACCTAATACAACTTACTTTGAGAATATAACCATTTACATAACTAGTCCTGTAAATTTATCTTTGCAAAAGCAAGCTTCTTCTGTTATTAGGTAATGCTGTTTTTCCTCTGTAAAACTCAGCAATGTTACTTGATGTGTTTGGCTTAAAAACAAGCAACTGTCAGTATAACAATTTGTTTGTGATTTACTTTGGTGTTTTCCCAGTGTGAAAAACCTGTGGAAATACAAACATTGCAAGTAATAGAGTATTTGTCCTGAACTTGCTTATGATGGAACCAACATCTTATACATGTTATTTGCAGTAATGGATTTTTGTGATATGTTTCTCTTCTGGTTTTCTCCACAGATCATTTCTTCTCAGTTTGCTGCCTACAATTCTGATTATTGGTTCATTGCTGTACACATTAAGAAGAGGTCCTGCAGGCTTAGGTCGGGCAGGGCGTGGAATGGGTGGACTTTTCAGTGTTGGTGAAACTACAGCCAAAGTCCTTAAAGATGAAATAGATGTTAAATTCAAAGATGTAGCTGGCTGTGAGGAGGCAAAATTAGAGATAATGGAGTTTGTTAACTTCCTGAAAAATCCCAAACAATATGAGGATCTGGGAGCAAAAATTCCAAAGGTAAAAGAATGATGACTTAGACTTTATTCTTCTAGTAGTCCTCAGTATTCTAAACTGTACAAGGATTGTTTACATATGCAATGCTTTCCAGCTTCTGTCTTCTTCCAATCAGGAAAAAAATAGTAAGCATTAAATGCCAGCAGTGTAACTATGGTGCCAGAAGACTTGCCTTGTGGAACACATTCTGTTCACATGGACCAGAAATGATGCACACATAGGTATAGCATCAGTCTTCAAATAGTTATGACAGAATTGCCTTTTGGCTGTGCTGGCAGGGGAGTCCACCTGATGACATACCTTCATTTTTCTTTTTTAATATATCAGTCAATGATACACTGTTCCTGTAACTCTTAAGTCAGCATGGAAGTCTTGTATTGAACTTGTTTTTCCTTTTGCTCATTTAAAGGTGGGATCAATCTTCAATTATTTCCTTGCATGATTTTGACTGTGGTGAAAGAAAAGCCAGCGGACTCAATATCGTAACCTGTTATTTCGTGGGCTTAATGTTATGTTTTCTTCATGAGGACAATATACCTGTTTCTCTTACAGGGGGCAATTCTGACAGGTCCTCCAGGTACTGGGAAAACACTTTTGGCTAAAGCCACAGCTGGAGAAGCCAATGTGCCATTTATCACCGTCAATGGCTCAGAGTTCTTGGAGATGTTTGTTGGTGTGGGTCCAGCACGAGTAAGTCTCTAGCCTTGCTCTTTTCTTTCAGTATTGGCTGTTGAAAGGATGTTGTCAGGTTTGGGGGACAAAAGGCTTGATTACAGCTGAAGTTCTTTCTTCTGTGCAGATTCCTTACAAGTGATGCCAAATGCAAGTCTAAACACAAAAATCACCAGTGTACCTTTAATAAAAGTTACTAAGGTAGTTCACTATGTGGTTTCAGGCCATTAAGGATGTGCCTCTTTTCAGGTGCTTGCAAACACAGAACAGCACTCTAAGTTCTGATCTGAAGTAAATTTACTAGCTGGATCAGAAACCTGTAGCTCATTTGGCTACTGCTATGGGAGTGCTTCCTTCTGCTCCTAAATCTTGTTTGTTTGAAGAACTTTATTCTCTTTGTCGTTTCAAACTCTTACCTGTAAAGAGCTGTCTAGGACACACAGATAGCTGCTGATTTGAAATATGAGTCCAGTGACTGATTTCTGGAGATCAGGTGTTTTAAATAACCAAATATATGTCTAATATTTTTGGACTTTTCTGCATTAACAGTCTTAAGAAAGCTCATTAAAAACATGTGAAGTGGTATAAACAAGTTACTGGTGGTATTTTATGGTAATTAAAATTTGGCAAAGTATTAGGTATCTTAAAATAATAGTGATACTCAGATTTCTGTTGTTAATACATACCTGAAGTGCCCCAATGCAAAGTGACTTAACTTTTCTGTAGTGTTCTATGAAAGTACTTTTACTGTCCAGTGAAATCTGTTGACACAACTTTGGCTGGGAACTGAGGTTTCAGCACAGTTGATAATTTCTGATGCCTGTAGAAGACAGCATGAGAGAGTGTTTTACTTTCAGTTCCTATTAATTTATTAAATAAGGCAGTTGTTTGTGAAGCTAAATTGATCATTTGTAAATTTGAATGTGCTTGAACTAAGACTGCTTACATAGCCTTGGTTTCTTTGGTGACTTTTAAGTGTATATGCATATGGAAACCTTTATCTTCCATAATGCAAATACACTAAAAATAGTTGTATGACTCTGGATTTCTGCTTATTCCACTTGTTTATTTTTGTCCTTCACTGTACTTCTTTCAAAAAAATCTGGGCGACTTTCTGTAGTACAGCCTACTATCCAAAATTTGCATCTCATGTCTGCTGTACATTTTTTGTCATCAGAAAAGCCTTCTATAATTGCATCACTAATGTATAAAGTAGTAAAGCTCCAAGCTGCACCTGATTCTTACTCAGGTCAACATTCTTCCATTAACTTTTCATTTCCTGTTTGCTCCAGTTTGATTCCTCAGTTGTAAATCTGTTAACTCACTGAACTGGTTTTAATGAGGTTGTTATGATAGGTTTGCAAGAAGAGGAACATTACAATGTTGCAGCTAAAATTCAAGTCAGATTGTGCTGCAACTATTACAGTATTTATGTAATATCTTGTTTAAAATATGAAAGTCTAAAAAAAAATTCAACCATCTACTCATGTCCTGCATGTTTTTTCCAGACTTCTAGAAGTTAATTTAATTTCCAAGCAAATATTTGGAGGGGAATTAAGTAATTTATCATTGCCTTGAGGGCTGGCTAAAGGTTTTGGAATGCTTGTTCAGCACCATACCCAGTTATAGGGATACTTTTACTGATGTGCCTTCCCCCCCACCAACTCAAAAGAGTTACAAACAAGTCTGATACATTCTCTGTTCTTTTGTTTAGGTTAGAGACTTATTTGCTCTGGCTCGAAAAAATGCCCCCTGCATTCTCTTCATTGATGAAATAGATGCAGTAGGGAGGAAGAGAGGAAGGGGCAACTTTGGAGGACAAAGTGAGCAAGAGAACACACTCAATCAGCTTTTAGTAGAAATGGATGGTGAGTATTAAATATCTAATACTATGTTATAACAACAAGGATCTTGGAAAGAACTACTATGCTTGCTCAGACCTGCTAACCAAGATTTGGGTTCTAGTTTAAATTCAGATTTTTTCCCTGTTGCCTAAAATAAAGCATGGTGACTCATTTTGCTGCACTGCACCCTGATGTTTTGCTAAAATTCATTCAGAGAAAAAGAACCCTCATTCTGTTTCCTAACTCTTTGTCATAGTTGGATAGGCAGAAAAAAAATTCTTCACAATAAGACCAGTCTGTCTGTAAAAAAATACAGCTAACCATGCTGGTTCTGTGATTTCCTGAGCAGTTAATCTATTATTGTATTTTGAAGATAAAGCAGGATTTGATAAAGTATTTCACAAAGCAGAGCCCAAGGCCACATTCTTGTTTGTTATGAGAAGCTGGGCAATGCAGCAATAAATAGAAATATTTTCAGCTTTAAGATAATTTGTTTAAACTGTCAGTTCTCAGATGACCCTGTAAAGTGGACAGTCTATTTATTTCTGTTTTGGGTTTTTTTCACAGAAATTATATTTACAGCTTTTCTTATCTTTAACAGGATTTAATACAACTACAAATGTAGTAATTTTGGCAGGTACTAACAGGCCAGATATTTTAGACCCTGCTCTTATGAGACCAGGACGCTTTGACAGACAGATTTACATTGGTAAGTTTTACCTGGGTGCCTGTATCACCCTCTGTTTGTAGAACACTGCTGAAGTCACTGTGACTATTTATACTTGTAGCTTCCTTTCACACAGTGAATTTGAATATATATGGATGTGAAAAATAAAACCATATGTCTTCTATTTTAAAGGACCCCCAGATATAAAAGGAAGAGCGTCCATTTTCAAAGTTCACCTTAGACCTCTGAAATTAGACACTGTCTTAAATAAAGATAACCTAGCAAGAAAGCTTGCATCGCTAACACCTGGGTTTTCTGGTAAGTGACTCCTAATGCTACTGTTATTCTCCATTTACTATTTAAGATGTAGATACTTGATTTCCCTACTAATTCTGGTTTTCTTGCACCTGATCAACTGGATGGCATGTGATTTCATTGTATTTGCTGGCACAGCCTGAAATTCTCTTTGTCTGGTTGATCAAGCAAGTAGGAGATTTCTGAGGGTCTACAGTTTTGCCAGCTTCAGTCAGGGTGACATGAAAAGAGAGTTTCTTCTGTCTTCAGTGCAAGCAGTTCAAAGGTTTCTGATTGTTATCACCTGTGTGTTCTTCCTTTGTTTGTTCTTTCCTTTGTTGCCTTCTTGAACACTTCTGGAGAAGAACTGGGTTTTGTGGAATTTATGTGCATATTCTGTAGGGGAATTTGTTTCTGGATGTAAAAACCAAAAAACAGTGTAGAATTCAACTACTGGTCAATATGGATTTAAAATTAATTCGATTATAAGCCAGTAATGAAAGTTCTCACATCATTTCCTAATTCAACACTTGTGAATTCTTCACTGGTTTTTGGTCTATATAAAACTCGTTTCCTGAGATTTGACTGTCAATGTTGCTGGTAGCTACAGTGATGATGTTTTAAACTAAGTTACCTCAATAGCACTACTACAAATAGTTTTAACAAAAAGTGAATGGCTTGAAATCAGTAATGTGAAAGAATATCTTCTAAAGATATGCCAATATCTGAGCTATACAGAATTCACATATAGGAAATGCATGCAGCTAAGTATATACTAGATTAAGTATAATCTGTTGCAGACAGAAAAGGAAAATGGGATGTATCAAACAAGTACTTCACTGGTAATAAACTTTATTTGCTGGCTGTCTACCTATGAGAAAAATCCTAAAGCCTATAAATATAGCATATGTATTTAAATATATCTTTAATAATTAAGCTATTTCAGAGCACGTTACCTTTAATTTTCAAGCTCAGTGAGACTTCATAGCAAACTAGTTCTAGATAACCTTATCTTTATGCTAAATTCAGAGAAAAGTGTTTAAAAGGATCAGTAATTGTTACCTTCTCTGCTTTCAGGTGCTGATATTGCTAATGTTTGTAATGAAGCTGCTTTAATTGCTGCAAGGCATCTCTCAGATGCTATAAACCAAAAGCATTTTGAGCAAGCAATTGAAAGAGTTATTGGAGGTAGGTGAATTGCATCAATTGTTTCTCAAAAGTTGTAATAGGCAACTTTCTTTTTTATGTGTATAGGAAGCCATGCTTTTGAATCTTTTCCTGCTCTTCAAGGTTGATTTTTTTTTTTTTTTTCCCCTCTCCTGAACACACCTGAGATTTAGGAAAGAAGTATCCTGTCTATACTGCTGACTTCTGTAATAGGGGAAGGGGGGTACAAAGAAAAATTTCATCACGACACTTCTCTAATTTCTTCAAAACAGCAAGAGGAAAAGCTGTTTGGTTTTAGGGATGCTTTTAACTGCTGCTAGCCTGAGATAGTATAGAAAATATTTTTAAGGTGCAGATGTTTTATTTAAATATTTAAATATTCTGAAGAACTTAATTTGAAACTAGGAAGTCTAAGGAAGGACAAAGTTACAGTGAAACCTGTGAGATGCAGATTTGTAAATCTTTCAGGTTTGAGAGGGGTGTGTAAACTTTTTCAATAGATCATATGCATGGCCTCTAAGTAATGCTCACCATCTTTCCAAATGAGGTAAAGGATTTCAGAGGAGAAAGTTGTGTCTGAAACTATTAATCAAATTTATTTTACAAAGGTTTGGAAAAGAAAACTCAAGTACTCCAGCCAGAGGAGAAGAAGACTGTAGCATATCATGAGGCAGGGCATGCAGTTGCAGGATGGTTTTTGGAGCATGCTGATCCACTGTTAAAGGTAAGAAGGCTAATTTGAGCTTGTAATTTTAATAGTAGCATGGACAACATATTTTTCTTTTTTTCCTTCTTAATGTTAAAAGGATACTAAAATGTATAATCTTTTAAAAAGCAGTCTGTGTCAATTTTAGAGTACATTTTGGTTCATTTCTTGTAACTTGCTTAACTGTTTTCTGACTTACCTGTTACATAGTCTAAATTTCCTTTGAAAGTGAGAGACCTGTTCTTCCCATGAGTCTGCCTGCCTTGATGGCTGCTTTTTCTCTGAGGCTTTCAGTACTGATAATTGGTTTAAGTTACTCTTACCAGGTTACACAGGTATACTTCAGGAATATATAAGGCTAAATTTTAGTTTCAGTTTGCTTGCTTTTGGGTTCACAGCGTGACATGTTGAACATAGAGGCGGAAAGCATCTCAATCTCCCAAACTTGCTTTAGCATTCATATTTTTGCATAGCTGTGTTTTTAATCACATCTCAAGCTCAAAAACAATCTTGTACAATTTACTCCTGGAAGAAAGGTCATTAGTAAGTGTGGAAATTCCTTAAACTGCTCAGAATACTAAAGATGGAAAAATGCTATGTCTGTTACAGAGTACATAATGCCCAATACCTAACACTCAAGCATGTACTGGTTTGAAAAGCAAAACCAGTGAGATTTCAAGTCAGTAATACAATTTTTAATAGGGAGGAGAAAAAGGAAAAAAACAAAATACATGCAATAATAAAAAAATAAAACCACTGACTGAGTCAGAATACAACCTGATACCCTGCCAGTCGGGGTGTTGTTGCAGTCCAATTTAATGGTGGCTACAGTCCTCCTGGATTACAGATGTAGTTCAGTTGAAGCAGTGGTATTGTAGAAGGTGCAGTTTTCCTCCGAAAGGTCCAGTGATGATGTGGAAAAAAAGTCTAGTTCTTCCTCTTGAATCCAGTGGAAAAAAGGCTGCTTTTGGCGTACTAAACCTCAGTTTTTATCTAGGTAGCAAAGGCTTGGCTTGTCCTCCTGGCTGGAGCATCTCCCAATGGGATGGTGTAATCTTATCAGTTATACAGTAGGACTCAATGGCCCATTAACAGAAGATACTTCCCACAGAGATAAGGATGATCACCCTTCTCAGATGGTAATAGAATATGTATCTTGTATTGTAAACCAGGACAAAGAATTGAGGATTTTAATTAAAATGGCGCTGTTTTTAGAGAAGATATGACAGTGGCTTACTTTTCCAGATATTCTAGTAGTTGTTACCCAGTTTAGAGCTAGCCAGGACTTGTAAGGATAAAACACAATGGGGGCAAAACTGTAAACTGAAATAAACTGAATTAAACCTCAAGCATGAGTATGGTGTAGGTTGTAGTATTAAAAAGTAAGTCAAACTGAAGAATGCTTTATGGCTTTTCACACTGTTTAGCACTGTGTAGCACTGTTAATTTTGTTTGTAGGTATCTATTATTCCACGTGGTAAAGGACTGGGTTATGCTCAGTATTTGCCCAAAGAACAGTATCTTTATACCAAAGAGCAGCTACTGGACAGAATGTGCATGACTCTGGGAGGACGTGTATCTGAACAAATCTTCTTTGGAAGAATTACAACTGGTGCCCAAGATGACTTGAAGAAGGTGACCCAGAGTGCATATGCTCAGGTATGGGCTTCAGTGAGACTTTTTTTTTCCTTTATGGTTTTCTTTATCTCTGACCTAACTAATATTTTTATATGATGCAATTTCATCACGTGTTTGCTTCAAAAGACTTGTTTCAGAAACACTGCATGAGTAAACATCATGGTGTTGTTTAGAGATGCCGATAAAAATATTTTACTTCAGTCTCACAACGACAATCCGTGCATTAGGGTTCAATTACTGCCCTACATCTGCCCACAGGAACATACATGTTGCAGTTGGATCCAACTGGATTCAATTACATGTGGAAATTGTTGTACTTATTTAAAAATGTAATTTAATGCTAAGATTTGATCATATCATCCTACATTTGCAATTGCCCAGTGTGAAGATTCAATTTGGATTCACGCTTGAAATCCAGACAACCTTACATGAAAGCACTATTTGATGTCAGTTAAGGCTATGGGAATTAAGACATCGATTTGTGTTTGTCATATTAACTAATGTAGATAAGTCATTTAAAATCTTATCAATGCAGTGACTCACCTAAGTGTAGCTGTGGGCCACACACATGTGTTATTACATTTCCTGCATCAGGACAAAAGGTGTCATAAGACACAAAGAGCAAGAGATATTTTGGAGTACACTTATCTTGCCCTGCTTGCTTATCCCCAAACCCCACCTATTCTCAGGCATGCTTCTTGTTGCCTCAGTTCTGGAAGTAAATATGAAATGATCTCCTGTTAATTCTATGAGATCTCCAGATCTCTTGTTCAATTTTAAGTTTAAAAAAATAAGTCTACTTATGGACTTTACTGCATGTTAACCAAAAAAAGTATCAAACTTTTCTTAAGAAAGCAGGTTAAGATGCTTGGTTCTAATGGTGAGATCTCTTTGAATTCTGGATATTTGTTGTTATACCTATGTGGATCTTGCTAGACTGAGAAGTGCTGCTTTAGTAACCATAAAGTTGATAGTAGCCATGGAGTGAAGAAATAAATAGCAGTTTGAACTTGCTTCTGCCTCTGCTGGAGAAAAATGAGGTTGAAACATCTACATTTGGCAACCGGACAAGTCAGTATTCAGACTGAGTCAAGCAAAATAAGAATTGTTTTCACATTTGTAGAGTGTCTTGAGATGAGGAATATAGTATGATTTTTGGACTTGTTAGAAAAAACCTTCAAGACCCTCTACTTTAGTACTTAAGTCATCTGTATGGGTGAGTAGAATATGCTAAACTTTAGAAATATTTTGAATTGGCAAAACACTTCTATTTCTGGTAAAAGAGGAGGGTTTTACTGCTTAAGGAAGCCTGAAGTGTTTTTGTGTAATATTTTAGAATTTAAACAGCAAAGCACAATGCATACCACTAATACTACTTTAAAATGGTGTTGTGTCCTTCACTTTATTCAGTAAAAAGAAACAAGTGCAAGTCAACATGCGTGTATTAACTTCAGTAGACTTGAGTTTTCAGGGAAGGGTTGATGTTACAGGAAAAGATTAGGTTATAGCAAAATTACTTCTTCCTTTCCTTTATGTTGGCCATATTTTACATCAACCTACCCTGAAGTCTTGCTGTCTCCTTTGTTTATTTGTTTTGTTTTTGGTTTTTTTTCCTGCAGATTGTTCAGTTTGGTATGAATGAAAAAGTGGGGCAGATTTCCTTTGATCTCCCTCGTCAAGGAGACATGGTCTTAGAGAAACCTTACAGCGAGGCAACTGCAAGGTTGATAGATGAAGAAGTGCGGTCGCTAATTAATATTGCCTATGAAAGGACATTAAATCTGCTGACTGAGAAAAAAGCAGAAGTGGAGAAGGTGAGCATTACAGGATTTTTAGCCACTTAGTTCCAGCTGGTTAGCCAAAATCTGAATTGAACTGAATAAGATTTAAAATAGTGACTATGTAAATATATGAGGAAGTTTGCTCAAAACCCATTTGATGCAATCTTCAGAATGTGTCAGAAGACTTAACAGAAACCTCCTTTTGTATTGGAACATGTCTGAGCATCTCGTGAGCATAATTTAACATCCCTCCCTGCTTATGTGGTCTATATTAATTTGGAAAGCTGGAGGGAAGAGTGCCTACTAGCATAGGGTTTAGTGGATGTGATAGGCAAACTTAAAAACCTGAAGATTAAATACCAGAATACCAATTGTTTGGGCTAAAAGAAGCTCTCATAAACAGGGATGTTCACATGACTTCTTTTCTTTGAATTCCTTTTGAGCAGTAAGAAAAGTACCTTTGTCTTCTTCCTTTGCTGTCCCTTGGCTGCTTATGATCTGCCTCTCTGCAGCTGAGATTCAGCTTGTGCGTATTCTTTCTTCATTCCACAAAATCTGATACAGCAAAGGAATGATTTTCTAGGATAGGCATCCAATAGGCTTACTGACAAGGAGACAAGTTTGTATGGGCTCCATAAATCCTGTTGTAGCAGGTCAGCATCCCAAAAGGGATCACTGAGTGTGGTTTGTGCTGAACAATGAGCTCACTGACCTAAGGCTGCAAACTACCCTGGTGCAGTGTTCACACATTGGTATTTTATGGTGCTCTTGAGCTTGTTACACAGCAGCAGCCTGACTGGACCATCCCCACTGACTGGAAGGGACCATGTGTTTTCATCTGTCACTTAATGTCTTGCATCAGGAGCCTTTTGGCAGAAGAGAAAAGCTGCTGTTCTGAAGCAACAATAAAAGAAGCAGTGACCCACAGTGAAGGCACTTTGCTTAATCTTAAAAGCAGGTTTCAAAATAAAATTGTATTTGTGCTTCCTAAATGCTCAAGGGAGAGGAAAATCTTGTATCTGATGAACTCTGAAAAACCTGTTTTTTCTATCAAGATTAATCAATGCCAAATTAACTGCCTGAGCAATTAATTAATGTTTTCTCAATAGGACAGCTATTTTAAGATACTTGATATGTATGACATGGCATAACTTGTTGTGCTATTCCAGGTTGCCCTGAGGCTACTGGAGAAGGAAGTGCTTGATAAAAGTGACATGCTAGACTTGCTTGGCCCAAGACCATTTGCAGAAAAGTCTACTTATGAAGAATTTGTGGAAGGTACAGGAAGTTTGGATGAGGATACTTCATTACCAGAAGGCCTTAAAGACTGGAACAAAGAGCGTGAAAAAGAAAAAGAGGAGACAACAGATGAACAGGTCGCTAGGCAGATCAGAGGAGGGATGCCATTTTAACTGAAGTGTGTACCCACAGTGACTTGCACTCTGAAAGAGAAACAAACTCACCTAGTTTGTACTTCAAAACAAAAAATATTTATTCAACCAAACTGTATTAGGGATGGGTGGAAGAGTGACCTCTTGGGATGAGATAAGGATGTTCGGCTTCTGATGTACATGTGTGAGATCATCAGTTCACTGGTAAAAGGTGATCGTCTTTTGTTTGCCAGCATACAAGGAATTTGAGCTGCAGTGGAATGCCAGAACTGAGCCTCTCAAGCATTGGAACAGTACAGATTCATGCACAGACTTTGTGGCACTGGTCTTTTTTTATTTTTTTTTTCTTTAAAATGTCTGCAAGCTTATAAAAATCAAAGGTTTTTTGATTATTTATCTAAACTATACCTGTATGTGACCTGTTTCCAAAAAGAAAATCATAAAAAACATCATCAAATGTGAAAGTCTGGTTGTACAAACTACTAGCTTTGCAAAGCTATCAGCTCTTTCATCTGACCCTTTCCCCTTCAACTCATTTTGATTTTAGAGTTTGACTACAGAGAGCTGCCCTGTAAGTTGACAGTGAAACTGGACACTTGCTTAAATATATTAAAATGTACTCATGGTTCAGTGTCTAAAATTAAGTCTGAAACTGTTTGGCTCCTGCAGTTTTACCAGTCAGTTTTTTACAGTGTTCTGTAAAATATTGAACATATGAATGTGTTGTGTAAATACAGTTTGAGTCAATAAAAACAGTACTTTTCTGAACAAAGCTTGTCTTTTTTTTGTCTTTTTTTTTTCCTGGTTTCTGGGTATAGAATTCAAAACAATGCAAAACTCTGTTAAAATAGGGTAACAGGGTTGTGCTTACAAATACAAGCAGCAACCAAAACCAAAGGTGATAAATCAGATTGTCAGTTTCATACTCGTTTGCTTAATCTTAAGATATGGGGTTTTTCCCCTGCTTAGCCAAATAATCTGCTTCTTGTTGTCTGTTGCATGCTAAGAATTCATTAGTTGAAGAATTCAGCTGTTCAAAAATTAATGGCATGTCTCCCCATCCCAGCAGAAGACAGTTTATCTGTTTGTCAGAAGGCAGGAAGCATGTTTGGAGGGTGGAGTGGTGGTTAAGGGGGAAAGGAAAATAAACCCATCTTCTCTGCTGGACCAAATATCCTTTAAGGGTAATGAGTCAGAGTGTAGGTTAAAAGGATAACTAGTGAGTGATTCCATCTGTATGTTGCAACATACTGGAAACCAGTAGGCTGACAAAGGAAAAAGTTCATCTGAAAGTTTAGATCCTTGGTTCCAAATGTATTTAAATTATTTATGGAAATGATTCTTTTGGATTTTCTTTTTCTTCATGATCAAACTTCTATCTGTGATGTTACCTGGCTTTACAGGTGAAGAAGAATGAGGGAAAACAGAAAATATTGCTACTGTGGGCATATTTACTGGGAATTTTTAGTTGTTAAACACTTCTATTTATCTCTACTGTGTTTGTTGAAGAATGAATGATAAATAGGAAAGAAGCTTGAAAAACACTAAACTTCATTTCCTTAATTACTGGAGTCAAAGTTTAGAATGATTTGTAGCAAAATTCTTCTATAAAACTCAAGGCAGTGACTGATTTCTGTGCTTATGCTCTAGTGTTGTATCTTAACGTGTATTCTGCATTAATGTCTTGTTTGTTATCCTCCAGTTTAGCTGAACACTTCTTGTCTGGGATATTCAGTTTGTAGCCAGCGCTGAGGACTAGCTGTGCTTATACAGTAAAGATCAGAGTTCTGCATCTCTTCATTCCTTGCTGAATAAAACCAGCAGAAAACTCAGCAATCAACCACCCAAACATCAAAACACTTAATCTGACTCTTCACAGTGGAACTACCCGACTTTGAAAGAATCATCTCCAGATGATTTCTCTTAGTCCTTGTTTGTGTCTACTAATAAATTCCACTTTTGTTCAGTTGCAGCATGCAATAAATAAGTGTATGAAAATGGGTTTACCTCTCCTTTACCTCTGTTTTAGAACATTAACTTGCTTGCTTAGCCTTGCATTAGCAGGTCTTAATATTTTGTGCCAAAAACAGCAGAATTTGACAGCGTTGGGATTTTGGCATCAAAGATAAGAAAAAACAACAAAAAAACTACTGTTTACCCAACCTGCTTCTTTGAAGAGGATTTCTAGCCTCCTTCAACTCCCAAATTTAGGATGTCAGGTGGTTGAACGTAAATCAAGAAAATCAAGTTCAGTCTGCTCTGTGGCTGCCAATAATGCCAGATTAATTTTTGTTGCAAGCAGTGCTGCTTCAGCCAGGGGCTCGTACAGCACCAAGTGAACTGCTGAGCTCCCTGCTCCTCCCAAGGCCGGGAGAAGAAGCAGGTCTAGACCCTCTTTCCCAACCTGACCCTGTTCCCAAGTGGTGACCACATTTTCCTAAAGGATACAAGTGCAAGAGAAGGAAGGGAGAGTGTAATCCGAGCAGTAAACAGTAAACGTGGGATGCAGAGAAAGCAAGAGCCTGAGGTGGTTTGGTGAAGGCAGCATGTGCAAGGACTCTCCTGACTGTGAGCTGAGGGCCTGCCCCTTTCCTTGCTGGCTTTGACCAGAGTGGCTTTGTAAAGGAGCTGACCTATGGAGCTAAGATTACAATTTCTGTCCTGATGCCACACCCTCTTCCCCAGGAAACGTCTTGCCTGCTCCCAGTTTCCAAGTGGTGTCAGTGGTACAGGCTGCCATTATTTTCTTCACAGCCTAGCGTTGACAGATGTGTTTGTGTCTGAGCAGTGGGAGCTGCACTTCTGGGACTCCTGGGGTCTGGCTTCTCCTGGCAGCCTGCTGCTAGATCCTGCTCTGTGGCCAGGTGCAAAGCAGGTACAAAAGAAAAATATGGTGGGCCAGGGATGGAAATAAAACGTGCCAGTGACTAGGCTGAATAACTAGATGAGAAATGAAAAACACACAGTTGAGGAATTTGAAAAGAAGAGTAACAAAGCCAGGTAGAACTCCGTGGAGAATATTATTGCAAAGTGAGAGAGGTTTCCAAGAAAAAGGCAGGGAGTTATTTGAAAGGAAGTGCAACTGAAGGAATTGCTCACTAAACTTGCTACTAAAACAATTTTCAGTTGTATCTCAGGAAAGGAAGATGATTAGTGGTGGTTGACTGAAGAGAAACAGGAAGTGTTTGTGCTTCCTGGAAGTTGGTGTGCTTTGTTTGGCTCTGTTACTGCTTATGTACAGGCTGGTCCTCTGATGATCCTGGGGTCATTATGGTGGCAGGGTTTTTTTCTCCCTAGGATCAGATGGAAGAGGTGTCTCTTTTTTTCTAAGGAGAACATTAGTTTTCCTCTTCCACCTCCACACATTCTAGAAATTCACATCAAACAGTTGCAAGTAAACACACGTGCCAGAATGGGTGAGTCAAAGCAGTACTATTGTAAGCTCTGAATTCCAGAGCCTCAGTCTGCATTCTGCATTTTGAGTCAAGTGTATGAAATGCAGCAAGGAACAGGCTGGTTCCCCAAGTTAATAACTCCATTATTTAGCAATGCCAAGATTTCTGGTATTTTTAAAGTACTGACTTTTTTTTTTTTTTAACAGTAATACCAGAATTTGACTTGGACCTGAAATCTGTTTTACAACAAAATGCAGTTTTGCACACAATAAGACGGTGAGTTCTATTTCATTCAGCAGAAACTATGCTAGTGCCTTGATTGGAAAACCTGTGCCACAGCTGTGTGATGGCAGGCTCTGAGTCTGTAAGGCATCCTCCTCCCTTTCAAAGCAAATAGTCAACCATTTACAAAGAATCAACTTCACTTTGAAGTTTAATGGCTTTACTCACAATGGATTTTGCTTTGTATTGCCCTGCATAGTAATTTCTCTTCAATGTATATTGTGTTATAACTTTATCTCATGATGTAGTTAAGACATACCCACATCTCACATTTATAAAATGCATGTTTGAAGGTGCTCTATGGATATTCATAAATCCTTAGGCATCACTATACATAGCAAAGAACGTGGCCCCTGTGAATTTGCTGACTCCTCTATGATCCTTCTACAGACAATCAGCCAGGCCCTCCCAAGCTCTGCCTCTGTGCCAAAGCCAGTCTGGTTGGCATGTTCCAGCAACTGTCTCAACCTCTGAAGTCACATTCTGCAAAAAAAATTGTACTTGATTAAAGCTAGTGTAGTTCCATTTCTGTGTGGAATAGAATTGGGCAGACAGCTTCAGGTTATGTGTTTAACAGTTGCGTCGTTTATATACTTCCTAAAGTACTGTCTCATTCCCTGAATACCAAACTAGCAAAGTACAATCTCGTCAGGAGCAGCAGACCTTTGGAAATTTCACTATGTTTGTAAAGTGCCTTTTTAATTACTGAGCAACATTTTTTGCTTGGAAAGTGCTTCTGAAAGCAAGAAGAAAAAGCAAGAAGTGTTCTTGAAACATTTAAAGTTTGGATTTCCAGAGGTTTTCTCCTTTGTTTGCTTGCTTTGTTGCCTAGGAACTGGCCTAAATAAGAGACTCCAAGTAGACAGAGTGTTCCCTGGTAGAGGCTCTCCAATGGAGAAGGGCTGTTTAATTGATATGAGCAGAAACATAAAGCATGCACGGAGAGCAAATGCCCAGCAGTCACTTTGTCAGCTGGCTCAGGCAGAGACTTTTCTGGCTCGGATTTAATGGGGGCAGATAAACCTGTTGTTCATCTTTCATTTTGCCAACTGTTTTGAGTACCGTGGATAAATGCTCTTGTACTTTAACCTTTATCTGTCCAGTTGTTTTAACCTATCTTGGTAGCAAGACGTGCACAGCATCTGTAGGTGTGGTGAACTTTCTAACCCGGGTCATGAGATCTGTTTGCACATAGCCTATATCCCCTGTACCACCATGATCTGTGGAATATCTGGATTTCAGCAACATGGGCTGGGTGAAATAGAGTATTAGCATCAGCAGCTGGTGATAGCTAGGAAGACCAGTAAGATACTGGGGTGGCACTTTAAACCCCAGGGATTCATGATAAATACCTCACAAATGGAGGGATTTCATATATACCATCTGTGGTAATTCAGCAGCAGCAAGTGATGAAGTCACATCACACAAATCCATCCTCTAGCCTGCAGCTCACTGGGTATTTATGTAGCATTGACTGCCCAGAACACTTCTGCTTGAGAGGGTACTATTAATTTTTATTTTCTTTTTAGAAGACTGGAATCAAGTATCACTGTTGACAGTTACTGTACAGAATAACTAAAAGCTTTTTCTTTTATTATGAATAAATTTTGTTTCTGGCAGTTCAGTATTGTACATTTGGTACAGAATGCTCCAAGCTCTAAGATTTTCTTACTCACAATTGGATGAAAATAGTGCAGCTCTAATTTGTAGATTTTCATGCCTATTTTACATCTTCTCTTCTACAGCTTTAGGGATGATGACCCTAAAGAAAAGATCCCAAACTAGCAATCTCCACATTCAGACTCTCAGGCCAAAGTCTTAACTGAATGCCTCACATTCGTCTCATGACTAGAAATGGCCTGATTTCCAGAAATGCTGAATGTCTTCAGTGATCCAGACAGACTCTAAAGAGCACTTCGACATCTGAAACTCATGCTCCCTTTTTTATTATTTTTTAAATGTAAGTATGGGTTAACAAGCCTAATTATCAGAAATCCAGATTTGAGAATTTGGCCTGGAAAAAATCTCACACCTGTTTTTTTTTTATTCATTCATCTCTTCCTCATCATCTTCAAATGCTTCCTCTCCATCATTTGCTGTTGCTTCTTGGTATTGCTGATACTCTGAAACCAGGTCATTCATGTTGCTTTCTGCTTCTGTAAATTCCATTTCATCCATTCCCTCTCCTGTGAACCAGTGGAGGAAGGCCTTTCTCCTGAACATGGCAGAAAACTGCTCCGAGATCCTTTTGAAGAGCTCCTGGATGGCAGTGCTGTTGCCAATGAAGGTGGAGGCCATCTTAAGGCCACGGGGAGGTATGTCACACACTGCCACCTTGACATTGTTGGGGATCCACTCCACGAAGTAGCTGCTGTTCTTGTTCTGGATGGCCAGCATCTGCTCATCGACCTCCTTCATGGACATGGGGCCACGGAAGACCGTGGCCACCGTCAAATACCTGCCGTGCCTGGGGTCACAGGCTGCCATCATGTTTTTGGCATCAAACATCTGCTGGGTGAGCTCTGGGACTGTCAGTGCTCGGTATTGTTGGCTGCCTCTCGCCGTCAAAGGAGCAAAGCCCGGCATGAAGAAGTGAAGGCGCGGGAAGGGGACCATATTTACTGCCAGCTTCCGGAGGTCAGCATTGAGCTGGCCTGGAAAACGCAGGGATGTGGTTACCCCGCTCATGGTGGCAGAGACCAAGTGGTTTAAATCCCCGTAAGTGGGAGTGGTGAGCTTCAGGGTGCGGAAGCAGATGTCATACAGAGCTTCATTGTCGATGCAGTAGGTTTCATCCGTGTTTTCAACCAGCTGGTGGACCGAAAGCGTAGCGTTATACGGCTCCACCACTGTGTCAGAAACCTTGGGAGAAGGCATGACACTAAAGGTATTCATTATCCTGTCCGGATATTCCTCTCGGATCTTGCTGATGAGTAGGGTTCCCATGCCAGACCCTGTCCCTCCTCCCAGGGAGTGAGTGAGCTGAAATCCTTGCAGGCAATCGCAGTGTTCACTCTCTTTTCTTACTACATCAAGCACAGAGTCAACCAGCTCTGCCCCTTCTGTGTAGTGTCCTTTAGCCCAGTTGTTCCCTGCACCAGTTTGTCCTACAATACAATACAAAAGGGAAAGAAAATATACAAAATTATTGGCAAAGTTGGATATTTGCATGCTAAATGGACTCACATCTGTAAGAAAAGCTGCTATAAATCTGTCAGGTAGATAACTGTGCTCTTCAATTTTGCCAACAAATATCACTAGAAGTATCAACATAAACTTTTTATATAGTCTGGCAGTTTTCATTAATGCCTTTGGGTGTTTGTTATTTTTTTTTCTCCTTTTTTGTCATTTTACTTTCCATACATGCAAAGATGGCCTTAACTCCTTGTTTTGAAAACTTTGACATTCCCAATCCTGATGAATCTGTAAACACGACTGTTTCATATTTAAATGCTTTCTGTCTTTAAGGAGCATGATGCATGCAAAAGTAAATCATAGATACATATATCTCAGTGAAAACGAGAGGTTCTTGGACTGTTCTTATGAGTCAAAGAGAAAACATTGTCATTCAAGAATATAGCTGGGCTTCAAAATCATATTTCATTCATTATATCAGGAACTATAGCTTTTTAAATTCATGGTTGCCTAGCCTGAATGAAAATAATGATCAACAGAAGCTTCAGGGACATTATTTCAAAACTTGGAAGTCAAGTGCCTTTTAGGTTTTACAGATTTCCTTACAAACTCACTATTCTTTAGGATATGCAAAATTACTTGCAAAACTGGATTACTGATATTTCAGAAAAGTGATGCGTCAATTACTTTCTTCCCAAGACTTGCCTTCTTGTTTTATGTGCCACTCAGTTTATTAAGATAATCAGTGTGGATCATTTGCTATTGTCACTATTTTGTTATTGGTTAGATAATGACGAGGATTAAATTAGGGAATCAGTTTTTTAGTACTCCTGTTCCTCACAGTGACAACTATACACATACATTTTGCCACTGAACTCACTTAGGGTACTCCTGGCAGTGGTATTCAGACAGAGCAATAGTTTCAGAATTAAGTATAGAGCTGGCAAATCCTGTGCTGTTCCCCAAGAGCTTTCCCTCCCTTCCTATTACCATGTCTCATTTCAATTCCCACAGCACCATGTTGGTGCCAAGCATATGAACCAGGGAATCTGCTGGCTGGCATACTTCTGAAATCCTATGCACTTTTTTTCCACTGCATAAATGTTTGGTTTCCTCATGGTGTATTTGGTTAGTTAATGCATTGTTCTGTATGCTGCTGTAGTTTTCTTTCTTTGAGCCTAGGGAGCTCAGCACTTCCTGTCCAGCTGGGCAAAGCACAAAGTAATATCCTTCCAGAATGAAACATGTCTGTAAGCACCTGCAGTCTTTGTGAGTGGATCCCCTACTACAGATAGGGCAGCACATCAGGATGCATAGGAACAAGCAGACATCACTCCAAAATGCAGAAGGCATTTATCTCTTCATGGAGGTAAATTCTGATTTTAGGACAACTATCAGCTACTCCTGTAGCAACGCTACACTCCATCCACTAGTTAGCCATGTACTTAGGGTCTCCAGTGTTTTTATTGGTGATTTCCTACTTCTACACCCAGTTATCTTATACTTCCAGAACCAGTGGCTCTACAGCATGGTAAGACTACCACAACACAGAACATGTAAACATGCCTACCCACCTGACCTCTGAAAATCTAAGGCAAACACATAGAAATAATCAAATTTCACCAGGACTAAACTGTCTAGGTGGACAATGGGCCTATGCCCATAAAACTCAGGATCTGGCAAATCTTCTGCCAGTCCTGAAAGCCCATCTCCACCATCCTGTATCTGTCATCTGCCAGGGTCTAAAGAAGCCTACATGAAGCAATCCCAGAACTCATCTGAACTCCTGGCACCTCCAGATGCTTTTATCACTCCTCCTTTCACCACGCTGTAGGGTCATCACACTGTTCAGGTTGAGTTGCACATGCAGAGAAGCCACTTGTCTAATAGTCAATTTATTTCTGAATCTCTAAAATGGCACTTGTTTCCTACAATCTTCTTTCACACCTCTTTTTCACGCTCAAAATATAAGATAAACCTGGTAAAAGAGCTCAGTAGCTTGCACATTAACATTTGGAAGCCTGGTGCGAACAGCCCTGCTGCATAACTTGCCTTTGACTTCCAGACAGCTATTTTGTGGTTGCCCCCATCAGTTTGTACAAGTTAAAATGGAATTTTAATTAATGGAATTTTGATCAATGGAATAAAAATATCTCTGCAGAAAATCTAGCAAGGATGTACACAAGAAATTAATGAGAAATGCAAAAATGTGCAAGTGAAAACTGCTTCACAGGAGGAGTTCACAGCAGCTCTTGGTGGGCAATTATGTTCTGTCAGAAGGCCAGCAGGCTGCTGCTCTCATACAGCAAGATCATTCCACCTACAGTTCTTCACCTTTTAAATCACTACCTTGTCAACACAGGTGTTAAGGTATAAGGATTATTTTGTGTCCATCTCAAATCTCTTGTTGGTCTGATATAAAGTTCCTGTATCTGGAGTGTGTGACCATCTATTCAATACACCTGCATGAAATCCTGATTGGTGGTCCATGGTTACTTGCTGTGGAGATGTGGGCAGGTTTATTCAAGCAGAGGTGGAAAACATCCCCATCAGAATGAGCCCATACAGCCTGGGGTACAGCAAGTGTGGGACTGCCAGCTTCTGCCACAAAATCCTTTGTGGGCCCAGGCCAGACTTTTAAAAGAGAAAACAAAATGCTTTGTTGGCTTTTGACACAGAAGATCATTACTTCAGCGCTCAGCCATTCTACATTATTCAGCAGGTTGGGAGGACAGTGCCTGATGCTGGCAGGGGCCTCTGTCAGATACAAGTCAATCACATGCTGTTGGTTCATTGTTATCTTGGCAGGAAGGGAGTGCAGCAAACTGGACTATTGTTGGAGACATTCTGAATTGATTTTGCTCTGGTTTTACTGGTGCTGTGCCAAACTGTAAAGCTCCAGTTCGGGTATTTCCATAGGTCAGGTGAATTCACTTTCACAGGGGTAGTCTGGTTTGTGCAGGTGAAAGGGAATGAAAGGAACAACCTGAATACAGAAACAGACTTCATAAAGGTGCCTATGTCTATGGCTTTTCTCCCTAAGCTTACCCCTTAAGTTACATGTTGTAACTTACAGCTCCTTAGGAAGAGACCCATAACACCACCGCCATGGAGTTTTCAGGAGAACAACATGGAGAGCATAGAAATTTTAAGTCAAAGCCTTAAAGGAACTCTGTATGGCTTTTCCACTCCCCTCTCCAACCCAACAACCCAGAAAGTTTGCTTTATACCATCCAATTTATGTTTATCTCTCCTCTGTCTGTCCCTGGCATTGTTCCTTCCTTATGTTAATACAACATACCAACTAAGTTCCAACCTAAGCTTGTCCTGTCAGGAAGAAATGTGTTTGCGGCTAGTGCAGACTTGGAAACCAAAATGACAAGAAAGTTCTCATGGTAGCTTTCATTCAGACTTCCTGTTCCAGCAAGTGGCTCACTTAACTTCCACATGCTTTTTCTCCTTTAGTGCAAAGGGACTGATAATGTTCCTGTACTTTGTAAAGATGCTCTGAAAGGTAATGTGCATTTTTTTTAAGCTTAGATGCAAAGTACTGTAGAAGTCCCGAGTAAAGCAGTAAAAGCAAAAACAACCCTCTTGTAAGAACACTGCAAAAACCAGAATGTCTCCATTCTTTCAGGCTGTTCCTCATTATGCTAGAAACTAACCCAGAAACTGGCTGCATATGCATTTCCCATGTAACAGATGATCTTCTTCCACTGTTACTATACTGCAAGGATCTACTGAAAAATTTTAATTACACAGCCTAAAAACAATCCTGTACTCAAGCATTTAATGTGCATTTAAGTGAAGACTAGTCTGGTTGGTTTGTGGTTGAGGCTTTCCCTCCCCCCTCCATTTTCTGCATAATTTCTGTGCATTTTGTTGTGAAGAACTGGCCTCAGGATTTCTCTGGAGTTCATGTATGTGGAAAGCAAATGTACTTTATCTGAATACCATAGGAAACTTCCAGCAGTTTGCTAACCAAAAGAATAATCAACAGAATGCCTTTCTCAGCTAACAGGACGTTTTCACTGGCTTACAGATAATTGCAATTACATTGATAGCTATTAAGATTTCTCAGTAGGGTCACTTCTGAACAGGGAGATTGAATGCTTTTTTTGACCATTCACTTGGTAATCAAACAGCAGTAGAAGAGCTCTGGTTTTTTAAAATGAAACATCCACATACCAAAGATAAAATTATCAGGCCGAAAGAGCTGACCAAAAAGACCAGACCGCACACTATCCATGGTTCCCGGCTCCAAGTCCAGTAAGACCGCTCTTGGCACAAATTTGTGGGCTACAATAAAAAGTAAGCACGCCCTTAATGTTCAGAAACAAGCTAACACAGTTACAGCTTTCAATACACAAATATATTATGTCTCATATTGTTAGTCTAATATATAGTTCATACATATATAAGTATTTCCTATACAGAAAGTCATGGTGGTGAAAAACCCACCTCCATAGGAATAAATCAATTTAGCTTGGAAGACAGACCTGACATAATTTAGGCTCTACAGATTTTACATTTTGTAAGCTCTTTATTAGCAAGAGATATTAGGAGTTTCTGATTAGAAAAAAAATTGTTTACTTGTTCTTTTTAAGAAAGCAGTACTCTTTTCTGTGAATATGTTCCAGTTATCCTAACAGATCTCCACCAGCTTTTATGCTTGAAGGATTCTCCTCCACTGAAAGAACTATTTAGTGTACATGGCAAACAGTAGCAGTCATCACACCTACCACAAAGCACAAAATAAACAATCCGTGTCAAGTTGAATTTGTTCAAGGAAACTCAGGTAAATAAAATTAATTAACCCCAGCTGGACAAAAGATGAAATATTCACACTTACAGGTTCAGGACCCCAGACCAAAGGACTCCAGATCCCTATTTTACGCTGTTCACACCTTTCAACAGCAGAGGACTCTGAGGACTTGGATGCCTTTTGGCATCTTATTAATCAAACAGTTCTCTATTACCTGTGGCCCAACCCTCCCATTCATGAAAATTAAAGAGAGACTACATATAACCAACAGTTTAATTTGGAGTAATTGAAGAAATGCATTTGGTGAAGCAATCACACATTTGAAGAGCACATGCCTATGGTGATGTTAAATAATAAACAAACCTCCACCTCTAGACCCTAAGGACAGCTCCTTGTGCCATTTCTCTGTGCGTGGGGAGATAGTACCCAGCCATCTTAATACTTTGTAAGAAAGTAGATAATATTTTCTGTTGAGCTGGGCACAGCTGGGGAGCTGGTGGCACGTGAGGAGCAGATGTGGCATGCACGCCCAGATGTGCAATATGGCTTTATGAGCCCGTCTTCTATCTGATTCCTGTGCCCCTTCCCACAGAGTCCCCTGTCCCGCACCCCTCCCCGTCCCACACTTACAAGATGATTCATTATAGTAGACATTGATCCTTTCCAGCTGCAGCGCTGAGTCACCGACATAGCCTCCGGCTGGGTCAATGCCATGCTCATCGCTTATCACTTCCCAAAACTAAGGAAGGAAAAGCGAGACGTGGGCTGGTTGGGAGCTTCCCTGCGGAGCACCGGGGGCCCTGCCCAGCGCCCGGGCCGGGGGCGGCGGCGATCCCGCGGCAGCTGCCGGATTCCTGGCGTGCCCGCCGCCCCTCCCTGCCCGTGCGGCAGCGGGAGCAGGAGCGGGAGCCGGGCGGGCACCGGGATTCAAACCCAGCGGACGGGGCTGCGGCGGCTCCGCTCCCGGAGGGGCTGCCCGGCCTCTGCCGCCCTCCCCCGCTTCTCAACCGCAGCCTGGCCGGCTCAAACAAACAAACAAACAAAAAACAAAAAAAACAGCTTTTAAAACAATTTTTATAAACCTGTCCCCTTTGGTTTCGGTACTTCCCACGGCCTTTTATGGTCACGGGGAGCGGAGCGATGCGCGGTGCCCCGGGCGCGCCCGGCAGCGGCTCCTCGGGGAGCGGGGGCGGCCGGCACAGCCCGGCCCCAGGCGTGCAGCATTGCCGGGGGGCCTCCGACAGCCCCGGGAAACCACCGGGAGCGTCCCCCGGGCGCTCTGAGGCTCCGCAAATCGGCGGCTCCGCTTCAGGCTCACCTTGGTCCCGATCTGGTTCCCACACTGTCCCGCCTGGATGTGCACGATCTCCCTCATGGCTGCGCCCCGCTCTCCCCGCCGTCCGCCCGCTGTCCCGCCGCCCAGCCCGGCTGTGCTCCGCGCCGTCCCACCGGGCGGTGCTTTATGGGCTCCCGCTCCCCCCGCCGCTCGCCCGGCACCGCCCTCGGCCCGGGGGGCGACACCGCCCGCTCTGCGACACCGGCCCTCGCATTGTCCCCGGCGGCAGCGGGGGTCCCTGGGGGCTCCTCCTGCCCCAGCGCCAGATCCCGTCCGTGCTCTGCTGATCGCTCCAAAACCGGTTCAGCAAACTCGGCTCTGCCGTCTTCATTCCCCCGGAAGCCCTCGCCGTGTGGACATCGCCGCCTTCTCCGTCTCCTGTTCCGTGTCCCCCTGCCCCGACGGGCGCGCACCTGGCAGCGTTTGCTGCAGAATTCTTCTTCGGTAGAATTTTTTCAAGGAAAGGGTGATGAGACATTGGAACAGGCCGTCCAGTGAAGCAGTGGAGTCCCTGGAGGTGTTTAAGGGAAGACTGGAGGTGGCACTTAGTGCCACGGTCTAGGTGAAGGACGGTATTGTTCAGTCATGGGTTAGATTCGATGATCTCAGAGATCTTTTCCTATAGAACTGATCCTGTGGTTCTGTGATCCTGCGAAGGGGCAGCATCCAAAAGAATGGGCAGCGCTTGTCTGTGCCTTGCCGTCTTCTTCACACAACTCCTTCCTTCCTGATGGGCTTGTTTATTTTGGTTTCTTTTGGAGTAGTTGTGTGTGTGTGTGTGTGTGTGTGTGTGTGTGTGTGTGGTGGGGTTTTTTGGTTTGTTTATTTGTTTGTTTGTTTGGGGTTTTTTTGGTAGGTTGATGTTTTTGTTTGGTTTGGTTCTTGTTTGTTTGTTTGGGTTTTCTTTTGCCAATAAAACAAGCTTCTGTCTGAAAATTGTAACTGGCTGTCAAGCAGTCTGTGGAGCAACTTTCCTGAGATCTCATGTCACCACAATACAGAGCATGCCCCGGGATATGCATGGTTTGAAATGGCTTGATTTGTAATGATAAAGGAGATTTCCTTTCCCCTCCAGTGAGGAAGTCACTTCCCACAGCTGCTGAATCTGCTTTATGACCCCTCTGGATAACTGCTGCACAGTTTCCCAAGTGGAAGCCTGCTGTCATGCCAGCATGACTCTACCATGGGATGCCATTCTCTGTGTAGCCCATTCCAGCCTGTAGTCCTGGTGGGAGATACTCATCTGTCCGTGCACATCTGCGCTGCCCAACCCAGTCTCTGCTGTTGTGCAAGAGCAGCCCTGAGGCCAGAGTTACAGAACCTCCTTATCCACTTGTTGAAAAGTGGCCTGGCTGGGTGAACTCTTCTGGTGAACAATCTTGTGTGCTCTCTACAGTCAAGGTAGCCCCCACCAATCAATATATAACCTCCAAGTAACCCAAAATATGTGTATTGGAAAGCCACCTGCTGCCTGTCTGCCCTTACATTGCTGTGACATGACCGATGCCAGGTCGACTCTGTGCTCTCAGCTCCAGCCTTGCCTTTTCATAAATGTTTTTCAGCAGGGCTTGCAGCATCTTGCAAATGACCTCCGAGCAGCCCACATGCATGATGCTAGGCTGAGTCAAATCTCTTTCTGACCTCAGGGAAGCAGCTGGAGGATCAGGATCAGCATGTTTGCCTTGCAAGCAGCAATTAGAAGAGGACTGGATACTATGTGCCTTTTTCTCTGCCGAAGGACTCAAAATAAGTGTCCTTCTGTGTGTGATCTGCATTTTTGGAACAGGTCCATGAACAAGTCCTTATTCAGCAGCCTGATTAGTGGGGTTGTCTTGGACATTGCCTGAATCTATATGTCCTTTGACTATGCCTTGCAGGCCTGGCTTTCCCCACGCTTTGCAAATCCTTCCATTTGCTGTTCATACTTGCCATTCTCTCGCCTGTTGCTGGTATGCCAGTTTTCAAAATTCAGTAGGTTCCCAGATCCAGGTGGTGGTAAGGCTGGGTGTGTGTTCCCAGTAGGCTCACAGGCACAGATATAGGCGTGGCTGGCCACACTGACTAACCCAGGCAGAAAACACAGCACTCACACAAAAACAAACATCATTAATGGCCTCATCCTGTTCCCTTCTCTGGTGGATCAGGACAGAAGCCCATTAATGGAAAATAAATATGTATTTGCATACATCTATACAATATGGATCCCTGTATAGCTGGTCTGAAACACTAATCTTATTCTGTTGTTAACACCTAAATTCCAGCTCTTTCCAGTTGCTGGCAAGTGCAAATGTTATCCCAGAGGCCTTCAGTTGCATTCTAGTTGCTGGTAGTCAGATCTACAGCTATGAGCTATGGCTCCCTTGTCCACTGCTGGCTTTAGGACACAGCCTGTTCAGTAGCTGACCTCTGGATCCACATTTGCCTCACACAGAGATACAAACAAGTTCCTCTGGTAGCTAGTCCAGAGTTGTGGCCTTACCAGTAGCTGACCCCACCACAGCCTCCTCAGCACGTGGCTGAGAGAGCCTTGTCTCTCCAGCAGCCAGCTCAGAGATCCTCTGGCCTCTTCACTTTCCTTCCTGGACTCATGGCTGCTCCAAAACTTGATTTCCACCTGCCCTGGCTTGCTGTTTGCTAGTGACCACACATGGATGTTCATACAGTGTGTGCTCTTGTCTCTCCAGTTGCTGCACCTAGGACACACAGGCCCCTGTGACTTGTGGCCCCTATCTCTAATTGGTGGCACTCAGGCCACAATACACATATAATACGCATAGTATATACATGTCACTCACACACCCACACACACAAAAATAATTCAAATACAGTTGACTAAGACAAGACAAACTGAGATGGTCAGGTGCAAGATGTAGCCAGACAAGCATTCTCACCAACACCCAATCAGGTCACTTTAGCCCCATATCCTTTTATTTTTCTATATCAAACTATCTTTATCCCCTCTTACTCCCACCTTTGATTCCTCCTCTAAACATCCCAAAAGTTATCTTGTACAATCCCAATGTTCCTCCCCTCCATTCCCCAGAGATTCCCAACTCCTCTCTACACAGTGATCCATGGAGCCTCTCCCACTGACTGGTGCTGATGGGTGTCACACCAAGACCCCAAGATGAACCCTCACTGAGAGGTGCCAGGTCAGAGGCTCCTTTCCTCCAGCTGTGCTATTTGATTTCTCCTGCCTCTGTTCCTTTGTCCTCCTTTCCGTTTGTGGAGATAAGCCTTGAATCACATAACCCAGCAGTAAGTCAAACCCATATGACCATCTGAATCAAATTATATTTTAAGAATAAAAGTAAGGAACAACAAGTGGGCATAGGTAGGCAGTAGGGGAAGCTAGAAGCAATGAGAGTGTCTTTTAGGACAGCCTTTAGTCCATGTGCTTTCTGAAGAGCTGTATAGGTTGCACTGCCAATGTCTGTAGTCTTTGAAAGGTTTGTCTACTGTTAGTGAGCAGCAGTCAGTGAAACAAGATTTAGAGGCCAAAATTTCAGCCAGTTTCCCACACATAGGAATGTATGAGGTTATGTATAAGGCTGTAGTGCCTGATGAAGGTGAGCAACAGCTTACCCAATGAATTTGCATGTAGAAATTTTATAGTTATGTAAATAACTTCTAATTTTCAGTCAGAACTGAATCAACTTGCAGCTTCTCCATGTTTTACTGCTGGTAATATGAAAGGAGACACTTTTGTTGGTCACTGAATGTGGATGTACCTTCAAATCCTTTTCATCTGTGCTTGTGTTTACTTAATAGCTCAGCTGAACTATTTAGGAAGTGAAGGTGCCATTATAACCTGTGTCCATAGCAGCCTGCATATTCTTCTTGAGTCTCCACAGACTTGGTCTGGGATTTTAAGGGTACTTACGTGTTTCAAAATACTCCTATGTACTTACCTGTCATGGATTACTTATGGCTGTATTTCAAAACCCCACTAAACGCCTCTTGGAAATTTAAGGCTCCTAAATTTCTCCCTGGGTGCTTCATCTTACTGAGGCCATGAGATTCATTCTATATTTAGATTAATATAGAAACACACTGTAAATTCTGTACAATGGATTCTCACTTGTTATATTTGGCTCTCTCAGATATCTCTTTCTCACATACCTATAACATATACTGACCTCTAACTTTCATAACTCATAGTCTTTTTTTTATTTCCTATTCACTCCATAGGTTAATTTAATACTTAGAATATGTCTCTTTTTTTCCACCATGCACAAAATAGAAGAACTTTCTTAAGATTTCCTTTGCAGATTTACTCCCTTCATTGTTGTTCTTTATTTATTTCCTTTTGCAATCTTAACTTTATTTCTGCTGTTAAAAAGAATTAATTCATATATTTAACCTGAAAAAAGAATAAAATGTTGCAATAGCTACAAACCACTAGCTCAAGTTTGCAGATTCATGCTCCAGGCAGCCTTTTGAACAATCAGTTTACCTACTCAAGGTATCTCTTGCTCCCAAGTGTGAAAGAAAAAGACTAACTACTAGAAGAGGTCCAAACTTGCATTTTAGGGAATGGCATGACCATTTATGAGAGAGAGGATATGGATTAAGGAAGATCTGGCTGCCAGGCCATATCTGGATTAGGCATTTCTAGCTGGTAAAATCCCAAAACAGTTTGTTTGGTCAGAGCTGACAAGGTATCAGACAGTAGCAGCAAATTAAATATTCACACTGATCTTATGCGAGATCCAGCTGCTTTGAAACAGCTGCACACATTCACAGGATGGGGCCATCCATGGGGGATTGTAGAGCATTCAGTGTTCTGTCTTCAGGTTTTCTCATGTTCTCTTTTCTTATGCTGAAGAGAAATGGATTCCTACAAAATTATGGATTTCTCAAGGTGGGACAAAATGTGTAAAGTGCCCATGCTGCAGAGTAAAAGGGTTTTTCCTGTAATAGCAGCTCAAGCAACAGTCATATCCCACAAAGTCACATGGAAATTAGCTGTTTCTTTTCCAGGGCACTAAAGCAAAGTTCTTCTGTATTTAGCTAGTCATATGATATGATTGTTAAGCTGCTTCCTGCTTTTCAGGAAACACATTTGTGTTTATATCAGGTTTGCTGCTAAGACTATTTCTATTTACTGAAGTTTTTAAGGGCTGGAGAGAAATTAATGCTGTAAGAAAACATTTTAGAAGTTAGCTACTTTTTTCAGCATGATAAATTTGTGCGTTTTGATATTTAAGAATATCAGCAAGTGTCTATCCAGTGTTAAAAAGCTTGTTAGCACTTATATTAAATACCAAAGCAATAAATATAATCCACATGGTGGATTTAATCTGACAGCTTGTAGCAGGCTAGTAAATGAAACTAAGTCCATGATGACCTTTAGGAGGAAGGTCCAAAGGTCAGTCTAGTTCCTGTCTTTCCTCTTTAGTCTGAAGAATTTCATGCAAGTTAAGAAAAGAAAAAAAATCTTAAAATAATTTAGTTTTGGGTTTGGTTTTTTTTTGTTGTTTTTGTTTGTTTGTTTGTTTTTGTTGTTTTGTTGGGGTTTTTTTTGGCCTGGCTTCCCAAGCATGGGAAGTCATGCTCTGTTCAAACATGTACCCACGTATCTCCACCACTACCTCTTTTTCCATCAGCCTCTTGTGGCAAAATCTACAAGGGGCACATGAGTTACAGAGGCACTGCAGCTGCAGATGAGTCTAGAAACAGCTCAAGAACCCAACAAAAACATTTAAAAGGGGAAGTGAGGTGGCAAGACACACACACACACAGAAGAGTGTGGCCTGTTAAGACAAACACCAGGCCACATATTTAGCTCAGGTATTTTGGAGCTTGTATTCTGCCCAGAAAAGCCATTACATTTCATAAGGTTCTCAAACAGTTTCTTGCTCTGTCACCTCTCCCATCCATTAAACTTGTTGCTGTGGTTTCACGAATTGCCACCTATGCTCACACCCAATACTCAGGGGGTTGTTTTAATGCCTCTCATCTGGCTGCTATCTGTAGCTGCCAGTGGAGATACTGCTGACTGATGCTTGTTTTAGCCCACAAGATGTAGCCTGAACTTTGTAATGTTAAAGCAAAAGTCACTAAGTCAAGTCAGGGCAAAATATGTTAAGATGCAAAGTCTAAGAGACTGTGAAGTGACATTGAAGGAATTCTACCATCTCTTCCAAAGGAGTTTCTAGCTGCATTTTCACACACTTTTATCACCCTTTGACAAAATGGATGGAAAACTTTAATCCCAACCCTGAATATTCCTGTGTTTGAGTACAGGCGCTTTTGCACTTTCCAGCACTTGATGTCTTTTGATTTGTAAGGTATTTTCTGTCCTTTGGAAGTAAGTATTTTCTTTCAGCCCTTTGTTTCTCCCCATGCTTAGCCTCAATGCTAACCATTACTCATCCAGGACTTTTTGCACAGCTGGTCATAGTGATTTTTATGCAATAGCTGTAGCACCTGGAGCAGAGGGAAGCATGTACCTGCCTGTTTTGTCAGGCAGAAATGTGTATTTGGTGTGGCTGTGTTTTTAACCTCCATTCTAATTGGTCACTTAGCTACACAAACAAACAGAGCATGAGAATGGGCTGCACTCTGTGTTCAACAGAGTCAGGAAAGGAGCCAGGCTAGTGTTTCCTTACAACTACAACCAAAACTATGGGAATACAAAGTTAAAGCAGGCATCTATCTATGTTCAAGTCACCACCCTTTCTACACATTAAAGATTTTGGGAAAACAATCTGTTTGGAGGACAGATGAAAACACAGTTTAGCTGGAATGTATACCACCCATTATCTGTATCATGTGGTGAGTGAGTGGTACTGCTGCAAGATGAAAATGAATATGAGATATTGACAGCTTGCTTTTGGAGTTTAGTCAGCTCTGAATAGATGCCAATACATTGCAGAGCTTATCAATGAAGTCCTGGTGTTTTGAGTGTGGGAGACATCAGAACAAGGACAAAAAGGTCTCTTAAACAGAAGTCGTGCTAAAGATTATCAAGAAAAAAAAGCATGTTTTGACCAGAAGAGTGCACTGATGGCAGTTCGTCTTGAATAGATGGAAGATCTGTCTAATCTAGAATTCCATCTCTGACAGCAGTCAGTGATGGATGGTAGGGAGAGAATATGGTAATGCTTCCCCAAAAATGCCCTTCTACGTCTGGCAGTCAGTGCTTAAGCCTTTGTTGAACCACAGGAAGAATCTGGACCCCATATTTAATAGTTCATTTCAAGTATCCTTGAAGTTATATAATTGCTTTTTAACACAGTTACACTTTCAGTCTCCAAAGTCTCCCATGGCATTGCCTTCCATGGACAACTGAATTCCATTCTGTGCAGAAGTAGCTCTTTCTTGTGTAAAGCTGACACCTGAAATTGGTGCCCCATAACTCTTCTGTTTTGAGAAACAGGACTACAGTATCACTACAGTGACAGTTTCTAATGATCATTGTAGCTGTGTGCAAGGTGAAGGTTTTAGTGTTTTTGTTCTTCATTTTGCCTATCTGTCCAAAATTTTATGAGCTGAAAGTATTCCACTAATTAATCTCCCCATGTTTGAGTATGACCCTGAACTCCTATGATAGTCCTTGCTTATCAGCCTCCCTTGCTAGCTCTACTGCAGTGTCTGTGAAATGGGAGTAACAGTATTTAAATCATGGCCATCATTTTATGCAGTGTTATAGCATCCTTCCTGCTCCAGTTTTTATTTTCTAACATGCCTGGTGTCTGCCCTATTGGTTGCTGCTGATCTTTTTCCTTCATTGAACTGTTCTCAGCACCTCCAAGACCTCTTTTGACAGTGGTGACAGCTAAATTAATTCTCATCAGTGGAAACACAGGAGTGGTTTTTCCTGTGTAATGCAGTTATGGATATTAAATTTCATCAGGTATTGTTTATTAAATTAGTATAATGAAATACTTCTGAAACTCAGTCTGCCTGATTAACTGTCCTGAAGAATTTTGTACAATCACAGAGATTTACCAGTTCAGTACATTTTTTCCTCCAGATCATTTAGAATTGAGCAGATCAGGTCCAAGCACAACCTATGGATTTAATCTAGAGCTTTCTTGTCTTTTGTTGCTAAAGCATCTTATCCCATTCAGCTCAGCCTCCTTAACACACTTGAGTATAACACCTTACAGCATAGAGCTGTACTGCAGCCTGTGGGAGGGGAAGGGGGAAAGATAGGTTTAGGTTTTATTACACAAACCTAACCTTTTGTGGTTTTATTCTCTGAAAGAAAAAAAAAAAAGAAAAAGCTATAGACCTCTAAGATGGAAGGCTGGCATCCTGCTTAGACTGTCAGTTATTTAACACTTACCAAGCATGTATTTGAGATGAAATGTGTAGCTCTCCAGGTAAAAGTGATTCATCTGATTGTGGGAAACCCTTCTATAAGAGCAGGTTTACAGCTAAAACCGACTATAAATTGCTCCAGTCAGGTCTTGGGTTTCTCAGGTGAGTCACAGTTTTCCTCCTTGCCTGTTTTCTCAGGTGGTGAGTGGTTCCTGGCTGCCACCAGCACAGATCCCACTCATCTGTCACATATGTCCAACCCAGAGCAGCATAGCACTCCTAGCCTGCTCCACAAGTGATTCTCTCAGATTTCATCTGGGAGGAGAAGAGCACCATTCCTCACAAGTCCGCAAGCCCCAGGACAAACAGCACAGCACAAGCTATGACTGGACAAAGCCTGGCTTATTTTTAACAGCACAGTCCTCAGCACTGCCAGGGCTCGGTGGGTGCAGCCACTGAAGGAACATGTTCTAAAACTGAATGCACAAAAGCAGCTGAACCATCTCCCTCTGAGCAGGGTAGTCCATGAGTTACCTACTGGGAATCAGGAGAGCAAGCTGGCATTGACACAGGGAGAACTGGACATGGTTTTTCTCAGAAAAGCACTCTGCAGCGGTGGTACTGAGGGTGTTCACCCCTTGCCTTGGACTGCAGCCCATGAGCAGCATTACCATATTCATGATCTAAAGGCTTATGAATGTATGAATGCTAAGAATGTAAGAGGTCAGTCTGGCCCAGGGCCAGGACTCAGCCCACTGCTGGCCCGGTGAATAATGTGCTTCACGGTTGGTTTGTTGAACAGAGAACCAGAATGGGGGAGGATATGGGGCTACAATATACACTGGCTGCAAACTGAATGCCAGTGCTGTGTTGGAAGGGTGTGGAGACACAGCTGTTGCCTGTGCATGGAAGATTTGCAGAGAGATACATCTTTGCTGTGTTAATTTATTTCATTGTGGTATCCTGACTCTGTTAATGAGCAGGGGCTTTATGTTATGTGTGTCTTGTATGATCTGTCAGGAATAGGGCACAGCTCAAAGTAATCACAAGTGTCTTAGGACAACAACTTGGTTAGTATGGAAGACAGTTAGGCTAAAAGTGCTACAGAAACAAGGAGGCTGATAATTTCTGTGTGAAAAGACTTAACATGAGCAGCTAGAGCAAGACAGATATAAATGTCTTTTTTTTCTTAATTTATATTTGCTTAAACACCTGCCCAGCCCCTCATGCCGACCCCATCCCCTTCTCCCCTCAGTCATGAAGTATTTTTAGTTTGAATGTGGCCAGAGGAGATCTGGAATAGGTGATGGAAGGCCACAAGGGAAACAACATAGCAGGTGTCACATGTAAAGGGGTCATCAGGACAAGGTATAGAAAAACACCCGAAGGAACTGAGTGCTTGAAGCCTGTGACATCAGGCACAGAGAAAAAGAACGGAAAGTAACAGCTGGAATTTTTCCAGTGAAAGAAAACCAAAACCAAAACCCAAAATGTCATAACCAACCAACCTCCCCACACCCCAATTAGACACCCCCCGCCTTGCAGACTCCAAGCTTTGTAGAGAGAGATGTTAGAGGAAGAGAAGTAACTTTTTTCTGTTACATTGCTGCAGCCTTTAGTCATAGCTGATTCTGCAAGTGACAAAACCTGCTTTGTTTTCACTGATCACAGCTCTTGTGAAAACTGAACACGGTACCATGTTCAGGGCCAGCTAAGACTAGGAGGAATTGAGAGGACTGCTAACAAATTCAGTGGTCACAAAGGTGGAACTATTAGAGACAGTACTTATTTTTTATCAGGAGGAAATATTGATCCTAATGCAGTATGCAGAAAGTGCTTATAATAATGAGGGAAAAGAGCTTGAACTTCCCATCCAAAGACAAAATGGCTTTTCTGGGATACTGGAATATTTACAGCAGCTATCTAATACTTTATGATTTCTGGTAAAATGGATTTATTTTTGAATAATCAATCATCTCTGAAAACATGTCAGTTATTCTGAAAGATAGTGACTTTTATTTGGAAAGCATGATCACTTGGGTGGAAATTAGAACAATATTCTGCAACTGTTCAAGGCAGCTTTTCTAGGCAACTTCCCTAAGTAGCAAGAAAGCAAGAGAGCTGTTGCTGGGAGAGCACCTACATTAAGCACATTTTGTACAGGAATCACTGAAAATGATGGCATTTGCAATTTAGCTTCTCAGGAATAAAAGGGAGTTTACTGATTTCAGTTTGTCTAGCTCAGTAATAAATCAACAGTCCTTCTACTTAAATTAGGTTATTTACAGTTTTCTTGTACATTCATTCCTGATTTTTGAGATGGGAGAAAAGTATTTAAAAACACTCCTTAGAAAGAGAAGCAGCAAACCAAGCTACGGACCTATGCAAGGGAAGACACTTTGTAATTAGAAGTGTTTTTAACATTAGAGATTATGGACTTAATGATGTAATTAAAAATGTGTCATAAGAAATTACCTTTAGGACTTTAAAGGACGTCTTAGATGTCTGAGACTTCTCTGGGTCTATAATAGACTGAGTACACACATCATTAAGCTACTGCTTTCCTAAATAGAGTTGCTGTCTGAGGATCTAAGGTTTTCCTTTTTTTTAAAATGCATGACAGTCACAAACAACCTGGTCTAATAGTTACATTACTTAACCCCCTACACCTAATCTATACATCATGTAAGCTAATTATCAAAGCAGACTTTTTGGAAAACTGTTGGTCGGTATTTTTATGTTGCAACTGCATAAAATGCATTATCCTGATTCTGGAGCCTATTAAGGCATGCTTTGTTGCTAGTATTACATTTCATTAGTTGTTTTGTTTTATGAAACTACTTACACTACTATTTCAAAGTTCTTTTTCCAGTGATAATTGCTATTTATTAATAAATATTCCTAATCAAGAACACATTAGGAGTGGGGCCTACTACAAAACATTCACACTGATGGGTGACCTTGGAAAAACCATGCCCTAGCGAAGTGAAAATATTAACTTTGTCTGGCATATGGCTGGATTTTGTCCCTCCAAACATTGCTGTGGAAAGCCATTCAGAAATCACTCCAAAAGATTTGTTTCTGGTTTTACTGGCATTAGCATTACTTTACCATTAGCACAGACACCTTGGGGTTTTTGATCATTTTTACTTCCAGTGCTTCTTGTGCTTGTGGTATGTTAAATTTTGCTGCCTGCCAGGCACCCACCAGCTGATCTCTCACTTCATCCCCTCAACAGACATGGGGAGAAAATAAGATGAAATAGTCTGTGGGTCAAGATAAAGACAGGGGCATCACTCACCAATTAGTGACACCAGCAAAACAGACAGAACTCAGGGAAGATCAAATTAACTTCAGCAAAAAATATTGTAAGATGGTGAGAAACAAAGACAAAACAAAAACACCTTCCCCAAACTCTGCTTTCTTCTGAAGCTGAACTTCACTCCTTCATTCCCAGCTCTTCTACCTCCTCTCTCCCTGTCCCCAGGCAGTGTAGAGGAATGGGGGCCGTGATGGCTGCACATCCATTCTTTAGTGCTGTTCCTTCCTTCTCCCCCTTTCCCCTGCTCCACCATGGGCCCTTCCCACAGGACACAATCCCCCACAGTCTGCTCCAGCGTGGCTCCCTTCCTTCCACAGCGTGTGGAAGGCACTGCTCCAGTGTGGGTCCCTCACTGGCCAGAAAAATTGTTCAATCCTGGGCTCCCCATGGCTGCAGCTTCCTCCAAGGCATGTCCACCTGCTGTGGGAGAGGGGTCCATGGGTGGATGTTTTCTCCAGCACGTTCCTCCACAGGCTGCAAAGAAAGCTCTGTCTGGCACATGTAGTGCTTCCTCCCACTTCTTTTCTGACCTTGATGTCTGCAGGTTATATCTCCCACACTTTTTTTCTGG
This sequence comes from Cinclus cinclus, assembly GCF_963662255.1. Classification (NCBI taxonomy): domain Eukaryota; kingdom Metazoa; phylum Chordata; class Aves; order Passeriformes; family Cinclidae; genus Cinclus; species Cinclus cinclus. The sequence continues at coordinate 99,782,070 of NC_085046.1, forward strand.
TTTTTTTTCCTCTGTTCTTTCTCACAGCTGCTGCACAGCATTTTTTACCCTTTCTTAAATATGTTTCCACAGAGACACCACCAGCTTGTCTGAAGGTCTCAGCTTTGGGCAATAGTGGGTTCATTTCAGAGCCAGATGGAAGGAGCTCTACACCACACAGAGGCCACCCCCACAGCATCCCTCTAATTCCCACTGCCAAAGCCTCACCACTAAACCAAGTACAGCTCTATTTTGTGCTTGCCCACTGCAAGAAACCAGACCATGATTCCCTCACAAGAGGGGAACTGCTCCATCAGTCAAGCTCTTCAAAACTGTCCCTTAAACTAAATACAAGATGTACTTATTAGATAGAAGAGCAGTAGTGAAATCACACTAGCATGCTAATATTTAAGTTAATCCTGACCTAGACAAATATGATATTTCACTAAACGAAATTAACATTTTCCCTGCAGTCAAATGTCTACTGTTCTATCTTTAGGTAAATGACTGCAGAGAGGTTTAGTGAGGCAAAATAAAGAGGTCCTTGACCCTAACAGTGTTTAGTGAACACCAGAGATCCCTGGACCCCTCTTAACTCCTATACTCAGTATTTTGTAGTCTTTAGCAACTTCTGTAAAAGATGGAGGAAAACAAAACTTTTGTGTGAAAGTTTGTAAGAATGTTTGTATGAAACAGTTTGCACAGTTTCTCTGAGGCCAGAAAGTGAGTCAGCAGTAGGGAGTTAAGAGTTCAGAGCCACAAAATAATATACAGTTACTTTACTGCCACAGTCCAGCATTTGGAAACAGTTTGTGCCAGACCATAGATTCATTAAAATTCATAATTATTTCAGTGTCTTGGGGTGGCTTCATGGTGGTTGCATGTTATTCTGGAAATGAATAGAGACAACATCCAAAGCCACTACTTGATTTTATTTATTAATGAACAATGCTCCTTAAAATTGGCACCACACTGCAGAAAATATTGCTATCACTGAACACAATTTTCACCCATCTCAATTTTCACAGCAAGTTCAACTACTGAGATTAAAAATTGTGAAGTGGGAAAATACTATATTTTCCCTTAGCAAAATAACAATCCTTACACTTAAAAATATCTTAGCTACATATATGACAGTGTAAGGTAGAGAAAGCAGTGATAAACCCCATGCCCCACAAGGATACTTGCTGATACATAACTGAAGTGGGATGTTAATCACATTAAGTCCTCTAATAAACCTTGGGGCATCAGGTCAAAAATACGCTTTGTACTTTGGTTTTATTTTTTCTAACTTTTAATTAATTAGCTTGTGTCTTTAGTTCAAGTGTTATTTCAAGGAGGAAGCACCCTGAAATAATTTAGAATTATATTTCTGCCAGTAAAATATTATCATATGAGGTTATCTTCACAGTTTAAACTCAGAATTACCAACATTTCCAAAACTGTGTATACCTACCTCTCTGCACACTTCACTGAAAAAAATTCCAGCTCAAAGTCCAATGTTCCTTCTTTTATCTTCCCCTCCTCTGTAGGGAAGGGATTCATGTTTCCTACAGCATATTGCAAGTGATCTAAGAGATTTAGACCCTGCATTTTCTTCTCTCCCTGGACAGAAGAGCTTGCAATCCCACTTCTCCTGAAAGAATCGGAAGGTGCAAGAAAACTTTCATGGTTTTATGAAAGGAAGGAAATGAAGTAATGATAAACTGCACACACACAAAAGCTACTAGAGTCTTCATTCTGGCAGTGAAGAAAGCAACTTTTCTCTGTCTGCAGAACATGAGCAGTGCCTGAGTCAACAAGGTCTCTTACTTCAGTGAAAATTCCTTTTTTGGTAACCAGAGAGTAGGACTTGGTGCATTGTTAGCAAGTGATGCAAAGCAACAGGGAAAAAGGGTCTGTGCAAACAGGGAGGCAGCAAGCATGTTTCACACCTTCTGCATGTCTTTGTTCCCAGCCTTGTCTGCAACAGCAACAAGTGCAGGTTAACTGAGTTTATAGGAAATAAAACTAAAGCTAAAAATGAAAAAAAAAAATATCTAGCTGCTTCTCCACATTCCTGCAGTTAAGAGCCTGTGATTTTAGTTTTCTTCTGTCTTGCTAGATATTGTACAGCACTTGTGTATCATTTTCTAAAAAGTAGAAAGGTAGATAATGCAAAAGTTTTTCTTTGCTGCATATGATATATATACTTCCTAAGCAGTGAGTAAAAAAAGAAAAAAACAACCAAAAAACCCCACAAAACTGGTTCCAACCCAGAGAATGACAAACTCCTCCAGTTTGACTCAAAGCCAAAACTTTATTACCAGAAAGAAAATACACTAGCAAATATGACCTCCAAATACTAAGCCTGTGAAAGATCCAGGTTCAGAAGCAATTAAACAGTTTTAGACACAACTTCAAGAAAACACCAAAGCTGAGCTACTTTAATTCAAAATGCAAACAGCTGAACAGAGGGAATTGCTCCAAGATGGAGACTGCTGCACACGGGAACTTCAGCAGCTCAAGTTCGAAGTGTTAAGCTGTTGAAGGAGCAGCTGCTTAAAAACATTGCACATTCATAGCAGGTTAGTTTTTCAGATCACTCCTAGATTTCCAGATAATGCCACCGTAAACTATGGAGTGTTAGTCCTCTAACAATTGCCTCTGGCTAGAGAAGGCTGGAATTTGAGATCTGCACAGTTCAGACATGCTAAAGCTTTTGTACTGCAGATGTTGAAGAAGTAACTCAAGGCAATAATGAGCTACTCTAGTTGTTTTACCTTTTTTTTAATCCTGGTGCTCCCACCATAGGAAACATAAATATTCATAGAAGGATTTTAGGGAATTTGTTTTCAAGAGGTGTGCTCCTTTCAATAGAATAAGTGGTCCTTAGAGGCTGAAAAAATTACCACGTCCTTGTAAAGTCAGTTATGCAATTCCTTGACAAGGAAAGAAACACTTTGGCCAACGATTAACATGGTAGCAGCCATTTATGCAGGGGGTGTCAAGAAAAATACAGATAAAACATACGGAGATTATATCAAAATGGAAGCTTTCTCATTACTCCCAGAACAGTTTATTGTTTTCTTCTGAAGGACACCTGACAGTGCTGCATGCCCCAGGCATTCTCCCCTGTGAGAAGTTAGGAAAGAACAAGTCCTCCCCTTATCCGGAGCAGTATGCCCTCCACCTCCTCCAGCAAACACTCAGAAGCAGATGGGAAACAGGAATTAGGAGAAGACAACAAGGTTTATCTTAGCTGTCTATTTATTTGTAATACCATTACTTAAGAGATGGGCAGAGACCGACCCAAACTTGTGTCCATCAGTCCCTTTAGCACTTGGTTTTAGGCTGCCTTTCCTCTCAACAGTGATTTGAGAGATGCAGCTCCAGCTGGCATAGCCACACTCATAATGGGAAGGCAAAAATAAGCACATGAAGGTGAGATTTGCAGCTAAAAGCAAGAGCAATTTCCCCATGTATCAGTGAACAGACCCAGCTAAGAGGACAGAATAGACACCACCAACCACAATACTTCATCTTTCCCACCTTTCTGCTTCTCTTGCAGCAGGTCAGGTCAGTGCAGTTGGTGCACACAGTTAATGGATTCCTGTCTCAGTGGCACAGCAAGCACTGTGGGGTCCATAGTGGTCTTTTCCCTATTGCTCCCATTGATTTCGTCCCCTGCCCCCCTTGTTCACTCTGCACCAGAACTTCTCCTATTAGAAGAAGAAACATTTTCTGCATCTGATGTTCCCTTGGCAGCTTTCAGCCTTCCTAAAATTCTTCATGTGCAAGCAAACAAAAACCTCCTCAAAAGTTACACCTGTGAACAACCAAAATTGGACTTTTTTTCCTTCACCTTCAAATGTGAGTTTGCATTTTGACACAAGATGCCTAAGGCTACCTGTTGTCCAATTTTTCACACTGTCGAGGAATTTTTCACATGGCTGAAAGCTAGGCATAGCAACAGTTCAGTAAACTGCAGGAAACATTACTTTGTCCTTTAATACAGCATGTCTTGGGAGACTACAATTATTAACTTTAGAGCTTTCATGTGTATTATGCAAGACTAGATAGTGTCCTGCTGCTCTCCCCTGAAATCCAGGGCAACAGAATACCCAGTATCTCTTACATGTACCTCAAGCCTAACTTGACACCTAGTGTCATCTTGTAACAGTAAAAGCTACAGAAGTGGTGGTTTAACCCCAGAAAAATCTTCAGCACGCTGCTTATAAGTCATATTCACGAAATCATGGCAGGTTGAATGCTCAGGCAGCACCGGACAGCAGATTCATTAAAAAAATTCATCAGGCTCTTCAACTGTGTGAGCTGTAATAACCTGAATGTCCTGAAGATTTGAAAAAAAAAAATAAATAACTATAATGAAAGTTTAATTTGCTTTAAGGGAAGTAAGGCTAAATCTTAACCTTCTACTTATTAGTTGCACAATCTCCAGTTAGACTTCATGAGAAGAGTCAGTCACTGAAGTAGGACTGAAGTTATACTATGTAGTTTTTTATCAGCAGGAGTAAATAGGTACACTTCATCTCAAAGCCAGTTTCACACTAATGCCAGCACTGTTAAGGACTGAAACACATGAACAAACGCCACAGTCCTCTTGCTCTCATCTTACAGCCCAGTCTGCTCAGAATGCAAGTAGGTAGCCATGAGAAACAAACACCAAAAAACCCAAAAGAACAAAACAATGTCTTGTTTGGTGAAAAAAAGTGTTCCACTGGTTGGAAAGCATGCAAATTTCCAAGTATCCTTATTCTCCATTTTGAATTGCTGGGGTAAAAACCTTCCCTCTCTCCTTTTGCCAGATTCTCAGGCATCAGGCACCCATCTCTTTGTGGTGTTAAGAGCCTGTGAACATCCAACACTTCACGACTAAGGCCTAAAAGCACTCCCAAACAGGAAAAATGTTAGTTCACATTAGTGCACATCCCCCTACTGTAACTTTATTACAATCAGAACTGGGCAAGAGAATGTCTTTAAGCAAAAGGATGCGACATCAGAATTGCAGCTGTGGTCAATATTCCCGCCTGGATCTTGTGCACATGTCATCTTCATCATATTCTCCCATCAACTGCAACATATACGTTCCAGTGTAGAGAAGAAACTGCCCAGTTATCTGTGCTGCATGGGACATTAGCTGCAGCACTTTCCTGGAAGAAAAGCAATTTGTTTAAGAAAAAAATCACCAGCAAAGTTACAGTGCCTCTTCCCACCCATAACATTATGATGAGTTAAATATATTTTAAAAACCCTCTCATTCCTTTTCACTTTTGTATCTTCTTTAGAAAAAATACTTTATTGACAGAAAACTACTGGCATGTTGGCAGGACCAGAAATCACATTTATCAAAGCAGACTGACATCCTGCTAGACCCTTACAGGCCTTCTGCAAAGCCACCACTCGAACCATCACAGTACCACAGAAAACAACTTTGCCTGGGAGCAGCATTCCTGCAGCATAAACTCACCTCATGTCTCACCTTTGTCATTCACTAACACAACCCTGTATGTATCTTCAAGCCACAGATGAAATCTGATTAGATCTGAAGCTGAACAATCACAGTACAGTGGGTACTCAACAGCAAAACAGGTGAAGCAGGAAAATTACTGCTGGCCAAGCTGCAAGCTTTAAGAATTCTCAGTTCACAGCTGTTTTATTTTCTAGAAATTTGATAAAATCAGCATTCAAATATATAGTGCTGTGTAAGAACCAGTACAGATCCATAGACAACATTAGATAAGCATCAGATGTTGACAATATAAACTGTGGATCTTCACAGGGGAAGAGAGTCATATTTGAATACTCATTTATTCAACTTAGTTATAACATCTTCCAATCTGCAAGAAGCAACAGGGACATAAGTACTGAGAGCTACATTTGAGTCTCGTAATCCAGAATTTAGGAGGGCCCTTATGAAGCATTGGGAAGCAGTACAAAAAAGCTGGAATGGGATCAGTTTCTGAAGATACAGAAACCAGATGAGTCTCTTCTGCAAAAAAAAAGTGGGTAGATTTTCTGAATTCCTGCCTAAGAAAACATGCAGCTGTGTACCCTCTGCTTCTATTCACCTGTCCTTTGAGCTTAAGCAGAGAAGGAAAAGCCTTCTTCCTACAAATTCGTGTTTAACCCCACTGTCATGAAAGGTTTGCAGTGGAAGTCCAATGCCTCAACACAGTAGAATACCCAGTGCTTAGAGCCTGTGAAGCCTTTAAAGAACAGTGTACCCTTATTCATGCTTCCCACACGTGCCATTTCAGCATGTTCTTCCTTCACACAGAACAGGCCAAGGAGCTTTGTAGTTGCAAAGAAAGCTGCACCTGGTGCTGGGCTTTGGAGCAGCTGCAGTGTGTCACTTGCACACAAGAGCAGTTGCCACTTTAGCCACAGAGCAAGTTATTTGTTGAACTGGACATTTGATCCTTCAGTGGGACACTACAGGGAAACACCACAAGGGGAAATGCACTAATCAGACCTGGCAGGCTTCCAGCCCCTCCCATCAGGAACAGCTGCAGCATTTTTCAGTCCCTTCCCTCCACACTCTGCATGTGGGCTGGGGGAGAGGGCATCAGAGTTAGCAATCTGGAACTCGTTAGCAGAGAGACTACACCAGGATCCTGACATCTGTCTCCGATTTCAACAGCACGCTGAGACAGGCCATGTCAGTGTTGTGTTCAAGGGTACCCAAGGTTATCTCTTCTGTCACCCTGTTCTTTGCTAGCAGACTGTCATCCCACCCTGACAGTGACACTTCCCTTACAACTCAACTCTGCAACATAACAGAACTTCCAGAAGAACTCCACAGCTACTTCAGCTGTTCGCCAGCACTGCTCCTTTCTCACCAGCTGCCCTGTCTTGGCAGGGAGGTAGAATTGTCACTGGAAGCTCTCCTCAGCAGCACAAGTTCCAGCGCTGATACTCAGTTCCATAGCAGGCAGTCAGAGACCAGAGTTTGTTTTGGCTCGAGAGAGTTAGACAAACATAAGAACTGGAGGAGTGCAGCTGTCCAAGGGCAAACCTCTGCCTTTAAGTAAACCTAATGGAGTCAGTATTACAGGTGGGTGTAGCCTGTAGCTACATAATCACTTCATCCTGATGGGAGAAGAGTCCTGTCTACAGCCACACCAGCTGTAGCCTGGAAGATTAAGGATGGGACCACCCAAGCAGAGTGGGAGAGGTCAGTGAGACTGAAGGACAGGGAACAAGATCAGCATTGCAATGCTAATCAACATACCTGCATCAGGAGAGAAAAGACTGCTTAAAGACTTCATCTAAAGGCCACATCGTCATTCGGGACAAGACAAAACTTCACTGTCAGATCTGATCCTCAAGTAATAAAATGCAGCACACCATTGTGTCTCAACCAGAATTCTAAAAGTCAGGTAGAGAAACTTGGGGTTGCAGCTTAAACAGCTGTCAAAGTACAGCACCCCTGAACTCAGGAGTCTTCTTAAACCAGGGCAGAGCACAGTGGATCACGGCATGGCACCAACTCTCAACTCATTGCTAAAAACAGTGGACTGGACAGGTATTATTTTAAGACAGTTTCCAAACAGTCAGTTCTACCAAACTCACAGCCCACAGCAGACCAGTCCTGCAGGAGACAGTGGTCCTTGACACCTTCCCTTAGCTAGCCTAGAGACCACACCAGCTGGCTTAGGAACAGTGATATCACAGATTCTTGCTAGAGATGACAGATCCACATTAAGAGAGGAGAGTGTCATCTCTGTTCCCTTTTCCTTTGCCTCCATGTAGCTCTAGTGGTAAATCTGGCAAACAAAAACTGCAATGCCTGAGTAAGCTTTTAGACCCCTGACATTAGGTCTCAAATTCCTCTAACTTCATCCCCTTGAACTCTCCTCTTCAAAGAGCTTCTTTCCCTAGCCTCCTGCATTCTTCAGACAAACAAGTCAAGGAAGTGTGAGGAAATTCTCTCAGCAGAACAAAGAGACTGTACTTACATCCTTTCAGTTAACACAAGCTGACAGAAGTTTTGACTTGGCAGAAACTTAAGATTTCATCATACAAAGCTATAGGAAGTTTTTTACCAGTCCTTATGACTGGTACCTTTTCCACCTTATGAAGAAAGACTCAGCATATTGGCCAGTAGGTAAGAAATAACAAAAATACTAAATTTATAAACATGCCTGCTTCACAGAACCAGTAGCAAACACAGATTTTTACATTAGCACATACACCTGACCAGCAGTGGAAACACTCACCGCAATACACTTTTTGCTCCCATGCATTTGATGTCATACGAGATAGAGTAGATCTCATAGAAGGTTGCCTTGATGTTTAAGCAGCCAATAAAATCCTTGGGGTTCAGTTTGTACAGATCAAATGTGATGTTAGCTACTCCCATTTTCTTTTTTTTTCTCACAGCAACAACTCCATTTTTTGTCTGATTTAAAAAGAGAGAGAGACAGTTTGTACCATGACACAGGAAACTACAGCAAGACAATTATTAACAATGCAGCTCTTCAGAAGCAGGTTTGCTTATTCCAGTCTTAGGGCTGGTTCTTGGTCAATTCTAAACTAGAATTAAAAGCATTAGGACACAGAAAATGAGGTCTGCAGTTTATGTATTGTTTTGCAAGTCCTGAACAGACTTCTTAAGTTTTCTAAACAGACACTAAAATTCTAGAGTGACAGAGCACCTCCTGCATATTTATTTTCCATAGCAGAGCTTCTTCAGAGGACACTGAAGCCACTGAAATACTGGACAGTATTCCTGCCATTTAGTTATCCTAGTACATTTTGGCTGCTCTCTGATGCAGAAAGGTTAGGCCACCGAATATCCAGGAGGACATCAGGTCCTTCTGCTTAGTCAGGAGCACAATACTGATGAGCACTCCTGGAGACAGCTAGAAAGATGACATCTGTGAAAAGTCAGGGACTCATTTCAAAACCTGGCTCACAACATCTCCTTCTTCCTACTAAAAAGAAACACAGGGAGACAGGCACTGCTGATTAGGCCAAGGGCTTAATAATGAGATTTTAAGAGGAAAAGCAAAGGAGAGGGAGCACAGAAAGTCATCTTCCACCTTAAATGCACCCTCCTTTATTGAAAGCAGCCCTTGTCTGCTGCAGGGTGAGTGCTTCAAGAAAGGAAAAACAAAAAGAAAAAACAGTAAAGAGAAGCCATATTCACAGAGACATCTAGTGGATACACGGAATCCTGTGCTCAGCATGTTCCACTCAAGGTTAATGACCAGGCAGCTGCCAGGCTGTTTTCTGCATGCTAAATGAAGCAATTAAAGTTGTGTAAGACCGGGCCTTTTTGTACTTGACACCCCAGCCCTCAGACAGCACCGTGATAAGTCAGACAAAGTTAAACACAGCAGTATATCATTAGCCAGCAACTTTATGGCTGTTTTACTTTGATAACCTCCAAGCTCCAGCAACAGGGTCCCCTATCAACAACAGCTTTGGACATGTACAAACAGTTGGTGTGCTTGGAAGCATCTCCAAGCACCCCTCCCCATTAGCAGCCAGAATATTTGGATAGAGCAGGACAGAGCTGGTGCTACACTCCAGGTGATGGGTGAAGCTGTGACAATCCCTCTGTTGTCACTCAGCACATTCTGAAGAGGGGCTGCATCCACACTGGTGCTGCTGCAATGCCAGACAGGAGAAAGGAGCAAGGTGGAGTCACACCCTGGCAGCAACTCCTTTTCTGCCCTTGGAGCTCATACCCCAGATGCAGAGCCTGATAAACCAGTGAGATATTTTGGGGGGGAAATGTACAGGCTGCCCACACTGCAACAGGAGACTGAGAAAACAGGGCCACATGGATCAAGCTGTGTGTGTGAAGGCACAGAAATGGTGTTCCTGCCCACAGCTACACAGCTCTGCACCTGGTAGAAAAAATTCTGATGGCAGGATTTTAGCAATAACCATCTCATGGAAAAACAGTCACAAGTTTCACTCTATGTTATTAATGTATGAATGACTATTTCCTCATAAAAAATTGAATGTTGAATTTATATGATTAGAAGGCTAAAGCAAGCCAGTTTTAATAGTTCTTAAATATCTTGAAGCATGCAGACTGACATTAGGTTCCAATGCTAACTTCTGGCCATTTTCTAGGCATTTTTCTAACTACCATTAACTATTATTGCCTTCAGAAGTCAGAACTTGCCTTACATTACTTTATTTGAGCATTTTTACAGTCTAATCTTTAAAGACACTGTATTTTTTTAACTTCATGGAGTCAAAGTCCTAATTATCTTTGTGTTAAAAAAAGGCTCAAGAACAAATATTTCTGAGATTCTCCAAAAGCAGGGTATTTTCCCTGCAAGTCTGTTCATCTGTAATGCTTTATTTCAATTCCTGATGGATTTTGCCAACAGACCTATGTCCAAACGAGGGACAATAAGAAATACGAACTTGATTTTTCATCCAGGAAGGCTCAACAAGGAGTTTACACCTTGCCTCTTCAGAGGAACTTTTCTTCCTCTTCTCCCCTCTCTCCAGCAATTTTGACAGCCACAAACATTCCTCTATCCACTTCTACTCAAATGAGAAGGAAGCAGTCAACACTTACTGGTGTCCATTTCTGCCCATTTTCTAGAACCATGAAGTGGGTATTATCATCCAGAGACTTGAAGAACTCTTCTGTGTCCACAACTGTGCCATCTTCCTCCAAAACCAGAGTAACTATTCCAGCAGTTATAACAAAGGCATCTAAAGTCTGAAAAAAACAAAACAAACAAACAAACAAAAAAAACCACAAACCACAGGAGATTTTAGCATTCTAAAGAGAGCCCATCTTTTCATATTGAGACTTGCTTATCCAAAATATTCTCCTGAACTTCCCCAGTAATGGTTTTTCAGAAGAGCAAGAATCTGTGGGTTGTCTTTCTGGGATACTGCATTTCCCTGCAAGTTTCACTCAGAGTAGGACTGTTGGCTCTACCTTGCTGAGGAGCTCTTGCAGGCTGCTTGCAACAATTCCTTTCCGGCTGCTTCGGGAGGCATTGGACACACGGAAAGGGCGTCCTGCAGGCATGAGAGGAGGGAACAGGGTCTGTTTTGTTACTGCTCCTACAGATGCTCCCATGGATATGAAAGATCTAAGACAAATAAAAAAAAAATCAACATTGTTACAAAAACAGCCATGCCAAGTACTGCCAGAAGGAAGAAGACTGTTGAAATAATCACATTATACAAGTAATTCACAGATCACATTTAGACTCTTGGAGCTTAATTTCAAAACTAAATACTACACATCCCTACAGATATGTTACCTCTTAACTCTCTTTTGCCCATGACATTTAGAAAGACTTAAAACTAATACAATTTCAAGCAGACGTGGGACACCTCTACCTTGGTTGACATCAAGGTCACAATCACAGTGAAGCCAATGGGTTGTAAAACTGCACTTAAAAGGCAGCAGCTGTTACTGCATTCAGTTACTTAGATAATTATCTTTATTTCCAAGATAAACACTCAGTGAGATACAAAATTAGTTGAAAGCAATCTTGTGTGTTAAGACATGAGTTTGTTTTAGGAAGACTGAGCACATTTCCCATATTCAAAACACCTGGCAGCAGAATGTGAGCAGAGCTTTGCAATACAGTTACACTTGACTTCAGAAGAGTCAAAGTATTTGTATGTAAGTTATATCTGCAGTCTATGAAATGTGATCTGGTTTTGAAAAACACAAAATAAGGGGCTTGTATCAGAAGGAGTTAAATGCAGTCAAAGTTAAAATTCAAGTATGTAGATGCACAGTGTTGGAGCAGGCTGCCAACGAGGCTGGAAGAATTCAATCACTTTTAGAAAGAGATTTTAGATTTTTCTGGGCAATTGCATATTTAGCTTTGGTAAACCAAGCACGTAACACCAGTAACAGCCTACTCCCACACTAATGTGCAGACCTACTCTCATCTACACCTAGTGACACCTTTTTCTGCCAAATGATAATGGCTAAGCCAATAATTAGCTTGCCAAAAATGGCACTCTGCCCAACACCTGGGATGGATTGATTCCTAAGTCTTTTAAAGGGAGGCAATATTTTCTTTCCCACACTCCTGGACTTTACCCTCTATATATACCTTTGGCTCCTTCATACTGAATTTCTCAAGGGTGGAGAAGCAACGCATCCCCATTTTGTTGTCCCACACAGGTGTAAAAGGTCAACTTTATGTAGGAAAATCTATTCTCAGACAGTTTCACTGAGGGTAGAGTGAGCTGGCAGCCTTTATCTGCAGCCAGAGTGAATACAGGACTTCCTAGAACAACAATGAGATGATATAAAGTTACTCAATTTATGATGTCCCAGTCACACCTTTTATGTAAACCCACGCCAACCGTGGAGAATAAATATCTTTTCCACACCTCTTATCTAGTCCAGAAGCATATTTTTGGAATGTACAAAATGTAATTTTTGTGCCTAGACAGATTTCAGTGAATAAATTATTTCCTGCTCTCATTCTGAACTACTCTTCTGGGCTATCACCTTTGCTCTAAAGAAAAAGTTTACATTCCTCAAAAACTCCTTGACATTATTTTCAAGGAGGAGAACGTTCAGCAGCTTTGTTCTAGCTCATGCTCTAACTTTGTTGCTAGTCCTGGCTTTCCAGTAGGTCCCTGGCTTTCAACATTTGGCTTTATACACACATGGCTGATGAAAACCTCTGTTCTTCCTGTGACAGAGCTGGTGGAGATAAGCAGCCAGTTTGGTTTCCAGGAAACAAGCTCTGTTTCATACAAAAGAGCTAATAATGGCTATTCTTCCTGGAAGAGGGTGAGGGCTGGGGAGGAGGAAAAGCAGACAGCATTGACAAAGGCAGGGAAGCTCCACAGAAGGGAAGCCTGCTAGGACAGGTTTGTCAATCTCTCTGCTGACTAAGTTAATGGGCCCCCAATCACCCCACTGATTGTGGGCAGCTCACATTCCGAATCAGAGTCTCTCCCTCAGGAAGGAAGCTTGCTCATCTACCTCAGGGCTGGTGACACCCTTCACAGGGCACCCTGATGTCAAAAAGTGCAGCACTGCGGTTTCAAGAGCTTTCACAGCTGATTACACCTCATTGCCTCTCACAAATTTGAAAGATTGCAAGTGGAATAGTTACATGAGTGATATATATGTGAGTACTGTCTTTTTTTTTTTTGTGAGGACAGTCAATATCAGCCCCATTGAAAAGTTTTCTTTCTCATTAGTTAAGCCAAGCTGTCATTCACAAAAGACAAGCTTCGCATAACAGTAACAGCCAAAACATACATGCTGACAAAGAATGAGAAATGTTAGGGACACAGCTCATGGGCAGGACCTGACCTAACAGGGTTCACCTCAGCCAACTCTACAAGCCACACTTTGAAGCTCTGAGCAGAATTCCTCAAGGAGTCAGGATCAATCACCTCACGTTGTTGTCTGGTTCTATCTGATGTTTATCCAAAGATTAATAAACCAGGGCTTACATTATCACCACCAAACAGTCAGTGAACAGGAAAGATCTTAAGTAGTTCTTTAGCAGTGGTGACATTTCATCATCTGCATTTTGATAAAACCTGTCAATAACATCTTTAAACTAAGCCTGCTTATGAAGAAGTGAGGGCAGGCTGAGGTTTCAGCTAATGAGGAGACAAAAGGCAGGATGATGAAAAGCAGCCAGATAAACAGAGTGAGCCCTTCAATCCCTGGGCCTATTGCTGAATTAACTTTGTGTACCACTCTCCTTCCTAGATCATAGGCTCAATCAGGTCAGCCTGCAGTCGCAGCTCTTAGAAAGCTCCATTCTTGTTGTAGCTATCCTCAAAACATAGACAAACCAATTCCCGATACAGGGAATTCCTCCACTAGAGGAATTTGGAGTTACCAAAAATAATTTCCTATTAAAAACTGATCAAGCTAAATCACAAAATGAGTGGTGGAAAGGAAGGTGCAGTTGGTTTCATCAGAAAGTTGAGGGACATGTTAAATACAAACTCGCTATTGTTCTATTATTCTTTAAAGCCAAAAGGATCAAGTCCTAGCTCTTCTCTAAAGGAAGAAGTCCCACATCTGTGGAAAATACAAAAATATTTTATAATTGAAAGATCAAATACCTTCAGACTCTAGCATCTTATCCAGTTTGCTTTGGAAAACTACAATCTGTTAGAGAGGGCTTCACAAATGCTGCCACCAGCATTCACTCTAGTGTCAAATCTGGTGGGAGAGATGAATTAAGTTCTTAGGAGGACATGGGGGTTAAAAGCTTGCCTTGAGCCCTGTACACGTATTTCACTCTTTATCTTTGTTTGCAACATGCCCCATATGTTTGTCTAAGAATGTGGTGCAATGATCTGGAGTCTCACTCAGAAAATCAACGTTGCACAACACGCTCCAGGATACGGCACGGATTGATTTTTAGGTTAGGGTTCGCTGGCAAAGGACAGCGGCAGTAACAATGAGGCAAAACAAGACGCAACAAAAAAACCCCGACAAAACAGAGCAGGAAAAGGTCGGAAATCAGTCAGAAGACTTAGGCTTCAACCAGATGGCAGCGTGGTCCTCCTGCTCGAATATGAACTGTAAAGCCACCACAGGCGGAGCTGGGAGCTGATTTCCGAGCAGCCTACAGAGCTGTAACCCCACGACCGGGCTTGTGGTCATATTGTCCCCGAGTCCCAGCGGCTCCCGGGGCTCCGCTCCCAGCCGTGCCAGCGCTCAGCACCGCAGCCGGCACAGCCTCGGGTGCCGAGAGGTCACCGCACCTCAAAGGCAGCTCAGGTGCGGGGCTCCTACCTGTGCTTCCCTCAGCAGAGCTCCGGTCACAGAATCCCGACCCGCCTCTCCCACGCATTGCCATCGGGGTCAGTCCCCCGCAGCCCCGCCCGCCCCGCGCCCTCTGCTCGGCAGCGCTGGAGCCCACCCGGGGCTGCCCAGCCTCGGGGAACCATCGCCGGCCGCCATGGAGAAGGGGATGGAGAAGGAAGGGGCGGGAGTGTGTCCGCACTCACCGCAGCAGCGATCCCACGCGATCCCGTGCCACCTCCATGTCCCGCCCGGCCGCGGGGCAGTGCCGGTCATGGTGTTTAAGTGCAGCGGGCGGGGCTTGGCTTCTCTCCCCTCCCCTCCCCTCCCTGCCCGCCTGTCCCGGGGGCCGTGCCCGGGGTCAGGGAGCGCGGCCGGTCCAGCCCCGCCGGGCCTGAGCGCTGGTCGGCAGAGCCAGGGATGCGGCAGTAGGTGCCAGGCAGCGCGCTTTGGGGAAGGGATATTTCTTTAGGAAGGGAAGTGCCTTATGGTTTGCCTGGGAAAGGAGCGGGGAAAGGCTTTGTTCGGCGTGTGCGGGACATGCACTCTCCGCGTTAGCTGGTTACAGCTAATATAGGAACCGAGGAAGCCAATCTCATTTGCGGCCGCCCGGCATTAGAGCAAATCAACAGATTAAGTGTCTCAGCGCCTGATTTTAGGGCCTGTGAATAAGCTTACAGCTCGGATTAATGTGTACAGTAGTGGAGGTATTTATTTACTGTTACTCCTAGGGGCAGGGCAGCAGTGGCTTCTGTTTACTACACAAGAACAAAGGCAGTGTTTCCTGTTCACATGGACGCAAATCCTCGCCGTTCTTTTGGGCTCTGGAACCAGGTTCTGTTGCTTACAGCTGTCCAGCAACTATTGTACAGGAAAAATAGAGCCAGGAGCATCAGAACATGCCTCAGGCAACAGCTTGACCTAGAGCCAGGATCGGCATCAGGAAACTTTGCCGCTGCTGATTCCACCGAGGGAATGACTCCAGATCAATGTCACCAGCACTCAGGGTTACCCCCAGGGTCAGGAATAGTGAGTTACTTGGTTACATGAGTTGCTTTTCTTCTTTAGGGCAGAAAGGACCGCTCAAGATGCCTCCTACTGTCTAGGTTTTAGCAGGCAGTCTGACACCTGCTAGATGTCTTCTTCGGTCCTCAGCATTTGGGACCTTTTCCAGCTATTAAGAATTCAACCTTTTTTGGTTGAATTGCTTTCTTGAATGGTATCTTCTCTCCAGCCTAATAAAATAAATAGCTCCTTTCCTCAGAGCACACTCTACACCAAGAAACCTGCCCCTGGGAAGTTTCAGACTTCTATCACTTCCTCTTCAAGCTACTTAGGTCTTGCAGATGTGTAGGGATCCTCCTTATATGTTAACCCCTTTCCCCCCTCTTACCTATGGCATTTAGTTTTGTTACTCATCTGCAGTTGGTCCCTGACAACAATGTCACAGAGAGCAGGAGGTAAGGGGCAGTAAATAGTTACTGAGCACTGGACTCTGAACAGCAAGTTTCCACCTGGATTTGTACCTTGTGGTTGATTGTGGGGCACAGTTGATGTTGAGTCTGAAAAGTGATGCATTTTTAAGGAGCTCTTGATAAGGGTTTATCTATTGCCAAAAAAACCCCCTTGTGTATACTGCAGCTTTTCCTGCTGAGGAGGGAGAAAATAAGGCAGAAGAAGGAGTTTTGTCAGATGTCTCTTCCTCTGTCTGTGGAAGGGAAGGGAGAGCACTCCTTAGAAATCATATGGAAATTGCAGTAACTTTGAGATTTTTCTGAACAGTCTGAGATAGAAATGTCTGGAGGAGGTGGAAATTTTTGTCTTGCAGAAGTGTAGTTTTTCTCCAGTCATGTGGCTCTCTCCCCAGAGTTCTCTGCAGAGATGTCCAACCAGTGCAGCCACTGCTCAGCAGCCCCCCAGGGGACATGCAAGGCCTGCCACAGCTCTGAGGCAGGGTCTGTGTGTTTTGCAAGGACAAAATACTCCTTCAGCAGCATTGGTGCTTCAATTTGCATGGCAGTTGTTGTAACTAATACAAACACAGATGCCTAACTAATGCAAACAAAGATATACAAGAGTAACAGGAAAAACATGTCCTTTTAAAGACTGTCCTCATCTGAAAAGTAGAGAAGGGTATTATCTGTATTTTTACAAGCTGCACAAATACTCCATTCTCTTTTTTGGTTTTTTTTTTGTGTTTTTTTTTCTGAGCAAGCAGCAGTAAAATCACTGACCTAGGAGCGGGGAAGCCTCTTTAAACAGTAGCAAGACAGGATACAAATGGGATTTGCACAGAACCTACTGAGGAAGAGTACAAACCAGTAGCAGGTGCCAAGACTAGCAGGCCAGGGCAATCAAATGAGATGTCATTAGAAACTGATGTGACAAGACAACACCCAGTATAAAGACAATAGCTGTAAGAGGCAGAATTGTTCCACTCTTTTACAGGAAGAGAAAACAAACCCTAGGCTGAGGTGAGGAGGCCAGAAAACTTAGCAACATTTGCTTCAGTCATCACTGAAAATATTAATCATGCAGGGGACAAAGTACTGAAGGGAGTGGATACTAGAGGTGGTGTTAAATAAGGGTGTTAATCCCTCTTGCCAAATTACTCTCTTGCTGAGTGCAGTGACTGCCTTCACAGGTGTTACTTTTCCACTGCTATTCAAGTCAAACAAGTTCAAGTCACTCCTCACAAGGGTCATATTGCTGTAGGAAAATGTTTGCATCTGGCACGTTTAACAGGGAGGAAGAGGCACTTGAAATAGTTTTGTGTGCAACTTCACATTGATGAGCATGCAGTATCAGGCCATGTTTTCCTTATTGGCCTTTGAGAAAAAAAAAATGCCAGACTGGAACAAACTCAGAGGAACATGGGAATGATCTGACATGCAGAAAAACATTGTATATGGGCTATGTAGTTTGGGAATTGGGAAGAGTGGGTGAGGATGTCAATCATGGACTTCAATAATTTTGGAAAACTCTCTGAAGAGGAATGGAATAACATTATTTTTTGTGCCTACAGGGACTTAACCAGTAAGAAAGGAGAATTAGGTTGTCCATTAAGAAATATCTTACCTCTGAGGTGTGTGTTAGGTGCTGGGTTCAATTGCTGACTGAAGATATGAAGTCAATTAGACACTGACTTTTCTTGGGCCAGTGGTCAAATAACACAAAGGACAAGTCCAGATACTAAGGATCAGTTTGGGTATCCCTTCTGTTTTTCAAGGCTCTGACAAATAACATGAATTAGATTAATACAGAGTAAGTGCCTCTCTACCTCACCTTCCTTGGCCCAGGAGGGGAGTGAGAGAAGTGAACAGATGCATTTACAGCAGTGTGAACAACAAAGGTAGCAAGATTAGAAAGGTTGGCTTAGATTTGTAAAAGCTGACCTTCTATTCAGCTTTCTGCCCTTTCCTGCTTTCAGTTAAGTCTGATCCTGATTCCTGTTAGAAGCATTCTTGTGATCACCCCTAGGCAAATTTGGTTGTTCTCCCTTCCATAGAGAACCAGCCTTCTGTTCTTCACTGTGTCATCAAAGTAAAAATACTTGTTTCTAAAATGCTTTTACTGTTCAGCAGATTTCTATCTCCACTGCCTCTAATTGTGTTTTTTTATTATTTATAATAAATAATATTTTATTATTTATTAAATAAATATTATTAAATAAATAAATATTATTAAAATAAATATTATTTTATTTTTATTTGTATTTTATATTAAATATTTACTTGCTCATTCTTAATATTTGTGCTAACCAATACTGCACCATCTTTTAAAGTTTTAAAGAACAAATCAGACAAGCATCCACCACAAGAAGTTAATATACAGCAGATTATTTTGAGAAAATATTATGGAATGAGGTTGCTTTTTGTTGTTTTCCATCTTTTTCAGAATCTTTGCTAGTGAAAGCATGTTTTGTAATGTAAAGTTCTAACAGCTTTTCAGGAGCCACGGAGTTTTTTTAACTGTACGGGATGGGATGAGGCCCCTCCTAAAGGTGATCTTGCTGCTCTGCACAGCTGTGTAGAAGAAGAAGATGGGAACATTTTTTGATGCCAGTTAAAATCCTCTGAAATCTGATGGAAATGGTTCTGTGGCCAGCAAAGATTCCAATGGTGAAAGTTCTGTTTGAACTAAAAAGTAACTTTTCACTGCAGTGAATTGTATGGACCAGAAAAAAATGCTCTTTATTCTGAGATTTCATGGGTGGATATTTTGTTTTATTTGGTTCTATTTTGGTTTTCAATAATTTTAACAATAAGATCAAGAGAGTGTTGATGGGTGGGCACATACTGCGCGATTAGGAAAAATTACCCTGTCAAGAGTGTCTCAGTGGTGTGAAATACTTTGACGAGCAAATTTAAACTTGGATGTGTTATAGCCAGATGGGGTATTAAAATCCCAAGGTCAGGCTTTGCCCTCCTTTACCCCCTTTGCAACACTGAATGAATTGCACATATTTGTGGGCAGCATTTAGCTGAAAGCTGACTTATGGAGAACATCATGCTGTATGACAGCAATAATGAAAACAGAAATATTGCCCAGGAGATTATTGAAGATAATGAACTGGAAACTTAATATTTGTTTATTCTGATCGTGCCAATGATAATCTGAAATATTTTATTTCATATTTCAAAAGTTGGAACTCCAAAGATGTATAAGTTCTAAATAAAACTAAGTCACTTTTTTGTTAATTCATTTCTAATGTCTTTACAATTTATTATTGCTCAGTGATACTCCCCACAGGAATAAAAAATATTCAAGAAGACATATGAATTTTTATTTTACAAGCATTGAAATTTTCTTTTTTGAGGCTTTTCATCCCAAAATGAGAAGCTATAGCTGTGGAATTGTCCTGTAGCTGGACAGCAATGTAATGGTTTTTATACCAGGGCTTGAAGAGATTCAGACTCCAGGCAACACTCCAGAACTACTGGGCTTCAGATTGAACTGTGAGCTCATGTTTCCTTGGTAGCTGCACTCAAAAAAACAGATTTAAAAAATCTTATTGGACAAGGAGCATCTTTATGCCTTACATGGCATTCTTTCAAAGTTTAACAATAACAACTATTGTACTTTGGTCTTGTCCAAAGCAAAGACTAAGGCAATAATAATCAGGTTAATGGGTGACTTTCCTGAGGGTCCTGCTGCATTTGAACCCATGTGTTTCTGCCTATTATGGGCTCACCTGTGAGCTTGAACAGTCATTTTCAAGGCATGCAAGAACAGGAACTAGATTCATAAATGCTACGTGGTAATCTATGTATGTGTGAAATTTCCAAAGCAGCTCCACTAGAAAGTTTTTAAGGATCACAGATTGAAACAGACTGAGAAAAATATTGCTACCACTTTACATTCTGCTCAGGTACTTTGCTTTCTAGACAAAAACGATCTTGCTAAGCAGCAAACCTGAAGTCAAGTGCCTGTCAGACCTGATTTGGAATCTAAGCCTGAGTTAGGAGCTAAATGCTCTCTGACAGGAGCTGGCCTGCCTCTGTACCCATCCCTGTAAAATATCCAGTCATCCCTAACTCTAGCAGGTCTTTGCACTGCCTTTAGGTGGGTCAGGCTGCAGGAGGAGAATGGGTTTGAGCTGTGAGCCCAATAGCTCCTGGATCTGCATGTCTCACTCTTCACCCCTTATTCCTACCACTGCAGCTTCCTGCCCCGGGCCACCTCAGCTCCAAAGTCCTTGTCACCTCACACCCTCAGGTCTGGTTGTGCCTTCCCCACTGGCCCCAGCCCACAGAGATGTGGCTCTGTTGGGTTTGATTCTGGCCATGGGATGATCTGTCCAACCAACCTCATTAGTGTAGGTCACAACACTTTGGAGCATAAAGTTACTACACCCTTTCACTTATGGTGAAGTTAGAGCACTGATAGTGAGTCTGGATGATTCCTGAGAAATTAAACTGTTGAGGCTTTGGAACATGTTGAGGAGGCAACAGGGCTGCCAGCCTTATCTTGTGGTCACAGTTGAACCATTCCTCCTAACAGATACAACAGGAATGTTTCAGCAACTCTTTGAGATTGAAGAGATCTATTTATTTTTATAATTTGCCTGACAAACACATGTATGTGACAGCTGTAGGCTCAGTGCCATGGTGGTTTGGTGTAATCATGCAGGGAAATCTCCCACATGGTCTGTGGCAATAGATCTTTCAGAAGGTGAGAAATGCAAAGGGATCATTCTTTCAATAATTAATTCTCTATTCAGCTGATGGGTTTTCTGTTTAGGCCCAGCTGAGTGGGTTAGCAAAACAAAGACAGATGGCAGCAGATTATACCAAACACATCTTTGTTAGGGGGTAATCAGCACCGATTTCACCACCTTCCCACCCCCCTTCACTCAGAGCTCAGTCAAAGCCTATTAAGTAAATGAAAATACTCCTATTGATTTTAGTGGGCACTCAGCCAAGGCCTCTGTCTCAACAGTTTTCTCCGATAAACTCTGGCCTAATCATCATTCTTGAACTTTTTTTTTGTTTTTCTTTTTTTTTTTCTTGTTTGTTTATAAAGAAAGAAGAAAGTAATGCTGATGTAGTCACTCTTGGGAACTAGTGGGGGAGAGATCAGGCTATGGTTTTATATGCACAATACGCTGCTATAAACATATCCAAGGTAAAAGTTCAGCCTGTTTCAATTCTAAGTTTTATGCCAGTCAAGTTCAATTTTTAGGGGAAGTGTAGAGGTGAGGGGTACAGATGAAATATGTGCTCTGTCTACCTTTTGAGCTGCATCCCTTGGAAGAGGTCCTTGCAGCAAGCTGTGTTTAGGCTGATTACAGACATGGGATCTTGGATCTGCTCAGAGGGAATTCTAAAGGCTCCTGGCTGCAGGTGTCTTGTGAAGACTTTGTCCCTTTCTGCTAAGATCTGCCAGATGCTGCCTACTTGCTTCTCTTTCATGAAACGCTTTATCAGGCCAATCTGACATTTTGTTCTAAAGCTCATTGCTGTCCCTGGGACAACCTTGTAGAGACTGGTTGTATTTTCGTGTTATTTCCACAAATATAACTGAGTATACCCTGTTGCCACACATTAACTGTATGCATATCTAACTGGCTTTTCTGCATTGGCACATGCCTTTCTGTGATGCTTGCTTTCCCTATCAGTGCCAAATGTGCATTTTGCTTCTGACAATGGGTATGTGTAGACCCACGGTCCCTTTTAGTGAACCTTCTCTGTCTCAGATGCTGTTTAGTTTTTCCCTCCTGACACACATTCTCTTAAAAGAGCAGAAGCATTAACTGTGCAGTGACCGTGTGCTGCTTGACAAACCCTAACCAAAGAGATGCATCATCGAAAAGTGATTGCTCTCTCAGTGCTCGAGAAGAGATGCAGGGGAAGGCTTTAAAGTGCTCCTCTTGTGCTTCCGTATTGCAGCACATCAGCAATGCCAGAGGTGCAGGGTCTGTCTGTCTCTCTCTCTGGCCGGCTGGCTGGGATGGGTGGGGAGCTTCAGTGTGGCTGTGTGCATCCGGGTGGCTGGGAACAGAAACATAGCCCAACCTAGAGCTGCCCTCTGTTGGCAAGCCAGGCTGGCTGAATCAGTCTCCGGGAAAGGGTATTTTTTGTGGCTGGGGAAGACTCAGTTTAGGGCAAGTTACAGCTCCACAGTCCCTGAAATGCAAGGTGGTGAGGGAAGGCAAGAGAGCCTGATGCAGCTACCAGAGACATTTCAGGATGACAGGAACAGAAAGGGATCAAATGCTGCAGGATCAATAATTGCATCAGGTTTTGGCAGACTGCTTTCCTGCTTTCCCCTTTCTGAGAAGGAAATAAACATGGAACTGTCTTGTGTATGCACCTCACTCATTTCTTCATACAGCTCCAAGCAGAAATAAACATCCCTTTCAAATCTGCGGAGATTTACAAATGTTTAAAAATCCAAGAGGGTCTCTGCATACTTATGTTTGGTTTTAATTACCTGCTTTTAAACTTCTGTCCTCAAAGCCCTTTGATACAGATAAAGAGAAAAAAAAATTGCTAAGAACTGTTGTTTCCCCAGAAACAGAGATACTTCAAATTTAATGTGTGAATATACTTGGCTGTCAGCAGGTGGCCCTGTGTTGAGAGTGAGCTCTTGTTCTTGATGGATGTGCAGAACTGAAACTGTTTAAAACAAACTATTTCATTTTTTTCAAGCCAACAGGAAGATAATAAAGGCCTATAATTTGTCAGATGGAATGATACTGGTCAGAGGAGAGATAATAAGTGAGAAACTCTTGTTTGAAGGAAACGGTAGCAATGATAACTCTCTGCTGCTAGAGAAAATGTCTGGCCTTTTCAATAGAAGCCATGTCAGCTTTGCTAGATATGCAGGTTTTCAGGTATGGCATCAAGCATTTTATTTCTGTTTGAGGGTTTGTATTTTTGTTTTGTTTTTAAAGTTCCTATTTTCAAGGTATGATGTCACTGAGTGGAAGCACTGGAACACAGGATCTTATATATTTTATGGCAGTAGGCTCCTCATTGCCTTGTGGTATCAGGCTGGGGATTGTCACGGTGCCTCTCTGGCAGGGCTGCAGATCAGATGGTGTCTGAAAATGCTACAACAGCAGCTTCATAAATATATAAAAAGATATCCTTATTTGAAATGATAGTTTAATTAGATAAACAATATAATGTGCTTTGAACAAGAGGAATGTGCTTTCCCAGTATTTCAGTTGCCTTCTTGTTTTAATGGTGGGGAGTAGTTGTCTGTCATAAGCAGGTGAGAGGATCTGGTGTGGAAGTATATTTAAGAGCCTTTATCAGAATGGTGAGTTTGAATAAGGTTTTGAGAAAGAAAACTGGCTTGGACTGGATGAGTGCACTGTGGAGAGATTTCAGCGTGTAAGGAAGGGGCAAAAAAAAGGAACAATATGTTAGCCACAGATCAGTAATACTGGCCATTCCCATAGCCTATGTGGATAGATAAAATGTAATTACAGCACTTATGTTGAAGATGTTTCAATGTTTTCGTGAGATTCAGAAAGAAATTACATCCTTTTTCAAAATTCAGTCCTTTCAGTCTTACCTATACTGTTCTGTGACATTCTGCTTGGCAGTGAATTATTACTCTGCAAGGTCCCACATGTGGGTTGGGGTAATCCCAAGCACAGATCACATCACATCACAGGACCAGTCAAGCATGATTTTCCTTTCATAAATCCATGCTGACTATTCCCAGCCACCTCCTTGTCCTTAACATGTCCTGAAATGGTTTCCAGCAGTATTTATCATCTTCCCAGGGACTGAGGTGAAGTTGGCTGGCTTGCTGTTCCCAGGACCCGTCTTCTTGTCCTCCTTGAAGAGATGAGTGACATTTGCCTTTTCACAATGCCTAAGAACGTCCCCAGAACATTTCAAAGACAACCGAAAGTGGCATCAGACTGCCATCAGTCAGTTCCCTCTGCACTTGTAGGTGCACTGATCAGGTTCCATGGACCTGTACGTGTCTGATTCAAGAGGGAGAGCTTCAGCTTTGAAGAAGCCTCATTGTAGCTTTTCCCAGACTTTTCTTCAAAACAGATCAAATCACCTTGCCTTGGATGTGGGCAGCTAAACTCCTGGGAGTGTACTCAGAAGTCCTGACAGTGAGTTTGTGAGGGTGGCTATTAGGATAAACTGCCTGATCTACAGGAATAAAGGGGAAGTGGAATTCAGAGGAGGCATAACCATAATGAAACTCTGGGTTTTGTGCTTGTGTCAGTGGGAAGTGAGGAACTGTGCACAGTTTGCGGGTTTTAATGAAATTTTACTCTTCTATGGCTAGCATGAGTCATTTTGTGTTTATATCATCTGAACATCCTTTTTGGGTGTGAAGTTTGACTACACTGCCTCCTGAGTGGATTTGCTCCTTCTCAGTCCCTTCAGGAACTGGCAGACTCAGAGCAGAAATAGCTTCATTTAAACTCTTGTGCCCACGGAACTTGTTTAGACTGAGAGGGGTGTCCAGTGTGAAAGTTATTTGCACATATAACAACACAGATTTTCTTTCTTTCTTTACTACTACAGTAATATTGCTAATGCATGTTTCTTTCTAAAAATAAAAGCTTCACTTGAGAATGTTTCTAACATGCACTCTGGTCTAATGATTTCTGTGATCACTGATTTGTAGCATTCATTAAAAAACAACAAGGAACTCTTTAACTTGTATAAGTACAAGACAAAATGCTGGTCTCCAAAGGACAAAGCATAACGTTGCAAAAGATAAACAAGAATGCAATATGGATATTTTTGCATTTTTAAATTATGCTTTCATGAAAAAATCTCTGTATGATGGAGATGAGCCTAAATTCAGCTGATATCAGTGGGTGGAGAGCATTCTTTGAAATTGCACATGCTTATATGATGAGTTAATAAGGTCTTTGATTTCTTGATTTAGGTTATTAGTTGTAAAATCTATCTTTCCCTTGCCTGTATCAAACATTTAAATGTAATTATTCTTAGTTTCCAATATAATAATTGCAGAAGGATGTCTTAGGTAAAATAATTTTGTATGAATTGTTAGAAGGTCTACATGAATTAAAATGACTTCTATGTTTTGTTGTCCATTCCCACATGTG
Source organism: Cinclus cinclus (assembly GCF_963662255.1). Classification (NCBI taxonomy): domain Eukaryota; kingdom Metazoa; phylum Chordata; class Aves; order Passeriformes; family Cinclidae; genus Cinclus; species Cinclus cinclus. The sequence continues at coordinate 99,807,350 of NC_085046.1, forward strand.
CACTTAGGTTCAGATTGAATACAAACTTAGCAAATCAGCAGGGGATATGCTGGTGTAAAATTAAGTAGCCTTAATCTCTCTTGAAGTCAAGTTGCATCTTGTAAGACTAATTCTTCCTCCCACTGCTCTTTTATGTATAGATTGAATAGTGCACCTGAAAAAAATCTCCAGTGAACTGTAAGTGGCTTTCCCTTAAAATCTGGAAATGGTATATTAAAAACTGGTGAGTCCTTGTATATTTATTTCTGTGTTGGAAAAGTGAATGCAGAATACTAATATTCTGGTAACTTTGCATGTCTTGTCCATTTTACAAATAGTAAACAACAGGTGCAAGTCAGGGACAAACCAACATTACATTTCTAAAATTCTATATGTGTTTATAATGACTGTATTTTACATTAAAAGAGTTCTTAAAATATTTGTTGCCTCAAATGTTAAGCGTGGCCCTGAGCCATGCTGACCACCTGAAGCAAAACTTTAGAATCACTTGGTGTCTCCAGAAATCCTGGCTACGTGTCCCCTGATGGATGTGCGTGTTTGTATCACGAAGACTTGGTGGATGTTCCACCACAAAGACAATTGATTATTTTGAGGAGTTACAGTCATGCTGTGCCCTGAGCTTCACAACATCACTGGGATTGTGGCCCCCTTGTGCCAGTAGAGGTTTTGGGCCCTATTTTCTTCGAAGTGGGCTCACTGGCATCATCTGGTTGTCCTGCTCAATATGACCCGCATTAAACAACTCCTGGCAAGAGAGAATACATGTGTTTCTCAGGAGAACAAAGAGGTGTTTATTGCAATGCACAAACAAAAGTGATGGCATTCTGATTTTAGTTCTGTGTTGTCTGGCAGCCTGGTTAATAATGCTTGAATTCATTCAATAATAGAAGAAACCAGTATTTCCACCATGAATATATCCAATTCAGGGTTCTATAAGTGACCACCAATGTCACAGTATTTCCAAGTCTTGCTGCATCACTCATACAGCAACACTGCATTTGCATATAGAGTTTTGCTTTCTCAAATAGCTTTAAATTCAATACCACATCACATATTTCTGGCTAAAAGAAAAGCACTGCTAAAGGACACAGACCTTTCACACTTTAAGACGTTTCCAGCTTAATGTGATAAGGTTTATCCCTTCCCTACTGACCTCTTTAATACCTAACATAATCCTTCTGTGTTGAGAATGTTCATGAAAAAAAATTATCTTAGAAAACATTGCTGAATAATACTTTTCCTTCCACAGATCAACACTGGATTTGATTGTGACAGGTGGCTGAAGACACAAACACTGAGAAGTTTTAGGACAATTTTTGTGAGCCTTTGTATTAATAATTTGTATATAAAATTTATTCCAGACTCAATTTTTATCTATCATCTCTCTATATATACACATATGCATATACAAATAAAATACTATTGTTCCAGCATTAAATAAATATTGAAATATAAGTCTCTATGAAGTATATGAACAGTATTTTTTTCCAAATTGTATTGTCACATATCCTTTAGCACTGATTTTCATAGTTAGTGCTTGGGGAAAGAAAACACTCCTGTTTGGAGCTGATTAATGTTCCATGTTGCAAACCAGGCATTGCTGAATGAAAGGAGGTTTTCCCTCCCCATGACCAGATAGACAAATATTCCTGCATAAGAAAATGTTGGTTATATACTTCTCCTGAAAACAGCTATAATTCCACTGATTTATCCAATTCATCCTTGTAAGTGTTGCCAGGAAGACTCAGACCTCAATTTTGAATCCATTTGTTTCAGTGAATTGGAAAACAATAGTTTTAATGGTTATATTATAAAACCTCTGAGCATCCACTAAAAGAAATACTAACTTTTAGTAAAACTAAAAGTCAGTAGCTAACTGAAAAAGCATAGTGTACTAGGGAGCATGAAGTAGCAGTGTGCACAAAAGGATGCAGAGGATGATAAAGTATAAATGCTGTTTATAAGGTATATACTGAAGTATTCAGTATGATATAATGAATTTCAGTGATGGCATAAAAGTGACTGCAGTGAAAGTGACTTCTGATCATTGACCAATTCCCACACCGCCTTTATGAAGCGGGTCTCTCTGGCTGCCTTGTTACCAGGCTGCACTGTGGTACCTTTGTTAATATGCACAGACTTCACAGCTGTTCACAAGGGAAATTGTACATTATTTTTTTTCTGGTCATTGAAATAGTAACATAGTAATAATAGTAGCTCAGTCAGCTGAGATACAGAATTCAGCTTCTTCATGTTGTGAAACATACACCTTCCTGTTCTGTGACAAGAAAGGTCACATGTCCATTTTACTCTCAAATTCACTGTACACATATAATGGGATGAAAAGGACAGAAATACAAACCCACCATTGTAATGCTTTTTAAGATTAAAACTTCAGGAGCAAAACCAACAGAAATCCAGAGTTAGTGCCAATATTTTTTGGAATAGCATTAGTTCTTCTGCTATGTGAACACAGCATGCATATTAAATGCAGCATCCTATAGTGCTACTTTCATGCCTGGTGGATGGATTAAAAGAAAAAAGAAATCCTTCCTTCTACTGCTGGTGAATGATTTGTTGCACTCTGTAATGTTGGGGAGATGTTTTATGAAGGACTTTGACGTGCTGTAAAATGGAAACCACTGGAGGAAAAATAATTTTGATTTCTCAAGTTTTCAGGCTTGGCAGTACAGTCCTGAAGCAGAACACATTTTTATACACAACTTCCCTACTAGCATAAAGGAAAAAATAATTTAAACAGTCTTGGCAGCTCTGGGAAGGTACCAGAAAAAAAGGTGTGGTCTGTGTTAATTTGATATAGTGGCTTAAGCCTTATTTCATTATTCAGAGATCCCCTTGCACATCTTTGTGCAGACATTGAACAGATCCAACCCTGCTGAGGGAACAGCATAACTAATTCTGACACCAGAATGGCTACTGGTTAGTGATACTTTCATTCCTTTAATTGAAGCCGTGGCCAACAGGAACTAAAATCTAGATGAAACATAGAGAATACTGCATGTGGGTGCCTGGGTAGGTGCTCCAATACATGCATATTTTCTTCAAAACTGGGAGATTAACTAGCATAATCAAGGGGAAAATAGTCCTTCAGCACACCTGAAACATGCCAGGACTTGTTCTGCAAAATCTGACAAGCTCAACAAGACACACTGCACAGGAATCAGCCACTGAAAATTTCCCTGGAGTTTACAGCTATGTCCACTCTTTATTCTACCAGAAAGCATCCTTGAGACCAGACCAGCAGACTGGAGGTTATTCTCTGCCAGTGAGCTGGTGAGGGATGCAGATGTGAACTGGAATGGCTCTTTGCTTACAGAGGAAGAACTTACTTTTCAGAGCACAGGCATCTTTGTTGGGCTGGTGTTCAGGAGAAAATCTTCACCCAACTTGGATACAGTATGTACTCCATAATCGATGCAGCAGAAAACAGTTGAAGCATTTTACAACAGCTGGCAGGAAAAAGACTCCACATGTTTGAGCATTTTGGGGGATTTAAATTTTTGGCTAATATGCTGCACTATGAATGCTTGCAGTCACAGGATGAGCTGCTAGGCACACGCTGAGTGAAATTTCACTTGGCTACCAAGAAATAAGGAAGAGAGAACAAACTCCAGTACAGTTTGTTGCAGTCAAATAGCTTTAAGGCTGCATTTTGATGCCAAGTCTGGACTGGGATACTGTGACACCATCTGTGAAGGGAGCTGTCCTGCTTGGCCCTTTGGTGCCTAAAGTCAGCCGCTCATGGTGGCCAGGGACTGAATTGGCTCGGGAAAACAGTGTGCCTCCAAAATAATGCTTTTGTTGTTCACTGGGGTACTTTGCAGGCAGATCACTTCACTCATCTGGTCCCCTGGAAGGGTTCAGAAATGTTTGTCCTGGCACAAAGGCAGCAGAGGAGGTGGGGGAGACAGGATTCTTGCTCCCCACGCACACGGCCAGTTTAACATACTTGGACTACAGTCCAAATAAAACCCCAAACTGCATCCTGGGCACAAATGAGAAGGTGGGATTTGGTTTCTGTGCTTCTCCCTTCCTGTCTTGCTTGGCTCCCAGCTTCGCAAATCACTGGCGTGAGCCATTGAAGTGGACGCACTGATTTCCCTGCTTTGCCGAGCTCCGGGAATGCCAGGGCACACCAGCTCTAACTAGGTCAGAGACTTTCTTTGTACAAGTGAGCTGAGCTGCTGGGAAACCTCGCAGAGCCATGGAGCAGCTCCTCACACATGCAGTGGGGGAGACGGGGTGAGAGGGGGGAGTGGATGAAGTGGGGCTGAGCTTCCAGCACACTTGATTCCCTGCCAGCATAAGCTTCCTTCCAGGGCTTACAGGCACGGCCCAAGCCCAGTAAAGCCCCAGCTGCTCCCACGGCTGCCAGGGCTAAGCACTCTGGAATCAGAGCAGTGCCACCAAGCCCCACATCTGTCACTCGATCTCCTCTGTGCTTGGGAAGTAGGGGGAGTGAACCAGAGACAAGTGAGCCTATTAGCATTTATTATTTGTATTATTATAGCAACTCAGTGCCTAGTTGTGGACAAGAATCTCATCCTATTAGCGCTGTGAAAAAACCCAGAGTCAAACTACTGTTGTCCCTGCCCCAGAGGGCTTACAATCTCCTTTTCCAAACAGGGCTTCAAAGAGATGGAGGGGGTAACAGGGAGCAGTGACAAAATGTTGGCCACTGTGACAGAAAGCGTTGATTTTCTGCTAAGAACCTTCTGCTTTTAAATGCTTAGTTGGGTTTAGATATTCCTCACACAGTCAAAATCTTGTATTTCTTGTGAAAAAAAATCAAGAAATCACACAGAACTTCATGTTATATTCAGTGAAAAACATTTTTCATTGCAAGAAACACACACAAGGTTATTTTTAAAAATCTTGTTTAGTTTGTATCTTCTAAGCAGATATCTGAACATGTTTAAAAAGTCTACACATGCAGTGTACAAAAGAAGTTAAATTTTTAACCAACTCTTTTGGCTCATTCCTTTATTCAACTTGCACTCTTTTAATTAAATTTTTAATGAAAAAATAGAAGTGATTTCATATCAACTGCTTTTCTCAATACACTTGTGTTTTCCCTGTGCTCATGATTTAAAACACAATCTAAATAGAAATTATGAGCTAGATGCAGGGATAGAGAACAACTGTATATTTAGGAAATCTATGTAACTGATTTTACAGGCTTTTCTGATCAAAAAGTGTGATTACAACGTTGTGCAAGAAGGGCATGTGATTTACAGCTTTTTGCAAGCATATCTTAAGTGCATAGTTTTAATAACTTGCCTATAAGGGACCAAATCCTGCTGCTCTGCTCGAAGTTTCTCGAAAATATACAGCTCTTTGATACTGTTCTATTCTCCTGGCCTCCTACTGCTGTGTCATGGTTAATACTGTGAATAACTCAGCTTGAATTCAATATTCCTGGTTTTAACTATAAGTACTCTATGGTAGTAATTGTTTGCAGGTTTGAGTATCTTAACAGAGGCCTACAGGACAGTGTGATTTATGCCCATGCAGAGGGATGAAGGGAAACAAAACCAGCTGGGCAGTCTGTAAAACAATTAAACACTTTCCATGATCAGCTCTGCTATTCGCCATTTGGATAGCCCTGACTGGAATCACCTATATAACCTAAAAAAATACATTACCCTAAAACAGCTTCCAATATTAGTTTTCTTCTCTCTATGCATTCTCTAAGTTGCTGTAAACATCCAGGATATCCATATATATACACATACACCCCTGGGGATGTGTGTGTATAGATGCACGGACACATATGGGTGTATATATACACACACACAGACACACAGACACACAGACATGTACATATATGGATACAGAGCTATGATGTTGTTAGGAAACAGCAATGCCATTTTTATTGCATTCTTAAGGATCGTGGAACAAGGGTATTATTATAGGCACACATCTCAACTACTCCTCCTTTACTACAGTCCTGAAGCTCATTTACCTGAGATCTGCATCTGTAAAAATAAAGTTCCATTTTTTTAGCTGCGTGTTACAAAAGACTAAATATCAGCCCCACAGATATGAAATTACAACCTAATTTTGTGACTAATTTGCTACAAGTAAAATATTCTATCTTATAAAAAAGATACTGCTGGAAGAGATACATATTAAAAAGGAAACACGATTCTTAGAGGTCTAAAAATCTCCCTATGCCTTCCCACGTGGTAACAAATTTATAAAAAATATTTGACACAGAAAATCTCCACAGAAATCATCCTGCTGAAATCACGTACCCTTTCAAGACACTTATCTTGCAAACGTTACATGGTTCAGGAGGGCAAACTCCACACAATGAGTATTTAATTCTCGTCGTCCCGTCGGTAGTGAATAGTTTGTATTTCCTGAGCTATGAACATGGCCATCTCTCTTGTGCCTGCAGCGATCACTCGGCAGGACATAAGATCCAGAGGTCCCCCTGAGGACAAGAGGATTAACAAGAAGTGTCTTAAATATAAGCCATGCTGTAATTAGATAGGGTCAGAAACACAGAAACAACTTCATACGCTCCTTTTGAGGTGAGAAGGACAACATAATTCAACAACTCGTACATGGAAATCTCCAGCAAAAAATTATTTTATAAAATTCTAGATACAGAGCCGAAGTATGCAAGAGGAACAGTGAATGACTAGATTTGTTCAGTAGGCCAACAATAAATGCAATATTCCCCTCTTCTAGTAATGGGACAAAAATTAGTTCATTCTGCATATCCTTCTTAATCCACCAGATCTTTCCACAGTATCCGGGTACTGCTCACCAGTAAACCATTACTCTGAGATGTGTACCATCTAAATTAATAAAGTAAAAATCTGGAGACTGTGCTGCCCTTTACTCCCTCTGAGTAGTTTCTAGCCATATATCAAATTGGTACCTCACAGCCCTCCTTTCTTGGGAGGATGTCTCCTTCGGAATGTAATTGGAAACATTTGAGTGTACCTGCCAATCTCCTGGGCTGGTTCCTTACTGTAAATATGAGGCTTTAAGGGAATTACTCAAAGTCAGGGAAATACAGTTTGACTCAAAAGACCTTTGATGTGATGAAACCCCATACTGGAATTATATCAGTGTGTTCTGAATAACCAGCCTGAGCCTAGTGGAGGGTACACACCTTTCTACAGGATATTGCTAGAAATGAGGTGGAGCCACAGGGGCAGCACTTGAGGTGACACAAGCTGCCCCAAGGCAGCCACTCACTCAGTCCCCCCAAAGTCAGTGGAAAAGCAAGGGCATTTTGCTCACCTGAAGTGTCTATCACAGTGCCACCTGCCTCTCTGATGATGACAGTGGCCGCTGCCAGGTCCCAGCAGTGCAGCCCAAACTGGTAATAGGCGTCTGCAGCGCCAGATGCCAAGTGGCACAGGGCCAGCGTCGAGCTCCCAATGACACGGACCCTGCACCCCACAGCAACGCAAAGAAAGTGCTTTTGACTTCAATCTTGTTTCAGTCTTTTTTTTTTTTTAATTACTTTTTAAAATGACTTTTTGGTCACGAATGTGAGACATATGCTGTAAAACATCTTACCCGTGTGCTTGGGCCTTGAGCAATCTCTCAATGTTACCAAGGAACAATTTCAAAGTTGCAGGGTCACGTTTTGGACCAATTTCTGTTAAAATTAAGGCCTTCGAGATATCTGCAATGGTAGAGAGATGTTTCCATTAATTCAACAGCTTCCAGGTAGGTTCAAAAAATTTAGTTTTAAATAAAACACTAACGGCCTTTTTCACACAAAAATAATTTTCATGTCCCCTTTTCTACCCCAAACTTTTTAATAAAGTGACAAGTTTGCATAGAAATTCAAGCAAGACTAGGTTTCTCCTATCAAATGGTCTGTTCTAAACACACTTAAAAAAAAACTAAAACAACAAAACAGGAGGATTAAAACCAAGAACGCATTCTGACATTCCTTCTCCTTCCATATATTGTTTTATTTCATTGACAAGTCACCTTTTGGCAAATTCACCAATACTAGTCAACTAAAAAGAATCCAGTAATCTAGTAACTGCTAATGATGTTAATGCATTCATATTTTGAAAACAGGATGAATAGGGAACTTTAATGTAATTTGTTAACCAATTATAAACATTTGGGAACCCAGTAACAGGAAAGAAATGTTTCTCCCTAAATCACTAGTCACCTAGTAATAGCTCATTCTGGCATTTCAAAGACTGAAGACACCTTGTGACTGGAAAAAAAAAACCCTTCTTATGACAAATTAAAGCAGTATTTTTAATCATAATAATCTGTGACTGTTCTATTTGTCTTGCGATCAGCAAAGGCAATGCTGTCCTAGAGCAGATGGAGATACCAGCCTTGTGTACAGTCAAAGGAGAGACTCACAGTGACTTGAAAGGTGTTGAAGCAGTCCTCATGTGAGATCTGAATACTGCCAGGCTACAACAAGCGTATGCCAATGTACGTGGAGGTGGTTGATCAAATGCCAAGTATCCCTGCTCCTGCAGTGCCAGCTGAACTCAGAGGCATTAAAGGGATGACAAAACTCAAAGGTTTAGTGGTTGAGAACTCACTGACTGGGCTGTGCCCAGTGCCAGGTGTCACCTCCTACCCTCTGCTAAAGGTGAGACATTCATTCAGGTAGGCAACTTCTACCTGGTTCTCACAGCAACCTGCATAAGCTGAAAATTTTCTGCACAAAGCAGCAAGAAGGTTTTCTAAAGCAAATTAGACTGGAGTGAAACACCATTTAATTAAACAGGCTACCAAATAATTTAGTACTGCAGATGAACCTTATGGATTCAAGCAGTGTGGTAAAATGATTGGTGAATAACAGGTATGTAAACAGATTAAAAGTTACTGGGTGTCACAAATATTAACTGTAGGAACATAGATACAACTGCTGCTTTTTAAATTGCTTCCATTGAAACAGAAAAACACCAATCCAGGCATGGTGTAGGGTATTTGTTATTTAGCCACTAGTAAAAATTCTGGATGGTGAAAGCAATCTGCCTCATGCTATTTTGCATAACAGAACCAATTTATAATCAGAGGACATTTAATACCCATTTCATTGCTGAAATGCACCAAGCATTCACACTACGCCAGTGATAGCTAGGTTGTGACTGAGACAGTTATTCTTTTGAGTTGTTAAAATATTTCTAATGTATAGACAGATCTCTTCAATTTTCTTCAAGGCTACAGCTGGAAATTGGATGAACAGACTAAGGCAACTAAGAGGGAGATCTCTGTTTTGAAAAAAGAGCTGACTGATCACAAGACACTATGAGATTTCAGGAATCCAAGACATGAGATAAAATTTACTGACTATTCCTCATTCTGATAGAGGGGGAAAAAAAGGCAGGCTTGGTAGAAAAGACTTAACAGTGATATGGATAAATTTATGAGGAAAAGATCAGTTCTGTTGACCACACAAGATTAAAAAAAGAAAATACATTTACAGTATTAGCACATGTAAGGCCTGACATGAATCTAAACATGAGAAGAAAGTATCACTCAAGATAACATGGAAGATGGATCCTTCATTTAAGTGTACCATAACTGTGTGGGCTCACTCCCATACCAAACCTACAAAATTGGGTTTTGACAAAGAACAGTGTTTGCCTGGGCTGTGATTTCAGATTATTAAGTCTGAGCAATTAATGTATAAGTGTAGTTCAACATCATACAACAATCACATTTCCTGAAAAACAAATGGCAGCAAGTGACATGACAGCTGAGATCTCAAACATATCATGACCACTTCAGTTCCAGTGGCAGGTAGAGGGAAACACAAGTCTCTCTTCCAGGGTAGGTTTATTTCACTGAAGCCACAGCCCTTACAGAGCAAAAGTGATTTAAAACACTTATAACATCAGTAGAAGTGAGATTAAAGCAGATCCAGCTTCACTGGTGAAAATTTCCCACCACAAAATGATATATCTCAAAACAAAAGAAAATTTCAAAGCATTTGGAAGGGCAGAAGGTCTGCTTCCCTTGCTATGTTCTAGACACCCACATAGACTGGATGTCTAGAGAAAGGAAGACAGAAGTGACATGTTCCAAAATTATTCTTTGCTCAGCTGGAAACCAGAACTCTCTGACTGCAAAAGCATGTGAGGCCATTTCCACAGTGGTTCATGCAGTCCAACTGGGAGCACCCCTAGGTCTTCCTAGTAGTCTCTGCCAGGATGGGCTTTTTTGGAATATGAGATACTTGAGCACTGATAAAAAATGTGATGTACAATCAGTGATTAAAATCTTAAGGATTTAAGATTTACAATGACTTTATAATCTGTCTCTCCAAATATGCAGACCTCAGCTGAAGAGATGAAGAGCCAAACTTCCCAAATTTCAGGTGAAATTTTGATGTAGGGTCTGTTTCAGGCACTAAAGAGATCTGTATGTCAAATTACTTCAATTTACTGTGTTTTGAGCTCATTAAATCTCTCTTTGGGGTGAAATTTTTGCCACCTCATGTGCACAGTGGTGCACATTTCTGGCATTTATCTGCTTCCACTTAAAACTGACTGCTGTGCTCTCCTCTGCATTCTGATTAACTAAAAGGAAACTTCTCTAAATAAAACTGAATTATTGTTTTCTATAATCATCAGGTAAACAGACAGATCTATGACTTGGTTTACCAATAAAAGAATTCCATTCAAGCCTTAGCAAAGTGTTGCTGGCTATTTGTACATTGACACATACCTCACACGCCAGAGCAAGCTGCTAAAGAGCCCCTAATGAAGCATGCACCCTTTAATTCACTGTTAGCACATTTGCCTACAGACATCAGACACTCTGTGACATACAAGTCCATTGGAAAAGAAGTGAATAGCAGCCACAATAGTATTCTGAATTTGATTCACCATTCCCATTGCATCTTGCTTATAAAAAGTTATGCCAGTGCTCAGCTGGAATGAAAGTGGTGAATCTACTCACTCTTCCTTATTTTAAACAATGGCTGTGAAGCAAAATAATTTATATTATTTAAATAGTTCATATTTAGATTTTAAAAAGAAAAGGAGGAAAGTGATTTTTCAGAAAAAAACAAACACAAAGCAACAAAATTATCATGCAGGTGAAATACTTCCCATCAGGATAATGATGTTCATTATCCTAATGATGATTTGCAACAACTCTGAAACAAAATTAATATATTCCTTTTACAGTTCTAACAAAATCTAGACCAACCTGTCTCTTTTGATACCTGAAGCCTTTTGTCATTACAAAATGCCCCTTGACCTCTTCTACCAGTGTATAATCGTTCTTCAGTGCAGTGGTAAATTACACCAAATTCAAGCTTTAAGATTTTGAAAAGGAAAGAAATGAATGCAACTCAAATTACTCATCATAAATATAAACAACTACTAATGGCAAAAAGATCAGCAATATTTTAATTGGTACACATAATAAAGATTACACTGATGCTAAAAAACTGGAATAATTTTACTGTTACTGTGATATTGAGAAATAGGTCATATAAAATTCAGTTTATAAAGAGAAATTAATGCAATGTGTTCCTGATCCTCTAAATTCTTACTCACAGTTTGCTTCTGTTCACATTAGAATAGATTAAACACTAAGTTGTTTACAAGTGTAATTGAAATGTTTTTACTGAAAATACACAAGACCTCTGAGGCAAGACTCTGAATGCTTTGCTTTCACTGGTGAGCAGTTACTCCTTGAAGCTACCCCACTGATCTCAGCTGGACCATAAAGATTTGTGGCCCTGGGATCAGTCAGGCATCCAAACTCAGGAGTCATGGCACACTCATTATTAACAGTGGACGCTTTTGTAGGCACCTCAACTTCCGTGGTGCATTGAATTTGCCTGCCTTTTCAATCAAAGCAGTACACTCTAGTCACTTGTTCAAATCTTTCTCTCCAAAATCCTTTTGTGAGGATCTCTTGAAGTCACAGGACTCCAAGAGAAGGAGTTTGGACAGAAATACCCTCAAGGAAAGCTTAAGAATGTGTAACACTGGAATTTTTGTGGGAGATTCTGTTTAACAATGAAAAGAGGGTCAGAATTAGACTCTTGATATTTAAAATTTCTATTACTCTAATAGGCTCCACTGAAAGACTTTAAGGCACTTTACAAACCTCAAGGGGCAGCTTTGAAAATTACCCCCAAATCAGTAATATTAGCATTATATAATTTAGGGGTACACAAAAAATAAGTGGCTTGCCTGAGGTGTCAGAAGTTGGCCACAAGGTCAAGAAAACATGTCAGATGTTCTCGACTTCAAATATTTTCCTGCTGTACTTGGTGTTCATCAGAGACAATTCTAAGGGAATAGATTGTCCTGACTCCCTACCCTGAGGTCCCATCTAAACCAAGGTGGTTTTTTTTTGAGGAGCACACTATTAATAGACCCTTTCCCTAAAGACATCTGCAGGAATTTCTTCAAGGCTTATAATCAGGCCAGTTCCCCTGTGTGTACTTTGGCTCCTTTACAGTTTACTCTTTTTTCTGCTTGTCCTATTTGTTTAACTGAGGGAGATTTAACATCATTCTTTACTTTTGTTTCAGCTTTGTTTAATTTACATAACCCAAAATATGCAGCATCAAAATCATGATGGTGTTCTAAAAAACATAAATGTTAGAGGAAGCTGTCTGGTAATAAAATGTAGCATTCAAAAGGACCTTTGGCAATGAATAAATTTCAGAAAAGCATGGAAGTGTTTCTCTGCAGTTTCCATGTTTGAAAAGTCCAACCAGACAAGTATACAACATTATTTTTTTTAAAGCAGTAAGAGGTATTAGAACATCTGAAAACTTGGTTGTTACTGCACAGAATTCTTGCTGGCTTTGCTTAAAGCTATACATATATTTAAGATTGTGGAATTAGGCTGAAAGAGGAACATTCATTGGCAATTTGAGTAACTAGTTATTTCATAGATATATATCAAATTGTAAACCAGCAACATCTGGAGAAAAGGCACTAGTACAAATAAGTATAGCTAGGAAACTCAAAATGGCACATTGGAAGGCCAGGTACCTTCTCATCCACACCATCATCAAGCTCTCATGTAGCAAATGCAACTATTTTACTATGCTAAGAAAAATAAAAATGCAGATTGAGTAAACTAGGTCTGTAATTTTTCACTCTTCATAAAATCAGTTCTACATTGACTCACAGCAGGAGTTAGTTTTCAAAGATGCTGCTAGCAGGAAAAGAGGCAATAAGAATAACACAGGAACACTGGGATATGTGTTTAAATTATGAAGAGGCAGCACTAAATTGAACTTATGGTTTTGTCTGAACCTTGCTTACACCAGTACTTCATTTTTCTCCCAATAAATCCCGTATTACTTATGATAATTCATAGAATTCTCTTTTAATCCCCAGTTTGCATAATTAAGTTTTGCAGGCCTATGATTTTAGATGAGTGGAGTATGATCAGATACATTAAAAAAGAATAGGGAAACCTGAGTAGTGACTGATCTTTTTTAATTTTTTTAAAAAAATTATTTAAAGTTCCCACATGGTTTTGAGACTTCTGGCCAATTCTCAGGTGCCCATCTTAAAGAACATACTTCATACCTCTTTGTTAACAGCAAATCCAATGCTCACTGCCACTGTTGGAAATCTGTGAAAAAGAAGAAATGAAGTAGTACTGATGAAAAATCTCTCAATTTACTCCTTATCGAATCCCTTTAGGCAACAAAACTTCACATGGGGCTCTGTGAGTTTACTTGTTAAAATGCACTTGACATTATACTATTTCTCCTTTGTCACCCTCTTTAATTTTGTCAATTCCTTTTAAGATGTAAATTAATATTGGAGAAGGCAAGAAATAAATTCATGAAGACATCAAAGATTTTACACTGAACCTGCAGTATATTTTGGGGCTGTTTTTGCTTTAGTGTAATTGAATTATCCAGTATAAAACTACTGTTTTAACAAGTCATTGCTTTTAAGAGCTCATTTTGTTCAAGCTATGCATATGAGATATCAAATAAACATGGAGATAGCTTTCTGCTGACACCAAAATAAAAAGAAACCAGTTCCTCTATGCTCTCCTTTTTCAAAGTGATGATCATATATTTAATTTGGTCCTTTTGACTGCTATAAAATTATTACATTTTAAAGAATGAAATAAATTAATTTCTTAAAAACACACTTCAAAAAGTTCTTTGAAAGTCTGGAAAATATTGCTAGAAAGAGGAAATTTCACTTAATGGCATGAAATATCACCACATGACACCCCCCACCTCCCTTGGAATTATGTGTAGTTGCACCAAAAGTAAAGGAAAATGTTTTTTTTTTTGCTTTATGAAAGTTATATTAAGCTGTTAACTATAAGGCAGGATTTCTAAGTAGAAATATGAATAGCCTTTAGTTTACAACTCCTAACATTCGAATGGTGAATTAAAAGTCTTCCTTTTTTCAGCAATGTCCCCTAGATCTCATTTTGTGGAGCTACCTTAGAAATTTAACACCGGTATCTCTGTACAGCTCAGTTCTCAGTGCTGCTCTACACACAGGCAGCAGTTGCACTTCCCAGGAAGAAGGAAGCGCCTGTGTCTGAAGGGGAGTGTTCAGCCCTCCTAGAAGGAATGCATGGAACCCACACGAAGTGCTGGGCCAAGCATCCTCACAGCACAGCCTTGTTCCTCCAGCCCCGCTGCATCCCTGCCCACTAACGTGTGCTGGCTGTCAGGGAGCCAAGGGCTGTGCCAGGGGCTGAGCCAGGGGTTGAGCCAAAGCTGAGCCAGGGGCTGTGCCAGGGGCTGAGCCAAGGGCTGTGCCAGGGGCTGTGCCAAGGGCTGTGCCAGGGGTTGAGCCAAAGCTGAGCCAGGGGCTGTGCCAAGGGCTGTGCCAGGGGTTGAGCCAAAGCTGAGCCAGGGGCTGTGCCAAGGGCTGTGCCAGGGGTTGAGCCAAAGCTGTGCCAAGGGCTGAGCCAGAGGCTGGGCCAGGGGCTGAGCCAAAGCTGTGCCAGGGGTTGAGCCAAAGCTGAGCCAGGGGCTGTGCCAGGGGCTGTGCCAGGGGCTGAGCCAGGGGCTGTGCCAGGGGCTGAGCCAGGGGTTGAGCCAAGGGCTGTGCCAGGGGCTGTGCCAGGGGCTGAGCCAAAGCTGAGCCAGGGGCTGAGCCAGGGGTTGAGCCAAGGGCTGTGCCAGGGGCTGTGCCAGGGGCTGTGCCAAGGGCTGTGCCAGGGGCTGAGCCAAAGCTGAGCCAGGGGCTGTGCCAAGGGTTGAGCCAAAGCTGAGCCAGGGGCTGTGCCAAAGCTGTGCCAGGGGCTGAGCCAAGGGCTGTGCCAAAGGCTGAGAGCCACGAGGCAGCTGGCAGAATCTCCAGCTCGCCCTCAGAGAACCACACAAACACAGCCTCCCACGCCAGGTACCAAGATATATAAAGGGATGACTTCCACGTGTGAGTCAAAGGAACAAACCCACCACCTTCAGGAGGAAGGGAGGCCTTGTGAGAAGCTAAGTTTAGGGTTTTGGTGTGTTTCTCAGCCTGTTGGCCATTTACCTGTGCACAAAGTTGCACGTTCCATCAACAGGGTCAATAATCCAGGTCGGACTGTCAGTGAGGACACATTTTGAACCTGCAGCAGTGGATTCTTCTGCAATAAACCTGCATTTGGTGCAAGGGTAAAACAAGTATCCCAGAACATTATATGCGACTTGGAAAGTACAACCCCATCTTCTGGTTTTTAAGAGAGAACTTCTCCCTCCCTCCCTCCCTCCATAAAACATTCTCGTACAAATGTCAACACATATACTGATTTTTAAATTTAGGAATTGGTAACTTTCATCGAGTTTGAGGGAGAGTTCTTGCATCTACAGTATAATATTTTACATGGCAAAAAAAAAGAACTCTATTTATGTACACTTCTTCAGTATACCATTAAGGAAGCCATGAACATGAATGTAGAAATGGATCTGAACTGGCATCCCTGGAACTCAAGGAGGAGATTATTTTATGCAGAATATAATTTCATGCAAACTGCACCTGCTTCTCTTCTGCAGTCAAATTCAGTCAGAAGGAAATAACACTCTTAGAAAATCCACAATCTTGCTCCTATTTGTACTTTTTACAGTAATCTGACTCAGGAAATTAAAAGGTTTACAAAGCTGGACTTTCTTTTTCCCATGACCCAGAAAAAAAATCAACAAATTATTTTTTGTTTGTTTGTTGTTTGGATGCACAAGGCACAAAATGAAATCTGAGGTCATCTTCTCTTCTGTTGTTCTGTCCCAGTTTCTTTTAGTAGTTTTCTTCTTCTTCTCCCCTGGGAAACGAACATCCAGTTCTGGCACATTTCCTGTCAACTTTAATTATCCCTGCTTTCCCATGAACTGCCCAAGGTCTCTTTCTGTAAGAGATGTGCAGGTGCTAGTCTCACAGATTTTCATGAAATTCTATATGTACAGCAGGAGTGGAACCCAACTGTTAGTACTGAATCTTGCTGGTGGTTTCACATTTGAACAGCTGGCAGTGGTATTCAGTTTCTGAAAATGCTTGAAGAAAAAAAGCTTCTCTCAAAGACACAAAGAGAAAAAAAGAAGGATAAAATAAAGATAAAAGGCTCTTTTTTTGAAAAAGAGCCCTTCTCTAGGACTAGAGTAGCAGCTATTTTATTTTGTCTTCAACCTGTACGTCATTATTCCAGGTAACACTTGAAGCTTGAGTTTAAAATGTTCTGCAGACAGCACAGGAAGAGACTTCTTGAATTTTCCAAATGCTACTCTACCTCAACCTAAATAGAGACAGACTATTTTGATGGCATTATAGACCCTCAGCTGGTACCAAGATGGAATTAGGAAGTGTTTGTTACTATTTTCATCTCCTTTAAAGGAAACAGCTGAAGGACAAAGTGCTAGTGCACAACTGAGAAATGAGAAAGACTTGAACAAGTGTTTGAAATTCTCAGTTTAACATAACACCTCGCAGGCTCCTTGCTCTAAATATTCCATTATTTTATCTTGTGGGTGCTGTATCACTCCACTTTTGTAAATCCTGTAATCAGCATCCAAACTCAGCCATGCCTTGTCTGTGCTGCTGGATGCAGAGGAGATTCATCTTCTTGTAGGTGGAGTACCTTACACGTTTCCTCAGATTATCCATATTCCACATAAATTATACCACTGCTTCAAACCTCTGCCAGCTCCCCCAGCTGGAGCTTGAACTATAGCTGCTGTCTTGCCAGTCAAAGACAGGTGAAATGTGAACCTCATTAAAGACAGGAGTATTTCTGTGTTAGATGATTTGCCCTCAAGCATGGTGGGCCAGTCCCTTTCCTTTCCCTCACAGCAGGGGTGTGATGCTGCAGTCCCTGAGCTCAGAAATGCTAACCTGGAGCTGGGGCACAGCAGTGTCACTGATAAAATCTTCATACTCAAAAGCAATTTTTCCAAAATGAATGCAGAACTAACTAGGTGCACATTTGATGAAATCCGGCTAATGGGTAACAACCCCCCCCTGCCCTTGATGTTATACAATACTGGGAAATGTGAAAGTTCTGCAAGGTCACCTCACATGTCTTGCTCTGTGTCCTGTAAAAACCTGCAAACTAAGCAAAACACTCAGTGTGAAGCACTGGAGTAAATTCTAGGAACAGCTTGAGAAGTGGGAGGGGTCACCACCTCAATAAAATAGTTAATTTAATATACCAGCCCGCCAGCTCCACTGACCTCTGTTCAAATCTGGATTACAGTTTACTCCCACTGAAAATGAGTCTAGTAATTTTAGCCAAGCCTTAGACTGCATCTGTTCATGCCATGATGCCACTCTGAAATTCATTGCAGGAACAGCAGGGAAGCTGTAGCATACCATAATCTGCAGCAGGAATGATATCCAGCTGAGTGCAGGAAACTCAGTCTGGGGCTGCTCCTCACCTGTCCCATATGGGGATCTGAGGACAGAATGATGGGAAACTTGAGTTGGATGTCAGCCTCTTAAACTCCTGTGTCCTAATTTTAATGTCTACAGAATAAAGGCCACAAGGAACACAAAAGATGACAGCTTGTGTAATAATAGCAAGGGTAAAATGTTGGGATAGCCTTTTGCAACCAGTAGTCCCTGGTAGTCTGTCTGTGCCTACCCAAAACTCATGGCTCTATCTGACAGAATATCCTTGTGAAAAGACTCACTAGAGGCAAATCAGAGTACTAAAAAGTGAGCAAAGATTAAAACTTGAGTGAAGTGTGAATGAAGCTGATAAACATCACTTAACAAAGAAGAGAGAAGAAAAAAGAAACATGGGACAGAATTACTTTTTGAAGAGATTTTCTTAGTATTTCTCTTTACTTCTGAGTACATTTCTAGTTGTTTACTTCTGAGTACATTTCTAGTATCTAAAGACTCATAAGCACCTCAGTGCAAATGGCAGATTCTAATAAGATCCCTTTTAATTTTTCTAACATCTAAAGTCCATTTTTGATTCAGAGGACATAAGAATCAAGATGATTTAGAAGAAAAAGAAATAACAGAAATCTTCAGTGCTGCTTTCAACAACCAGGATAGCAGAAAGACTGAATACAATATAAATTATCTTCTAATATTTTCACTGTACTTTAATTTAACCCCTGTCTGCTACTGGAGACTCCTCATTGCACATGTTTTAATCTAATCTAGTTAAAATTAGTTTTAATCTATTGTTTAATTTAAATGCATTCATTATATGAACAAATTCTATGCAAACCCAGCAACCACTATCAACAAAATAAAATTGTCTTGAAGAAATGGCAGTTCCTTCATTTACTTATAAAGTCAGAAGTTAACTGTATGGAGTTCATAAAATCTGGGATTTTTCATTCCTATGTCGACCTTACAACTTTTGTTCCCATTCTGAGTAATTTGAGTGTGTCTGGTGATTTGCATTTTATGGGAAATGTGTAGGTTTTATATTCTCTGCCAGACTGCTCAAGAGAAAAAAAACTAACATAAGAGAGGAGATGAGAGAAGAGCACAGCCAGCAATAGTAGAAGGAATATTACATAAATAATAGGCTTGTAAAGCCTGGCACTCCTTTGAGAATTGCAGCCAAGAACCACACACTGTGCTGTACAGTTCTGCTTCAATATGCTATCACATACAACATGTATTTAGAAAGCCATATTTAGTATAAAATATGCTTTCTGCTCCTTCTTATGGTGTTGCTTTTTTGCCCAGCAGCATCACTGACAATCAGACTAGTAGCTGGCCCTTCAGATTTTCCTTTGTTCATTTCTGCACAGTGCTAGAATGCAAGGCTCATCCCCATCAGAGGTGACCACAGTTAGAAGGGAGTCAGACACTATTTAAGGGATACACAGGCCTTGCACTGACTCTGCAGGAAAATGAATTTAATCTACTGAAGTCAAATGTAGAAATCAATGGCAGTCTCGGCATCAAACCAAACCTGGCAACTAATACAAACCCTCTCTCAAATCTATGCATGAGCTGAGTTGCTATTTTTAAGTTGTCCACAATAATTCAAGAGGAATCAACAACCTGATCTACTTTTAAAACCTTGGGTTTGCATCCCATGAAGTAATTCACAGCCTGTTTATGAGTAGGCATCAAATAATGATGATGATGACAAACAACCCTGCTTCTCACTGATCTTCTCACTACAGAACACAAGGTTAATGCCATTAAATACACTTGTACCTCTCCTGATCTGGCAAACTCATATATGTGATGGCAACAGGAAAGGTATGCAGGGTGGGACCTTTGCTAGAATATATTTCTGCTATATTTTTATAGACAGCCTTAGCATAATACTTATACAGTAGGCAACAGACCAGTATTCTGAACATCATGGAGATCCACATGAAACCTTCATCCATGATGTCCCTACAGGGGAAACATTGCTATTAAATACATATATCAAGAAACATAGAAGATATAAAGTATTAAGTATAAGGAAATGGTACTTTTTAAAAAATAGGAGTCCTATGAAAGTGGCCAACAGCATTATGTTAATATATAAGAAAGATACACAGACTTAAAATTCCCTTTAAATATCAGTCAGATATGCAGCACATAAAGGACAAAAAAAAAAAGTCGTTGATGGTTTCTATAGGCACTCACCTGTGGGAGGGAAACTTCTCTTTCAGAACAGAAATAATTAAATTTTCCACAAAATGATCAGTTTCTGTCACAAGATCTGCTGCAGATGTCTTTGTGGACACTTGTTTTTCTTCTGTCAGAGCTTTCCTAATAATCTGAAACAGAAGTTCATAAATCAGATTTGTTGCGCATTCAGCCTGTGCTGAATATAGATAATATGTCCTCTGAAAAAAATATAGCTAATCCTGAAAAACAGCTGTAGGCCCAATTCTACCAGAGGATGTTCTAATTTCTTAACAAAAAATCCTTCTGAGCTAGTGAGTATTCTTCAGGAACATGGCATTTTGAATCACTCTACGAAAACCTCTCTTGACAGTTCAGAAAAGGATTGATTAAGGAATGCAACTAAAGGAATAAAAGGATGATGGCAGTCATCATTATTTAGAAAATTACCTAAAGTACGCACAATATAAGAAAAAGCCTCAAGGCTCAGGCATTTTTAAAGGAAAGCCCTTTTTCTTTCTTCTTTTTTATTTAATTTTTTTTTAATTTTTTTTTAAATTTTTTATTTACAGGGCTAATACCCCACTGCTCTCTTACTTTAAAAGATATGCAATAAGGCAAACATAATTGGTTTCCATTTTGTCAACAAAGAGACATAGGTTTTTGGGGTTTTGTGTGGGTTTTTGGAACTTTAAATGCTGACGACACTCTGGTTCCCAAACATTTGCCATATATTTAACAAGAAAAAAACCTGAAGCTTTCCCTTGATATGAAACCAATGATTTTAACCTGAACACTCTTCTGGAAATGTTGTTATCTGATTCTCCAGGGTATTACTGTTACAAACCCAAGTACAAATGCACATATGGGAAAATATTTAGTGAAAGCTTTTCCCCATTTTTGCCATTTTCTTTCTGCTTTGTTTTTTTCCCCACTTCTTCATTAAAAAGAAAAATAAAGAGACATGATGCAAAAGGAGATCACTTATTTTTTCAGCAGTGAAAATGAGAAATTATTTGAAATAAAAAAAAAAACCAAAAACAAAACCCAAAAATTAAGCACCACTTGTTTGTTTAGAATTATGGTATTAAAACCCAGCAGCAAAAAGATCAATATTCCAAGTTCCATCTAAAATTTATACATTTTAATTACTTAACTAAATTTCCATTGATCAAAGTATTTTAAAACCATTGAGAAATACTTGATGACCAAAGAAAACAGTTCTGCTGCATTATGCATAGGAAAGGGAACCAGAAACTCACAAATGCCATCTCAGCTTTTGGTTTTTTGTAGTATAAAATACCATATTTAAGAGTGTGCTAATTGTTCTGACAAGTAATGGATATGGCTGACTATTGCCTAAGTATAGAAGGTATCTGGACTAATGTTTCTGCTTTGTGAGCTGTAAAACATCAGTTGTGTCTATTTACTGAGCTTGTGAGGGCTGGTAGTACTTCTCAGTTTGATGTCTTGCTAAAGTTCATTACTGTATATCAAAATATTAACCACACTTAATCTTTTTACTCCTCTCAATGCCCTGTGTGGTTGTCTTGAAGGATTTACGACAGAAGCATAAAAGCGCAACTCCAGCAAGGCCCTTGTGCTCCTCTTCAGCCCAAAGCAAAATCCAAAACACTCCAGCCACCCTCAGTTGTGTATTCTAAAAAACTGCTATGCTGATACCTTTTATTTTATTTGCTCCTCCTTACTTTCATATTGTCTTTACTGTTTGGAAGTTCACATAGTGAAATAGATAAGGAATGCCCTCCTTTTGACAGAAAATATTTTAATTTCTTCTTAGCAATGCCATGCTCTTGACTTCTATTCAGTTTTAATCCATAGCAGATTGAGATTTTTGAAGCCATTTAAATCGGTGCCACTGCTCAGAAGGGCAGTGAGACCATACCTGAGCTGGAAAATTAAAAGGGGAGATGAAACCTCTCTCCTGTGGATGTGCTCTGCAATCAGCTGATTCCATTGTGCGCTCTGGCACTTGATCTCTCTGGTTTGAGTGCAACCCTTTGCACACCCCAGCTTCAAATTTAATATTTTTTTCACTTTTGATCCTTTACCCAGTTGCTCATGATAATTTTTAACTTCAACTCTGTCTGTCTCTCTGGTGGCCAGCATGAGGCTCCAGCCACTTTGGAGGCAGGAGTACCCAAGTGTGTGCCTGCACCATGAAGTGGTGGCCATTGGCCCTCTCATCCATCTCCTCTGCAGGCCCACACCAAGGAGCTACAACACATATGTAGCATTTACCAGCCCTGCAATGAGCCCACCTCTTGTGCAAGCAATATGTCAAGAGGAGAGAAGTCATGGTGCCGAGGTCACCAGCCACAAATGAGCACCACATCTGTGGAGGCTCACCCACAGCACACAGGATGGACAGCTCTGATTCTGCCAATTCTCTGCCACTTACAAAGGGCTTGAAAAAAGGGACCTCTATTGCATTTTCTCCAGTTTATAGAGGTATGCAATCCAAGCCAGAGTAACCCCATACAAGGATCACATTTCCTGCATAATTGATGAAAAATTTTTATTCTTTGGAAAACGATCAAGCAGCTCAGAGCAGTGTAGAATTCAATTTTTGTTGAAAAATTTCTAAAAGTCAGCTGCCTACAAAGGAGTGTTAGAGCCTGCTGCCTCAGAATACTTTGAGAGCATCACTCAACTCCTCTCCTTGCAGAAGCCTTACAATAAAATTTGTGAATACCTGCTGCAATTTTCTGGTCTTCCCTCCCGGTTACAGGCAGCAGACAAGCAGAAACCAAAGGAACTCCAGGATGATGAAATGGAGACAGCTGATTGCACCTTATCCCCATTGTATAATGAAATTGGCAATCAAGCTGCTGTAATTTGGCTGTAAATGTATTTTACTAGACTTTATTCCTGTACTAGGACTTGTCCCTAGATTACAGATATTTTTCAGCAATTCCTAAGCAACTGATTTTTGGGAGCATGGTTATTTAGAGCAGAGCCATTTAACACTCTCAGCCCATGCAGCCCTTCCTTTAATGCAGATCTTATCCTAATACCCTGCTTGGGAGCACTTGGGGGTTATGCAGAGTGAGGGACATTTAAATCATTACATGGAACCACATCACAGAACAAGACCTGGCCTGTCCCTGCTCCCTCCTTCCATTCCCATGGAGCAGGGGAAATGGTGACATGGGCTCAGTGTGGTCAGTCATGGACTCTTCCTTTTTTAATGCCTTTGTGTAATTTATTCCAACAAAGCAGAATGAAGAATGCAGAGGGCAAGACACCTTTTTCCCCAGTACCTGCCAGGAGAGCCACCTACAGTAATGTGCTCATGTCAGATATTTCATTTCACCATACTGCTTGCACTCACCATACACTTCTGGGAGATCCAAGATGGATTTTCTTGCTTGTGATACTGCCCTGAAATATTTGCTCATTGATAAAATCAAACATCTAGATAAAAAGCATGAGTACCTGCAAATAATTCAGGAAACTCCAGGCTGGTTTGCTAAAACATCTGTCCATGTTACACAGGAAATAGCCTAAAAATTTCCCCTGGGAGCAAACATCAGGGGAAAAAAAATCTTGGCTTTTTAGAATACCAGTGGAAATTTTTTTAAAGCAGTATTCTGTTAGGTCTCATGCCTCCTAAAATTATTTTCTGGAAAAAAAAAAAAAAAAGAAGAAAAAAAAGAGGAAAAAAAAAAAAGAAAAAAAGTTTGGACTTCAGCATACCATGTCCTAGTGTCAGTTTCTTACTCTTATTTTACCTGGATGCAAGTTTACTCATTTTGGTGAATCTTTTCCAATTCTGCAATTGGAAAGAACTGTGCAAATATAACTCAGTGCTCTTAACAGCATCAAAGATGCACAGTTCTTGAGCTTTTCTTGAGCAAAAAGTCATATCAAATCTATGGGTGTACTCTAAAGAACAGAGCAAGCAGCTTACTCACAGAAAAAGCCGTAAGAGAAGTTTGAAAAAATGCAGCTATTTGTGGCCTTATAGAGTGAATTTTAAAGCAGGTCAATTACAGACGTTACAAAACCATGGCCATTCTCATTATGAAACAGCCATATATATATTGAGAGCCTGTGATATTTCATAAAAGTAAAAAGAACTAAACAATGGGATAGACAAGATAAGCAGCAATTTTAACCCAGTAATAGAAGTTACTCCAGCAACAACACAGTTGACACACATTCAAGCATCACTTCTCTATTGGCCTTTTAAGTTTAGAATAAACTATTCCTGAGTATAGATGCCTGTCTGTTGGAAAGAAGATATATTTTACCTATAGTCATGAAACACAATGCAATACAAATCAAGTAGTTGTATAATCCAAAAGGCGAGACCAGAAAACTGTATTACTGGTTAACTTTTCCTAGAAATCCAAAATCTGAAAGCGCATGTCTTTCTTCAGGCCAAGCCTCCTGTGGACATTTTCTAATGATTCCAACCCTTCCTAACTTGCCACAGTCCTCAGAAATGAAGCACCTTAAAATGAAGGCTGAAGTGGCAAATTTTCACGCAGGGATGGAGACCAGAGTTGGATCTGGGGATACAGAGTACAAGCAGATTTCTGGGGATGGAGGTGAAGGTGGAAAGGTCTGAGGGATGGGAAGCAGAAGAAAAATATTAACTTGACTAGTGGAACTGACTGCTTTTGGTGATCAAAATAACCCCCTTTTTAATCAGTCAATTGTCAACAAAAATCCAGTCCTACCAAATGCATGTTACACTGCACTTTGTGTCCTTAGCTCTAGTTTCTTTTGGCAACAGCTGAAAGCAGATTGACACTTAAATAAAAGACAGATCCATACCTGCACTTTTTCTTCCAGAAGGATGTGCCTTTTCTAACAAAAAAGATTCCTTAGCATGACAAAATAATTAGGGGAGGAAAGAAACAGTTTCCAAAGTCCTACTTAAACAACATCCTTGGCTGGCTTAAATTTGGCCTGCCAAGGAATCAGCTATTTCTTGCCATTTGCAAGGCAGCAATGGCAAACTGTGATTTTGGATTCAAGTATTAGTCTTACGGAATGTTTACTTCTTCCAGGAAAAGGTGCTCAACTGTGATTTTCTGAGCAAGTAAAATGATTGGGGAAGCCTAAAGCTGTCTTCAAAATTGGTGTTTTGAGAAATAAGGTGTGGAGGCTTGAGTAAGTAATGAGTCTCTCTTGTGAAATGGCTGGCAGAATGACTATGCTGGAGAAACTCCTGTTTTGAGAGTCTGTGAGAGCATTACCTGTCATCCTGATTTGGATTATCCATTTAGTCCCTGCATTATTAAAACAAGTCTCCTCTCCTCTGGCATTCTGTTAATCTCTGTGTAGTTGTTTTTTACTAAGGAGAAAACACGTTTAATAGCACACACTAAGGAAAAGTTATGGATCTTGAACTCAAGGTAGAAAAGGCAGCTTCTTAAATCCCAGTGTATAGGTACAAGGTGTGCTTCAAAACAGAGCAGAATAGAAGCAAGAGAGAAATATACATTGCTGAGGTTTGTGCTTTACCCAGTTTCTCAATCAGTTAATCTGCTGATGCCACTTCTTGGCTCTGTTAGACCTGGTGGAAGTTTTGCTGAACAGAGTGGGGTCAGGATGTCTCCTGAAATGACTGACCTGCTGCATCAAAACACGGATCTGAAATAAGCTACTACAGACCTTCGCCACACTGCTATTTGTCCCTAGCAAGAGAATTTCGGTCACTCTGAAGACTCTGCCAGATCTAACAAGAGAAAAACCTCTTTGACACGGTTGTTTTTCTCTGCACAAGCTTCTGAAAAACAAATGTTGGCCCTCAAAAGATGCAATCCTCAAGGGACGCGGCCTCCCAGGGAAGGAGCCCCCCGAGGGCATGAAGCCCCCGCGGGAAGAACCCCCAAGGACTGGGGCCTTGAGGGAAGCGGCCCCGCGGGATGAGGCCCCCAAGGGATGGAGCCCCCGAGGGACGGGCCCACCAAGGTCTGGGGCCCCGAGGGATGGGGACCCCGTTGCCGCCATCCCATCGGCCGGCGGCCCGGCTGAGCGGGTGCTGAGCCCCACCGCCCTCCTCCCCCTCCCCAGCTCCGCGCACCAGCCAAACGCTCTCACGGCCCTTCCTCAGCCCGCGCCGGCAGAAGGCTCCTCCGGCCGCGGGGCAGCCCGGCCCGGCCCGGCCGCGGCAGCGGGCGGTGCGGCTCTCACCTGCCCGGCGCGGCGCGCCAGCTGCACCGCCACCTCCGCGCACTCCTTCCAGGGGTCCCCGCCGCCGCCCGCCGCCGCCGCCGCCGCCCGTCCTTCCTCCTCCTCCTCCTCGCACGGCTTCATCGCGGCGGGCGCGCTGCCCGGAGCGGGGCCGGGGGGCGCGGGGGGCCCGGCTCCCCGCCCAGGAGCGCCCGCCGAGGAGGATGCCCTGGGCGCACACACCGCCCGGCCGGGGCTGTCACTGCGCGCCCCGGCAGCGCCCCGCCCAGCGCAGCGGGGCGGAGAGCAGCGCCCGCCGCGGTCAATGGGGAAGGCGGGCTGGCTGCTGGATGCTGACTTTAGGTGAGCCCCGGGGGCGGAGGAAGGCCGGGAGAGGCGGGGGTACCGCGAAGAGTAGTGCTGGGGCCGCGCCGAGATGGTGGGATGCGGCGGGCGGGATGCAGGATGCAGGATGCGGAGGGCAGGATGTGCCGCGCCGCCATCGCCGTGGCCGTGTCCCGGCCGCCCCTCCTGACATGGCGCCGGGACCTCCAGGCTGGAGCTGGGGCTGGGGTTCGGGCGCTCCTGTTTCCCCCGGGATGAGAAGGAGCAGCCGCCCTTCCAGGCCGAGCGGCCCCTCGGGAGCTCCGCCGTCCCCGTGTCCCCAGGGCCATCTCGCGGAACGGGGCTCGGCTGTCGGCGTTACCGGGGCTTTGGGGGAAAACATAGCGGCTGGCATCGGCCATCTCGGAAATGAAAGGGAAAAGTGTGGGAAAAGCGGCTTCGGGAGTCGAAGGGCAAGTTCAGGTTTCAAACAGCAGCTTGTTACTGCTTGGGAGTTCAAGTGCGTGCTAAGAAATACACGGTCCTTTCTATTTTTCCCTTGTCTTCGTGTGTCATTTTGGATTTGTCAAGGATGAGGAGAATTCAGAACCCACTGTTCCAGAATCCGTATAAGCCAAATTACTATGCCGGCAGAGCAGGGAAGAGATTCTGGATCCGCCTCTTAGAAGGAGGGCAGCCCGGGATGAATGCAGGCTTATGCAATAGAGCAGCCAGACTGTTTTGCTTAAAACACCGAGTGAGTGTTGGGAACACACACTTTATCTGTCAGAGTGAGGCTTTTCCAAATGACTTGTTCTGATGCACACTTGGCACTGAATGGGAAAAAAGAGAGCCCAGGGACTGAGTCCATCAGCGTAGCTTTTTGAAAGAGGCATTAGGTACACACAGTGTATGAAATTTGTTAAGTGTCTTTCAGCACCTGTATTGTGGCTAAGTTTCATTTTCAGGACTAGAAGAAAAATGCTTTAGTGGCAAACACATTTGCATGGAGAAAATTGCATAACACCACCACTTACTAGCTCTGAGCACAAAATTAATTAATTTCCTAGAGACTAGGCTAAATTAAATTGACTTGGGTATTCTACTTAATGCAACAGACCCTAAATCTAGATCCATTTTCTTTTCTTGTTTATTTTGTAGGACACAGATGACTTTAGGATGAGAAGGACATTCTTGCCACAGGCAGTTCACAAAAATAATAGACACTTTTTAAAATTAAACACTTGGACCTTTTCCTTCTTTAAGCAAAGGACTTAACTTCATGGATTGTAGCATGAGAGTTTAACCTCATTCTTTAAATTTCTAAGATACACCCTGACAGCGGATGCCACAAAGACAGCAAGGCTGTCATTATACTTAGTGAAATATTTTTAGTTCCCATTTTGAATCAGAAAAAAAAAAAATACAACAAACTCTGAGAAGGTGAATTAACTACTACACAAAGTGTAAAAGTTTGGTTGAAGTATGAAATAATGAAATTTTGTTGAATAAATCCTCACCAAATGTTTGTCATAATTTCTGCTGCCTCATTGTTCTACATCACGCGTTTCCTCCAAATGCGTATCTACTTTGTTCTTAGATTAGATTAGTTTCCTTAAGTGCAATAACCCTACAAACATGCAGTATAATGTGGACTAGTATAAAACAGAATTGGTCTGGATTCTTCCATAATCTGAGTTTCTTCCAGGTTTTGGAAACATGTGCTTTTTATTGCTGCCATAGCATGAGGTGGCTTCCCTAGGGAGTTTCTGTGCAGATGAGTAAATGTATTTCCTGGTGAGATTGGCTGAGATGTAGTACAGATATTCTCCTTTTCAGTGAAAAAGAAAGTGTACAGTTAATCATGGCTTTGCATTCTAGAAAGCATCTCAGACCATGATAGAAGTGTTTTCTGTAGTGTTTTGCCTTGAACTACAAAATTTTAGTTACTGAATTTACCAACAATAAAAGTCCGTACCTATTGCTGAAACAGGCTAGATCCTATTCTGATGCAGTGCAGATGGTTTCTTCCCGTATGCTTCGGGTCTGCCTCAGTGTCTGGAGGTTTATTGTCATTAGGCTGCCACAGTGTCATTTGGAAGGCTGTTTAAGGGATGTTTTAAAAGCAGGCAGTGAGAATTACAGAGCAGTAGGCAGGATGCTCAAGTATCCCCGCTGAAAGTATCTACAGAAAGTTACACACAACATCACAGAGAAGTACTGTTGCAAAGAGGGGGAAGTGCTCTCCTCAATGCTTTTCTTAGCAGGACTATGTCCTCTTTCTAAAAGTGATGCCCAGAAAAGGAGCATTTGGACAGTAGAATTTCCCCAACCTTCTCTTCATTCTGGTGGTAGAATAGTGATAATAAGGTCACCAGAGGCTGACGTTGAGAGGCTAAAATACCTGAATGAGCCCTCATTTTTTATAGATTCACTGCAGCTATGTGGCTTGTGCAGGTAGATTTAAAACAGAACTAGAAGGCCAGCAAAGAATACTTCTTAGAAAATCACTGCAGCTCTTAGAAAATCACTTTGAAAATCACTTAGAAAATTACTGCAGCTAGTATTTTAAGACCTTCCAAAATACTTTGCAAAAAAAAAATTACAGCTGCCTTTAAATTGTAATGTTCCTCTTTATCATTCTCCTAGTCCATGGTAACTGCTTATTTATTACTTGTCTGAAGTTTTTTTCCAAACCTTCCTTAGCCTAGACCTGCCCAGGCAGTGTGAACTTCCTCATGTGAGCTGCTGGCTGATTTTGAATATCCATTCACCTCCGAGCTGGTTGAGGTTGCTGTCTGCTTTGCTGGATCAGACTCTTGGCTCCTCTTTCATAACTGCCAAAGTCTTTCATAACCTCTGATCTTTCATAACCCCAAATGCTAGCCAGTTCCTCTCACATGCCTTTTGTAACCTACACACACACCACGTGTTTAATCTCGTCCACTTGGAACAGACCCATCCTGGTGAACCTGAAATACAAGTGTTTCTTGGGTGCTTTGTCTGCCTCAATCCTCCTGAGCCCCAGTCAGATTTGTGAGGATGTCATACTGCCTTCCCTGAGACAATGAAAGCTCAGTGGAGGGAACACCTATTTTCTCTGACCTCAGAGGAGAAAAGGGAGCCTAGGCATGGATTTCCTTCTCTCCTGGGTTGTGAAGCCCTAAGGCTTAGATGTGGCTCAGCTGGGGGTGGGAGTCCCCTTCCTGTCCTAAGCCGCGGTCGCTCCGTGTCCTACAGGGGTCCCCACCGCGGTCTGCTCGGAGCAAAACCCAGCGTCACTCGCTGGGGAAGCTGCTGCAGCTGGAATTGGTCTAATTCTGCCTCAGCAGACAGCTTGCCATTCCCTACTCCGACAGTAATTGCAGGCTGCAGTGATGCAACAAAATAGGTTTGTAGTTTTGCAGAGAGACGGTGACCTCGCTGTAGCTACCCGGCCGTTGAAGTGGAATCCTCAGATGCCTTCCCTTGTGGATCCTTGTCACTTTTCATGGGCTTGATGGATCTTTGTCACTTCATGGGTTTGATGGATGATCTCCTAACAGGGAATAAAATGGGAAGACAAGTGTATAACAGGTGTAATAAAAACAGAGGGACAAAAAAAAAAAAAAAAAGGAAGAAATCTTTTGCAATTCTTAGCCTAAGTGCACTTCAGTGGGAATCCATCCAGATGGCTTTTTTTACCCAGCATAGGATTATATTGTATTAGTCATATAAAATTGTTGTTTACCATCTCTAGACCTTTTCCCCAGAGCTTTTATCAGGAATCTCACAAAACATGTAGTTTGAGCCTGCCTTTAAGAGGGAACCCAGATGAGCAGCTTGTCATTTGTGCAAACTGCTCCAATGTTGTAGTTTAATGTAATCCTAATGTTGCAATGAGAGATTTTATACCTGATAAAAGAGGCTCTTTGTCCCAGATTTTCATTTGCCTATGAGAAGGGAAGTTAGATCCTGAGAAGATGCTCTTTCTTGTTGCTGGACTCCCCAGAAAAGCTGTGCTGATCTCACTTCTGCTCCATCAGAGACACTGGCACCATTCTTCATAATGCTTGCTAATGAGTAATTCATGGCATGATGCTTGATTAATGCACTGTTCTGAGTGGTGTATGAGACATTTCCTGCGCTCCCTTTCTGTCTTGCAGAGCCACACTCTGACCATATTTCTTCTCTATGTCCAAAGGCTTAGGGATCACTGCTTAAACGAGGTCCACATTTTCCCTCCTGCCACAAACTAACAAACTGTCTTAAACATGCAGTGCAAGGCTCTCCATCTCGATCTACCCTGGGGGTTGGTTATAACAAGGAAAATTTTTTTCACTTCAAGGTCTGACAGATAGCTCTACTGGTAAAATAGCATCCTTCAGTTTTCTTCTGGAATTTTCAGACTGGCTCTGTAATCCTGGGAAATTTTCCCTTCCAGAACTTTCCCGAAGTGTGAATGTTTTGATTCTAGAGCGAGAGATTCTTTTTCTTCTCTGTTGGGGATTCTGTGACAAGGTAATACAGTCCCAAGCTGTTACTCTTTTCCCTGGACCACGTTTGTGGGTGTAAAATAAAAAGGTATTTTTCCCTGGCCTTGAAGGGAGAAGCAGCAGACTGCCATGTGCATGCTAGTGTTGTTTTCTGATCCACTGAAAACACTGAACATTATGCACTGAAAACAACCTAGTGTTATAACTTGCTATTTCTGTTAATGAAGGAGATACCGAATTTCCATCAGTGTGCTGTGACAGGGATGCCTGTAGCCTAATTTGGTTTAATAAATATTGCCTCTGGTTTTGTCAACTTTAAGATTAAATTGACTATCTTATATATTGCAAGAAAGTATCTTTTGTTTACAGTTCTGAAAATGGTCACCTGTAATCCAATCATGTCTTGGTGCTTTTCCTCTTGATATGCAGGAAATGTTCATGAACTGAACTCTGAAGTTTTGCTTTTAGCCCAAGTGGTTGTGCTGAGGCTTGGGAAAGCCAGACTGCTTCTCTCTGTTTTGGGGAAGGTTCCAGAACACAAACAGGATTATTACTCTGTGACTAAAGATCTAAACAAGATGGGGAAATGCCCTTTTTCCCACATTGGCCATTATGTTCAAAGCTGTTCCACGATTTTTCAACTGGCATTTTTCTGTGAGACTGGAAGCCCTGATTGTGCCACAGAACATACCAGGCAGAAAAATCACATTAAGTCTTGCCATCTACCAGCCTGAAAGGGACTCAAGAAGTCACTGCTGACACAGCGGGTGGATGGAACTAAAGAGATTAATTTGGGACAGGTAAAATTTGTACATGATTTACTAAGGCATGTAGATTTTCATAAGAAAATTTTAATTCCTGGAAAATCAGATGAGGCCAGTAGCTCTCTCTGGGGGTTGAAAGGACACATATTGACCTTTAATCCATGTTAAAAAAAGGTTACCCTTGGAAGTTATTGTAGGGTTGCATCAGGTAATCCCATGCTTATATATTTTCTGACAAAACAGTGATTTTGCTGCACATGGAGCTGAAAAAGAGTGAAATGGGTCACATTCTTGCTGTCTGGCAACAAGTAGGAGGCTCAGCACTGCTGGAATCAATGACATTTTCATTTGTGTGAGCCAGCATGAAATGTGTCTTTGTTCATAGCAGACTACATTAAAACAAAAATGAAAGGAAAAAATATTGTGTTCAACAAATGAGCTGAATAATAGTGTAGGGAAATCTTCCTGCTGCCATTGTTTACAATGGAAAGTATCTTAGTGGCATTTCATATATTCACTGCCACTGAGAAGTTTTTTTTAAAATAATATATTGTTAGGATATTTGGAAAACTAACCTGTTTCCTAATCAAGTGCGTATCAGTCTTCTATCATTTGTACAAACAACAGATGTTTTTGTATATACACAGGCTAACATTAGCTTTTTGATTTTCAAAATCTGATGTCCAGTGCTACGCACCAGCTTTGGGCCAACTTTACAAATTGATGGAATATCTTTAATTTGGAAGAATGGATGCTTATTTTGAAACGGAGCCTCTCAAAATCAATGGCGACTTTGAAGATGTGTGATCATAATGTCCATGATTAAACAAACAAAGGCTTCAACTGTAGCTTTTCCTGAGTTTCAAGATTCAAACGGGTTTTTTGTGTCATTTGGATGGGTCAATGCTTGTTTGACAAAATCTGCATCTTGCACAAACTCCTTACAGGTCTAGCTGCATAGCTGAGAAAGCTGGCTGTTGTCTGTTTCCTCATCCGTCTTCCATTCCCCTGCCAGGCATGGAAGAAAGAAGCGGGCTGCATGGCTTGCTTTCTAGGTCAGAAATCAGGAATTCTTGTTTCCCTTTTAGCTCTGTTGGTTTATTTCCCAACTCTTTTGTGTTCTACTGGTAACAGTTTCTGAGTTTTGAAAACACTTGGGTCTTAAAAAAATACCTGCATTGTCAACTCCTGGGTAAGCAGGAGAGCAGCAGTGTGCCCAGAACTGGTTGTTGTGCTGCTGGAAGAGCTAGGGAAACTGGGTCTGCAGGTTTCACACATGAGAATCACAGAATGGGTCAGGTTGGAAGGGACCACAGTCACCTGGTCCAGCCTCCCTGCTCAGCCAGGGTCATCTCAGATCACAATGCACAGGACTGTGTCCTGATGGTTTGTGAATATCTCCAGTGAGGAAGACTGCAACATCTCTGGGCAATCTGTTCCAGTGCACAGTCACCCACATAGTAAAGTTCTTTCTCATATCCAGGTGGAACTTCCTGTGCATCAGTTTCTGCCTGTTGCCACTTGTCCTATTGCTTGGCACCACTGAGAACATCCCAGACACCCCTGCTTTAAATATTCATTCACATTGATGGGGCCCCCTTTCACTCATCTCTTCTCAAAGCTGAACAGGCCCAGGTGCCTCAGCCTTTCAAGTGACCCAAGACTCATCATGGGGCTTTTTTTCTCTGCTATTTCTGACCCAAGTTGCTCTCTGAGACTGCTAGTGCCGTCTTTTCTTTGTGTGTTTGGTTTCTGCAGAAACCCTGAATTAATCCATCTGGGCCTTTTGTTTTACTTCTACACCCACAGTATTTGAAAAAAACCTGAACAACCCCAAAACAAAAGCAAACACCTGGGCACCACAGGAATGTTAAATCCTATTGAGCCTTAAACATACTTTGTACAGTATTATTCCTTGATATTCAAGTGGTCTTGTCTTGTATGGTATAAAGACATTATGACTACTGACATTTCCAGTATTGAGGAAACAACTTGTTATCCTACTTGTACTGTCTAGAGTGAGATACTGGTATGCAGGATACACTGGATTCCACTGCGCTGATCTCTCTCCACTGCACTCTTACACTTCAGCTTCTCTTTGTCACTGGAAAAATTATTTCTGAAGTGATTTTACAAAGCTTTGCAAAGTATCAGAATCTCTATTATATCAGAGTGTGTTTTCTTCTAAATCAGTAACACAGATTCATTGAAATGGTGGCCTGGGACTTTTTGTCTACTTGCTCTATGTTACTATGCTGTGCATATTAGGTATACCTGTATTCAACGTTATGCTTTGTCATTCTCTGATGTGTTTAATAAAATATATAGTGAGGAAGAACTACGGGTATTTTTCTCTTTGAAATCAAGAAATTTTCCCTCTCATCCAGCTGAAGAGATATCTACTCTGTTAGACAGTAACTTTAGTTGTGCTCATTCTCATCTGGAAGACACAAGAAACAATTATTACTGTCCTTTACAATAACCAATGACAAAGTCAGTTAAAATGGTTCTGATTGCAACACCCCCTGATATGCTGTATTTTCTTCTGTCTGTAATTTTTATTCCTCTTTTACAGACTCCTCAGGACCTCACCTGAGACATTGTGTTGGATAAATCAGAATAAAACTGAGTAACTGCATCTGAAGGTATTGCTACTTCATCTGAAAATGGGATCTCCCTTTCCCTACAGCACCATTGCATTGCTGGCTGGTACTATCCCTCCCAAGTTTATTTTCTCCTTGCTGCTGCTGTAGCTAGTCACATCCAGCTGTCCTTTTACCAAGAAGTGACTTATGGTTTCCACAGTATGAACTGTCCATTGCTAATCCATTGCAGCTTAGTTGCCGATTGAAGTAGTAATTTTGATGCCACACAATTTGGAGTCAAGGTGATTTGTCACAGGCTCCCCAGTTAGCAGTGTTGGGTGGCTGCTTCTATGGAACCATTACAGAAGTCTTCACAGGCAGGATTCCTGGCAGCAGGTAGCACCACGGGCAAGTCCTTCTGTCACACGGACTCTTGGGTTGCTGACAGCCTCAGAGCTGGGATCTTGTGTCCATTCAGCTCAACACAGTGAAGGCTGAGCTGAATATAGACAAGGCTTTCACCTTTCACTGTGACACCTGTGTGAAGTTCAAGAAGTTGACCGGATGGCTGACCAGGTTGAGAGCGGAGGAGGAGAGATGCTGGGTTGTGCCCTGGAGCCAGAGGTGTGACACTTCCCTTAATCTGATTACAGTTCCAGTTCCTGCTCAAAGCCTAACCTGACCTGTCTCCTGCTGTGTTTCCAGTCAGCTGTGGGCTTACAAGTAGGCAGTGATGAGCTCCTGTCATGTCCTCTCTTCCCAGGCACAACAGGCTGAGAAAGCTGGGGCTCTTCAGACCACACAGCAGCCTGCCAATATCCAGGGGGCCATCAGGAGTGGTAGTGATAGGACGAAGAATAATGGGTACAAACTGAAAGGGGAAATTTAAGCTGGATGTTAGGAAGAGAAGTTCTTTACTGTGAGGGTGGTGAGGCACTGGAACAGGTTACCCAGGGAGGTTGTGGATGCCCCAGCCCTGGCCAGTGTTCAAGGCCAGGTTGGATGGGGCTCTGAGCAACCTGGTGTGGTATGAGGTATCCCTGCACAGGGCAGCAGGTTTGGGACTAGATGATTTTCAACGGTCCCTTTCAACCCTTAGCATTCTATGATTAAGTGATTGGTTCTATGCAAAACTTGCCAGGCACTGCAGTCAGGTGGGCTACATGGTCAAGATGGAGGGGCAGGTGGCATCTGGTAACATTTCATAAAAAAAAAAAAAAGAAGAAGAAGAAAAGAAGGAAATGTGATGTGCTTTAAGAAATGTCAGGCAAGATTTTGTACAAAGACAGGAGATGCAGAGAAGAAGAGAAGACTTAGATTTGAGACCTACTGAATGAGAAAGGAACAGGAAAGCTTTTAAACGGCCACTAACAAAGGCTTGGAAGATCAGCAGGCAACAATCACTGCTTTGGGTCTGTCTTGCTGTGATAGTTGGTCTTCCTGTGGCTGGTAAGTGCCTGCTGTTGGTATGGTGTCTGTAAGGTGGAATTCCTGAGGGTGGACTGCTTTTGTCCTGCCTGTGTGCCCTGCAGCCTGGTCTACCAAAAATTCCAGATAAAGAAAAAACCCAAATCACAGAATCACAGACTGGGTTAGGTTGGAAGGGACCACAGTGGGTCATCGGGTCCAACCTCCCTGCTCAAGCAGGGCCATCCCAGAGCACATGGCACAAGATTGTGTCGATTGGTTCTCAAATATCTCCTGTGAGGGAGACTCCACATCTCTCTGGGTAACCTGTTCCAGTCTGTGGTCACCCACACAGTAAAGAATTTCTTCCTCGTATCCAGGTGGAACTTCCTGCAGGTCAGTTTGTGCTAACTGCCTCTCGTCCTGGTGCTTGCCACCACGGAGAAGAGCCTGGCTCCATCCTCTCGGGCACCCTCCCTGTAGATATTTATACACAAAAGGCAAAGACCAGCAAACAGTAGCACCAGCAAGCACCACCAACACTAAGGACTCAGTCCCTGCTCCCCAGGGGGCAGCAGCATTACCAGGCACGCTGCTATGTCCTCCCAGGGGGATGTCACTAGAACAGCCTCTACCTGTTGTGATGGGGGAGATGCAGAACGTACTTCTGCAGAGATCCCTCACTTGGCGTGTGTTGGTGTATCCGTGCAATCTGCGGCCGGCAGTTTTCAGCCCTCTCTGTCGGTGCCTGTTAGTCACGGAAAGTCACAGAATCAGTGAATATGCTGAGGTGCAAGGGACCCAGCAGGATCATCGAGCCCAGCTCCTGGCCCTGCGCAGGACACCCTGAGAATCACACACACCAACTGAACCTGCGAAGAACACTAATGAGAACTGAAAAGGGACTGGGGTGTTCTCCCGCCGGCTGGCGGCCGCGGGCGGTGCCGGAGCAGGCACGGCCGGCTCGGCGCAGGGAGGCCTGGCGGCGCTCCCCGAACGCGCCGCGGTCGCTCGGCTGTGACGTCACCGCTCGCGGCCTATCCCAGGGCCTCATCCCGGCGCCCTTCCCGGTTTATCCTGAGGCCTTATCCCCCCTTCTCCCGGGGCCCGTCCCGGCTTGTCCCGCCCGTTGTTCCGGCGCTCTCCATGGCCCTGCCCGTCGTACACAGGTGCCTCCAAGTGAGTACGGCCCCGGCCCAGGAGCGCCCCAGAGGGCGCGGGAAGTTCGGCTGGGCCGGGTTTGGCTTTGGCAGCGAGCTCAGGCTGAGAGCGCGACGCGGGGCTCGGTGCTATCCTAGGGCATCGGGTGTACTCAGTACCCTGTAGGATAAGGCAATATACTTATATAGTTTTATATATGTACATACATAACACATATACACACATGCACGCACTTATAAATGCTGTGCATACATTACGTAGTTATATATGTTATGTGTATAAATATATTGTTATAGGTGTTACCTGTGTAACATATTGCCATATATAGCTTTATATATGATATATGTGAAATATGTAACTATATATAGCCTCATATTACTATAACATACAAGATATATATGTATATGACCATCATTTTACATATATATATATATATATATGACTGGGCAAGGTCTAGCAGACATGCATGCAAGAAGTTTAGCCAGTGTGGCTGTCTTTTTGTCTCTAGTGAGGTTAAATCAAAAATAAACACCACTTTAGTTGCAGAGCTGATATTTACAGTTTAGGAGTATAACTTGGATGCTTTGTCCCTCTGTGATTAATTTTAAATGCAAAACTCTATGTTCCTTAATGAATTATGAAGTTATATTAGACACCTTTAAAAGATACCTGTTAAAGGAGCTTTGTTGTAGTCAACTCTTCATAAAATTTGAAGCCAGTTGTTTTCCTGTCATTTTCCTTTTGGATGCTTCTATGATTTAGGAAAAATGTAGTAAAGATTTTGGAAGAGGGTTTTAATTTGAAGCGTTATCAGCTTAATTAACATTTGATTTGAAAGTGTTCCTTGATTTTTCGTTTTTCAATTCTCTTCCTTTTCAGCTCACTGATGAAAATGAGCAGTTAGTCAAAAAGGTGAAAAAACTGCAAATAAAAAATAAGGAGCTGGAAAAGAATCTGGGTCAGATCCAACAACAGCTGTATCTGCAGCATGCCTGTGGCTCAAGCCGAGAGTAAGAATTGTCAAACGTTTCTCTTTTGCATCAAAAGAAGTGCAGCATTTCAGGACTTTTATTTTCATGTCCTTAAGATGAGCTAGGCATTATCTGGTCTGTGTATTTTAAGGAGCCATCTCTGAACAGGGCGGTTGGGTGGAAAATGCTGGAGGCCTGTGGAGGAACAAATCTTGCACAAAATTTTTTGTAGTGGAAGAAGTGGTTTTAATATCAAAAAGTAATACTTCTGCTTAGCCAATACGCTCTCTCTGTCAAACTGCAAAGGCTTTTTCACTGGTTTTCCACCAAAAAGTCATAGGATAAGGATAAGTTGTGTAGCATCAATGCTCTTTTAAAGATTTAGAACCTAAGGACTTGAAAATCTCTAGTGCTAGTGGTTTGGAGAGTGTTCTGCCAGGATTTGCATATCGGTGCACAAAAATCTTCCAAGGCTTGAGTTTTGGTGTATTTATGATCCTGCCTGGAAACCTCTACCAAACTGAAAAGTAACTTGGCTTTTTTTGGTTGCTTTGTTTAATCCAATTAAAATTGTGAAATATGATTTTATGAAGGTGTTGTGTTTGTTTCAATTAAGTGTTCAGGTTCAAACAGAAACCCATTTATGGCATAAGGGTGGAGACAGCAAGAATCTGGTTCTAGAGAGTGACAGTGTCAGGTGAGTTCTTGGAAGCTGCTTCTTGACAGAATTATTCTCTGTAGTGTAGAAAATGTTCATGGTTAAATCAGTTGATTTTTTTTTTTTAGGCTGTTATGCAAGTGTCAGCCTTTGAAACAATGGGAAATCATTCACATTTTAAAATCTTGGATTAAACTTGAAAATAGCACCAAGCAAAGAACAAAATGGATTTATTTCTCAAGTTGTTCATTGAGAAAAATTCAGTGAGCTAGGAACCTCCTTCATTTGCCTTCTCACACATATGATCTTTTTTGTAGATTTTTTTTAACCTGGAATTTTGTGGTTTCTTCTTCTGTTTTGTGGAACCTTTCTCAGCTCATTTTATATTGCTCAGTGTTATGTGCATATAAAATTTGTAGGCTGGTACTGTTTTCAAAATAAGCTAGAGAAGCAGTTCTACTTTTCAGCCTAATAATTTTAGAGTTGAGCCACTACTTACTGTAGTTTGCCAGTAAGTGATAGAATTAAACTCTTGTAACTGGTTTTCTGATGCAAAAGCTACAATTTTGTCTTCAAGAAAAAATATACTGAAGCATTTTAGCAACTAGGCAAGCTACATAAAATATTGCTCCATCCCTCTATGACTTGATTGTAAAACTGTAAAATTCTGGGCTGCTCATCCCTTCAAAGGCTGCTTTTGTCCACTTACATAAATGTGGATCTTACACAGATCTCTGTTACTCTTTGGCCAAGTGCCCTGGTTTTAGTGCTTCCTTTAGGTACCTGTAGAAGACCCATTTTCTTTTTTTTTTTTTTAATATATTTACGGTGTGCCAGACTCTTTGCAAGCTACGTAACTACATGGGAAGGCTGGGTGACTGGCTCTGGGCTCAAATTGAGTTCCTAGTGAGGTTCTCATGTAGAAGAAGTCCAAGTTAGTCTTTGAATTGAGTGCTGTTCCTGCCTTTTGTTTGATTGCACGTAGATAACCTGACCTAGCTTTTTTTTTCTTTCCCTAGCATCTGTTTGTGTGTTCTTTCACAAAGCTGTGCTGTGCTACAGTGTTGCTCATCCTGCTTGTGGTGTGCAGTCATCACTTAGTATGAATGGCAGCTCCTATTGTAATTCCTAAAAAAAATAGGAAAAATGTCTGCTCATGTCCATCAGTTTAACTGTGGGCCTCGTGGATGTTGGCTGAATGCTGTGAAATAGGGTAGGAAATTAGTACTGCAGAACTTGATGCAAAACAATATCAGAGGGGAAAACTAACAGCCCTAATCTGTTTATTTGACATTTATTTTACCCACTCATTTTCACACAGATATCATTCACTCATATCCTCACACCCACACACTTGGAAGCACTGAGGTATTTTGTGCAACACAAAGAGCTGGGAACTGCCTCATGTGTCCTCATCGTGGGTTCTTGATTGGTGCTGGACAAACTTTTAAAAATCCTTTAGGAGTGTCCTTTTGCTATTCCTGTTGTACCAATGGGGAGAGGAATGATGTATGTGACATGCTGCAAAGTCACTGCCAGCCTCCTGTTGCTGCTGTCTTCCCTCTGAGAGTGATTTGCACTCAGGTTTAATCAGAGTGTGGCCGTGTCTACAGGACAAAAGCAACGGGGTCCTCAACCAGGCTGAGTAAAAAGGATTCTTTGCCATCCATGCTGACCATTCTTTTAACTTGCTTTGCTGTTATTTTCTGGTGCTTTCTCTTTCTGTGTTGACAGTTACATTTCATTCACTGCCATCTTGAATATTTCTATTGTGAGTCTCTGCAGCACAGCTACAGCCCAAGTGATCTCTGTGGGGGATCTCTAATACTTTTATTATAAATGATGCCAAATTTTGTTGTCTTTCATGTTTTGCAGCAATTTATGCATTACTTCTGTTTTAGACTACTTCAGATGTATAATGAGCTACAGAAACGTTACGTTAAAGAAACCAAAACAAACAAGGAGCAAAGTGAAGCAATTAAAAATCTCACTGTAAGTAGAATTTGTAGGGGCTGGTATCAAACAGCCAAACATAAGCTTTTAGGGAGACTGAAAAGTAATCCTTACATTTGTGGAATTAGACCATGCTTTTCTTTTTATACATAGTTTCCTATGACAGGGATAATGGAGGGTAGCCTGTAGTTCCCTTTAAAAGTGACCTCTGTCACTGGTGTGTCTGTAGCAGAAAACTGCCTCCCCTTTCCTTGCTTTTTTCTTTACTTATCTACCTATCCCTCCTTCCAGTTGTATATGCATCTTGTGACTTGTTTTGCACCAACCCTGGTATTTTTCTGTATATGTCATGACCTGATTTTTCTCAGAAATTCAGCAGAAGGCAAACCAAATGAAGACAAAGAGTCTTCTTTTTGGTAGCAAGGTCTGTGGCCCTGCTGTGCAAAGAGTCTGACATCATAACTGGCATAAAGGTAGGGTTGTGTGGCCAGGAGCAGTTCTAGAAACTTCAAGAGGGTATTTCCTCTTAAGGCATGGATCAAGCATTGCAGCTGACCAGTCTAATTTCCTAATTTGTGCTTTGTTTTTTTCTCCTTTCAGACATTTTGGGTGAATATAGTTTTTACATCAGCAATTGAAAGCTCCAGATTTGGATTTGGGAAATGTTTCCAGTTGTATTCAGTTGAACTGTGTTTTTTCTATGCATTTAAAAAAAATGTCTTGGCAGATTAAAATTAATGAGCTAGAGCATAATCTTCAAGAGCAGAGGCGAAGAATTGAGCAACTGGAAAGTAGAAAGGTGTCTTGGAAAATTGGTGCTGGTTCTGGAAAACGAAGTGAAACCCTAGAGGGAGGAGTAACTTCTCACAGGGACATTTCTGCAAAGAAGGAGTCCTGTTGCAGTAGATATTTAGGTAATGGTACAGTTAATTCTGATGATGTTCCTTCCAGCACGCTCAGCAGAGAGAATGCATTTCATTTCTGATCTAGAAGCCACTCCAGGCTATTTCTTATCCTTCAACCAGAAGTATCTAAAATGTTTTTTTACATTTTGAAAACCTGTCACGTAAAAATGACTTTTTGTAATCTAGAATTCCTCCTTGCATTTGTTTGTGATTAAATGTTCGCTGTTTTCTCTTTTTCTGAAACTGGTCCGTTGTAATCAGAGGTGGGAGTGTGTAGCTGTATTTAGTGCTGGTATTTATTCTAGTAAGATGTATCTATGCAGATCTCTCATTAATAATGTCTGCTGCACCAGTCTTTGGTTTTCAGACACTGAGACATAGAATAACTTGATTTTAGCCTTAAAACATTGGACAAGCCTGGACACTGCTAGTTTCTGTACATTCTTCCTCACATAAGTAAATCCAGAATTTAAGGTGTGATCTTCTTCCACTTCAAAGCATAGAAAAGAGATGGATGAGATCATATTATGTAGGCACAATTTTGAAGAAGTGTACTATCAGCAAGGGGTGATATGACCCTCTCATAAGCCAGAGAAAGGTAATCAAGGCATGTGATGTGTGTTTTTGTGGATTGTAAAGTAAAATAATCCCTCATTCTAAGAATCTGACAGATTCAGATTATCCAGCTAGCAAATTCCGATATCTTTCATAGTACCTGGGAATATGCTGGGCCAGATTTTAAGAACAAATCACTGTATGAAAAAGGTACTTTAAGAAGCTGAACTGTAATTTTCTAATATCACAAAAGGTAGGCAGCTCTTTAGCTGTAATATGATTCATATGAGGGGGAGGTTGACTATAATCGTTGAACTCTACATTTTTTTCATTTGAATATAGAGCTGTTGTTGAAGGAGATTAAAAAGCTGAAGAAAGAAAATAGAAAGTTGTCTGCAGAAAAGAAAGCACTAAAAAATGAATTAGCTGGATTAGACAAGGTAATTTATTTTAAGACAAGCTTAATAGTAGGTGATTTTTGAAAAACTTTTTCTGCCTGAGCTGAAACTTCCTTAGGCTGAACATATGTTATTATCAAGTAAAATACATAAAAAACCAGTGTACAGGATTCTGAGAGAGATGGAAATGAATGACTCCGTGAAACATTCATGTTCTAAAGGGCTGCCCAGCTAAGGAAGACTGTATTCTCTTTAACTTAAACATATCAAAGTTATGCCTCTGACAGAACTCCAAGTTTAGAGAGGGCAGAGGCTTTGAATATTTTGTTAGATCTATATGTGTAAAAAGTGAAAATGTGAACATTTGGTAATTCTTAAAGTTATGTAACGAGATGATGAGATCTTACCTAACTATAGAAGACTCAGTTTAATGTACTGGCATAAGGTTTTATTTTCAGCAACTAATTATTTAAACTGCTTTTTGCTTGTTCCTCAAGTGGGTTTTTTTTGTTATTTTTTTAAAGACTCTCTTTTCTTACCTTGCAGTCCTTTCTCCCAGACTAAATAACATTATGGTATTCATTGCAGGAGTAACAGTAAAAGAGGGTGGGAGTTCATTGGATGTGTAACATGCAGAACGTTAAGCCAGGGTGAATTCTAGATCCCTGTGTTTGGGAATCAAGGGCAATGTGTGGCTGAGAGCTTCATTTTGCAGGAGAGAGATACATAGACCTAAGGTTGTGGCTTTTTGTCAGTGGTCCCTGTTTAAGGTGGTTTTAAGTTGCTGTATGTATGTGGCTGTTCATTTAAAAATGCTGGAAGAATGGAGAAGACAATGCCAAATA
Organism: Cinclus cinclus; assembly: GCF_963662255.1. Classification (NCBI taxonomy): domain Eukaryota; kingdom Metazoa; phylum Chordata; class Aves; order Passeriformes; family Cinclidae; genus Cinclus; species Cinclus cinclus. The sequence continues at coordinate 99,850,507 of NC_085046.1, forward strand.
TAGATGGTTATAGGTAGATACATTATTATTTTGGTAGCTTGAACATTTAAGAATTGCAGAAACGAAGTCTTGGGTGATTATACTCTTCCGTCCATATATTTCCCAACAATTTCTGACTTCACTTACAAAGGATCAGGATGTTACATTATTCCCTCGTCATATTGGATGGTCATTTTGTAGCTGTCTGGTTAATCCATATTTTTTTCCTTTTTTAAATTAATCTTTCCTATTATTAGTCTGTATTCCAGCCTCTAGCATAACTTGAACTCAACTTGTGTGTTCAGGGCAGAAATTAAACTGTTACCTGAGGTTGCAGTTGATTGCTGTAGCTTGTCACAGCTGTGTTTGCATAACTCAGCCATACATTGGTAAAAATATAGGAAGTGTCTTTGAACTTGGGAATAACTGAACTGCTGGCTAACTCTTACTGAGAATGTCTTTGAAAAAAAAAAGTTTAAGGTGAATATTTTTGGATTTTTCTAGGATTTTTTTGAAGAGGTAGAAGATCTAAAACATGCTGTACAGGAATCTGTGAAACTGAACAATGAGTATGAAAAGTGCTTGAAACAATTAAGTACAATATATGGACTTCCTTTTACAGCACATTTGTAACTACTGGGTAATTTAATGCCAAGTAGTTTCCACATATTTTTTATACTTACTGCAACATTTAAACCTACCATTGCTTAAATGGTACCACAGTTTGATAATATAGAATCAGAAATGTGATCTCAATATGACAAGTGCTCAGAAATGTATTTTGTGACCTTGGATTTTTTTGTATGTTTACATATTTTTAAATAAACTGTGATCTGCATAACTTCAACTAAGTTTCAAACACATCTCTTTCAACTTGCAGAATATATTACGGTTGTGGGTGTTTGTGGGAATACAAGAAAATTATGTTATTTTGCAGCATTTCCCAATTTATCCTTTTCTGTAAGATACATAAAATCAAAGTGTTTGTGTAGATTTGTCCGTCTGTGTGAATTTCAGCCCTAAGGATGTGCTAATGCAAACAGAAATTAATTCTATAATTAAATTATTGCAGAGGGGTTTCTTAAAAGAAAAATGCTAAATCTCTGCTTTGAATTTTTCTTCAATCCCAATAGTAAGTGAAAAATTGTGGATGAAGGAAGGATTTAGTGTTCAGAATTGGAAAGCATACTCAGAGCATTTTGCATCATCAGAAGAAGAATTCACCAAAAACTCTTTTTTGATTCAAGGGTGAGGTACTCAAAGGGCTCTGGTATTTGAAGATCTGAAAAGGAAAGGGGCAGTGCAGAAAGTCACAGTCCACAAGGCAGAAATGTCTTGTTGCTTCAGGGAGGGTGAACTGGGAATGAAAAGAGACAACTCCCAGTTACAAGTGTAGCTTGCAGAACCTTGTGAGATTTGAATCTGAACTTGTTTGTAATGACGTGCCATGAAAATTTAACATAGTTACATTACAGAACTGTATTTTTCTGAAAGGTGTAAATCTCTGTGATGGGAGAGTTGAATGAAAACTGCTTAGGGTAGAAAGACTTAGCTTGCTTATAGCCTAATACAGTTTCTTTAGCTTCACAAAAATGCATGGGCACTCCTGAGGGGTAGGGCTAGGAGTAGGATTAAGTCTCCCATGTCCCCCTCGGTTTGTTAGGACAGTTTTATGCAATTGTAATTTAATAAAGAAATTTGCCTCAAAGCATATGTGGTGTTCAGAGTTCCATATTCACTGAGTGATAGGGTAAAGCTCTAGAACTCCTTGTGCCTGCTCTGGCTATAGAGTGCTGTGTTCCTTTGTTTCATTCTTGGCTCACTTGTAAATTAAAGCTGGATGATGTTCTGAACGAGAGATGGAAAAGGGAAACAGGAGTAGCGTACATCTGTGTTGCCAGTAAACTTGATGGAAGAAAATAAGGAGGATAGCATGTACAACAGAGAATTTTAAGTGCAAAAATGTTTGCAACATTTGCTAATAAGTAAACATGAATGCTGGAGAAGGAAGCAGTGCCTGTCCCTGGAGCCTTTTCCTCCACAGTGTTGCTGCGTGAAGTTACACTTTCAGCATCTTTAAACTTTGGTTAAATGATTCAGTAATTGTCCTCGTCCATAGGCTGATTTTAAAATGTCGTGCAGAACAAGAAACAGTGAGAAATCCCTCAGTGTTTTCTCATAACTAAGGTCTCCTAGCTCTGGTGAGGAAATCTACTGTAATGAGAATAATGAGCCGTGTAAGGGGGAGCCGCAGCTCCACACAGCAGCGGCTGTGCAGCCCCAGCGGAGGTGGGGTGGGATGGGATGGAGCAGCCGCAGGCTGGCAGGTGGCAGAGCGAGGTGGGCAGGGATATCTCTCAGCCAGTAGTAGGAGCTGTCTTTCAGCTCCATCTGCGTCGCTGACTTTCGGTGAGGTTGGGTTTTTTCTGTTTATTTCCCTTTCCGCTTTTCCTTTCACTATCAGGAGCGCTAGCAATGCAGGGTGCACCTCTGGGACACCTCTGGCAACTTCCATATCTGCGGCACAAGTCCCCAAATAGTAAGAATTAGCAGCAGAAACGCCGGAGGAGGAATGTATGTGGGAGTGACCGGCTCTGTGGCATTGTGTCTGTCTGCTTGTGACTTTTAAAAATGGCAGTTTTGCCTTTTTAGCAATTTTAGCTTTCTACTGATTGCAGGTTTGGTTTATTGGTGTAGGTTTTCTTCTTCTTCTTCTGTAGGTATTCTTCTTTTTTAACTTGACAGTATCAGTTTGCCGATGAAGCTGTGATTTTAATTAATTAATTAATTTTCTGGACATGGCTAATGCAAGTTAAATACCTTACTGGCATTTTCTGTTCAAATTAATACTGTCTTTGTTGGAAGAGGAGACTGACTCAGACTACCAAAGTTTACTTCCAAATAAATGCTACTTCCTGCTTTGAAGGATAAAGCCATATAAAATTTGTGGATAATAATATTCTTTGGATAAGAATTTGCCTGTCTTTTTGTCCTTGTTGCTGTGCTAGTTAGCAGATGCCTTGGCTTTGATCTTGCCTCCTTGTGAGATGTACAAGCAAGGTGTTGTTATTTTTGTTTGCTAGTTAACGTGCAGGTGAGACGAGTATTAAGCAGCTTAATTGGTCTATATGTGTAGTTCCATATATTGTGGAATCATGATATTTGGCCAGTGGCTTTTTCTTGTTAAACCAAGTTTAGGTAAACTAAATTCCATGCAATTAAGTATTAGCCATGCTACTGTTTGAAAATGCATATTAGAAATGTTTCATGGTGCAGGCTAATGGTTCTTTGTCTCAAATAAGTACTTTGTAGTGCTGACATGGGAGGCGTGTGTTTGAAAATAAGTGGCTATTATCAAATAGGGGTTTTGGTTGGAAAAATAATATAATAATCATGTCAGTATTCATTTTCCATGAGACATAAACCAAATGGGCTAGTTCATGGGACAGTGAAGCAATTTAACTTTATTCTGTGTTCTGCATATAAGTGAGGCCAGGATTTAGAAACAATCCACTGTTTTTTGCGTTGCTTTGTAGTTTTGTCCCAGTTTTCCTGATATCTGGAGTAAAATTTTAAAAGGTACCAAATATTCACAGCTGTAGTTAGATTTAGCTAATTCAAACTTAGTCTGCTAATTGCTGAATACTGTGTTCAGCAATTGCTCACATCCTGAATATTAGTCCTATATCAGGATTTTTCTATTGTAGAAAGCAAAACTGCAATACCGTTGTTGGGTGGGGAAACACATTTTGTGGATTTCTCTGGAAGCTCTTTCTGAGTTTGTGGAGCTGCATCTCAGGTCCCCCTGAGTCCCTTTACTTTGACCATGCTATACTGTTTCAGACTGAGACTCTGGAAACTGAGGGACTTCATTAGAGAGTAAGGGCTAGTGCCTCTGTTCTCTCAGCTGGGATACTTTCTTGTGGGCATTTACCCTGAAGAAGTGTTCCTGCCAAGGGCTGTGGAAGAAACAGAAAAAAATACTGGAGTTTCAAAACGGGTAAATTCCCTGTTTAGGTTACAATGTATCCAAGGTAGCAGAAAGCAGTAAATAAAATGTTACCTCACCAATTTGGGCTCGTTAACTGTTTCTCTACAGCTGCAGTGAAGTTTCTTTTTTGCTGAGGCTTAGATGTTTCTTGCTTTCCTCTTGTCAGAAATGAAGCAGCCTTAATTACCTGTTTATCTGTGCCTGTGTTCCTGGAAACCTCCCATAAACTTGTTCTGGGATCTTGAATTGCCCTTGGTTCTTGGAGATTACAACGAACCCTATTAAAGGTGGTAATGCTATTGGTTTGGTGTAAGCATGTTCTGTACCTGTCCCAGAAGATATCCTCTGGGATTTGTTTAGCCTGGAGAAGAGGAGGCTGAGGGGAGACCTTATTGCTCTCTACAACTGCTTGAAATTAAGCTGTAGCCAGGGGGCTGTTGGTCTGTTCTCCCAAATAAGTGGTGGGACAAGAGGAAGTGGCCACAAGTTTGCCAGTGGAGGTTTAAATTGGATACTAGGAAAAAATTCTTCACTGGAATGTGTTGTCCTGTATTGGAACAGGCTGCCCAGGGAAGTGGAGGAGTCACAATCCCTGCAGGTATTTAAAAGATGTATGGATGTGGCACCTAGGGACACAGTTTGGTGGTGGACTTGGCAGTGCTGGGTTAAGGCTTGGACTCAGTCTTGGGGTTCTTTTCCAACCTCAGTGATTCTGTATGGATCGTAACAGATTTCCTTTTATTTTGTTGCAGCCGCTGTTGAAGCTAAGCTCTGTCTTCCCCTACCTTTGACCTCCCACTCACAGTGTTTTTCACTGTAAAGTTCTAAAAAAAGCATCATGCACCAAGATCCTGGCTGGCTGAAATCTGCTTTCCTGGGTGCTGGTTGGAGTGAGTGCAGTTCTGTGCTTAGCTGGCCATCTGTGTGCCTGGAGGAGAACTTTATGCTCCAGGTCAATTGCATATTCCCAAGCCTTTCAGGGTGACAAGAAGCTAACACTATAGGTCCTGCATGGTAGCTTTCCACAGGGAATGCTGATTTAAGGAATACTTTATTTTGTATTTCCTCCACAGGGATTTTGTGCTGACAAAAAGCACATGATCCTTTGAGTAGCCTGAGCTGTTTCCGTCTAAGAGAGGAGAATTTGAGCCATTGTCTTATGCTGGTACTGCAATGCTGACTTCTAGCTCGACCACTGTGAAGAATCTCCCTCTGAAGAGGAGGCTCTGTTTTCTGCTGAAACTTGTCTGCTATGTCAGCTCAGTGTTAATATTTTGTGAGTTTTTAATTTACTATGTGGCAATATTTCAATGCCGATGGCCAAATGTGAAGAGTGGAGCTCACATGAGTGAAAAAGAGACTTCAGCTTCAGTCCTAAAGGCCATAATTTTAGCTGATACACACCTACTTGGTGAAATCAAAGGACATTGGCTGGATAAGCTGAGAAGGTAATTTTTTTTTTAAATAATCTCTACCCAGTTTTTCGAGTTTTTAGTAGTAGCTAATGGGACAATAATTCACTGTTCTATTCAACAGCAATTCATTAGAATTGTAATGAAAAAATAAAAGGGCTGGTATTGCTTCTTGCATGGCTTGGTCCTGATTATATCATGGTGGAATTACCCACCAGGTAAGATGCACCTACTGTCCTTACACATGATTTCTAAGTATTTAATTTGAATTTCATAATATATTTTCATATTTCAGTGTGTAAGAGCCAGTTTCCCATTCCCATTGCCAGGCTGTGTATTCAGAACTGAGGATCGAGAGGTAAGGCAGTGATAACTGGTTCTGTATTTTCCTTTCAGGGAATGGCAAATGGAGAGATCTTTCCAAACTGCCTTATGGTTACTACAGCCAGATATTGTTTTTATTCTGGGAGATGTTTTTGATGAAGGAAAATGGAGCTCACCTCAGGTATGACATCATCAGCTCTATTAATTCAAAAAATGAGGATTTATTGAAGGAAATGAAAGCAGATTAGGTATGCAAGGCTTTGTTTAGTACTGCTACAGTTGTCCTGTTGGTAGAAGTTTCCAGTCTATCAGATAAGAGTTGAAATATTCTCCTTCATTTTTGGAAGTACCTTGGCAGTTTTGCCCCTCATATAAAACTTACAAAATGTAAATATCTGAGTTTGTGCTTCTGTTACACGCTTGTGATGGCTGACCCTGGTTGGATGCCTGGTGCCCAACAAAGCTGCCCTGTCACTTCCTTCCTCAGCTGGGGAGGGGAGACAAAATACAAAAGAGACCATCCTCCTTTCCTGACCTTGGTGTCTGCAGGGCTCTTCCTGTCACAAATTCTCACTCCTCTCTGGCTACAGTTGCAGAATTTCCTTTTTTGTCACCTTCCTAATTCTGTTATCCCAGAGGCACTATCAGCCTTGGCCAGTGGTTGGTCCATCTTGGAGCTGGCTGGCATTGGCTCTGTAGGACACAGGGGAGGCTCCCACAGAAGCCACCTCTACAGCTCCCCCCAGCACCACAGCCTCACCGTGCAAACCCACTACTATTAGTGCTGTGGATCAGCACTAATTTCTTCTTCTGTTTTTTCCTGCAGGCCTGGGCAGATGATGTCAGGAGGTTTTGGAAAATGTTCAGGCATTCAGTTTTTACGGAGCTGGTGGTCATTGCTGGGAATCACGACATCGGATTTCATTATGAGTAAGTCCTGTCAGTGACAGGAGAACACAAGTGCCAAGAATGAAGTGTCAGCATGCCCACAGTAACTGGTGCTGGGTCTGAGTGATATGTTTTGTGATTATATGGAAACCTTTTGGTCATGGTCAAATTAGAAAGGGTTGTAATTTAGAGTAAGGCCTGTGCATAAAACAGGTTTATGTTTCTCTGACCATATGAGGGTTGTTCAGAGCTGATCCTTCTGCACTGACATGGAATCCTTGAAGCTGCTTTTCCTTGTATTGGGACTCCACCTTAGAAAGGCATCTGAGCATATTTCCACTCCTGTTAGCACAGAAGAGTGTAATTGTCCTCACCCTGCTGGTGTTTGCACTGATGGGAAGGACTTGAGGACACAAGGGGCGTCAGAGCATCCCTGTGAGTTTCCTGAATGATTGTGTGAGGTGGATAATGCAGAAGCAGCAAGCTGCATGAACGGTCAGCAAACTGTAAAGCAACTGTGTCAGATGAGTTCCAATGGCAATTTCTTACCTCAGTTGTATTTTTGCTCTGTGACACAGAATGACTACTTACAAGGTAAATCGATTTGAAAAGGTTTTCAACTTTACTTCAGGAAAGCTGATAACTCGGAAAGGAATAAAGTGAGTATGTTTAATATTTTTCTAATGAAATAGTATGGGAATACTTCACTTACAGCCTTTTCTTTAAAAAAAATCACCTACCTTATGATGTGTTAAACCCCAAACACTTTGTACAAACCTGCAGTCTGATATGGACAGGAAGCTATACTTAGAGCTATGTAAAGTGTAACAATTTCCTTTTAAATGGAAAAGTACTGTGGAGTCAGAATCCATTTTTCTTGTGTGCCTTTATACTTCCTTGCAGCTGGTAATGAGGCATGGCTGTAAACATAGCAGGATAAAGAAACATGAACCAACCCCCTCTGTGTTTACAAATTAGGAGTTTCATTAATTTTAATAACTCCTTTAGTCTGCAGAACTTAACCCTTGTGTGAGGAATTCGGGAACACAGCAGTCACGTGTCTGCAGTTTTTCCACAAGGTGGGGTAACAATGCTCAAGTTGGTTTTGGTTTAGTGCAGACCTCGGTGCAGTTTGTTCTCTCAGCTACATCCCCATGGCTGCACTTGTCTGCTGTGTGCCCTGTTACCTCCAGACACCGTGCAGGAACCCGATGAGGGAATGCAATAGTGGGTTTGTGGAAAGGTGCTTAAGTCTCAGATTCAGGAAGGGAAGGCCCATTGCCACTCTGTGTTTGGCATGTGTGCCCTCGGGTTGTACTCACTTGTGGAAATGTGAGATTCAAAACCTATAGGTTTACACTGGTTCCCTTAATTAAGCAAACATTATAAATGTTTAATTAAAAATTCTGAACAGGTCTGGAAATGGTTGTGTCTGTTTTAGTAGGAAGATCTCTGAGCTTCGTGAATGCTCAGTATAAAGCTGTTGCTTATCATGCAGATGTGGGGTCCTCAAGATACATATTTCAGCTGTTCAAAAAATAATTATTAAGGAACAACTCCACATCTCCTTTGATAAAAAAAGCACAGCAGAATTCTTGCATACAGTTGCAGATTGCATGTCTGGTATCCATTAGCTGCAATGAGCTGCACTATTAATGAAATATTCCCAAATAAATTATTTTACAACAAATCTGTGGTATAAAAACAGCTTAATTTGCTAAAATAGAAATAATTTTTGGTTTACTATTGACTAGTATCTCTTCAGTAAAGGCACTCAGCTCATTTTTGTCTTTAAATAGACTGTATTGAACTGGGGACATATCTCAAGCTGAATGCGTGGCTAAATGGGTATGAATCTTGTAGCAGAAGTTAAGTTGATTTGAAATCTACAGCAAAATGTTCTATGAAGGATAAAACCCTGTTTTGTGTGTCAGAGACTGCAAAGTACAAAACTAAGCTTGTTCAGGGCAGTCACCCAAACGCAGTGCTGTTCTGCTTTTCAGTTGTTCTGAAGAAATCCAATGTCTCAGATTCTGTCTCTGAGACCTAAACTGTGTGGGGAGAAAAGCAAGGTCTCCTTTCTCTCAGAATTTAGTTTAGTGATGAACTTCTAACATTCCACTGGAATACAACTTAAGTATCCATCAAAACATAAAAAATCATGAAGTGTAAGCATAAGGTACATTGTGCAACCTAATTAACAACTGTATAAAGGAGCCAACCAGGCAGAGACATGGCTGTGGTACAGATACTCACGGGAGGATTTACAGCACATGATTTCAGGAGCTGTTACATTCTGCTGCTTTGTCGAGCTGTGTCCAACTTAGGAAAACTTGCATTTTATAGAAGTTTATCCCACACGTGTGTATGAACAGTAAATGCCTTCCTGTACTCCCAATTTCTCTTTGGCCTGGTATTTTCCAGCTTTGTCCTAGTGAACAGTGTAGCCATGGAGGGTGATGGCTGTGCTGTCTGTCGTACCTCAGAGGCAAAACTTGTGGCTCTTTCTCACAAACTGAATTGCTCCCAGCAGGTAAGAGATTACTAAAGTGACTCCTCTCCCACAATGGGAATACTGATACTGTAGCATAGTCAGGATACAACCAGACTCTCCTGAAAAAAAAAATCTGCTTCCAATTCACATTGCAATGTGTTAGCAAGTCTTTGTCCCCCTCATATCCCTCTTAACCATGTTGACTGAACTATTAGCAGTGTTGCTTTTCAAATTGTTGTCAGCACTGCCAATAATGTCATTTCCTCTGTTCCATGGAATGGCAGAAGTTCTGTAAGCCTCCCTTTGAGTCCAGACACATAATCCTGCATTTATATTTATGGATATTATTTGGTTTTGTAGCCTTCAAGCATATTCTTTTAGTTTCCTGATTCTACTGCAATCCTTTCCTCATAGCCTAGTAGTGTTTTAATTGTATTTTTTTCATCATATCAAATTGTTTTTTGTATTTCCTTCCTCTTCCATTTTTCATAGGCTGACTGGATGCACAGTAGGGAGCATGACTGACTGGGCTGGCAGTCAATCAGGAAACCAGCTCCCAGTGGAAAAATTGCCAGGCTCTATCCCCCTTGGGCTGCCCTCAGAATCCTTTGCCTTATTGGTGCAGAGATCCTGCTGCTGCTTTCTGCAGTCAGAAAGAGCACAGCTATATTTACAGCACATGCAGAATGGGGAGTTTCAACAGTTCACAGTAAAACTCTTAGTTCATTCATTCAGTGGTAGTACTGGTAGTATTGGCTGAGCTAAACTGCTTAACAAAAAACCAAAGCCAACAACGACCCCACCATCCCTAACCCCTTAAAACCTGGCTATTGCTTAATTACATTCACCCGTTCTATGGCTTGATTTTGTTCACAGAAACCAAATCATTCCAACAAAAGATGCAGTGATGTGGAAAAGCTTCCAGCTTCAGAACCCATCCTTTTACAGGTGTGTTAGAGGTGGGGTCAGGCAACATATTGACATGATTTTGCAGATTTGTTACTGTTCCACAAAAGCTGGATCATTAACAACTAATCCTTGCTTTTAATTACTCCCAGCATTACCCTCTCTATCGGAAAAGTGATGCTGAATGCACTGGAGAAGATTCTGCTCCTCCAGAGGAAAAAAACATTCTCTTTAAAGAAAAGTATGATGTACTGTCTCAAGAGGCATCACAAAAGGTTCGATTTCTTGAGAACTTGAGTGGCAGTGGATGGGTGAGGGGGTGGGGCATGAGTGTAGATATAAATAGGTTAAAAAATTGGGGTAAGGCTGTTGGCTGAGACAAGCAGAGCACAGCTGCCCCCGTAAAATGAGGCCTGGGTGAGGCTGCTTGTTAGAGCTGCTCCCCTGAGGATCCTCCTTGTTCCTGCCAGGTTTCCCAGTTACAGCTCCTAAGTCTTGGCACTCTTCAATCTGCTGTGATGCCATTACCTCCACTTCAGCATTCTGTACTTTCTGTACTGTGTAAATTATTGACACACCTGGTATGAAGCCACAGTTCTCCAACACTTTGAAAGCATCACTTTTGCTGAGTTAGTAACTCCAAGAAAATGTAAAGTATTCCTTAAATACTTAATGGTCATTATTTCTTTCCTTCTGCATAAATGTCTTCACTCAAAGATTGTCAGTTCAAGATTCTTCCTTAGACAAGAAAATAGTAGTGCTTTACTAAACCCAAAGTTTTTCTCTTTGTGATATCCACAGCAAGCTGTTGCCTTTGTTTTCTGATCTGTATGACAAAAAAGAAAAAAAAGCCCAGTACTTGGGATCAGGGCCAAATGGGTGTGATTGATATTGCAATACCAAGAGATTTCTTACTGGAAAACAGAAGTTTACAGAAAACACTTTGTAAAAATGTGAGAATTGCCATAATTTCACTCTGTTCAAAGGAAAAAAAGAGGGGTTTTAAAGTTCAATTTATTTTTAGTTGTGACTTAATTTTTGTGCTTTACCATCTTGTGTTCTAGCTGCTATGGTGGTTTCAGCCCCGTCTGATTCTCAGTGGGCACACTCATAGTGCTTGCGAAGTGCTGCACGCAGGGAAAATTCCAGAGATCAGTGTCCCATCATTCAGTTGGAGGAATAGAAACAATCCTAGTTTCATTATGGTAAGTTTTAATTTTTTTTTTATTTTTGTCAGATAACTTTCATAGATAAATCAACATGGCAGTCAGCTATATTTTAAAACTGATTCTACCTGTAAAAACGAAAAATAAAAAAAAAAATGCCTACCCACCCAACCCACTCAGTACACTGCATCCACTTTATAAAGTACATCTGTGGGAGCCACATGTTCTGTGTGGTACAAAGCAATGCTGTTAAAGACCTAATTAGTATCTGGGTACATTTTCTTAGAAAGAGGGTGCACTGTAAACTATTGACTTGTAAAAATAATCAGTATTGTGCACTGAACAGTAGAAAGACCAGTTTGGCTTAGCTGATTTAGCAGCTATGAAAACAAGACTGTATCCACCTCAAACCCTTTTGCACGGTGATCATGATTTTCAAACGTGTGCATTAATGCAGTGAAAGTGTTTGTGACGTGCCCACAGTCTGCCTCCTCAGTGCCAGTTCCCATTTTATACAGTGTGTTGGTTATGCTTGTGCAGGCAGTTCCAGTGCTCAGTATATCCTTAGAGGTAAATAATTTAGGTCCCCCAGTTCAAAAATAAAACAGAACTCTTAGAAACTTGGAGTAAGAAGCAAAACCTACAATCTGTTTACGGAGTAGTCTGTGACTTGGAGGGGGAAATCTTTTATGTATGTTTTACTGCTGTTGAGTTTAGGCTGCTTAATCCAGATAAACCCATGTTTAAATTCATTTTATGCAACTGTTAATATTTGTTGTTGAAAGTAGTTCTGTTTTTTCCATATTCCTGAGAGTAGCTGCCTTCAAACTACACACACACTCTGCACACGCCAGACAGCGCATCTTCACTGCAAAACAAGAGGTTGGCTAATTAAAGTTGCATCCTTCCACTACTGTTTTAACTCCTCAGCCTCGAGCTGCTGTAAACTTCAATTTAAACTGCAAAGTCAAGCCAAAACCCAACAAAGATCTTTGTTGTTGAAGTTCCTATTCCTAATTTGGATTAGCCAACATGTGTTTTTGCAGCATGTACTGGGTAAGGAGGAAGGCTTGGGGGAGGAAGGGGCACATTCACAAAACCTAACTTTAGCCTGGAAAGGCTCCTTCCGGGTGGATTTACAGCAGCTAAAGTTAGGCTTCTCTTGAAGGCAAATCAGATGAGGAGCCCAGCTCTCTGTTTATGCTAGAGGGGAAGATTGGCCTCTGGGCTAATGTTGGCCTGGTGAATATTCCAGTTAGTGCCCAGCACCACAAAGTATGGACTCTTCAGCCCCCTGGAGAAGGCACTGGTACTAGGAAACTGGCCCCAACCCTTGCCACCCAACATAGGGATTTAGAAATTGGAGATCTGACAGCTGTGGTGTTCACTCCTGATTCAGAACCCACTGTAACACAGCAAAGTGACAGTCTTCATTTCTTTTCCAGGGCAGCATAACACCAACGGACTTCTCCCTCCAAAAATGCTTCCTTCCATTTGAGAGCAGAGTCTTCACTATCTATTGTGCAGCAGGTGCTCTGCTTGTGATCCTGGTACTAGCTCATGTTCAGCTTCTCACTCCACCGTTTTATTTTGCTCAGCGTTTAATCAGTAAGCATAAAGCAGTATGAAGAGCCAGACATCTGCATTCAGTCACTGAAATACCAAAGCTGAGAACAGTCAAACATCAGACTATATTCATGCCAGCAAATGACCTAATTTGATTGCTAGTCTGAAGGCAGGTTGCATTTACACATACCATAGAAGTCCTATACAGCTGATATGACTACTACAGGATAAATAATTAACTGAAATGAACGTTTCATGCTGTACAAAAATACTGTATTCGACAATCAAATGAGTCCTTTTCCTGCTATAATTTTTGTATCAAATATGTATATTAAAAGTGTAACTGTACATTATGTAAATCCTATAGCCTCATCACTTGTCTGCACTTGTGTCTTACTCTGGTGGAGGCTGAATCTTGCAAACTGGAAACGTTTCTCTGTTTTATTGCTGCATGGCCCTTCAAATGTCATACTTGTGTTTGTTAGGGTCAGGCAGAATCTGGATGCATCAGCACTGAGATGTGGATTTCCGTAACCTTTTTAGGGTGTTGTGTGTAAGGGACTGTGGTTTGGGACAAGAAATCTGGTTCCTGACACAGTAAATTGTTAGCAGACCATAATTTGCAGTTATCCATCTACCAGACAACAAGGGGAAGAAGCTTGAGGATCCAGTTTGCTGATACACACTTGAAAACTGCTTAAAAAGAATTAGGATTACACCTCAAGCTGCTGCTTTCAAAAAGATGTGCTATAATGAGCTTAAGAAAAGAGGGCCCTATTGCATCTCAGAGATCTGTGTGGTGAGGGGCCCTCCAGTTGCCAATCTCCTGCAAGAAGGAAGGTCAAATACAGCTGCAGTAACATTATCCTACGCCTCAGCCCTCAGTCTACAGCCAGGGATAGGAATGCGCCTTATTTTACATTCCACAAGTTCTGTGGACTTCAGTGTAGTGTCACATTTTGAACTGCACTAGCTCCTCTGTGGGGAGGCAGAGGCCATCAGCTGTGCCACAAAGATAAAATCTGAGCTTAGCGTTTCCTGTGTGTGGGGGAAGGTGGGAAAAACCTACTGCTGCTCCCCACCCACCCCACAAAAAACGGAGGGACTACTTCACACCAGGACCAGTTTTCCTGCTGATGTTCCTGCAGAAGCTGGGAGCTCTAACCTGAACTCCTGGGCTGGGGCTAGTTGAAAAAAAAACCCCTACATTTTGTTATTCATTCTATAACTTTCTTTGGCATGGAGAAATAGGAGAATTTGGGGAATTTTATTTACTGTTAGCTTATTCCACCCAGCCTTTCACTTTTTGAGAAATATTACTAAATTGAATGCACAGATTTTTGGGAAGAGAAAATGGTCATATTATAGTATCTAAAATGGGACTGTTTTATATTCAACTGGAAACAAGTTCCCAATTGGACTGTAGTCTGATTTTAAAAAGACGACTGATTGAGGTTTATAACTAATAACAATACAGCAAAAAGTTAATAAAACCTGCTGATTTATATGCCAATGTGGGGACTGTGTTAGCTCTTCATCTCTCCCTAAATTTAAAATGAAGTAGGGGGCATGGTCCGAAGTGTGGTAAAACATTCTGTAAAGTAATGTAGTCTAACACTTCTCTAGATTTCTGTTATTGCAACTGTAATTTTAGACATTTGTACAGGTTATCTTGGACACAGGAAAAGTATATAGTCACAGACATAAAACACCTATGTATAAAATATAAAGCAGTGTTATAGTTACTAAAAAGGACATGCCTTATTGCTACAGCAATTCTTGCTTTTTATATATTGTACTGTACCACAACTTGTTTTGAGAATGTCATTTGCATAAATTATTCAAGTTTGAGAAATATTCACACATTTTGATTCTACAATATTTAAAATAAAATAATTTTCTAATGTGTCTCTTTATTAAAAGAGAAATAAAAATGTCATCTTGTAATTCTCTTAGGCCAGACACAAGGGTTTATACACCTTTTTTGTTTTTTTTCTTATCTTCTTTCTCGCTATTTACTTGCACAATGAAAGCCGCTGTTGGTACAAAGATTGAAGAGCTCTATAGAATGGTGCTTTACACATTCACAATCGGTCTGAGCAATTGTGAAGTTCTATGAATGACCAAAGAATTACCAAACATATTTTCTAAATATAAAGAAAAAAAAGAGAAAATAAAAAGAAAATTAATTCTTGTTTCCCATTAAAACAACACCAGGTTGCAATTTGGACACTTGAATGAATTCCAATGTTTTAAAGCTGAGACTTCAAAAGAGAAAGGCATGTTTGCTGCAACATCCGGTGACTGTAATACCTTACTTGGAAAGGTAAGTGGTTAATTTGCATAATTTATAATTTTTATACTAAAGAGCATTTTTATATAAACCAGAAAAAAACCCCTAAACTCTACAGATAAAGTTCTTACCTCCAGTCACTGCTGCAGGTAAGGTTGACATCAAGCTGTACAGCGCAATCAAAAACATACTTACATCTTAGCTCATTTTACAGGTACAGCCATAATCAAGGCACAAAGATCTTCTACAAGTATTTTTCTTCAATAAAGTTGTACAAAATAATATTACATTTTACAGTCTGTACAATATAATAAACCAGCAGTAAAACAAAAAATATATATAGGGAGAGGACTGTTGTCCAAGAATGATCGGAACTAAAAGGATCATTTGTGGACAGCACAAATAACGTAAGTGAGGGTGGTAAATTTTCTGCCTAGATGCAACAGGCTGAAAAGTAGCTGTAATTCAAATGCCTGAGGTGTGCAGAGACACTTAGCTCCAAAACCCCAGAAAAATTGCTTTGTCTTCACTGTTCCTCTCATTATCTACTCTACTTCCTGTGCCAGTAACGGCTTAAAAGAGGAGGTCACTTTATCAGTTGACCTGCAACTCAGAAATGCTAAAAACTGTGACAGAGTAATAAATATTGTGGTGCTGCTACATTGTGTGTCTACTTCCTCAACAGTATTTAATAACCTGATACAAAGTGCATTAATCTTTTTTTCACCCATCAAGTACTCTTCAATGTCATGTTAAAAAGGAAACCCACACAGAGGGATAGGTATGACTTCAGTGTCATCCAGCTGACATACCGGTCTGAACTGAGGTTAACCCGCTGGAAAAAATTTAGCAGGTCACGTTCAGTTTAAAAAAAAAAAATCCTAAGGGAACAGAGGTAGCCAAAGGGCTTAGTGGAATGACGAAGAAGTGGCATGTCAAAATAAAGCACAAAAATAGTCCCAAAAAAGCATGAAGGGAAAATAACCCAAACTTGCTTCAAATCAGCTTTAAGGTTAAACAATTAAAAGTAAACAAAGTGAAGAGACTGACATTTCTATAGTATATTCTTCCACCCTGTGTGGGGTAGCATCAAGAGAAAGAGTAAGGAGCAAAGAATTTAAAACCACAGGTTCCACGGTGATCCCCCTCACAAGAGTTCGTACTGGCGGAGGTGCATCCTCTGAATGATGTCTCGACAGTCGTTGAACACTCTGCGGATGTTTTCTGTGTCCACTGCACACGTGAAGTGTGGGTAGCAGTAATGCCGGCCGTCTCCACTCGCCGTACTTATCCTCTGTGGAAAGAGGGAGGCAGAAAAAAAAAAAAAGGATCAGGTGCCATGCCATGAGAAGTTCTGTATCTCAGCAGTCTACAGGCTTGCAGGGAACCTAGAGCCCTGGGAAATTTGTATATAGATCACTAGAAAAATTAAACAAAAAGAAGGGAGGGCTGTGGTCTGGTGAGTCGGAATGATGAATTTGAAATGAAGATTACAAAACACTATGGATACTGTTATGGGATCAGGACAGGAGTTCTTTGTGGGTGCCATGGATGCCGTCCTCAGCTGCACAGACTGTTGCCATTTGTGCATCACCGTGCAGCCAAATCTGTGCTGCTGACAGCTGTGAAGCCTGCCATGCAGCTGCCCCAGGAATTGTTTTCTCTTCTTTTTTTGGTGCCATCATGTGGCAAATTCTTGAACTCTTGTTTTAAATCAGCAACACAAAACCAAAACCCTCCCAGTTGTGGAACCTGTGGTGGCAGAGAACAGCATTCTACTGCTTCTGCTTCTTGTGTGAGAGCCCCTCAAGTTACCCTCACTTAGAGCACCTATTAAACCAGCTGAAGGCTTGTTTTCATCACTGAGCCTGGAATTTGGTGAAATTATCACCAGAGTGGCTGGGTTCACTTAGAGTAATAAAGCATGCACAAATCCAGTCAACATCAGACCATGCAAAATTACATCTTCTCAAGGGTAGTGCACAACTTTTTAGGTTCTAACTTAAAGCTCCAGCAACACTTTGCTCATGGTTATCTTGTTAAAACTCCCCAGGATCTTAAAACATATATTAAAACCCCAAAATCTTAATTTTTGTTCTGTATTACTATAGGACTGACAAATATAAATCCATCCTAGATCATTATCTTGCAGAATAAAAATGAAATGTCATGAAAGCAGAAGGTCAGTTTTCAGGATAATAATTTTTATAACTATTTTCTAAATTACTCTGGCTAAACAAAAGAAGACAGTGTTCTATCCCACTCTGGCTACACCAGATTTTTTAACACCGGATTTATTTTTACCTGTAGATTTGACCTCTTAAATACCTGAAGCTAAAGATATGTAAAACTAAAGACTTTTAGAAGCCATGATTTACATAATTAGATCAAGAAGAAATTGCAGATTTTTTCCAAGTAATATAGGTAATATTACACATTCAATACTGATTACACAGGGGTGTTCATACACAGTCTAAAAATTATTTTCTTACCATGCTACTTGCAGTACCTAGTTCAAGGCTTATCCTCATGAAAAAATACTAGCAACTGCCTGCTTGTGTTTATCATGCACTGATTTCACTCCTATCTATGGCAATAAGCTGCCCACAGTGTCCTGGTTACATGCACAGCATGCCAAAGTATGTATTTTCAGAATATTAGGGGGCTGTCTGTTTTTGTCACCTGAAGGCTCTTGCAGTCCTCTCATTTGAAGATAAATGCAGAATTGTCTCCCCTCCTCAAAATTCACTTGGAACAGTAGTGTGTTACTTAGCACCAGTTCACAGGGGAATTAAAAATCCCCTGGGACACTGATGAAAGAACATTTGGTTTCCTGGCGGGAATATTTAATTCTGGCATCTCTACACTGCAGGGGTCAGGATGACATGCAAATTCGAGGAAGCCTGGTCTGTGTGTTTCAACAGCAGCTCCTTCACCTCCCAGGTTCAGGTTTTGTAAAAACCAGCAGGAGAGGAAACAGAGGGGCCACGCCATGGTTCTAACAGGGGTCACACTGGGGTTGTATTCAAACAAAACATCAGCAGCTGGGGAGCCCTGTGTGCAAAACACCAAAACGGGGCTGGGGAGCAGCCTCACCAAGGAGTGCACATGCACACTGCCTCCAGGAAGAGTCTGGGAGGAAAAGGGATGTGCCTGAGCTGAAGGGCAGAGGATTTCCCACAGAATACGTGTCCAGGACTGGGAGATGCCCTCGCCAGCCCAGTCTTGAGGTGCAGGCACTGGCTGGGCTTGGGCCCAGCCATCCCTCCGATGCTGCTCCCTGACTGAAACCTGATGCATCCCAGCGCTGCTGCCCAGCCCACAGTCTCCAGACCAACCCTGAGACCACGAGCTGATATCTTTTGCTTTTCTAATCCTCATACTACTGTGTAGCAATAGTTATTGGACATGTGGTCAATTTTAACCTCCTACTAAAATTCCTCAAATTACAGGCTTTAAATTTGCCACTACCATTCCTACAGCCAGGCAGTTTTAAGGGGTGCAGCACCACGTTGGGGACTGTCACGCAGACCTGCTA
Source organism: Cinclus cinclus (assembly GCF_963662255.1). Taxonomy (NCBI): domain Eukaryota; kingdom Metazoa; phylum Chordata; class Aves; order Passeriformes; family Cinclidae; genus Cinclus; species Cinclus cinclus. Next base: position 99,869,064 of record NC_085046.1, read on the forward strand.
CCATGATAAAAATCACAATAAAGCATAATAAATACAGGTTTCTCTGAATCAAGCTTGAAAATTTAACAGAGTGGGGTAAGGCAAAAGTCATAAATCAAGAAACTTGGGAAAGAAAGTATAAAGCAAAGCCAAGGCAGACACAGGTAGAAAATACAGGCCTTTTCTTCCTGGCACCTGGCTAAGGCCATCAGATCCCTGCCAGTCTGTATTTCTCCTGTACCTTTTTTCACTCCCTCTCTGAAACCTCAGCCTTTTGTGCCTGACCCCATGGAACTGGAAGTGACCATTTCTACTTGGCCTTCTCCCACCTCACCCTCTCCAGGCACGGCCACGTTACTCAGCACAAAGCCAGGAGACAGACGTGTTACAGAGGAGGTGCTCTCTGCCAAACCTGCAGCAGTTGCAGGGAAATGAGGGAGAAGCTGTTCTGGCCCCGTGCCTGGCAAGCCCCAAGGACAGCCTGGCAGCTGGCAGGTGCTGGCCCCAGCACAAGAGCTTCCCTTGCCCCCAGCACCCACAGGGGTTTCTTACGTGGCTGCCGTGCCTACGCTACCTTCCCTCCCCACTTCATAGGTGGCCTCCTTCCACAATGCCAGTGAGCCATGGTAGGTAACGACCTCACCGTTGATGTGTTATTTTAAATCATGAAAATAGACAAAGGTGGGGAGTTTCACCCTATTTTCCCCATAACTCATCTCTCAGAGCCACTCTCCTTCCAGACTGGATATCACCTGCTTCATAGGATTCCAGCATTACTGCAGGAGAGATTTGCCTTGAAGTGAGTTTTTGGTAACTCCTACATTAACACAGTGCAATCTGACATTTTTCCTCAGAATATGGAAGGCTAAGGCGGCAACTGGAAATCCCCAAAGTGTGAATACAGTTAATTGCTTCTTCTTTGGTGCGTCAGCAGCTGTAAATCCTAACAATGCTCATAAATACATAATGACTTCAAAATTCTTAATTCTAACGATTCAGTTTGTTATCTCAAACACACACATATAGTTTCTACCAGTAGGGCATGACGGATGAGCTTTGGTTCTGGTCTCTGTTACTGCTCTGCACTGTGGGAACAACTCAGAATGAGTGAAGCCACAAGTGATACTGGATTAAACTCTCTGTTTCTGACAGCAGAGCTAGGCTGTGATTGTATGCCTGACAACTGCTTTCACCTTCAAAATGTAAACACCACCTCTTCACCTCAGCTACAGAGGAAACCTTAATTGCAAGAAAAATGTGACTAGATGAGGAAACCTTCTTATGATGCTTCAGTGGACCACCAGTCCAAAGGTGAGGCAATGCTCCTAACTGGCATACCAGAAATCTTATTTAAGCATAAAATAATGAAATCTGCCTTTTTAAAAAAATTCCTGCTGTCAGCTGACCACTGCCAAACTCCTTGAAGGAATGCAAGATAAAATTAAGAAAGCCTATTTGTTAATTCATGGACTGTACATGACCATTCTAAGCACTAGCATGTACTGTGTGACAATTTGCATGGTAGGTGATTTTACATAAAGTGGGCATAAAAATGTGCAGCACTGAGGAAGATTCTGCAAGATGGGTAGCTGAAAAGAATTAGGGAATTGCCAGACATTGTCCTCTCCTTCTAGCTTTCTGCATCAGTCTTCCCTAAATAAACTATGCCATCTGTCAGTATTTCCTATGATAGAATCACACATAAGATGAAAATTACTCACTAAAAACTCATCCCGGATGAAGAACTTGGCCCTTGTGACTTTGGGGTCTTCTCCTGCATCTGGTGTTGCTGTTCAATTAAAAACAAATGACATCAGAAACATGAAAACCAAACAACCATCTATTTGTAGGAGGAAGTAGCCCTTCAGTACAGAAAGTGAAATGTTAAATACTAGAGGAGATTTCCAGTAGGTAATTCTAAAATTAAGAGTACGGTAAAACTTGACTATGTGTACAACATATTTTAGGAACCTGAAATTTGCTGAAATCATTGCAACAATGTCATTGGTCACATCACAAAAAGGCTTACTCACATCCACAAGTTTGTTCATATAGATACAAAACAAGTGGGAGTCAGGGTTTAGCTTTTATCAGACAATGTGACTAGAAAAAGCAGTTGAGTTTCTGCAGCAGAAAAGTGTCTCCTGAAAAAAGCTTCTGCAGGAAGGAATGTGGGTTTAAAAATGGTTAGTCCAAGATTACACTTCGAAAAAATGATAACATTGAAACACCTTTTGATATATATAGATCAATATTATTTCCAGGCCCCAATTCATCAGAATATTTCTGGTACGTTGCCCATCAAGGAGTCTTGGATTAAATTCTTGTTGAACAGGAGACTTGTTGGTCAGTATTAACTGTTTGTTGGCAGATGAAGTTGTCACTGTCTAGGCCATGCAATGACTGTATTTACTCCCAATGTAAAAAACAATTCGGCAAAGAGATAGCCTATGTATTTCCTTTCAGTGTTATCCCTTATCTAGGGTACCAAAATCAGATGCTTATAAATATAACATTGTAAAGGGCAGAATTTATCACAGTATGGAAATATATTTTTCATCCATAGTGCTGGGGTTAAAAATAGAGCAGCTGCACAATCAACAGCATATTGGAATTCAGTGCTGCTGCCATTAAATAATGTCAGCTGAAACTGAAGAATAAATGAACAACTACTGCTTAAAAATAGAGAGCTGCTTCATGTGTGAATATTCTGGATCACTCTAGATACCCACAGTGAAATCCCTCTGAGAAATACCACAAGCTACTTTTTTCTGGCAATTGTCTTATAATAAAAAAAATGCTGAAAAATTTGCTCAAACCCTGTCTATGTGGTGTATATTTGAGAAGGGGAAATTTGGGTGATGGAGATAAGATTTCTTCTGAAAGCGCTTAGCATTACAAAACAGATGCCAGACCAACGCAGATTGTAGGGCAGTTCATTTATCCTCTGCCCCTGAAACTCATAATCACACTCATCAAATTCCAGACCTCAATGAAGGGTGAAAATAGCTTATCACCATCTTCACCTCTGTAACCAAGGCTGTTGGTGGTGCTTGGTGGAGAACTAAAGCCTTTTCCAACAGGTGGCTGCAAGCACCACGCCAGGGACATCACTCAGTTAAGGCAGAGGTGAGTGGTCAGAAAGTAAAAGTTTTACCACTTTTGCTAGACAAACCTGAGACCTTTGGGGAGCCCTCTGCCTGGTATACACCTGGCATAATACCAGAGTTTACCTCTGCAATATGTTACTGTGGTGCAGGAACCATTGCCCTTCTTGAAGATAAGAAACGGATTGCTCCATCACCACAGCTCTCTTCCTATCTTCTGATTTAGTTTTCCTCCATTAAAGTTCCCTTTCTGGTCTGCTGGGCTTCCCATCAGTATTTCAAAAACTGAAATCTACAGTGTTGGAGGATGCAGAATGGCTACAAAATAAGCCTCATGAATCCCCAGCAAAGTTCTGCACTGCGGGAGGCTCAGGTAGAAGCATCTGGGAACGGGGGAGATATGTTGCTCTCCTGGGACTGGTGGTTCCTCCCAAAAGGTGGAGGCGCTGTGGAGGCAGAACTCCTTCAGGCCCGACCCACACTGGGGTGCCTGTGAGCTACATGCTGCTGGCATGCTCCTTACCTGACCAGCAGCTCCTATCAAGGAACAGTGTGTGATTGTGCATGTGTGTGTGAGAGACAGAGAGACAGAGGAGCTATGGGCTGAACCATTCCAGCAGGTTCCATCCCAGCACAGGGAAAAAACTCACCATCCTCAGGTACAGTATAATGCGCGTATTCAGGAAAGTAATCTTCAATTTTTGATTTCCCTGCCAAGACTTTTTCAGCCAGCATGTCCTGTTTATTCAAGAATAAAATGATAGAAATGGTCCGTAACCACCTGTCAAAAACAAACCAAATGCTTGTGTTATCTCTGATGTGTTAATCAACAAAAACGTATCACATTGATAGAAAATGTACTAGCTATCCCTGCGTGGACAGAGTGTGAAATAGTGTAGCATATGCTTCAACAGAAAAAAAAAAAAAAGTTGACCTAAATGATTGTTTCGATTGGTCTGCACTTGTATGGGTGGGTATATTTCTAGGGTCAGTAAATATATATATAAAAATTGCTAAACTGCTTAGTGGACATTGCTAAAGGGAGAAGTTTTCAAAATTTTTTTCTAAATTCTGTTTTAGATATCAAACTGAGAAACTGATGGCATTTTCTAGAAGCACTACAGTTCACAACCAGACATTACTGTCTGCTTTATTTGGTTCTGATAAAGAAAAAGGAAAAAAAAGCAAAAATATAAAGCAAAAAAAAAAAAAAGCTAGAAAGCTCCCTTCCCTCAGAGCTGCTCTAATCTACTGTTCATCCACACAGATATCCCACCTTTTAGCGTGGCCTGTATGACACCTGACGAATGGAAAGAAAACAATGTCTCTCTTCTTCCCCAATTAATCCATCACTGTGACAATGCGCCCTGGGATGTGCAGTTAACATTCTTCCTTCACTCTACCTTCAGTCACTTCTCAGTGCAGAGCATCCTCACAGGCATGTGATGAAAACTTCATCACCTTATTTTGCACATTGTTTTTACTTGTTCTCTACCAGAAGCCCATTTGGGTTGCTATTTGGTTACGTACCTATGATTTACAGGCACTGTGGCAGCATGGCAATTTAAAGGCAGCTCCAGTTAGATCAGGTCTGAAGCACCATCCCCCAAGGCAGAGGTGCCCTGTGCTCTCAGAGCTGACCCTTACCAGAGCAGCTGCCTGCATAAGAAACGGCCACAGTGAGCTGCTCCTGCCACTGCATTTGAGGAGATCAAATGTTCCTCACAGGATCCTGGTCTCAGCCAAGCAGCACAGTGATGCCAGGAGAAGGTCTCCCCTGCCTCCCTTGTAGCTGCCAGCCTGGGGTCTTGTCCTTTCCAAGCTGTCCTCACCCTGCATCATTTTGGTCTGAATGCTGAAATGCCACGTGCACTGTCCCTGTGCCACAGCCCCTACCAGGGAAGGGTGTCACTGTGGGGACACTCAGACCCAACCTGGGTATTTTCTATGATAAACAATCTGAGCCTATAGCAAGAGGAGTCCTATTTCAAAAGGAGTTGAACTGTAATTAAACTGGGAAATGAGGTTTGTTTTACCTATTATTCCAGATACTTTTGAAAAGGTCCAGGGATTCCCGTAGTCTGTTTGTGTTATTGTCTTCCCTTATTACCATGTTGTAGCTGCTGCAAGCCACAACGAAGATGATAGCTGTGACATCTGGGCAGAACACACAAAAGAAAGAAGGAAAGAAAGGAGAGAGAACAGAACATCTTCATTATCCCAGCACATACTCCTCAGGGTAACACCACCATTACTCATCAATTGGCCAAAAATACCAGAAAGAAGTAAACTGTAACACTGGACTTCTGTACTAGTGAGGTACTGCATGTGGATATGAACACTAAGCTGCTCACACCTCAGGGAATAAGTTCAAAATAAAACACAGAATGTTTTTACTTACCATTAAAGCATTGGATCCATTTTCTTCTCTCATCTCTCTGGCCACCTACATCAAACATGCTGTTAAAAAGCCATAGGATGTTATATCACTTATGTGCACTAGGAAAAATTACATGAAGCATGCACAGCACAAGGGTTCAGTTTAAAAATCTGACAGCCCCAAGGATAGGGGCAGTAAAATATTGCCTGAAGAGGAGAGAGATCTGCTGATGCTGTGCTGCATGTCAGAGACAGCTGCACTGCTCCACCTGCCCTGTTCTGCCAGGAGAAGGCTACTGAACCCATAAAATGAGAAATACACTCTTCAAGGACAAGTGCTGGCCTTTCCAGTCCACGGCAGTGCATATGGCATGTAATACTGTACTATAAACAAGGAGAGGTTTCAGGATATTTTGAAGGGTGGTGGGGAGAGGGCATCTCTGTATGGAGGAGGACATGAGGCAGCTCAGCCCTGTTAACACTGGTGAGAGAAGCCAATCTGACTGTGGGTGCTTTACAGAGATACAGCAAAAATCTTTGACAAACAGAGCCTGTAGCCCTCTGGAAGAAGGGAGGATTCCCGTTGACTTCTGTGAGCTCTCATCCCCAAAGATATTTTATGATTTTGTAGTGCTATACCAATGCACCAGTTTTTACAAGCAGCCACACACAACCCTACTATAGAGCATTTCTAATATACTTAACAAATCAAAACTATTTTTGCAAAGTATGAGGTAATTTTACTAGGACCTCTGGAAAGAGCTAAAAAGCCAAATCAAGCAACTAAAAAACATCCACTCCCACCTCTGCTATACCATGCATACATGAACACAGACATCTGAATGAAGCTGTTAAAAATGATTATGATATTCATAAATCATTACTAATAGACTTACTGGAAATTTACTTTATCTACTTGAAATCTTGTCTCAAAAATCCCTGATGTCAACACTCTGCATCTTAATAGGTCCTGGAAATGAGAACACAGAAGCTGATTAGTAAGGCTATTTTTCTAACCTAATTTTGCTTTTAAAAGCTTGGAATATTTTCCCTGAAAAGTCTTAAATGTTTCATTTAATGAAAGTTCAATCAGACTTGTTGGTAAATTGGCAATTGTCTGTGCTGACATGATAGATAAACAATAATGATCACTGTATTTGGTTTGTGCACTCAGAAAGCTGGAGACCCCATCTATGTTCCCCTTACTGCCCACTGAAACCTGTTCTTGATGGTCATACACCTTGGTATTTGATGAGGATAATGAATTCTGAAGTTACATAAAACTAAGAAAAATGTTATTCATGTTGTAAAGTCAAGTATTCAAATGTTAGAAAACTCCAGATTTACAGTTGCCCAGGCAACCTTAACTCTGCCCTCTTTTGTACTGAATGAGACAGGAATCCTATCGAAATAATAGCTTGTGACTGAGTAATTAAAGCTCTGTTACAGAGCACAAGGGAACAGAATTTAAGTTGCGGAGAAATATGGCATTTCTTTCCTATTTTTTAAACTAGTAATGCCTCACAACCAGTTCTCCTTTAAATAATTAAAAAATAATCATTTCCTCGAGTCTCAAGGGGAGTAGGCAAAAAGCAATTTATGATGCCCCCTTCCTGGATGGAAGGAGGCAGCCAGTGGTGCAGAGTGTAAGCACAGCCTGCCTTTTTTCCCTGTCCTACTGTCTACTGGTTCTGGTAGCCAAGGCAAACTTTGGGTGCTTTGACAGCTGTATGCACTCAGCTGAAGGCAACTTATTTAATACTTTTAGTTATTTTATACATTACTGTCCTTTTTTGTCACTTGCTGACTTTGTTATGGTGAAAAGAACAAAAAACAAAAACCAGAAAGCAAGGGAAGAGGGGAAATTAGTGATTTTTACCAGTTTATTCAGCGAGCCAACTGACACAGCATAACAGGACAAAAACAAAAGCAAAAGAGAATCTCCCCCCTCAGAGCAAAAGTTTTCCACCTGCCAAACAGTAAGGGTCTTCTCTGATCTTTCAAGATATTTCTCCCCAAAGAAATATCAGGAAAAATTTCTAGGTGATGAAAGACTACTTCAGCTAGAGAAGGGCCTCCCAGGAACAAACAGGCCAACACAAACATAAATAATGAAAGCAGAAATAAGGCTTTTCTTCACTGAATTCTCTCTCCAGGTGAGTGATCTTGATGCTAAAACCATGAGGTCTAGATGAAGCAAACCCCAGTGCAAATTGCTTTGGTCTGAAAATGTCTTGAGTGCCTGAATAATTGATCCTATATTGGGTTGACTATAGGACACACTTGTGGTTATGGACACCAGGTCTGAAGGAACAAGCTCTTCTCTGCATGCTTCCTTGGGTGATCTCTGGCAAGTCACCTAATTTCTCTGAACTTTGCACAGTGACATTTGACAGTTCTGGGGTGGTTTTTTTTTTTTTTTTGTTTTGTTTTGTTTTGTTTTTGTTTTGTTTTGCTTTAAGGACATCCACCTGTTATACACCTTGCATGGTTAGACTGAATTATCTAGTGCAGGGATCCTCTTCTGCCACCTGTATTTGGAGTTTATAATGTGGCCCACAATCTTGGCTGAGATTGCTAGATGACAGTGGGTTAGCAGCACTGAAAAATAACAGCTTCAGAATGGTTTCTGAAGAGACAGCAAAGGAAAGCACACAGCCTGAGCTCAGGGAATGCAGCCAAAGCCAGGCAACATGGTGAAGCCCCTCCTCACTTCAAGGCTGCAGCAGTTCAGCCTTAACATGAATGTGTTTGTCATTAGAGCACTCCATCAAGATGCATCACAGTATCTGGGAAAAAAAAAGGTACTGTCTTGCAAATAAGGCTTAAATAGAAACTCTGCTACCCACAGGAGATGGGCACAGCCTGCAAAGAAGGAATCTGCAGGCCTGCAGAGAAGTTTTCAAGCTCTGCTGCTACCACTGGAGCTCTCCCATGAATCTGGACACCTAATCCATTGCAAACTTTAGCCTCTGGAGAACCCTTCTGACAGACATGGGAAGTCTCCCTCTGGGATCACCTTCACCACTGAAATAAAGCATTGCTCCTCTGTAGCAAAGGCTGGCGAGGGAAACCATAACTGTTTACATTTATGCTTTCTGTTCTTTTTTCCATTCACCTTTTTTGTGGGACACAGAATGGGAAGCAAGAAGACAAAACTGATGTATTACAGGTATCGCTGACCTAGACGTTACAACAGCAAAAGACAAGTTTGCACCACCAAAATACCTCTTCTTTTTTAATATTAATAACTTAAATTGCTAGACCATATTTTGTTATTCTGCCATATGCCCTATTTCAGCTGCAGTAGGGACTAAAATAAATTACACAGAAAATCCAGATGAATGTCAGTCTTGGTTCAGACCCTGCCCCATTATTTTTACTAACCTGATCTGTGGGTGTGTAATCATCCATGCTGACGCTGTCAATTCTTTCTAAAAAGCTAGAAGAAAAATAAACATGCACTTAGATACGTAAAATACTGTCTAATAGAAGACATTTCACTACCTCTTCTAGTTAACACTCCTGCTGAGAAGTAAAACAAAACTTGAATGGTAAAGTTAGGAGCCTGATTATTTCCTTATATTGCTCAAGGTTGCATTCTATAAGCCAAACAAACATTTTACCCAGACTTTGTTTCAATACAGCACTTTTAAAGTTACCATTATGCAGTAGTCAGAAGTGGTTCAAAATGTAATTAAAATGTTACAATTTTGTGAGGTCCACTAAAAAAATACTACTACTAAATACAGATCATAACATCTCATGGTTGTTAAGACTCAAAAAGGATTTTGGGATTTAATATAGAAAATGTGGTGAAGCGGTGACTTTATTTAGCATAATGCTGATCAAGTATAATGTTACGTTAATTATGGTTTCAGTAATGTTAGCAGAAATACTTGTTGGTATGTACAAAAAGCTTTAGACTGACTTGCTGCCCTCCAACACTGCAACTAAAGTACCAAAAGTGGAGGTTAATGAATCTGATTCTTTATGTCACCAAAACTCAGTGATGCACAGAGTGAAAAAGACAGACTAACAGTTGCAGGGAAGGACAAGAGAAAAGAATGAGAAAAACAGGAGGGAACTATGTTCTATAACTATTTCAAATATTTTTAAAGTTTTAATTCTTTCCTAATATGTGTTAGAATGGCAGCACTCAAGGACATAAAATGTGATTTTATATTTATTGCTAAAAGAGGCAGGTTCTCCTCTCTCACTTCCATCTATTTCTTAGATCTCCTGTGAACCTAGCTGGCTCATTTTCCCCAGACTGTCTGTATGACTTAGAAGCTTTCTTGAATTTCTACATTGTTATTTGGTATTTGGCAGCAAATATCCCATTGGCTGACATACCCCACTACGATATTATCAAGACTTCTTTATCAAAAGGCAAGTTTTCTCCAATTTTACTTGAGTGTGCACATGGAATACGTGTCCCACTTAATTGCAGTGGGAAAGAAAGAAAAAAGCCGTGAACTCTTGACATAAAATGTAATTCACTGTTAACACAGGGGTCACACACACACTGGCCAGTTGAAAAAATAGCCCCCTAAAAGCTGTTTGTAATTCTCATAGCAGTTTCCCACGGATATGAACTGGAAGGAAAAGAAAATACACATAATATTTTTCCTTTTCAAACCTCCATACCTCCACTGTTATAGCAGGGAAACAAAATGCAGTTATCTACAGCTAGAATATTCAGCTTCTCTTTCTGGATGATCAAGGTGCAGATGGCTAAGCACAGGGTTTAAAAATAAAATTAAAAACCACTGTTCAGCACAACCCAATGGGTGCCTGTTAGCAAAACTACATGGAAAAAGCCCTGAAGAAAAAGTATCTTTTCACAATTCCTTCTTCCTTGCCAAAAGCCCTATAAATTTATATAAGGATATAAAAGTACATTTTTATAGTCAGCTACAGTCACCATGGGAAAGCAGTTGTATGCAGGCTGAACCTTTTGGTCAGATGATTGTCATCACCTTGACTGAGCAAAGTTTAACTTCAGTTATCCCCACGGTTCATGCAGACACCGGAGCAGAGTGATGCATTTCTAAGTGACACACCTATTACTGAAAGAACTCTCACCTCACACTTTCAGCACAGAACATGAAAACAGAAGGCAAAAAAGCCCAAAGCAAAAATGCCTCCAGGCTGAAACTCCCTGATCAGAATAATTTTCCTTAACATGGTTGTTCTCCTATGTCTGTTCCAAAGTACACACTATGGCTGACAGTAGAAAGTGATCTACTTAAGAGTGTGGACTGAAGTCAGTGTTTGTGCACAAATACAACTCCATCACAACCCTTGCAAGACAGCCTGAACTGGCTTTTCTTGCAGAAATATGTCATGTGAAGTTGGTGTATAAATCAGAGACGATACATCTTGTCTCCACAATACCAGGACCTATTTTGGCAGAACTTATCCTATATGGTTCAACACAGTGTTCAACACACACCTTTCTCACCTATACAAGTACTTAAGGGAGGATTTTGGTTGATAGCACTTGCACATTTCAAACAGGCAAATTAGGGTAAGAGACAGAGGAGTGAAGAGTAATGCAGTTACACTGCACACAATCCATGGCAGGTTGGGAAAGAAGTAAGGCTCCTAATTAGATATCCTAATTATGAGCTGAAGTCATCTTTCACTTCCTCCCAGTAGACAGTTTTGAATACCCTAAACTGTGACACCACAGCTAAGAGAGAGCCAGCTCTGACAAATATAATGTGCTTAAAAAATATCATTTGACGCAACAGCTGTACCATTTTATTCCTGTAAGGTTGTTGTTTGCATGCAAGCTGTATTAAAGTAAATGCAATGATTTACAAGGTTTTACCTGCCACCTTACTTTAACAAGCTGGAATGGTATCACTAGCATCCAATAAATCCACAACCAGCTACTATTAGGATTGGGATAAATTTTGTAGCTTTATAGGAAATTAACCCTTCCAGTTTGTCATGGACAGGCTTCCTAAGATTTCTTCTGCAATGACAACATTAAGTGTGCAATGAGATTTCTAAGACAGCGAAACACAGGCAGCTAAATTCTTACCTTTTCAAAAGAAAATCAGTTATTGAATATTCTTCATATGAACTCCTTACCTGGCTAATTAGCACAGCATCAAAAAATAGTCCTGACAGGCAAATGTACATACTGGGTACAAGAAATGGATTCCAGATTCAGTACTGCCTCATTTCTAAACACACTAACTTCAATCTCATTACTGCATTAAAATGAGAAAACTGAAATTACTTTTCTAAACTGCTTTCTAGAGAATGTTAACTTCACCTAATCCAAATTGTTTTGCGTTATTATGTTCTAAGAGAGTATAGATTATTTTATACATATATATATATATTTACAGCAAATTTTGAATTTACATGACAGAAATTTCCACTTAAAGAGCTTAAAGTACAAAAAGATCTCTCAACTGTGGTGATGCTGATGTCTTAACTCAAAGAATCAGTGTGAGGAAAACATAATAACAGAAGACTGAATAAAAATGGACACCAAGCATCACTAACTCTTTTTTTAGATTGTTTGTTTTCTTTTCTTTTTTTTTTTTTTTGGTTGCTTCCCCACCCCTGCTCAGGGATGTAATTATTTTCAATACTGACAGGTATTACAATACTGACAGGTTTTCTATTTCTGTAGCTTCTATAGAACCCCATATTCAGGATTTAAGTTAATTTTGTAGTGACTGTTTTGCATGAATGTGCAATGAACTTCAAATTCACACATTCAATTCAAGAATGAATAAAACAATAACACGATACAACATTTATATTTCTATTCCACAATTGTGGTTTTACTTATATGCGATTCAGTCAGACAACTAGTATGACATTTATGTTCTTTTTAATTTTACATAGAGTGTTTTACATTTTCTTACATGGAATAGCAGAAGCTACCCTTTTCTTAAGAAATTAATTAGGCAAGGTATTGGAAGGAAGGTCTCTTCTGCTCTGTTTGGAAATGCAGTGATTTGGTTTAGCAACAAATTGAAGCAAACTAAAATGGACCAATACAGTTAAAAAAAATCATGAGCTACTGACATTATTATATCTATTATTAAGCTGATCTGTAGTTTTATAAATATCTTTAGTGAGTTTCCTAGGAAACTCAGCTGACACTTAGTTTGACAAGCAATCTCTAAATTTTATATTATGCAAGCTGTGAACACAAAAGTACAGGTTTTAGATCTGCCTGCCAGTGCATGTGGGAACTATCAATAAGCATTATTCTCTTTAAAAACCATGGCAATTTGAGCAGCAGTAGCAGCTATATAAGAATTTCTGAAAAAAGGATTCATAAATGCACAAATAAAGAGGAGGTAATCGTACATGAAAATCCTTTTATCACTGAATAAATCACTACACGGCTCTGTGTAGATATTCTGATTCCACAAACAAAATGACAATTAAAAGAAAAATCGTGTCTTGAGAATAATATGATAGACAGAAAACTCATGCTGTATTTGTAAGCGTACTTTGACATCCAAAGAACTGGAAAGATGAAATGCTAAATCACAGATCAATAAAACAAACTAGGCATTTTAATAACACTTGATCTGCTTCAACCATTTTTATGCTCTCACCCGAACATTCCAGTGGCCATATATAAAAAAATTCCCATGGAAAACAAGAAATCAAACCCATTCAAAATGCTTGTCTCTTTGAAAAGAAAAGGCATTGTGGCAATTTTTTAAGGTTTTAAGTTCTCAGAGTGGAGAATCCCAAAACTATCTTCAGGTAAGTTGTGGGGTCAGCAAACCTTTACAATTTGGATGGACCATTAAGAGCTTTGCAAACATCTCAGCCAGGCTAAAATAACTAACTAACTAACTAACTAAATATGTATGTATATGGAACCATCCAGCATTAGGACTTTTAATTTCACTCTCCTTGGATATGAAGTCACAGGTGAGGTAGATACTTCACAAGAAAAACACATACCCCAAGTCTCTAGGGAGGTGAAATGGAAAAGACATTTTTTTTCCCTCCTTTTTAGTTTCTGCTCTGGTTCTCAGGACCAACATCAATATTGCACTTTCCCCTCCCCCTTTTTCCCCCCTAATATATATATATAAAAAAATCAGATAATCCATTATAATCCTGTTATTTTATTCCTGCAACATCTGAAACAGGAAACTGCGGATTTCTGTTTTTGAGAACACCTGAATAACTTAGGCTCCAAGGTTGAGCTTCAAGCAAACTCACACTATTCTGATATATTTCTGGGTAACTGAGAAAGACATAATGAAAACAGCCTCCAGTAATATTCTAACCCCTAAAGGATTCATTTTCCCAAGTCACTTGCTGAAAATATCAGCAGAAATCCCTCAGAAGGCTTGGCAAAATTTAACGGCTAAGGATTTTCCTGCCAAATTTAAATCATCACTGTATTTTAAATAAAGCTTCCATGTTCTAGAAGAGCACTCCCCATCTCTCCCTCCCCACCACTCTGCAGCCACTTCCCACCAGGAGCCAGCATTCGTGTGAAGGCACAGCAGGACAGAGGGAAGAGGGAGCACCAGACGTGTTTGGGATCCACCCTGGCTCACGGGTGCTGTGCCCCAGTTTTGAAGCATCAGTTGCCGTCGTTCTGGAACAAAACACCCACAAAAGAGACACGCGAGTACCGAAGATGCTGCTGGAACAGAGGGCCGCCTCCAGCAGGGTTGGGAACCCACGGATCGGTGATGTGCTCGTGTCACACGGGTGCGGCACCTGCTCCGAGCCCTGTGTGCTCGCGGCTCTACGAAGGCTCTACTTCACCGCGACCCCGCTCTCCCCGCGTCCCTCCAGCCGCGGTGACACGGGCGGTGACACGGTGGGGTAACACGGGAGATGACAGGGGCCGTGGGTGACACGGGCGGTGGGTGACACGGCAGGCGGGGTGACACGGTGGGGTGACACGGGAGGTGACACGGGCGGTGACAGCCGGCAGGGGGCGCGCTCTGCCCGGCTCCCGCTCCGTTCCCTTCCCCTTCCCCTTCCCTTCCCCTTCCCTTCCCTTCCCTTCCCTTCCCTTCCCTTCCCTTCCCTTCCCTTCCCTTCCCTTCCCTTCCCTTCCCTTCCCTTCCCTTCCCTTCCCTTCCCTTCCCTTCCCTTCCCTTCCCTTCCCTTCCCTTCCCTTCCCTTCCCTTCCCTTCCCTTCCCTTCCCTTCCCTTCCCTGCCCACCCCTCCCCCAGAGCGGGTCCGCAGGCTGAGGGAGGCTCTGCTGGGTCTCGCCGTGAGGTTTCTGCTGTAACACAGCTAAAACATGAATTTAGCAAAGATCTTCTGAATTTACCTTGCTTATCCCTTTTTCCCGGTTTTCACTGCCGTACTCCCCCCTACGGCCCGCCAGCCACCCAGCAGAGCTCATGCAGCGCTGCCCGGGGCTGGCAAAGGGCTGTGTGGGGATGACGAAGAACGGTGGGATTTATCCACAGAAACGCAACTTCACCCATCTGCAACTCCCAGCCCGCCAGCAAGGAGAGGCTGCTGTGTCAGGAGATGAAAAGATTAAACAGGAGGCCAAGAGGGAGAGCAAAGTACAGTCATGCCTCAAAACCTCCAGCTCCTTATCCGCCCAGGGAAGTTGGAGGATCCGTGGTTCCAAAGCATGTGCCCAGCCCTCTGCTCGGGCCCGGGGGGATGAATTGGCTGGAGCCGGATCACCACCAGCCTGCTGGGGATCACGGGCAAATGAGGGAATTGTACAGCCTTTGGCAAAGCCATGTGTTTCCCTAGAGCAGCACCAACCACTCAGCGTGTTCCAGAGGGGGAGGGGCAACAAGGCTGGGAAGGTCTCTGGCCACCGATGGTGACCTCTCCTGGACACCCAAGTTCGCTGCACAGTTCGCTGACTGGGAGCGTGCAGTCCGTCTCGTTTAGTCACTGGCCATGGCTGCTGCCAGCCGTGGCCCCAGCCACCACGAAGCCATCAAGAGCACTGCTGTCACAAGAGGCTTTACTGGCACCAGCCATCAGCGCTCCCTTGTGATCGCACAAAGCAGGAAAACTCCAGTTTGAACCCTACTTACTGATGACAGCTTTGGCCAAGACACTAAAAGCAAAGACAGATGATGATGGCTGCAACCAAGGGCTCATATACCATTCATCAGGTGACCTTTTCCTGCAAAGAAGCCAGACTGCTGGTGGCAACTGGGGACACCCTGGTGAGGAGAAAGAAAGATGGCCAAAATCCATAGTTTTCCTGGTCTATGAGTTTGGTTAAGGGAGCTTCCTAGCAGACATCCATTTCAACATCACTTTCTGCACCGCTAAGTATGTACTGCAGAACATCTCCAAGCTTCAGAGGCTTTGGCATGTGTCCAGCTATTAGCCTAAACAAATACACAAAGAGTTCAATTGCATTAAAAGTTTCAGGTATATGAGTAATACCTCCTTTCTGTTTAATAAAAGCAATCTCACTCTTAACTGAAAATACATGAACTAAACTAAAAAAAAATGAATAAACAGTATGACTTCCATAACTGCTTGCCCCCACTGGTTCCCTAAATTTGTTAAGAAGCAGTGCGAATTTTGGGAAATGCATTTCTTCCTTCTAAATTTAGCAAACTAACCACTTCTTGGCTTAGCAGATGTTTTTGCTTTCTGAGCGAGAGGCCTATGGGGATCATCATTAACCCTCTTCTTAACATAAACACTGACTAAGACTTAAAACTGGAAAACTGTCATTCACACAGAAAGGTTAACAGGCTCCAGCAGAAATGAGACTCATCATCTGCAACTTCTGCCACATGGGATCCCAGAGAACAGGGAAGATGACAGGCAAAGAGAGAAAAAAAGAAGAAAGGCAATTTATTCACTTATTTTAAAAAGGACATTATTTTTCTGCTGCGTGTGTTCAGACATTTTATTCCCAGGGGTGCAAATGGTGGAGCCACTGCAAAACACAGACTAAGAATGAAGCACTGATAAAATTTGAACCTTAGACTGGCACATGCAGACCCTCCTGACCAGCTTGAACCCACTAAATTTGCTGTATCTTCTTCCTTGTGAGTGGATAATCCTAGACAGAAAACCGTTATATGCATATTGATACACCCATGGAGTGTTTATACAGACACAGATTTGAGTTCTGTAATGTAAAGGTTACACAGAGCACATTCTGCAGTCATAAGTGCAATTTTGAACAGAGGACCCAAAGATAAAAACCTGAAAACAGAAAGCTCATATTGTGGTATCCAGAGAAATCTGCATCCTGACTGCTTTGTGAGCTGATGTATTGCAGATTAGGATCTCTTTATCCACTGCCTGAATGAAACAACTGTTTAACATCTTCCAGCAACTACACAGACTGATGCTGGAAGGGAAGCTGAGAATACCTGAAACATTAGACTAGATACATGAGCAGAATGCAGGTGTCCCATCAGGGCCTGCAGAATGTGCCTTTTGACAGAATAATAGATCAAAATGTTGGGTTTATGTTCCACTAACTAAAGTGCATAGGAGACCTCACCTCCATCTCTTCTGGTGAATTCTTCAAAAAGAACCTGGACTTTTATATTCAGGAAAGCTGAGCTGTGGGGAAAAGCCTTTATAATACTCAAAGCTATAAAATACATCAGGTTTACAAGCATCAGATACATGCCACAGCATTACCAGGGGATATCAAAAGTTAACAAAATGTATTTCCACTGGATGTTGCAAATAAGAGCTTTTCCTATTGCTTACAAGTTTATCTTGCTGTCATAATGGAAGAATTACTTCAGTGCAACTTACACGTTCTGATTGATGGTTTTGTTTTCAAAAATGGTTGCTCTGTAGATATCTTCCTAGCGTACACAAATTAATCAAGTACTGTGAGCCATGAAGAATGCCAAATCCAAGTTAGAAACAGCAATGGTTGCTGGAAACTGAAGATCACTTACTCTTGTGGAAGTGGTTTGGAATAATAAATCTGTTATGGTGACTGCCAGAAAGGAAAAACCAGTTTGACTGGAGTTGTCTACAGAAGAGAAAGCAGAAAATCCCCAAATGAGAGAAACAAAGGGGAAAAAAACACAGACTGAAGAGGAAGTCACGAGATGTTCGTGTTTACCTGTGGCACCAGTCCAAACTCAGTGCAAGAGAATTTGCTGCCAAAAGTTCTCAGGCCTAAAATCAAGCCAGATGATTCCAAAAAGAGGATGCTAATACTCTCTTGAAAACCCAGATGAAGAAAAGTGAATTCTTTAGGGTGGCAAACACTCCTGACCAGAAAAAGCACATATGCATGTTTATAACTATTTTCAGACCTGTGCATTTTTGCTGACATGTAAATGAAAGGAACAGTGTGTTAGAATCCTGAGCAAAATGAGAGTGCATCTGTTTGCTTTCATCTATTGTGCTTTTCAGGTGTTGACATGGCCAAGAGAATTGACATGGCTGGAGACAGAGTGAGTGCTGGGGTTAAACAGGAGAACGGCCGTAGCTTCAAGGATTAACCTTTAGATCACAGGATTAGCTCTCATGAGAATATCTTGGAGGCTCCAAGACACAGGCAGCATCTGGAGTTTCTATAGGTAACACCCATTCAAGGAATATGAGGGCTCCTAACAGCCATCCTACCAGAAAAGCAGCTTTCTGGGATTGCATGTTAAATCTGAAGCATGCCATCAGTGCAAACTAAGGAAACAGAAAAAGTATTTCAATGGAAAAGCCAGGAAGGCAACCAGCTTCCTGCACAGTGGAAAAAAGAAACTCTTAATGCTGACCTTGCAGAACACCTGGTACAATTTCTTTTACCTTATTGCAGTTTGCAAAGTGCAGTGAAAGATCATCTCTCTTCTGCACTCCTTAATCCTTGCCGAGCTTTAACAGTGCACTCTCATACCTTTACCTTGTGTGAAGGACAGGTTTCACTAAAGGCAAGGGTCATGCTTAGTAATGACTAAGTAATTAAGGATAATGCTAAGTAATCTTTTGATGTGCCGGGCTGCTGTGTGGTTCACCAGCTTCTTCTCAGAGTTACTGACATGGGATATTACCTTGTCAACGTTCAAGGCAAGAAAATTTACACAACAGGGCAAAAATTAATGGCTCAGTAGTCAGAGGACAGAAAGATGATGAGGAGTGAACATCCTTCCTGCGGTTCCTGAGCATTTAACCCCCAAACATCCAACAGAACTGCTTTAGACTGTTGCCCACCCCCCCATTCCCCCCCTTAGCAAAGCACAGAGATACAGCAATGATTCACTTTTAATGGGAGGGACTCAAAGCTTGCTCTTCCCAAACTTGCTCATTCCAGGCACCAGAATTTATTAGGGCTTCCCTAATAAATTAATAGTCTAGAGCAGATGGGTAATCCTTCTTATTCCCACGCACAACACACTCTGAAGCTATTAATGAAAAACGGTATCAGGTAAATATCTGTATATGATCATCTGCTTTAGAAATTACCAGGTGAAAGTAATAACATCAAGCAGAGGTCTAACAGTACAGATAAAAATGCTAGACATAACCATTAGAGTCATAAGAAAATCCCTGTATCTCTACAAATGCTACTGCTGAGATGTTTTCATTAAATCGCCATTATTCTGCCCATTTTAGAACAGGATATATTTAAACCCCTGAATGTATTCAAGCAACTGGTCACACCACCTACAGCTTGGCTGAGTAATTACCTCGGGTAGCTGGAGGAAGGCATGGAGCTAAAGCAAGAACATGAATTGTTACTACAAAAATGGAAGGAGAAGAATGCAGTGACTATTTCCAACTTGCTAATAACTGTCCTAACTCCATTTAATAGCTATAAGCTATTTAAACAAGGGTTATAAAACTTAGTATTAAAAACTAGCCCTACAGCCCTGCTAATTGTACATTTGAGAGGAAGTCACATTAACAACTGTTTACTATTAATAGAGCATTTTGTGAAAAGTATTCCTAATGCTGCACTCCCTGTAAGTTTCTTTACGTTCTCATTGATCTTCCTTGACTTTTACAGTGCACAGTGCCTTTGTACTATTAAAACAACATACAGTGAGTTGATTTTGAGGAATGAGGAAAACAATTATGCAACAACCTGATTATGTCCTGCTTCAAGTTACTTTAAAGATTAGGTTACACTTCTGTTTTTAATCTCTCTACCCTGTACCCAACAGGTGGTTGTCAGTTTTTGGGTCTGGTTTACGAAAAGCTGGAGCAAAGAGATCTTGGCTTGTGGCTAACAGAGAATTTGGCACCACGGGCAATCCTTGCTGCCCCTGTGTGGCCTCCACACTGAGATGTTGGCTGCCACCATCTATGGCCAGAGGTGGGAGAGCTCGGTAAGGAGGGGACTGAGCAGCACTGGGCACGCTGTGCTGGCGCTGCAATACAGCAGCATGGCCCAGCCAGCCTGAGGATCTGCAGGGAGCCACCTGGGAGCCTGGCAGCTGTACCTCCTTGCAGGATCGTGGCCAACACCACCAACCTGGAGGGCATGATGGTGCTACTGTGAGAAGAACTTCGGCCTTTATAGCTGAAAAGGCACCCTGCCACTTCCTAGGAGCTATTGCTTTGTACCATGTTTGCATCTGCAAGGAAGGGCAGAAACTGGATAGAATCTACCTTACTGAAAAAGTCCACCAAAGCCAGTTTTGAATCCTGGAGTACTTTTAAAATTCCTAAAAGCAGGCACCAAGAAGGAAGCTGAATTTCCTAATTTGTCTTCTCCACCCATACAGTTAGTGGAAGAAACGTGGAAGATTTATGCAATAGCAGCTGGAGAAGGCTGAAAAGGAATATACAAATAAGGCATAAATGTCAGAAACCCAAAGCCACTTGTCAGTTCTGATCTCAAAATGCTGTCTTTTCTCTCTCTTTTTTTTTTCTTTTCAAGAGAAGATTAAAAATACCATTCCCAGCTTTAATGTAACCTGTGGAAGTGAAAACCAGGAATCATTTATTCTCTAAATATGTAACCATCACTCATGTATATGCAATGATTTATAGCTGCCTATATACATATAGGCAGGTCACCCTGTGGTCAGGCTCTGAGGGCAGGTGCAAGTTTTGTATTTTCAGGGAGAAAACTAGATGCCATTTTATACTTTTGCTTTTTCTTTCTCACTGGAAACACAAGGATGCCTAAAACAACAAATTCCCTAGCAGGTTCTCTTTTCCTCATCGAACCGTGTGTACGACATTGTGGCTCAGACGCTGGGATATGCTCTGAGAAGGAGCGTGCCCAGCACCGGTCCTGAGGGCAAGAAAGACTCTTGTGATGACCTCTAAGGATCTGAACTGCTTTCGCAGAAAGTCTGAATTCAACCCAACTTCTAATAAAAACGTTCTTCAGGCTATTGCTCAGGAGAGCTGGGTGCCCTCAGGAGGCAGAGGAAGAAGGATCCAAAGTGGTGAAGATGAAGAAGACGAAGATTAAGAAGGACTTTTATCCTCTGGGACTTTATCCTCTGGGATCTTGGCTCCACAATGAGATGAAATTCTCAATCACACAGAGTTAGAAATTTTTCAAACAAGAAATCTGGGAAACTTTACTAAATGATACCAGACCTAAACTGCAAAGTTACAGACAAAGCCTTAGCCCTGTGTGAAGCAATATCCTACTGCATTACTGTCTTTGCCCAGCACCTAAAAATTGAATATTTAAATTAATTGTACATTGTTTTTAAAAATGGCCTTCCCTCCCCTAAAAAACCTTTCTTCAAAAGGGCTTTTAACAATAATGTGCACTGCAACTCAGTGAAAATTAATTAGGGACTAGACATTGTATTGAAATCATCACAGAAACAGGATCAAACCACAAAATTTTGTTGTTGTTTGTTTTTTCTTCTTCCAATCAAACATGATTTCTGATCCCAAATACCAGAGCACAGGTATGGCAGCCAAATTTGCAAGCATTTATTTTAATCAAATAAGCACACAGATAATTGCTAATCTTATAATCCCTTCAAATTGTTGGCAACCTCCTTAATTAGATTACACATAATCCAGTCCTAACACCAGCAGTACAAATACTGATCTCCTGCTCTTAACAAATGTCTGTACTGCAGTGGGGTATCATGCATTAGATATTGAAGCAGTTTACACTTCCTTCAGAAAAATAGTAACTTTGCTCTGTGGGGCATTATTTTGTTTGGGGGAGCATTGACAAAAATTATAAGTAAATCCAACAAGTGCAAGTTTACAACATAACTGATATTTTGAAAGCAAAAGCCATTTGTTACCTTAGCAGACACTGATACTTCATCCATTTTGCAAGATGTTTTTTGAGAAGGTCTCAGTGCAACTCATTCAAAAAGTGAAAAATAATAATACTCATATTTAAAGGAACTGTTTTTGACTATGATTTTCAAATTTCATTATTTTAAAAAGTATTACTAATACCTTGAAAACCCTACAACAAATCAAGAAATGTAAGTAGTAAACAACAACACATCTTTAGGACGTATATCTTCATTTATTGGTTACACATTGGATTTGGGGCTGCTCTGACCTACATTCAGCTCAAGCACTGCACTGCACTTCTGAGCAGATTTGGTGTTAAAACATCATGTGGACAAAAGCCAAATCAGAGAAGTGAGAAAATGGGGATGTTTCCAACCTTTAAAATGCCTTGTGCTTGGTGTTTCTTCCCATCTCAGTACTGAGAAATTGTATGATGGGCTCCGCCGCCCCCCTTTGTAGATATCCTGGGCTACCTCTGCTGCTCTAGAAAGGACATGGACAGCTCATGCCAGCAGGCTAGAAACTATGACCAAAATTAATCTTGAGTATAATAAAAGTGCACTGAAAATCTGCTGACCCTTTCCTCAAAACTGACACCGTCTTCAAGGTTAGCTTTTTTCTCACAGAAGCTACAAGTTAGAGGGAATTTTAGTAACTGTAGAACAAAAGTAGGTAAAATAAACACAAACAAATGGTGAGATATTCTGACTGCATGGCAGTTTTGAGCTTCCCTGCACTTATGTTTTCTTAGGTCAAAATGATTAAATATTTCAGATATACAGATGGACTAAAAAGTTCAGTGCAAGATAAGTAATCCTACTGAATGCATCAAGACCTTGGAATTCAGTGGGACAGCTCTCATGCTTAAAAGTTCAGTAATGTGTGCAAAATTCTGGATGATTCTGGTCTGGAGCCTGAATGAAGATTTTTCCCCTCAGCAAGTGAAGCCCCCACTCTTAATTCACTGCAGCCCAACTCCAAACCCCACAGTCAGAACTACTGCCCAACACTATGTGACATCACACAGCATGTCTCCGTACTTAGAAAGTACAGAGGTGGCTTTTTATTCTGGGGAATGATCACAATGTTGTCATTCTCCACACGTGTAATTACCTTGCTATTAAGAGTAACCCGTAATTTTTCAAAAATCCAGCAGCTTTAGATACAGATTGTTAGCCCTCGCTCGTATCTTCCAATGCTTAGCACAGGACATAATAAAGACAATAAAAACCCCCTACTAAACAGTGTTTTTGCCTGCACATGACCCAAGGGAACCTCAGTGCACATTCCACCACCAGCACTGGCAGGCTCCTCTGCAACCTCCATCAAGCCAGGCTCCAGTTTTACCTGCCAGTATGGCATACTTCATTTTAAATACTTCTCCCCATTATAAGGGCAATGATAATGGATGATCCTATGGGGACACTGCAACACAGACACAGCCTAGGTCACCTTCCAGAAGTGCCTGCTCCAGTGACTGCCACGGGCAGTATCATTTGCCACACCAAAACAGGGGATGGCCCATTAGCTGAGGGGGCCCCAGGACACCCAGTGCACACTGACTTGTTGAAAGAATTAGGAAAACGCCATGATTTGCCATCATTAATGGCAACTTGACTTTTGACAAGAACACCCTCACAAGTGCTAAGGAGGTTTTGTTAATTATGCACGCAGGATTTGCTTTCCAGTGTAATTGATTTTCTTCAGCAGCTCACCTTAAAATGTTTTCTGTTCTGGCAATGAGTACAACATCAAGCAACACCCATGCCATGCTTAATTACATCAGAGAAACAAAAAAAGGACCAGAAAAGTGAATTAAGCTATAGAAGCTCAGCTCTTTACAGACCTACTCCACCTCTATCCTTTTATAAAGTGTTTTTAAGTTAAATTTGTTTGCTTTGAGAATCTGTATGACTGTGGTCTTTAAATGTGACAGAAGAGAGAGGTGCTGGAAGTAGAACAAAAAAGCACAGGATTGGTGACCCAACTAAACTTTTTTTTACTGCTTTTTATTTACTGCCTCAAACACAAGTATAGTGATTATAACCAAAAGTCTGGTAATAAGCTGGCAACAATTAAAATTTAGCATAGATGCCATATAGACAACAATAGTCAGAGACATGCCCATGCATTACACTGAAATTTCAGTGCCATGAGGAATTCAAAGTTAAGAGTTTTATGAAACAGCCAGTGCACTGTGGCATCATAATTTCTACTAAAATGACCAATGTTCTAACATTAGACATGACCTACAATTGTTAAGGAAAGGAATGAAAGATATAATGAGAAAACAATGTTTTAACATTAAGAAATTAAAATAATACTGCCAAACTACACCCAACTGAGAAAGTGAATTATGACATGACATGAAATACATATGCAGTGTTTTGAGGGGAAAAATATACATTTCTCAAAAACCCACAACCACCCACTTTTAGGCAGTCCATATTTTCTGAAACTGTTAATAAACCCATTTACCTAGATGAGCACCAAATCTAGACAAGGTGCCTTTTATTCTAACTATCCTCAGAACACACATTCAAATGACTAGGACTGCCCCAGCTAGCCACACAGCTTGTTTAGAGTTTTACAAATATATACTGATATACATTTTTATTGGTGTTGAAGAGCTTTGTTCTGTTATTTACATCATCTACTGAGCATCTGAAGGAATGTCCCTGAACACAGCAGGACAAAGAAAATTGTGGAAGGAGCAGTTTAGATAGAAATATATCAAAATCGAAACCATGAAAGAAAGAAAGGTTTGCTTATTTATAGTACAAAAGAAATTCCATCTGGTCAGGCTGTGGGTTTTTTTCTTGTAGAAATTAAACAGGAAATTAAATTTCTCCCCTTCTCCCTCTCACAAAGCAAGACATTTTCACTTATGATGCCAAAAGCTTGATATTTGTAGATTTGTCTGCCGTCAGCCATTAATCAGCCTCATACAGTTTATAGGTAGAAGGATATTTCCTGACAGATACAGAAAACAGATTTAGAACCAAAGCTGAAAATTATATAAAGACAGATATATAGATGCACATCTTAGCACCCTGGAGTACATTTCCAAAAATAAACTAGTCAAATGGTTATCTTCCTTAAAAAGCTGATTGCATAAGCATAATTACACTAAATACAAGTACCTGCACTATCTCTGTGCATGTTATAAATAGTTCAAAGTTACATTATGCAGTCTTATTCTAAAATGCTATTGTTCTAAGTTCATGCCTTCTCTCACAATCCTTTCAAAAAAGGCCTTCAGCTCTCACCACTAGCTATTTTCTGTCACTGCTATAGAACTTGTTAGAATCCAAATACATTACTTCCACCTTGCAATCTGAACTCATTATAAAAAAAAAATTCCAGTAAGTTGCTTGATCATATCACTCTTTCGCTACTGATGACCAGGATTCCTCTGCTTGCTTACGAGTCTTAATTTTGTAACTCAACAACCTTTTGTCATCTTGGAAAAAACAACTGAGAGGGGTGTGTATTTCAGGGTACAGTTTAAATAAGATCCTCTTCAGACACCTTAAGCTGAGGCTGTTGAGAGGGATACTAGGTTAGATCCAAGAACTGAAAAAAATCTCCTGCCAAGTACTAGATGAGAGAAACACTATCTGCTGGATGCACACTGAGGAGAGATGAATTTGTCTAAAAAGGACCAAATCTCAGCCTAGCAACTAGTAGAAAGTGAGCATAAAAAGCACCTCTGAGAGGAGGGAGATGAACTAGCACTGCCAAGAATTACCATCTAACACTGCTCATCAGCATCAAGTCAGAACTCAGACAATCACCACTGTAAATAACAAAAAAAGCGTATACTTTCATTAAAGTGGTTAAATCCATCAGTGATAGGTAGGTGCTTGATACAAACCCCAATATTAATTCACCTGTCATTTAAAGGTCAAGACCGGGGGCAAACCTAACTCCAAGGAGGAGGCCACCCTGTCAGCAAGAGCAGCTCTGCTGTAGGACACAAGTATGATACTGTGGGAGGGGACCCTTTTCATGACGTTTTGCTGACAGCAAGGGTTTTGGTTAGAAAGAGGATACAGATGAGCTGTAGTTTGTACCAATTATGACAATTCAGAAAATATCACCTCCTCAGCTCCATTTCTGCATGTTGCATATGCAGTAGGTAGTTCCTATACATGGTATATAATGAGGAATATAACAATTAAAAGCAAAGCAGCTGACATTAGAATTACTGAAATAACTGCTTATTTCTAAGAAAACGCACAGAGACTCAAACAAAAATAAAGACAATCCATAACAGCAGAAAAACACCTGTATGCCTTACTCAATTATTTTACACAAAATAAGGATATTTCTGCCTTCTGTTGGGTATTTTTAACAAAGTTTTTTGATGTTTAATCTTGTAGGGGCAGACTTTTTTCCTGCCCTGTGTCTAGCTTATGAAACAAGTGTCTCCCCATGTTTCAGATACTGGAGGGATTAATTGATTTCTTAGAGTGGTCAGGCATTGATATAGGTTGTCCAGTGAGGTGGTGGAGTCATCATCCCTGAAAGTGTTTACAAGGTGTCTGGATCCAGGCTTGGGTGATGTGGTTTAGGTTTTATAGGGCTAGTGCTGGGTTCATGTTTGGACTTGGTGATATTAAATGTCTCTTCCAACCTTGGTGACTCTATGATTCTAGGTAAACATGCAGCTATGAGCTTATACTACTCCCAGTGGAACTAATGCAGTGACCTGATCTTCTTTCCTAGAATGAAATAATGCACACTTTGCAATTTACCTTTGAAGCTCAGCAAAGGGTGTGGAGGCTCCTAAATACACCACATTTGTAAAACATGTAAGAAGGGTTTTCCCAGTGTGTTAGGAAACATGATTATTAAAACTCACTATCATTACTTCAGATTATGAGAATTGAGAATAATGGAGCAAGATCTGGAAATGAAGGAAGAAAAAGAGATAAATATCAAAGAAAAGACCATTTGGATAAGGAAGAGGAAATGCTGAACTAGTGCTTACGAAACTCACATTACAGAAGAAAAAAAAAGACACCCACAGGATAGGTACATAACTATGTATTTGAGAAAATTATACCTCAGACATTATCTTCATGGTGATCCACAGGCAAGAGAGAATCGCTGCAGACATCTACTGAAATTTAAATTAGCTAGCTCAGTTATGGATAGCAGTATATATGCTATGTCAAGGCTTTAGCATTTGAGCCTTGTGTTTTAGAAACCTGACTGTACTTAAGCTTCGTTTTTTCTGCACAGGTGCTCAGACTGGTTAGGTTAATGGCAGGCTGGGTGTGTCCACACAGGCTGCAATTGCACCTGAAGTCTGTGTCAAAAGATTCAAAGAGCCTAAAAAGGAGCTGGCAAGAGAAGAAACATGGAAAAATGTGTAAATCAGTGGAAAGTTAAAGCTCATGTATAGCAGCTTCTTCACCAGAGACCGTGGAACAAGACAATTACAGCTATTTCAAGTGGTTTACAAATATTATGTCCTGGCAAAGGTTTTGCAACTATATATGTAATGATGCCAGCTTTGATCTAGTTGTATTTAATTCACTACCTAATTAAAACAGTTCTATCTGCCAAATTTAATTTAAGCATTCATATGTTAACCCAGCATAATTTTCAAGAAATCTTCTTCCTTTGCAATTATATTGCCGTATGTTAGCATGATGGCTTTTAATAGATTTTTTGTTTACATACATGTCATAACTGACCCACTGAGAGATTGTATCCTAGTATCTCAGTAAAGCAGCATCTGTTCTAAGTTCCCCTCTAGCTAGCAGATTCACAGCAACTATTACTCCAACTTGCAATTTTTTTGCATCACTAAGAGCTCAGTGCAATTGCTTCCTAAGTGTGCCATCTCTACCCTATGCTTCACTCAGTAAAATCTGTTTTATGGATGTTTTAGTGGCGAGCTGAGCTGTAGAAGCTATAATTTGTGAGCTGGATGTGACGTACAGCCTCGCAGGCACACGGATTTATATATTTTGCTTACTCGTGATAACACTGAGGTGTGTGTCTGAAAGGCCATCACGGCATCCAGCAAGCAGGAGATTCCCCACCCTTGCTGCCTGCCTTGGTTTCCTCCCAGGGCTGGGACAGGAAATACAGTGGTTGCAATAAACACAACTCCCAGCCCTCCTAAGCAGGGTCAGCACTGCAAGGCTACTTAGTTTGGCCACAAACACGTAGGTGATTACTGACTTCTGTTTCGATGTGGCAGATCTGCTGGGGATAAACAGCAAGTTATTTGTAACAGAAAGCACAACACTACTAGCATTGGCCGAATCATAATTAGCTCCTGCTCTCCAAATTCTGTTTTTCTGAGACCTAAACACACCACAAAAATTCTAGCTGACAACCAGCTACTTTCCTGTGATTTAGTTACTTCAAATCAAAATGTTTTCAGCTCATTTGTGTTTTGAAGTTACAATGGTAGAAGTCATTCTAGCACAAACAGGCATGAGAATGGAGAATGTGTTGCAGCTTGCATTTTAAAGAGGAAGAGATGGGTAGTGGCATAAGGAGGCAGTGTATCTGTGCAAGGGAACTGACAAGTAAATTCAGGGGTTTATTCAGCGATATTCATGGCCATATCTTGTTATTGTTGCTTACAGTAAGGCAGTATGGTACACCCAGGTTCTCAGTTCATGCAGCAACTGTGAATTTTGAGTTCAGCTGGATGCTCCCTTGGTCTGGCTATAGGCACTTGAAAACCTGGCTCCAAAATGTCAAAATACTTTCCTTAGAAAAAAAGGAACTATTAACATCTGAATGAATAGTTTACAAACACTTGGCTCCAAGTACTAAGTTACACAAAATGTTCCATGAAAAAAAGACTTTATCATTATTGAATGAATTTAGAGTGCATGAAATATTCTTGAACAATTTCCTTTTTCTACTCTTTGTTTCTTAGCTTTTCCTACTCTCAACATTACATTCTAGGTTGACTTTTTTTCCCCCTGGCTGTAACTTGCTTAAAAAAAAAAAAAAAAAAAAAGTCCAGCCAGTGGGTCAGATGGAGCCACAGGTCGTCTTTAGAGACCAAAGTCTATTAAACTCACAACTCCAAGAAGACTCACAGCACCTATACAGGACTTATGCAAAGTCTGATGTGCCTAGGAGCCCATATCAAAGGATATGGAGCCCTGCTCCTTCCAAACCCAGATGCCAGCTTGAGTGACTCTTCCCCCAGCCCAGGGGGAAACCCAGTCAGGAGCAGCAGGAGGTAACAAGAGGGACTTCTTGCACTCAAGAGATCTTTTGTGTCATTGGTGACACAACTGGCTTTGATGTTTGCATTTGTCTACATGTGCCTATTGTACATTAATCTCATCTAACCCTGTTTTGCATAGGCTGCTGTTGTAGGGAAATCATGTAATTCACCTTAGGCTGACAACCTTTTCCCTAAGTCCTTTTCCACAAGTCCTTTTCCACAGCTATTTGCATTTACTGTAAGAGCAACAATCACTCTCCCATTTCCCAGGTTCCTGAAAGAGAAACCCCAACAAATTCAAGCCCTGAAGTTCATTAAAATACATGCACCTGCAAGATCAACAAAGGATGCATGGCCTGAACAGGTGGTTTGCAGGAAGAAGGGAGGCAGCCGGTTGTTTTTTGTTTGTTTGTTTGTTTGTTTGAAACTATCAATTGAAACGAAAAATTTCAACAGCTTTATTAAACTTTATAAAGGTTGTGTCTCAACTACTTGAGTAATAATAGGATGATGCTACAGACTGACCATCTTTCATGGCATGGCCTTGGCAAGTGATTCTGAATAACATCAAGACAGTCTTGAAACTACCTAGTTTTTATTTGTGCCTCTGACAGCATGCAGACACATGGAAACCAAAGTAAACTAAGTAAAAGTTAATATTTTAAAGGTTCAATGAATATTTACTCAGCTTAATGTATAATTTCTGAGGACAGATGCATTTAATGCAAGAAACATTATAACACAAAATAAACATACCAAACAAAATAACACAGAATAAAAATACCAGTTATGAATGGGAAATGTCACAGAAGAATATATCAATCCAGGTCATGTGTAAGAGTGAAGTATTTGCTCATATTGCTCTTCTGCTTGCTGAAAAGCAACATCTCCCATGCTGTAAAGCTGTGCTTTCACACCAAGGACATCTGCAAGCCCTGTGCAGTGGCTCTGCAGACAGCTGCATGTGCTTCTGCTACACTTGTGAGTCTTCAGACAACGACTACATTCTTGATAAAAGAGCAGAAAATTACTATATAAAGAAGAAAATTTCTAAATAAAATGCCTAATGGTAACGACTGCATCGAGTGAGACAATGGGACACCAGGAAACATGGAATTCTTATTAGGCTCCCCTGTTTGCAAAATAGGAACATCTCCTAAGAAACAGAGCTGGTGCATTTACCTCTCGTGCGAGGCTTTGATTTTGGTTCTTTCAGTACCTGAAGCTTGTTTTTTGACAGCGCCCTTGTTTTGTTTACAGCACATTGCTGGGATACTCCCTTTGATTCAGCCTGACACACGTGACGCCCCGCCAGCTTCTGTTCTGCAGTGCTGCTGCTGCTGCTGCTGCTGCACTAAAAATAGCTTCCGCTTGCTTTGGCTCCACATCTAATTTATGGAAACTCACAGAAAAAAGGCCCCTGCTAGTGGGTGAGCGACATACGATTCTAAGGCTTGTGCTGCTCATCTCACTCGGCCTGCTGAAATGCATCACTGAAAATTTAAAATTTTACCCTGCAGTTAATGGTGGGTAAGGGGAAAGATGAAAGTGCTTAATACGTTCAATATATTTTTAAGGTGCCTTAATGATAATTTAACTGAAAACATCAGACAGTTGGATTATGCTATGTAAAAATGCCTAGAATTTAGAATGGAAATGTATAAAGGGCTACTAGTGCCCACTTGTTAGGGGAAAGTTCAGTAAGGATTTTCTAATTAGTTTACAAATGACAATAAGATTACAAACCTCCTGTTTGCTCTAACAGCTTTCACATGTTCTATATGAACTACTTCACTGTGCCATGAAAGTCATCATGTAAATATGCCCTTTGAGAAATGCTAATTTTACAAACTTTGCCACAGAACTCAACTCTGTGTGAAACATTTTGCATCAACATAAATCTGACAAATTTTTCCCTAAAAAAATTCCAACTTTGTTAAAACTCAAAATCAAAGGAAGTTCAAGCAAGTGGTTACATCTCTTTCTACAAAAGGATGGGTTTTAATATTCTAAAGCAAAATTTTTAAGATGCTCGTTGTCATAGCACCATATTCTCTCATACCATGATGTCTAGGAGTGTCACCAGATGAGCTAGAGTTAGTTTCAAGGGAAAACCAAATTAGAAACAGGAATGGCAGGAGTCTGGTATCTGTATTAATGCACTATTTTTTAATGGTTTAAATTTGAAACACTGAAGTAATGAACAAAAATTCCAAAACTGTAAAGGAAGGCCTGTTTTAAAAGTTTTTGGAGTGAGTAATGAAGGCCGTAAGGAAATTTGGATTCAGATTTGATTTTAGATACGAACTTTAAGTTAAGGAAAATTCAGATAGCTATCAGCAGCTAAAGCAGAAAGAGATTTCAAGGTGGAAAACTAGTAAATAAATGATCTGGCTTTGTCCAGAAAGGCTCCCTGAATACATTTAGCAGTCTGTATGAAAACCATCAATTTAAGATTCGTGTCTAAACTGTTATCCAAGTAGGGACATTACTTAGCAACTACCATGGCTAAAAAGGAATTTTCATAAGTCTCAAGAGAGGTTATGAGTTATTGACCAAAAAATTCCAACAGAATCCTGAAACCAGTTTAGGCTGGCTACAGTTAGCTGCTTGTGAGTTACATGACTAAGTAATGGTCACAGTGAGTCTATATCAACCTATTTATGCAAAAAATACTGTGCTTAAAAAGGTCTTTAATTGAACAGGCACTTATTAACTTCAATAACTCTTTTGGGGGAAAACACTTTTTTTAACATCCTGCCGTGGTGGGGGGAAGAAAGACAAACAAAACCCGTTATGTGTGTATGTGTTCAGAAGAAGGGTTTAGTCTACGACAAGAATGAAAAACAGCACTCTGCAGCAGAGTATTTGTGTGCAACTGTGTGTGATGGAGAGGGAGAGGAAGAAAGCGAGGAAATGGTATGATTTAATGCTTGCAGGAGCGTCATTTTGCTTTCCACCCTAACTGCTGAATTCTTTTCTTCTCAAGTAGTTCAAACCAGAGTTTTAAAAGCCTTTTTTTCTTTTTTTCTTTTTTTTTTTTTTTTTTTTTTAAATCTGGGTCATATAAACATGAGATTCTGTTTACGTTCTTAATTATGAACATGTATTGAAAATCCATGGACTACCTCCAACCCAAATCAGTTTGATAGCATTCAAATCAATGTTTACAGTCTGGCACTTGTTGCCTTTGCAGCCTCAGCTCTGTGCCTCTATGGGGCTGATAGAAGTGTGAAGGATGAAGTCCCACAGCCTTGAACTGCAAATGCTAGAAAGCAAATGAGAGATGGGGCGTAGATGTGAGGTCTGAAGCTTGGGATAGGAGAGAGAGCAGGGGCAGCCATCCCTTTAACCAGCTCACACCGTGCACTGCAGATCTCTTCTATCAGCAGCAGGATAACAGCATGTGAATATAAAGTTGGGCCCTGCCTTAATGTAATTCTGAACGTTACATAAGTGCTTGATAAACAAAGCAGGCAGCTAGAAATGAGATAACCTAGCCATGTGTATATTCAGCTGACTACTCACTTAGATTCCCAGCTCATATGCTGTGACTGATAAAGGGCAAGAAAACGGCCATAAATGCCAACCTCTAAAGGCATTCTAGGTTCTTTTAGGACAATGTAGTTTTTAACACCACATGGACGACAAACATGCTGACACTTTATTGCCAGATTACGTTTTTTATTTCCTTTTCCCTCCCCTCCTCCCAAGGAGTAAAATGGTTGGCAACACAGGAAGAATTTCCAAGCCATTTTCCACAGCGACACAGGACAGGTCACATCTTTTACGTGCACCTTCAAAAACGTGCTAGAAACCAAATGGTACTTCTTAGCTTTGTGAACTTAATTCCAGGCAATTAGGGTGAAAGATGCATTATCTAGATGCCCCACTGAATGAAAAACATGGGCAATATTATGGAAGATCCCAGGAAAAACCTCAGACACAATCTCTAATGTATACCTTTAATGGTCTGCTAAGAAACATTTAAAGCAATGTCAACTGCATCTGTTATCTTATTGATGAATGAAAACAAAAGCATGAGGCCATGAAAACAAAGGCCACGAAAAGAAAAGTGACCCAGTGACACTGATAAGCAATGATCGAACTCAGTATCTTTCTAGTCAATTAAAAGCTATTTTTAAGAAAGTTTACAAGTACTTTAAACAAAAGCACTGCTCCAGAACAGCAGCTAGAAAAGCCATGGAAAGGAAAGAAAGAATGCATGGAAAGTGCTGATAAAAGCCCCCGAACAAAATGAAACAAACCAAGAACCCCAAATGAGAATTTAAATATAAACTACATTTCTAGAAATGTTATCTTAGCTGTACTAAAAATATACATCAAAATGCCCACTACTGCTATCTGAAGCTCCCTTCTGTTGGGCCCTCTTCCTTTAAAGCAAACAAAGTTGTAGTAATAGCCAGCTTTCTTCCAACTTCCCCTGCAAACAAGATCCGCTGGTGGACAGAAGCAGTCAACCATTGCCACCAGTTCTACAAACTTCCACATTTCTCTAATCCTATTCATTGTCTTTCCTTATTATATTTTTAAGTGGTTTAACAGCACACGCCAGGACTTTTCATAACTCTTTGGAGGGGTGCCTGTTACTTCTCACCCATCACCATCTCAGGTCAGACAGGAGGCATTGTCCAAATGCTACACATTTCTTATGAAGTCCAGAAGAAAAAGACGATCCTGATCTTTTATATTCAATAAGACTGGATTTGTACTTTCTCAAACACTACAACTTTTTTAGAACCACAAACCATTTTTGGCTGCCCTACGCTAAAAAAAGAGAAGCATAGTTTCCCATCTGGCACATAAAGCAGTGTTTTTCATGAACAGAGTTTTCAGGGATTTTTTTTTTTTTAAATTGGAAAATAAATCTAAATTTTTATGCATGTGTCTGATGTAACTGATGGAAGGAAATTGCTTGCCATGAGATTTATCTTGTAGCTACAAAACATGCCCTGTGGCCATCTGGTCATCTGCTGCAGAGTTGGAGTTGATGAAGCAAAGGGAAACAGAGACATGTTTAATGACCTCCATCCTTTGGGGCCAGAGAAAGGCTTTGTTGCCCAGTTCTATTGACTTGGTTTATCTCAGGCTCAAGCATGGGAAGAACAGAGACAAAACTTATCTATGCATGCAATTCTGAAGGATTGCCATGGCTCATTTAATCACCTGCACCAGGATTTGTAAGGACATTTTGAAATGATCTGAAGTTTTCTCAATTGAGAGAATGCAATTTTTTGCTCTAACTTTAGTGTCAGGGTCCAGTTCCAGAGGAACAGGGACCATTCATCAGAACCAGAAAGTCTGGCAGCAGCTATGACATGGTTAAGAAACTGACTGCTGCAGCAGATGTACCAGGCAGGCCCAAGGACTTCCCTCTCTGTCCCCTTCCTAGTTCACACACTGTAAGCAGTAAAATCAAAGCAAGTCAGTACAGCATGCACAGTGGTAGTGTATGCCACTGTGTAGTGAGATTAAAAATAAGACATGGCATATCTGTGAATTACAAATGTTGGCTGGTTCAACTCTGCAACCTGCAATCAGCACCTCCCATAAAGTCCTAGTGTGTAATTCAAATATGTTACCATTTGTGCTATACCTTTTAACTTCAGAAATTATTCTCAGAATTATTTTAATTTCCAGTAATATATTCTTTTAGGACTAGCTACTACACATACACAGATCTGCACAGGCAGAAACTCCTAGTATCAGCTGGGAAATCCACATTAAAATAACAGGTTTGGTTGAAAATCCAGTGACAACTCTGGGAACTGCTTAAATGTGAACCTTAAATACAAACATGATTTATGCTGGGACTACTCACTGCACAGCAAAGAAAACAGCATAAGCCTCACCACTGAAAAACAAGTTTACGTTAAGAGTTATTATTAATTGCTTTCCTTCCCAGTTCTATCACATCACAAATTAAATATGTAGGTCTTTTTCTAACAGCTTTCAAGTATCAACCACATCAGCAACTAGAAGAAAATACTTATTTTAAGACAATGAAGTATTAGACATGAAAGTGAATGCCTATACTGTTTGTGTTCTTATACCAGAATGGGTTCCCCTATAAAAATCACAGCCACTCAAGAGAGATTTTTTTAAAGGTCAGATCAAGCAACAGACCTAACAAAATAAAAGTAAAGAATACTGAGCAAGCTTAGAAAAGGGTATTTCAGAACTACAAAATAAAGAAAATAATCTGAGCTTTAATGATAGGCTTTTCATTCTGAATTCTTCTGAAAAGTCCCTTTTTGCAATTCTTCTCTAACTGCAAGGTTTTGCTGCACTGTCTGCAGTAGATGAAACAAACAGCAGAGGGTGGTTGCATGAAGAGAGATTGAAGTGGGGCTGCTCCTCTGCTAAGAAAGCAAAAAGTTATCCCCACCACAGCTTGTGGATAGAGGACATAACTGAGTATGTTTCTCCAAAGCCTTTCTGGAAAACCCTCTCAGAAAGAGCTCTGTATCAATGCAGCCATGTTGATTGAGGGTGTGACTCTTCTCACGCTCCTTTTCCAATAAAACCTCAGAAAAGGCCAAGCCTTTCTGTAAGGCACAGTCCACCCAGGTCTATTGCTTTGCATGCCTAAAATGGCCAGGTGGCAGATGAAACTGTAATATAGTTTAATCAGCAGGAAACTAAATAGCATATATAATCTTAGCAGTCAATCCTACATAAGGACACTCCATTCACACACTGCCTACCTGCACTGTATTTACTAAAAAAAATAGATGCTTTCCTGTAACTATTCCAAGTGCAATAACCACATATTACACTAAGTTATCTATTTTAGCGACAGATTATTGCATCTAACAATTCAGAATGGTCAGAATTCAGAATGGTCACTTCCTGCCCAGGCTGCTGGATCACTGGAAATCCAAACAGCTCCTGCATGAACTGTTTTAACTTATATGATGGGTACACTGGTCTGCTGCCTTCACTGATGCTTATGAAATGCAGTCTGGACTAACTACCAGGCAACCTTTTGAAGACAGTATTCTTTGGCGAGTTAAACTCATGGTGGTGCTTTCTTATAATCTAGTTTGGCTCCTCTCTAGCTCCTCCATGGAAGATACTCTTTCTATTAAGAGGAGCATCTGACATTCGGATGGCTGTATTATGTTTGTTTTACAGAGTCTAAAGCAAGCAACCCTCAAAGTCATTACTGGAAAATATCTACATA
This sequence comes from Cinclus cinclus, assembly GCF_963662255.1. Classification (NCBI taxonomy): domain Eukaryota; kingdom Metazoa; phylum Chordata; class Aves; order Passeriformes; family Cinclidae; genus Cinclus; species Cinclus cinclus. The sequence goes on from NC_085046.1 coordinate 99,905,117, forward strand.
AATATCTACATTGTTCCCGACAGTTCTACAAGCATTAATGTTGGTCATAGACTTACCACATTTAAAAGCTCTTTGGTGTCTGCATTTCGCAATGAACAACTCAGGCTTTGTCTACATTTGGCACACAGTAAAAACACACTGAGTACTGAACACAGTTTTACTGTTATTATAGATAGGGAAAATAGTTCTAAATGACGTTTGAATTGGTCACATTTTACACAATGTCCTTATGCACATTAAAGACAAAACTATGAGCTAATTCTTTTCCAATATGGTGCATTTTGCCAGTGTGGACAGAGAATTGAGCTGGTTAAGGAAAAATGTTCCTCAATCACTTTCTAAATTTTCCTCTGCTGTTTAGAGGAACTTGCAACAATCTCTGCATCACAGATTAGATAAAATGGTTATGCTGCTTTACTTCTCTCCTTAATTCTAATGTAAATATTTTTCTAAAAACTTGAAAACATCTGCAATATTAAACAAAATTTTAAAATATTTAAATTATAAAGTGGAATGAAAAAATATTTGCTGCATTTATTTTACTTTACTAAATCTGACTATTAGGATTCACATCCTAGCTTTTACAAACTTTTAATTTGCTCTTATGTAAAGCTGTAGTGAAATGGAGCAGAATTCATTTGATGTGCTGTACAGTGAGAATTGAGAAGGACCAGACCAGTATCTGTACCACACCAAACACCAGGAAGTATTGAAGCTGTACTGATATTTTCTAGACAGAATAATGATGTCTTTGGCAAAGAGTGGCACCAGCAATTACTTCACTGCAATTGGAAAGACAAACTGGTATCTATGACTGCACTGTACTGAAAAAGCCTATGACTCCTCCACAGTAACCTTTAATATCAAACATGGTAACAGCTTTTACAAGGTCTTTAGAAAGGCACTACCCTTTTTATTTTCACAGATAGCTGGACTGAAAGACATGTATAAAGCACCTAAGGCCAAACCAGGTAATGCATTCCCGATTAAAGCTACATTTCAAAGCTCTTCCTGATCTAGTTTGACCTTTTGCTTCTCCTGTGTAAACAAGGAAGACAAAAGTCATAAGAAACTGAAGTAATGCATAACAGATACCACAAATCAGCATGATACATGATTACAGCCTGCTGTGAGCAGCTCACAAATTGAGGAAAATTCAAATAATAGCACATGTTCTGTGATTTGGACATTGAGAATTCCCTTGACTCCTTTTCCTGTGAGCAAGCTATTGAGAAACACTGACATTTGGGCAACAAAAAATACACCAAGAGAACACTGACTGCCCAGTACAACTGCCATTGTAGTTTTCCTAGCTGTAAACTGATTCCCCCACCCTTAATCTCCACTGCTGATTTGTCACAGCTCCTTTAACCAGTGCTGACAACAGGCCATTCACATCACTGTGCATTGTATCACACACAAAAGTTTCAGACTCATCCTTAGAAAGACATCTAACTGTACCTCAAACTGCTAAAAAGAAAAATAGAAAGCAACATGCCATAATTTGAAAGGACAGTGAGCAGGGGATAAAAAAAAATCCAAACAAACAAAAGAGGATGAATGCTTTCAATTTAGTCCCGTTCTTTAAATAGAATATATGCAAACAGAAGAGCAAAAAGATCCCCACACCTATATACTTTCACTAACTGGGCTTAGGAGTAAGTCTGCTGTAAAACCAACAAATGAGATCAGTGAAAAAACAGTTTCCATAACATTTTATCTTACCATAATCAAACAACTTAAACGGGCAGAACAAAAATCAACCTTGAGCTTTGTGAACAGAACACAATGCAACATGGGCACAGTCATTCCAAGAAACCAAAGCCCATCTTGCACAAGAACAGAAAGTCATGCAGTGACCTGAAAGGATTGTTTTTTAAAATGGCTAAACACTGCTGTTTTTTTGATATTCTAGGAATACGCACAAAACTGGACCATCATACTTTGTTTCTGAGTCTGCAGAATATTTCTGCCATGAACTGACTGTAGTGAGAAGCTGCAGATTTGGCTCTACATCACATCTCAGCATACCCTTCTGAAAGGCACCCCTCCAAATAATCCATGGCATATTTATAAACTGGAGACTAAAGAGTGCCTCTGGGAGAGAATGGTATAGGGAAAGTGATATAGGGGACTGGAAGACAAGATGAGGAACTAAGAGGCAGAGCTCCATTGGGTGCAGGGGGAAGAAAGGGGAGGAAGTAAAGCACCTTGTTTCCACAGTGCCCTTACCTTCTCAAGCTGGTAGCAGATCTGGAAGTCATGACTCTGGGGAGAAATACTCTGTATATTACCTGCACACGTGTAACACATGCACTGTTGCTCACACAATTGTATATACGGAAAAAACTCTGCTGCAGAAAACTGCATCTGGTAAGTCACTTCTAGCTCAGAGCACCAACCAAGGCATGCAGATGAGTGAGTCACAGATCTGAATTGATACCTTCAACTGTATTACATTTAACTCGGAGGAGATAGATGTTGAGAAAGGTCTTGAGTTTGAACATGTGAGCAGCTCCTGGGAAGAAGTGCAAAACTCAAATTGGGGCTCCATTACAGAAAAAAAAGACAACAAAACGGCTGCAAATAAAGGGAAGCCCCTCTTGTGCATAGCCAGTGCACTGGTTGTGCTGTGCTGTCTCCTGGCACAGCCCATGTCACTCAAAAACTTCCAGCGTTGGTGGGAAGCATTTTTATTGCTTTTCCTGTTGTAAGTATCTTGAAACCCAATGTAATTCCATATATTTCCTTTCCTTCACACTCCTTACTGGTCTCCAGTGCACAACAAAGAGAAGATTAATTTCAATGCTTTTCCGTTTTCATTTTGAGAAACAACTAGGATTTGATTATTTATCTTTTAGCAAGGGAGACGTAAGTCAGGAGTCCTCAAATTCCTCAGAAATGAACACAAATGCTTCATCCAACTGGGCAGTTTGGACTTTAAAAAATTCACTTGAGGCCATATAACTGAAAAAGGAATGCTCCTACATTGAAAAGGTAGTTTCTTACAGACAAAGAGGACTTCAAACAAATAAATACTTTAAAGGATTATGTTTCTAGGAAGTTTGTATCCTGAAGCCAGGTTCTACTTGTTACTTTATTTCTGTCACCATCTGAGAAATAGGTATATTACCTGCCTACTTTCAAACTATTTAAAGGCAGAAATGCATATAAAGCTTAATCTTTGATTTATTAATGGTTTCATTATTTATAGACAACAAAATACACAGTATTTATAACACAACAAAAGTTGGGAATTTCCATCATACTTCAATAAGAGTTTCTGATGGATTTTTTTAACTTGAGAATCATGAAGGAAGAATGGATTTACTAATAAGATGGAAACATCTGCTCTGAAAGCAATGACCATTTCTCCCTCTTTGTTTCTGCTGGTATGCTTTGTCCAATTACATTGATACATAAAATAGAAAAGAATGAAATTTTTAAGAAAAGGTCAAAGGAGGATTGGGAATAGCAGATAGATAAGCTAACCTTACACACCCAGGTAGATATGCAAGACGTCTCACTATGACTGACAAGAATTACACATTGCCTTCTATCTCAGAGGCCAAAATCATAGAAAATGGTCAATTTATCAAGAATAAAACAATGATGAAACAAAACAGGGTAAAGCAAAGAAATGGATCTGATGTTATTAGCAACTGGAGAGAAAAAAGGGAAGTATGTCAACCACCCAATGTAGACCAAGACCACAAGTAAGTCATAGGCCTGTGCACTGAAATAGAAGAAAAAAGGCCATGGAAATAAAAATCCAAACATGCTGGATTCTGCTAAGAAGACTTTCAGCTAGTGTTGCAGTAACTGTTACACATGTGTAAGGTGAAAAATCTCCAGAAAATAAGCAACTTTTATGCTGAGATCTCTCCAAAAGAGTGTGATAGAGAGATACGCCTCTGACTCCATTTTAAGAGAGAAAATGTTGATAAAACATCAGTGATGCTGAACTTTTCTTTCATAGGTTGGAGAAAGCCAGTAAGTCCTCTGAAGAACCCATTATCTTTTTCACAGGTTTTGATGGCTTTCTATGGAGATACAGGGGATTACTGAGTGTCGGGCTTAAAGAGCACTGTTCTTGACAAACATTTTTGTAGGGAACTTTTTTCAGGCGAAGAGAACAGCACTACACTTGTTAAAACAAAAGCATCTGTCTCAGTGCTCTGAGGTCCACACTAAAATTTAGACAATGAGGGTCAATCAATCCTATTAGAGGCAGAATGAAATGGAGAGTTTTCACTTGGAAAGCCTTTCCTATTTTCCTCTGGAACAATGAGACTAGATGAGATGAAGAAACCTGTCTTGCTTGTTAGACATTTGTCTTAAGCTCATCTCACAGGCTGAAGGGTTTAGAATTAAATGTTTTGGAACGGTCCTTCAATTTATTTCCTTTCTAAAGAAATTCACAGAATGCATAACCATTTACTTTTTACTATTTCCCCCCCCTTTTTTTTTAGGATTTCTTCTTCTATATTTCAGTTTTTGTGGTCTTTTGTGCACTTCTGACAATCTCACAGTAGCCATACTTATCTCATGTTTATTGCAATTGCCTTTTAGCCAGGCTACCTTGATTGCTCAGAATCCAACTGTGTTTTTACTCAAGTTTCAGAACATTCACCTGCGCCGTGCTCTTCATATGGTGTGGAAATAGAAGACCTCACCAGCAATGTCTCTTTGGTTATTTCCAGGATCTTATGTGATGTTTTTTCCCCTCCTCAAATCCATTCTGCTCATTTCCATCAGGACATAGGCTAAGCCCCCTCAACATTGTGCAATCCCATATATTTGACATTTGCATCATTAACAAGACATAATAGAATGAATTCTTGACATAAATACTTGATGCTTTATTACTTTTGCTTTATTTGTGAACCCCTGTTTATTATCTTCACCCACTTACAATCTTCTCTTTTCATCTTTTCATCCTCTAAAAAGTTATAACTTGTTTACAACTTAGTAAAAGCATGCCTAAAATAATTTTTAATCATAATTTAATTATTCTTTCAACATACTGTATATTATGATGATCTCCCTGACAGAAGTACAGAATGGTATATTTATAAATAAGTTAACAAATTTCTATGAATAAGCTTTAATAGAGGTCTCACCCTTGTCATTTTTGCATAACATAATTTGCTGGTTACTACTTTGGAAGTACTATCAGGTCAAAACCTCTAAATGTTGCCTGTGCTGGTTGTGCTCTCTGCACCACAACCTCCTCTGGAGAACCTCCCACCTTGAAGTCAGATCATACTGACAGGAGCTGCCTGCGAATCACGGAGGAAAGGGATGACTTACCAGTGCAGAACATGAGTTAAAGCAAAACGAAACAAAACCACCAAATCCCCAAAAAACAAACAGAAAGACTTCCATGTAGTAAAGAGAAAAAGAAACTTGGGGAAGCTAGTTGACTACATTTGAGCCCCTTTTTATGAACAATTGTAAGAATGAGGATGTAATGAACTATTACCATAATCAGTTCTGTAGAATGTAGAAAAATGTTTGTTCCCTGGCATATGGCTCTTTATAGAGAAGCTTTTCAAACCCAGGATGTTGTGGTGAAAAGCAAGTTTATGGCAAACTTGCTGGGAAGAAGGGCTTCTAAGATCCTGCCAATGTAAGGAAATAGGACAACCAACTAAATTAATGTAGAAGTCATATGGGACCAACAAGTTCCTTTACACTTAAAGCTTACTTCTACATTCCCTGAACAGAATAAATCCTGGTGGCAACACTGCTCTATAGCATTCTACTGCTCTTTAACAAACTGATTTTTAATAATTGCTCTAGTAGTGTTGGCAATTACTTTTGACATAGTCATTCATGCCAGTAAATAAGTGGAGGCCAAGAAATTACACCTATGCTGACCATTAAAATTCTTCACAATGTAGCTGGAAGGAAACTTAAAGAATAACTACCCAAAATCTGTACCATTGGACTTTCAGGATCCTAATGTTCAGAATGCAGATCTTCCCAAACTCAACCTTCTAAACCAAAAGAGAAATAGTGAATCCTTCTTAAAGAAAGACAAAAAAAAAAAAAAAAAAAAAACAACAGGGAGGCAAAAGAAGGGAATAAAGAAATGTGGCAAGAGATTTTGGTCAGAAAATGTACTTAAGGGTTATTTTGCTGTTCAGACCAATTAATTTACACAAACAAATATCTGAAAAACAAAACAAAACCAAGCCTCCCAGCCTCCCTCCCATGTTAATGAAAGAAAACCAAAATGGAAAGGTTGTTCTCAGAAAAACCATACAACTGATTTCAAGATTCACCTTTCCCTGCATTAGCACTTATATGTGAAAACAGCTTAAACTCATCTATCTTTTTTGATTACAATTAATGGAATTATCAGGGGAGTAGTAAGAGGAGGCACAACTGATTTTTGAACCAATTCTAGAATTAACGACCTTTCAGAAATTTTATTATTTGGTATGTCCATTAAACAGGATGTCTACTGATAAGTCTTATACTTATTTGCTTTTCCACTGCTTAATTTAGCCTCAAATTAAGCTTTGGGAAGAACTCCACAATGTAACAAACAATTCTAATTAAATCAGAAAGAATACTTTTACAAAAGACACAACTGAAACAATTCCTCTAAAGTCAAATAAACCTTTAAAAAATTCTGGCAGCATCACTGTTGTCTTGTACTAAATGAACAAAATTAGCTTTAACTAAGTTATGAGAAGTAGGAGAGACACTCTTGAACTGCATAGTTTACCAGTCTCATTTGTCTTATAATTGGGACTACAACCAAACTGATAAATACCAAGACTCTATTTTGGTTTAGTCTGAGGTGTAAAATTTATTTTTCAAGCATACATACTTAATCTTTAGACTTTTTCAACACAGTATCAACTGCATTTTATTTTCTTATTTCTTAATGTCTGCATTCCACCATCTTTCTTTCTCCAAATCTGTCAGTACAGTGTTAATATAGAAAAACACAGCCACCCAAACCCTGGCTTCTTGTAGATCCTAACATAAACAAGGCTGTGTACATCTATTAGTGCAGAGGAGCCTGTGCATGCAGAGTCTGCCCAGTGAGCAGTTTCTTAAGGAAGAAATATGACTCTTGGCCTTTCTTTATCTTGTCATGTGAAACTGACTTCTTGAAAAAAAAAGAAAAACTGACCATCTCTAAGTGAAAAAATGCATGTGGCATTTAAGAAAACTCAAACCTCAAGTGTAAATAATCTGACAGTATGCCATATAACCTGCCATTAAATTTACAATGCTCTTCTTTTTTAAGCATTTAACTCACAGTTATTATATAGTTGTTGTAATAAATTTAATATGTAAATATGCATTTCATAGTAAGTTAGGTTTAAATTAAGAGAATATGGAACACAGTTTTTCTATAGAGCATAGTAAAAAAAAAATAAATCCCACAGACAAAACCTAAAATACATGTGTTACCTAACGATAAGCTTATTAACAAGGTGATGTATTCTTTAACCAACTAATCTCTGTCACTGAGAACATGCACACATGTAGCAGCGAATTGTAAATTAACAGATTGAATTAAATTCTGTAGAAGCAGATTAAATATAAGTGACTCTCAATGCTCCCTGCAATATAATGAAGCTGTCTTTGGTCATAGTTTACTCTTTCTCCCACGCATACACTGGAGGAGTCCTAAACCAAGAACAGCATATAAATAACACCACAATTGACAGAATGACCCCCAACTTCCTTCTGAAATCCACTCATAAATCCTTCATGCAGATTCTAGATAACCATCATTGGCAGTTGTACTTCATTTAGAGACATTTTGAAATGCTGACCCTGAACAATGATTCATTATCAGGATTTCTGGAGTTAAGCTGTATCAGCATGTTTACTGTACTTTAACTTGCCAGTAGGAATACCCATTTGTTAGGTTCTCTTTGCTGGCAGTTATCTGTACTCTAGATAAGAGCTAAACTTTCAAGGAAATTTCAAAGTATGCTGATTAACTCTGTATTTTCCTTTCCTATGTTTCGATAAGTACATGTATGATTTTAATATGTAAAAAAATTCAAACAAATCCTTGGTGCGGTCCAGTCTTACAGAGATGCCTTTCCTTCCTCCTGCTCAGTATCCCAGAGTCTGGTCATTTTTGCCAGTCACACTGGCTCACTGTGCCAGTTCACTGATTCAGCCCTGTACCATTACCTATTCACATCTGTCCTCACTGCTGTGGTGCAAATTAAACAGTCTTTTCTCTTTTAATAATTAATGCAACAGAATGGTCTTTCTTTGTTATAAAGGATATTGATGCTTTAACAGTGTATATGCTGAGGGTGACACTGAGTGTCTTGATGCTTCAGCAGTCTTTTGCTCAGGCTCTAAAAGCTCCTCAAGTGTTGTATTGCAAACACAATTTAAAAAACCTGCAGTTCAACTCTGCAGAAAGGATATGGAAAAATATATCTCCAAATTAAATACAGGATACTATTAGAGAAAACTAAATGCAGACAAGCTCAGCTGATGGATCTACTTGCAATTCTCCAATCTGTTGAAATGGATCACATTTCCAAATGAGGCTGAGTTGCTAAGTTACACTGACATGTCCTGCACCTTTTATTGCCCCATGTGTGCAAACAGGAAAAAAAATTGGGAAAAACATTCATCAATTGTTCAGGAAAACCTGAAAAATTTGATGACTAGGGGAGGAAAGAACTGTTTCCTCAACAGAAAAAAGCCAGCTTTGCTGTATTTTTTTGACGAAAACTCACACTGTCTAATAAAACATCTTAAAAAGAGTCGAAGTGTACTTTCATGCATCTGTTATGACTCTGCCTGGTCTTTAGATTTTATTACTCCTTTAAATTGAGGTAAAGGAATACTTTATGTTTTTCTGCCTTCCACTTTCAACCTTTTTGTTTGTTCTAAAACCACAGGAAACACATCCAGTCATACACAGAGAAGCACATGGAAAAATACATGGTTTAAATTTATGTTTGAGCAGCCCATCTAGGGCTGCTTAAACAGTTCTCCAGTGGAAATTAGTTAAAAAGAAAAAGTATTTGTCACATCAATTTTAAATGGCAGAGAAGGTGATGTGTTTATAGACTACCTTCAATCTTATTTTTATATTAGAGAAATGTTATTGTTTTCTCTAGGTATGGAAGGCATTTATGAACTAAAGTGGCTTAAACAGGGGGATACATTCCTGTATGCCATTCCGGCTATTTGTGAATGGTATTTTCATACTGCTTCATCCTCCAAACAGAGGCTTCTCCAGCTGCTTCTTATTCCATATCTTTGTACTTCAACATACTAGTATTATAACATCATGGTCACATTTTGATTACCAAAATTAAGATAGAATTGGTTAAATCTAATGATTTTTGTTTCGTAATGAAGGCAAAAACGGGAACAAAAAAAAATCACTGCAACACATGAAAAGGTTATTTCATAGAATTCCCAGTGCATATTTTAAGAAACCACAATTTTGCCTCTTGAGAGTGTGGTCTATTAGTTAGTAAACAGTGAAAAATGCAAGCATTACACACTGGAGAATGACTTCTGTCCTATCTGGCAACCACCTCTGTTTAGAAGACTCGTAAGTGAGGCTAAAGGGATTACTCTATGAATACAACCTCTCTCTCTCTCTCTCTTTTTTTTACTATTAAATATCAATGTAATGGTTGGCTAAGGCTTAAAATTTAGATCAGATAAGTGGAGAAAACTTATTAATGAATTAACCAAACAAAATTTGCTTCTAACTTAAGCAATAAATTTTTAAGATTTGAAAGCGATATTGTCTTAAAAAATGAAGAAACTTCATCGTCACAATGAGTTGTTTATATATGAACAAGAATAGATGGAAGAAAACAATATTACAGTTTTCTTGTATCACCATAAAAACTTAGTTCTTAAAATCTCTTTATGTGAAACATTTTGAATTAAAACTTTTCCCTCATTTCTCTAAGTAAAAAGTATTAGTCCTACACTTAATAAGCACTAACCAAGTGTAAAAAGAATCACTGCTTTTAAAAATAATATTCTCTAGATAAGAACAGCAACAATAATAATACTGTTTAGCTTAATTTATCATAAACCTATTCACATTACTTCACTGCCCCTTAGGAAGAAAGAATACAGTACACCTGACTGCAATGCCACACTAGACACAAGAAGCAGAGAATGCCAAGGCAGTTTTTCTGACCTCAGCCTATAAGAGGGAATTTAGTGATGACTGTGCATGTCAGCAATTAAACCTTATGTCTAGAAGAGCGCAAGGGAATTAAAAAATAAGCTTGATTCTAAGAAGTGGTGCTGTTGAGAAAATAACTATCTTTTTTCTTGCATTAAGATTTGAATCTGCGGAGCACAACACAAAGATTTTTGCCATTTTTTTTTTTTTCCCCCCACAATTTCTCCACCTAATACTAGGATAGACATCTCAGAAATCGTCTGAAACCCTTTTCTAGGGCAGAATAACTGCAAAGATAAAGAACATTGATGGCTTTCCATCTATATCAGCTCAAATATAAAATACATTTTCTTTGTCCAAGCTCACATCCCTTGTGTTTGCTTTCCTGAGAACTTGCATAATAAAGTTTTATTAGCCCAAATGTTCACACAGAGACCAATTTAGCCTTTCACATTAAAGTATACCAGAAGTGGTATATTTTGTCAGGGCAAGAAGACAGATGGACAAACTGGGACAAAGCACTGATTGAGGGCAAGGTTCCCTTAAATCCCTGGTTTACCTCCTATCCCAAGGAACTCACACAGAGATGAGTAAATGCCTTTCCAGCCAGGGCCACTCATGAACACACATGTTGCTATTTCCATGTGAACACAATGAGACAAAATTCCATTCTGGAACACTCTAATAAACCTGAAAGGAGTTGTTTTTTTATTTCTAACAACAGCCTGAGCTTGAGCTGTGTGTGACCTAAAAAGAGAATGGAATGCTCTGCTTTTGTATTTTTTCTCCCCTTTCCAAAGTGACTAGTTCTGCTGGTCTACTCTTGTGTTCTAATACTACTATCTTTCCCTGGTGAAGTCTGAACACTGCAAGCATCCCCACACCTTTTTTCTGATCACTGAAACTAATTTTAGCAAGTCACCTGACAGCTGACTTGCCAAAACTAAGCTCAACGCTTACTTTATGGAAACAACAGATGAACACCACCAGGCTGGGGGTGCCCGATACTTCCCAAGCATAACTGATGTTCTGATTTGAAATTTTATACCTCTTCAATGCCACATATATTAATTGTCTTAAACTTATGAAGTTTTAAAAGGCATAATAATCAACTAGACAGCTTTTGTTTCTGGGTCGTTTTTAATTGAAGGCCATCATACCTGAATCTTTATTTGTTTTGATCTGTTCTACATTTACAGAACTTTTCTCTATGGTTGCCTTCCATGGATACAATAAAATTTGGGTATTTGGTAACCAGTATGAAGAAACTGAAATATTAAAACACAGAGCTGTATTCATCATACAAGAAACTAACTTTTATAAAACTGTCCTAGAATCACAGGAAATTTTAATTTCTGCCTATTGTTTATATACTACTCAGTTCACTGCCAAAACTGCTTTAAATCACAATCTGAAAGTCCCTCATAGACTTAGAATTTGCTGAATTTAAATTATGTGAATATGACAAAAAGCACAGTTTGAATAGAGTTCAAATAAGTTAAAGTTAGATGGGAGATTTATCATCATGTAACAGAACAAGCCTGCTGAAATCTAAGTCAAATGGGGACACAACTAAATAACATCAACTTTTCAAAGTAAGCATCAGTTTTTGGGATTAAACTTGAAATTTAACTTGTAAGAAATATTAAATCAGAAGAGAGGGAAATCAACAACCTGTCAGTTATGATACTCATCTCGAAGAAATACATGAACGTCATTAAGGAAAGAAGATGGTTGATGGTCATGCAATAATACACCCTCCCAGAGTTACATAAATGTCTTTGTAGCTGGTGATAAAGTACAATCCTGGTCTTTGCTGATCTCTGGCTTGGTCACAGATTCGTATTTTTTTACAAATATCACATGATGCATCAACATGATGTGTGTACTAAATGTATTCCTTAACAATGAAAGTCGCGCAGATACATGAAGAATCATGTAAGAATATTAAAATGATTAAATGAATGAGAATGAGGGAAAAGCAGGACCCCATTCTCATTCCTGTGAAGGAACAGTATCCTGATAATTTGAAAGGGCATTGAGGATCAAGGAAAATTAACTTTCCAGCATAATGTAAATAAAACATTTGCCTCTGTGTCCTTCAACTACCTTTCATTTGAGCAAAATACTTCTCCCACAGCAATAAAGAAAATTAGGTTAAGTTTTAAAATACAGAAGCCCTGTACTGTAGCCAAATTAAACTATTCCAAAATACACTGTATTTCTAACTCATTTAAATAACAGTCAGCAAGTTCGGCTGACATTATAATTTGCTAATAATGCTTTTCAGCATTTTTAAGACAGCTACCCAACTTGTAGTCCAATGATATTTATAATGCATGATGGGATTTTTTAGGTTTGGCTTTGTGTTTTTTTAAGCTGAGAAGTGGTGACCTACTGATAATGTTCTTCCTCCATTACCAAAATATTAGGATTTAGCTGATGGCATGGGATGCTTTGTTCTAAAGCCAATGTAATGGAAACACTGAAGAATGTTTCAAAATCCCACAGTAAGCATGTGCATCAGCATTACACTGCTTCCCTTTTCCCTTCACCAGTTAAAGATGACCATAGACAGCTTCTGAGAGAAATGTCACCAGCTCTTGCTGAGCCAGAAAACAGCACCCTCACCCCCAGTATTTTTTCAATGAATGAAAGAACTGGTGGGTGGGTATCAGAACTGGATTTCCAACCTCTGCTCACAGGCTGTCAGTTATGGGAAGGATGTGCCTCCACCACCCTGACAAGTATCCATCCAGCACTGGCACAGAAATGTTCTTCTCGGTAGTTGGGCAGATAAAAGTTGAGTGCATTTTTAGCATCTTTCTGTCAGATTATACTTCAGTGTTTTAAATCATCAGTACCTGTGAGAAAAAGGCTGTTTGATCAGATCAGTGACCCAGCTATACCTGAGCTTCAAGTTTCTCTTCTAAGACTGAAGGTGTGTAAACAAGGACAAGTCACTCAGCTGTCACATTTTCAGGTTGATCATGACATGAAGAGCATAGATACACTCAAGGAATATTTAAATATCAAATGATACTTCATAAAGGGTCTTGAAAGTGAAGAATTATGCAAATATACTCACTACTACAACGAAAAATCTCAGAATAAAGGAAAAGCAATCCAGTTAGAAGACATGGAGGGAAGAAACATAGGAAAAAACCTTACTAAACTTCCTTTAACCATTCACAGAAAGAAAGGTAGTAGGATTTAGTTTTATGTTCCAAGACTGTGGACTTAATTCTAGATCCAATTTTTTTCCTCATTTGTGTTTCGGTTTTGGACACAACATGGGATCTAACATTCTCCCTGTCACAGCCTGTTGATAGGCACAATTTTTTTCAAGGGAAAGCACACTACCATTAGCACTATAATCTGGTTTTGTCTGGCCCTTTCAGCACCATTTTTCAAAGAAGGATTGTGAGACAAACCGACTGTTACTGATCACTGAAGTATGGTTCACATTCATGTATTTTCAATATGCACTGTTATTCTATTTTCTTGCTCTGATGTTTTATTCGAGTTTGTGAATAGATATGATAAGCAGTCAGTCTGCACTTTTCAGCAAGCAGAACTCAGATCTGCACTATGGTGGTGGTGGTGGTGAGTGAGGGCAGAGAGGAAACCCACTGATTACAATCTAGCACAGTTGTCTAAGTCTCTCTTTGTACAACCACTGCTTTCATTTCCAGCTGCTCTAGACTGTAGGAAATGCTCAGGTTTTGGTAAATGCACTGAGGTCAAATCAGTTTCTTCATACATGTATCTAATTTTCCCTCACTTCCATGTGCTGGTGAATCATTTTTTCCCAAAAATGGTCTGAAAAGAGGGAAAATAAACTATGACCCGCAACACCAAAATTCCCCACTGTGGCAGAAGCGTGATAAGTCCTTTAGTGACATGGACCTATTCCTCTGCTTCAGGCTCAACACCAAGAGCAGAGAGGAGAGAAAAGAAAAACACTGAGTGCAAGAACAGACTTGTGGCATTGCTGCTGACCATACTGCCAATTAGACAAAACATAACACACTGGAACGTGTTCTCTGAAAACCCTAAATCACATAGCAACTGTATGACTATATATTTTTGCAAGAGCAGTTCACATGAAATGTGTATTTTTGATGGAAATCTAATTCAGACCTGTGTTACTGTTGAGAACAGTTGAGTCTGTAGCACTCGCAGTGTTAACAGACTGTTCTTTGATTAATAGTTTTCATCTCTGTACTATGTATTTATGATTTGCACCTTCACAATCTACTACACTTCTCACAACATTTCCGACCAGACTGAACCTGTTTACAGATTTTGACTGTGTTAGGTACACGTGTACCACTTCACTTTGAAGATCAGAATACCAAATGTACTACTGTCTTTAATTAAGTACAGCTTATAATTTTTCCCACCTAGAAAATGTATTAGTAATGCAGGTATGCATCTGGTTATGTAAATGTCTCAGAAGTTTTAATGGAATGTTAAAAGAAAGAGCAATTTCAGCACTGTCTGGGTCTCAGAATTTTAAACAAAAGATTCTCCTTAGATTGACTCAACATTTTTCCAACTTAATAGTTTCCATTGAAATGATTTTATGTAAATCAATTTTGAGTGGAATAAAGACACTTAAAAGTTATCTGATTTTCTGTACTTTTCTTTATGAGATGCGAAATATTTGAGGCAGAATATTTAGTTGCATAATAAAGGCAAACTATGATAATAAATTAATTTTGCTATACATGCTCCTCCGATACAGATAATGAAAATGTTAATTCCTACATTGCAAAGATCCTGAATCTCACTGATATATTTTCTAATTTGTTATAGATGATCACATTCTTGGCTATAAATGTCATAAAAAGAAATACTTACTACTGTGCACAGTCAATCAGTTGATATTCATTTGACCTCTCGAAGCATGCCTTTACACCTTCATCATCCCAGAGCTTTTTTGCATGTTCAAAGAACTCCTGAAAATTGGAAATGAAATAAATCAGAGAACATGGCTCAATTTTTTCAATTCCCAATCTGTGCTATTCCTTCCCCCAACCTTCATGCTTTATGCTTTGGAAAATGATAGATTATACACTTACAGAAGAAAAACTATAAGCATTTCTTAGCAAAATGGCAATAAAATATACAAAACATATGGCTGCTGAGAATTTCCAGCTCATGATATATAATGAAGACTGTCTTCAAAATTCATGCCAGTCCATATATAAAATTTACTGCAAGTACAAAAGTTACTTAGAAGCATGTTCACTTCATTTTTAACTGAATTTATGCTTCTGTCATGGAAAAGGCTAAAAGTGATGCAAAAAGCCGCTCAGCTTATAAACATTAACTTTCCAGAGAAAGAACCAGCCTGTAACTTTATAAAGATTGCACAATTTTTCCTGAAAAACACAACTTTCCGCTACTTGGTATTTTCTCATGCAATATAATAACTTGATTGCAAGACTTTCAGAATCTTTGCTCAACGCTGCATCCTCCAAACAGCTGCCTGGCACAACCTGCTTTTCCTAGCAGTTATCCCAGGCCACCCAACCCAGAAATACCTGCCAGCAAGCTTAATTCAGAGTTATTTGAAAGAGGAATCAAAGCTGTCCTTGGTGCCGGTAAAGCCGCAGCCACACACATGCAGAGAGGTAGGTCCCACCCTGCCTGCTGGCTCCTTCATTTCTCCAGCCCCAGCTCTAGAGACTGAAGGACCCAGCTTGATTTAAAGCTGGGTATCCATTTTATGTTATATCATTACTAGTAAGTGACACTGTAACAGAGTTTTCCCAGGTACGTAGTTCTAAATTCAAATGAAGGATGTTTAGATGAATTAGTATTTCCTTTATTGTATGGTTCTTTCCTCCCTTGAACAAAATTGTTAAAGCAATATGTCAACTCAAACACAGAAGTTGTTTTCTTAACACCTCAACACACTGCTAATAAATCACTGGAATCCTTTGGTAAGTCACGAATTTGTGAAACCTAACAAATTGCTTTTCCACAGTTCAATTTGACTCTGTGTAAAATGGGTGTAATACCACTATTCACTTAGTGATTCTGTCAAAATTTTGCATAAACATCTGAATTCTGAAACTTTTCAGGATTTAAAACCTTTTGCCTTTTTTTTTTACCAACTATACCATGCACAATGTAGAGAGAGAGAGAGAAAATTCCATTCTTTAAGAAGTTTTGAAAATGTTAGAGAAAATAAGATATTAGAGTAGGCATGAGAAACCTTTCCAGAAAGTCTTGGATGAAGAGAGGAAGCAACACTATATACTGGCAGATGCTTATACTGCCCTTGAAATTTATTTATTCACTTGGTGAGGACATGTTTATTGAGTCTTTGTTCTTTTAATTACTTATGCAATGATTGTTCTAAATACTGCAGATCCACCTTTTGAAGTGATGCTACAGCTATTATGAACTCTCTGATCCTACAGCAGAAAAAAAGCAAAAACAAGCTCAAGAAAGGACAAGATACCAAACTAGAGCAGACCAAGAAAGCTGCCACACATAAGAGAGAGCATGACTACAAGAAAAAGAAAGAAATGGAAAAATCAAAATGACAGATACCAGAAACCATGGAACATTCCTCAAATATGAAGCATATGCTTGATTGATACTTGGGCATCGGCTGAATGCCTCTCACTTGCTGGCGTCTTTGGCCAAAGAAAAGCACTGCCTTCTCAGTGGATGGAGTGAACTGTGGGTAAGTGCCAGGTCCTGAGGCAGAAGGAGCCAACTCTCCATCCCCTCAGATGGGAGCAATGTTCCCATCCCTTTCTCCCACAGGCATTCACTGCTGCAGGTGTGGGGTCTGAGCACAGTGTGGCTGCCTTCCCCTTCTCCCCATCCAGGGGTGGGAATTCCCACCCACCCCAAAAGCCATCTCTAAGGAGAACAAACATCTAAAAACCAGTCCCATTCGGCCCCGCTGAGCCTACAAGAAGGGCAGGGGATGAGGAAGAGGTCAAAGTAAAGGTATACTTTTCTGAAGGATGGGATGGATTGAGATCAGTTGAAAATGTAAATAACAAAGTAAATAAGCAAACAAATTAATAAATAAAGTTGCATAGCTACAGTAGTTGCTTACTTTTGCTTTTACATCCTCTGTATGATCTTTATTTACTCTTTAAAATCTCTTCTGAAAAAGAGGCAATCATTTCAGCTCAGCTTCTTGAGACCCTACAAATATGTTGTAAATGCAGGGTTTCTGTATCATACGCTTCAAATATTTCCACCTGACCATTATGTCTCAAAGCAGTCTATTTAAAATGACTTCCAGACTTCTAGTCCTAAGCAAATCATATAAAACAGAGCAAATATACTTCCCTCATTAGAATGTACTGATCTACTGCAGAGGAGTACACTTGATTGCAAATTGCCTCCCACACAGCTAGCTACTCGATCCTTCCTTCCCAGGTGACTAAAGCTTCCAGAAAAATCCTGTTTCATATCAAGGTGCCACGTACCATGATCCAACTTTTCACACTTGTTTTTAACCCTTCTCTCATCTGCTGTAAGTTCCTCAGTATTTTTTCTGTTCATCTGCATAAGGCCCCTCCATTGCAAGCACAGAGGAAGATTCTGCACATGGCAAACATGTCTGGGTGCCAGCCCCCTCTCCATCGCAGGACAACATCCAGACAGTGGTTACCACATCAGCTTCAACCCCTACAACCAAGACCTTTGTGCCTGACCAGCCTTCCAACAATCACTCCCCTCCCCGCCCCTCAATCCTTTCAACTCATTCCTATGAATCCCAAAGCTTGTCACTTCTTCCTCCTTCCTGACGCATGGCCACTGTGGCCACCTCAACAGCAAGCAGGCTCTGGTGTAGGCTTTGGGCTCTGCCTGCCCTGCAGCACCTGCTTTGGGGCTCTAGTACCCTTCGGGTGGCAGCCACAGTTGGCAATTCCTGTCATGGGGAAAAGCCAGGATAATTCAAAGAACAGAGAATTCAGCTTTGCTCCAGCTGTAAGGGAAGATGGATTAAAACATTTTAAAATGTTACCTTAGGTCAGGAAAACACAAATAAGGTTTTTAAGAGTAAGCTCTGACCGTAGTAGCTTACATTCTGAGTTGGTCAAACTAAGACTTTCTTAAAGGTGTGACTCCTGGAAAGTGGTTTTTCAATTCTTAGGAGTCACAAGCCAGGTCCTTTAAGAAATGTCAACTGGGACAGAAGAAAACAGGGACATGGTAAATCACTCTGGTAATCTGATACACTGTGTTTGCCAGCACATGCAAGTCTTCTACCAGATTAAAGTCAACAAAATCTATTAAAAATATTTAGCATACTGAAGAGAACCCGGAAATAATGTATTGTGCCTGAAAGCAGAAAACCACCTACATCATGAACAAACAGAACACCTGCTTCAACCAAACTTCCTTTGGGATGAAGGCACCTATGAATATACATGTAAAATAAAACAATCAACATATTTTTAATGTAGTATTTTAATTGGAGCATTAAAGAAGGAAATGATAATGCTTTAGATCTCATAAGTTAGAGGTGCCATGAATTGCAGGTACTTTTTACATTGCATACATTAATTTACACTATTTATATAAGAATTTATAGCGATCACTAGACCATACAAAACCTTGATGTGCTATTTGGATGTCATCAAAATGAAGATGTGACACACAACATCTCAAATATTTATTAATATAAAACCATTTTTAAATTTTCCACTCTTCCTGAGGCAATCCAAAACCCCAGCCCTGCATTTCTGAACCTCCTTTTCACTAGCAGATACATTTTGCTATAAATAATCACATATCATCCAAAAATCATGAAAAGCCATAAGCAGGCTATGATTACTTTTTTGTTTTCAGAAGAAAATAAACTCAGATATAATGTACAGTACATAAATGTAAAAACACCCTGAGCTGATATCACTGTTTTAAACAATAGGCTATTTTTAATGTGTTTTGAAAGGTCTTGTAAAAATATTTTTACTCATCTAATTCAGGGAAAATTTTTCTGATTCAATGTATTCCCATACATAACATTCCAAGAAAACAATACAGGTAACAAATGTAATGTACTAACAGCTAGGCTTCAGGGTGCTGTTTTTCAACTTTTTCTTACTAGAAGTTACAGCTTGGTCTAGAAACTCAATTTCCCTTATTTTGGAAATAAACTTATTTATTGGCATGTTACCTTAGAAACATCCTCCCCCTTATAACTCCTACAAAAAATTTTCAAGTAGCTAAGAAATGGAGTTCTTTCACTTTTTAGATACCTAAATTTGGAATAAATACTAGTGATGATTAAATTACATATCTTCATGAACAGATCTTTTAAGTATTTTGGAAAAAAAAACTTTACAAACCACAGAAGGTCATGTTAGGTCAGGAATACAATTTTTATTCTACTAAGATTCTTTCTGCCTTCCTTCTGAATGAAGCACACATTTAACAGCTATCCTGATATCACCTTTCAGTCTCCCAGAAAGTGGAACGTAGAAGGCTCCATCCAGAGCCATATTTTCTACTTCTGTTAGTATATTGTAAACATGGAAACACTGCTTAGATCAATGTGAAGTCAATCTCCCTCAAGCCAAAATTTATGCTCTTATTCTCCTAAAATTCAGGACTGTCAGGACTGTAAGACAATTTCTCATCTGAAACACAGATTAAACCTGTCTGATTACCTGACAACCACTTAAAGAAGTGGCAAATGTTACACATTTTCATAGTTCTGCCATTGTGGGTGTGAAATGAAGTCATCACCTCTATTCTGAATTTCAGTTACTACTTCTTCTCTCAAGTACTTAACCAAACAAAAAGTAAATCACACAATGCATTAAAAATTCCCACCTAACACCTCCCTAACTCCCAATGACAATTGCAGTGCAAGATGATCCAGAGAATTAATTCACACAGGAAGGGAAGTATGTGCCTTCCTGCTGAGCAGGGTACTTGTACCTCCCAATGCATAGTGCAGGGGTCATGTGTATATACACACATACAGGCAGTCCCAGTCTCTCATCCATGGAACTGTGAAAACATTTTGTGCAATAAAGAAGTGACAACTGATGGGGAACATTGTAATACCATAAGGATGAAACCCAGTGGAGTCAAATACAGGGTGTATAGGCAAACTACCTGAAGGGTTTTCTAAATGAGGCACGTTTGACTCTGCAATTCAAACAATATCCTCTGAAGCATCCTTTTCTGTACCAAAACTGAGGTCAAAACCGAACTGGATCCATCAGCCTGCAGCCCAAGTCACAGAGCATGACAGCAACAGCAAACAGCAGGATGCTGTGCTGTTACAGAAGATGACAAGACAGCCACATGGTGTGGGAGAAGTGGCTGGGAAGAAGAACTCTAACCTAGCACTTTCATCTCTTCCCACAGAACTGTGAGGAAGCCTTTTTCCATGTGGTGTCCAGGGGATGATCAGAGTGATTGCACCGTGGGTGATGGGATGCTCAGCCAAGCTCCATATCATGTTCCAGAAACCATCACAGCTCCTGGGGCTGTCTGCTGCTGCCCTGACAGACACCACAAATCTGATCAGTGTATCAATATTCTGTTGGGTTTTGCAGCATAAGACTTGTAAAGTAACAGAAGAATGGCAATTTTAAAAAGTTTGTATTTGAGCCAAGCAAACACCTGGAATTTAACATTATGAAGCCAAAACTACTTTTGTGGATCCCAGACTCTCTTGTAAGCATCTATAGCCTCTGTTCACCGTAGACAGTCTCCATTTTGAGAGCCTGACTTTAAACTTGAATCCTAACCCAGCGTTTAACTGATGTGGTTGTAAACTGATGTTCCAAGAAACCTGCAAGAAACAGTGAGTGACAATCTGCCCCAGTGACTCCAATTATCACTGCTTTGCTTGTACCAAGTGTAGCAACTAATTTTCTATTAAAATTGCTCTTCATCCCCAACATCTGGGTGCAAATGCAAGCTGTGTCAACAAAAAATATTTAAATGGATTTAATGATTGGGCGAACTACAAGGTAAGGCACCCAAGAGAGAAGGAAGCCTGCTCAGTTACCTCTTGCACAAACAAGTACAGCCTCTTGATAATCAGCCTCTTGTTTACAAGTTAAAAGTGTCCCTTATGGCTCAGTCAGCTCTCCTTAATGCTTTATGAAATGTTCTGCCTAACAAGGGAGTTGTTTTGCTGTAGGTATACAAAATGCAGCTGTTCAGTCTCCTAATGCCCACCATGAAGACAGGCAAACAGTTAAAATTTAATAACAAAAGAAGAATACATGACTTGAATTTCCCCAACAGCAGCATTGTCAAAACCTTCATTAGCACCAGAGCAATAGCACAAGAAACACTGCAACCATGTAGTGAGGGGTGGCCAAGTGGCACACAAGGACCATGCTCAACAGTAGGGTTCAGATGTTTCTAAAGAACCTGCACTTACAGTAGATTAATTATACAGAAACCTTTAGGAAAAGTACAACCTCCACCCCCTGCAAAAGTATTTTCTGTTGTAATTTGTGGGTGTGCAATAATCAATGCAATTACTCTGCTAGTTAGTGAGTCATTCTGATAGGCATAGCAGTAGTTTGGCCTCTAACCCTCCTCCAAAACCTAACTTCAGATCTGTCAAAGAGAATTGCAAGATAATACACCCAGATCTATCTTCTATTCATTTTCATTGGAATTATTTTGTCTTTTTTTTAAGGCCAGATGCAAGAGTCTTCAAGCATGATCAGTCTGCACTAAGCATAACCTCAGTTCATTAGAGCTGAACATGTTGGGGCATCTTATATTCCAAGGAAAAAAACCCTAGTATATTAATTGATAGGAGAATCTTACCTGACTTGCAAGTATAAGGAAAGAAGCTGAGGCAATAAACAGCACTTACAAATGTATAAAAGCACACAGCTACCACATGCCACCATCTAATACCGTTAGACAAAATGTGTCAATTGTGGAACTCACTGACAGTGTTCAAAAACCATTCAACCAGCACAGATATATTCTACATCCCTTTCTTGAAATACTTCTATGACTTCACTTTTAAGCTCTTACTCTACACTAAATTTCCAAGAAGTGTGTGCAGTTGAGGGATCAGCCTGATCGCCCTAGCAGTTCTATTTCTGCCTGCTGGAAACATGTTCCATCTGCCATCTTATTTTATAGAAATCAACAAGTTCAACTTTCACAGATCACAAAACTCATCTGCAAGGTCTGAGAAATATATTAATACATGGTTCAAACTTGTATCTGTCAAACACTTATAAAAAGGTCTGAAAGGTCCTTAGATCATACTAGCAAAATGATGACATGATTTTGTGCTTTCGTAATATTTTGAGGCCAGCACTGTGGTTTGGATAGGCTTTGCAAATAAGAATACCTTATAAGTCAAAGAACAGTTTCATGTTTTTCTTTTACTACCTGTTAATTAGTGGAGCTCATTTTTTGAGCTAGACAACAAAGCTTTTATCATACTAAAACCAAAAAATCTCTGATTCAGTCTTCTAGTTTCCATTTTAACTGTGTACTACAAGTTTCAGTCTGTTCAAATCCTAGAATGCTGCTGCCTACCTGCTATTTTAAGGGGGCACCAAGCTCTCTACTAAGAAAAGGAGATATAATTTAAGCAAATTACTTAGAGTATATAGTGCCTAAGAATGTGTCGAGGATGGAAAGCTCACACATATTCTTTTCCTTTAAATTATGTTGGTTTCGGAGAGTTAGGACCTCTCTCTGTATATAACAGCTCTTCATTAACAAAAAAAAAAAAAACACCTCTCAAAATATTTGTGAAAGCAGTTAAAGATGCATTACACAATCCCACAATATTGCTGCCCTTTGTATTTCTGAAGCACTTGTGAAAAGAAAAATGTAGGTACTGTTATAATTCCCTCAAGGAAAAGTTTTTGTGGACAACAGATGATGACAAAGCATGAAATTAAACTGCGAGTGCTGAACAAGATGCAAAAAGAATGAAAAATATGTAATGACTTTGCAAAAAATTGGGAACAGGTGATTTATCCCTGTTATCAAAATGCTGCTTACATAGCTGTCTTTGTAGAGCACTGAGCCTTGAAACTGCAAAAATTACTGAAAAACACATAATATGGATGTCACCTGTACTGGGAGATGTTTGCTTGCTGTTTACTTATTGAAAGCAGTAACAGCAGCATGAAAATGTACAGATTCTGTATGCCAAAATTAGTTTCTTAAACTGACTAGGTAAGACTAAACAGAACAGCGTGTGTGTGGAATAAAGGATGGCAAATCAGCCCACAGCGCTTTTGTTACTGCTTCTGGTTCTGCAATCATTTAACTCCTGGGCCTTTGCAATGAACACCATATTCAATTTTAAGTCAATATAACATCCAGTCAATGAGTATATACAAATCACTCTGCAATCCTTGATAAAGGAAGGGACTGTTACAAAATTTACAAGTGCTGCTGTTAGACATTTATTATAAAGTGGTAAACTTGAAGCATTTTATGGCAGGAAATACTATCGAGATTTTTATTTTCAAAACATCGGCCAACAAGAAGAACTTACGTGCTGTAACATGGCAGAATTGGATCTGAATCCTCCCTGATTATAAATCACAAATAACATTGTATTAGATCACATTTTGTATTAGCTGCATAGCACAGCAGTCTTCTATTCCATGCCACAATATATTTGGGCACAATTCAGTACAAAAAATGGAGATCCTCCCGTGGATTGTTATTTCACCAAGTAGTGAAAATCATGGAGTTAATTCTCACCTGCTGCTTTGAAGAGATAAATCTAAATGTGTACTTTGTCACCTTTTGACACTGAGAACCTGACCCCCTATTCAAGTTCCTTTCAGCCCTTCTTACAAGTCTGCCTCTGTTGTCATTACTCAGAGGATGGAGACTCCCCCAAAGAAGTCAAACCACTGGAGCACAAGGCTGAGGGGAGGCAGCTCTTCCCTGTCCCCAGGCAGCTCTCCTGACCAGCCTGTAGGGAACCCCTGCTGCGTCTGTAAATACAGTTTCAGAGTGAAGACAAATGTCCAGTGAGCTGTACAAACACAGGACTGCAGCCTGTAATTCTTCCAGTGCAAAAAGCTTCTACTACTTCCAGCTCCAACTGTTTTCCTTAAACCAGTTTTGAAGGTTATTCATCAAGGAACTATTTCATGCTCTAATATGCACTTTATTATTTGTAAGTTATTTCCTACCAGACAAGTGGTTTGCAAGGACAGAGAACTCTCATTTCCTTTTATAGATTTGATTCGGAAATAAATGCTGGCAACGTCATGTGACAAACAGGCAGCATCCACAACTTGAGCAACTCTCATAATTGTATCAGAAAGTAATGGAAAAGCCAGTCTGCTGCTGCCAAATCTATTTAGCCTCCTACTCCTCTGCCCGAGTTTTATCTAAATTCTTCAGCATTATATCTTCTTTTGACACTTCTTCCTGTCCTTATCCATGTGCAAAGACTAGCTTCAGCACACTTACTCATTCATAAATATTTATAATAGTAGGAAAGGCAATACAAGTCTCTGTGGCTAAACTAAACTGAGTTTCCTGAAACTTTTTCTTCTAATTAACAACCACAAGTATAGATATATGTACACAACTAAGGATTTCCTATGAAAAGCAAAAAACTTTTTTGTCTTTTCTAGCTGATAGTTGTTGTCTTTTAGTTTTGGGAAATGACTGGATACAACTGCATGAACTAGTACTTTTGACTATCTGAAAGTAATGTATTTTAAAGGAATCCTACAATTTGAAGATGTGCTTACAACGTTTATGGATGCAGAATTACTCTATCTTATTATTCAGTAAGATTAAGGTATCTTAATAAAGCTTTGAGAAGTAATACAAATAAATCTTAGCTGCAATTTATATAATTTCAACATTCTTCTAATGCCAGTTCCCACAAATCTAGTGCTGATGAGCCCCAGAAATCAACCTTTTCAGACTAATTTAGCAGAAATTTAGCTAGCAACTTCAGAAAAGTAAAATTTTTGATTCCTGCTATTTGGTTCTCAACTCCCATTCTGAAGAGTACATAATTTTCAAGAATTATGATAACAACATCCTATTATGTATACCATGGAAGGAATGTATATACAGTAACAAATGAAACTGTTGAGGCATCAGAAGCTAAGTAGTTTTTGTTAGCCCATAAATATTTTTACCACTCAGAAACTGCTTAGAAGTCAACAGAAATCCATAGGAATAAAAATCTGTGTCTTTATGAATATAGATGACTAGAGATAATTGACAACTTGTGGATGGGAAATTCTGTTGGAATTCAGAGCTGAGAGTCACTAAGGGAGCCCAACTGTTTGGCATGTAGATGTTTCCAGAGTACCTGAAAAAAATACTTTATAGAGCTTAAGATAGCTTCTTCCCTTTTCCCCCAGTCTTTTATTTACTGTTTGCTGCAGGATTATTTCTCACTTCAAATGCAATCTAACATGAAAGCTGCTGATCAATATTGTAAACAGATGATTAGTGTCTTGTGACTGCCAAAGAACTGCTAATGAATCTCAACAAATGATGCTGAAGCAGGGACATGAGGTAAAATAATTGAATTGAGGGAGATAATAAAACTAGGTAATTCCTTCAGTTTAAAAGGCAAATATTGCCAGAGCTCCTTAAACAGAAAGAAACTATTTACACTTGTCTCAGAAATGGTAGGAAATCCATTTCATTGGATTAATTAAAATCAAACTGCCACCAACTGCAGCACTGCCTACCTGAAGTAAAACATGGAATTTGTGAGTTTGAGGTCATTGATACTGGACCCTTCCAACTGCAAGAAGTGAGGTGAGACTCCAAGGAGCCCCCCTGAACCTTCTCTCCCTTCTCTTTCCTTCAGGTACTACTTAGCTACAGAGCCTGCCAGAACCACCACAGGTCCATCAGCAACCTCCCTGCAAGACGAGTGGTTGCACACGAACAAAAAGGACCTGCTGGACATTGCAGGGGGTGAACAAATTTAATTCAGCTGGATCTGGAGAGAAAACCTGACAGATATGTGCCAGTTGTGAGTGAGGCCTTGAAACAAGTGAAGACAAGTCAGACAAGGACTTTTGTTGCCATTTGTTACAAAACTCAACCAACCAACTTCAGAATGAAACAGAGAAATGAATAATGTCTTCTAGCAGTAAGCACTCTGAATTTCTAGGGAAATTCCATTCCACAGACATTCAGTCTTTTATGACCGCTTGCTTCCTGTGAATGACTGAAAGAGATGGCTGGGCAACAAAAGCATACAATTTTGTCCCTACTCTCTAGACATCTCCTTGAAGAATGCCAGGAACAGGTGTATTGTAGACTATGGCCTTTAAGCAACCACAAATTTTTGAGAACTGAAGGTAGTAAAATTATTAGTAGTTACTTTTAATTAAACAAGATTCTCTTCCTCTCTAGCTGCCCACTGATCCATTGTTTATTAGCCCATAGCTTTTCCAATTTTTTAACGTGAAATACACTAGTGAGGGAAAGAGCATTCTTCATTAATTCCATCAAAGACTTTTTGGCAGCTAAACCAGAAAATGTATGTAAACACCAGAAGTGAAATTCTTGATCATTTGTAGCAAATCCAAACCTTAACACTGCAAAATAAGCCAATATCTACATTTAAAGCAAACAAAAAATATTTAAATACACACTGGAAAAGCTGTTTATTTCCAGGAAAAAAATAGGCATTGACTTGGAGAACTCATGACTCTAAACAGTACTTTGATCTGTCACACTTGGTGTATGGCACATTTGGTTAAACATAAATGACTTCTTCATATGGAGCTATTTCTGCTTTCAAGCTGGGGATTTCTTATCTACCTTTTAAAGACTGAGGTTTATTTTTAATGCAATATAATTCAATTAAACATTTGACAAACTTTTAAAGTTATTTATACATTTAAGTTCATTACAGATTCATTGTGTAAGAGGAGGAAATTTATGTAAGTACTTTGCTTTTCATGATTTGTTTTTTACAAGACCATACTTTAAAATTGTATTTATTCTGCAATTAAAAAGGCAACTAAATAATAGAGCCTTCTGCCTACAATACTTTTGTTAGTGTAATGTTTTTTCACAAAGATTTATTTACATTAAACTATAATAAAATGTGGATAAAGAGCAGAATGATCTTAACAAGAGAATAATGATCCACAAACCAAAGTTGTGTGACTTTTCTATTCAAAACTAAAGGACACTCAAGTCCCTTATATAAATTACAGTTTTTGTTGCTCAAAATCATAAAAATATAAATTAATTGTCTAACACATTCATTGACTTTTAGGAATCATATTGAAATCTGACAATAAAAAAAGTATTTTAACTAACTGGCTCTTCAATGCACTGTATTTGTACAGTTTCTACTTAATGTTTCCCCACACAGCTGAGTATTTAGTGCTGTCCTTGGGCACTGGATGCTTCCCACACAAAATGACTGTACTGAGAACATACAGGTTGCAGCAAATCTCAGGAAGGTTGGAGGACATTTTGCTTTTGCACCCCCAGGCACTCGGTGCAATGGGACCCTGATGTTAATTTGAACCTTTAAATACATAAACTCCTGTGCAAGGCTCCAGTGGCCATTAGCATCCTCAGACTTCCCAGATGGGGCAAGGATTTAAGCTGTTGTTTGCTCCTGGTGAGCAGACTGGCAGAACTGTACTCAACATAGCCTAAGCAGGCTGCTGCTCCCTTGAACAATTATTAAAAATGTAGAGAAAATGCTGGCTTCCTAAAACGGCATTTTACTACCTCAGCAGTTGCGCTTCTGTTGATGGCGACTGCTGTGGACAACTACAAATACCTTTTTTCTACATATTTGGTAGAAACAAGATGGCAAGCACACTACCCCAGTTGATTAACAACAGCTACAGAATCCATAGAGCTACATCACACATGAAGATGAAACGCAGGTCTGCAAACAAATCTTAAAATAGCATAAATAAACATAGTTCAATGGTCAGTAATTGATCCATGATCATCTTGTTTATGATACCATTTTAAATTACAAGTCAATGCTACCAGCCCCTTGATGCACAATTATTATCCAGTTCATTACTACATATACTTCTAATGGTATGAGCTGGTAAACTGCAAGATATTTATTATCAAGAGAATACTGAAAAGTTATTTTCCCTTTAGAAGAAGCAAACAACAAGATAAACATATCTGCTTCTACTGAAGTAAACTGGCTAGCAGGACTCAAGAGACATTTCAGGTTTTTGGTAAAGCAACAGGCAGCCAGAATATTGTATTTGCCATGTTTCAATTATATAATTTCTAAAGACTCATTCTAAAATAGATGCCAACGATTAGACAGCTAGCTGAACTGACTTAATATATTTCAAAGATCTTAAGTGGCTCCTGTTACTCTAGGTAAGCTGACTGAATTAAACATTTCCAAAAGGAAAACTGCATTAAGTTCCTAAAAATATGGTAGAAAATAATTTGCAACAGAAGAGGACAACAAAGTTATGATGGAGTACCATTAAATAAAATAGGTATCTTTGTTAGGTAGCAGCCACAAAAAGAGAGTTGATACATATTAAAAAAACACCCCAAGAATTTTATAGAAAAGTTGTAAACAGTTCTGTTTGGTTTTCTTTTTTGTTTTTTCCTTTTTTTTTTTTTTTTTTTTTGCTTAGAGACAGATATGGGTCATATATCACAGAGTTTTGCTAGATTAATTACACCTGATCAGCATATGAGGAATGCAAACCTGTGAATAGCAGCAGTGTAAGAGCAAAAAATCTAATGTAAGTGTAAGTATTTCACAGGAGTGAGCTTCTGATAGCTTAATTGCATCATTCAAAAAACATGATTACAATGGTGGAAAAAATCCTTAGGTCAGAATACCTACTCTACCTTGACAGATCAATGCAGATACACTGTATTCATATGCTGTATGAATTTACAAGATATAATTTAATTGGCATCACATTTTCGGACATTATGCTCCCTGTGACAAGAACAAAATGGTTATTAAACTTTTGGTGAAATTGTGACATTTATCAGGCTCACTCATCAGTTCTACATTTTGTAATATAAATTTTATATTTACACATTGTTTTTATATATCAACATAACAAAAAAATAGACCTTTTTAAAGTTTCAGTTCTCAAAATATATGTCCTTGCAAACATAATCTATAGCTACTAATTTTTAAATGTTATTGACCTGTGTATCTATTTTCAAATTTAAATAAAAAAATTCTAATGGCAACTTATAGAACAATCAAAATTTTCTTCTGAATATATCAACTTATTCTCCATTAGGGCAGTATAAATCTGGTACACTGCAAAATGCAGAGTCAATCCTGTGACTTGGAAATTTTCCCTTTGTAGATTTACAGCCACATCAGCAACTATTGACATATAGCAACTAACACTTGCCTGCTCCTAATCAAGATTACCAGAAACAAAGTTGGAAGACCACAGATTATCTAACATACCTCCCAGAAAACAGCTGCTCTGTGGCAGTATCATTAGATTATAAATCATAAACCAGATGTAAGATTCTATGTCATAAACCACAATGTAGATGCATCAATCTTTTAGTTCTTTAGTTAAAACATTAAGTCAACAAATAAAGTGCTTAAATCTGAAAGTATTTCCCTCATCAGTCATATTTTGCTACTCATCTCGGCCCTTAAGAAAAATCAGAAATAAAATGTATTGTAAAATAATGTCAGCATGATTAGCATATCTATTTGCATAACATCCAAACTGCTCTATCCCATATGGAGCATTTAGTGTCAGCACTAACAACTTAAAACATCTCTTCGAAGAAAAGCACGCACTTTATTTGTGGATGCACTGACTTTTCTGTAATGGCTTGTAAAACACATCAGTCACCTCTAGTCTAACTCGGGGCTCTCATGCTGTCATGCCAAACCACTGGGAAGCCCGAGCCAGAGGATCACAGAGGCCATTCCTGGCTTTCCCCAGAGGCAATCACCCACCCTCCACATGGAGCAGCTTCCTGAAAATGGTCATTCTCTCCTTCTTTCCAAGGGCCACTGCCCAGGAAAGGCAGTGCCCTGCACAGACACCCTCACTGCCTCTTGGAGTCTTGGGGTGGGAGCTCAGCTGAGCCAGTGTGAGGAGAGAGATGGAGACACCACTGGATGGGATGCCCAAGCTTTCCCTGGGCACTGACAGTGCCCAAGGTAAACACCAGCTGCACATGCACAGACTACGCTTTAACTGACTTGGAGTTAAAACTTCTACGATAGATAAATCAAACACATCACTAAATAATGGGACAAGAGATCCCATTATCTTCAGCTTTACAAAACCAGTCAGCATTCTTATCATGTATGAAAAAAAAATCTATTTTTACTAAGTTCTACACTAATATCCCATGGAAAACAAGTGTTTTCCATCTCTCTCTATGTATAAACAGTAAGAAAAACTCATGTGCTCTTCCAAAATTACTCAAGCATAGGTCAATTCAGCTGTACTTCAGCTGCAACTGAAGCATGTCAAGCTCTATCATGTATCATATAGCTCACTTTTCACATGTTTATCTGGGATTATGTATCTTGCTTACACAACTTGGAGACAGACCCAGGGCAAGCGTGTGAGAGTCCAAGTAAATAAATAAATAAATAAATAAATACCTTTCATACCTTTGCTTTTTGTTCAAGAATTTCATTTTCTCTTAGAGACTTGTGTTTAAAAATTATTTTCTAAAAATGAACAATCAGTCTTACCCAGATCACTGCAGAATTATAAAAAGTGGGAAAACCACTGTAGTACTATCCATTTTATTACCTATTTGATGCTAGCTGAAAACTATTAAATATTCTATCAAGGCTTATCACTTCCAGTGTTCCATCTTACTTTTTCTGAACTGTCTGGACCATGCAGTCTATGAATTTGCCATGATTTTTTAAGAAATGGGGGATTTTGGTAACAATCCTATTTCAGTATTTACTATAAATAATACTGTAGTAAGCCCATCATGCTGGCAGAAGTATAGCACACTACAGGAAATACGTGTTCTTGGAGGTGATTTGGATTGAGCAATTGGGTAGTGCTTTGAAGAGAAATTATTCAAGTCCCTGTTGGCACATTCAACATGAGTAGGTCAAGTATATGGCTAGATGTTGTGCTATTCTTTGCAATTTAATAACAGTGCAAATATGAATTGAGAATATTTCTCCCATACAAACATAAAAAAGCAATTATAGCCATATCAGCAATGAAAAAAATACGAAGTACACTGTGATTGTTGGTTTGCTGGCAAATTTCCATGCAATAATCCTAAAAAAACTACCTAAGAAAGTTTCAAATGTAACAATAATGGTTTTCAGAGATGATCTGGAAAACAAGTTCTGCTTATGGAACTGGTTTTTGTATTAAACTTTATATATTTCAGTCAGATTCCCCAAACCACTTAAATTATGGGCAACAATATAATGAAAGGGAATCATAATACTTTAGACTGCGGTGTTCTAGGACAAAATCAAAGATAAATCAGCTTTTCTAACCCAAGAATCCCGGGTAGTAGACGATTGCCTGACTGGGGATTTTGCCTGACAAAAGGGGTAAAAGCTGCAAAGTGATGTTTCTCACTGGTTTCTTAAGGACAAGGGTAGGTAGCATACATGACAAAGAGAAACAGCAAACAAGGAAGGTTCTGGGGGCAATAACTCTTTCCTTTCTAGGGCATAAACCACCACCAAGGACAGCAGAAGGAAAAGCAACAACCTTGGAAGCATCTGCCTTCAGCTGAGCATATCCTCCAGAACAAGTATGAACACAGGATGGGAACGTGCTCGCTGCAATGACAGCTTTGGTCCAGGTCTGTTTCTCTTCTATACTCAAAGTATAGGTTGTGGGGAAAAATTTTCTTAGATCTATATATGCACCCTCTTTGAAAAATGGTCTGAAGAACATGGCTGTATATCACTTAATATCAGATGCAACATTTCCACTTTTAGAGAAACAGACGTTTTTGAAACACTACACAAAAACGTGCTTAGGTTCCACATTCAAGCGGCGTTGAAGTTTTGAATCAGTGGCACATTTCAATCTCCAGAACATTTAATTTCTCTCCTATTTGTAAAGCTCCTATGATATGGTTGAGATCTAGCCTATGACTAGATCCTTTGTACCAGAAAAGAGACTCTTCCAGCCAAACTGTTGGGAGAAAAAAAATTTATATAAATATATATATAACTATATATATATACACACATATATATATATCCCTGAACCTCTCTTCAGGTGGGGAGCTCCCTCTCCTTTATCATGCTAGCTCTCAAGCAAGATATATGTTTTCAACATGATTTTGATTTTACTTGATGTACTGTTAAAAACCATCTTATTCTAATATGGGTAGATTGGAGGTTATTTTTTATTCCAAACTGGTTATCTATTCCACTTTAAAGCTAGGAGAAGAAGGGAGAGTTTGGAGAGAAATAAAGCATTCCAAATAATATGAATATGAGAAAAAGAGTAAAATAAATATTCCTAACAGGAAATTAGGCATTCTTAAGACAAACTTTCAAAACTTGAGGTAAAAAAGGTCAGTTCTAATGACTAATTTGTTCACTTGACAAGAATTCACAACCATCACAGCCAACCCTCTGGCAATTATAAAAATGCCCTGACTGATGCTGTCTTGTGACTTTGACTGTATTTTTCAAAAAATATTACATAAAAGAGTGATTTTTAGTTATTTTTCTCTGGCAGTCTAAAACTTTTACTTTCTTAATTTGATTTCTAAGACCTCTCAAGCAACAAATAGTTTTAATGTGAAGAGTATTCCACTTGAGTGACATCAGTGTATGTAACTCACTTAAAATCTGCAGCAGACATTGTGATTATTTTAAAGGACAGGGGAAAAATATGTAAATTTGGTTATGATGGTTTATCTTCAGATTTTAACAATGTAAAGTATTCAGGAGAAAACAAACGAAACAGCAAGAGACAAGCAAAAGCATCTCAGAATATGTAAGGAGTGAACTGAGTCACTGAAAATTTGTTTTCCTCTTTCTTCACAATTTTCAATTGGCCATCCAATTAATCTGGTAGAGAATGTCATAACTCTGTTTCCTTGCCGATAAAACCATAGAAAATTTGCAGTAGTCAAAGCAGAGAAAATAAAAAAAAATCTGTGATTTCCAACATTAATCATGTAATTGAATCTTTGCTCTGTAAATCAGCTTCAGCACCTATCCTAAGCACCACCCTCATAGTAACTATGGGAAAAGTACTCAGAACCCATTGGTCCTCAGGAATTAGTATAGCAGGTAAGAGGAAGAATGGTGTTTGATCTTGGAGATTTAGCACTAGAGTTGCCTGTTTTTCAAGTTCTTCTATGGTAAAGTAGCAGAAAGGAAGTGTTATTAAGGAAAGCACTCTAGCTGCAAGGGATGAAAAGATCCACATTCATTTCTGCATGTGACTCTTAACAGTAGTCTATGCAAAAAAAACCAACAAACCCAAATATCTGTACCCATATTGCTCTGCTCTCCCTGTGCTGTGGGTTTTTTTGAGGAACCTTTGTTTCACCTTAGCTCATATATTTTAATGTATCTCCATCTTGTCAATTGGGCTTTAAGGTATTTTTGACTTTCTAACTTGTATCAACACTAGTCAAATTAAAAAATTATCCTTGATTTTGTAACAACAGAGATAACAGAGAATGACTTTACACTATAGTCTGTGTTACTAATCCTAAAAGGCAAAATGTACCTATTATGTTCTCTTTCTACTGACAAATTTTATCTCACTCCTGAAATACTAATTAAAAAATATTCCTTAATTATTTAACATTGAACTATTTTTCCCCTTTTGATTTGGCATTTCAAAAGTTAGAATTATTCAATACAAAATAAATAAAAATTCAGCTGCAGCCAAAAATGACATTTTTCTCAATTAAGTAACACCACTGCATGAAAAGAATGTAAGCAACATCTTGATTTCTATATGTGCTTGCATAAAGTCAAGGCAAACATTTTGTAAAACTTTCACAGAATACTTAACCCAGTAATTTCTAATCATCCTAAATGAATGGCAAAAATGCACTCGGTAGAATGTGCACATGCTTACACAAGTAGATTATTATGAATGCTATCAGTAAGAACGATAATTTGCAAATGATTAAACTGCAAAGATAAATAGAAGGTCGATTTTTATAACTTGATTCTGGCTTTGCCTAAAAGGATTGATGAGAAGCTGGTACAATTGTCAAATAAAGTCCTGAATCTCCATTTTAGGCATCTATTTATTTCAACAAAATTCCTAAGAGATACACCATTTACAAGAATTAATATTTTCTATGGTCAAGGAATTCTGAAACTATTCTTTATATGAACATAACTTACTTATTTTTATTCAGTTTCTCATACAAGACTTGAGACTTTATTTACATGGTAGTTTTATTTAAGGCTATGTTTTTCTTGAGATTCAGAAACAGGAATGCTCTTACATTTTTTCATATTATCCTCCCAGCATATCCTAGATCCAACACGGGTAGCTTCATCCTGAAAAATGTATCAGGACTATCCTACATCCCTGCACAGACGTTCTTTGCTCTTTTAATTTCCTAACTTCTCTGTAAGAATGAAGTCGAGAAGGGGGCACTTTTCAACCCGCCCTTTACAAGTTGTTACAATACTTCATGGAGTAATAGTTGAGACTATGGCATCACGTATGGAATCACTGTAAATGATTACAAATCAGTGCAACACATCAGCATCCAGCCATGCAGCACAGCAGCCAAGATCCCGCCCTTTTCCAACCAAGGGCCCTGCTGTGCCAGCTGTGATTCTGGAAGGAAACTAGCTGAGGGAGAAAGTGTTTTCTAGCGAGTGAAAGGGACAAAGTGTGATAGCTGACCTTGTTATTTCCTGGTTATTGCTCTTTGTGCTGAGGAAATAGGCATTTTAGCAACATCAGCTCAAGCCAGCCAAGATTGTCTGCTTCTTAATGGATTACGGTAACTCTTCCTTACCGAGTGACCTTTGTTTTCTGTTTGGACAGTAAAATGACAGCACCATGAAGGGCTGCTGTGTTTGTTCACTTTTCCAGTAGCAAAGTTTTTTAAGAAACATGAGCTTAAAAATCCAATATGTACATCTTAACATATATCAGTTAAGACTATACTTAATATCTAAACCAAATTCAGTGAGCTGATAGTCCTGTCAGTCCTCTGGGAAAAGAGGTATCTCGCTCTGCCCTCCGACTGAGAACCAGGCAGAGCAGAAATCTGAATTTCCCAGATGCGTGCTCTGTCTGCCTTGGAAGCTCTCCTTGGCTGCACGTTTAGGAGACAGTTTTGTTAGGGAACACTTTTTCGAGTTTCCTTGGATTCTTAACAACTTTTGGTTTCAATAAGCCAGCATTTCCAGACGAAAGGCTGCTGAACTGAAAAATTAATGAGCAGCTGTATTTATAATAACCTCTGAGATGATATTTATCAATTTTGTAGTTCTCACTGAACAGTTAGCTGTGTATTAGCTGCTAACTTGACTAGAACATGCCTTCCTCTCCTCGAAATGCACTTAGGAATTAAATCAGTATATTATGAAGAACTTTTAAAATTTTACTGATTCAACTAAACTTTTCTTTCAAGAATGTGTGCTCTTAGGATATTGATGTATTTGCATCAATATGGAAAAGGGAAGAACTACAACATGGTATCAAATCAGTAGTTTCCTCATGGCTGTGAAAAAAGGAAACTCACAGAAGAAAGATACCCAACTGCAGTAAACAATCAAGATATATTGAGAATTACCAAACTGTACTCTTTCATTTTGTAATGTTTAAATACAGATAAACTGTGACTTAAATTATTATAATGCTTCATTAAAAGTGTATCTACTTCTTGTTGTTATTGTAAATCAAGATCCACAGAAGAATGCTTACTCATAGTTTTCACACTTGACAGTATAAAATGTTTATTTTGGATATGATTAGCAGTATTTTCTGATTATGCCCAAAGGCCTGTGTAAATATTGAAGACTAAAGCCCAAAGATAATTTTTTGTGGACTGTCAGAAGACCCACTGAGACTGCATTAAGGCATTCATCCTTCTGGTGCTTTGAAAATCCAGGCAAAAGCTCCTGTTTGCTGTGGAAAGAGGGCAACACACTGGCAATGTAAGCAGCAGGCAAGAATGGACACCTCCAAACATGAAAAAACCCACCTCTCTACAACTGCAACTCATGAAACTTACTATTTGTGCCAGGACTAATTCAAGGAGAAAAAAAAAAAAAAAAAAAAGTGGTAATTTCAAAATACCACTTCAAAATTAGTGATGACTGGGACACAGACAACACATTTTTATACAGTCCCATCCACATTGAATATACAGTAATTTCCTGGAAATTGGTCAGGCTGAATGTGAAGAACACTAAGTCACGACAGTATTACTATTCCATTATTACTAAGATGGACATGGATAAGCACAATCCCTGGTAAGTTTTAACTGCATATAATACATACATTCTGGTGTTACCATAGGAAACCAATTCCTTAAGCCACAGTAATCCTTTTAAATTCAGCTAAATCAGGTTACAGCAGCGAAGTGTAGCTTGTATCTCTGAAACATCTGTTCTCACACAACTTTTAAATATATTTTAAATTATATATTAAATCTGTGTAATCAGAAACATGGACTACACTTCTACAAAACCAAAATCTGTCCAACACATTTCTATGGAAAAAAATCCTTCTAAGTACAAATATTTATTCTTACAGTTCACTTAAGATGAAAGAAGAAAAAAATTAATGTTGTGTTGAGGTGCATAAAAACACTCTTGCTCTTCCCCATATGACTGCTCTCTCAACACAGCACAATGTTTCTTCAACAGCTGAATTTCTGAAAGCGATGTAGGTATACAAAGCCACATTTTCTTACAAAGGTTTCCTTTCTATTAAAATAACCTCATGCATCAAAACCATGCCCAGGTTTCAAGTGTCCTTCTTCAACTGCAGTGGTACACGCTGTTTTTTATGAAGTACTCTCAGAGCATGCACTGTCTACACAGCACAAGTGTGACACATAAGTCTAAGTGACATTCAAATCTAAAAGGAATGCCCAGTAACCACACAGAAGATACCAGCTAACATATTGTATTAGAACATGTTGTATTGAGAAAGCAATGAAAAGTAATTTAGAGAAGTACCATGGAAAAGCCCAGCAGTTCCCCCCTCCCACCTCAATGCACACAAAAATAAAAGACTTGATTTATTTCAGAAAGATTCAAGAGTATTCCTAAAAACTCCTTCCTATCCAACTCCTCTCTGTTCTGATGGATGTAGCAGAAAAAAGCACAAACATGGTTTTGCTTTCATTGATCTAACTGCAGTTACCGGACTGAAGCAATTACTGTAATTCCTAATCTTACAATGTTTTCTTTAGATTGCTAACACAGATTCCCTTAACCAACATGAACACATCACCTGATTTTCAAATGATCCCACAGAATACTTCAGCCACAGTACTCCATGGATTTCTGTGGAAAAGGGATTTTTGAACCCATACATGATTCTCCTAAGTTTTCAATTTCCCAGGGAAGTTAAACTTGCAAAAATGTATGCTCAAATCTTAATATTTTCATTTGCAAACTGTCACAGTTTAATTTTCCTGACTCGTAGTTTCTGAAATAGCTTCATACTTGATCGCACCACATCTGTACTTGACCAATAATGTTACAACAAACAGAACGCAAACAAAGATATTTAAGTTTCCATTTTAAAGAGAAAGAATACAAAGCTTTGCTCTATTTAATCAAACCTAAGCGCATTTAAAAAAATTGAAAAAATGAAAGATTTAAATTGTGCTGGAACATTAAATTATCACTAAAAATTACTGTACCCACGCAGACCACCAAAGCAAACTGGAAAGCAGGAGATTTACTCTTATTTGGCCAACAGCTGAAATAAGATTATTTCAGGTGTACACAAACAACTGAAATTATCATGTATTCATTTTCAAAGCCTAAAACAAATTGTTCTGGCCCAGGAGAAGTGGAAAGCAAATTGAACTGCTAAATACTCTTGAAACCTAATCTGTAATAACTTCTGAAGAAGCCTACCTCTACTTGAGGGAAAAATGAACGAAGCAACCCTCCTAAACCAAGCACAGTGTGGTGCTTTTGAAGTCAGATGACAAAGCTGGCTAGCCAGCTTCTAGATCAATTCTGAGTACAGAGACTCTGTTTGCCTCACACTGTGAATGCCAGTTGAGAACTCTTGAACCTGGAAGCCGCAGAAGCAGCTGTGTGTCCATGGGCCCCAGCAAAAGATCCCAGACCTCCTGATGAGAAATGCTATCAAAACGCCTGCTCAAAACAGTGAGGTGGCTGCACATTCCCAGTATTCAGGTCCACAACTCAATCTTGCCAGATTCCTATTTGAAGACCTGATTAAAATATCTTTTGCCACAGTTGTAACCCTTTCAGCATGTACATGTCATGGGCATGTGGGCTCACAGTCAGTGTTGGGGTTTTTCTAATAAGAAAGATTTACAGAAGATCAGGGAAAAGAATATAAACTCAAAAAAAGCGCCATTTTTTACTGGCCCTGCCATTCCATGTGACTGTGCCTTTCAGAACAAACTTAAAATTTCTCATGATGAAAGAGCTTCTGTCATAATTAATCTATTTAGATACTTTTGTATCTAAATGTTTATTCCATCTCACCCATAATCCTAGCTTTTAAAAAAAGCAAAAATCAATTTAAAAAAAGACAGTAAGGAAGCTGATACCTCTTTTCAAAATGTAAGCATTAATACAGAACAACTATAAACTGTCTTTCAAAATAAAACTCATCTTACAAATTTCTAACAAATTCTTACTTAAAATCAACTAATTCACAAAAATCTTTTTAAGAAAGCCCAGCAAGTCCAGTTTCTCTATTCTACAGAAGAACAGACTTGAAGTATAGAAAAATCACTTGAAAGAGTGATACCTGATGGATAAAAACAAAGGCAGTAAGAGGCACGTAAAAGACTTTGCCCATATTCTGTCAGGAATTTGAAAGAGTTAAAAAAGCTCTTTCCAGCCTGAGTAAAAACAGAGAGAACTCGCACTTCCACGTGCACAGAGGTGCGTGTCAGACAACACAGCCACAATGAACAGTGTCTGTAACTGATCTGGGCATCTCATGATTCCCTGCATCCTCTGTTCACAAGATGTAGACTCCATGCCTTGAGGAGCGTGCCACGTCCAGCGCCGCAGCATCTGTTTGCACAGCTGAGTGGGGGACACTCCTCCCTGACCACTTCCATCATGTGCTGCTATCCTGGGGTTGCCCACAACAGTCCAGACTCTGCAATGGCAGAGATGAGGTTAAAAGATTTGACTCAGCAGCAGCTTCCTCTCAAGTCTGGCCAAGCCTGGAAGTGTTGTGGCAGGAGATGCGAATAAAGTAACACTTAAAATGCAGCTGGGAGCCAACTGCACCATCCTGGCTCAAAGGAAGTGACTATCTGACTCCACAGAGGCAAAATGCCACTGAAGTCTGAGAGAAGGAACTTCTTATTAACAGAAATCTCTATCATTAAGAAACCTGTATCATTTAAGAAATCCTTAAAAAATGTTTTCTTGAAGAGAACCGCATCTATTTGCGCACAGAGACACAAGCCTTGGTGAAAAATAGGTTAAGAGTGGAGAGCAACTGTGTGTCTTTCCAGGCTAACCCTAACCCTTGTTTCTGAGAAGGGAATACACAGTTGTCTTAGATGGTATTTAAGAAATCTGAGTCAGGAGCTTAAAACTATGACAACATGTAAAGGAGTAATTATATATCTAGTGAGAAAGGAATGTATGAGGGAGGGATACTTTGTCTGGGTGCCAGCACCAGTGAGTAACAGCAAATGGTTCAAACTGGAAGG
Organism: Cinclus cinclus; assembly: GCF_963662255.1. NCBI lineage: Eukaryota > Metazoa > Chordata > Aves > Passeriformes > Cinclidae > Cinclus > Cinclus cinclus. The sequence continues at coordinate 99,945,087 of NC_085046.1, forward strand.
GCCTTTCCCTTAAAGAACCAGTTGATCTCCATTGTTTGGAGGATCCCTGAGCATTTTGCAGGTTTAGGTCTCTGCAAGAATCTGCTCTGCACTTTCCGTGTAAACTGTCTGATCCATTCCAATCCACTGAATCCTGCCTCACCTACTTCATTCTAGAGGTTTGAGACTTAAAACTGAAAACTTTTTTTATTTTTGGTAACACTTAGTAATCATCTCACAGAAATAAGGGAAAATGCCACAGGATAAACATGTTTTCAATTGTGCTAGTATGTACAAATGTACTGCCCTGTAGCTACATTGTTTTTTGTCTCATGCATCTTTAAATCATTATACATCTTCATTTTTTGCAATGTCTAAAAGAGTTGAAAAACACATCTATGTTCATCCCTCATAGTAAATGGAAATTTATCATAAGGATAAATGTAATAAACTACTACAGTCAATATTTTTCTTAAAGTGGTCACTGAAACATTTTACCTTGCACTTATTTGCTATATTGGAAGGATGTGACTTTAAAAAAAATACTTGTATTAGAGGTGGAGTTTCTTTTCCCAACAGTTCCGACTAAACTATTGTCTGATTATTTCTTCTGGACTTTAAACACTAAGGTCCCATAAACATGAAATGAAACACAACTATGAAGAATTAAATAAACAAAAACATTCCAAGTAAGTGTTGTCTCTGATCTCTGTATCTTTCTTTATGATCTGGGCAAGAAATTAATTCTTTTTCACAATTACTAAAATAATAATGGTCTTAAGATTATTCATTTTTTCTCCTTTATATTCAGTTGTAGGTGATCTCTAGCTCTTTTAAGTTTTGTTGAAGAAATGGAATGACATGAGGTACATATAAGACATGAGAGTAGCGGGAATTTTTTTTTTTTTTGAAAACTTTATGTTAGATTTCACTGACAGTTCTCCTATGCCTTCAAAAAGCATTTGGATTTTCTGTCTTCATGGGCACCTATCCTGCCACTGGATAGAGTCTCCAGATGGTCCAGTTGTCCAACACGTTCAATTTTAGAATAGGAACTTGCTCTCCTAGATTTAAAAGAAAAATAAATTTTGCATTCCTTCACCACCCAGTTCAGATTACCCATCCATAGCAGGAGACATCCTAAACACATTAAGATAAACTCACAGAGTTTGGTTTCCAACTATTTAACTTAAAGCAAACATCACATTAAAGCAGTCCATCAGTGTTCATTCTGGCTGGTGCTGTAGAGAGACCTCTTGATCACTGCTGCAGCCCTGTTTGGCAAACTCCTCCTGAACTTCTTTTTGTTATTTACAATTGTTATTGTTTAGATATTTTTGTTAGGATTGTATAGGTTTTCATTTTTTTCTAAAGATTTTCTACGCATTTGCTGTTCAGATCACCTCCATCAGCTGGAACTTCTCGCACCTATCTTTGGTTCTGCAAAGTAAAATAACTTTGCAAAAAGTGATACCTAACAGAAAAAGTCCTCAAACCCACCACAGTTTATATTGCAAAAACCTTATGGGAACCAGAAAACCTTGAAACACTTTGAGGGCATCTTGTGCAACAAGTCTACTAGACAAAAATGAAAGTATTAGCTAAAGTTCTTTTGCTCTTCTACTGAGAGTTTTGTGTTGCCTGTTTTTTTCCTTGAAGACAACACAAAGTATAATACAATGACTTAAAAGATTAGATCTGCTCCTGACCAATATTATTAGTAAAGCATCTTCTCTACACAATGGTTTAAATTCCAATAGTTCATCTCCCTCTCTGAATAGTCACACATATCAACTAGGGCCACACCATCTGAGGGAACAGAAAACTAATGTACTGTATTTGTATATATCATTTATCTGTGTTTTTCTACATGTGCTGGAGTGAAAAAGATTGGTTTCCCTAGTTTCTTGTATTTCTCCAGAAACAAAAATGTGATTTTAGTGTTGGAAGGAGAAGCCAGGATCACTTTGACTGGCAAACCTTGGAGACTGAGCCATGACTCCATCTGATTCTTTCCATGTAACCCAGAAAGCAGAGGAGGTCTTTCAAGGGGATGAGGGAACTGGAATTTCCTTTTTTAGGCTGTCTGGTCCTTTAGGTTAGGATGATATTAGGTAGCATACCATTGCTGCCTTCCCACAGAGAAAGGAAAATGCTTCTAAGAAGGTTTTTAAAAATATTACTGTTTTAAATGAGACATATGTGGAAATTGGTTTGTTTTTCAGTCTGATAAGAGCTCAGTTTTTCAAGACGAGTTAATAGTTTTGGATGGAGAATCCTCATTTGTTGAAGCCTGGTCATTGGAAGCCCCCAGATGTTTTTTCACAGGCAGTGTGCAAGGATCCTTTAGGATAGGAGATCTTTGAGATCTTTGGAGATCAAAAACAAAGAAGAAACTATGCAAAAAAACTGTGTTATCTCTACTATATTCATGGAAAATAAGCAAAAAATTTATGAAGATGGCAAACGTAAGTAAAGAAGCAGATTCAGGAGACTTGCTGTCAAAACCTCTTTCACAAACAACACTCTGAGCTTTGTGCCCTCTGCTCAAAAGTTTTGTGAACTTGGTATTTTCAACAAAGTGTTCCCCTTCAAGCCAGCCTGTGCATTTTGCAGAGGCCTTGGCAGCCAAACAGAACCTGACATTTTAAAAAGCTGAGTAGCTCTTGACCCTATAAAGTCAGGCACAGGATTTCAGTAGCTGCAGAAAATACCTGCAACTGTGCTCCTAATATTACCCTAGAAATAAAACCTCATACTAAATGTAAAACCAAAAATTTAAAAACAAATTTAAAACCAAAATTCTGTGCTAAAGAAAAGGACACTTGAAGGAAAAGCTTACACTTCAGAATCCTTAGAGGGTTTTTTTAATCCATGAGATGTTGTAGGAAGAAAACAGTGAGATTATGGTCCCATCTTCCTTTATGGCCTCGGATTAAAAATGTTTGGTAATAGTGAAAAGTAAGGCAAATAGAGCATGCGTGTATTTGTGTAAAAACATGAAAATGAAAACTGCTTTTGAAAGGCTCTGCAACTAGGATCATGGAGAGGACCAGAAAAAAGAAACAGAAAAACAAAAAAGAAAGAAAATAGTAGTCTAGATGTCAACTACTGGTTATCTGCACTGTTAACACAATAGGTCCAGTGTTTTTAGTGGACACTGGCAATGCTTTTAGTCTTAAATTAGAGCAAGCAGCTGTTTTAGTGTACAGCTGAGCGTGACATAAGCCTGTATAAACACTTTTCTCAGTCACATTCTTCTGAGTAGATGAGGGTTGTATTTTTCTCCCTTCATGTAGAATAATTCTCTTCTCCAGAAGTTCCAAGTAACTTATAAATTGCACTTCAATTCTGCTGTTAGAAAAAACCCAAAAGACTGGGGGGACAATATAATTTGTCAGGTGGGTGTGTGTATCATGCGTCAAAATGTCTACTTTTAAGGCTAGGAAACTCAACAGCACTCCACAAACACATTATTCCTGTTCTCTTGAGCCTATGTTTTCCAATGTCAACACACTTGGCAGATTCCAAAGCCAGTTTTGATCATAGTAATAGGAAATCCCTACCTGCTGTTCCTATGGGTTTCATCTATAAAACAATCATAGAGCATGGTGAAACATGTCTATTTCTACAAAGAAACGTGCTGCAAGAAACAACTGATTTGATTCCACAGAATTCCCTTCTGTCCTCACATTTTAAGTGGACTCAATTTCTGAGGAATTTTAAAATTGAAGCATTAAAATTGAACAACCAACACTGGTAAATTGTGAAAATCCTAGGAGAGTTTTCAATAAACAACTCTCTCTCCCTTCTCCTCCCTTCAGTTTGCATATACTTTTTGGGGCATCTAGAGGTCAGGCAGAGAAACTTGAGAACAGACTGCAACAAATGAGCAACAATTTGCACAGGACCAAAATTGTTAAGTTGAAACCATGACACTGATTTGCATGAAAAGGCAGCTGACCTCCATCTTATGACTTATTTTTAAACCAAATGAACTCTGAAGCTGATAGACAAAGGCAGATAAATTGCCCTATCTTCCAATTTTGAGTTAAAGCCTGTGGAGATGGAAGAACTCACAGCACAGTTGCTGGGCTCCTTCACTGCAGAGAGACAAAAACAGTGCTTGAGGACAACACCAGCCAACAGACAAGAACAGGAATTCCTGGAAAAGTTGCAGCAGAAGCAACAGGTCACTGGAGAGACCTTTATAATGTGGAAATTATTAATGCAGCCAGTTTAATACTGGACTCTCACTCTTACCTTTACATGCTACATTTTTAAACACAGTGTCCCTTGAAGTGGGACCTGTAATTTCTGTGGTATGTGATTCCTGTATTGTTCTGTCCCTGTAAAACTCTGCATCTTACTTCTTGGTGAGCTGTCTTCAGGTTGTTAAGGATGGTGGCCAACACCTACACCACAGGATCGAGGATACAAGAAACCTGCTTGCAGTGGGAAAGTTTCAACGAGGCTACCTGAAACAGGGGAACAAGTCTGACCCCAGTTAATGCTTTCTCCTTCTGTTACCACCTTATACCATCACCACCCTGGCCACTTTGTCACAGGTGTACTTGGCTCTCAAACAACTGGGATCCTCACAGCTGCATTACAACAGTTCATCCAATGCTAATCTAGATGCTTTTCGCTGATGATTCCATCCATATAAGTCGAATGTTGTTTCAACTGTTCTTTCTCTTTCTTCACAATCAGGAAAATTTATAAACCAGGAGTACAAGCTCCATCTTCAAGTTGTTCAAGCTCTAAGTTTAAGTGAAAACAAAAGAAAAATATATATGCAGACTGCTTACTGCTTTAGTCTTCTTCATTTTATGATGTGCATTATATAGCTGTACTTTCTTTGCAAGAAACATGTAGATCAATCTCACTCGTTACAGGTGCTTCAAAGTCTGTCACCCCACAAGGACACACATCTCTGGCATGAACCAGGTACAGGCATAGAAACACAGAGAAATTTATATTATTATTTATATTATTGTTTCTGGATCACCCAGTCAAACTCCTGCTCAAAGCAGGACTCATACCCTATTTACAGATGAGTATTGACGAGTCTCCAAGGATGGGGATGTCACAGCCTTTCTGGGCCACCTGTTCACATCTGGCCAAAGTGAATTTTTTTCCCTAATATGATCTTCCTTTGTTGCACATGAGTCTGTTATCTCTTGTTTTACCCCTGTACATCTCTGAGAGGTGTCTGGCTGTTTCTGTAACTCCCTATCTCTTTTAAATGGGGGCTGATTGTTATTAATTCCTGCCTTAGCCATCTCTTTCTCAATAATTTTCCTCACTAACTTTGTTAGTCGTTCTTCCACTGGATTTGCTGCAGCTTTCTGACATTTCGGGATGGGTGAAGAATTGGACACAACCCCTAGACAAGATCTCGAGTGCTGTGCAGACAGGAATAATCCCTTCCCTTAACCAGCTGACACTCTGACTACTGCTACTCAGTGTGCACAAGACACTGCTGACTCAATGCTTACAGTCTCCCTCAGACTTCCAAGGCAACTTTCAGTGGAGATGCTACTTGAACAGTTGGTCTCCTGCCCACACTGATACTCCAGGCTTATTTTATCCCAGGTGCTTGACACAGCACTTCTCATTGCTGAACTCTTGGAGGTTTCTGGGAGCCCAGCTCTGCAAATTATACCAAGGTCCCTGTGAATGGCAGCCTTGCCTCCAGCCAGTCAACTGCTTTACCCAGTTTTGGGGCATACCAGTCAAAGGCCCATTCCAGTCAGTTGGCTGATCCACCTTGCAGCTCCTGCAGTGAATGTGCTCCTGCAGCTAACAGTCTACTTTGGAGAAAACTGTTTTGTTTTTTTTTTTTCCAAAATACTGGCAGCACAACAGTGGCAGCAGTGTAAACTGAAGGAAGCATTTAGACTTCTGCAGCTAAACTCACCAATAGAACAGCAGCACATAAAGGTTAGTTTGGATGCTTCTATATGAGGCACATATTATTGTATAGGCAAAATTGTGAAGAACTGAAGAGCCATGAAAACCCTCAGCAGAACAGATAGAAAAAAAAAGGCCTACAAACTAGGAAGTGAAGAAGTGAGGTTTAAGAGAGACTAGAAAACAGTTTGTTTTGTAGTCATGGACCTCCTCTCCCATCTGGTATTTATGCTACGCACACACACAGAGCCACAGGTGCATGCATATATATTTCTACCCTCTGAATTTCAAGGCACACAGTTAAGTCAATCGAACTTTTAAGTCACCTAGATTTAAAAAGCAGATAAAATAATTCTTTAGATGCTTTTCTGACATCTGCAAGCAGTTATCAGTTTGGTTTCTTTCTTTAAATCAGACTGTTTGCCTCAGGCATACACAGAAAAGTCTTACACTAAAAAAATTAAAGGAAGAGCAGAATTGCTAAAAGCAGTGGCAGAGAAGAGATTGTCCTGCCTGGTAAAACCAGAGAACCTGCAGAGCAGAGGATTGCTCAATGGGGCCAACTACAGCATTACCTGGCAAGTCAGCCACTCTCACAGACTGGGAACTAGCAAGCGAGAGACACAGCCAGTTGGCTTTGGTGGAATATTTAGGGAGGATGCAGAGGCTTATTTACTGAATAATCTGGAGACCATCTGGTGGTATCCAGAGACAAGAACACTGAGCTGAAAGTAGAAAAGCCTGAGCTCTATTTTTGGCTCTGCCAACTATTCTCTGTGACCTCTGGTGGCTCAGTTTGCCCATATACAAATCAGAATAAAAATCTACTCTCTTCTCTAGGAAATTTTGATACTTCAGTAAGAATTCACACTTACTACTATTTCAGTAGTATGATTATTTACTTACATTATCAATAATCACTTCAGAGTTAACTGTTAGAATATTTTTTGAATCTGGGTTTCCCCCCTTTATTAACAAAAAGATTACAACCACTTCAATGGAGGTACTACATAATGTGGAGTTAAACCAAAAGAACTTCAAAACAAGCTGGACAGTTTTCTTAATTGGGACATTTCTAAAATAAAGAGATCCTTTTCTTCAGAAGAAAATGCACATGAATCACATGAAGGAAAGATCTGTACATCTACTGGACCTTCCCCATACCCAGCCTAATGCTCACTACCATTACTGAGCTGAACAAAGAATAACCTAAAATACTCCTGAGTTCTGAATTTCTTAACATTTTGCTGAACCTTTAACTAATCATCTGTAGGGAAAAAAGGCAATGGAGTAATTAACCAGATCAATACCCACAAGACCTGCTGATTCCCTTCACCACCAATCTACTTTGTTCAGAGGCCCACAGACTTTCAGACTGACAGCAGCAGGTGGATATATTGCTAGATTTGCTTTCTTTTCTCCAAACTCTGCAGACAATTTACCACAGGGGCAATGCAAAATCAACCCGATGAGGGAATAACAAAATAAAAAAAAAAAGAAATTCCCACCAAAGAACAGTAGCTCTTTGAGAAAACTTCCAGATAACTAAATCTAACACTAATTCAAGTGACTCTGATTCAAGCCAAAAAGAAAATTTCTGCTGCAAGCAAAAACCTGCTATCCTCATTGAAATAGTTTTGTTGGACTCTTCCATAGGTGATAACACAGTGGATGTAGAGGTTCTGCCTACCAGGAGGATTCCCACACAAACAGAACCCAGACACCTCCCACTTTCTTCCCACAGAACTGGTCACCCTTGTCTAATCTCCTTAAGTCATCTGGTGTCTCACTGGGGAAGTGCTATCTAGGACAAAGAAGTCTGTAGGGATGCTGGCAAGAGTGGAAAGCGAATCTTGTGACCGAGTGCACTGGGGCTGAGCTGCTCAGGAAAATGATAATGAAGTGGAGGAGCTCTATTTTTAATGGGGGACAAAGGCAGAAAGGTAAAAGGAGGACCTGACCTCCCTTGGTGGGAGGGAGAGGAAGAGAGAGAGGAAGGAAGAAATGCACTTCTTTTCACAGATACACAGGTCAATAACTAAACACATAACAATGAAGTTTAAATTTAAACACCAAGTTATTTTTTCAACAATGGTTCTGCATATGATAACTCCAAACTATGACCTTTCTTTGCTGATGCTGGAAGAGATCCAAGATGCTTCAGGAAGAAGTTGGGTCTTCAGGTAAGTAGATTAACTTCTATGTATGTATGCAAGATTTTCCAGCCAATGTGTAGATTGGGAAAAGGCTTCTGTTGAGATCCATGTTTTTTAGGAAGTGGAATAAAAATAGCCAGAGGCTGCAGCAACTACACCAAGTCCTCGAAAGTCAGCAGTAGACATCCAAAATAAAAATAAGGCATACTGCTTGGAAAGCATTTCAATGGGAGAATAATACAAACCCATAAAATGGAATCTCTTTTCTTGTACTGCAATCACAGGACTGCCTGAGCCTGCATGCTACTACGTATTTTACAATGTTTGTATCCTGCAATCTTATGCAGGGATTAATAAATTATGGCGGGATATACTTACAAACAGTTTAGGCAGCTTTACAATTCAACCAACCCCGCTGACAGGGGAATAGGAAGGGGGAAATCACTTTATTATTCATTCACTGGACTGAGAAAAGTACTGCATGACATGGAATGTCATTAAGAGGCTACTAGGGACACACATAAAAAAAATTAACTGCCTGCTTGCTTGAATTTTTTTTCTAAAGGACTTCTAAATTCACACATTAAAGTGTATTTATACTAGTATATTTTGTATACATTACAGTAAGATCATATTAAGTAAGATGACAATCTTTCAGTGTATTTATTTTCAACTCTGCTAAACTAAGACTAGTGCAATAGATTTTTCTGCATGTGTAAATCTATCTCCATGTTTTGTGAAATAATTCTGTACTGCAAAAAAAATGCTACAAATCATTACTCACTCACTGTTGATACCGTATAAAGGCTCAAATACATAAACCCCATACTTTTCCTTTTTCCATCTCTTAGTTCAGTTGAAATTCCACTGTCCACTTTATAAAAATAAATCACCCCAAATATTAATGGAATTTTGGTTAAGTTAGTTACAGTATTGAATAAACACTTTCAACAGTTATCACCAGATTTTCTCACATTTTCAATTGATATTATTTTCTAGTTATACTGAATGTTTTCAGAATAAGGTTTGCCCATAAGTAATTTAAGACTATGATATGAAAATTGAAATGATAACTGCAACTTTTAAAGAAGAGCTATCCTGTTTGAAGAAAGCATACCTTCAAACTACTTAGCTATGAACTGAATAATCTCATCTCAAAATTCATTAAATGCTCAGTAATCTGAAAAGCACTACACTGCTCGTGTCTTATCTGCAGTAAGGAAAAGCAGAGCTCTGTTGTAATTCACTGAAACACAGCGATATCATATTACACTTGTATTTGAAAAATGGCTATTTACTTGCACATACAAAACAGAGATCTTAAATTACAAAATTTTTAAAATAGTTATTAATGTAGTATTTCAGACATCAAAGCAAGTTTTTAAACACTGTTCAATGTATTTAAAATATCAGACCATCAGTACCATGCAGGACAGACATTTTAAAGCACTCTGTCATCAGAAACCGTCTGTAAATTTCCCTTCAGCAACAGCAGCTTTCCCCTACTTTGAACAGCATAGCATGAACATGATGCCTGAGCAACTCTGTATTCTCTACCACCCACGACCACTTTGGCCAGCCCAAGGCAACTATGAATTTACTCTACATGAAACAGACCTATGACAGTGTATCTTTTTCTGGATGAAAAAATAGTGCTTGGGTACCTTGCAAGTATTGGCTCCTGATTCCAGTAGCAGTTTTGTCACTGGAAGGTGTTGTCACAGCCTTCCAGCTAAAATACATGGCTGAACTGCACTTCAGCAGTTTATGATTTTTCAAATAAAAACTTGAGGCGTTTCTGTTTAGCCATTAAGCTCTGCCTAATTTAGAACAGTTATTGAAGGTTATTTTTGTTTTAACACACCATTAGATCATATGTCTTCTGTATTTTGTAGTAACAACTTTTCACAACAGCTATCCTCTTTCCCTGTTACATTTATTTGATGAATAATGAGAAAAAACTACAAGTAATATTTCTAGCTAGCAGCACACACTTCAACAGAACTTTTTAATGTGGATGCATATGTCAAGAACTATCTTATTGTGGACTTAGTGACATGACATTAAAGGGGACACCAATTAAAATGTACAAATCCATAAATTAGTAAAATTTAATGTTAAAAATCTCTCATTTTTTCTGCTTTAAAAGTTATTTTCTCTAATGACTGTATTTTAAAGGTGGTTTAGAAGTGATGAAAACTTAAAAATGAGACAATCACTATAAATCTGACTGGCACTGGTGATGATAGATATCAAGCCCAAATCCTATGCTGTTCTCCATCAAATCATACTCTATGTTGATGATACTGACGCTGTAAGACAGGATCTTTTGATGAAGTACAGGACACACAATATCTTCTTCCACAGCATGCTCAGGGAAATTAACTTCCTCATCTAAAATATACTTAAAAACTATTTTTATAGTTAAAAACGATTCCATCTCAAATTAGCCGTGTACAATTTAAATGTGCACATACTTGTGAAAATCAGTCTTGAGCTTTGTGCACGATTAGAAAGACAGAAATCAAGATGTGTTATGCTTGATTGAAGCAGGCTGGCAGAAAAGCCCATACAAAAACCCAGAAGGACTGAAATAAAAGATTCGGTAGTTGATACAAACATTTTAAAGAGCAAGAAGATATATTAACAAAGATGACACAAGATCTACTTTTACACTGAACATTATTCAGAAGACTCTATATCTAGCAAAGACAGACTCATGCAGCAAAACACTGGGGCAATGTTGCGCTCAACATTCTGCACCTGGGTCCGTCACTCTGTTCATAAGAATTCACTTATTTTAATTTATGAGCAGAAAACCTTCCATTCTCCTGGAGAATGAAAAATATTATGCAGCACTCCACAGTTCTTAAAAATATACTGGCTTGATGGAGAAAGGTTATTGGCAGCCATAAGCATAAAATGTGGTCATAAGCATAAAATGTACATGTCACATTTAGATTTCAGTTGTAGCTTAATTTACCAATCTGTTTCAGTCCTACTGCCAAGGTATGCTGTTTCCTCAGCTTTGTTTCCTAAGGAATGGCAACTTACACTGTCAGATCACCTGTCTGACAAGCAATCATGGCTTTCACCTAACTCTGCAATCCACTGGCCAGCTCCAAACAAATGCCACAAAAAGGCAGAGGACTCAAAGAAGTCCCCCAAGTCTAACAAGACTGCCCGTGGTTGGAGAAAGGGGTTGGTTTGACACCTCATCACTGAAGGGAAGTTTGTGCTGAATTAGCTGCTGATGGACACACATGGTCTGACCAGCCAGCCAGCACTTATTCACCAAAAAATGCCCTGACATGCACTGCCTCTTGTCTACCTTGAAAGGCTCTGAGAAAAATCAGGCAATAGATCTGAAGGAGAAATTGGCTATTTATTCTCACTGGAGAAGTAGGCTGGGTAACTACAACATCCACAGACAACCAGAATTCATTAGCTACGTTACTCAGAGAACAAATTAAGACTCTACAGGACTGAAAAAAAAACCCACTTAAAGCTCCTGGTGAAGACCAAAAGCAGATTATGCCAAGCACATATACCCCATTCTTCTTCAGCTAGGCAGAAAGGCAAGAGAAAGAATGGTGGAAATGAGATTTAAGTTACTTGCTTGAATTGTACAGAGGTCCGAGCTGACTGCCAGAATATGCCTATTTTTCACATTAGGGACTATTTACTAACTCAAACTGTAACTGTACTCTACTCTAACTGAACTACTCTAACTGTAGTTCAAATGCTAGTACTACATACCACAGGTGGCGATATGGAACTATGTTAGCTCACTTCTATAATATCCACATATAACTATATTGAGTCACTCTTTAATATTACATATTCGATGATATATACCACATAAATCTTGCAGAACATCTCCCCTAAGTGTAAGAAACTTTTATGGTGACTACCATCATCATAATTCCACAGAACAAATTTAAGATACAAACCACAGCTCTTTTAGCAGCTTCAGCAGCCTCAGAGAACAATGACTCTTTGGGCTGGCTATTTAACAGAAACTTCTGTAATCAAAGACACAAACAACACAGCAATCCAAGATAAAGGCAAAATTAGATTTAAATTGTATTTCAAAACTCAAGTACCCACCAGAGATGTAGAAGACTTATTGCTATACTGCAAAATGTTTGAAAACTGCTTTTCCAGCAGCAAACATTTAGTAACTGGATGGAATGTTCCCATCCCATGAAAATAAGTCTTTGTTTTAGTGCATCTTTAGGAGTCCAAAACAAAACATTTGTTTTGTGCTTACTGTCTAAAGTCAATTAATATGGATAATCTGAAATAGTCAGAAATCAAAATTATTTGAGTCCTAATGAATGCAGCTTGCTACTGGAACTTTCAAAACACGTAGTGAGTGAAAATAGAAAGGGTCCAAGTAGGTCAATGACAGAAAAAAAAAAAGTCATATACACTTCAGAATAGATTATAATTTTGAAGACTACGACTATGTTTACAGGAAAATTAAAGATAGATGTTAGCCATATTCCATATTAATCTAAAGGTATCAGTTTACAGTCAATTTTAAAACTGTTTTCTGTTTGACAAGGTGTAAAACAGCATTTCTAAAATTCATCTACTAGAAAGGCGCAATTTTTTGACTAGATAAAAAGCATGAATGTAGTGTCTCTGTAATGTGGGTGCTGTTTCTTTTTCTAGTATCACAGACTGCTGTTTGTTTGCTATCTAGCTGGTTTTTTTAAAATACATTTTGATACTTTTAGACACAGGACATGCTTCCAGCTTCTAAATGACCTGCAGTGCAATTTACTGTAGTGTGTACTGTACAAAGTTCTTTGGTATCCACAGGAACAGTTACCAACTGATGTGAACTTCCTTCCCTAAAGAGCTTGTTTTGAATAACAAACTACTCCAGGGGGAAATACATTATCTTGTCTAATCAAATGTTCAAGTGAGGCTTATTTCATTTCAGGGTTTTACTATGCATTGTGGAAATGTGTGTGACACTGACCTTTAATTAATCTCAACCTCAAAGGAAGACAGTAAAATCTTATCAGACCAGATTGTGCATATAATTCCAAAGCTACATTTAAATGGTTTAAAGAATTAATAAAACTCTCCTATTTTTTTTAGTGACTATGTTCTCTAAGATGTTTGCTTTTATGTAATCTGTATAAAAGGTTTTTGTAAATATCAGTAGTTATTTGTTCTTACTTTGTTCAATCAGGTTTAAAATAAAGATGTTACTGATATATGGTTTATATTACCAACATGCTTCCTTTTACCCAAGTATATTTATCCAGTGCTTTTTGATTAGCTGGAAGTGTTTCCCACTGAGAAACATGTACTTTAGACAGAAAACAATTCAACAGAACAGTATCACATACATGTAGGGCAAAAGTTCATTTTTCACGTCAGAGAGCTTGTCAGGTAAAAATATAACTCAGCCTCTTGTGATGTCTGCCCAGGTGGCACGAAGCAGAAACAGCCAAGCCATTCCTGAGAGACCTTTTGCTGAGGAGACATCTTTGGGGGAGTTTACTGCCCAGCTCCCACCAGGGAAGGAAAAGACAAGTCAAGGACAGTGAGTGAGGAAAGAAGAGGAAAGCAAGGGAAATATTGGAATACCTTCCCCAGCAACCTCTTTCCTCCACCTCAACCATCCCCGAGCAATGTCCCTAGAAAGGAGAAGAGAGTATCTAGCATGCTTATGAAGAGTTGGGAAAGCAGAGCAGGAAAGCCTTGCCTTTCTGACGCTGTGAGAAGCACTAATAAAGAAATAAATATTCTGATGAATTACTCAAGTATGCAGTATTGATTATGTGTATCCATTAAAAAAGGAAGAAACCTACATAATTCCTGGTAAACAGCAATTAATGCTGAAAGTTTTCGACACTTCTTTCAGACTACTGTCAGAAAGATAATATAATAACACTTTAAATAAAATAAGCAGTATAATAAACAACATCACAAAAACTGGTACAATACCCAGGTGTATACATTTGCTGTAATGGCCAAATACTGCTTTTACAGTAAACACTTTACTAATGCATACAAGGTATAAAGCTTTTGGAAAATCAGAATAAATCCAGTAAACCCCAAATATTATTGCTTTTTTTGCAACTGATGCAAACCAATTATGTTACATTCCTTGAACATTCTCTGCTTGTACAGTGAAGAGTCACAAGTTTCAGGTATTTTTAAAAATGGTACTAATGATTCAGTTCTAAGTCTTATTCTGTTTGTTTTTGATGCATTTTTGACATCCATTCAGGTAAATGAGAAAACAAGCTAGTTATTTATCTTCCTCACTGCCAATTTTCAGTTCTAGTCAGCTGCAGAGGTTAATTCTAAATTGGCTGGCTCTCAATCACATTTTCCATCTACCACTTTGTAAACTTTCTTGGAAACTTAGTTTGATCTTTAAAAAAATAACAACATAGCAAAACATACTTAAATTAAAACTTAACTTTGAGTAAAATGTCATTATTCTTGCTTTGCACTATTTTGAAGAATAAACTAACAATATTTGCTTCTAATGATATAACATTGTACTAGTTTTAAACATGTAATTTGTTTATATTTCAGATAATTTATGTTTAGACACAGATGGAGAGCAATTTTATTTTAGTCTAAAGTGGCTTGATTTTTTTAACAAGCCTGGTGACAAACATTCTCATGCCAATATTTTACTTCACATAATAAAAAAGTGAACTTCCTTTCCAAGTGTCTTTTTACATGCTCAGGAAACATCACTGGTACATTTTCCTTGTGATAAGAGAGGATTCACATTTTGGAGAACTAAATATGGAAACTAAGGTAAAGGATGGCAGTAATGCAATTTAAAACAAATTACAAATACTGCTAGATGCTGAGAAGCCTTCAGCTTGCCCCCACATAGTACTTGTTACCAAGTATTCAGCTTATAATAATTAATATATTAAGTAATCAGCCTAAGATGGCATCAGTATTTTTGCAAAGACTGATATATTCACTTTCCGTTTTTTCTGGTTACATAAATCCAGGTTGAAATGCAAAGGAGGTTTTATTTTTCCTCTTTCTTCCTCCATGAGAAAATAGATGAAATAATTTAATGCTTGAGTTAATACAGGCATAGATACTAGGGTTCTATTTAACATTTTTAGCAGGAGTTGAAAAGTTCAACTGAAAAACTTCACTGGACTTTATGAAGACAAAACATTAGATTGTATCATGTTTGCTATCCATTTATCTCCTAAACAACACAATTTAGCTTAGCTAAAATCTGAATTGACCCTCAGGCTTTTTAAGTGTATACATTGTGAAACTTCAGGAGCTTCACTGTTCCTGTGGAGAGCCTTTTCCCTTCTGGATAGCCACAGGCTCCCTGACGTTATCAGATAACACCTTCTACAAGGACAAGCTGGTAGAAATGAGCTGATGATTTTCTTGTGGTAGAAGCCTCTCTCAGCTTACACAAAGAAAACCAGAAAGAAAACCACCATAGATTCTGGCAAGAAAGGCAATATGGTCTCACACTTGCTACGGTGCAACTGGAAAAATTAAATAAGGGTTAATAGGGGAATCTCACTGGCATATAAGCCAAAACTTTCACCTGATCAACAGCTATGATTCATTTGTTCTTTTAGTTAACCTATTTAAAAATGAATCAGCATAGTGCTGATATGGGATATACTGGAAAGTAATTTCTTCTGGAAATTACTTCTTAAATATTATATCAAGGAGGCTTCTGCAAGGCACTCTAGAGCTCTTTCTAGCCTACTATCTTTCTTCCAACAGTGGAAGCCCAAAAAGAAATGGACAACGTTAGGACATGGATACATAACAACAGTCTTCCAAGACTTCTCAACAATCTGAGCCAAACAGGCTTTCCACATACTCAGAAGCCCACAGCTGATTTCTGTTTTGTGAACTCTGAACTCATCCCATCTCCTCCAAAGGCCATGTGAACTTCATAAAATAGATTTGATTCTACATACTACCTACATATTACTACTATCTACACACTATCACTGACACAATTGCACTGGAACAATGCTCCATTCTTACTTTACAAACACAGGAACACTTATGCTGGCTGTTCCAATAACATGGGAAAATGCAAACAGAATTTAAATGTGTATATCTATATCTATATCTACCCTCTGCCATTTCTTTTGTGGTCAATGATCCCTCATGGGATTTCTGCACACCTATCTAGCGTATTTTCAGTAAAAATAATAGAGGAGTAGAGTAGAAGTGCCTGCAGTTACACAACAAAACCAAAAGAAAAGTGTTCTCGTGACATAAGGCTCAAATAGCCATCATGAAAGTCTTTTGTACACTCAGGTTCATGTGAGTCGATTGCTTTTGAAAGGCATCAGACTAAGCCTTAAAGCTCCAGTCCACAAAGTTAAGTTTAGAAATAACTGCAGTGAATGTAGCTGTGTTTACTTATCTAAAAGGGCAAGGGTGAGCAAGACAGACCTGTTCTTGTACCATTTAACCTCTGCAAGGAATGTCAGTCTTCACATCAGAAGAAGCAAAACCAACACACTGGTCTGGGTTTTTTCTGACGCACAGATTCTCAGTGCCTTTTGGTCTGACTCTAATCTCTGCCTGTTAATACAGAGGTGGAGGAAGTAAGCCTGCTTGTTTAGATAGCCATCACCTTCTCATTGCATCCTACTGCTTGTTCCCATCTCCGCTTTCTTCTTCTCCTTTTCGTGTCACCCACCGTCAGTTAAAACCACAGAAATGATCCACACTAAAAATAACCCCTCCCTCCACCTCATTTGGTCAGGCCAAACAAACAGCTTTACCAGGACACAGCTGAGGGCACAGTGCAGACATAAAAATGAGAAAGTGGAGTGGATAGTGATGGGGAGGGTTGGAGGAAGGAGGACAATGGCTTAGCCTGGCAGCTTTGTTGGAACAAATGCACATGAAACTAAACAGTAGGCACTCCTTAGCTGCCCAGAGTAGCAACATGATTCAAAGACTGATGACTTACTTAAAATATAAAACCTGAGGAGAAAAATAATTGATGTAGAGGTATGAAAAGGGTATCACATGAGCCTAAGCATCTCTAAAAAGTAAACGACTTCCAAAGTCACTTGGTTCGTGATATACCCTCCAGTTTTGAAACATCAGATCCCAACAAGAACACAACCTTTCCACACTGGAAAAACCTGCCCAGAGATAGTATGCACTGACAGAACTGGGCCACTCCTCACCTACAGCAAACAAAAAGCCAGCTTGCTAGAAGCAAATGCCTGGAATTCCCCCCAAATCAAGCTGACTGTTAAGAGTCACAATTTTCTCCCTACTACATCCTCAAATTCCATAGAGCAACTCTCCGTAAAGTGCTGAAACTTTTTAAAATTTCCCTCTTGCTGTTTGGAAGCATGCAAAACAATATGTTTTTTTTAAAAAAAGAAACAACAACAACAACAACAAAAAAACCAACAAAACAACAAAACCCCAAAACAAACAAAAAAATCACAAAACAAAAAACACCCCCAAAAACAAAAACAAAACAACAACAACAAAACAAACAAAAAAAATGCCCCCAAAACCCCAAAACAACAACAACAACAACAACAACCCAACCCCCGAACCTAATTATACTATTTGCAAAGATGTTTTATTGTTTCTATTTTGGAAAGGGAAAAAGTAAAAGAAAACAAAAATTGATTTATTGTATATCTATGTATTTCCCCCAGGATTCCAACTCCTAAAGTTTAAGTATGTTGACATCCATCATGTAAGCATGGATCAAGAATGGTGTTGGCATGACATGTGGCTGTACTTATAATAAGCCCACCACTCCTGAGAATTAGAGAACCAAAAAAAAAAAAAAAAAAAAGATATGCCTTTCAATGTGACAATCCTTTGAGTCAACAACATTGCAAGACACATGTCAGCATTTTTTCCTTCAAATTCATTCCATTAGGAAAGTAGGAACTACTCGTAGTGGGAATATGAAATGGAAGTTGTCTCTTTTTTCTACAGATTTTGCTATCACAAGCAGGAGAGCTAATGAAACCTGATATACTGTGATCTGTGTCTGTAGCTCTTTAAACCTCTCACTAGAAAAGTCAACAGCTTTGTCTTAACTCTGCTCTCAAAGCCCCTTTTCTGAAGACAAAAGCAAACCACACATCTACAAAAAGCCTGCAGACTACCAAGGATGGCACTTGCCACAGGACTCATGAGTTTACTTCCTCATGGTGATAGCTGGGGGCTCCCACCAACATTTCAAAGCCACTCTCCTGCCACCCTCTACCTGGAGAACCTTCTCACTGATGCCACAGACTTGGAACAAACTTGTTTTATCCTCCAAATTCTATTTTCATTTCCACATACTCCAGGGGCTACAACTAACTGCCTCTGAACCGGATTTTTCACCCCACTAGCTCTTGAATAGATTACAATCTTATACAGAGGTAGGAAAAATCTTATACTTAAATGCACATATGTGTGCTGGTGCACACATGCATGAAAACTAAAACCCCTGCTTGCTGGTTTGAATTGAAAATATCTGAAGGCATGCTCTTTGTTCCTTTGAGCCTTTGGAGATAATACTCCTGACTGCCTTACTTCCCTCAGACATTTTTTCTGCTTTTAGGGAGAAAAAGGTTAGGCCCTGTCCAATTAGGAAATGTGCGTAACTCTCCACTGAATCATGTGTGTCTTGCCAGGAATTAGTTTTAAAACAATCAATATCTGGAAGCACAAGAGAGTTTTGTGCATGCTATGCTATAGTCTGCTACACTGTCTGAAACAGCACCCTGAAGAACATGCACTATTTAAGAGAAATTATCACTGTCTGTTGATACAATATGTCCATTACAAACTTAGTTAGATAACTAATGAAGTCCTAAATTAACTCAAAACATTATTACACAAGATTTAGTTTTGGAAAAGAAGTCCCAGGAGCTTTCAACCAGCACACCTATAGAAGCTCTGTGAACAGAAAATGGCAAATGTGAAAGACCAACTGACATGACCTCGTGTCTTCGAAAGTTTCCCAGATTTTCGGAAGTTAACTTCTTGAGCACGAGGTGATTCATGTCACTGAAAATCCAGATGCAAGTGCCTGAAACCAGGTAGTTGCATTTCAGTGTATTTATGAGATTGTGATTGTTAAATTCAGTGTTGCAGAATATCCCAAACGTGAACTACCATACACCATGGAAGAGAGGAATTTTCTCCTTTCCTCAGCTTAGTTTCCTCCCTCTGAAAAGACAGGCACAAGAATATGTAATTACAGCTTTTTAAATACTAAAAATTGTATTTGGCTCCCTTTCTCCTTCAACTTGGAGTGATCTCTTTCCAAGAGTAAACATATCCAGTTTACTTTGTCTTCTCTTACTCTTCATGCTCTCCTCTGGACCCCATTTGTGTACTTCTTTTTAAGTTCAGTTCCCAAAATTAGATACAATACCCCAGCTGAGGACTCACCATTGCCAAAGAGAATGGCATAATTACTTCATGCTTTTTTGTACAACAGCGTTGTTAATGCATCCCAGAACGAGTTAACTTACTGTTTGTGGTCCATTACTACAACAAAGAATTTTTCCTGCACTACAAGCAGTTTCTTTACATCCTGTATCCTCTTCCATTCCCTTCCCTAGAGACTTTCTGTTTATTCTTGAGGGGCTACCAGAAGGGGATGACTGGTTGACCTGCGGGAGACAACCATGTTTGACTGACTTTAATGTACAGATTTAGTATGACCAAGATTCTATAGCAACTTGCTCTTAATTCCTTGTACTGCTAAAAAACCCCTGAAAAGTGGAAAAGAATTGAACTATTTATTTGAAATGTGTTAGTCACAACTGGTAGAGAAAATACGGTGAAGAGAGGTACAGATTTTAAAATGAAAAATAATTAATAAAAAAAGTATTTCAATGGTAAAAAGAAGCCTTCTCTAGTAGCCACTCCTTACTATTTTTGCTTCTTTAATCACAATCTACAACACTTTTTCCCACAAACCACAAGTGCTGAATCATGTAAGACCTAAAGTGACATTAAAATAACAAAAATACTGCTACTTGCAGTGTTTCCCCAAGGGAGATCAAAAAGTTCAGACCATTTTCTCTTAGTGATACACAACATTAGGAACTGTGAAGAATAAAAAAAGGGGAATTTTGTATTTTTAAACATTTTATTTTTCTAATGAGAAGGGTTCCAAACAATGGTGTTCTTTTCTGCTAAATCAGTCAAAATGTAATGAACGATTAAGGAACTATGAAGATATTTGAAAGCACAAATGTGCTTTGTGGTACTGTAAGCATTGCCTCTACAAAATCAGGCTGAAGAGCAATTTATTTTCCATCTTAAGAACAAATATAAAGTGTATTCTCTGTCTGTACGGAAGAAAATATTAGTCATGGCAGATAATTTAAAAAATGCATCTTCATAAGTCATACATGGCAGTATAGCAAATGAGAAGACATGTCATTACACATGAAGGAATAAAAAATTGGATGCAATGGATTTTTTGAACAGACTAGTCAACATGTATAACAGATCTGAAAATACCTTAGATATGGATAATTATCATTAATAGTACCCTTTGGGCCCTGCTAAAGTGTTGGTACAAAGGTCTTCACACAAATTCCTCTTACCTGCAATTGTGGAAAAGCTCTCGTGGAATTATGAAATAATCTGCTGTAATTATACAAATAAATCAACTGTGTCAAAAACACCCCAAACCCTACCAACACCAAAACACCAACAAAAATCTCCACCCCACAATAAAAATACTAGATAATGGAAAATAAAACAACACGTTGAACACGATTTGTAGCTTGGGTTTCTCATTACCAACAGGGTTTAGTAAAACTAGAAGGGCAACAAGAATGAGCAAAGACGTGGAACAAGCCCTGTGAGAGAAGTTAAGGAGACTTTTTAAGTGGAAAGATAAATATTTGAAGGTATATGATATGCAATGAGAGGGGCAGTGTCGGAAAGATGAAGTATTTCTAACAGAGAAACTAGGGAAGACTTGTGGGCAGCAGGCTTGGAAAGAAAAAAACCAACAAAACAAACAAAATCTCCAAATCAATCAAGTGGCACTTCCTCATACAACACATACTTTAACTGCAGACCTCACTGCTGTAAGTGAAAGCTCACACAGGTTGGGGGAGGGGGCAAAAAAACCAAAAAACAAAACAAAAACAAAAGAAAACAAAACAAAATAACCTCAAAAACGAACAACAAAAAACCAACCAACCAACAACAACAAAAAGGCAAAGCAAAGCAAAGCAAAGCAAAGCAAAGCAAAGCAAAGCAAAGAAAAGAAAAGAAAAGAAAAGAAAAGAAAAGAAAAGAAAAGAAAAGAAAAGGAGAAAAATTAAAAGAGAAAAAAAAATTCCTGGAAGAAAAATCCACCAGAAAAAAACCTTTAGCCATAAATCTGTAGATACTAGGACAGCCAATGCGACAAACATTACTATGTGTGTGTCCCCTTCTTAAACTCTTTTTCCTGTTTCACGATCAGAGATGAGATCTGTTGCTAAATGAACCCGTGATCTGAGCAGGTACAATATTCTTATGGTTTTATTGAGCTCTGCAAATCAATTTAAGGTAAATTATCTAGGACACTGTGCATAAAACCTTTCCTTCTGCACAGAAAATTATGCTGCAGCAGCCTACTGTTCAGCAAGCCTTTTAAAGATATTATTATTAAAAAACCCCACAATATGAAAATGAATCACAGTGATTGAAAAGACCTACTGTTCACAGCTTAATAGCATCCAGAGAACTGTCACTTATCTGAAAAAGATTTTGCTTATTTCAAGTTCTGTGCCAATCTTTAACCTACACAACTTTACCCACCCCCAAGAAAATCCATAAAAGTGCTCAACGACCTCCCAGATATAAAATTAACGGGGGAAAATGATTTGCTTGTTTTGTTTTTCAATAGAAAGTATTTGTGATTTTTATATTAATATCACTTCATAACCGGAAGCTCAGCTGCATGAATGCTGTGCTGGCAGTACTAGCTGTGTGTTTAGGTCCATATATATCCAACTGTTTAAGCTTTTGCAACATTAGACCCTCGGGAATATAGCTGCTTAGGATGACTTCTGTATTTATGGAATATAATAGTTCTTGCCAGCTTTTCATTCATCAGTGAGAGGAATCAAAACCTGCTCTGTAGAACTGAAGGCCAAGGATGAAATTTAATACTTTACTTTTGAAAAATCCAGTTAGAACTCTCTGCGGTTTGAATGGCTGGATCTCAGAAATGTGGCTCTCAACAGCCATGTCCTCTACTGTCATGATTTTTAGTCCCTAAAAGTATTTTTTAATTACGATTTCTCACTTACACATTCCCTGACTAATTATGCTTCTGGTCCATGATATGGTCCATGATATACCCACACTCTGCTGCTGGTTAGCATGTTAAGTTTGCTGATGTTAAAATCTAGGGAGAAATTCAGCAGATAACAGCAGTGATTAGCAATCCTAATTCTAGGGGTGGGAAAAGAAAAACTCTACCATTCAGCTAAAAGTATGCTATTCTAAATAAGCGACTCTTCTCTTCCCAAAAAGAACAGGCAGCACTGACATCCTGAGATGGAAAGAGAAGCTAGAGGACACCTGCCCGCCAGAAAGAATATTCTCACCCACATTTTAGAAACTACAAATCCTACCATGAAGCCTCACTTTGCTGTGATACCTGCTGGAAATCTAATAATTAATGACATGGTTTCAGTAGCATGTAGTGACACCTGACCTCTTCCTCTAGTGACTGTATTTTTGTTACATAGCTTTTTCATTCACATTGGCACTCTGGAGCTGACTGCCAACCAGGTCCTGCTGCTGCTTGTGGTCAGCTGTAGGTTTGCAGGCAAGGGGCAGTTAGTTGTCTGCACAGAGGCCTGCAAGGACACACTTTCCCCTATTTTAGTTAACTATTCTTTGCCTTTTCTTGTTTTCCTACCTGACAGTTCTTAAATTTGGTATTATTGAGCTCCTATGAAAAAAGTGTGTGGGTGTATGTTAAGAAAAGAATGATCTGCACAGCTCTGTCACTTAACATCCTCTGGAAGTGAGGGTGGACGTGATCAAAAAGCACTCACCAAATTAACAGAGATAAGAGGGCTTGCATATCTTTAGCCTATTTCATCTTGCTAAACAATCTCAGTTCAAAACAGTGGGATTTTTTTTTTTTGCATTAAAATATATTTAAGTCCTACTGACAGCACGAAGAAAACTCAAATGTAATGAATTGGCAGAAGTGTCAGAAAATGTTTACTTTTAAAAGATTTAAAAGGCAAAGTTCAGCTCTGACATCGACGTAACAGAAAAAATTCCAATATTCTATCTTGCCTAAGGATAAATATCCTTTCAAAACGTCCAGCATAGGTTTTTAAAACAATTGCCAGAGTACACTTTAAACCAACCAAAATTAATCAACTGATTTAAAGCAAGAAGCCCTAATCTGCATGCTTCATATGATCGCTGGCATGCTTACAACCAGAGCTAGCTCCGTTCCAAGAAATTATTACAATCTTCCAACGTAAAAGGCAATGTGAACTTGAAACTGTGTTGTACAGATTACATTCTCCTCCTGACTCCTTTTAAAGAGAAGGCTCTGAAACTTGAATTGACTCTCTTTAACTACAGCAAAACAAATTATGTGACAAGGGTGACAGAACAAAACCATAACCATTTTATGGAAACTTTTAGCAGCTAACTGCAAATATGCATTGTTCTTGCCTTTTATCTGCTTTATAGCAGTCCTATTTATATGTATTATAAAGAGCTTCTTAGATCCTCAGAGGGAAAAAAAATGTTCGTAATACTTTTTTGTTTTCAACCTATCTATTTCAGTGTATGCAAGGTATACATAGAGTCTTCTGTTCACACTGTTTAGCTTGTTCTCTGTTCCTCAGCTCAGGTTGCTACCTTCTGCAAACAAAATATCCTGTCTGTGTATGCAGTCTTTGTTGACTTTAAAAAAGGTAATCTGCTGCTGACAATAAGTACAAGCCATGGATGAAGCTATGGAGGCGATGAGAAAAACAAGCAAAGGTCTAAGCTGGCAATGCTTAACACTATTGCAGAAAGAGAAGCTGTGATCTCAGCAGGTGCTGAAGAAAGGGGAATGCAGCTCTTTGCAGATGAACACTGACTTCTTTGGAACTCTAAATAATGACACTAATATTATTTGAGTAGGTGACAGTCTCTGTTCCATAGTTCTTCACTGGCTTCAGTGACAAGGTGCATACACGTGATGATTTATCCATGATCTGCACACTTTTATCATGGTCCCTGAAGTAAAAAAACAAAGATTCTCCCTGACTAGAAAACATACTACTTTTCCAGAGCACTCAAAAATAGCAAAAGCAGCAAATCAACCTGTGATCTTTGGACTAAGAGATTAAAATAATTAATTGATAACAAAGACAATTCTGAAACGTACTCTGCTATGTCTACCTTTTCTTTGGTTGTGATGGAAAATGTGTCTTATTGTAGTTTATAAATAATTACAATTAATAAAATAATTCACTATCCTTCTTGTGAAAACTGCCACTTGTGAAAGTCTGAAATGTCATCATCCTTTGACTAAATGGACAATGTGTCTTCATTAAGAGTGTGGATACTTTTTGCACTTATTTTACTTCCATTATAATTCAGTTCTATTTACACATAAGGGGAAAAACCAGTGAATTTCTTGCCATCATTTGATGGTCATGTCAAATCTTGATATATAAACTACTTGGTAATTAAATCTTCTACAGAGATTTCAGTGCACCTTTAGGGTATTGGTAAAAATGACAAGAATTTCTTCTGTTTATTGCCTGAAGAAAGACTGGGAATCAGGATTAGTCCGTCATTCTGGCCAGGCTACTACACCTCTGTCAAGCATCACCACAGGGATCAGTGCTACTCCGCTGACTGTTTTTCCAAACCTTACCTCCTAGGATGGCACACGACTGCTGCCACCTCTGCATTGCAGGATTGCTTTCAGAAGACACCCTGGCAGCAGCCACAGCTGTGAAGGAATTCAAAATAGCAGACCCCCAAAGCAACCACACTTTAAACTAAACACAGATCTGTGACCAGGACAACAATAGCACAGGCTTTAACCTATTGATTCTGCCTTTCTTAAATTCAAAATTAGTGAGTACATTAAAAAATACTTGATAAACAAAAATCTAATACTCAGAAATGATCCTCTAGTACATTTTTGGTTCTGTGAGGAGAATCAGTCACTCCTACTTAAAATGATAATTCAAGTTATTAGTCTTCCTGTTGCCATCAAACCAAAATCCAAATTTAGACATAAAAATATTTTTATCCTAGTAAAATGCAATGTAAGTATATGAACTTTTCATCTCAAATTGTAGCAAAAAAGGGGAGAATGTGACATTTATTATTACTAATTTGCAGTAGTTGACTGGATTGTGGACTGACTGTAAAAAGCCTCTAATTAATTTGTAATGGTAGGTACAAAATTTGGAAGCAACACCAGAAAATGTAAACAGGTTTGGAGACCACAGAAATAACTTAAGCTTTACTTAGCAGCAGCATTACTAATAATAATAATAATAATAATAATAATAATAATAATAATAATAATAATAATAATAATAAATATCTTTCCAGTTTCACAATGAAAACTCTGTGTTGTGTGACGATAGTAAATAAGTCAGGCTGTAAAGTGTGAATACCATCTCACTGTCTGGGAAATCAGACTCACAATGTAAGACAGCAAACATTTAATTTGGCATTACTATGATGATGAAATACTTAATGTAACACCGAGCTTTATTCATAGCCACCATTGTTCATAAGACTTTCTCAAATAACTGCCTTTTCAGAATGGAATTAATTATTTTACACTGCAAGCTATGAAAAAAAAATACTCTAAAAAATGCAAAGTACTTGTGAAAAAGGTGAATGAACCTTTTCCAGATATTTCAATCTGTTCTTAAAAATACTGAGGCAGGAAGGCTTAGAAACAAAATTTATTATCTGTATCTTTAATTTTTTTTCTGAATATAACTCCTATTTATTAACTTTGGATCATTTGCGATTATCTACAGGATTTCCTATGACTCCCGGTATTCTACTCTACAGTATTCAATCCCAGTATTTCTACTGTTAATTGTTGGGGGTTTAAGTAGATCCCTGAGCTCCTTTCCTGGGATACAAATTTAATTCATTACGTCTCATTGGTATATACTGTTGTGGGTCAGTAAGTTTGGAGCAAGGGATGGAAGAAATATGTTACACTTTCATTACAGAATAATGTTCTACCATAGCAAAAACCTTACCTTATTTTATGCTTGAACATCAGTTTTTTGTCTAAAGCAAGCACAATCCCAAACACAAACTGTGTATTTTAAGCAAGAAATCCTGAGCTTCACAGAAGAGCAATACTTTATACACAAAGCACTTCAATTTTAAGATCCAGTTGTTTTCAGTAAATTCAGAGTATTTATTAAGAAGATAAAATAAAGGAATTAAAGAAAACCATGGTACTGTTTTTGCAATTTTACAGTTCCAGTATATATTATAAATTTGAGAAGTAAAGATGTTTTGAGATTTGTTGGTTTGGGCTTCCCCCCCCCTCCCAGATTGTCCTATACTTGTTTGTAGTGTGATTCCAGTTGCAGTCTTGTATTTTTGAAAATACACAATTGAAAAAATAACTGATTATTTCTGAAAGCACTACTGGGATTGATTGACTGATCCACCAAAACCAAACTTACTGCTTACAGAGAACAAAAACAACATAAAAAGTAACACTGAAGTATTTTTTTTGATCTCATGTATGAAATTATTGTAACTTCAATACTGACTAGTCAGAAGGATTCAGTTTTGCTGGTTTAATGAAAAGCAAACAGCTTAAGCCACATCTGCTTGCAAACAAGTATTTCATATAGAAGAAAAGCTATTGCTGGGCTTCAGCAGAATCTGCTCTTCACGTGAAAACAGCTCAAAATCAGTATCTGCTGTTAATACAGAGTGCACAGCATGAAAACAACTGCTACCACAACAAAGACATTTCATGGGTTACCTGATTGCTTCTTCTCCCTAATATCCACTACTTTCCAGCATCAGTTCTGACAATTTTAACCTCTGTATGAAGAATAAGGAGCTGCCAACAGCTGTAACAGCGTATGTGTTTTCAGCTGTCCTTCTCTGACAGCCTTCTTCATTAGTTCTTCAGGGGTTATTAACTCAGGGCAGTAATAATGTTGCCAGACCCACACAACTTTTTTGTTGTCTGACCTTTCAGATACTTTCTGTGTTTGTTTAAATGGGAAAATATGTGTTTATGTAAATATGAAAACCTACCAATGTGCATTTTAGATCGCAGAACACCATAAATAACTTAAATTTTTGAAGTCTAATTGATTTTAAAAAGTTAATATTGACCACAGTAATGTTAAGTATTGCAGTGACAGGTAGTTATGAAAACTTGTGTTCATTCTATCCAAAATGGTAAACAAAGCCCTAAAGTAAAATGGTTGGACAGAAAGGAAAATCAAGTGAAGCTGAGTGGCAATATTATCTGCATTTTCACTTTTATGTTATTTTCAGGTAAAACATTGTATATTTTCACACCCACAAAAAAGATGGGAAAACTGTGAGCTAAGTGAAAATCAGAAAATGTAAGGTAATGCTAATTTGTAACTCCTTTGGGCTACATCAAAGGGAAACTTAAACAATTTGTGGTCAAATAAAGTTGAAGTATTAACTGTACAACCCAAGCAAGTTTAACCACATATGAACCACACTGTGGAAAGCGGTCACCTCCAGGCATCAACACAAGATTGAATTTGAATACCAGGTATCATAAAAATTTGAAATGCTTAACAAAAATCTATGTAACTTCAAATTCTGAGCAAAAGTATTTCTTCCTTTATCTTGTCTTTATATTATGAATATGATGTCCTGATTTTTAAGAGGAAAACCTGAAGGAAAATGAAAGTCATCAGATAGAACTCAAACCACAATATCTGAAAATGTAAAGCAAACCGCAGACCTGATTAATCTAAAGCACTTTCCCTGTCAATGCACATTAACACTTCATTCTTAACAGCTAAATTGAAGACCTTGCCTGACTAATAAAACAGCTCTAAAAATTATAATTAAAACTCACATACTAAAATCAGCACAAGGGACTGCATCTACACAATTCACTGCTTACGAAGTTTCCAAAAAATACGTTTCCTCCCTAAAATACTCTTTGCGAAGGAAGACGATCTTTTGAAAACTCTCCCTGCTCCCTAAAACCTGTGAAGTGTTTACATGTCCTCTGTTAAGCAGATGCTTCATGTTGCTGGTAACTGGTTTGTATGGCCAAACACTTGACAATGCAGCCCAGACCATTACCTGCTATAAACCCATAGAAAACTGATTAGATTAGCTTCATTCAAGACATATTTTTTGCAATGCGACTTTGTTTGGCTACATTTTTGGGGAAGACAGGGGGTGAAGGAATTGCACACTGAGCAACTTTGTAGTTCCCAGAAAATTCAAGAACCTTAATAAAGACAACTGAACTTGAGTGAACATAGGCTTAGAGAACATACCACAGCTACCATCATAATATGGCCTTAATACGTTCACCCTGATTCAAAACTGATAAATAAAGGATTAAATTGCAGCAGGCCAATTCCTGTTAACTTTAGCAAACATCAATTAAAACTTTGCCAAAAATAATAAAAAAATCCTTTTTGATAGGGCATGCACGCTACAATTCCAGTGTTAAAGCACTTTCACTGATTCCACCTTCAAGCAAATACAATGCCTAATCTGGTCAGACAAAAATTTATCTTTATTCCCGTCACAACTTCAAGGAAGAAAATACAGTGGACACTTGACTTATTTCTATTTATCAATTTTGCAAAAACTCTAGCTCTAATTCTTATGATTTACAGAATTATAACACATCAGTCAACCAGGAAATACTTTGTAGAGATTGCACAGTCTTTTAAAAAATAATGAAAGACTATGTAAAAATTCTTAAAAAAAAAATCCAGAAAGCTTTCAATTTTTTATACCATCTAAAAGGATCATCAAGGTAGCATAACCAAACCATATAAATAATGATTTTTTAAAAGTAAATAAAAGTCTTGTGGGGGGCACACCACAGACTCTTAAAGTAATATTAAAACACAGTAAAGAGAAAACCATTTGTTTTAAAATTTGTATCACTACTAAATAAAATGTTCTGCTTACATTTTATAAAGAGGTATGTAATTTTAAAAACCAGACAAACAAAGACCGACCCAGAATATCTCAGTCTAAATATGAAGTCCCCATCTTTACTCAAATTCTTGGAATTGCTGTCATAAATTACAATTAAGAGTATGATTTCACCCAAAGGAAATCAGTGTTTTCATATCCAGTTGTTTCAAGGACAATTTTCACAATTAAATGTGTATTAGTTAATTTGTATGCAATTTAAGAATGTCTGTCCAAGCACATCCAATATGTCACAAACATACTTAAATTAGTGCCCCAGGAGTGATGGTCAGATTGTGCCATCAGTGAAGTTTCTGCATTTCATCGGAGATCTCTCTTTGAAGACTCATGGTAAGGTGCAGTCATTTTCCAACATTTGGCATGTAATGTATCTGAAATCCATCTTCAACTAATACACATTGATTTTTATGACAAAGATTACATGGTTAATGTCATGAAAAAAATGGCACATCTGTAATTCAAATTGCAACACTAAGGGTCTTTAGCAACTTATTTCCATTCATACTGTCACAAACTCCAAAGCTGCCTCTTCCCTCACTCAAAGAAGAGTAATCTTTGCCACTTTACAGAATGTACCAAAATGTGCCCCAGAGCTGCCTATGCCAGCATTTTTTCCTTTACAACTATTTTGAAGTAAGGATGATTAGACCTAAAGTCTTGAATGCCTACTGCTAAATACTTGGTTTGGGCTCAAAGGCCTTACTCCATGCATCAGCTATTAATTACAGAATCAGTAATGCTTAGCAGAGGATGCCTGACTGATTACTATCCAAGTATTTATTTTTATATCTGTCCTTATCCAAAAATACTAAGTGGGTCAAAATTTATTTCAGCTGGAAACCTAATTTTACTTTATTGTTGGCTTAAACGAGTAAAATCAAGCCCTGAAGCACAATAGCATTTTTTTTCAATCTGTCTTGCTCACAAATCCTCCTGGAGATAAATAACATTTTAAACCAAGAAAAATGCTGAAGCCCCAAAAGATCTTGGCATATTTTAAGTTTTACAAATATTAAACCTATTGATTGAGCTGAGAAGAAAACAGAAGAGAAAATATATGTGATGCATAAATAGATTTACTTCTAAACCAGTATTAGATTTCTCTTCTTCTTTTGAACTTCAAACAACCTTTTAAATATTTTTATAACATTAGGACTGGTAATTGACACTATTTAAATAACATGATGGTATTTTCAGAAAATCAATTTAATTAAAGACTACTTATTAATATTTTTCTTTTAAACCAAAAAGGACTTTGAATTAAGATTTCAAATAAATTATTAATTGTTTCAAAGTCCACTGGGTCCTATTCTTTTCCCCTCCAAGAAGGTTAAATTTTCCTCTATGTAAAATACCAAGCCATGGTCAAATTTGACCAGATAGAGCCAGCTTCTGTGAAAAAGGAGAAAATTTGAAAGCAATAAAAAAAAATAAATCTCCAGCCTTATCAAAAGTTCAGTTTAGCTTTCTTTTATCCCAGAAACTCAAAAGAACATATGTACTGTAGAGAACTGCAAAGTGTATGTATCATCATTTTTTTTACTCAAACATCTAAGGATCAAAATTCAAGAAAAAAAGCCCCGCATAAAACGAGCAACAAATGCCCCAGAACTGTAACACCTGCATAAGACAAATACTTCATGTCAAGCTCACTTTCCATTTCTAAAAGGTGTTTCTCATTTTCACTAACTTATATCCACCAACTGAGCAATTATGCAATATGTGGGTGTACCTTGCAGTCGTTTTTTTTTTTTTAACATCTGCATTCTGTGTTAAATTCTAACTTACAAGATGTCTGATAATTTTTCTTTATCTCCAGCCTTCAAAGTGGGAGCTTTACCAGAGGCAAAACCACACATCAGAGAAGATGAGTCATATAATAAAGAAACGACTCTTCCCCTTCTCCCCCTTGCACCCTGAAGCTATAATAACCTAAAGACACTCTATTGTAAATGGCTTCTTTGGCAGTATTGATAGCATGTACAACTCACTATCATTTAGCCAACAAATGAAGATATTTTTAAGTCCTTACTGTTTCCATAACAAATTGCTTTCAGTACCATTTTAAGGCAAATTAAAACTGTGCTACTGCAAAAATAAAATTCAGAATGTCTATACACTTGCTTTCATGACATGCATAAATTATGAAACATTCTATCCATGTGCTTATAAATAATAACATAAAAAGATAAAAATAACGTAAGATGCCCATGCAAGTTAATCTGAAAAGTATCTCTCATTTGCATACAAAAGATCAGCCTCCAGGCAGAAGTCCCACATTGATTCCATATCAAATTAAGGCAACATTTACATATAAGCAAACCACTGCTCATGCCAACTACAACACATGAGGAAGCAAAGCACCTAACTTGACCACTGCTTACAGAGGTTTCCACTCTGAAGTTCAGTAAGTATGGGAAGCAACACTGAGGCCACTCTGGCCTTTTATTTCCTTTTATATCCTTTTCTGCAGGTAGACAGCAACTCCTCAGACTAACATCCTGCATCTAATTCCACATAGGAAATCAGCTTTCAACGAAGTCTTATTTGATGTGTCAATATGTAAGATTGCATCAGAAAATCTGATGAGAGAACTAAATGCAGAAACAGCATTTACAAACAGCAGCAAATAAATCCGTAACAACAAAACCTTGCACCACTAAAACAGGTGCAACCACCAGAGTCTTGTAAGAAAGTTTACAGAGGTGATGCTGGTGTAAGATGTTTCCATGACCATCTTCCAAAAAGTAAAAAACACCAATGTTTCAGTAAATCAAAACGAAGCAACACGCTCCCCCTTGAAGCAGAATAAATCAGTGGTTTCTATTCTTACCTGCGTATAGTCAAAGTCAGAAAGAGGAGCTATACTCTTGATGTAGTCCATTCGAAATTGGTTTTCTGGGTTGGCCAATGGAACTGGGGGTATTAAAGTGCTCATAGCTGAAACTATAGTCTAGAATTGGATAAAACAAAAAAAACCAAACAAATTAACCTGGATAAATCAAGGATACAGGATCAATAGAAGATAATCCAATCTAATCAGCAAAATGGGATTTCTCTCATCAAAATCATGGAGAGCATAATCCTTATAATTTCCAGTACAAACAAGCATTTAAGAACAGTATAAAGTGTGTTCTTACCACAATCGCATCTTTAACGTTTTTCCGAATATCCAGTATTTTCTGTTTCTTTTCTCTGCATTAAAACAGAAATATTAACACTTTGATTTTTTTCTTCCAAAGCAGTTCAGTCACTTGCATGTAATTTTTTCACTGATTGCTTGTTTATCTGCTCTTCAAACATTAAAATGTACTAATAGAAATAAAAAAAAGGCAAGACAAATACATTTTCCCCTTATCTGTTTTCTTGCATGGTATGAAGAGCAATGCACATTCATCCCTGATATATTTTGTTAAATCAGACAATCACAGCCACATCTGCAAAGCCTCCCCTGATGGAACTGGAAGTCATTCTTTCATTTCTACAGCATGCTGTAAACATGCTCTAAATTAACAACACGTAGGTGAAGGCCAACAAATATCTAAAATGAATGCTATGGATTAATAATGATTTCCAGCAAAGAGTTCTTTAGAGAGAAAATGATGTAGCCTCACAAAACAGGATGATTTAGAACAAATAGGCAAAATTAGTTTCAGTTTTACATTAACCCCAGCAACGGAAAATCAGCACACAGTGTCATCCTGATTACGATTTGACATGTATTTTTATATTACAGACAGATGCAATATTTGGTTATTTGCTTCTATGTAAAAAGTAGTCGCCATGTTGTTGCTACACAGGGGCCTGTCAAGCGCTGCAGTAGCAACAGTGTAAAATACAGTAAAGGGGCCAGAAGGAGAAAATGCAAACATACAATAGCAGCAATTTCCTTATTCTCACTCCCTTCCCTCCCTCAAAACACAGCCAAGCCACCAAAACACCGAGGATGAGAGGAGAAATTTCCTAGCCTACTGTGTGTTAACCTGTTTCCAACATTTAAGGAAAAATAAGTCACAAAGTGTCAATAATTCTTACTCTGAATTAAATCCATTGACGTGTAGGATTCGCATTTGTTTCACAATAGTGCTTTTTCCTGACTCACCAGCCCCTAAAAGAGAAAGAAGGAAAGGGAGAACACTGTGATACACGGTTCAGGCTGGGGGGGGTCGGAGCGTTTTGGGTTTTTATGTTTTTTTTTTTTTTTTTTTTTTTTTTTTTGTCGTTGTTGTTGCTGTTGTTTTTGGACGCGACAGCATCTCCCACCTCGGCAGCATTTCTGTATGTGTGCATCCATGTGGCTCAGGCGGCTGAGCTCGATCTGTGGACGCCTGGCTCATCGCTCAACACAGCAGCCTACATTTTCCACAGCCGAGGCGCACGCCGCATCTCCCCTCTCGGCTGCGCCCGCCGCCCCGCCGGGCTGGGGCTGCTGCCCCCTCCTCGCCCTGCTCGCCCCGGCCCCTACCTCTGCCGCTTCCTCCTTACCCAGCAGCAGCAAGCGGTGTGTCGCTTTATAAGCCAGCCTCTCTTTCTGCAACTGCTTCTCTATTTTTTTGTTGGCTTCTCGCTGCGCTTTCTCATCGATACGCTGATCCTCCGTTTTGCTGTTGCCCAAACACCCCATAGCCGCTGCTCAGGGTGGATGTCAAATCGCTGCCTTCTCAGATTTAGTATTTACAAGGGGGAGGGAGTGGGGGGAGGCAGAAGACAAGTCCTTATATCCGCGTGTCTCCCCGCGACGGTTTCTCTCCGCTTCTTCCCACCCGGCTCGCTCACATAAAATGGTCTCTGGCCGCTTTCCGATCGCAGCGGAGTCGGCTGCCTCGCTCCCCACCAGAGATGCGGAGAGCAGGCGGCAGAGGTAACCCTGCCCCGGCGGGGAGGGGGTGGGGGGAGAGAGCTGTGCAAAAATGCCTAACATACAACGAGAGGGAGAAAAGGGCTCCTCCTGGAAACGAGCCGGGTGCCGCTCTCCGCTCTCCCTCCCCACCGCACACACAATCCCTATATTTCTCTGTAAAGGTCTATTTTTGTCTTCCTAACTCAGCACTGCCTCTTTCTGCGAGACCAGGAAACAGCCCCGCTACCAGCCCTACGCGCAGGGAAGCCGAAGGAGAAAGGTAAAAGCCGGACGGATCTACCTGGATCCTGCGGGGCCGGGACCAGGCGGCACTGCCGGCTCCGCGCCCCCCGCCCCGGGCCGCCCCCGCCCGCCGGCCCCGGCCGCGCTGCTGCCGCCAAAACCCGGAGCCGGCATCGCCGCCGCGGGACCTGCGGCCTCCGGCCCCCCCGCGGCCTGCCGCAGGGGCAGGGAGCTGCGGGACGCGGCTTGGGGACACGGTGGGGGGGGGGGGGGGGGGGGGGCGCTTTTCCCGACCTTTCCCCGCGCTCCTCGGCGGTACTGGAAGAGCCTGGCCTCTACCAGAGCGAGGGCTGGGCACTCCCTGGAATCCCAGGCCGGCACAGGTGATGGCTGCCATCGTGACTGACCTGCGGGAGCAGCGCCGAGAGCCAGCCCCTGGCACCGGGCTGTGGGAGCGGCCGGGGTCTGCCCGCGTGTACCCCGACACACAGAGCACGCATATGCACAAACACCCTGCCTCCAATTCTTAAACAACGAAAATGTCCCCTTCCACACGAGTAGTCACGGCAGCACATGGGCCGCTTTTTCCCTATGAATATTCCAAACTGCATCAGCCGAACCAGAAAATGAAGCTGTCAAAACAGCTCATGGTAATGTGTAATCCGAACATGATAACATACACATCTAATATCACTACAACAACAAATGTTGACAAGAAACTGTATCTCCGTTCCTCCATTTGCCTCCATTTTAGATCCTAAAATGAATCTTCAAGCTAGACAACCCTATAGGTATTCCTTTTTGTTTCAAACCTCTTGCCTTGCAAACCGGCACCTCAGTGCAAAAGCAGCAGTACAGCACCTGGCTCTTCCTCAACTCCCCCTGCATAGAAACCACCTGCACTACTCAAACCTGGTGCTTGATACACTGAGGCACCAGAACACTAGAAAAAGGATGGACATTACTCTGGAGTCCCAAAGTATTTTCAGCTTTTATCTCCAAATACTATTAGTCCCCCATACTTTCAAAGATGGCTTACTGAAAAATTAATATTTTGATAGATACATACATGTGCAAAATCCTGTTCATGACTAAAATCAGAAACATTGCCTTCAACTTCAATCAAATAAAATAGCATTTTAATCTAAAAAGTCTTGAGATGTATGTAGCAAAAAGAAATTAGATTTTAAAGCCAGAAGGATTTATTTTAGTTGCTTTTGCTTTTTTTTCAATGGCTCCCTCACTCAGGTGGGAAGTGCTGAATCAAGGAAGAGAAACTGGTACTGTCTACTTTGAGCAGACATCAGAGGAAGGTGAAAAGGACAGGACCCAGAAAGTGAACAGGTACTGCTCCACCTGTGGTTGGGTATGTGTTGTTTTCAGGAGGCTATGGAATTCAAGCGCCAGATATGTGGTTTTATGGTACTGCTTGATCTTGACTCTGGAAGCTGCTTTCATCTTCTGTCTTACATAGGTGGAGGGAACTGGGGGGAGAGAGGGAGGTAACACACTACAGCATTTACAGGATCTGCCAGGTCAAAATATGCATTTTTTTAAGTGTTACTAAGCTGCATTTTTTTAGGACAGACTGCTTTTTTTTTTTTCCTATTGACATTATTCTGTCTGGAGAGGCAAAAACCACCGCAGATACAGAGAGGTTTGGAAGCACAATTCACGGTGACTGCTGTTTTTGGAGGCTGTCAGACACAGGTTATGATGAATATCTTTTGTGAAGAGCAGTCATGTTTGCTCCCTGCCACAGCACTATGAGAGCTCAAAACTGAATGGCTTGGTTAGAAATCGCTAACTGGGTCTGACTTTTCAAAGTCCTTCAGTGTTGGAAGCTGTAATTTATGATGCACAAGATGTGTGTAGCCACATTTATTACCTATGTAAATACCTCAATTTGAGACCTAAGTCCCAAATCTGACTAGTGTCAGTCAGTCTGCAGGAATCTGCCCTGTTTCTTCCCCTCTTCAGCAGTTTTCCTCTTTCATGTACTAACATTGAGATTTTTGGTGCAGACTTGTTCCCAGCTTTTATTGGCTCAGTGCCAATAAATAGAATTTTACAAGATCCTGGTATATCCTGCTTTTACCTTTCTCCAAAAGAGGGAAAGTGTTTCTCATTTCCTCTCTCCCCCTCGAAAACCCCATGACCTTTTTGGGTCTCTTCCTCCTGAGAAAAGATCACACAGTTCAAGAATGACATGCGCAAGCAACCTGTGCCTAGAAAGAACTTTTAGCTGTAATTATATTCCCAACCCTCCCTTTGCTCTTCCCAAACACAGCATTTATCCCGACCTAGCTGAACTACAAAATCCTAGAAGCAATAATAAACAATAGAGAAATTTTCACTCCCTTTGGACACAGCTCTTTTTTTTTCCAGAGAGAAACCATAACTATCATATGAATATGTTTCTTCTGCACACAGATAAATCTAAAACTCTGTAAAAGGCTGCAGCAGTGCTGCTTCACCAAACCAACTTGCAGTACAAATTGTACAAAGGAATAAAAACAAAATCCTGGACAAAGGAAAGAAGACCCTTTCTGGTCTTCCCCTCTCTTCTGAGACAACCAGTGTGGGATCCTCCTTGAGCTCCTGAAAGATGAAGTATTTCATATTGCCTTTGCCCCTTCATATGAGGCAACTATGTATACATACATATAGTTATATATGCACATTTATATATGCATATATTTATAAACAGAAATACACACGGAGTGGATATTTGTGTGCAAAAAATGAGGTTTGCCAAGTCTACTTCAGACTTGGTGCTATCCCCTCATGAAACCAGGCAATACAGCATCAACCCTCCTGGAAGGAAACTGGAGACTTTACTTCCTGTTTTCAAGTTCCCACCTCAGGATGCACCGTTTGTGAGCCTCAGGATGAATGCTGGGGAGCACAAGCTGCTTGCTTAAGGCCATATTTGTGTTCTTGTATGGAGGAGGACTGACAACCCAGCTGAAGCCACACTGGGTGGCTACCCCTGCCACAAAGTCAGTCTTGTTTCTTGTGCCTGTTCTGCTTGGCGTAAGAAGGGACAAAACCCCAGGAAGAATTAATGCGGTGTTCCTATGGATGCAGCTCAAGAGATCTGGTTGCCCCTCCAATCCAGAGCAGGACTTACGTAGAGCTTTTTCTTGCAAACACTAGGTAAAAGTGGAGAAAGTTTCTATACAGCAACCCTGCAGACCATTTGCAACCTATCTTCCCTTTACACAGTCTCCTTTGTGGCTTTGGTTTCGTTTTTCAAAAATAAGAGCAAATGGAAAGATGGATGTTATCAAAAGCATAGGAGGGACCTAAGACACTGGTAAAGATATTCTTCTGGCTTGCCAGTCTTCCTGCCTCACCTTTCACAGGGATCTCGGAACTCTCTGCTGACACTGTCCTTGAGTAGGGGAACTGCACTAGGTGAGTAACACTGGTGACCTTATCTCTGCTTTTCCTCACTG
The DNA here is from genome assembly GCF_963662255.1 of Cinclus cinclus. NCBI lineage: Eukaryota > Metazoa > Chordata > Aves > Passeriformes > Cinclidae > Cinclus > Cinclus cinclus. The sequence goes on from NC_085046.1 coordinate 99,982,889, forward strand.
ACCTGTCTTTTTCGTGTAGCCCACTGCTACAAATCAGGATATGCAAATCACTAGTGGTTGAGTTTTAACTCCACCTCAGCATCAAACTTGGGAGGAAAAAAATTAATAGTAAAATTGAATTAATTGAAAAATTAATTGTAACTGCATAGGTATTCAAGAAAAATAATTCTTTCTCTCTAGTAATAAATTATTGGTAAATTTTTCTCTCTGTAGATGTCAAATATTAACACAAAAGTACACACTCTATGGAAGGCTACATTTGGAGTTTTATAAGATGTATGAACCAGGATTCAAAAAAATTATGACTCTTAATTGTGTTAAAAATACTGACTAAGAGTTTGGGAAAAAACAGCATGTACTTTGCAGAGAAGTTAATATCACACACAAAAAAATATAACCATCTTTCTGTTTAAACCCAAGACCTCAAAAAAGGTCACTCCACTTTTTTGGGAGGGGCTTATTTGTTTTAAGAAGCAGGATGGGAGAGATGCTAGAAATGAAGAGTTATGCATTTCCACAGTGACTGTGGACCTGATCCCAAATTGTCTTCATGTCCATCGATTAAGGACAAATTCAGTGATGCAGAAGAGGGTCAGGAAATGCCGAGGGGCTGGCAAAGCTCTGAGTAGTTACTTGGCTGCTTGACATGGTTTGCTGTCCCCATTCCCGAGCCACTCCTTGATTTGGCAGCTGCCACAATGTAGTTCACCTGACAAACCAACTTTTCTGGTGCCCACTCCTCTCCTATCTTTCTGCAGCACAGGGAGCAAAAGGGAGAAAGCAGGTGATGTGATGGAATAGAAGGCTGTGGGCTAATAATAGTAGTCTGAAGAAAAAGAAAAGTTTTCCATAGAAAAACTGCAGGCAGCAGTCCACAGAAATGACAGGGATAGCCTTTAGCCCTAAGAAAGTATTTGTGAAGGGGAGGATTAGATCTAAGCAGGAGCCAGATGCTCCTCGGGAAGCCTGTGTGGAAAAGCATCAGGTGAAAAGTCGATTTGCAGTATGATTACACTAAAGAAAGAGGACAATCCTCTTTCATTCAAGCTAGTTATTCCTCATCCAAGCTAGTTATTCTTCATCCATGTCCCATGGAACAGCGAACTTCTGCTATGGTCATCCCATCAGCTCAGGGTTTCTCTTTAGACCCTTATTGGTAAAATAACTCGGGTGTTTATTCTTGTCTTTTCTGACTAGAAATTCCTTATCTATGAAGAGAAACTCACATGGCATCATTCCACACACGTCCATCTGTTGGTACCAGAGGCAGAAGCAGCTGATTGAAGCTAACACAAATCCAGCAACGTCCTAATAGCATTTAGAAGACTAAGAAATCTCCTGTGGTTTTAATATTCTTACATATTACAATGAAATAACACTGTTAAACAAAATGTCACGGATGCATCTGCAATAAGCAGAAGGGACACATCTTTTGATGAATTTGCAAGACAATATATATTATTATAGGACATGTTACATTTTTGGCAAAACACGAGGCACTTTTCTGTCTGTATCCTAGTTTATGAAGAATTTCACTTGGCTGGACACTCCAAGGGCACTTCCCCGACTTCTCCCCCCACCCCACCCCCCTGAACAAAGTAATATATTCCCATTTTAAGGCAGTGGAAAATTAGTTCTAATCAGTTGTTTAGGACAGTCATCAGTATTAAACATATTTAAATAAAGCAAGGCAAAACATGCTAATATTGCCCTAATTTAGAAGTGAATCAATCAATCAATCAGTAAGTCAGCTAGAATTATAGCTGAAGTTAACACTTTCAGAAAAGGAGTAAAATCTGTACAGGAGACATGTCCTGGATTCTCTGCAACATGCTGATTAACCTTGCACAGCTGTAACAGCAAAGCCAAATCATTTGTCTGCAGTTTTTAGAAGGTTTTGTATGTCACATAAAATTTTGCATTTAATAGTAAATGCTCAGGCCAACTATCATGATCACTATTTGGACAGGAACAACAAAACTGGAAGGAAAAATAGCTTGTGAGACAGTGAACATAGGTGTGATGTGCCTTATCCTCACCTTTAACTCCAAGGCATACCTCTGAGCAGGACACTCACAGTCACAGCATGCCTGCCTCCACCCCTCGTCTTTAGACAACATTTTGCAGAGCTAGATTTTCTCTACATTTACCCCGATTTTCTCTACATTTACCCCAAGCACATCTGACTTGTGATTTCCTTGTATTATCCCTCTATCTTGATATATACTTAGAGATACTTTTCAGTTTCTTCTCAGTTGTTTTAACATCTCTGCTTGAGAAGTTAAGTTTTAGCTACCCCAGGAAATGGTTGATTAAAAAAAAAGAAAAAAAATAGAAAGTCTCTACATATTTAAAAAGTTACGCTCTAATTCCTGTGAGAGCCTGCATGGTTAGTGGCCTCTCTCAATAGAAATTTCTTACAAATATAGAAAATCATTGCATACAACTACTTTAGCATGAAGTGGGGAATTCTGTAACTGTTCCTTAACCCTGTTTAAGGATCCCAACATGCAATTACACACAAGAGCAATCATTAAAAATTTGCTTCAGGAAATAATGTTGCCAGTAAGTTGGTAGCCTCATGCACTCACAACCTGATTTACATCAATGACATTTACCACAGAAATACAGATTTTGCTTGACTAGCAAATCCAGATAAAATATCAAAACTTACTGAATAAACAACAACCCAGTATTTTTCTCCTTATGCATCTAATTTTTTAAACTATACATCTGCTTGTAACAAATACCTGTTGAGTCATGTTCTGCTTGGCTTTTTGTGATATTAGATCTTAAGTCTCCTATAAGTATTTCTGCGGTATATTTGTACAAAGCAGATGATCTCTGGATTAAATAGCTCTCACATATTTGCTCATAATTGAAGAGACACGACTTGTTGAACCACGTGGTCCTTTCCACAACGAGGTTTATGTTACAATTAAACTTCAGGCTTTCGTGACATGAATTTATTTATTTCTCTGGATAGAGAAAATGTTCAATATGAAGACTAAGGAGATACATTACTTATATAGATGACTATTCCGTCTGCATACCTATGTGGGAGAGAGGAAAAACAATCTTAAACAAAGCATGATAATCTCCTGGAAATAAGTCTACTTTTTTCTCTTTTTCTACTGATTACTTATTTACTTTATTCACTGCTAGTCTCAAATGCTATTGTGATAGAATGAGTTCATGAAATTCAAACCTATCTGATTTTACTGATCTTATTTTTACTAATAACAAAAAGTTTTCTCCAGCATCTACTGGGCTGCTTGTATAACATGGATTAGATTCTCTGAAGCAAATATTTCTCATAGGATCATTTCACTTGGGGTGAAAGGTGATAAAAGCATTGGTGCACGAAGGAGAAGGGGGAAAGGTTGAAAAGTCCACAGAACTTGCAGACATTTTGGAACAAGCCATTTAATAAGTTACTGAGGAATCTTTATTTTCTCACATACTTTGGGAAAGAAAACGTTTGTTTTTACAATAAAAATGCACAATGTGAGAATATTTCCTAAACTATGGTAACATTTTCTCTGGGTTTAAAGTTTCAGACTAATCAACAATGGTGTCATGTTTCTGTACAATCTACATAATTGTAGGCTTAATTTTGGTTGTTTTTTGGTTTGGGGTTTTCTGGTTTGTTTTTTTTTTTTTTTTTAAAGGAGACCCATTCTAGCTTAATGCCTGTCAGCCTCCTTAAAATTTTAAATCCTAATGTCCCAATGATGCAGCACAATGCTATGCAGAACCATCACAGCAGTGCCTGAGGTTAGAAATAGCACAAGTGCAAAAGGGGTTTAATCCAGCAATTTCAGCTAATGCAGCTGCTCAGACACTGCACTGTATGTTTTAAAACATTGAGAAGGCTTTAGAAAGCTTATAGTTGCTTGGAATATTTAACAACTTACAGCAACGCTTATATCGTCAACCAATTTCCTTAGCAATCCTGAAACATTTTAAAGGGCTTTAAACCTACCTATATACAGACTCTTCCTGCTCAGAATCAGCTACACACAATCTTCCACCCACATCACTAAACACAATGCCAAGATTATGCTTCCATGTCTTTACAGCCTAGTCTTCACAATATGCAAATATTCAGGAACTGCATTTCTGATCCCAATGCAACAGCACAAAAGCTATTGTAGTAAGAAATGGTTTAACCTGTCAGCATCACTGTCACCACAATTACTACCACTAATAAAGATATGATCATAATCTGCCACTTAAGGATCATTAGATACATTATGACTATTGTAGTCTTTTACATGGCTCTTTTGCATGGACACTAATTGAGAACACTTGATTTAAATAAAATCAAGCACTGTAAGTTTTCATTGACAAATCTGTTCTTAACCTTTAGACAGCATAGGGTGCTGCTTGCTCATGTAGGGAAAACCAGCTGTTAAAAAGGCTAACACTGCAAAATATTTATCAGAAATACAAACCACTGTAACACTGTATACAAAGAGGAGAGATTGGAAGAAGCACACAAGGATGCTCTGTCTGAACATGTAAATGACTTACATTAAGCTAGGTTAAAACCCCTCAGTACCATTCAAGTGCTTGTGGTCCATGCAACAATTTATAGTGTGTTTGGGAATGGGCAGCTGTACATTCAGAAAGATTCAAGGTTTATATCTGTAAAAGGCACAGAGTGCATGACAGAAGTTTATTCAATGTAATTGTATAATTTTATTGAGCCTGCAGAAACAACGAAAAATATAGCAAATGCCTAAATATGGGAGGTGTATGCATCTCATATGCAGTTCTTCTGCATGTGTTACAGAGTCCTCCCCTCTGAAAGCTTAATTTCTGGAAATATTTCATCTCAGAATGACCATGAGCTGTCAGAGTGACCATGAAAACAAATCAAAACTAAATTAGGATATGCCCTCCCCACCCTGCCAAATTGGAGGTCCAGAACATATCAAACAAGGTATTGCTCAGAAAGAGAAAAATACTAACACTGTAGAAATCTGTGGAAAGCACAATCAACATCAGTCACCTCCCTTGAAGATAAGGAACACAAATTGGCAGAGGTACTGAGAAAAGGGATGAAGAAGGTTAAACCGGGTGGCTGTTATCAGAGACTAGGAGAAGCAGGGTTTATCAGACCAGGCAGGTATCACTGTGTTTGCCGGCGACGACCTGCTGAAGCACTTAGCACACCATGGCTTGCCTTGCCATCCTGGGCACAAGAGCTGCAGCTTCCTGCTAGAGCAGGAACACTGCAAAGGGCTGATGGGGCAATGCTGTATCCAGAACTGTGGGTCAGGACCACGGGTTTTGCCTTACAGAAATCAAAAGTCATGTTGCTGCTTTCCAGAGAAGTATGAGAGAGCTTTCCTTGACTAGAGAAAATGATTTAATATATTCCAAACTGAACTGTTTCACCTAATTTAATAATTCTGGCTTGAGATGCTGCAAGCCATGTGTAAATGAGACAGGAAAAAAAAAATTGTTTCAAGCTGCCAGAAGGGCCTGGATCTGATAAGAGAATGACTGGAGAAAACATCACCAATATCCAGCCTGGTCCAGCTCAGAGAGTAGTGCAACTGTCTAAGGTGAGAAAGGGCACCTGGGCATCCCTTTCATCATGCTGCCACTTTATCATGGTGAGCTGGTGTTTGTGCTGTGGAAGTCCCATCCAGCAGAGGGAAAGGAGGCAGAAAATGGCAGGCATCCACACACCTTTTGGAGCCTGTTCCTTCTATTGTGTCAGCAAACAATAGCCTCCCGCTAATCTGTGAATCTCCTCAAGCTCCCTTCATGCCTTTACCATACTGCTTCCCCAGCCTCAGTTACCTTCTCTGCTATTTACAGCTCTCTGAAGCACCAGAATATTTCTCTGTATGCCCTGCAAAAAGGTAAATTGAAAAGAGAAAAAGATGTCACTGAGGCAAGTGCCTACATCTTCCAGTTTAACTTGGAAACTTTCCATATGTTACCTCTGAAATTCTATGAGATTTGTAGCATGAGCCAATGGCTGTCTTCTGTTAACTGCACAGAGCATGCAGCCAAATATTAACAAAAAACTGGTGCTGTGGCATAATACTTCCAGTGCTGCCAAAATCTGTGTTTCTTAGTGATTTCAACTGCCTGTGGAATCCTGAATTAGTGTTAGTATACAATGGACAATTTATGGCATGTTGTTGCCATGAACTTGTTGAAGGGTATGGAGCCGTGAGCAAACTGGTCTAGTGGAAGGTGTCCCTCCCCCTGGCATGGGGGTTGGAACTAGACAGGAATTTAAGGTCCCTTCCAACCTAAACCATTCTATGATTCTTTAATGTGCCCTTCTGGAAAATACTGAATGGAAAGACTGCACTTCAAAAATTCAAAATATCAATAGACATAAAAATACAAACACCACATAGCTATTAATTTTTTTTTTTTTTAGTTATACTGTCAGATTTTAAAAACTAAATCTTAGCAAATGATTGTTCTAACTGTTATTGAAAACACAATGGTAACTTTAAAAGTCATGCTTTATACTGAAAAATGCTCTGGAAGTATTTGGATTACTTATAAACTAAACAAACCAATGCCATATTATCCATATACAATACAAAAATAAAGTTGTTCTTTTTCTTTTTTTTTTTTTACAGCTTCCTCTATTCCAAGTGTATGCTATGGTGTTTTTTAAATTTTTTTTTTGTTTACCTGGCAGATGAAAACCCTGACCCCAGATTTAAAAAATTATTTGTTACACATTCCAAGTTTATGCTTGGAATCTGTTCACTTGAATATTTTGGGGTTAACAGATCAGTGATATGCAGAGAAACCTCTGCTATGGGCCTGACAGAAAATCTGCTATAATCATGCCCAATGAAGACATGATGTTATATCCACTAAGACTTAAAACTCTACACATTATGCGAAACTCTGTCATCAGTAACAATTTTAAGCAACTGCAGCACAAAAGACTGAATCTTAAGAGTAGTTAAATGTGGGGTGCAATGCCACAACTAAAATATTTCTAACACATATATTTAAAATCTAATTTTAAAAAATTAGATTATTATTTGATCAATCCCTTCCTTGAAATTCCTTTTTCTCTTCCAAAACTATAAAGGGATTCAAGGTGAGCTCATCTAGAGATCTAACAATCAGTGCCCAGAAATCGCTGTGAAATGGAAGTAAAGGTTACTAGCAGGAAATACAGCTGAGCAACTGCATTGCATGGCAGCAAGCCAAAATTAGTGCATTCTCAGTGATGTGTAAATAACTTGGAAAGTAAAGGTGCAGAGCTGGTGACCAGCAGGTTTGACCTGCTGGTCACCAGCAAGTGACAGAGCTTTTGCATGCAGTTGAATAACTCTGCTGCTGATTCATCATTTTTAGTGGTATTAATGAATCTTTTTTTCTTAATACGAGTATGTTTTGATGCTTTTCTTCACTTAAAAGGAATAGTTCTTTCAATACAGTGCTATTCAGCTTAGTCCACGAGGCAGTCAATGACCTCAAGCAGTGAGAAAATCCATATGGGCAAGCAATCCATATCTTCAACATCTCATGAAAACAACTTCAGTGATGCTTCATGAAGATGGAAGAAGAAACATGCTTCAACTGTAAACTACCCTGTATCTATTCACTACAGGGATTGTGACAGTACATTACTTTTTGCATTATTTTTTTTTGTATTTTAAATTCCTCCCCCCTTAAATTCTACCACAACTACAAGCTAGTACAATTTGAATAAAATGTCTTATGTGTACTGATGCTAATACATATGAAAATAAACATTTACCTATCAACACACTAAGGCAAGCCTGAATTTCCCTTAAAATAAAAATGAAAAGCAAGCACCATATCAATGCTTCCCACTTTTCCATGTAGAATTATGTAATTAAAAGCCTAAGGTGATAGGTATGTTATTACAAACCGATATGTATGTACACACGCACATAGAATTTTCTGTCTCTTGGTATGAAGTTACCTCTCCATTTAAAGTTAGTGTTATAATCAATCTATCAACTTTTTCATGTGCTCCCCACCATGCAAATGTGGACAGAATGTTCACCTTTACTGCCCGAGCTTCTGTGAAGTCTGTTGAAGTTGCCTTAGGATCCAAAGCCTTTTATAAAGACTGCCTTACTTCAGAATTTTTCTTCTCCAAATGACCAAACCTTTCAACAAAATGCAAGATAGGGAATATTCGAAATCTGTACGTATTTCTATGAAGTGAGTAAGATGTTGCATATGCCTAAATTAAACTGTTTTAGATAAACACCTGCTTGAAACTTTAGAAGGATCACTATAGAGTGCTGCAACGAAGTTATAATGGACATTGTGAAATTTAGCCATCATTATGCAGGTATAACCTTGTTTATGTTGCATTATTGTTACTTTTATTTTTGAGCTCTTCCTCACTATGGATGCCAACTTCCACAACTTCTATTAAATAGCTGTCTATATCAACCCACTTATGAAGCAGGCATACATGTCCTCAAAAATCCTGAGAGGCAGAATACATGCAGACCTTTAAATCAAAAGTAGGGAAACTTTCATGTTTCAAACATGAAAGTTTGCAGAATCTGCTAATGTGTTCCAAGTTACTGGAATCCATCTGCAAATGCCATGGGTTTTGTCATACAGTTTCAGTGAGCAAGGTGGAGGTCCACCTTGCTCTTTGATACTCCCTTTCAGGGGGGAAGAGGGTGGCAGGAGAAGAAAGATCTGTATTTTCTACATAAAAATGCCAGAAGACTTAGGCTCAAGCTACTCAAAGTGAACATACATTGAACAAGACTGGTTACACTGCAAAATGACAGCCCAGTGATTAGATGAGCTACATGAAGAAGCTGTTCCCTCACTGGGCTGCTTGCCAGTTTTAATCTTTAGCTCCTGACAGGTCAGACAGCCCAAATAAGAATTATTCCAGGTGTTCTGAGAGGCATGACAGAGCTGGGCACACAGAACAATTTTCCTTTGAGTTTGAGACATCTGCAGCAAACAGGACTCAGTGCCATAGCTCACAAAACCTGCACAGACACCAGTGGGGGTTCATATAACTTTCCATAGCAGCCCAGAGAAAGTGCTGATGGGAACACAGCTTGTTTCATTTCAGACAAGAGCTAGGCAAGGTCAGGCAGCTGGAGCAAACTGAATACATCCTGGTCTACAATTACTCTGTCATACCACTGACATTTTTATTGAGATAGCTATCTTTAGAATAGGAAGTAAGTGCATTAAGCAATACTACCTTCCTTTTCTTTCTGTGCCCTGATCTCCTTTACTTGCTTTCCAAGTCTAATTGTCAGGACTAACCTATCATTTTATGAACAATTACATTCTCTAATTCTTATAGATGCCTTCTTTGATAAATTTCTTTCTTCCCCCTTGCTCCCCCCCAAACCACCCCTCTGCACTGTACTCTCTTGTTTGGGCCCTCTTCAATACCTGCCATCCACTGCAACAATCAATGGCAGCAGCATCAGTCTTGCAGGCAATCATATAGATGAATTCAAAAAGTTGTGTGCGAACCCATAACCATCATAAAGGAATGGTATAAACTTTAAAACCTCTTCCCCCTCCAACCTTTAATACAAGAGCTGTCAGCAGCAGTCTCTTTTCCTTTTTGATACAGATGACACACATTTCAGAAGACTGCACTGAATATGTAATTACATAAAGATAGGAACTAGCCCTTTGAAACTCTCCTTCCTGATTTATGGGGCATAAAAATCTCTCAAAAGAAGCAGTAACACTCCTCTTTCCTGAAAAACTCCTGCTCACAGATCAGTATATAATTGTAAAGTCCCACCCCACTTCTCTGTGCCTCTTTTCAGCAGCAGATAAGGTTCTGAATGATCTTGAACAACAAAAAAACAGACACACCTACCCTCAAATATACTTTTCAAGAAAAACTTTATTAAAGCTGGTGAGGGAAGAACTTGGGACATTGTGATCAGAAACAAAGGTATAAACTGTCCAGGCCTGGTGTTAATAGAGCAGGTTGTAAGGTGTCTACTGTTCCTGAAAATTCAGATGTGAAAACATGAAAAGCAAAGCATGTTGATTTTTCCCCTCCACAAACAAATACATATCCATTTTAAAAAACTTTGTTCATTGTTCAGTACCTTATCTATCTCTTAGAAGCAATGATAATCAGCACATTTCTGCTGACGTACTGAATGAGTTACCTTCAACCTAACACTGAAGACCAGGCAACCAACCTTAGAGACGTATTTACATTGTAATTATAAAAATGCACTTCATGTCATATATTTAATTACAAATTTTTACATTCCAAGTGTGTAATAGGGAAATAAATTAAACATAATAAACGTAACTTATGGAGATGACCTCAGAGGTAGAGCATAGGAGGGACTTGGCTGTGGAACAAACAGCTTCTGGAGATGTTCCAGGACTACAAACTCCCTTTTTTCAGTTAGATGATCTAACAGACCCCGTGATGATCCAACACAACAAACAAATTGTCTGAGGACATGCCAAGCAGTAAAAACAGTAAAACATGATTTTTGCCTCTTAGCACTAGGAATTCACTCTCATTAAAAGGGGGCTCTTCTGGAAAAAAAAAAAATAAATCCATTGCTCTAATACACAGCACTGAATTTCACACTTATAAGAAGATCCTCTTGTTCTGAGAAACTGAAAAAGTTTGCTGCAGGACATTAAGAAGTTTAATATAGGGACTTCCCTTCATCAACACAGGGTAGTGGTTAGCAGGCTTCTAAGCAGTCCTATTTCAGGCAGTTTGAAACCAAAATCAAAGCAAAACCAAATCCTAAACAGGATCATCTAAGGACTCATTACTGTGTAAAAATAGCTCATGCGTTTGATGCTCAGTCATGAAACACAGAAACATGAAAAAAAGAAAGGTGTAGATATACACACATAAACACTTTTCTGATGGTAATCACACACATGTAGAATTTAAAACAACAAAAGATATCCAGCACAGTCATAAACTAAAAGGTGAAAGGGATCCACAAGAGATGCAGCTCATGAAAGATACAAAAGCAATTTAATAGTGAGAAAGCAGTGCTATAGGAGCCTCAGCTGGCTGCTTGTCTCCAGGTGTGCCCCAGTGCACAACTCGTGTTTGGAGTACATTTTTCCCCCACCCGCTTTCTCATCTGAAAAGCTAATGAAGTCTCAACAAACAGACTTAAGTTCAAACATCATTAATTCTGCTATTAAGGTATATCACTAAGAGGTTCTCCCACTTATATAGTTATGAAGTGCCTGGCAACAAGGACATTTATAAATAATTTCTCTAAAGAAGGAAAGACCGACCTGAATTTTATTGCAGATCACTAGCTGTGTCATTCTTTACAGTTTCAAGCCCCAGAACAGTAGCAAGAAGATGACAGATCCCCCCAAATTCATGCACAAAAGGCTGCTGCCAAAATGGCATCAACTATTTTGCTACAGATTCGTAACACAAAATGCCTCAATCATTCTTTTAAAGCATTATTTATGACAAAAATTAACAAGGGCCTTCAGACCAGAGCAACATCAGGCTCTGAAGCTGTCTTAAAAGCACAGGTTCCAGTGAAGCCGTACTAATAAAGAGTATGGCTGCTGAACTGCAGGTAAAGCACATCGAGGGGGTGTTTCCTCTAAAAGCCTAGTTCAAGACATCAGATGGCACCAACCTTGAAGCCGTCCCCTCTCTTCCCCTACATGAGAACAATAAGTGAATCAGGAAGGTTCAATCACCCCTTCTGTGCAGTTCTCTCTTTTCCTTCACCACAGTGACTCCACTACCATACATGTTATGGGTCCAAGTGCTCCTCTCCCATACGTCTGGCATGCGTTGGTGAGAGGACAGCAAGCTGCTACACATTTCCTTCACAGGACCAAAAGCATATCTAGTATGAGATGCAGGAGTCTGCATTTTGGCCACAGAGGACACGTGCTTGGTTGTTTGATGAGGAAGGATTACACTGTCCAAGACTCTTCCACAGACCCTTCAGGACATGTGGCCTGCTCCAGCATGATGAGCATCACCATTCACAGCAGTGTGGTTTCTGAGGAACACATGAAAAGGGCTTCAAGTTGTAGATCACATTAAAAACACCTGGGATCTCAAGTTGCATGCAACGTTTTAGTTTTCTTGTTCAATTTTCCTCTACTTGAAAAAAATTTCTTCAGTTATAAAAGTAAAGCTGAATACCATGAAAACAACTGAAGAGCAAACAGCAAATCATGCTCAAAAGCGCCATTCATGTTGTCCATTCTCCTGATATCAATGCATCTACCTCTCACAAATCTGCACAGTATATCTGTCATCAATGTTCCTACATCAACATGCTGCACCTCTTAGGGTTTATCCTTTATCTCAGTGTCACCTGAGTGTCCAGTGATGACAATGATTTGGCAAACTCAGAGTTGCCAGGTAGGTAAAGACTTCCCCTTAAGAACATAAATATGGTTCATTTAATTGTTTTGAATTTAGTCAGGTCCTCTGCAAAGTGTTCTTCTGTGACTAAAAAAGCCCAAATGTCCCAAATAAACAAAGATGGCAATTTTCTCAACCAATGTTCAGCTAAAAAAACAGGTTATGATCCACTGGCTCCTGGCGACCTCCTTTCAAACAAAAACTCGTTAAAAACCATGAGAATGCAGAAGGGGAAAGAATTGATGGTGATGCAGGAGTTTGTCAGACATGAATTAAGGCATCTGATGAAGAATCACATGCAGACCTGAGGAAGACAAGTTAATGTAAACATGGACTCATTAATACACAGATCATAGAATCATGGAATCATTAAGGCTGGAAAAGACCCCTAAGATGATCAAACCTGATCTTTGACCAATCACCACCTTGTCAACTAGACCACAACGCTAAGTGCCACATCCAGTTGTTTCTTGAACACTTTCAGGATTGCTGAGTGCACACCAACCTAATCATCCTTTCTGTGAAAAAAATTCTTCCTGCTTTCCAGCCTGGACCTCCCCTGGCACAGCTAGAAGCTGTGTCCTCTTGCCCTGTTCCTGATGAAGTGCATTTCTCTTTCCCATGTCTTTTTAAGACATAGCTAGCCCACCTAAAATTTTATTTTGAATCTCTATTTGCAGTACTTAGTAAATTATGCAATTCTGACTAAGATCTGAATTAGAAAAGATGAGAGGTAAATTAGGTCAAAAGAAGACAACCAACATTGCAATCAATCACTGTTTCATAATTTAAAAAAAATGAAACCATTCATCAGCCACCAGATTTTTTCTCAATCTCTGAAGAGTATGTGACAACCACTGAGGTTGGAGGTGGCAGAATTTTTCCTAGATGCCTCCTGATTCCATTTAATATTTTCTTTCACTATTCTTTTGATCCCCTCTCCCAAATTAGTCTCTACAAAAAACATCTCTGTGATCTCTAGTACTGACATGAAAGAAAGCCTCCAAACTTTCTCAATCTATGGATGCATATGTATTGAATTTTAAACTACTGACATTTTAAGAGGCATCTCTGATGTATTTACTGATTCTTTGTTTCAGCTCTATCTTGCATGATACTCAAGAGCATAGGTATGAAGGCAACTGTTAATATGCATTTAAGGCAAAATTTTACCAAAAAAGCTTTGGTAGGTAAGTAGATAATAGTGGGACAGAGGGAGGTTTAACACAACACATCAAAAATAACAGAAGACTGAAGAAATATGTATCTGGGCAAATCTAAGAACCATATCAACAAATGAGATGCTGAACAAGCAGAAGTGGGAACGCTATTGTGAGAAAGTAGCTGAAATGCCATTTGCCAAACATATTAAAATTAAAAATCTGCAAAAAGTAAAATTCTGCAAGTGATGGTCAACATAGATAAACAAGTCTGAGATCTGGCCAAAGCAAACCTATGAAGAGCTGTAAAAAGCAAATGGAGTTCTTGAAATAAGAATTTAATATGGGATGACAGGTATTTGAACTGCTTCTGGACACTCAAAAGAAAAAATCTGTTACTATCAAAAAATAAATAAAACCCCCCCAACAAGTCCAAGTATACCATTACGTGTCTCAAAAACAAAAAAAAGTCTTTATTTTCTGTAACTGTGCCAAAATATAGGCTTGCCAATGACATAAATGCAGAAATATTCCAGCTGATTCCCTTAGTTTGGTCCCTTTCCATGTTCCTCAGCCCTTTCTAGATTTGTGTAACCAAAATGGCTCCTCTGCCTACTGACAGATATATAAAGACACAAAACTTTCTTATAAATCCATTGTTAACCCAGATAAACAGGCAACACATTAATATCACAGGAATACTGTCAGTCTCCCTGTGACCATTTCAGTACTTAGTTGACCCCCATAAAACTCGTGAAAAGGCCTTTGAAACAGAAAGAAAATTGTCTGCTTATCGTGTTTGCTTCACTACTCCCCAAACACATTCAAAGAATTGTAGAAAATGAGTGAGACACTATTTCCCTTTGCTGAAACTGCGCTGCCAAGACGAGTCCTTACCTCTTCCAGAGAAGCAGACCAGCACATCCAAGCTGGAATCTGTTTATGTTTATTGCTTAACCAGAAAGAACAAAGCATCATTAAGTCTATTACACAAAGAGAAACTTTTGAGATTGTTCTTGCTTAGAACTAAGAATCTTTCTGCACAATTAGCAGCTGCCAGCCCCCACCCCCACCCTGAATGAAAATGCATCCTCATTGTCTCCCCAAAGTCAAATTTCCACAGTAATATGTAAACAGATTCTTCTATGTAGAAGGGTACTTCTAGAGATCAGAAAACAAAGCAAAATATATGGACTGTTGTGGATTGCTCTGAAGTTTGGCACATTTATGGGGGCTGGGGCAAGGGTCAGGAGAGGAAACAGGTAACATTAATGTTCTTAACTTGAGCATCTGTAAATAAATGCATATGCAAATCTGGGGTACAGCTAAATTTTCCTTTACCCTCACCACATTAGCTTTTATAAATGTTGGTATTCTTTTCCTGCAAGATAAAGGTGACTGTTCAAACCATGGCTTAGGCTCTGAAAACATGCTCTGTCTCAACCCTTTCCCCTGGATTTAGAGTTTAGCATTCACTGTACAGTGAAAAAAAAACAAGGGAAAACAAGATTTCAAGTCCAAATATTAGCCCAGGCACATGTTTTATGCTTAAAAGACAGTGTATCTGAAAAACTTATATATACAAATTAATTTCTAGCTGATTAGTTTTCACTTGAGGAGAGAGCATGGAAGAGACACGCTAGGCACTGAATTTAAACTGTGTTCCAACGGTATCAGTCAACATAACATGACTGGCAGAAAACTGAAAAATTGTAAGAAAAATGCTGCAATTGGGATTTGTATGCTTTTGTTTCAAAGAAATGTTAGCAGAATTCTTAAGAATCAAACTTCTTTTAAAAAGAGAAACTGCATACATGGATGCATGATTGCAGGGCCAGGAAAAATTAGAGAGTGAAGTAAAGAGCTAATAAGAAAAGAGGTTTGAAGCTGTAGTGAAAAATGATGGGAATAAAAAGGTGCTGCAAAATTTAGTGCAGGTGGAGAAAAGAAAGGAGAAGAGAGAACATCCTTATCCAGATGCAGAGAATCCAGATGACAAAGAAAATAATATAGGTATTTGACAGAAAAGGAATATTAGTGGGAGGAATGCTTGTCAGCTCGATATTCCCTTCCCTTGAATTCAAGATTGGAGTAACCCTTTCCTTTAAGTTTCCTTTTAAGTTTCTTTAAGATCACCTCCCCTGCTCTTCAAATGTGAGTGTCATACTCTTTACGTAAAACCAGGAGAGAGAGCACAGCTTGTGGCTCTGGTGGGAAGAGGGAATGTAAGCAATTTGGCTATTCTTTAGAAAAGCCTTGACCACTATGTAGCTTTAACTTCTTCCTGACCAATGTGTTTCATGATCTAAGGCAATTCCAAAGAAAATCTTGGTGCTAGAGTCCTGGTACTCTGGGAGTACAAATCTAAATGCTGTCAATATGTACCAAGTTCTTCCCTGTAGAATGAAACACCTGACAAATTCCACAGTTTCTTCACTCCTATGCCACTAACAATAACTGTTCACTAACGTCTCATTAAGCCTACAAACCACCATCACCTCCCCTTCACAGCTGACAGACTTATGAAATCACATCTTTCTCATAACATATGCATGATCTTCATCACATTACAATTCCAGCTCTGCCAACATATTCCAGTTTTTCCCTAAACCATTCAGTAGGGCTGGATCGCGGCTGCAGTGTTCCCACAAAACTGTCCAAACTGCTGCTGCCACTTACTAGGGACAGAGCAAAGGTGGCATGTGTATGTGTCTCACATGTTTCTCAGTGAATTTTATAAAACTCACCACTCTGAAAAGCCATGAACTATCATCATAAGTCCTCCGAATGCTCCACATCTGGACTGCAAATTCTGGGCTATGATTCCTAACGTGTAGCACATCTTCCCATTACAGCTGTCAGATCAGAAAGAGGTGCTGAGTCTGGAGATCTGTTTGTGCCTATCTGTGTTACTGATATCTAAAACATTCCAACCAGTAATTTGAAAAGTGACCCCCCAGAGATGCAAGATCTGATTCGGATTGAGAACATCACGTGCAGTAAATGTATAAGTAACAATTTGGTATGAACTAAATCGAGGATGTATCAATTCCAACTGCATATGCATGCATTCTTTCTGTCAAATATGTTTGCTGCAGTTTTAAGAGTTTTGTTATTTGAGCAAAGGATGTGGTTATGTTCTTCCACATCAGCAGCCCATGAATTTCTAATACAGTAATTTGAATAGAATTCCTGTCCCCACTATTTGCCTGAATTACATAAATACAAACTAATGCACAAATTATATAAATTTTACATATAGAAATATGATGTATTACATAAATTAATGAACCATCCAGCTAGGAGCACTAGTGATCCCGCAAAGATGATGCTTTAAGTCATTAGTGTTTCAATGGTTCAGCAGATTGCTGTGAGAAATGCCTTGTTGAAAACCTTGGCATTTTGGAGTGGGAGCAGGAGGAGAAGATGTATAAGAATGAGGAGAAGAGAAGGAGGTTAAGCTCAAGAATGAAAAGAAATAAATAATGCAAAGGCTTTGCCTATAGAAAATTCTGCGCAGGTTTTGGGAAGGACAGGATGTTTTTCCCAGATAAAATCTAGCAATTATATCCTCATTAGTTTCCACCTCTCTGAGTGAGGCATTTTTTCTTCTGTTTCTCCTATCAAATATAAGCCACACTAACCCTGTCACATTTCAGTAGTGAGCCATATCAATATATTTCCCTCCAAAAATTGTTGTGATCCCATATTACACTCATTAATAGTGCCTTGGAACAGTAATACTTATGATAAAATCAGACCTACTCTTCAGAAAGAACATGGAATAAGTTATACGATGTATTCTTAAGACTAGGAAATATTGATGCTCTGCTCAGTATTGCAAAATGAAGAAAGCAATGCCAAGATGGCGCCTTGAGTAAAAACTGGAATCACACCACTTCACTGGATGAATCAAAGCCTGGAGATGAGCTTAAATTTCTGACAAAGTTTAGTTCAATCTCAGCCAGAAACGCCTCAAGCAACTCTACTGTTCTGAATTGTTTTAGCTTTTCTAAACAAATCAGAACAGCAAGTGCTATTGGAGTCATAAACAGACTTCCTATTTAAAATGCTCAACTTTAAGGCTATTGACCACATTCCCTCCCTTCCTGTCCCAATTTAAACTTGGCTTTCACAGCTCCTGCTGAAACCTGAGGTGAGCCAGCTTTGTACCGAATTTAGTTTTGTCTGCTTTTAATTTGATTGGACTGGCTTTCAAAACAAACCAAGCAAACTCTCACAACACTGGGATTTCAAGTTAATGAACTTCTTTTGCATAATCTCCCCCTTTTTATCCTAATACTACCCCTTATGCAGGGCTGATAAAATATTAAAAATATACTTTCAAACTGAGGTTTTGTGTGGTTTTTTAAGATGATACAAACCATTTTAAATAATGAAAGATAAGAATTTAAAATTAGATCAGTGTGCTCATCCATACTCAATATGTACAGGAGGTCTGCAGAAAACATGGTCCAAAGACAGCATTACAAAAAACCACCAACCTTAACCTCAAATCAGGCAGCTTGAAAGTATGGAAAAGGTGCCTCTTATCACAGGCCAACTAAACAGCATGTTCTCACAATCTTACAGCCCTGCCCTTGGATGTCTTGCTGATTTATCCTCTACCTGCTCCTGTCAAAATTTATTAAATCTTGTTAAAAACATCCCTGTATGATTACTGGCAGAACTTGGGCAGCTGGGATACTCCTGCTTTTGTGACAAGCTCAATCTAATTCCTGCTGAAAGAGAGGAATGCCTTACCCACTACACAGAGTTGCAACAGCTGCTCTACCAAGGTATGGACTCATCACCTGAACATCAATTTCCTGCCCTCCCTGGCAGGAAGCTGTGTAAGTTTAAAACAGAAAGGATTGAGTCACTACATCATACTTTTTACACAGGATAAGAATTACTACATCACTGAAGACTGAATTCTTACTCTTAACTCTCTGGTAAGGCTTTCCTTACTAATGATGCTGCTTGCCTAGATCACAAGATGCAAGAGCAAGGAGGCTAAGTACTCCTCTAAGAAAAGTTAGAAAAGGACTCTCCAGAGTCAGTCTTTCCCACAGCTTGCTTAGATTCATCATGTGTTTAGATAAATAGGATCCATAGTCCAAGACAAGAGTTTCTACTGACCACAATGTGCCAAGATTTTACTCTTATTACTGATCTATTTAGAAAATAAGGAGAAAATAGTATGTTTTGAAAATCAAGTTTTAAATTAGCAGTCTCTCAACAGAATGTCTAAGGCAATTTAAACAAAGAAGCAGCTTTAAAAAGCTATTACTTAAAGTGATAGGCTAATTATATAGTTTTAAAATATTGTGTCCTACATGCAGGCAATAGAATAGCTATATATATCTATACACCTGGGCTAGCAGTAAAAACATTACAAATATTTGCTTTGTTATATTCATAACATACTTCATTGCTCTGGCAGCAGTGTGTTAAAATCAGACAAACAGCAAACCAGTTAACAATTAATCCTTGCTATTTCTACTACTGCCAATGAGCTGGCTGTGGAATACCACCAGCACTCCTCCAGAAACAAAAGTTAGTCTAGCTACTACTTTTACTGCTCCTACTTCCTCCAAGTGAGTTCTTTCCAAAAGTCTTTTTAAGTTAGCAGTCTTCTGCAAAGCTGGTTTTTGCCATGTGGCCAGGTTTTAGTTTCTCCAGGTAAAAGTACAGGCTTAAAGTTGTTCTATGTTACCCTCTGTGAAACAATTTTTTTTCCTTCTCCAGGTTCAGCGTACTTTTGTTATTTCTTTCCCATACACTTCACACAGGAACAGTTTCCAGCACCAAAATAGCTCATCCACCACTGGGAAAAGAGAAAGTAGATCCATTTTCCTGTACACTTCTTGAAATGGTCTTCTTGCCAAGCATTGTTTCTCATCTGTTGTGGAACATGACACCCTATTTAAATGTCAACATGGGTTCAACTGGGGCAACCAGTGTATTTTTGAAGTGGCTCTACTCCGAGCTTCTTCCCTACTACCATCAGGTTACTAAGAGACCACGTTTACAGTCTCTGGATTAATAATAATCACAATGTGCATGTTATTTTAACCTTTATATGCACCAAAATTAGAGGAACTGTTAAATTAAGAAATTCTCATCTGTGCACAGCTATTGGTACTCTGCCATCTACATGTTGCACTGGACCTCTAAACTCACAATCACTGAGTAACTCAGGGGTCTGTGGGCTAAAATTAAGTCCCATGGACATTTATACCAGAGCTAGAGAAGACTCATTTAAAAAGTGAGGGGATCTAATACAAATGCCTGTATCTGAGCGACAAGGATCCAGATGTGTATTATGAATGTTGAAAAATGAAAATTTTACATTAAAATCAACACACAAAAAAAGTATTGTTTAGGTAGTCATTAAGGAACCACACACTAATTTCACAACACTGAAAGTGTGCAAAACTTCAAGCTCTTGCTTAGCATCCAAGAGACAGGCAAAACATATAGACACTCATGACACCTCCCACCCTCCAAATAATGTGCGTAGTTAGCTAATATAGCTTCAGAAAAATGCATCTATTTAAGATCCCCAGATACCTTGTCTTTTTATCTCTTCTGGTTTTCTGCTTTTGCATCATGGCTGTCAAAGAGAGGACAAAAGAGAAGAAAACAAAAGAAGTTCTTCTTTTTGTTGGTTTGTTTTAGAGTTTCTCTGCCTAAGAAAGCACTGCTCTCATACACCCATGTCTTGAAGGAAAAGAACAACTGCATGTCAACTGACAGGTGCCACAAGATAGTTGTTGGGAAGATCAAAGTAGCTTCACCCATTCCAAGGGTCAGCTTCCACTACCACCTCACTATCTCCAGAGTATTTCAGAGGCATATTTGAGAAGAGGATTTCCTGTTGCCCATGCACACGGCCAAGAAGAGTAAAGCTCTAGGAAAAAGTTTCTTGGGACGTCTCAAAGTACAGTACTTGGTCACAGAGAAGACACAGAGAGTGTCATATGCAAGCAAGCCCAATTCCTAGAAGCCAAAGGAAATTTGCTACATTGAAATCTCAGGATTGTGATCACACTGCAAGTTGTCCAGTAGTTATTTTTCAGACTGTATTGCTAACATCTATTTTTATTTCAAAGTTAATGTTTAGGACATACATATATAATGAAAATATATAGCTAACTCTCAGTGAGGTATTTCTCTCATGTGCTTCAAAGCTTGTTTCAAAACAGATGCTGGAAATCATAGAAGTAACTTCCAAAGAAAATACATATACCATCTAAATCTTGACCTCTCAAATTCTTAAATTCAGAGTATACAATACCTAAGAAGAAATTCAAAGGTTTAATGGGAGGGAAATGTACTGGAATAATCCAATTTATTTGACAGTCAAGGGCTAGAATAGGAACAAAAAAGTCTCAACCAGTCAACACAAAGTGGAATGAGATAACAGTACTTCCCCATAAGGTGCTTTCAGGTCTTAACAAAAGCTACGCTTCTGAAAATCTCTACAATTCAGGGCTAAAAAAACCAGAACAACATAACTGATAACTGCACACCCAGAAAATTTAATACAATACAGTAACTCGCAATTTGTGCATACTCTTTCACTTTTCCTAGGAAATGTTTAATTTGTTGTCCCAGACAAAACTGCCTTCGGTTATGACAGATGACTATGAAATTCCAAGAACTATACTCAAATAATAACTACAAACTCTGCTAAACAAAGCGGCAACCAATAAGGATTATAAAAACAAAGAGGATGCCAGAACCATCTTATTTTGGCCCTTAGCATGGACAGGAAAACCTAAGACTGTAATTGAAGGCCAGTGTATCAACTTTTCCGTAGGTCATCTAACCCCTTTCAGTGAGCAAGCCAGCTGCTTTCAGTGTGATTCAGGGCAAAGGTAAAGACTTTTCCCTGAGTCCTGCTTCACCTTCATGGAAGCTGTGTGGAACTGCATCCATATGACACAAGGACAGCAGTAAGGAAAAGGTTACAAAGCAAGTTACTGGTCAAGTAATATGAGCAAACATTGACAAGAGAAGGATTGGGGATAGACAAAAATAGCTGGTTTTATTTCAAATAGTTGAACATTGTTTTGGACAATTAGAGTCTAGCCTCATCTCTGGATCCCTTTTTGGATGGATATTTGGTTTGAGAAACACTTGGATAAAATTAGCCTGGCTGAATACCTGTTTGGTAGGTTCTGAACTTAGAGATAGCATCTAAACACTGGCTCTATTATTAAAATACTTCAAATTTGCTAACAAAATTAGCAGTCATTAATTTTTGTACTATGCAACCACCTCCTGGCTCTGTAACACCATATACTAGAAGCCTCTTCCCTGGATATTAGTTCTAATTAAACACTAAATAATTTCATTAATGAAAAAAATGTTAATGCATTTAAAACCTCATGTAAGGTCATGCATATTACAGTGTGATCTCCACTTCTTTTACACTGTGTATCATCAGAACCACAGTGATCTGAAATTAGTTTTACAAATTTCTGAGAAAAGCACAGCTGAACTTAACCACACATCTTGGAAGAGCACTGAAATCACCAGGATTTAAAATAGATGTCAATGCATTATCAAGAACTATGACCTTTATATTCAGCTGTTACACATATATTTCTGTTATATTTCAAGGTCTAAGTTATTTCTGCCCCTCTCAGAGGCTTCAGGTAAATTTTTTAGAAAACCTCCTGTTCACTGGCCTGCCTCTGTAGACCTAACAGTGCAAAATGCCTGAAAGTAAATAAATGTTCGTAGTCAGCAGAAACGAGTGCCTGTGATCCACAGGAACAGTGAGAGCTCACAGCTACAAGCAAAGCCAAGGGAAGGGGAGGGGAGAGGGAAAGTTGGCTGAGGGGGCAGGGAAGGAAGCTGTGCTCTGAAGATATGGTGGAAATTTTGCAATTGTTTAAAATCTGGCAAACAACAAACATCTGGCAACCTCCATAGCAGAAGATGCTGAGCCCTGCCTATGCTTTGGTTCCTCATGCAGTGCAGCAGGAAGACAGTCACACATTTGATACAGCCTGAAATCACAAACCATTTTAGTAGTAACAGCTATTAATAACTCCTTCTGCTTCCCAGGCAAGGAGGAACCAAGCCTAAACATACAAGAACATCAGTTTTGCTAACTTATGTGCCAACATGGAAAATCTAGGCTCAAAGAGTCTCACGAAACTTGAGAGAGCAGACATATGGGTAAACTGTGTTCCACTTCTGCATATTTAATGAATGTTTACCTTTATGGACAGAGATTTGAAGGGTATATTTTCTCACTGGAATCCCATCTCCAAGGAATTTAGGTCTGCTTAAGCTTTGCTTTCCACATTTTTCCATGTATTTAGAAACCATATATATAGCTAATAAATATAACAAGTCACATAAAGCATAAGGTGTACCAACCTACCTTCTCTTTTCAGTATTTTTAGATTTGGCTTAATATATTAACATGGTTAGACCATGGTCAGGTAAGGGGAACTCTCTCTGCAATAAAGAGGGCAAAGTTTAACTTAAGCTCTAGGTATCATATCTTCTATAAAAAGAAGTTACTCAATTTAGTATTTTCAAATATAAATATGGAGTTTGAACTCTATTTTAGGGCTGGTTTTAGACTTGATCCAAGACCCTTGGCACTTGAAAACACTTTTGGAAATAATTTTCTTTAGTGAAAAAATGTATTTCTCATTTAAGAAATTAGATTAAATATGTGTCTGATATTACAGCCTTCATAAAAAAAAACCCCAAATAATCCCGCAAACCCATGCCCCATTCCCCCCCCCCCCCCCCCCAAATCTTTCTCATCAATTTTTACTACAAGGAGAGTTTGGTTTTGGAAATATTTTAATCAAGGTGTGTATCTCCATACTAAGATTATTTTAAGAAAATTTGCTCACTATCTTCTCTTCATTTGAAGCTAATGAAAGGCCTGAATGTTATTTGAGACATGGGAAAAAAAAATATTGGAAAGTGGCAGAAGATAAGGCAAAAAAATGCCACTTATCACTTCTGTGAGAATGTGAAAGACTACAGAGCACACCAAGAACAGTTTTGCCAAGCAAAAATTGCATTCTACTCTTTGCTTAATGGAATTATATTCTATTGGCGGAAAACATTTGAGAGCTCTTATATTTTTGACTTTTTTTTAAGGGTGAAGAAGCTAAGTTTGCTTCTTGACATGGTTAGGGCAGACCTGGCAATCTTCAGACCCATTCCTCAACAAATCAGCTTGCTGAGAGTTACCCCACTTGCCAAAATTAATCTCATTCCAGGTAAATGCTTGGTACCTGTTTCCCTGGTAAATTTCAAATGTCCATTTTCAATTATTGTTTTTAGAAGTTTCTTTCCTTGAACAGGAATCATTTCATGGATCACTTCAGGCGACAAGCAAGACATGGTGACAGTGATGTCTTGCAACATGTATTTGCCAAAAATTGTTTTTAAAACAGGGAAATAAAAGTTGAAAGAATAAAATAAGGCAATGGAGTGTATGCAGCAAATCCACTGCTCTTTCCTCACTTTCTACCAAGAAAAAGAGAAAGAAACCTATTTCTCTACGATTTAAACCATTTAGCAGGTGAAATAGCAAGAGCTTAACATAATCCTTCCCCAGCTAATGCCAAATACCACAATGCAATCCACCACAATGTGATTTTAGGATCTCATCAACCCAGAGCCTGGTGCCCTGTGCTTGCACTACCTGTCCCATGTCTGCAGTAAGGGCACGGAGCTTGTGCAGTGCCCCCTGGGCTCAACCTTCTACAGGAGCAGCAAGATAAAGATCGCTATTCGGCCAACCAAAACTTCCTGCTCTGAGAAGCTGCCCCAAGTCCCAGGTGCCCGCAGTCACCCGGTGAGGCCAAACCAGCCTGCCTGAGATCCCAGGCACACAGGAGGAGGCTGTCATGGGATATGAGCAGTGCTACAGGGGCTTGGGGCTGTGTCACTGCTGAGGGCAGGAATTGTGCTGGGACCTTGTTTGCACATCGGTAGGGAGAGGAGCAGCACAGGATAGCAGAGCAGGCATGTACTGGGCACGCACATATTAGATGTGAGCGGGAAAGGGAACAAAGAATGCAGGATTGGGTTTTGCTTTGGAGACAGCTCCCTTTGCAGCAGGAAGGGAGGGAGCACAAGGTTAGAGTGACATGTGTGACAGAGCACATTTGAACAGGGTTCAAATTTGGAGAAGCCAGAGGTAGCAAAGCATGGGGCTTAGGATATTGGCATGGGCATTTCAGATCCAGGAGATGAACGGGATCCTGAGAAGGATTGATTTCTGCTTTGGAAAAGAGATGTTGCACGAGTATGCTAGGCTATCCTTGTCTGGGATTTCCTGGACAGAAATAAATGCACATGGCTTTTCCTCTTCTGCTGGTCTTACTGCAGCTGTACTGTACAGCTGATTCACACCCCTTCACAGAAATGCCTGGAATTTTTCAGATTATGGCAGCTTGATTAGAAGAAACGCATCATAGCTTGAACAAGATTCCAAAAGTTTGGAAGTCCCAGAGGAAAATGTTCTCAAAGTCAGGCACGAATGCATAACTGTGGCTGCTGACAGCAGCAACTAAGCAAACTTAGTCTGGAAATTCCACATCCATCCTTTAGCCCAAAGGCGTAATTTTTACATGGGGAAGAGTTAAAGACAACAATACCAGACATGTCGACATAATTACACAGCAAAGCCTGCAATCTCCAAAAAAGCAATTGCTCTCCAACCATCCAGCTCCAGAACACATGCAGAGGAACAGATGAAACATCTGCTACAGCAAACAGGTCTTCATACTGTCCCCAAAGTGATTTTGATCCCCTCAGAGGATCAGTAGTTGCCAAAATCTATTCTTAGATATTTGAAAAAAATTAGAGCATGTTTGAAGATGGGACACATTTCTCCTTCATAAACATTATTTTGTAGGAAAGTTACATAAAGTACATTACTATAAGCCATATTTAGTAAACCTCTAAGTAAGAGGTGCAAAACCATTCTACACTACACCAAAATGTTTCTTGTAAAACAAATCTAGAAGACAAAGTTTACACTTAATGGGCCAGCCCATACAGATTTTTCTGCCTAAAATGAATAAAGAACATCTCCCAATATACATGAAAATAAAACAAACAAACACAAAAAGGATGGGGGAACATTTAAATAATTCTGCTATGGTAGCCACATATAATATCAGGTACAGCCATCAATTTTGTTATGCACATTCCTATAATGAAAATTAAGATCCTTATTTGAAAATTTTATGCACTAAGAGAAACAACTGAGATTCATAAAGACACACCAAGTGAAATCTAGGAAAAAAATTACATGCCAGTGATAGTAATGAAAAAAAGTAATCTTAAGCCTCAGATGCAGGCAAAACTTCCTCAAGTAAGGAGACATGATACCTCGTCCTGAAAAAAGTAGCACAGTAAACAATTTGCCAAATATAAGCACACAATATTAGTTCACAGGGTTTAATGGAAGGTACTGCCACACATTTCATAAAACTGAAGCCATCTGTTCAAAACATTTACAATGGGAAAACACGGATGAGAGAGAAAACCCCAACATCAAAATGTTTCATTCATGGGTAGAACTGGGAGCAGAATTTGTTAAAAAGCACTTTCTTTTCGGAGCCAACAGTCATATCATAGACTATCCTGAAGGACCTGCAGGGAACATAGAACACCAGCTCCTGGCCCTTCATCATCTTTGTGTCGCACTTCTGGATGTTCTCCCACAGTTCTCCATCCTTCTTACACTGTGGCACCCAGCCCTGCTCACAGGACTCGTGGTGAGGCCACCCCAGCACAGAGCAGAAGGGCCCAATCCCTCCTCATGCCCAGCCAGCGATGCTGTTCCTGGTGTCCCCAGGACAGTGTTGAGGGGGATTTTGTTTGTGTTGCAACACAGCCAGCACACTGCTTAGAACAGGTTAGAGGATACACTGTAAGAAAAATGATCGCACATCTATGGATTACAGTAACAGGAAATTAAACTGTACACACAGTTTGGCTGAGGAAAGGTCCTAACTTCAGACCAGTTGGCAGGACTGTTCTGGCACCCAGTGATGTGGCATTTCTCCCTGTGTTCCTGCTCCTGGCGATAAAGAGTGATATTTCTCCTGAGGTATTACAGAATGGGAAAGAGAGACACAGGAAAATGAAACTTATATTGCTGAAACATTTACTGCTTTGAAGCATCCATTTCAGCTGCCTCATAATAGCTGCTGTTACAATGGTTGAGAAAGTTGTATCACATTGCAGAAGTCTAAAATTGGGCACTATGAATACCTTCAATCTATTATATTATCACTGATTATATAAACCTGGTTCTATTAATTTAATTTACAGTAGTTTTTCTGGAGACAAGTATCAATTCCATATTTTCCTAATTTCTTTTTCTTATCACCTGTGGAGTTCTTCAGCAGAAGTTTCACTGCATTTAATATTCAAATTCTTTCTTTTCTAAACATTTACTTTTTTTTGGTTACTAAAATACCTGTACAAATTGACATGAGTACACTTTGAAGATTATGTCTGTCTTGAATACTAGAAGAACTCCTTGAAGTTTGCTAGATTGTGATGATGTTATGGATACTGCCTTGTCTTTTAATAATGCATTTTAAAAGAGCTTAAACTCATTTGGTTTCACAAGTCCAAAATTCTTAGAAAGCAGAATTAAATTTCCTTATTCTAACATAGTTTATTATTCATTATTTATTCTTCTCTTTATAAATCAGTCTGGTTTTGATTATTAATTTCTTAGATTAAGTATTTGATATCATGATAATCCTGTATTTCAAAATTAAAACTGTGAAATCCTTTAAAAGGACTCCCAATTTTAATTCCCTCTTCAAATAATTCTGTTCCATTAACTTTAACAGGCAGAAAAACAGGCAAACAGCTATTTTCTAATAATCCAAACATTATAGTTGCACATTTTTCCATATATGCCTTACTACTTCTGATTATTTTAACGTTGTGGATTTTAAAGTGTTGTAGGAACAGGTAAGTCAGATGAGGACCAAGAAGCCTGTACTTACTAGGCTGGCTGAGGAACTCATCCTCTAGGGTTCTGGAATACTTATTTCACTTCAGAGTGCTTTTGTGCAAGCAAAATATGTTTTTCACCAAGTACTCATTATGGTTTGGAAAAATATAGAAAGGATTTTTAGTGTTATCCAATTTAAGGAGTTTAGCATGTTTTGGTACTACTTTAATATGTCCTTGCACAAATCTTTTCAGGCTCCATTTTTACCCATATGCTAAATACATTAGAAACCCATTATACATACTCAATATTTCATCATTGTGTTATTTTTGACATAATTGTAGCTTCTTTTAAAAACAGACAAAAACATGTTTAGCATTTTCCCCCAAATTAAAAGCAAACAAAAAAATCTCTTTTAAAGCCACATGATCTTCCAAATGAATTAGAGTGAGGAAGGACAGAAGCATTTTAAAGTCTGCTAAGCATTTCAAGACAGATATTGACAATGTAAATGCAGTCTGAACCAAAATAAATTTCAAAGGTGTAGCTAAGAACAGCCCATTCTGGATTTGAATTTTTTTTTAAATTTATTTCAGCCTAAAACTGGAGTGCTACAATATTTTGTAGCGATCCATACATTACATGTTACCAGGAAGTACAGTTCATACTGCAATTAGGAATCCAAATACTAGTGTTACTTTTTAAACTTAGAATCAGAATTCACTTTGACACTGCAGGAAAAGAAAAAAAGCCCCACAAAATTGAAATAAGATTATACTTCTGGACAATGTATTAGCGTTAAGAATGCCTACTTCCCATTTCACAGTGGGTAAGACTGGAGCAGTACATATATGTAGACCTACAAGTTTAATGACTTCTGGGTTGGATTTTTTTTTTGTTTGTTTGTTTTGATTTGGTTTTTTTATTTTGGAAACTCAGTAAGACCTTACACAGTAATTTCAAAAAAATACTTTCTGAATGTGAGCTGTGTAAATAAAGTCTATTCACAGCTGAAAATTAAAGATCCTACAATGAGTACGCACAGTCTTCTGCATAAAAAGTCTAAATCTACAACGCATACACGTGACCATATCTGACACTCAGAATATAAAGATCTGGCCCTGCTATAGAGGGACAATGCTATGTTTTTATGGTCTAAGTTGGTATCTAAAGTAGACTCTGGACTTCAGTCTGCTGAATGGCATTTCATCGCTCTGCATCATCAGTTGGAGACAAAAAGGTTTTCAAGGAATATGAATAAGAAGGGAACAATGCCAAGTTCCTAAGAATTTGCAAGCAGCAACTATAGCTAGGCTCCTGAAAGTTATGTTAAACAAGTCCATCCATAAAGGAAGAAATTGCTCAGTTAAAGAAAATTACTTCAACTGTTGTTTTTTTTTTTTTTTTTATGTGGTGGACTATTTCCCTTGCAGTTAGAACATGAAAGGAACATTTGAAAATTTCAGATTCTTATAGGGTGGGGTTTTTTTTCTATTTTATTTTTTTTTTTTTTTTTTTTTTTTTACTTTGCACTGGCATGAAATTATAGTATGTGAAAAATGTTCTGAATAAGTAAAATTTCAAGACATGGACACAGAGTCAAAGAAGAAAGAAGTGCCCTTAGAGAAAAAAAAAAAAAAATCATAACTCTAAAAGAGAACAGAAATCTAAAACCACCTGAAGGGACGATTAATGAAGGATGGTTAGACAGAATCGTATGATGCCTAAAGGAGCAGAGGACTGCAATGCATGAACAACATTGCAAGCTCATGTAAAGGCAATTAGCTCAGAAGAGTCCAGAGAACACTGCTAGTGCTCCCTCTGCTCCACAGGCCATAAACATGACGTGCTGATCTACGTGAGCATGTCAGAAAAGAGCAAAAGTCCTAACTCTAAGTTGTTCCAGGAAGAACAGTGAGGTCAAAGGTATCACCGGTGCCTGAGGTTCCTGCCAAGGCAGGAAATGTGTTAATGAGCTTGCGAGCAGCACACACCAGCTGGGTACCTCTAGTAAGGCAAGAAACCACAAACAGCAGCATGTTAGACAATTATATTTTGTCTCTAACCAAATCTTCTGCATAATCATGAAGACTTCCTTAAAAGACAAAATTACATGTCTGAACTCCAATTATGCACTAAGGGTAATTAAAAAAAGGAAAGAAATTCCCTGCAATCCCCTTCACAGCCAAGAATACTGAAACTGAACTAATGTCAGATAAATCTAAGGGCTATAGAGTAAAAAAATGAACAGTCTTTCTACCTTTCAAAACTCACTGAATATGTCAACACAGACAAGGATCCATATCACAGATACAGGGTTTTTTCCTCCTAGGAATTTCCTAATCCATCACAAAGGGTTTTGTGCAAGTTTGATAATATAAAGTAATTCAAGCTCACTGTGAACTAGACTGCTGTCCGAATTAACACAGTACAGGTGGGCAGGAAGCTTTCAGTTTCTATTCTGCACTTACTTTGATCAGCCCACTTACAATTTAACATGCTAGTCAAAAATTAAGAGTCACAAGAGCCAAGAGGTCAAACCACTGTTTACATAGCATTTGGATGATCTAGGTAATACTGGAGTGGTTGTATTGTAACAGGTGGGATAGTGCCCAAAGATTAATCCTGCTTGTTAAGTACAGATTTCCAACAGAAAGGAGGATATGCCAGTAGTAGGTAGAGGATACAGTTCTCTAATACACTTTACAGGAATTACTAACATGAACTAATGTTCATGTTTGAACTTTACTTTCTCAAGTCAGTTCTGGAGAACAGTGTCCAAAAACTGTAGCATGTACAACGAACCTTACCTGTAAAGAAAGACTGAACAAATTGTGTTTATTATAGAAGGGATTAAACTGAAACAAATACAAAATACTTTTTAAAATTAAAGAGGCTATTGCAAAGAAGATACTGATCAGTTCAATCTGAGAGAACAGGAAACATTTACCTTAATTTATAGCAAGAGAGAATTCAGCTTGATACCAGGAAAAGGTTTACTTACAAGAATCACATGAGCACTGCAGCAGGTTAATTCAGAAGATCAACAACTGGAGGATTATCAAGAAGAAACTGGAAAAATGTTTGCCAGGTAGACCTTAAATTAGCTCTTTATCAGGGAGGTCCATCTGAAAGCTCTTTTCTAACATTCTATTTCTATTATTTTAAGGGACACCTTATTTTACTCTAAGTCCAACCATGGCAATTCAAATGTCTTTGCAGAGCATACTCCGAATTTCGTATGGACTATGTCAAGCAAATGGAACTTTTCAACAGTTAATCAAGAAAGCCATCAGCATAAACCTAATCTGCATTGCTCCAACAACAAACCTGATCTTTTACTTTGATGGATGTTAGCTCAGGTTCAAGTTTATTGTGAAGATTATTATTTTAAATACTGACAAACACCTGAAATTTTCCAAGACTGAACTGCCCTGAAAACAGGAAGTTGTGTCCTGGCCTAACACAGTTCAGACTCTGGTTCGTAGACTAAGGGGGATATGCAGGCTGTCATCAGCATTGACAAGTTACAGCTGACATCTCCACCCAAATAGTGTCTCCTTTTTAATCCAGACTTCCTAAAAGTACTGCATGAAACATATTCATCACAAAACTACAAAAAAACAATTTGAAAGTTTCAGTGAAGTGCCTAACAGCAGACATTTAAAAGTAGCTCTTAAAATTTTTACAGTCCTTAGTCTGACAATAAAACTATACCAATGCTGAGGCTTTTAAAAATAGACAGACACCTGCATTACAAATCCATACTGCCACATAAGTAATGTAACTGTGGAGTTCAGTGACTGTTATCAGTGACTACCTGCTTAAGTTTTATAGAAAATATACATATTGGGGTAGAAAATACCTAGGGCACCTCAAATTAAGGAGCTCTTGAGATGGATCAGCAGCAAGGCTTCCAAGCTCACCTATTATTAAGATTGTCTGACAACTTCTATTATAAGACCCCACTATCAACTGCTTGTGACTTCAGCAAATGTTAGCTGCTGTGCAGAAATGTTCTGTGCTGAGAGTCATGTCAGACTGAACCTTTTGGAAAATCTAGCCAAAACAGATAATTTCTGTGAACAAAGAGAAAATAGTTTACTTTGCCTGGTTTAACATACTCTGATGACATCTTAAAATCAAACAAAAAGCTCACATACACAATATAATCAAGTCTGAGCATCTATATGCTTTAAGTCAAGATTTGGAAATCTGCAGGGCGATGTAAACTTTAAGATAATTGGACCCATCTGCTATCCATGTGAAAATCTGCCAAAATTAGTCAATTTTCCAAGTCTTTTCTTTTTGAAGTGGCATCAAGAAGGAGAAGAATGTTGCACCTGCTTGGTACATACTTGCTTTCCCTATGTGGAGTGCTTCAACCCATGAGAAATTCTGTGTTCCCAAAACTGCAGTTGATCTGGGACCAGGAAAGTCTGGAGAAAAACATATGCTCCCTGTGTCTTCTGTGCAAGGTTCAAATTTTGTGGACTTAGAAATGGTATCATCAAAATACAGAACAGGTGCAGAGGCTGCTAAAAGAAAAATTAGTGGAAATGCAGATTAGTTGAAAAAGGTAGAGAAAACCTAGAACTAGTAACTGTGGAGGACAGATCAGGCAGAAGTGATGTCAGCCAGAACTTGGTCAAAGAAAAAGACAGGGTATTTCTGGAAGGAGAGACTAATGGAAAAATGAGTGGAACTAAATCTGATGAACTATGGACCTGAGACTGACAAGTATCTTGTTAAGCAGTGAACATCAGCTCAGAGAGGTCCTGTGAGATGGAATTTATTTGTGGCCATCACAGACACCACAGTGCTTGGAGGAGGTTAGAGGAGTGGAAACAGAAAGCATTTTGGTCACACTGACATGACTGTGCTATAGATCAAGAACCTTTCTGGTAGTGCATGTCAAGCTGATGTAAAATCTAGCGTGTCTCCTAAGTTTATTTTAACACAAATACAAGAAGAACTAGTGAGAGACTCTATTAAACTAAGAATACCTGTGTGACTCTAATTCCCTCTACACCATTCTCCCTCATGAAACTGTGTTATGATGCAATGTCCAATTAAATGACAATATCCTATTTTTCCCAGCAGGACTCCTTCCTCATGCTAAGCACAAAACTGACTTCCTCTGTGAATGAACAAGTGTTATGCTGTAAGGGATACTTGTTTTTAGGACTTTTGACTCCTCTCTTGCAAAGCTGTAGTGAACAAGTTTATGAATTGCAAAAATCAAAGCAATTGAACATTTCTTCAAAACAAAACAGAACATTAAAAATACTCTCTTCTAATTTCACAGGATGTCAGTATGAATTTTAGCAATTATTTTAAATCAAGCCTTAATCTCAACTTTTTGGGGTCTGGGTTTTTTGGTTTTGTGTCCCAAATGCTGGACTTTTCAGCCATGTCACTTCTTTATAGGTATCATGAGCTCAATACATAAAACGCAATATGTAATTCAAAGTGCTTAGCAGAAAGCATGCAAAGTCTTAAGAGTACTAAACTAGATAAATATAACCCACCTCGAAAAACTCCCATACCACAGTTTAACAAACAGTTGATAATTAGAGTCAATGAGATTCAGTTTCCAAGTGCCTATGCTACTAAAAATATCTCCTCAGTTAGCTGCTATGCACATCAGTTTATTTGTATTTGTGAAAGCCACATACATGGTGGGGATGAGTGCTCTAAGAAGCCTCAAAACTACCAATCAGTCTTCAAAGCACTTTTTAAATGGTTCCTAGCACCATATCTCAGCCTTCCAGTCATGAAGGGCACCTTTCCTCACTGTGCAAATAGGATTACTGCACACATTCATCACCTTTCACATGGGAAATCTGTGCAAACAGTGGTGTGCAGAGTCATACAGCAGCTTGTCCTAACCAAGTCAGCCCTGGCTCCTAGCACAGATCCCCCACATAAGGTGATGCCTGAGGATCAGACTGCCAGAACTAGAGCAATACAGAGAGCTTATAAGAAGCTTCCTATTCAAAAGGCAGCCAAGAGTGGATTCAGCAGCAGGCCACAGGCCACTTATACCAATGCACAAAAACAAGTATCCTTGCAGGCATAACCAGGAAAACATGAAGAATGGTCCTCACATGTTCTAAGTGAGCACTAGCTCTGTGCCACAATATTTACTGTTATGAATGACCTAGCCCTTTCCTTTAAAAAAGGAAAAGTGAGAAAATGTCATTAACTTCAATTTGTGAATGGGAAAATGAGTTAGGAAGAGCTTATCACTGCCTTTTGTATTCACAGCAGCATGCTGACACTCTTCTGCTAGAGATGTGCTGCCTCTCAAGGAATTGTTTCTCATGCCTATGTTCACTTGACTTTTCAGATGAGAACAACTGTACTTATTTCTGTTCATGAAAGTTACGTTTTTCATGCAAAAATTATTAAAGAAAGACTTCGAGGATGTTAAGTTGTTAACTGACATGTGAATTATGACA
The DNA here is from genome assembly GCF_963662255.1 of Cinclus cinclus. Classification (NCBI taxonomy): domain Eukaryota; kingdom Metazoa; phylum Chordata; class Aves; order Passeriformes; family Cinclidae; genus Cinclus; species Cinclus cinclus. The sequence goes on from NC_085046.1 coordinate 100,016,876, forward strand.
GCCTATATAAACTTCTTCTAAAGCAGTCTTTGGGCATTGTTAAAACATGTTTCCAATATTTGACAAAAATAGCTTTCAGAGTAGTGATACTAGCTAAAATACATGCAGATCTACTGCATTAATATTATGAAACAAAGAATCCAAACACAATAATTCTTAGCTATCTTAGACACAAAAATACGAGATTCCCAGTCCACAGCAAAAATCCAATAGTCTGCCTTGCGAACCCTATCTGCAACTTAATCAATGAACTACCGATTGGTCACATCAGGTCAGATTCCAGGATCTGACCATTTTATTTCCTCTTTTCTCCTCACTTATTTTCCTGCAGAGGCTTCCACAGCTCTGTAAAGCAAACGTATCCAATGCTTTGTGAATTCTAAACACTTAATGAAACATTACACAAGCATTCAGAATGACAAGTTAAGTAACCTTAACTTAAAGCAGACCTTGAGCTACAGCACACAAAAATATACACTAGGCTTTTACACCAGCATGATTTATCACTTGAAAAACAAGTTTTAAAAATTGGGCGCTTTGCTAGGTCAGGACTTCATTTTCAGTGATACTAACGTGTATTGCTCCAGCACTCACTTCCATCTGCCTTCTTCCATCCTCATGTGAGTTCACATTTTACTGAAGAAGCTCTGAACCCTGAGACCTACAAATGAGTTCACCAAAGTGGGGACTAATTTACAGCTGCATAAACATATCTGCACTGCTTTTCCTACACTTCACAGAAATTTCCTGTGTTCCGGGTAATAAAGGCAAACGTGGCACAGATCATGGAAACAGCCCTGATGTTCAAAAATGGTGAGCAGAAAGACACTTAGGAACATAAAACATGGGTCTGATTTTTCTGTTTTTGGTGAAAGAAGATACATTAGAAATAAAGACAAAACTTACTTTTCTGGTAAAAACTGGTGTTTGGATGGTTTGCAATACCTGCAGAAGATGGATTAATGCAACCACTGGCTAACCCTTGCACTGAGCCTTTACAGTGCTCTCCGTAGAAGCCAAGTCGTAACAGTGACGTAAATATATTATTTGTTAGGTAACATTCTAATATACTTGGCCATCAGCTCTCAGTGTACCACTGTCAAAGGTTCACTGTACCCTGTAAAACAACAGCCAATCCTCTCTAAAAATTTTTTCTTTTTGTGTTAGAAACTGGCTATTAGAAACTGGCAAAATAACTTGGACTAAAAATTTAAAAAAAAAAAAATCCAGTATTTTTTAATCCAGAGTTATTTTCTTTAAGCACATTCTGAGAGAAAAGAATGCTTGCATTCATTCCAAGTCACATTAATAAAAACATTAAAAGTAGAACAGATTTCCCTCACCCAGGATAAGTAATTGAGGATCACAAGGTCAGGAGTTCATGACTTAAATCCTCTTTTGGATGCAAAGACCAACATTTCATCTTGTTTCCTTCTTAACTCCTTACTATTCCCTTATGGAATTCACAGTCTAAGCAAGAAAGATCTTTGGCTCTCATGAAAATAAATCTGTCCCATTAAAAAATACACATTAACCCCAGCTATTAACTTGGAGGACTATTAGCAACTTCTCCTTTGCAAAATATGACCATAAGGTTTGTAATTATTCAGTCTTTTAAAAAAATATTGCTTTTCTAAGTGACATTCTGTAAGACTACAAAGATGAGCCTGTCAGAGTAGAAATGTGTACCAAGGATTATTTTATTTCCTACTAAAAAGGAGTATTAGCTGCAACTGATACCATACTTTTAAAAACTGACAAAAACACAGCACTTGACATATCACATATTTATGCAGGGCCTGCCTGCGAACATGCACCATTTCCCAAAAAAGGAAACCCTAGCTTTAACAGTATTAATTTTTATACTATTTCCATGAGACATTTTCAGCCACTATCTCAAAATGTGATAAAGGAAGGGTACCCGAGAAGAGTCCTTCATAAACAGAAAATGCACCATCATGCTGCTAACTGGACATGGCTCCTAGATTTATTTTCAAAACTCTAAGTCAGTAACACTACCAATAATAGCCTTCTCAGGGAATTCATGGAAGGATACCACCCCAGTTTTACATATTGCACAAATGCACAGCCATTCATTAAAAGTTACAATACTGATTTGTGGCAGAACTGAATATTTTAGGGTGGTCAGAAAGTCTTTCCTTCAGTGAAACGCTAAAGTTTAATCACAGCCCAGTACTCCCAGATCATGGCACATGTCACGTAGTGCAATGTAAGCCTGTTTTCCAGCTGGTACATGACTCACCACAGGCTACTGCCCTTCTTAAGGGGTGGTTTTGATGGCCAGCCCTCCACAGAGTGGAGCACCTCACAAAATAAACTAGTTATGAAATCCTGATACAGATGACCTAGAGTCATTTCTGGTTATCACCCTCACAGCCCAGACACTTGCATACAAGAGTTATTAATTATCAAAGCATGGGAATAACTTCATTACTAACAGCCCATCTTGAGCTGTCACAGGGAACTCAGGGTAGAAGGCAGAGCAGGTAAGAAGAGCCATCCAAGGCATGAGTTTCACAGAGGGGTTCTCAGCAGTCCTTAGTCACTGCTGTTTGATGGACTGCCTTTGGTCTCCCATGACCTTTTAAAAATCCTCTTACTACCTACCCATATGCACTATTCCCTCCAAGGCTGTTGCAATCCTTAAGCCTTCAGTTTTGCATCACTGGTGCTGAGAGCTCAGGAACATAAAACAATTTCAGGGCCTTCTTGCAGTATTTAAGCTATTATTACAACAGACCTACTTCCCCTTTAGCTCCCAGACTGCCTTTAAGCTCCCTAAGAATCACGCCACTTCTCTTGCAGCAGCAAATGCCAGAAGATCCTCGAGATACAAAACCTGGTTCTGGAAATCCCTTTTTATACCCTTGAGGTGGGCCGTAATAGTGCAGAAAGTGAAGTAAAATAGTATGGGAGTGTATATTGAAGAAGGGGGTGTACACACACACATTAAAAACAAAACAAAACAAAACAAACCCACAACACCCTGCAGCTATGATAACACGCTGGTAAGATTTCAGGAAAGTACATTTGACTGTCATTTAGTCTGGAAGGGAAAACTGATCCACAGTCTGAATTCCCACAGTGCTGGTTACAGTGCTACCCTTGTTGCTAAAAACATGCTGCTCAGCTGCATATGACAGGAGGAAGAAACTGGGTAACACCACCTGCATTCACTGGCATGGATTGTAATAAAGAAAAGCATATAAACTGCACCTTTTTGCACATTCACAAACAGGTTTCAGCACATGCTATTCTCCCAAAGGGCCTTAGTAGGCAGGATTTCATCTGACTGGTTGATTAAAGAGATTAGTTCACTTAGTCATTACAATGAGTGTCATATTTCTAGCGAGCACAAGAAAAGGCCCAGGCTGCAGTAGAAAAAAGAGCTCACTTTACCAATGCCAGTGAAGATGATTTTCTCTCAATTGCAATGAATTCAAGGGTTGCCAACCAGGATTTTTATAATGCCATTTTTAGGCAGAAGAGACTTTTCTGCTTACAGTTCACCTCCTTCTCATTATGTGAAGAAATAGGAACAAAGCACATACTTAGCAATATCCTGTCAAAAAGAAAAGACTGGCTTCTTCTGGTTTTAATATTACCTACGTAACTCTCATTTCACTCTTCCACTATAATTTTATTTACTGTGAATTTTGTGTCTTTCCAAGACCAGATAAAGATGCACCCCCTCAACCAAATGAAGAAGCACTGCTGACTCCTACAACCCCAGGTGCTCCTTGGACATCTTCCTTTGACCCACTTCCTCTGGTCCCATGCTAAATATGGACTTGGGGATACTTCTAGAGCTGCATGATGAGAAATCAGTAAGTGGGAACTATTTCACTGCTGCTATCCCAGTGAAGCTGAAGACAGCTATAACAAATAATTGTAAAGGGGATTTTATGTTTTAAATTGTATAATATCTACCTTATGAAGGCGTTTTTACTGAAGATTGACAAGTGTGGGAAGTGTGAATAGTGCAAGTGTTCACAAATTATAAGGATCCAAAAAAAGTTGAAATGCATGTGTTATAATATTGGGGAGAGGGGAAGAAAGTGGAGGCGTCATAAAAAAAGGGGAAAAAAGGAAGACATTTTGTGAAAAATTTAGCTAGAAAAATTAAAATGGTACCATTTCTTCATCGACTTTCACATTTTGCTGAACCGCACCTGCAGTGTTTTTCACATACTTATTTGAATGTTCATTCTACAGACATCAAGTCTTTAAAAATACCTATTTATAACAAGCACTAATAGCAACTTCATGATTACATAAGGTAAATACAGCACTCTCGTAGCATGTACAGTTTATCGAACCAATTTATCTGAGGTCTACAGACACAATCAAATTAAAGATTAATTCGCCTACCTCTTACTTTAGAATGTACAAAATCCTAGGAAATTCTAAACATACAGCTATTATTAAAATGTATGACTCAACATTAATGAGAAATGCAACCAGACTGACTGCTTTCGTACTGTCATAACTGAAAAACACAAAACCACAACATTTTTAGGAACGCTGCATGTAATCCCCTAAAAGGTAAAGCTTCTGTAAATTTTATGGATTACTCAAATCATCCTGTGTAGCTGATTCTTACAGCCTCTTATGCTCTAATGCTGTAGCCTGCTCACAAGACTACCAAATGGCTTACTAAATACAAATATTCAAACCCATCCGAAGGAGTGCCAAGGAAGTTGCAGAGCTCAGTAAACCCTTGCTCTACCTCCAGCAAAGGGCAACATGGATTTGCAAAAGGCACTCTTCCAAAAAAAAAAGATTAGAAAGCAGAGTCTGCAGCTGAGAAGTTCTTTTGCAGGAAAACTGAAATAAAACTTAAAAAAAGAAAATAAGATGATGTGTGCTGATTGTGAAAAACTTCAACAGATTTAATATGGAGGAAGAGGGCTATAAAGGGAAGCAGATGAGAGAAAAGCAGACTTGTAGGTATGTTCACGGTTTTAAAAAGACATTCTCCAGGATTTTTTTTTTCTTTGTAACAGACAATGCTGTGCCTTACAAAGACTCTTTAGTCAGGGGTTAGGAATCCTCTTTCTTCTACAAGGAACATAATCTCAAAAATCTGGACGCAAGACAGACATTAAGAGTTGCAGTTTATACATCCAGCATTTTAACTCAGGGAGAATTGACCGATCCCTCTTGGAACCAAATGGATGACTGGAGCTCATGAGGGAATGATTAACAAAAAGGAAGGGGAAAGGACATGAGCTCAGTGACTGTGACACAGATAACCTAAACCAGACTTCTTAATGTTAGTCAGTATTTTTTTTTCTGTCCTTCAAAAATGATGCAGGTAATCAGGCCTTTTAAGGATTTTACTACATTCTTATATATATCCAAGAGACTTCCACATATACATCTTTTACAGATATACAAACTGAATTTATCAGTACCACAGGCAAAAGAATACTCCAACTCTAAATCAAGACCACTCCCACCTAATAAAAATATTTTCACTTCTTACACTAAAGTACTGACTCATGCCTAAAAGAATCTTAAAGACACAGAAGACCATATGTTTATACAGAGATCTCAAAATAGGCCCAAAGTCTTTGTTTACTTACTCCAACTCATCCTCTCCAAAGGAATAGCCTAAGAAAGTAATGGAGATCTTAACAGATGCTGTCAAATGGCTATATATAAAAGTATTTTCTACTTAGCCACAGACAAGCTGCAGAAGGATGTAGTTTAGACCTTCATTCCCCAAAGCTCTCAACAGCTGAATAGATTTCCTCAGCATGCAACACCATACAAGAAAGGATGATATGTTCAGAAACTTATTTTTGGGCACAGTAAGACAGCATGAATTAATAAGTGTCCATATTCACTTTACTGTACAGTAACAAAGTGGAGAATCATTGTATTTGCTCTTAACTCTTTGGTAACATACTCTGTAAGCGATGAAAGATATAACATCATACGCCAATTAAAATGGACTTTCTTACTAAGTCTGGAAAGTGAATCTTGCCAGAATCAGCAGCCAATATTTTTATACAGAAATCTTTTTGACTCCACCCATAAGCAATATCAGTCTTTGAATGTCGCCAATACCACTGAAACATTGTGGTTTGAAAACCACAAAGTTTTAAATGCAAAATTCATAACAGATGAAGTAACCAGCCTGATTCTTAAGCAACTACTCATTGTGTAGTATATACCTACTGTACTTGGGAATTGTTTCTTATCTGATCCATGTTACAGATACTATGAATCAGTGCTGTTCAACAATTAGAGGTTACATATGTTGCACAGTCTTGAAATAAAAGCATCACAGGGCAATAAAGTCACATTTTGATGCCAGTAAAAAAAAAAAGTATGCAATTTCACACAAAAGGCTGAAGTGCGATGGCCTGTCTACAGAAACCATACAGCTTCCAAAGACTATATAGACACAAGTATCTATAAGTGACTGCAGCAATTACACCTTATTTTCTGCACCTTTCAATTTTGCATGCAACACCAAACATTCATAAAAAAAACCCACTATTTGATAAATGCACCAACTGCTGCTTTAGTTTCAATGCATCCACAAGTGTCCACTATTCCCTTCCCTCCACCCCCCAAGCACAAAGCAGCAGCCCTTCCACAAAACAAGAAGTGTATGTACCAAGGTGCTTCATAGAGAAATCAACTCTCCCAAAGTTCAAGTATTAATTACTTTTCAGAATTCCCACATCTTGTCATTTTCCCTCTGAATTTTCAGTCTAGGACATTGTATGTCAGACAAGGCATCTTCTATTACCATATCTGTTCTTGAAGGCAGTCCTCGGTTGCCTTGCAGGTAGAATTCTGCAGGGTTCTTCAAAGGTTTTTCAAAACTCTCAGCAAAAAAAAAAAAAATAAAAAAATAAAAATCAAACAATATGCTCAAAGAAAAAAAAAATAAATTCCACTATCAGGTCATTCCCCCTATTTTTGATCAAACGGAAAAAAAAACCCCACTGCTACATTCCTTTGAAGGTGGTTCAGCTTTTGCAATACATTGGGTTGTAGAATAAAAGCAATGCTCTGACCATAAAACACACAAATCCTTATGTACATAACAGTTTGCCCACTTCCAACTATCCTGATTGGTTTAACGCAAGTTCTCCTCCCACAAACTTGCTTTACACTGTGTAATTAACAGGATGAACAAAGGAAAAGAATATCCATCTCAGTCACCAAGAAAGAAAGAGCACTTTATTCATACTCTGTTCCATAACCACATTGCAACAAATAGTGCTTTTTCAGCAGTGAAGGTCAGTAGACTGTATTATATTTACATGAAAGTTCAATCCCATCATTAACACTTACAATACAAGTAGTGATTTGGGTAATGGAAGTTCATAAATATACCACATTTAACAACATAAAACAAGGCTATTTAGCTTCAAAAATTTCCTTGAATGAGACAGTGGCAAGAAGGCAAAATAAGTATTATGAAAAAGGTAAGATGATTGGCCAGCTGTTGAGTAACACTGTAGTTTTAAGATCTAACACTGATTTTCTGGAGAATTTCTGGTATATCTCAAACTTGCATGACTGCAAACGAAAAGCAGCACATGAGCCTGTCCTCTTCAGGATGCAGCTTAAGCTCATGTAGAAGTTCCAATTTTAGAAATTATGCTCCTGTTTCAGTTGTGTTGGGCTTGATGCATGCTCCCTGTAAGACCAATATGAATAATGAGAACATATAGTTCTTTTTCCTGGTAGTATTTTAATGCCCTTTATAGAACGAGAAGCAAAAAATCCTCTTGATTCTCATATAGTAACAGTTGATTCTAGTCTTATAACTAGTTCTGCAGAGACTTCCACCTTGAGCTCTCAAGTTTATTTGAAAAATACTTCAGTTTGTATTTATTTTTAAATGCATTCTCTCCTAAAGAGCTCAGGAAGGTAGAGCCATTAAATTGGCCTTTTAGCCCACTTCTTAGATACAGAAAATGCCCTCCCTTAAATATTTATTACCCATTTTCCAGTTTTTGAATCTTCTAACTGAAATACAGTGCAGAAAGAGCATATTTTCATCATTACTCGAGTGAGGAACACCTAAAGTACTCTTAAACAATTTCAGGTCAGATACCAGAAATGTCCTGCAGACACTATGTAGAGACTACATTTACTTGTTTTCCATGTAAACCACTGTTTGTTTTCCTACCTTATTTCCTTCTTCTAGGTACTTTATGAACTTCAGTAATATTGGCTTCAGTTCCAAAAGTTTTGAGATATGACAGCTTCACAGTATGCCAAGGAAACACAGAAGACAGAACAAATACCTGACACTTTTGGTCATGTGAAAAAGACCTCAAGAAACTGATGTGTGATTCTGAGGTCAGACAGATGACATGAAATGAACCTATCCCTGTGATAGTTTACAAACCAACACTTCTACCCTAAAATATCTGTTCACTCACATTATCAAGTCAGTCTACAGAAAAAAAAAATGCCTATGATGCTATTTTGGAAAAGGCTGTTTCAGATACCAAAAGGTAGTTCTATCTGCCTTCTTTAATTAGCACAGTGTTAAATCTGCAGCCAACTTTTCGGTGTATCAGCAACTTTTCAGTTATTTGGTTATCAGTACCTCATAACTAACATTTGGTATTTATTTCTTTGCCTTGTGTTGATAGTTTTCACTGGATGCCTGACACTGTCTCTCTGTTTTCAACTTGAATCCATCAGACAGATCCTGATTTTGTGTGCAAATTTAGGAAAGACTACAGCAATGGAGTGCCTTGAACAACAAGAGCCCTGGCACAACAGCTGGAGTTAACAAAAACCTACATCATCATTCAGATAACATTTTGGACAACTGAAACTTCAACCCTGCCACGTAAGTTTACTCAGAAGCTCCCATTCTTCACAAATCCTGCCATTTACCAGCTGGTGTGGGACTGGAGACGAGAAGAGGAAATATTTTTCCCAACTAAGTGTCTCTGAGAAGTTCATGAAAAGTGATGTTGCAGATTACGACCCTCTGGTTTTGACGCTGCCTCACCGGAAACAAAAGCTAAAAGTGTAAGTAGGAGCATGTTCATTTTAACTGTAATTAAAACTCAGGTCAGCAGCACTCAGCTGTCCCCCTTCCTCTTGGCGTGTGCTGCCACCACGAGGATTAAAGACAAAATGCAACGAATGCAGGAACACCCGGTGAAGAGCAACACTCAACTGCAAACCCTTCTTTGGTCAGTCCCACTTCTGGGTTTGTTACCCCATTCCAGCCTATCACTCTTAGCCCCCTCTGAAAGTCTTGGAAGGATGAAAGTAGGGAGAATTCAGGGACAAATCTAGCACGGAGACTCTCCAAACTGCCTAAGGTGTCCTAAGTTGAGAGTCTACAGCTGAGAATCCACACCACTCTCACTCCTCCTGCCATGTTTACATACAATTTATGCATCCAAGTTTTATTGAAAGAGAAGGCTTCCTCCTAATCATCTTAGTGGTCTATACAACCATAAAAATTTTGGAAGAAGAGTCCAGTATTTCTAGTGACAGTAGCACTACTTCATTAACATCACCATTAAAATGTCATGCAATATGTTTTGATAAACAAATCTGTTCACAAATTTATAACAGCAACAACAACGAAGTCTCAAGCAGTCAATTAGTCATTAGTTTTCTCAATATGTAACAAGACAAGCACATATTACTTTTAAATCAGAAGAACAAAGCATTGGCAATTTTATAGATTATCAGGGTGGACAGACTTGTCTCAAATTCTTCAGCTACATCTCTTGGTAGCAGAACATGCCTGCATCAGAATATTTATATTTATAGTGCTGGTAAGTTGATATACACAAAACTGTAGTAATCAAGGATGTGTTATTCCGTGAGAAGACAATAACTTGCAATGACAGCATTCATTCACTCATAATACCAAGGCAGATTGCTGCTTTCCAACATATTTAAGGAAACATGACATCCCCTTAAAAATTTGTATTTAAACTTTCCTAATCCAGGTATCAGTTATAATATGCTCTCCCTTCTGCATCAGCAACTGGAAAAGTTTCTCAGCTTTGTTTTTTCTCTCAAAAATTGACATCTCTCTTTGAGTTTGCATCAGTTCTATCTCAAAATTCAAGGTAAAAAATCACACTTAATGAAAATGATTTAGGGAGATCTCATGAAGTTAGGAACAGCCACCCAAAGACCTGCAAGTTTATTATTTTCTAATTATGAATGAGTTTCAAATGACTGATGTCTGCAGTTAATATGCACACCAGTACAGTAAATGTGCACATCACAATGGTCAAAAAGAAAGAGGATGAACCTATGGGAACACTTATACTCAAGCTTTCCTCAAGCTCAACACACTGGTGTATACACAAGGGTAAAGCCATGTGCCTTGGAAAGTGATCTGACTTTAGACCCACATCTACCACATCTTGGCTAAGATTTATTGCAACACAAAGTTTAACAGATGGGAATCTCTCAATCTCTAAAGAATGGATAATTCCTTCAGTGAATTCCATCACTTGTATGAAATTAAAAATCAGGATATCAGAAGGGCAGCTTGGGCACCAGCCAGCAGGAGCATCAGTTTGTTTAAGCAGCTAAGCTTCTGGATGAGCAAAGGTGATCTCACCTATGCCTGATGCATTTGGCAACTCAAAATAGGAGGAAAGCTCAAGAGATGAAAGGTGAACAGCTTGCAAAAGATGAATCAGATGCACTTTGAATTAACACCAGTCTTGTCTAAGACAAAGTTGGTGAGACTTACTGTTTTACAAGAATTAGGGTATATTACTTACAGCCCTGAGTAACACTGGATGCTGCTACCACTCAAACCATTTCCACTAAGTCAAGGATACTCACTAATCATCCTTCCTTCCCACAGGGCTTCAGGAACAGCAGTTGTAGAAAACATGAAGGGTACATAAACTGGTTTTAAACCTCTCAATGTCTTCAGTATCTATCTTCAATCAGAGAAGATTCTCCTTAAAAGAGATTGCAATAAAATGGCCAAGTTGGAGGAACTGTGAGACAGGAAGGAAATAATTGAATTGCATGGCTTTTATCTGCTACCCAAGCACCAACATGGAAATGTATGCATTTCATCCCAAATGTGGTGTAAACTGGGGGGGGGGGCACCGTTAGAGTGGGAAAATGAAGAAAAGTAAATCACAAGCTGTAATAAACTTTGACAAATATCTTCAGAGTTGTTGCCATGTCTATAGTTAACCACTTATCACTGTTTAACTACAAAGCCTGAATGCAACCTGTAGAATACACCTCCACTAAGACTATTCACAGTAATCTTTGCAGTTTTGGCAGCAATGGATTTATCTGGGACTTGAGATACAAGAAACAGTCTTCCTCATATACTGTCACAAAGTAGCTTAAGAAATTTAAACAGTCAACCTGAGAGTACTACAGTGAGATAACATCTAACATAGGGTCCTTGGCATTTGCCTTCACATCCCTGTATCTATGAAAACTGCACCTGCCTTTCTGTGGGGCAAACCCACACTGTTCCATCATCTACTGTAATAGGGTGCGATGAACGAGTGCCAATCCAGTGCACCTCACTCCATCAAAGTGCTCCTAAAGACCACCTGGCCTTCCAAAATAATCTATTTCCTACCATTAATGGGGAAAATGTCTGGCAGAAGTTTTAACTTGCATCTGGCAGTAGATCAGTGAAAATACATGGGTCTGAAAAATAAACAACCATAAACAAAAGCTGATTTTTGCATATTCTCCTTCATAGACTAGATGTGGAAATTGATAAAGAACATCTACTAAGCCATGTGAAGGTTGCAACTTTTTGCTAAAGAGCCATTAGAAAGCTGAGAATTTACTCCAGTCTAAAATAAAACCAATGGTTACCATTGCAAAAATGCTAGACCAGCCTCTGTCTTGTACAGAATTTTCATCAAAATATAGTATTTCATGAGCTGATCTTGAAATTAACCATTATGCACCTCCCAAATTAAAAAAAATAAAAAAATCCATGCTGCCTTCATAACCAAATTACCACAAGTTTTCTTTCCCAGTTTACTCCCAATTCTCCAAGCTGCAAAGACAGCATTAACAGTTCTAATCATGCTGTGGGATAAGCCATGGCAGTTTAGCTACAGAATCCTGCTTCATTCAGTGCAAAGCAAATGGGGAATAAAGAGCAAACAGAGGTGATACAGTGGTACCTATAGACTGGTGAAACAGGTGTAAGAAGACATTTGGCTCAGCCAAGGGGGTGCTACAGTTTTCTTTGAGAAACAAGAACTGTATGCCTTTTTGCCACAGAGAAGTTTGCTTCACCGTCCAGCAGGGCACACACAAATCCCTTCACATCCAGCAGCACCGTTCTTCACACCTGAACCAACAAGTAACTGGGAATGCAGCTGGAAACAGCTTTGAGTATCACAGCTTCTTTCTGAGTACACAGTATCTTGTTCAGATAGTCATTCAAATTATGCCTAAATTTTTCCGTATTTGTAAACAAGTCATTGAACTTCGCAATTCCGCTGGCTTTTTTAGAGCAACCATCAACAGCCAGAAGTTACAATACCCCATGACTCAGATCTTTTCTGAATTACTGACATGGTTTATCCAATGCTGACCTCAGCTGAGATAAGATCCCACAGGATTCATTAGTTCTGGCATAGTACCACAGACAGAAAAAAAGCACTGAGGAACACAACAGATGTGTGATCTAAAATAAAAAGATAAAATTGCATCATATTTTGAATGGGATTTGGATCCCATTTTGTTCCAATAAAAGCATAGAGGATTCCCAATCTACACTGTTATCAAGCCACTGATGACACATTCAATAACTTACACTGCACAAAAAAATATTTGTGAAGTGTTACTTTTATAGTCACACACATTTTTCTGAGGAAAAAGATAGACCTAACAATTATAGAGAAACTTTGCAATAAAAATTTCACCACTACATAAAAACTTCTATGACCAGAGAAGGTAAACTTAAGCCATAAGCATGATGCAGGAACTTGAACATACAAGAAAATCCTGGTAAACCTCCAATCCATTAACTAAGAATCTGCTTCATCTTGGGGTAAATCAGATTACTGACTGCAACAACGAGCTGCTGCCTAATTTTTTTCCCATGCACTCTTGTCATGCATTAGGAGCAAGGGGCAGGGACAAAATTTTCCCTCACAGGAATGTGGCTGTCCATATGTCTACGCTCAGAGACCTTTGCTTAGTGCAGTAAGAGACTCATTCTTTGCTTGGCCTCTGGCTCCCAAAGCTGGTCAGATGGAGACTTTCCAATTATGGAAATCTGCAGCAGCAATGCAGTCTGATAATCTTTGCAACATTACCCCAACCTAGTATGCTGCAGCCAAGACACCCTCCAGTACACTGCCTCTCATGGTTATCTGATGGGAGATGAGAGGATATCAACAGTTGCTACCAGTCAGCGTTTTTCACTGGACTACAAGTGGAAATTGCACACAGAAAAGAGCAGTGTACTTTAAAGACTTGAAGACATTCTCATGCTGTCAGAACAGGGAACCTCTCTGACAAGCATCTGAGAGGCCCAGATCATTATGGTGGCATTGGGACACAAAAACACTACCAGAAAGTTCAGTTTCTTCACAGCTGGGCTTTCAGATTTTGGATGTGTAGCCACCAGAGGAGGTCATGCAGCTGCAGCATTATTGCTATGTTTCTCCAGTCTCAAGATTATTTAATTTGAGCAGCAGTTTTTAGAAATTAGAGTAAATATCCACATAATAATTAGGACACCAAAGGTAGCAGCTTATTGTAACAGCTCTCTAAAATAATTTTAGAAGTAGGCCAGGCTGTAGACATCTAAACTAACAGCTGAAAATTAGATGATATGTAAATTTGAACATGATCCACTTTACTTTGATTTTCCATCTGAACAAGAGGAAATATATCATTGGTCCACTCCTTGGAAAAAATCCCCACTAGACACTAAAGACTTCCATATACAGTGCAAGAATTATTCCACATCAAAAAAAAAGGAAAAATGACATACAGTCAACATGTCACACATTTGCTATTATTTATTCTATACAGCATATGCCGTAAGGAATGAGAATATTATGAGGAATGCAGAAAGGAAGCAGTCATTTAAGCCAAGACAACATTACACATGTTGAAGTAAGGCACATGCACCAAAGTTTGGACAGATACCCTTCGTGATGGAATGCCCAACTTCTGCATTATACTTGACAGTTTGACTGCAGTTCGAATCAAACCCTACTGAACGTTGTAGTTGAATCTTCCTAATGATATATGACATTATATGATACTATTCAGCTGATTCTATTATGTTTTAAGCTCTCAGCTTTAAGTTTCCCACTACGAATACCAATGGATGCTTATGACCAGAAGGGAAAAGTAGCAAAACAAGTAAAAAAGTGTTTCTTCCAGTATTTTAATAAATTTGCTGTTCTGAAATCTACCCTAATTTTTTCAGCACCCTGCTGCTGAGCCAGAAGTTACATGTTGCATTTTATAGGCTTCATGAAAGATTGCATTTTCAGCTTTAATGCTTAGAATAAGAGCCTTTAAAAAATAAAATAATTTTTAAAAATGAATTATTAACATCACTAAGATACATATTCAAGGACTGAGCCAAGGACAAAGTGTCCAAAATACCACTAAAGCAAAAATTAAGAATATTCTCCTTGAAGGAATTGATACATTCAGATTGTGAAACAAAACACTTTTGTAAGTCTTCATCAGAGCTGACCATTTGATTCCAAGTGAAGTTGGTAGAAGAAAAAACCATTCAGTACTTTTGATGACATATGCTGTAATCAAACTGAGAAATCAGGTACTCATGAAAATTTTCTGCCATGCTTCTGTATCTCTGCTCCCTCTTCTAACTTAAGCAGTAAATTCCAGACTGATAACACCACAAAATTAAGTTCACATTTGGGATTCCTGCAGTCACAGCAAGACTTACTATGCTTTCAGTGTAAAAGCATGTGTTTTACATATTTTCACATTACACTGACTTAGAATTTCAGATCTTTATATACTACAGCAAAATCAGAAACACAACTGCTCCTATAACTGTAAGTAAATTTTCCTCCTCCACAGTTTATGCTCACAATCTATTCTGGAAATTCTTTTAAAAGAAAATGCAAATTTTCTCCACAAGAAGGGTCCCTGTGTGGAGAATTAATTAAAATGCTAGAAGACCAGGCTCCAGTTAGAGCATTTAACAGAACACCCACAGAGGAAGGACTACCCTTTGAAATGTTAAGCAGATTGTCAACCAGGGATGGTTGGGTCAAGAAAGATTTTCAAGGCATCTGATGCTCTGAAAAAAGTGTGTACACCTCAGAATCAAAACCCATACTGTCTATGATGGGATGACAGACTTGGTCAGGTATTTTATGAACTGAGGTAATTGTTAGTGCACGTTTAGGATGAGTTAAAAAACAAGACTACCCCCATGTGTTCAGAGAGACTTAATTCATCAGTAAAGAACCTATTAATAAAGAAGAGGACTATGAAGGTAAGAGCTCCTCCTTTATTTTAGTAAAAGGTTAGAGTAAGAATGTATTTCCAATATATACCACATACAAGAATTCTCGCAATAAGCAGTTTTTGTTGCAAATATTAACCTTCCTATCTGCAATAAAAAACACTACCAAAACCCTGACCTAAAACAAAAGTGTTACTTTACTAAATGCTTGAATTTAAGAGCTTTACATTTTGAGTTGGACTCCTCTATTGTTTTAAAATATGAATAAATAATTTTTCAGCCATAAACAAAGAAGGCAAAAAATACCAAGAGTCAGCTGATTTGAAAGACAGTGTTCATAAAAGGTCTGACCAACTGCCTGGAAGATCTAACATAGTACAGAAGACACTTCTGGACCACAGCCAGTACCAAACAGAAGAAAAACATAACATCATGAGATTATCTTTTTTCTCCTGTGCTGGTCTGTAGTAGCAGTAAGTACTTAACTGGCCTAGCACTTCATCTTGATAAAGCATTTTCAGCTTGTTGAAACTATCAGTTTAAAGAAGCGCTTGGTTTCTTTTTCAAGAAAAGGACATGGTAGAGTATCAAACACCCTAAAACCAGACTACATAGTAGAGATGGAAACGACCGAGCAAAGTGCTGCTGTTTCCAAAGTATCTCAAGGTGACAAAATTATTTGTTATACAAGAAATCATAACAGCAGCATCCTCTTCTGCACCATGCTAGACCATGATGTGGTTAATCAGCTTAATTGTTTAACAAAAACATTCATATTCACCCCAATATATCAAGTTAGGCTCTGCTACCTTAAAGTAACAGCAAATTGCCCTATGTGTCAACACAATTAATTCTTTAAACAGAGATTCTTGCCCTCTGTCTTCAAAATGTAATCTAAACAGTTCTTTTCCTAATATATACAGGAAAACTCTCTACAAGAAGGATCTGAGCATGCCCTGCAAATCATGGCAGATAAACAGCATAAGGAATGTCAATCACATTTACTGCTACTCTGTGAGATAACCTGAAAGCATCAGAAAATCAAGGGTTTGTTCAGGTATGAGATCCCATTGTTTAGATTACACACAGTTTGAGAAAAACCACATTCCATCAAGCACGGGACAGGTATCTACTATCTAATGCCAATGAATCAGTAATAAGTTAATTGCCTAATTAAAAATATATATCTGAGGGATATTGATTGCAAATACAGTTGATTAAGTTGAAGGCTTATGTCAATATAACTTGATATTATAAATAAGCAGTACATGTGTGCCTGATGTTACTCTGCAAACAATCGATACAACACACTTTAAGTGAATCGGGAATCAGATACCATATGGATCTCAAGAATGAAGTGTGAACCATCAACTAGTTACAGTAAACTTTTACCCACTGATTAAAGATAGCACTGTGAATAATTTTATCTTATCAAAAGATTCAAGTGTGGATGAGCAGCAACATTGGAGAACAGCAACTATGATAAACTTGGTAGAGTCAAGTAATATTCTTCCATGAGCCACTGCAGAAAAGTGTACATCAGCCATGCAGAAAAGGAATACATTCACCATTAAAATTGGCATTCCCCACTTCTGACACATTGGAAAAAGCAGTCAGACAAGAGCATTAGGTGATAAGCACATTTGGCTTTTCAAGAATATATTCCAGACTGTTTTCTTTCAAGGAATGGAGTATGTGAGTTACAGATACAAAACAAGATGAAGAAAGCAAGTGTAGTGTGAATTCCAACCCAGCAGAAGTGGATGGGTGGGACTGTGTGTGTCCTATTCTGAGCTAGGGATCAAAACAACACTGCTTGAACACTTTGTATGAAATAATAGTGTAATATTCACGTTAAAATTCAAGCACCTTATGTGTTTAGAGCAGAGAGACTATGAGGAAGTGAAATGGTATCTTTGTTACATACATAGCCAAATGAAAAAAAATCTTACTAGTCACTTCTGGACTTTAGTCTAATTATTCATAAACTCCTAAAGTCTACTCCATTGTCTGATTGCTTACCTCAAGCTGATGGAGCAGCTACCCATACCAAAGTCTTTTATCAGTCTAACCTCAGAGAGAGAACTGTGTTAGGGAATAAAGGACTACACTCAGAATATGCTGTCTATTCATGTAGAACTCAGTAATATTGTCAAATTATTTTTGTCTGACAGAAGATTAAGAGAGATTAATTCAACATTTCTTTGCACATCATGTGAGCAGCCAACTAATTCAAGTTTCTAATCACTCTTTTATCAGATTATCTAACTATCTTTTATCAGGGTATCAAGATACAGGATACATATGAAACAAGCCCCCACCAACAATCCCAAAACAGCAGCTCTTACTTTTAAGAGTATGGGTCAGAACAAAAAAACAAGGAGAAAACTTTTGCTACTTGTCTAGCCATTTTTATCTTAAGAGAAACACTGTCATTAAGAAAAGGTTACATTTCAGTGGCAGTCAGCACAGTAAGATACTGATGTTATGCTGTTTTGGCTTGAGAAGGTTATGTATTTGTTTTGTCATGCACACAAACTACATGTACTAGAACAGGAAGGGCTGCAGAACACTGGCAGACTGTGACACTGCTCACACAACCAATGCACAGAAACCCAGAGAAACTGAATTTTAAGATGAATAGCTTCCCCCTAGAGCAGAACAAGGTATTAACTTGCCCTCCAGCACTGCATAGGGAATCACACCAAGTGCAGAACAACTGCTCATTCTATTTCAGAGCATCAGAACCCCTATTCGCTTCTTCTGAAACAGCTGGACCAGGAACACAAGCAGTTGTACTTGTTGATAGTATGAAGCAGCATGAAAAGATAGTCCCATCTTCCCTGCCCTCCCTCCAAATCCCTCTACAGCATATCTGAAAGGCCGTTTGACCTTTTACTGCATTACTTCAGCTTTTCCTGACATATTAGAAAGCATTAATTCTATCTCTGGCAGATAGATCACATATCTGTGAATCTGCTTTAATTAGACAAGGACTACTGCCAAATGTGAGTCGATAGGGAGTCGAGTCCTCTTCAGGTGATCCTGTCAGCATTAAATTATGAGCAACTTCAAGTACCAAAAAACTACTCTCTCCATTTCAGCTTTTCCATGAAACAGTTTTTCTTCCACCTCTGGTAGTTCAAAGATATAGCTGACATACACCTAGAGCCAGGATCCCCTGACAGTCAAACACCACTGCAGGCAGATTTTTGTTCTTTTCCCTCCCTCTGCTGAGCAAACATTTTCACCTCTACACACAGAGCTAAGAAGTAGAAGGCCCTTGGCATGAATATGTAGCCCCCTGAAATATTACTGTAGTTTTCGCATTTAAAAGACCCCAAACTCTAAAATGAACAAGACACCAACTGTACTGTTTCAATAGTAACTAAGTTGGAAAGACACTACTGAACAAGCTCATGGACTCAGATGTCACACTGAGCTGAATAAGAAAACCTGAGGGACCAGCAATATAATTTGGAATAACAGATTTTTGCACTCAGAGTGCACAAAGAACTTCAAGGAAGAGGGACTGCTATAGCTCCTGATCTAGAAGCAAGATGTCAGGAAGCACAACATCAAACTCAACTCTAGTGTTTCTCTACTGCTCTTCCATTAAGGCAAAATAAATGCTTTACAACACTGAAGAATCACAGAAAGTGTAAAAAGATTCCCAAAATTAAGAAGAAAAATGCATTTATGAACAGGAACAATGCATAGCAGCTATTTAAATACAGCTTGTTATCCAGTCTTTCCCGAAGTGTCAAAAGCTTGTGCTCCCCTGTCAGTGCTACTTCATCTGCAGGGACAATCCATATTAATATGAATTTAAAATACAGCTCTGCTAAACAAAACAAAACCATCAGAATTTACATGACAGATGGGTGGTTTCTTGGTTGGTTGGGTATTTTTGTTCCCCTTACCCCACCCCAAGTATGGGAAAATACTCTAAAGAATTTGAGATTTCTGTTCTTCTTTCAAAATGTTAAATCAAAGGAAGATCAACTACTCAATCTAAACCAGAATTGCTGGCCTGTAGTTCCCATCTGTTTTCATTCACTGAAATATTTCCAAGGGATAAAAGGAAAACATTTAAACAGCTACACTTCTGCCTACAGCCATGCTCACAAGTCACTAGACCAAATGAATAAAAGGCTCTCGAAGTCCTCTAAAGTTAGAGCCTGTCCTTCCTGCCATTTTCCTGGTTCTTTATACATGACTAGGTTGCACAGTATCACACGTCACAGTATCAGACTTATAAGTCTGGTATGAAGTTCTTTAGCACAGCTGAAGCAGAAGAATATCTCATACACATCAAGGAATTAAAAAATTTATTCAGGTTTTATTATTAGGTGATGAAATTACTAAATTAAATTCAAGCAGACACATCATGAGATGCAAATACCTTCCACAGCATCTTGCCACTTAGAGAGTCCTTTTGCCTATTTAAAAATAAGATTTAAAAAAAAAAAAAAGGCAAACAAACCAAACCCTACCAAAACCTTAAAGCCCTCAAAAAAACAAAATGTCCCCCTAAATCTTTAATCATATATTTTCAGATTATGAAGTGGTTAATTCTCTTTATAGCCTTTATACAAATTATTACATTCTTTTGCATTTTAGGTTTACAGTTTGTAAAAACATAAAAAAATAAATACATCTTAGCAAAGGCTGACATGTTAGAAGTGCTTAATATCATGTTCCTATCTCTGCTAGACAGTGAATTAGACAAATACAGGAAGCTCAGAACAGGCAGAAGATAATACCATAAGTCTGTTTTGTAATTCAGATGTCCAGTGAGTCAAAGGGTGAAAGAAAGAAATCTTGTTACAGAATCCATTACATTCGCCCTGTGCTTATGAAGATTTAAGGCTATGAGGTATGCCAGGACATAATCCAACCACATATTCTTGAAGCTTGGTTTGTCTCACCTGGACTCCTCAGAGCAACCTCCTGCATTTTACAAGAACTTCAGTGGCCATGTGTGCACGCACAGACAAACGTGTGTGCCTCTATCTGAAAAAAAGTATCATTTGGAATAGAAAATGTTTCTACAATCAACATAAAAAATTAATTCAAACAGGAACCTGGAAGGAGTGCTTTCACTTAAGGAATAAAACCAATTTGCTTTTGATGTAGTTTCATCCTCCACATTTGAGACACTGGGGAAAATAAAGATGATACTGAAGAAGGCACTGCCTAACACCATGAAGTGCATTCCACATTTGCTCCAAGATACAGAATGATTAATTCCCTGTAGTTCAGAGAGTTGCAGAGTTGGCAATGTCTCAGCAACATTCACAACAGTTTTCAATAAAAGATTAAGTTGCTTAACATAAATTACACTTGCACATAATACTAAGGATCTATCTGTGTTCACCCACACTCTTGGCAGGTTAATATAGCCCTCATTCTTCATGATGGAAAAATACAACTCTTCCTTATCCATTTTAATCCACAGATGACAAATTAAACACAGAGTATATTACACGTATCAAAAAGTATGGATTTTCAAATTAAGAAAGAGAGGCTGGGGGTGAGGGAACGATAGCCACAGAGAGTGAGGACTCAATTTATTGTTGGGTTTTTATCACAGATGTTTTTCAGCCTGCTACATATCTCCATTGCATGCACTAGCCCAACTCACAGAAGGAATGGTCTCATTTTCTGAAGACCAACTAGATAGTTTGCTTGAACTGACTGCTGAGAAGAACTTCCGTTTTATAAAGGAAGGAAGTCCTCTTAAAAGAAACTGTTAAAAGTGTATTGTTTACCATAGAAAAAGTGCAAAACTGAAAAGTTTTGTTTCTTTTTATTTTAAATACTTGGGGGGGGAAATCCCTGTAAATAGCTTTAAGCTGCAAACTGCATGCTGTTCCCACATGATGTAAATTCTTCTCTAAAATAAAGATAACAGCAGGATAGAATTTATGATTCTACCTGGATCTGACTTTCTACAATAATGGTATTTTCAGAAGAACAAATTTATTATTCTTGAAACCTAACATTACCTTAAATATAAGTGGAATTTATAATTCTTCGAACCTAAGTTTAAAACCAAACAAACATAAAATACCAGATTCTGAGGATGCAATTCAAGTTTTACTTCAAAGAGATCTTATCAGCTAAGATGTTTCTCTACAGATGATTGATGTTACGTCTTACGTTACAGTCATTAATTGTCAGCTTTTTTTCTCAAATTTTTTGATCTGCACATGAACACAGAAGAAGAAAATAATTAATCCTTTCTTAAGTAGTTTTACCTATTCTGGTCCCAAACAGCACATACTTCCTCCTTTGTACAGCTTATTCCACAAGGCTTTAAGTTCTTGAACTTTTATTTAATATTCATGTGCAGACAAATCACAAGATGTGGGAGTTTCACACATACATTCATACACTGCTACCAGGATAATATGAAGTACACTAATCAGTGTACTTAACATGCTCATCCATTATTGGAAAAAGTACAAATATGATGTGCACAGGCCAGATGCAAGGCTGCATTTCCTCCAGATCCTGCATAAGATTTATAAGAGTCTATCCCTTTTATGTGAGAATAAGCGACACCTCTTTTATCTTACTTACACCATTTTATTTCTCTACTGCCATTCAAAAATCCACAGAGAAGAACCATTTCCACAACACTCAGCAAAGGCAAAAGATTTCTAGAACAGGTATAACTATTAAATAAGTAAAACCTGCTAAGCAGAAGTCAGGCCAGGTTTCTGCCACAGCTTAGGCAGACTGCTGGATTTAAAAAGAAAAAAAACCAGTAACTTTTAAAAAATTTAATTCAGCTTTACAAGCCCAAATGGTACCTGACTTGAAAAAGTAAGTTGAGGAAAGCCATGACTACAAAAAAATCCCACCATTAAGTATTTCCCCAAAATTGTAGTTGCCCTACGTCAAAATGATAAAACCAAAGAAAAAGAAATTGGGTGTGTGGGTTAGTAAGTGGAAAAGGATAGACATGGTAACAATGTTTCAAACTGCTTTTCTTCTAAACTTTTGGGGGGAAAGGGAAAACAAATAGTCAAATCTAGGAGTTTTATGTGTTCTTCAAAATTTCAGCAGCCAAAAAGTTACAGTGGTAATAGGACCTTAAAATGACATAACATACCCACAAATTTTGCTTAGTTAAGACACTGCATTCTAATAAGCATTCATGGAATACACACTGATACACAAAACTTGTCTAATAACCAAAAGTTCTAATCAGCAGCTGCAGAACCCACCCTTCGACAGCACTTAAAGCCTCCCAGTATTACTACACTTAACACAGTGAAAAAATATTCAGGTTCTTTTTCTTGAATATCAAGTGATTAAAGATAAGCAAAATCAATCAAAGAATGGAAATAAGTTAAAACACCTAAATATGGGCTAAATCTAATTTTAATTTACAGATAAAGAAAAGCTAAGTTTTCAGTACACTGAAAACACCCCCGAAGTTAAGAACTGATACCAAATATCCTAATGACTTCTGCCTATTAGGTTCCCTCCTGTGCAAGGAGTGCATATCCCACTTCCTGTGATGCCATAAATTACAACAAAAGCAGAAGAGCTTTTGAAAAGACTGCAAATTATGCAAAGTATTATGGATTATAAAATCATTCTGCATTACAACATTGGTCAGCATTTGCAGCCTGCTATTTCAAAGTCTTGAAAATATCTGTTCCTACCAATCATCTGTGCATTATCTCCATATTAGAAGTAGCTGGCTGTAAGGATCCCAAATATGCCAAGCTCTCTTACAGACCAGGGAAGGAATCAACTCTGGTGGTAACAGAAAAACACCTCAAACATTCAACCTTATGCAGACAAGGAAAGTATCACCACATCAAGCTAAACTATAGTCAGGTATTTATCAAAAAGCATGAGTTGACACTAGTTAAAATTATTTTAAAAATAAAATCCATTAGGCTTAAGATTTAAAATTCCCTTGACGATGCATGATGAACTTAAGGATTTGGGGATGCAGAACACACACAAGACTGCAATTTTAGTCTAAAAGCCACTGTCAGACCAGAAACTGTCTTTGCACAAAAAGTTCATTTCTGGCAACAGTCATTTGGTGCATAGTTAAGAAAAGAAAAAGCTCATTACTTTTGTTATACACCTCTGAGCTTACTGGGATCTCCTGTGTAGGAGTTTCCCAAGCTTGACAAGGCATCTTTGTGTTTGATTTCTATCAATTTGGAGGAATTACATTTTTCGGTATGTTTCCTATACTTTTGTACATGAACATCACCAAATATATCTAAATTTCACTATCAAGTCAGTACTTAAATATCATGTACCTTTTAAGTGAAGAAAATTACTATCTCTGTTTCCCCTCCCTCATTCCCTATATCATTACTTTCAGTTTCTGTTGAACAGAAAAGCTTTTACTCAGAACACTTTCAGTTTCAATTTAGCAGGGAAGTGTAAAAGAATGTGTTCTGCTTGAGAAAGTCATCCAAAGTTAGGATAGCAACCAGGACTCAGGGTAAATGGAAAAAAAAAATAGGAGTCAGAGGTTAGAAGACAACAGCTATCTAGGAAAAAAAAAATAAAAAAAATCAGTCTATAGCTTACTTCAACATCACATAAGCGTTAATTATACCACAATGGTTAACACACTGTTTAAAGCCAATTCCCCATCACCCCACTTACTCAGAAAATAGTTTAAAATATGAGACTGCAAATGAGAACGTAAATTGCTTCTATAAAGTGATTTTCAACGTTTCTACAGATTTTAGGAAATCAGCAGCTAAAACAGTCTTGCAGAAGAGGGTGACTGCAATTCTCTGGAAAAAAAGACAAAAAAGAAAACAAGGCAGAAACTGAAGCTGCAAAACTCAGATCAAGCCCTGCAAATATGTTCAGTAAATGTATATGCTTAAAAAAAATAAAATTCTCATCTCAGGGTTAGCATCCTAAGAATTCTGCACAGATTAACACTTCACTTATAAAGAGGAAAGAAAATAAATCTCCCTATAAATAACCAGCACCCAATAATCTATTCAATAATCAATCAATTTCTTGTGTTTTTAAAAGTGGATGTTAAGCAAGAAACAGCCAACTGTGGTGGAAAGCCAGTTTCCATTTCATGTGGGTTCTTCTTTCAGAAGAAGAAAAGCAAATGGACCCAAACCACGTCTGCCACTACTCCAGTGCACAAGTAAAGCCTCAGCATCACAGCTACAGCCACCTGATATTTAAACACCTATTTATGTGGGAGGCACAGACAGAGAGCTGATCGTGAGCACTTACTGCACACCCTCCCTTTCACAATCACTGGTTATGACAAAACACATTAAGTGCTTCCGAGTGTAGGTTAGGGGAGAGTGTCAAAACATCACGTGCACCATGAGACATTAGTTGGGGGGAAGCTGTGACAGGCAAGAACAGGCTCTTTGGGAGATATTTACCAACATACACTACAAAAAGCCTTTGAGACTTTATAATATCTTGGTAACTTATTACACACAGCTCAACACAAAGCTTATTGTTTTCACCTGACATAATAAAAGAGTGAGTGTGCTTTTAAGGAAAGGTCATTTTCAAACATTTATAAGCTTCTCTTCTAATATACTACTTATTTAGACTCTAGAGATTGTTAGTATTCTTACATTAGTGCATTTATTTGCATACCCTTTTGATATCTAATCGTAGCTCCTTAAAATATCCACTGTATTTTTCTCTAAAATTTCAATAATATCCTCTAAACTTGCCCCAGTAAATTTATGAGATACACAAGGACAAGCCAAAAATGAGGCTATTATTTACAAACTTGTGTTTAAAAAAAGAAACACAAAGCCCACGCCAACGCTGTTGCTCAACTTTGTTTGTTCTGTGATGGTGCTCTGCTGTCACTGCATTCACCATTTCGCCTCTGCTGTGCATTTCCTCCATGTTGATGTACAAAAATATTTCTCCTCTCTCTAGCAGAGGTATGCTTTTCAGGTTCAGTCTGCCAGGAAGACCTTAGGGACAGGGATCCAGTTATTTACAACTTGAAAGGCTATAAAATATCAGGCTAAGGTAACAAATAAAGGTAACATCCTTTATTCTAAAAAACCTTGGTGTACATTCTAAGTCTTTTCCTCTGTGCAAGACTGAAACCTATTACCTTGCGCAATGAAATTTTGCTTAACTTCTTCTCTGACAAATACACCATTCCCAATTCTAAATAATTTCCTCTTATTTACAGCAGCATTTCCAATACGTCCAAAAAGCAATACAAAGCACCTGCAGCTCTCCCTACATCTAAATGAAACATTTACGTCAGGCCCTGATCTGCAAGGCCTGAAACAATAATCCAACATTTCCTCCCAGCAATACGGAGATCTAGAGAACCTTTTTTGATTATGACACGGACTTCTAAACAAAATTAAATACAGGGAGTCTTAGGTGCGTTGAATTTCTTCCAGGGTGCCAAAGGTCAGAGGCGATTTATTCTTCAAATGGTATTGTTTCTGAACAGGTGTTTACTGCTCTGCTTTACTATGACAACCAGCCATGTTACAGACTACACACAGTATCTGTTTGTTAGAATTCTTTTGTTCAAGCAATGACAATGCTTTCCAGAGGAAGGCCACCAAACAGGATCTCTGACTTCTTGCAGCCATGCTTCAGGAGGAGAAAACATTAAATTTTTTAATATTTCATTGAAAAAGAAGAGTTAATTACTCTGAAGAGTTAATCACTGCAAGAGTTCAAGAATCAGAAGTGACATTTTATCACCACTACTGCTACTACTAATAATAAATCCATGGAGTATGAATTACATCTTCTTCCTCCTTCCTTTCTACCAGTTGCACTAGTATCCTACAAGCTGGTATTTTATGGGTAATAATTAAGGCTATTATTTGTTTTGTGGAAATGCAGCACTACAGCTCTGGCATACCTTTTGTCCACTGCTGTATTTCATATTTTCTCCTCCCCTTACTCACCAACAGGAATGAAGGGATCCAATAAAAAAGAAACGAGTTTTATAAAGAAGGGAAATCTGGAATGCACTTAAAGATAAGCACCAAAATTCCATACCACGCAACTTTACGAGAACAGGCAAAGAAGCGAATGCAAAAGCAAATCAGTATTTTCACGCTAACAGAAAACAGAGATTTATGACCACAGCTAAGAGGCCAAATAAGCCCTCTGCTCAGACCATAAAAAAAAAGCCCTGCAGTATGACTGTTCTGTTTCCTGCAGGAAATGAGATGCTTGTATTAGATACCCCTGTGGTTTTCATACTGTAAATGTATCAGCTGGTACAAATCCTCTGGAGAGGACTATTAACAAATGCTTAGAAAGAGCAGTGGCAACAGCAGACCGCATGTAGCACCTCAAAGAGGGGACAACAGCTGTCAAGTCATCCCTAAAAAACCTGAGAGAAAGCAACTGAAGAACACATCTTGTAATAGAGGCGATGTCTGAGGAACGTACATAATCTACACCCGCTTATTTCCCCTTACTACGCTCACTGCTTCTTTAAATGAGAAGCCTATTGCTCATCACCACTCCTCATTAAACCATCCCTGGTTACACGCGGCACAGGAGGACCATCCACAGGCTACACATACCTCACGCATGCATGGCCATTTTTCCTCCTTTCTACTGTGCTTTAAAAAAAAAAAATCATTAATATTTCTTTTTCCTGTTAACGTTTCCGAGCTGCGAGGTCGCCGAGCGAAGTTCCCGCCTCGGGCGATTGGGGCAGCCCCGGCCCGGGCAGGGCTCCTCCACCCGAGAAGACCCCGCTGCTCCCCCATCCGCATCGCTCCCGCCCGCCCGCCTGGGTGGAGCCGCTCGCCCTCGCCCGACAAGCGCCGACCGTGTTCTCCATTGCAAAACCACGGCCAGGGCCAGAGGCGGGGAGGACGAAGGGAAAAGAAGGTGTAAACCTGTCTGGGAGACAGCCCGGGGATGGACACGGCCGGGGGGCGGGCGGGCAGGGCTGGGAGGGGGCAGCGGGGAGACAAAGGAGGGATGGAGGGTGCCCGAGGAAAACAGGGGAAGCCGGGGAGGAGGCGCTGCCGGGGAGCACCGCGGGGCACCTGCCCGCCTCGGCACACCCCCGCACAGACACACAGACAGACAGACACACACACACACACCACACGTACCGAGCAGCAGCAGGCGGTGCGTCTGCTTGTACTCCCGCTTCTGCTCCTTGAGCGCCCGGTCGATGCTCTTACTGACTTTCCTCGCCTCCTTCTCCGCCTCCCGCTCCTCCAGGCGCAGCTTCTCCCAGGTCCTCTGGAGCGCCGGCGGCTGGTGCAGCGCCTGCTGCCGCGCCGCCTTTCCCCCGCCGCCAAGGCCGGGGCCGCCGGCCTTGGGCAGCGCCGGCTGCCGCTCGGGGGCCGCCCCATTGCCGCCGCCGCCGCCGTTCTGCAGCAGCAGCAGCGGCGGCCCGTCCGCCTCCCCGCCGGGCTTACCGCCGGGCCGGAGCGGGACGCCGAGAGGCTGCGGCTGCGGGGCGGCGTGAGGCTCCGCCGGCGCTTCGGGCTCCGAGGCGGCGCCGGCGCTGGAGATGGAGCCGCCGCCGCCAGCGTCGCCGAAGAGCCGCGGGCGCAGGCTGTAGCAGAGCCCCATGGCTCGGTGCCCCCGCCGGGGACGGGCTGTGGCGCGGCGGCGCTGGCCTCAGCGCTTCCCGCCGGCCGGGCAGGCGGCGGGCGGGGAAGGGGCAGGGGCGCCGCGGAGCCCCTCACGGCCCCGCTGGGCCATCTTGCATCTTCCTCGCGGCTGCGGCGGCGGCTCCTCGGCGCCGATCACCTGACACCGACCGAGCTGCCACCGCCGGGTCCACGTTACCGTAAATACCCCAGCGCCAGCCCACCGCGCAGCGCCGCCGGGGGAAGGGCGGGGGCCCCGCGCCGGCACACAGGCGCACACCGAGCGCAGCCCCCCGCCCCTCGCCCAGCCCGCCCCAGGGGCCGGGGTCTCCCGGAACTCCCGCTCCGCGCCCTGCCCGAGAGACCCTCGCCCCTCACGCCACCCGCCCTCCTTGCTTCCTCCCTGCCTGGAAAGGCCGCCGTGCCGCCCGTGCGAGCCCCGGGAGCCGCACACACCCCCCTACCCCTCTCCAGGCTATGCCCCTGACAGACAACGTCTCCCCCGGCATCCCAAGGGGAGAAGCCGAGGCGGAGGCCTCTCACTGAGAGGGACCCCGCCGGGTGCCGGCGGCCCCCGGCAGGCTGGGCATCCTCGCAGCTGCAGCCCGGTGCTGAGCCCCGCTGCACACACACGCGGCTCCTCGCCCACGCGCTGACTAAGGATGCCGTGGGAGGAAGGCTTTGGGTGCGACGGTAGGAGAAAATAATAGGCAGTGTTGGGGTTTGCTCGCTATCTCAGTCAGTGTTGGCGGCAGTAGTACTCCAGCAGCGTGCTGCTGTGGCCTGTGGAGGAAAGGCTGGTGCTAGAAAGCCGCTTCCAAGGTGGCAGCCCTCCTCAAGAGAAGACCGGGAGAAATTCAGGCTACTTGGAATGTGTCTCAAATAGGCTCTCCTGCCTGATGCACCTCCATGTTCTTCATAATCTCGGCAGTCCTTTTTCAGGGGCATGTGGATGAAACTGGGTCTCCAAATTTTAAAGCAAAGGTCCTATCATGTGTTCACTTTTGTGACTGACATGTACCTTAGCTTAATTTAGAGACTCTAACTTCAGTAACGTTGACTGCGTTAATGAGCATCTTTATTCATGCAGCATCACTTTGGATTCTGTAATGACCTGTTGTGTTGGTCATTGGTTTTGTCTCCTATTTTTTTGCAGTGACCAATATTCTATTAATAGACACCACTGTTTATATAGTGCAATATGAAGAAATGGAGGGAGGCAAAATTCCCATACATCTTTACAATTAATGAATTAGAGCAAATTAGGCACAGTTTTTAGTTCCTGGATATGGGAAACAGAACTGATTTTGTGACAGATCTATTTGTGTCAAATGATCTAACAAACATCCTATAAAATATGTATTTACCAAGCAGTGAGTTGTGTGTTAACATTCATTGGAAAAAAATCCCCAAAACCCTACGCAGGCATAAAATAAATAGATTCCTTTTAACTGAAAGTATCGACTATCTGTGATTGCACCATGCTAAAGAAATTTTGCCTGTGAAAATATAAGGAGGATCCATCACGCTCTAGACATTGTTCTCTTATACCCTTCAAAATGCTCACCAACTATTTAGATGCTTCAGCTCTGAGAAGCCACCCCCCGTATCTTTTGCTTCTGTTTTATGTTCTGATACCTGACTCTACAGTGTCCTGGTTGCAATCTTCTTGCAAAACATGCAAGCAGTTACATCACAGCAGAGGATGTTTCACCCACTATTGCAGAGCTGCTCTGTCTTGGCTCAAAATCTTTATGGACCATAAGAATACAGTATTTCTTAGGCTGGGAGTGAATGATTTCAGCTTTTTGGCTGAAAGCAAACAGGAATTTGGATAAGAGAAATCTAAATGGGCTGAGTAGCTGGGATCCTGGGATCAGTAGCTGCATCCTTTCTGGTGTAATTGGCTCCCATAGAGGAATTTGCCATATCCAGGATATTTGTTACATCCAACAATATAATAAAACCATGAAAAAAGCCCAACAACAAGCAAAATCCAAAGTAATGGTGAAAGTTAGGGATTTAATATTTGAGGTCCAAATGCTGATGGACATACTTAGTTTTGTGAAGGTGATCCTTGGAGCTCAATGCATACAACAGCATTTGCAGAACTGTGAACTGCTTTCCAGGTTGTAGAAGAAATGCCATAACTTGGCCAAATGAGTTCAGATTAGGTAAAATTTCTCCTGCTAAAGTGCTCCTGGTCATGTACAGTGTGTGCTCAGTGAGTAAAGGAAGGTGAATTATATATTCACAATTAGAGAAGAGACCTGGAAGAAAAAAAAAAGGCACTGTAAAATCACATACTTTTTAAGAAATTTCAAAATAGCAGCCCATGTATTAACAACTATGTATAGGTAGAATCTTTAAAATAACTGACCACTCTGCCAAACACTGAAATAAATGCTCTACCTTATCAAAATAAGGTATGTTCATAAATATGAACATAAAGTATGTTCACTGAAACATCATTCAGTGACCTACAAGAGCAAAGTGTGTCTTGAGGAAGAAGTCTTCCCTAATTCTTTTCTTCTAACTTCTAGTAAAGAACAATAAGCAGCCTGTCTTCTCTCTTTCCCCAGAGGAGTAGTGATCATCACTACTTCCGGATTACCACGGACTGAGATTTTCAAGAATTTAAAGAGAAAAAGTCAGTATGTTGCTGTTTTCTGATATGAATACGCCTTGAAGAATCTTTCATGGAATTTTCAAAGGTTAGTGGTCCAAACCAGGATTTAATGACTGGGTCAGGTTTTCAGTAGCACTAATTGGACATGAGTGTCATTGTGTTAACTGAAATTAGAATCACAGGATCTTAGAACAGCCTAGGACTGTTCTCTGTGGAAGGGATCCTCAGAATTTCATCTGGTCTGACGTTTCATGGGAAAGGCAGCCTAGATGAGATCATACAGTACCTTGTCTAGCTGTATCTTGAAAACCACGTGCAATGGGGACTTTACCATGCCCCTGGCAAGGTTGTTCTAGTGAGTGGTTGCTCCCACTGTAAAAAATTATTTCTTGTATTGAAATGAAACATTTCCTGGTGCAACATGCATTCATGACCTCTTGTCTTCTCCATGTAGCTCCTTTTGGCACTTCTCTTTTGTCTTTGTGACCACCCTTTAAGTACAGGGATACTGTGATGAGGTTCCTCTTGAGCATTCTCTTTTCCAAGAAGAAAAGATCACTCTGAGCCTTCTCCATGGCAAAAAAAGATCTCACTCTTTCAATTTGCTCACAGGGTAGGTTTTGCAGCCCTTGAATTATCTTTGTGGCCTTTATTGGGACGTTCTCCAGTCCATTCACAATTTTTTTTTTTAATTGTTGGGATGGTTAATAAATAAATGTCTTTAGATATGAATGTGTAGTAAACCACTTTAAACTGCTTTTCTTCTTTTTGGTTTCAATGTATAGTTCTACCTAAGAAATGACTATTTAAAGGTGGTATCCAGTCATATGCAGGAGCTGGGTATGTCCATGACATGGCTTTATTTACTCCAAGGAGTCTAGTAAGAAAAAAAATTATAGAAAAAACATAGAAGTCTATTAAGAAAATCTATAAGTATTATTCCTAAGAAGATGTGTCTTTAGTGCTTCTTAAAAAAAGGTGCAAGTTATACATTTCTTGAACACTCATGTGAAAATAATTTGTGTTCTTTTCCCAGTTTTATAATGATTTTTATTTAACAATATTTATCTACGCTATATAGTTTTTTGGGATTTATACGATGTTCCAAGTTTTAACCAAGAAATGAGTGTTTGACATCAAACTAAAACAAACGTAGTAAATGCAGTTGCCTTGAAAAATATAACTGTGTGGTAATTGAAGGGACACCAGTTAAATGAATCTGTAAGAATTTTGATAAGGCAAGGATCTTAAAGGCAAGGAGAAGCTGTTCTGGGGCTGGACAATTGTTTATGTTCTTTTTCCTCTGATGAGTCACTGTAGCAGTGAATGAGTTTGTCCATATTCTGACTATAGTTTTGACATAGTGTTTTTCTGTATCTTAGTCAGAATACTGGTATGAATTCAGAAACTATAAATTCAGGACCTGCAGTGGGATATTATTTCTAAATAGTTTTGACATATTTTCCTCAAGATTTTTCAGAACCTCAGTGCCGATTAGTGAAAAATGCTGCAAGACTTTTGGGTTTATTAAAGTTGAAAGCAATGTCCTAGAAGAGAAAAAAAAAAGTAGAAACTCATGTGCCATGACAACCACTAGATATTTGCAAAACTGCTGTTGAGGTTAATTTTCCTCATGGATAAAGGGTCTAGGATTTACCCAGCTGCCATCAGATAATGAACATCTCTTATCTTCTTTGATAGACACTTGTCAAAAATCTACACACTTCTTGTGGAACAAGTGCTATTATCCTTGTCTTAAAGTTTACAGTGAACACTAGTGTGCCTGTGCTGCCCTACTGTATCACTGCAGGTATACAGGAAGAGGAAGATACTCCTCCTTGATATATACTTTGCTCTCTAAGGCTGAAACCTATGCTGCTGATAGAAAACTTGCTGGTAAGCACAGCTCCAAA
Source organism: Cinclus cinclus (assembly GCF_963662255.1). Classification (NCBI taxonomy): domain Eukaryota; kingdom Metazoa; phylum Chordata; class Aves; order Passeriformes; family Cinclidae; genus Cinclus; species Cinclus cinclus. Next base: position 100,049,477 of record NC_085046.1, read on the forward strand.
AACAAATGTCTGTGTGAAATGTCCGGAGATCAGATTAGTCTCTTGATCTCCTCCCAGTCTCAATTTGTCCAAAGACAGAAGACCACTGAAAAGACAGAAAACTGTGTATTTTCCCTTGGTCTTCACAAGACATTGCAGGGTTTATAACTCCTCTGTCTTACACACACGGACACAGACACAAACTCTCTCCCTATATCCCCCCACTCTGTTTTCACAGAACTTTAATCTTCCCCACAAATTTTACATGCAAATTTACTGGTTGCTTGAAGATTTTTAAAGGGGAAAAAAAAAAGCCTTATAGTGGGGATTCAGCTACAACTGTAATAGTGGTAGAGCAACAGTGATTCAAACCTAATTTTATCAAATCATTTCTCACTATCACCATGGTATTTTTTGCACCTTGTCATATCTGAGCATGATAGCAGTAAAGCCATCTACCACTTCTTTTTGGAGAGATCCTTCCCTGTAAATACTGTAAACAATTTAGCATTTCTTAAAGCATGCTCCTTAAACTATCCTGCTGAAAAAAATGGATGTAAGTTTATTAAATTCAGGCCATTAGTGACACCAGTTGTAAAGTTGTCTTGTACCTCCCATTATTAGAAATTATTTTTTTCCTTGGTTAAAACTGCACAAAAATGGGATTTTAGCAAAATTTCAGTGCCTGCTGAAATCTGTCTCAGGGTGAATGTTTTTGTTTGGTTTACTTTCTGAAATACCTCAGCCATTTTCACAAAGTGTTTAATGAGAAGCATACTGTTGCAATGTAAAAACATCTTACTGGGTTTCAGAAGGACCACCAGATTATCATTCTTGTATCAGTCACAGTAGATCTTTTTTGCTTTGAGAGAAGTGATTACCAGGATATAGAAGACATTTTAAGCAATGTCAGAGTAGACAAGCTTAAGGGAATTTACTGCAAGTACCAAAATAAGATAAAGTAGGTCAGCTTGCTTGAAAACTAGGTTCTGAGCAAATGAAGTAAGAAAACAGTTAGAAAGAGATTTAAAATGCAAATTGTGGGATAAGGTAATTTTTTGTGGTACTGCATAAAGTAGGGAAGGAAATAGTGGTAGGAAAACAAATAAAATTGGAGTTTTTGGATACCTAGCAGTGTTACCAGATAACATAATGCACTGTTGTGGAGGCATAACTGCTGCTGTCTCTGTAGCATTTAGTTCATTGCTACATCTAAAGGAATTTGAATAATAAACTTAAAAGTCTTCTCATGACCTCTTTTAATTATCTTCGTTAATATTTCTTTAAAAACTCCTGACCCATGGTGTCAAATCAGGGGTTTGTAATAGTTTTTGTTTTCTGAACAGGGGCTTTTGCTTTGAGAAAATCTGATTAATCTGACTAAATTGTTACACTTTTAAAATGTGACTTGCACAGTCTGAAATACAGAGCAAAAAGCCATCACTGCTTGCTTCTACAGCAAGGAGCAGTCCTACTTGCTACAGACCTGATCTAGGCAGAGGAAAAGGACATGGCTTCAGGAACACTTCTATTAAAAGATTCTGATCCTATTTTGTGTGTGAATAATGCATGTATCAATTGCATACCAAATTTCTTTTAAGTCAGGGAAGCATGCTTTATCTGTGCAACCTCAATTCATTTCCATATAAATATTCATCATGATGCAGTCTTCAACTTCACAAAAACAACTTCTCCAGACTAAGCTGTTTGTTTTGGGGACTCTATGCTCTTGATGTGAACAGCCAGCAGATCTGTAAAAAAAGTCTTAGCAAGCAATAGGGACTTCTAGAACCTTCTGAATAACTGGAAACATTTTTTTTTTAATTTGTTTTAGAAGGTCCTTTTAGATCACTGCTTTAATTAAAAAATAAGATGAAAACAGAAAACAGATGAGCTGAGGCCTATATGTAGGTCATTATACAAACTTTAACTTTTGTTTTAATAATAAGCAAATTATTCTTTCCTTTTCAACTGAGAATCAATGTAAAAATATACTGAATAATAAAATAATGGAAATGTGCTGTTTGGAAGGGAACTCTGGGTATTGTAGTTCAAATGTGAATATTGGAAGCTAATACAAAGAGAGGACAACAATATAAGCAGGAATAGATGTCAAAATTTGGTTAATAAGATTATTCTTTTCTGTAGTGCATTTTTTTTGGGTCAAAATTGACAGAATTGTTAAAATCAGAATACTCAATCAAAAAATTAAATTAGGCTACATCAGGATTGACAATTTCTTCCAAGACCAGCCACTTAACAGGGCTGAAATAGCTTACACTTGAGAAAGAAATGAAAATAGGGAAGAATTAATCAATGCTTATTGTAGAAATCAAAGAAAAAAAACCAGGAAGGAATATTAAATGAAGAACAGACTTTATAAAAATTTGTTGACATGATGTTTTTCTTAGGTTAAAAATATTGAAGTAGTTTAACAGAAGATGAGATAAATGTTCGTGGATTTTATGGCTAGTGAAATTAATTATTATTTCTTTTTACTGAGAAATCCTTTCAGTGGTAGAAACCCCAGAGCAATTTTTATAATCATAACAGTAATTTGTTAGTCCTATGTTTTCTAGTTCCCCAGTACTAATTAAATGTAATTAATATGGAGGAAACTTCCCCATTCCTTTCTTCCCTTGTTTTACTCAATTTTTGATTCATTATCAAGGAAATAAATTGGGAACCTGAATTCTCAGCTGCCTTCCTGCACTTCTCGGGGCTTACACAGCAGAGAAGTTTGAATGCCTTGAGATTTCTCTTTGCTCGGGAGAGTCTGTGCCTTTCAAGTATCTTTCTGCCAATCCCAAAGTCTAGAGTGACACAGTCACAAAATGTAAGCAGAGAGGATCATCTGCTTTCTTCATCTTTCTGCTTTTCTCTCCTTTCTTCTGCTTTTCTCTCCTTTCTTCTGCTTTTCTCTCCATTTAGACTTCATTCTCTTCTTTGAATAGAAATAAAAGGCAGATTTCAAGAACACAAAAGTATTTAGTCAAAGTGCTACTAAAAATAGTCATACTGCCTTGTTAGTCCCCTGCACTTGCCTCATTGTTCCCCAGGACAACAGGCATTCCCATGCATTGCTTAGCATCAGGTGACATCAGCACTGGTTTCCTACAATTTCTCATGAAGGAGTTTTCAGCCTTACTGAAGATCTCCCACAAATGGAGTCCTGCAAGTGACAGTTGTTGGGAGCTGCTTTGCAGCGAGCTAGAATGACCATTAAAGATATTATTTTTAGGATGTTCTACCTTGGTGATACAAAGGAAAGGTTTGGTAGTCTTTTATTAAAGGTTTTTATTAAATCTTCATGCGTCTTATTAAATACTTCTATGACACAAAGGTGCTGCAGAGTCCCTGAACACCACAGTTTATCCCAAATAGATGCCTGCTTATGGTGGAAGTTTATTAACACAAATTTTGTAGCTATTAGATATTATTTATTTTTTATGTGCTAGTACCAGAGATGCTGTGAAGATGTGAAAATATGCACAGAACATTATTCTTAAGAATATACAAAGGGACTTAAATCTGTATATTTAGAAAAGGGAAAAAAATTGATGAAAAATGCAATTACACATAAGCAGCTTCACAAGTGCATTTAAATCCCGAAGGATGATAAATATTATCAATATATAATGAAAAAACTCTACATATTTCTACCCTTAATAATGGCTTTTATACCTGAATTTCACTTTGCTTTACTTGACAGTGTCAGGTAATTGCTATCTGATTTCATTTAATGTATGTTGAAAAACAGTGCAGTGACAAACAGAGCCTCCCAATTGTATAGCAATAGACTTCTGCTTTCTGTATATTAAGTTTTCCTGTAGTGGCCATTATGAGAAACTTCAGGTCCAACTTGAGATAGATTTAATTAAGTAGTATTTAGTTTGGGTCTTGCAGTGGTAATCTGCAAAAACATATTTGATTATTCACCCATAAATGGTCTTAATGGTGGCCTTAATGTTATTTAAATGCAAATGTAGAATTCAGCCGTTCTTCTCTAAAATGGATCTGATTTTGTTCTTAGGTCAGATTGCACAGCTTTCAGCGCTGTTCTCTTGTCCAGGATCATGCAGGTCATGAGGCTGTCAAAACCCTGAAACCAGGGTGTGCAGGGAGGAACAAGTGGGTGAGAAAGGTGGTACTTTCATGGGCAGGGCTCACCATTTAATTTCCTGCATTGTGGCTCTCACAGCCATGGTGTGGTATCACAAGAATTTTCTTTTCTATAATAGTGACAAGAGGCTAAGACAGCATTCAACCATGAACACTACAAAAAAACCCAAGAGAATTTCCTGAGATGTTAGTGAAGGTGTTGCATGTATCAGGTGGAATGTATTTCTAACTTTTCTAACTCATTTATTTTCTTAATTAATTATTAACATGGGTTGAAAAATAGGTTATGATTATTACCTTATTTTTCTTTGTAGCAAGGTAAAATCTGGCTGTTAAAAACATAATTAGGGAGCAAAGGGTCCACCGTCTGCTGGTCTGCTGCCTGGATTATGTAGGCAGAGATGGGTCCTAGGGCTTTTCTGCCACTCCTGCCTCTAGGATATGTTTCTGAAGCTGCCCAGATGCTTGAATGGACAGCATGCTTTGGCCAGGCTTGTTTGATGTCTCTTCATGGCTGGGTGTGATGGCAAGATCTGAACTTCAAACAAGTTTGTAACTCTTCAGAGAGCCCTCAGAGAAGGAGGAGGAGGGTCAGAGGAGACTTTGGGACAGGGTCTCCTGTCTGTGATTGTGGCAGGTGCACACCCTCCACCCCCACATTTGACCCCAGCCAATATATGGTGCCTGTCAGCCTTTGGTGTGTGTATTTCCACCCTTGCAGCACCACTCCATGGCTGTGGCACCCTCACCAGCACTTGCTCTTCCTTGCCCTGTCCCCACCCAGCAGCAGGAAGGAAGAAGGCAGGACCTCTTGGTGAACAGACAGGGTCCCCATGAGAGGCCTCAGTCCAGAGAAATTTCTGGACCATTACTAGGTATGACCATGAGCCTTGACACAACTAGGTCATGGAATTATAGAATCATTAAGGTTGGAAGAGACTTCTAAGGTCATCAGATCCAACCATTAACCCGACACTGTCATGCTCACCGCTAAGCCTTGTCCTCAAGTGCCACATCTACACATTTTTTTTAGCATTTCCAGGACTGGTGACTCAACTGCTTCCTTGGGTAGCCTATTCCAATGCCTGACCTTTCAGCGAAGGATTTAACTCTCTCCTGGTGCAACTTGAGTCCATAACCTCTTGTTCCATAACTTGTTACATGGGGACTAGGAATCCGGCCCCTTTCTGCAACCTTTTGGATAGCTGTGGAGAGCAATAAGGTCTTCCCTGAGCCTCCTTTTCTCCAGGTTAAACAATGCCAGCTCCCTCAGCTGCTCCTCATAAGACCTGTGCTCCATACCCTTCACCATCTTTACAGCCCTTCTCTGGATGTGCAAATAGGGCCCTGCCAGAAATGCCCTGGGTGTGGTTTTCCTTGGAGCAGTGGGTCTGTGAGGGGAAGCTCTCCCCATGGGATGGGATGCTACCCAAGGAAACTTCCTGGGACTGAGTGCACTCACACCTACCGTGCCTCTCCTTCCTGAGTGACCATTTTACTGCTGGATACCCCTGAATGACTCTTTAACCTTCTGGGTGAGGCAAACTGAACTTCTGGGTACCCCAGAGTGAGAGGCCTCCCTTGTCTGTGAGTGACTGTGCACGTGCTTTGGATCATCTTTTTTGTGTCCCTGTCGTGACAATATTCCCAGTTGGCATACCAAACTGGTAACTTGTTATGTGTCATTGGTATCCCTCTTGGTTTTTTTGGCATTGGTTTTGGTTGTGAATTAAAGTTTGTCTGAGTTATCTGAGGGAAGTTATTTTTCAGCACCTCTGTGGCAGTGATAGATTTCTTTGTGCAGCTGAAGACATTGCGCACCTGCCAATCACTGTAGTCAACAACTTTGATTAGAATTATGTAGGTCTCTTTGGAACTTGAAACTACAGGTATCAAGAGTTTTAGAAGTGGTGTTGCTGGGAAAGCACTCTAATTCACTATCTCTCCTGCTTCTGGGAAAAAACAGATGGTCATAGACTCCAAACGAGGTAGTCAGAGCTCTTTTGCTTTCTTTCTCTATCATTTTGGGAGCCTGGTGATACTTTTAGGAAGAGAGCAGCTGATACTATTTCTGTAAGAGGTTCCAGATCTGTAAGAGAAACTTGATAGCATTGGAAAACTCTGTTTTTTCCTTCTCTTTTATGAAAGATAGACTTATTCTTTTTCCCAGTTGTTAGAAAATACAGTTTCTCTGGGCTTCATTGAATTATCCACTTCCTTGATCCTGCAAAGAGTTGGATCTTTGATGAAACAGAGACATATGCAAGTTCTCAGTACAGGAAACCTAGTAGTGTTTGACTGGGTTTTGGATGCTGAATGAAGGTGGATACTATCAGAGTCATTGTCTCCAAACACAGGGCCAAAGGAAGAGAAAGGAAAATAGTACATGGAAAGCAAAGGTGTTCTGGAAGATTGTATGGGTACATTGGTTTGGGAGGCTGGGATAGATGTGAAGGCTTTGAAAGCCATGAAATTAGTGTAGGTCTCAAGACTAAAATTGCATACCTTGCCATAAACTTTCAGTGCTTTCATACATATGGATTGTTTCCATAGTGAGAATTGTCAGAGAGCTCAAAATCAGAACTTAAAAAAAATCCATTTTTTTTTCCTTTGTACTGGGCTGTTATAAAGATTGTGGGATATAATTTGAATCTTGATTGTCAAAGCTAGAATCTTCCATTACACCATACCATGTGAGATTTTTTGTTGGGAAAAAAGCCCCAAACAAACCAACAACAAACTCTCTAAATCCACATCATCCTAACTGATAGTAGCAGCTTTCTATACAGTTTGTGGTGTATTGCTCTAAATAATGCCAGTTTTGAGAAAGGCTTTTGTAGAATGAAGGATGTAGGATTATACATGTGCATTTTTCTGCAGTGGGGTGGTGACTAAAGCCAGCAGAGTGCCAGTCACTGCAAGCTGTGAGTGGCAAGGAAAGTAATTTCTTTAGAAGGGTGGTTTGTTCCTACTTGAAATGCCTAGATAGACTGTACTCTTAACTGGAGATTATCCTTTGTCAGAGGCAACGAGTCCCTTTACTTCTAAACTACCAAGCTCTCCTTATCTCTTGTTTCTTTTGATGCATAAAAAACTGCATTATGGAGTGAAAGTGCCATCTGTGAGATAATTTTTAAAAACATCTCCAGAATAGCCCTTCATGTTTGCACTTTTCTCTCGTTTTGATCACGTATCTTATGCAGCATGTTGCACAACACAAATACACAGCCTTTTCCAGAAATATGCCCATGTACACACGTAATGTCATATTGCACTTTTCAGTTGTGCATGTTAGAATTTCGTCTGTTTAGATGGCTTAATGGGCTGCTTAATTTCTCAGCAAATATCTCTTCTTGACAAGTGCATTTACAAGGTAAGTCTTGGGATAACAGGAGATTCTGTATAGGATGTTTCTGAAGCATTATTGAGATACAAGTAAAGAGAAACAGTTTATTTGAGTCTAAACCAGTATCTCTAAAATAAGGGGGAAGAGGTCAGTTCATCCAGAATCCAATGTCACTCTGAAATGACTGCTTATTGTCAGAAATCTGACAAATGTTAATCCTATTCATATGTCTATGTAAAGTAGCATTCTTCTATGTCCTTTCATGCATGTTCATATGAAATGCAGGAAGTCCACAACAAAGTGTGAATATTTCTCAAGTTCAAGAGTAAAAGCACCATGCCACTTGAGGACTTAATATTATTTCATACTGGTTAGATCCAGTACAAAAAATTAAGTTCCTGTTTGCTAAATGTCACTCTTGAACAAGGCCAAGTGAATTTTAACATCTCCAGGGTAGGAGCTGAATCGATGGATTAGGTTAAATGTAATAAGGAGGGAGCTGAACCTGAATGACTGATGAAGGGTTTATCTGGACCATGAAATCAAGAAGTGACATTTGGTGCTGGCTTTCCTTTTATGAAGGCTAGCTAATGGTGTTGAAGGGACATGAGAGGCAGGGTCCAATAGCCAGGCAGGACCAGCCAGTGGTAGCTGAATTTAAAGGAGAGGAGAAAACTGGCAGTGATAGGTGGAGGTGAAAGTGTTGCTGGTCTTTTCTGTCACACTCTCATTGTAAACCTTCTGAACCACGCCATTTACTTTGTATTGAAAAGCCTACTCAGAAAGGGATGTCTCTGCTAAGATCTGGGGGTCATTTTGTATTGGTGACATAAAAGAACACTGTATGATACCTCTGGAGGCACCTTGTGTAGACAGCAGAATGAGTACAACTAAACCTTCCAAGTACAGAGAAAGCTTGTGAGAGACCCTTGTTAGAGAAGACAAAAGCTGTCACCCATGTCTCCTTGGACACAATATGTTATTTTTTGGATGCAGCCTCTGCTAAATAAAACTCTACCTTCCACCTCTACCAAGGCAGAGTACACAAGACAGTTTTTCCTTCTGTTCTTGTGGATTAAGTTGCTGTGGGGCACAAGGCTGCCTCAGGAAGCTGTAGAATGCATGTCTGTGTTCCTGTGTCAGCAAGGTGGCTACTTGGCCTCTAATCACTGCTCAAGAGCAAATCTTTTCTCTGGATGCTCATTGTGCAGCTGTGCCATGGATGTGAGTGACCACAACCTCTGAGGTGCCGAATTCTGCTGGAATGATTAGATAGCCCTGCTTTGCAGCAGTGTCAGATTAGAAACCTCTGCTTTGGAGTGGTGTCACAACAGTAATGGGATTGCTTTTGGCTGTTCCTGTACTCAAATAAGACACAGGAAACATGCTCCATATTCTCTGGGCTGTCTTTGATCAACTTCAGGGAAAATAATTATAGTTAGTAATTTATGCAAAGCATCTGGGGACAATTTCAACAAAGAATGGAAAATGTGCTAAGAATAAATGTCATTTTGTATACAGCATATTTGTGATAAAAATATGTATATAGCACCTGTGGACACTATGAGAAATTTGGGCCCAGTTTTCAATTCATCCTGTTTGGCACACCACAAAATGAAAATAGGGATAGTGGTCTTTTTTCACCCTTTTTTCTTGTTTGCAGCAACTTAGCTACTTAGATGTTGTCAGGACAAATTGCCATAACATTGTTTTAGTTATAGTGTGCAAGAAACAACCATAAATCTGGGATTTAATTTCTTCAAATTCAAACAGATGTGCAAGGACAAGACATACGAACATACACTGCAAAACGAAGCAAAGTAAGATAGCTGCAACTTTTCAAACCTTGTACATGCTGAAGGCTGGTGTCAGAAAATGTGTTTATTTTTATTTTAGAGGGTAAATTAAAAAAAAAAAAAGCTCCCTGTTGTGCTTTGGTACTTTGACTGTCTCAGCTTTGATGGAGCGGCAAGCACCCTGCAGTCTTCCTGGAGCAGCAGCAGGGTTCCAAAGTTGGGGGTACGATCCTACATGGAAAAAAACTGCTGGAATTCTACTGGGGATTATTTTAGTCTTGCTCTCTTGCCTCTCTGTTCCACCCAGAATGGGAGTTTTGAATCAGAGAGGCCAAAAAATCTGTTTTGGGATGTGCTGTTTGTCCACCCCCCATGGCTGGCTGTGAGTACTGTTCAGGACATTTCTCTATCCCAGCTTTCTTCCAGCTTGGATTATGTAATCTTTATTGAATTGCCGACTTACTGGTGCAGGTCTGTCCACCTCAGCTCTTGAGGTGCCCCACTTAGTGTTGTCAGAGGGCAAAACTAAGGGATTGTATTGTAATGTAATATGCCATATCACAGCATCTTATCTTAGTAATCACTCGGTTACTGCAGTGAAGGAACAGGGTTAAGTGCGCACGTCATTACCCCCGTTGCTTCTTAATTGACTGAAAGAATCAATTTCCATTTTTCACATGCATTTATTTTTTACAACTCATTGATTACATCACGCCCAGCATTTTGATCTGCGTCTGTTTTAAAACGATGTCTTTTACTTGGTGCTTTGTAGCTTCAGTGATATGGTTATTTACAAGGAACGTAGCTGATACTCTGACCTAGCCCCATGTCTAAGAATAGAATGTACAAATTTACAAAACACTGGGCTTTGTTAACTTAGTGTTCTATGCTGTGCTCAGGTAGGAAACATTCATCTCCAGTATATTGGTGTTACTCTCTGATAAGGTATGCTAAAAGATAGCAATCATGGTGTGTGAGTGAGAACCAGCAGGACCCACTAGACAGACGTGCAATATTTAGAATCCACATTTTTAATTAGGTGATTAGCTAATTTGTTTCAGTCACAGAATATCCAGTTTAGCTTGAATTTCATGCTCACATAAATGTCAGTTTCATGATGGCAGTCTCCTGTACGAACTAACTGCAAGGTTTTCGGAGTTTTTTGGTGATGTCCAAGTGATTTAAAAATAGCCTTTGAGATCCAACATTGCGTTTAGAGGCTCCAGTAATGTTATGGGTGATCTAAGCAGCAAAAGAAGAGAAACTAAGAAACTAATGATATTGGTAGAGTGGCCTGGCAGCTGTTATTATTAAAGAACAAGTGGGGAGAAGTAATTATTTAGATGTACTTGTCTAGTGGTATGGCTCAGGCAACAGGATTAAACTATACTCCCAGAAGTTATTGTATACTTATTCAGTGGATCAATTTTATCCATCCAAATTGTCAATATAAATATGCTATGAATGTTACATGTCTTTGAGGATGACCAAATACAGAGAAGGAAAAGAAAGTATCAGTACATTTGCAGTAAAAGCAAATGCAACTCTTCCTTTCCCTTTGTGGACTTATGAAAAATACTTGCTATTGAACTCTAGGTGAGTTGCTAGATTTTTTTATTTGCAAAATGACTGCAAGTCAACTTTATCTTTGTACGACTAGGAGAATGACCCAATTTTTAAATGTGTTATAAAGATTCAGATTTCTCCTGGGTATAATAATATAAAATTATCTTTCTGGATTTGGGCTGGTGCAAAACATTTTGATCCTAGTTTCCCTTCTTATGCAAAAATATACCAGTAATTACACCAAATGAAAATATCTGAGATAAAGAAGGTTTAAAACAATCACTATCAGACCTGGAGAAGCCTACTGTTGCTAGCTAAATAAAATCCACACAAGTACGATGATCAAGTTTTATTAAAAATAACCCAACAACATTGGGTGAATTACTACATCAACTTCTTAGAAGAAAACAAATGGCTTTCTATGGTTCATTGAATTTTCACTCTTTTAATTTGCCTTTGCAGTCTAATTAATCTAGAGGAAGCTTGGGTTTTTTGCTTTTAATTTATAATGTTAAAAGAGATAGGGTTCCTTTCTTAGGAAGTTTGTGGACAGATTTCCTGGCATCTGTAGGAAGAAAGTGGAGAAAAGCTGTGAGGAAAGTTGACATTTAAAGCTATTATTATCAATAATAGGTCCAGCTATAATATTATCATTATTATTATTATTATTATTATTATTATTATTATTATTATTATTATTATTATTATTTACAGACTTTTCTTCGTGGAACAATACTTGATATTTGAGAGCTTGTGCCCAGTCCAATTTATTAATTTGTTAAACTGAAAGAGGTACAAAAGATTTCTCTTCTAAGTGGTAGCATAGGCTTAGCTATTTATTGTACTAAAATATTGTTTCCAAAATATTCAGCCCTTTCTTTATGGTGGTCATTTACTAGTGGGCCTTAGAGATACACAGAAATGTGTAGGTGGAGAAAACTTATTCTGTACAAGTAGTCTCTGAAGATAGAGAATATATGTGATCTGGAAAGGGAATAAATGTTTATGAGAAGGAAATATTGTTCTAAAATTTCTAAGTGGGAAATTCAAAGGAAAAACAAAAGACTAAATTTAACTACACTTTAGTGTGTGGATAAACTAAACCCCTTCCAAATTTCTGAATGTTACATGTCTTGGCTCCTTTATAGCACAAGGGGGCAATGTTTACCTTAGAAAGAAAATTTTTCTCTTGCCTCCAGTCTAAATGCCATACCTAAGCTAGAAGTAACAATGATTTCATATTGAGCTGAGAGCTGCTTTTTCATACAACTGTCTCACAGGATGGGTGACTTTTCATCAGTTTACTTAACTAAAGTTGTGAGACTATCAGGTGATGTCTAATGAATTTTTGATCCTGATTCCTGCCTAAGGAATGTAATAGCTTTTATGTCATATACAAAGGCTACAGCTTTTACAGAACTCACAATTATATTAGAAATATGACCTAATCTAGGAAGAGATTTTTCAGATTTATAGCAGCACAAGTCACATTTTCTATGCATTATAATTTCCAATTCAATCCAGGATTCAGTGAGATACAAACATTTCCTCCGTGAATTGCTAGCATTCCTTCTAAGAAAAAAACAATCAAACAAACAATCTTTATTTTTTTCCTTTTCTTCCACAGTGTTATGCAGGTATAGCAGACATTTGGATTAAGTCAGCACAGCTATTTAACAGAAACAAATGTTTGACTATATTAAAAGTTGCTATGTCAGTTCTCAAGAAGCATTTTGTTTCATCAGGCTAAAATAATGTGACCAAGGTGATAGAAAATAGCTGAGAAAATAAAATATAAATATGGATCATAAATAAGTAATAAAGATAAACTAATAATAATGAAAAAATAGTAGTTTTATACTTTTTTTATACTACAGAAATTACAAGAATAGGCAGGGCTAGCCAAAACTTATTGAGATTAATAGACAGAAATATTTTCATTTTTCTTATTTCTTAATGTGTGTTAAACTAAGGGTGCTATTCTGAAGAGCTGCACATCATTAAAACAAAGCTTTATTGGTGAGAAATAAATATCATTAGATAATTTTTAAATTGAAGTATGACCTGTTACTATCAGAAATTTTAGTCTGACAATATTCTGGATAATGTGTAAGAAAACTCAGTTTTCTATGAAAACAAGGAGTCCCGTAGATGAGTAGTTAATGGAATTATTTTCTTCATTAAAAGTATTATATCCTCCATACCTAATATTCTTCAATTATCTAATTTGTGGATTATTTTGACATATTTATACCCACTTTCAGAAAATAGAGATGGACTGTTGTTGCTCTATAATTGGGAATATTCAATGGTGTTTTCAAATAAAATTATTTATTTTTCTTAAAGTTCCTTTGATTGAATAAGTCTCATTTATTAATTTTTAGGCTTCAAACCCTCAGTAGTCTGTCAGCCAGTTTTACAGCTGCCTGCTCTGTGCTTCTGAGTCACACAGAGCAAAGAAAAGGAAGGGGAAGAAGAAGCAATTGAACCTTCCTCTGGCACTTGGCCCTAGATGAACATAAAAGCTGCTAGAATTTTGTTCTCTGAAAAGAGGAGATGATGCAAAAATTCAGGAAGGCAGTGCATGAGTGTGAGGAAAACAAACAGGACTAATTCCAAGAGAAGCCCCCAGTGGTGTGTAGAGAGGGTGAAGGAAGTTGCCACTTCATCTGCAGAGGACAGGAAGCTCAGGGAAGAGGGAGCACAGAGGGGTCAGCACTAGGAAGGGCTGGTAGGGAACCAAGAAAAAATAAAGAAGCAGAATAATGGGAAGTGGAAAACTGAGCTTATTTGATTGACTTTTTTTATTGTTAAGCTGCAGTATTGCCAGTGGGATCTGGATATTCTTTCAGTGGGGTGTCCTGTTGGGATCATCATGTGGTACAATATGATGAGGAAATGGAATGAACCATTTGTGATTTTCATCATTTACTGCTAGCAGAAAACATTAACATTAGTCTGATAGGTTTTGAAGTTTCTGTTTTATCATATTGCTGTAAAAAAACCCTGAATATACCAAGTTGAAGACAAATCACCATGAGGTTTGGTGCTGGGTGGGTGATTCATGTGGGTTTGGGGGCAGACTTCTTCCCTTTGAGCCCACACAGCTCTGCACTGAGCAGCGTGCTGTGCTGTGGGAGGTGTGTGTGTGTGTCAGAAGATGTGTTAAAACCAAGGTCTCACAGCTCCATCAGTATTCCATGGCTCTTTTCATGGCACTGGGTGTTAACTCTGTAAACTGGCCAAATGTGTATTTGAATAATTATACTCTGCCTTCTGCAGAACACGTTCCAGTTAGTTTGAATTGGAAAACCTTTTTCTGTTTTGTTTTATTTAGTGGTGGTTTCTATAAGAGCCTTGTAAAAATTGGTTATAAAAGATCTGTTCCAACTCAGTTCCATCCCCATTTCATTGATAGGTAAATGACCAGACTCAGCTTTTATATCTTTACTGAACTACTTGTGATGAAACGGTGTTGATGAAACAAGGTTTTCCTTGTCATCTTCAAGTGTCTACTATTGTAAATCCCTGAGCTATAGTTCAGGGGCTATATAGAATTGGTAAAAATCAAAATTATAAAATGCAGTTCTCATTAAAAATACATTAAAACATGTAATATCCAAGAAAACTGGGAATAAGTGAATATATGTTATAGAACTGCTATATCACAACACATAATGCAATCCAGGAGAACTTTGCTTGAGCAGAGACTTCAGGACTTTATCTCTTTTATTGCTTTCAACAGCATTGTCAACACGTCTTGCACTTCTAATACAAAAAATACACCTATGTCCTTTTGAGCAAAGACAATTTCCTTTTAACATGACCCCTATTATGTCTCAGGATATGCCTGAAGTAAGTTACAGTAATTTCTGGAAGCAAAATGCCTCCTACACCATAAGCCTCTCAGGGTTTTCTAGATTTAGAACAATTTCCAAATTGTGTGCACGTGTTCTTTGAATGGAGAGAACGCATAAAAAAGATGTGTGTATTAGAGTATGCTGAAGTCTGCAGTGTCTTTTAGTCGTGTTTTTAAGACTGAAGACAAGGCTTAAAACTAACTAATCTGAAGACTATCTGCACTGCATCTGTTGGAGTACCTATTAGCAAGCTGGTTCACTTCGGGGAAAAGCCTCCAGCATGCCTGCAATTTTCTCAGGACAGATTATTTCCAGTTTGGTTGGGCTGTGGCTTTCCATGCCTGGTGAGCTCTTTTCCTGTTTGCCTTTGTGCTGGTGTCTGACAGCAGTAGAAAACAGATGCCAGGCAGACAAAAATCCAGCCCCATTTCTTGAAAGGCTGTGGTGCTGTCTTCAGGAAAGGAAAATAAACACCCTGCAAGCACATTGATCCAGGTTGGCTGCCAGGCAAATAAGAACTTGGAAGCAGGGTTTTGGGAAAGCTGTTTTTTTAGATTCCTCCTGGCAGCTACCAGATCAAGTACAGCATAGATGTAGACTGGGAAGTTATAATGCAGCTTTCACAAGAAATAGGATTTTTGCCCACACTTTGAAGTTTTTTTCTCACTGTACTATAGAAGTGTCTTGAGAAGTAATGCAATGAATCTTGTTTTCTATTTTCCCTTGTTGCTTTCTTAGATTTTGAAAAATGTGCAGCATTTGCTTTTTGATGCAGTGGTGGTTTGACTTTCAGATAAATAAAGAGTTACGGTGAACTCAGAAGTTATTGTCAAGTCTAGCTTTTCACATGTAACAGCTCCTGGGAACTTAGTCATAGTTGTTTTTGCAATCTTCTCATTAAAAATGACCAGATCACTTCTTTAGTCCCTTAAAATTGAACTTTTAGAAGATGAGGGAGGCTCAGAAAGTCTAAAAAATCTCACTATGTTGCCATTTAAAAATGCAATTTTAGACATTGTATGGTCTACACCTGTGGCTATCTGCTAGTGAACTCTTGAACTACCTTTGGCAATATGTATGTGTTCTCTACTAAAAGGCTTGGCTTCCTCAACTGAAAGTAATTAATAAAATAGTGAAGCTGAAATTTTGCTTTTAAAAAAATACTGATTTTGCTCAGGAAAAAATTACATCATGACCTTAGTACTTAACAAAGAACAAAATATTCTATTAAGAAGAATTTTATTAAATTAGTTGAAGTCTAAATAATTGACATAATTTTTCAGAAGCATGTGGCTAATAGAAATATTTTCTAAATTTAGGCCATTCTTTTTCATATTTTAATACAATAATTCTCTTCAGCAGGAAGATTTTAAACTGATACTCAGGTCTGCTATGCTTAACTGTCAGGGAAAATTCTTTCATTTTGTGCCACTGTACAAATGGCAACTGATTTGGAGCTTTAGTTGATGCTCAGTAGAGTCTCCCTAACTATAGGGAGTGCATAAAAGTAATAACTTCTGGTGGCTGTTGTGCTATAGTGACAAGAAATATGGGTGTTATAATAGAGAGAAAAATACACTAGCAGGTATGGAAGATAACACATTTAAAGTATGTGTCTTGGGAAACTTCTTGTGTTTTTCCCATCATCTGTGTGACACACTTTGAGATGGCGAGTTCTTAAAGGAAACAAAGGCCCTTCATTTGAGAAGCATTGATGAGGCCTTAACTCTTTTTTTACCCTCTGTCAATACATGATACTCTCCTCAGAAGGTGTGTTATCATCTAAAGCTTACCCCCCACTTTCCCAGCACACTGAAAACATTTGCCAAGCATAATTTTGCGGATATCACCATCACAAGCATGGGTTAAATGGCTAAGAAATAAGCTTCTTTTTAGCTTATTGTGTTTGCACAGCACAGGTGGCCTGCAGCTGTGGTAAATCTGATCCTGCAGTGACACGTAGTTCATGCTCAGGCAGCAGGAGCACAGTAAGCCCAGTGCTTCCAAGAGAATACGTGGTGTGCAGTCTGAGGTTTTCCTAAACAAATTGCATTTATGGAGTCTGTGCATTATAACCCCAGGCATTCCAGAATGTGAGGTAACAAACAGGAGTTACTGGGCTTACCTACTGATCCTTTTAGACTACAACATGTAAGGAAACCCTAAGAACCCCCTGGACAGAATTTACAAGGTTCCATCCAGGAAAATAATACAAGAGAATCCCCTGGAGGCTACACTGAGAACCATCATGGATCTCATAGCACTTTTTATTTCATGCTATTCTGCAGTTAGCAGCACCTGAGATTTGATGTGCTGAGTAAAAGACAAGTGTCCTAATTACCTATTCAGGAATCAGAAAACAAAAGAGCGTCAGCTTCCTTATTATGTCTTGTGCTTTTGGAAGGAACTTTGGTCTGACTATCAAAGGTGTAGGATGTGAGATGGAATAGAATCCAAGCTTACTTAGAAAATGGCTGAAATATTATCTTTATGCATACGTATGTGTTAATGAGGGTGCAGTATAACCTTGAAAATGGCAATGGAAAACAGGGGGAGAGAACATGCAGAAAATCTTTTGTTGCTGATGCATTCATGCCTCTAGAGCTTGATCTTTTAGTTGTTCTCAATCCCTGTGAAGCCCATTAGTTTTCATATACTTAATTCTAAATTTCTTCTCGGCAGCTGAGTGAAGGAAAAGATCCTTTGCTTCAAATTCCATTTTAGGATGTATTTTTTTCCATCAGCACTGCTTATCAATATCTGTACTTCCTTCCTCAGCTGCAGCTGCCTTGAAATAAGCTTTAAATTAACTCAGAATTTGAGAAGTACCAAAGGAAGCCCTTTGTTTGCTACCAAGGCTTGTGTGAATCAGTATGCTGGTGGTCTTTTATGCAGAGACTCAACATGGTATCCCACAAGCAGACTTTGAACTTGACTCCCTCTTTCTTTGCCACTAACTGGTATGTCGCCTGTAAAATGTACAGGGTTGTAATGATTTATGTGACACTTATATAGCAGCTTTACCAGGGGCCATTGGCTGAATCAAGGCTCTCTAGTGTTGTACACAGACAAAAGGTAGTTATGTCCTCTTGCATTTATGTGCACTAAAACAATATCAGGGTGTTCCTGAAGAAGCATGGTAACCCTGTATTTCAGCAAATTGCCTCGGAGCCTTAGAGCACATGATTAACTTAACGTAGCTCTGTTGTGTGAGCATTTCTTCTTCTCTTCCTGTACCCTGAGGAACAGTGTTTTGTAGCATTGCGTCAAAATAGCTTCAAACACATTGGGGTCACTGGTCTTCTTTCCAGAGTTTTGAGCTTATTGTCTTTAAATCCATTGCTGCCACTGGGAGCCACTGGGCAGTGCTGGAGCATGCAGTGCCAGTTGAAATCTGCCAGTGCAATACAGGGGGATGACAAACTGGCTCAGCAAATGCTTGCATGTCAAAAACCAATATCCCCTCCACACAAACCCATTCAATTGGTTAGGAAATATTGTCAAGCTAAATAGTTTCTGGGTTTGTTTTAACCCTGATTGCTTTAACACTGCCCATGGAATCTTTTGCAGTCTACTGGGGTTGTCTCAAACTAGTTGAAGGGGAAGTTTTAACCACATTGCTTTAATTTCTTTTACTTTGAATTTTTAGGCTAACATTTGCAAATGTGCTTTTGGAATCTTCACACATACACTTGGGAGATCATTTTTCCTAGGAAAATCTTTAGGGTCAAATGAATTTTCCGTGTGGGGATTCTAGTCCCTAGAACCATCCCAAGAAATAAGAACTATCAAGCTAAAGAGACTGAACATTTAAAATAATATTTTTCTCACTTAAGAGGTGAGCAAGTGCTACTTCCTAACAGCACCCTGTACGTTGAAGATATTGTGCTGTGTTTGTTCTGAATTCTTTGAAGTTAAATCAGCTGAGCAGTTTCTGGTATGAAAAGGGTGTTTCAAGCTTCTTAGAAATCAGCGATAAAAATTTGCTGTAAAAGTCATGATGAAGTCTTTGCTCCAGTGACAGAGACACTAAGTCTGTAAATATAAGAAGAAAATTTGTGAGATTTGTGGAAACCAGCCTTCAATCACATGTTCACATCTTTCACTTGCACCCTATCATAGAGGTGGCACAATGTGCTTCCAAGTTCAATATTATCTTAGTGGGTAAAATGACAACAATACATGTCCTTTACCAGCTGTCAAAGCAGGTACACTGGCAAAGAGAGAAACAGATTCTATACAAATAATTACTTTTTTCTCTTTTTCTCTTTCCTGAATTTTGTTGTGGTGCCTTGAAAATGGCTAGACAGGTCTTCCATTTTAGTCCTTCGATCCTCACAGTGCCTGCTGTCTATAAAATATATATTTCTATGCTCTAGACAATATCTTACCTACTTACCCAGACTCTTCTCAGAGAAGAGAAAGGAATAATAATTTTGAGGCCAAAGTTGCCTCACACAAACACTCAAATTGACCAGATACATCTTTTTCCAGGATTTTGTATTTCTGTTCATTAAAAATGAAATTAGACAACTGGCCAATAAGGAAACTTCTACTACAGAGGTTTAAAATTAGGTACGATAAAATCTTAGTGAATTTCAATATGGTTATAGGAATTAATATGCTAACACTGACCTTTCCTGGTAAACATTTAAACAAGGTAGGGACAAAACCCCCATAATTTAGATGTAAGTTTTGGTGGTGACGGTAACAGAATTTGGGTTTTGCTTTTCCTCATTTCTCCTACTGGAAGATTTCATTTTGATGACCTACTAGTCTCTATTTTAACTATTTTCATGGATTGTTTATTATCCATTTTCTCTTAGACAAAATTGTTCTTTACATTATATCTTCACTCTTTAACATCTATGTTCTCTCTTTAACACCCTTCAAACCACCTTTGTCATTTTGTGTTTGCTGCCAGTCTTCATTTTTCTGGACTAAACAAACCAGGCTCTTTTTGTAGCTGTTATTCTGATGTACCACAATTCCTAATTTCCCTAACATGTGTTTCTGTATTCCAATACCTATCCTGAGGTTGGATACTTAGTGAATTCAGTGGATGTTCCTTTACTGTGTTTGTTCCAGGTGATGAGATCTTATTTTCTTATTTCAGAACACATTGATTGTTGCCTTGATTTGCCAAATTTTATTGGATTTCTCTAGCTTAATTTCTCAAATTTGTATTTTAATGTCATTTTGCAGTCCTGCCTCATGCTTTCACCAAAGTCATGAGTGCATTTAACTAGCTTTTTTTTTTTTCCTTTCTTTTTTTTTTTTCTGGCCAGAGTGATTACTGCATGTATGAAATAACCAGGTCCAGAAGGCCATTCATAATGTCCTCACATTTTAGTAGTTTTTGCTTTCAGCACAATTCATTACTCTTTTCCTTTTAATTAGTTTCAAATGCATTCCAAGTACTATTAATTCTTCAGTTTTCAATTGTTTTTCAGCACAGACTGGTCTGTCTTATCAAGTGCAGTTATCTCACTAGTTTTACAATTGTAGTTAATTCTATTTTTCTTTTTTTCCATATTTTTATTGTAATTCTTTTCTGCCTACATATTATATCCCATTAGAAGGCCTGATGCTGAAATTATGCTATCTTCCCTTTCTTTTTCAATACATTTACTTGACTTTTAATTATTTCTGGAAACTTTAATGGTCCTTAAGAGGATGATAGCTTGCAACATTATTATAAGATAACCAAAGTGCAAACATGGAAAATGAAGAGAGAGAAGCAAAAGATTAGTTGTGAGGCTCGCTCTTGTACAGGATCAATGAATCAGCCACTTAAGAAACCCCATTTATGTGAAATTAAATTCTTTTGTTAGTGTGTTTGTATTTCAATTTCTTTCAATTATTTGTCAGAGAGCTCTCTGAGGCAGGTTCATATTGTGAATGTATGAACAGAATTTTTTTTTAAACAGACTGTTCTTTTTAAAATTCACTGTTTAGTTACAGCTGTTCTTCATTCCTCTTGGAAGCTGTGCCATTATCTAATGTGTAAAAATGTCTTTTACACCTGGTGTAAAAAAAAGCACCTGGTGTGCTTTTAAACTGGTGTCAGGCTCATGAATGCAGCTTTACAACTTGGTGTTGTATTTATGAATAAGCCAGATTATTATCTACAGAATTTTTCTGCAGGACAATTATATTTATATGATATAAAAATACATATCACTGCAGCCTGGCTTTTGTTTCCAATTCCCAAAAATGAAATTGTATCAAATGTCGGAAAGAGTTAGACCTTTTTCTTTCTGTCTTCAGTCACTTTCTCCAATGAGTTGGATTATTATTCTGTAACTGGACTCTTTTGGCTTCTTTTACTACTGAACTAAAGCCAGATCTATGAATTAATTCAGCTTTTACCTCTTTTAAAATGGATGAAATCCCAATGAAAGTCCCTTAGCATAAAATTATTTCATAAATAGCAGATTTAGAGGCAATATAAATACAATTATTTGGATGATTACATCTCTTCTTGGTAAAAGAAAAGAAAATATTTTAAAGTGAATCGCTATCTGCCCTTTACAGTTCTGTGTGTAGAGACCATTGTTAATAGTCAATGACTATTGGAAAGACAGCAGAATTGGATGAAAATCATAGCAATAAAATATAAAAGCTCTTTGAGTAGGCTTGTCATTCATCAGTTAAAACCAATCAGAAAAAGAGGAAAATGCCTGCCAGTAATAATGCTTCAACTAATCATTAATGTGGCATTCTTTGATTAACCTGACCCATGCAATATATAGACCATTCATGAAAATCACATATGTACTTAAAATATAATGGAATGAAGGAGACTGGAAGGGAATAAATGTTCAAATTCCTTTCAAGGACTGGCGCCCTCACAATTGAAGCTTTTTGGAAGATGCACTAAACCAAAGGATATTGTGCTTGTAACTCCATTAACTTGTGAGCATATGGAAATACAAACAGATGAATGAAATATTTCTACTGAAATCACTGAGACTTCATGATATTTAGGTACAATTTGCTAGAGGTGTCATAGCATTCATTCTGCTCTGGAGTGCTCTATCACCTATAATTTAATCACTCTACATTTTGTTTTTAGTGGAGGGCATCTAACTAGGAAAACTTACATAAAAACAAATTCACTGCAAGGTGACTTAGCAGTCAGGATGTAATTGATTGTGTACTAGTTCTGTAGTCATCACAGGCCTCTTGCTGAGCCGCTGTGATGAATTTTAGTGAACATGTTTTCACTGCTATAAATTCATACTGAGTATTAGATTGTTATTTTAATATCACTGTTTAAGTCAGTGTTGGTTATTTAAAAAACAATATATGTGTCTTTCTATATGGTACTTTGCTTCAAGCTAGCATTGGAAGCTATTTAAAAGCCCATTAGCCAAAGCCAAAAGGGCTTACTTTAAAACTTCCAATAAGCATGTATCTGAAAAAAACCCCCCAGATTTAGAACCTATCCTTCCCCCTCCCCCCCCTTAACCAATAGGTTATTGAATAGAAAATATTCATGGAAGGTGTTAGATCTGCCTCATGAATTCTTCTTGCTGAGGTGCACTGCCTTCTGCTGCCCTGGATATGGATTTCCTAGGCTATGGACAATCTTCCTGTGCTTGGACTACTGAGACAAGTTAAGAAGTTGATGCCTGGACCCTCTCCTCATTAGTTACTTTTGCCCTGAAACTTCAAGGCTGTTCTTTGCATTTCAGTTGCACTGTGCAGGGCAAATGCACAGGTTAAGGGGTTGAGATGCCAGTGCTGCCTTGGAGAGGTTTTCACACCTTTGGACAGCTTCTTGTTGAAAACATTGTCCCCAGTTCTTCTCCATCCTGATTTCTAATTATTCTTAGTTAAACTTCACTGAATAAATGGTTCTCCTCAAAGACTGCTATTATTCTCGTTATAGCCTAGAAATTTGCAGTTAGAAAACATAATTGTATCTTTTTATTTTCTGTGTTCTTCTTCAGTCATATTCTATAACCTACTTGATTTTTTTTAAATGTTAAAAAATTCTATCCATCACCTTTTTAAAATTTCTGTAGTTCTGCACAAAATTCTGGTGTTGTTTTTTGTTGTTTTTTTTTTTTTTTTTTAAGTTAAAGAGCCATATGGTTCTGAAAATTATTTGCCAGAGTCAGAAAGAGAGCATGACAGAGAAAGGCAAAGATTAAATGTGTCGATCACGAGAATCCTTTATACAGAGAAGATGGAACTAATTTTCTCTTATTTCATTACAATTTCATGTCTAATTTACTGATTTGCTGATTGCCCTAGAACTGTTTTGTAGATTTTTTAAATTTCTTTTTTCATTTATTACCTTTGTTTCAGGTAAGGCTATTTCCCCCTGAAAAGGTTACATTTTCCCCTGATAATGTTGCATACATCCATTTGCATTTTTCCATGTTAAAATTTTTCTTTGCTTGTTTTACCCTGTGCTAAATTTATATAGACCCCACCTCTCTCATGCACGTTAAGGTAACATACCAAAAAGTTCTACCTATAAGTTAATGGTAACTGCTTTAAAAACACACAAGAAGACAGAAAGACCTCTGATTCTGTTCAAAATGTGCCAGAGATGATTAGGATCTCAAACAGGAACCAAGTCTCCAGTTGGAGGGTCACCAAAATGAAAGCCTGGTGACTGGCCAACCTAAACACAAAGGAGGGTTTCATAAGACAAAAGAAGCAAAACCAATTACTATTAGGAAATTATATATATAAAGGAAACTTAAGGCATTCTTCCATTGATTTTCATTTATACAGGATTAAGTCCTGTAATTATTGTGTCTCATTTAATCTCCTTTCCTTGCAGTCAGTTCTCTTGTGACTTGGGAATCAATTGGATCGTGCCATACTGGACTTGAAAGTTTATATGGTCTTTCCCTCACTGGCCCCATCTTGTACTGTCCTAGGTGAAATCACTCATGTTTTTTTGCAGAAACAACAGGTTTCTGCTTCAGAAACAGCTTCTCTTCAGAAGAGAGGGACTACTTTGCAAAATAGTTGATTCATACAGGGCAAAAATGCTTTTTTTTAATAATGTCATTTTAAGCTTCACTTATCCCTGCTGCAGTGAGAGGGTTCATTTTACAAGCACACTGGCTTTGAGAAACTATGTAATTTGGATTTCATTAATTCTAAATGTATTTTTTAACCTTTTGTAGAGGTTCAAGTTTGGGATTTAGAATGAGTTGTGCCTAAGTTGGGTGATATAACTTTAATAAAGGGAACTACAGCCAAGATACATAAGAGTGTCATTAGTGCATCCATGACATCCCAGAGAACTGAAAAAGAACCCCCAGGAGACTTCAGAAGTTAGAAACAGAACTAACTTATTTAAAAGATCTGTGTCTGTATAACTATGCTTATTTAACTATAGTCTTGAGATCTGGACTATGTGAAAAGAGTTTTTTATTCTTGTTAAGTCTAAAAATAACGCCAAGTATGAGTGAAAAGTTAGGTTTCTTTAAAACTTTTTCTTTAGTCATCAATTCCCTTCTCTCTAATTCCCTTCTCTCCATCTTCAAGCTTTGAGCAATGAAGAAAGTTATTAACTCTTGAGTTAGCGAGATTTATGTGGAGCAAGGGGTGTGTTTTATGGTGCTGAGATCAATTTCACCTGCAAAATGTCAGAAATGTTTGGTTTAAAGTCTATTTAGGAGCATGACTCCTACTCCTTTAGCTGGATGAGGGGCTGTTCTAGAGATCCCCCAAGACAGGAGGGACTCTTTATCAGGGAGTGTAGGGATGTGTTGAGGGGTAGGAGTTTTAAACTGAAAGTGGGTAGATTTAGATCTGCTATTAGGAAGGGATTCTTTACGGTGGGGGTGGTGAAGCATTGGAACAGGTTGCCCAGAGAAGCTGTGGATGCCCCATCCCTGGAGGTGTTCAAGGCCAGACTGTGTGGGGCTCTGAATGATCAGGACTGGTGGAAGGTGTCCCTGCCCACAGCAGGGTAGCTGGAATTAGGATCTTTAGGGTCCCCTCCAACTCAAAGCATTTCATGGTTCTATGGGTTTTTGACTCTATAAACTTGTGGGATAACCTCACATTCCCTTTCAAACTCAATTTTCTATAATTCTTAAATTTTATTTTTGACTGGATCTTTTCTATAAAAAATATTTGACAAAAATTGTTAGTTGTCCTTTACTCTGCTTATTTTATAAAATACATCTACAGTTCCATCTAAGATTTGCTTACAGATAACTCCAGACATTCCTCTTTCCTGTAACTAAATTTCTGGGTTTCAGAATGCATCTTTAAAAGTCTTTAAACTTGAATGGCTATACAATAAATCATTGCCTCATCTTTCTTCCTGTGGATATTATCTTCCCAAAAGATGTGGTGTAAGTTAAACATTCATGGATAAAAGTTCCCCCCATCAATTTCAGATTGATTTAAATATTCTTACAGTGCAAAATTATTATTGAATAAATTTTTATAGCCCTGTACTTCTTATTTCAACACTTGAAAGGAGGCTCCAGCCATTTAGTAATTTCTGGCATACAAATTATTAGGAAAGGCTCAGTACTGAATATGTTCTTGTTAAATGTCAGAAAGCTGATGTAGAGTCTTTATGAAACAGATAATTTTTAAAATGACAGCTTGAGAATAAAATATGTGTTTAAAATGAAAGTGTTTCCCTTGTAAAGGTGACAGAGAGCACTTATGACTTGGTGAATGCCCTAAAACCATAGTGAATGCTAATATTAAATACCATAATGGGCCAGGTTTTATGCAGTAGTAGCAGCCCATCTATGTTCATTTTATGCTGCAGGCTGGATTCACTGCTTTGGAAGAATTGAATGGTGTCTTCAATCTCTCTCTTGTGGACAAAATAGACTGTTAAGGCTGTGCTGTGCTCTGTAAAACTATATAACATCCATATATACTTAGATATATAATGTGTATATACTTTTAATATACTTTGGATGGTATTTTACAACTGAATAATGTCACAGACATTATTTAGATAACCATGCCCCTTAGTAATCATTACATTTCATAGACTCATAGAATGGTTTGGGTTGGAAGGGGCCCTAAAGCTCATCTAGTTCTAACCCCCTGCCATGGGTTGCAAAACCCTCCACAGAGATACCTCCCCTACACCAGGTTGCTCAAAGCCTCATCCAGCCTGGTCTTGAACATTTCCAGGGATGGAGCATCCTCAGCTTCTCTGGGCAACCTGTTCCTATGCCTCACCACCCTCCCAGGGAAAAAATTATTTGTAATCTCTAATCTAAACCTGCCCTCTTTCAGCTTGAATCGATTCCCCCTTCTGTCACTACACACCCTTGTAAAAGTTCCCTCCCATCTTTCTTGGAGGCTCCCTTCAGGTACTGGAGGGTTGCAATTAGATCACCTTGAAGCCTTTTCTTCTCCAGGCTGAACAATGTCAATTCTCTCAGCCTTTTCTCACAGGAGAGATGCTCCAGGTCTCTGATCATTTGGGTGGCCTCCTCTGGACCTTCTCTAAGAGGTCAGTGTCCTTTCAATGGGGGGGACCCCAGAGCTGGATGCTGGGGTCTCACCAGAGCAAAGTGGAAGGATGGAATCCCCTCCCTCAGCCTCCCGCTGCTGATTATTTGGATGCAGCCCAGGACACATTTGGCTTTCTGGGCTGCAGGCTCACATGACTGACTGATGTCCAGCACCATCCTCTCACCCACCAGCACCCCCAAGTCCTTCTCAGCAGGGCTGCTCTCAATCTGTTCATCCCCCAGCCTGTGTTGATACCAGAGCTTGCCCCAACCCAGATAAAGCAGCTTGCACTGGGTCTTGTTGAACCTCATGGGATTCCCTTGAGCCAACTTCTTAAGCTTGTCCAGGTCCCTCTGGATGGCATCCTGCCCTTCAGGTGTGTCACCTGCACTACTCAGCTTGGTGTCATCTCCAAATCTGCTGAGGGTGCACTCGATCTCTTCATCTCTCTTCAATTAAAGGGGGATTAGCTAGTTGCCTGAAGTCACACTACCTGTTGCTACTTAACAAGAACATCTGCTGTGAGGTTTGTTGCTCATGGGTCCTTTCAGAGCACCTTTGGGAAAACAGTGGGGCAAGAGAGTTCGCCACCTGTTAGTATTAAACTTATTTTTTTTATTGGGCTCATGAGAATAGAATCCATCTATAAACTTTCTGAGACTTTGATTTATTAGAGCCAGCACTGAAGATAATCTAAATTGTTTGTTATTGCTCAGTATTTCTTTACATTCAGCTTCTAATGAACAGAATAGTCAGCTATCAGAAAATATATTGTTTATTAACTATACTTGTCACATTGGGAAACAAACCAAAAACTCTTTTTTACATCATGGCATAGTGGAGCACATTTTTCTAACATGCAATTCAAATATTAAGAAATACCTCATTTATAACAATTTACACTCATATTCTAAATGTGAAATCAATCTCTCTACAGTCTTTGGAGAGCAATGGAGCAAATGAAAACAGTGTCTCTACCACAAATCCTAATGTACTACCAAATGTAAAATAGGTTCACAATTTTAATATTTTCACCAACAATGACAATGTCTCCTAAACAAACCTCAATCAATGCCTGCCAGGCAACCACGAGACAAATACACTGATGCTGCCCACTCTGTTCTAGCAACAACATTGGAATTTGCTTCCCAAGTACATAATCTAGTACCACATTAACTAGTCAGGAAACAGAGACAAAGACTGAGCCAAATCCAATATGTAGGAAGTATATTATGGTTTTAACCTGTTCCAGGATGACTCAAGAAGAAGAATAAAATCATTGCTTGTTTAGTAACAAATGTACTACAAGAGATTATCATCAAATTATTTCTTGATTTGGATTATTCTGTTTTACTATGTTGTGAGGTCTCATCACTTCCAAAGTTTTTCATGTTCATGTATTTCTAAAACAAATCTTATATACATACACGAGACTTTAGTGGGGAGATTAAAGAGGACCTTGGAATTACCTAAAAACTGGCTTTTGCATATATTTCTTGGCTTAAAATAGGAAGTTAAATATCTTTCATAATATGGAATCAGATTAAAAGACTAGTAGTTTTTCTAAATACTCTCTCTCTCAAAAAAAGAAGTTTTAAAGGCTAACCAAAGAAAACCTCCCTAACTGTAAATCTGTCTATTTTTCTGCTGATAGTATATTTTTCAATATTTAAATATTAATGTCCTTTGGCAAGTGCATTAGAACTGAAGTGATAAATCTAAAACATACAGTTGCTTGTCTCAAACATTAAAGTTAGGCTGATGGTCTCCTGAGAATTGGGGATTGACCATATATACATTATTCATCCAAGATGGTTGCATGTCATTAAGTCCAGACTCATTTTTATTTCACTTCCTCATATGCTGTAGGCAGCAAGACTGGGTATATATTGACATTTGCAAAGTATATTGCAGATCAATATGATACACTTTAAGGTAATTGTCCCTACAGAAGGTGCTCACAAACTTGTGAGAAAAAGCTACCTTTCTTGAAGAGGTCAGTTTCAGCATTTTGCCTGCACATATACTCTGAATTCTGCCCTTTCTGTGATAAGTGACCCTCTTTTCACAGCTGTCTATTTTGAAATAAGGAATTAAACAGTGTTTCTTTATTTCTCTTGTGCATGGTAGCCCCTTTGGGCTTTCTGAAATGAGATTGCACTTCTTAGATACATCTCATCAGTTTGCTATTCCATCAATCTGTTGCATATTTCACCACATGCAGCATGTTGTGATCCTAGAATGTTGTTTATAAAAGAAATATATGACTTAAGTCTGCTTTCAGAAAAGTAAGTAGGTGACTGACTTTCTGTCAGCCTGAGGGGGGAGGATTGGGTTGAAATTCCCACAACAGAAAATATAAAACATCTTTTTATTTCTCACAGGTACTCAAAGCATTCATTTTTGTTTAGATAAAGAATGCTTTTTTTTAATAGGACTAGCAATGTAAAGAAAATTTCCCAGGAAAATATACTGATTTTATTATTTATGGATTGTAGTGTAAGTTCTGCTGGAAGCCTCTATAAAAATCTGGAACCACTAATACATATTAACAGACCCTGCTCCACAGAATTAAAAATCTAATGAGACAAAACAGATGGTGGATGTGGAGATTTGGAGGAGGGAGAGATGAAGGTGTTTTTGTAATGTAACCTTCCAGTTGAATAATAATGGTGGGAATAGAACTAAAAAGTCCAGTCCTGCCACTTCAAAGCAACAGAACCCACCAAATCCTGCTGCTGGTACCTCTCAGCATCTTGACTCATTCAGTTCAAGTGACTGAATCCTACAGGCACCTTTTTTGTTTCTGATTTAAAAGCCTTTCAAGAGAAACTCTATCTTTTATTATTTAATTTAATTTTATAATTTATTTTAATATTATTTATCTTATTAACATTATTTATTTATTATTTATTTCTGCAGAACAAGTTCTGCCTCTTCCTACTGGGCAGTTCACCCATGCAGCAAAAGTTTCTCAGTCTGTAACATGTCTCCTAAGAATCCTCTGTGTGGCAAAGTTCAGGGAATAGTGAAGAAATTATTTTGCAAATAGTTTTTTTTAAAAAAATCAAACCTTTTTAATATATTTTTTCCAGTAGTAAATCATGCTGTGTTACTGGACAGCCACAGCTGAAAATTGTGTAGTAATTATATTTATCGGAGAAGCTTCAAAATTTTTGAACATTCTTATTTAGAAATAAATAACTTTAACAGGGCTTGTAGAATGGATCCCCAAAGGATCCATTCTTATGTCCTATCCAGGAAGTCAGTTTGTCCAGTCATCAAAGGGAAATGAGGAATAAGTATGATTTCATAATTTTAATAAGATTAGGTAAGACACTCACAAACACTGATAAATGCATAGGGGACAGAATTCAATGACTGGACAAGTAAGGAGCATCTGAGATTTCTAGGTTCTTCTGGTGATATGGTATTGGGCTTATGCATTACACTGTGGAACATTTTCCAGTGTAAAATGTTCATTGGCTCAGAGGCCATAAACTCTGACCAATTTTCTAAGCATCTACCATCTATTATGTCATGGGGCTCCTATCATGTGAATAATATTCTAGTTAAATATAATATAAATCATTTTTAAAAATTCCCTGAACACAAATTTACATGACATACTGTAAAAGCTCCAAAAGAGCCTCTTTCTGAATCATTACAGTCAATTGGACTCTTAACTGGTCTAGCAAGGAGCTGAGAATCTGAGAATTAAACTGCTCCCAATTAGGCTGTAAAAAGTATTTTATAAATGAGAAACACACTTGTGATTTGAAGCCAACTTAGAAACAGAGCACTACTGTTTCATATACAGGTCTGAGATGGGAGGGTAAAGGGCAACTTCAAGAATAGCAATTCTATATTTCATATACTTCTATGTCCAAATAAGCTATTATGGTATTTAAAATCCACTATAATGATTGTATTTGAATTGAGTAAGAACATGACAACCCACTTTAGCCACAGATGTCCAAATACACACAATATCTGGCTTATTTCTGAGAAAGTACATCCAGACTTTGCCTTTCTAAGGGCCACCCTCTCATTTCCAGTCTTGCTGTAACTGCAAACAACTCTCTGAACTCTAAACACGTGTGGAAGATGCCCGAATTATTTCAGTAAGCCTTGTGCCTTCCTGAGTATTTTTTCTCAGTGCTTATTGCTCACCTTTGCTCAAAAGCCAAAGCCAACAAAATTGCTCAGGAATGTGCTCAGATATCTGGGTTCAAAGGACTTTGAGACAAAAAGAAGGTCTTTGAGCTCAGAGATGTGGCTTGCTTAAGACAGGTGATGCTGAAGGCCAGGAAAAGTCTCCAGTGATGCAGCTGTTCCTCTGGCTCAGAGCTGATGACTGAATCCTTGACAGCAAATAATGTAGGAAAAAGACAGAGCTTAACTAAACTAAGGGTATGACCTGCAGTCTGTCCTTCACTTAGCAGCAGGAGTGTATTTTCTGTGCTCCTGAATGGATCTCCCTGCATAGTTTTATCCTAAAAAAACCTATTTTGTGTGCTTCAGGAGGGCTTTGTGACACAATCCAAAGGTTTGTCTTCTTTTGAAAACTTCTTTTCCCATCATGCCCTGTCATCACTAGTCTTTTATTTGATAGAACCAGGAACCTGCTGACACATTAGGTTTTGTAGTAGGTCTCCTATTACTCAACCCTACAGATAAATGGTCTTATCCACAAACTTAAACAAAAAAAGCACACTAAGAATGCCAAAATGATCCATCTCCATCAAAAAAATAACATCAAAAGAGCTGCAATTTCCTCCGCTACATATTAAAAAGCTTGGACATCAGAAAACAAACTTTCTGTTTTCTACTCCCCTTCGTATTCTGTACTATCACTTAAATACTCATAACCTCATTCTATCAGCAGGTAGGCACATTACCAGCCTATTTATGCTGTTGTGCAGGTTGAACTGTTTCTTCTGCCCTTCTGATGGATTTAATTTCTCTGTGTTCCAGACCAAATCTATTTGGAATGACTGCCTCTTGCAGCAGCCACAGAAAAAGGCTGTTAACTTGACTCTTTTTTTTTGACTGAAGATGGTTTGTATTTCATGTTTGTGTTCCCACAGTGCTTCAGGAGAACAAGAAGAACAACAAGAGATGTCTTTGACAACCTCAGTGCTGTACTGTGGCCCTTGTTCATGTGAACTCTCATGGGCAGTGCAGATTTGTACAATGGCATGTGCTGCCAGTCTTGGGATGCACTCAAACTTGGTAGGAAGTCGCTGAGGAAACAGGCACCCACTGGAACTAAAGGGCACATGAGGATGTTTTATTTGCCTTGATAGTGCATTTGGACAGTTTTATGATCCAGAGAATCACACTGAGAAGTACAGTTAACAAAATGGTCAATTAAATGTGGCTACAGCAAAAGAGTGTTAGAAATGATGAGCATTAGCTCATTACAGCATTAGTAGTTCCCTTGCCCTCTGTGATCTGGAAATTGCTGACATCCATAACCGTGACAAAAGACTAATTTTCAGCATTACAGAGATGTGTTCCCTGAGTACACACACTCTATTCTTTAATGCTTGATGTGGTTTGACATCAGCTACACCCAAATACTTCTCAGATGGCTTGAATGTGAAATGGAACAATCATTATTATCTGCTTTCAACATCTATCACTTATTTTTCATTTAATAATGGTAGTGAGCAAAGATCATAAAACCACACCACCAGAAAACACAGTCTATGGGTGAAGACTCAAAAATATTCACATTATTATCTGGAAAAAAATCCAGCTCTGCGTGTTGGCAGAATTGCTTACTGACATAATAGAATTTAATTATTACCCATTTAAATACTTAAAAAATATAGTGGTTATTTTTGATTTCTAAATTATTACAGATTTATACACAAAAAAATTATCAGGTGTCTGTGTCTGATTTCACTTTTGAAAATGGGGGCTGAGAAATATCTTTGAAGCAGCAGAGATGATTATAATTTACAAATATTCACAAATATTATATTAAAATCCTGTTTCTTTCTCATTGAGCTTGGGAATACTGATAAGTAGAATAGAAAGTAAAAAATACCAAGCCTGAATTTTCAGTGAAAAAATTCAAGAGGTTCTGAGATTTGGAGCTGTGTAAAACAGAATTTCTCAAAAGATAAATCCTTTTTTGGTTTACAGTAGAATAGATATTCTGACTTGGCTGTAATGATTTAAGTGATTTAGATTATAAAGACAAATGCTTTGATGCCACTGAGAAAGGTGCATTAGTAATACCTCTTTATAACTCTATTGGTTCTGTAGCAGTCTCTGGACTATTGACATCTTCTTGGCAAGACCAATGCTAATGCAATATATTACAAAAAACCAAACCTTTTTCTGACGCGTCTGCATCAAAGGCAAGCTGGAAGAGGCACCTGTTCAGAGCAAAGGAAAAATGAGGACATAAAATGACCTTGACGTTGTTTTTCAAGTCTTCTTCTGGAAGCAGCTACTTTATAAAGGTTTGCCTAGAAATTATGTGTTTAAAACTTGTTCTGTGTTCCTACAGGAAAGTCCATTGAGACATTTATCCATTAGTGTGGCTGTCTACCTTAACAGCAACATCTTTTTCCTGGAGTCCAGCTAGGGCTGAATTAAAGGGACAGTAGAGACCACTCCACTCTCACCCTCTTAACTCTGATCCATGATGCACAGAGGACAACGGCCTCACTTTTGTGCAGAGCCTTTCACAATCACAGCAAAACCTGCAATCAGTTCTGAAGTTTTACATTAAATACTTCTAAATGTGTTCCACTTTCAGATATTGTAAAAACCACTTTGGGGTGTGATAGTCTCTGGTGAAATGTGGTGGCTCTTTAGGGACTTTCACATGAAATGTTCAGCCTGTGACAGAACCATTCAAAATAAATACAAATTCATTTCAGCTGAGAGAAATACTTAATTCTTTCCTGCATTCAGTTCTTGTAACGAGAGAGCCCTCTGAATGTGAATCAACTTTCATTCTGAAATGGAAGTGTTAACCAAACCGTCTTGTGTTTGTTGACCAGAGAATAAATGAAAGTCTTACTTCTGTGTCAGGTTTCTGTACTTGGGATGTTCTCGGATATAAAATATTTACTCATGAACCCAGTTAAAAGTGATTTTCAGTCTATATGAGCTGCCATTTACAGAAAGATTTTGCTTCTTCTGAATTTGTCCCTGGGTTACAGGCATGCAGTGATACTCTGAGAAGGACTCAGATGTTTCTGTCAAAGAAAAAGATAAGGCAGAAGCTTTTGAGCCTTCTGATTTCACTGGGGTTTTTTTCAGCCTGTTCCAAGATTTGTCCCAGAAAGTGTGCAGGAAATTCTTGAGAGCATCTCTTTATATAAACCTTACTACTGTAGATTATGATCCATAAGAGTATGTGTCACTTGGAGTAGCGGGAATTTCCAGAATATTGTCCCTGTTGCTTTCTCCTACTAAGTTAACTGGAAGTAATAAAGCTGACGTAAAATCCTCATGGTAAAATATACTAGTGGAAATACTTTAAAAGTTTATTTATAAAAACAAAAATAAGAATATTAGAAACTGTTGTTGAAATAAACTTTTGCCACGTCTTTGAAATTGGATGTTATTGTTTCCACATTAGATGTCGAATAGTTCCTTTCCTTTTTGACCTTAAAATAAAAACACACTTTAAACAAAAGCGGTTTTAAACGGAGATCTCTTAGAAAGACATGTCTTAAATCTCATTCATCGACCCATTTCCTTAAAACTGGTTTTTTATCCGTTCGGGCAGTCGGTGGATGAGGGCTGGAGAGAAGGAAGAGGGGTCGGA
Source organism: Cinclus cinclus (assembly GCF_963662255.1). Lineage (NCBI taxonomy): Eukaryota > Metazoa > Chordata > Aves > Passeriformes > Cinclidae > Cinclus > Cinclus cinclus. The sequence goes on from NC_085046.1 coordinate 100,083,416, forward strand.
TGAATCTCTGCGCCTGCTCCCGAGCTCTCCTGCGGGAGCACCAGCAGAGGGTGCGAGCGCCCTGCGCGGCCACCGCAGCGCGGGGAGCGCCCGGCTCCTGCGGGAACACCGCCGGGGAATGGCTTCTCCGTGGGACGGGGCAGAGCGGAGTGACTGAGGGTGGAGGACATGTGTCACACGTGGGGCTCGCAGCCTTCGCTTGCTCCCGGCTCTTGGTGAGGGTCAGCACGCCCCGGGTGCCTGCAGGGGGAACGCGTCCCCAAGGAAGAGCCGCTGCTTCTGGCGTTTGTATCCCAGAGACACATTGGAAGGAGGCAGAGGGAAATCCCCTGGAGCTTTCCGGGTGGAAGAGAATAGGAAAAGCCGGCTCGAACCGATCCCCTTCCGAGGACTTTCCTCCCACTGGAGGCAGTGCCCAGCGGGCGTGTTAATGTTCCACGCTGGAAGGACATTTTGACCCGCAGCGGTAAAGGAGAGCTATCCTGCTGCCATAATAAAAAAGCTAAAACTGACGGGGAAAGCGTTTCCTACTCAAGACTCCAGCAGTTTTTCATTTATTTCTCACTTTCTTGGTTGTTTCACGCCCGACAAACAACCAAGAGAAGCGACATCCAAGCCGGGAGGCGCCTGTGCGCTCCTGGCAGGCTCCTGGCGCTTCAGGGAGCGGCAGCTGTGCGTGATGCCACAGGGTGAGCATCAGACCTGCCCCCCTGGCCTGACAGCAAACTAACCCACGCAAAAGCTTTCTATTCTCCCTGTTTTTTTTTTAAGTATTTGGGACTTTAAATTTTTTTCCTAATTTTATTTTTCTTTTAATTGGAGTAGTTTTTCTACCTTCTAAGTACTTTGCTTTCTCATGCCAACTCTTCAGTTCTAATTTCTTTCACAAACTAAACAACCAAGTTCACTCTAGCTGGGTTTAATGTTGATAAAGCCAGGAATAAATCAAACTGGAAGTCTGAGGCAGGGATAAAACCGTGAGCTAGGGAGCAAACTCTGAGCTAGGCAATGGCTTTTGCTTGCCACGTTCTCAAACCCTGTCCTCTCTGAAAGCAGAGTCAATATTCCTTCCTGACTTTTAATAGATTGCATTTATCCACACATTTTTTTTCTTTTTTCAGATTTCACAGAGAAATTGCTTCATCTCTTGTCTGTAGAATGAGTTTTTCTCTATTCACTCTTAGATACCTCAAGACAACTGTTTTTTTTGGTGAAAGCTTCTAGAATTTGGTAATCTAATATTGGAACCTATTTTTATAAATGATTTTCTGCAAGAATTGCATTTGAAGCAAAAAGATTAAAACCAATATGGGTACAGAAGTCCTCCGGAATACTGATAAATCAGTAAATAAGAAATGTAGCTCTAATGAAATATTGCTACTCTGTGAATATAAATTCCATACAAGTGCAAGTCCTTAATGTGGCATGCCCGGAAAGGACAAATATTAATCCAGGCAGAAAATCAACAATTTAAGAGCTCTGATTTTAGTGGAGTGATTAAAATGTTTCTTTAAAAAACAAAGGGAGAGCTCTGGGAAGTGTTTGAAGACGATTGCAGCTGACATTTTATCTGATGAGAAATCCTGCTGCTTATGTTACTCAATAAATACATGGAAGGAAGGGGTTTTCCTTGTCACTACAAGGAGAGGTCAGAAAAATGAAGGAACTGTGTAATGCAGATTCAGAAATGGCTAGTATTTCCTTTTTAACAAATGAAACAGTTCATTTAATTGTTGAAGTTTCTACATGAAACAAATATTGAATCCCTCACAGACTTACTTGATCATGGTCTCTTAAATAGCCACAAAAATAGAAATATTACAACTCTACTGTTTCAAAATTCCATCCTGATCATCAAACTGCTGTTACATACATTCTCTGGGCATTTTTGGGCATTTTTATGTGTATATTGTAAATTTCTCTTTTTGGGGGGGACTAAGAAGATCCCACAAAAACAAATGTAATCTGAAGTCAAGGTCTGTGTATGAATGCCTAAATAATGAGTTTTCCAGAATTCAAAAGTTTTAAAAATAGCTGCAAGAATAGATTTAAATATTATAGTAATCTTTCTCCCTAACGTGGCATTTGCTTCACTTTTAGTGCATATCGACCAGTAGTAGCTGTTAATTTTTGTTATGATACTCTGCTTGTATTTCTTTGATTGTGACTTTATTTTATTAATGGATACTTTGTGATACAGGACTTGCAAAGTGATGAGATTATCCATATTGACAAATACAGACATCACTATATGCTTTCCATTAAACCACTCATAATTTTATGCATCTGGAAAATATTTACTGGTTGAAGAAGTGTGGGGTAAGACTACGTGCATAACCACCAAAAATGTACCATCTTGCATGTGGAAATTATGATGATGACAGTGATGATACAGCTCTTTTTTCAAAGATGTTTTAGGTTTATGGGTGTAATTTTGCTGCCCATTAAATAGCAAAACAAAACAGTTATATGACATAATGACTGCTTATTCAGCACTGTCTAAAGAAATAATTTGATTCACCACAGAGGTTTTACTTAGCTGAAGTCAGTCAGACCTCTCCTACAGTTTTGGATGACTATGTGGCTGTGCACATGCACACAAAGGTGTTAAACATGCATGAATTTGCATTGACAGAAGAATAAGCCTATTGGGGGTTGCATCTGAAAAAGTGAAGTACCAATGCAGACACGTGGCAGGCCTGAGCAGATTTGTAAGGTGTAGCTGTATGAATATTCAATCCTTTTGTATCCTGGCTAAATGTGTACACTAGCATGAAACCACTGATCTGTACGTAGGGTTTTTAACACCTGTAGAAATGCGGTAAGTTCATGCAGCTGTCTAGTTATCCTCCATTTCTATCTGATGATGTAACTTCCTAACACATGCTCTTCCTCCTCGGAACTCAGCTTGTCTGTTACTTTGGGGTATTTTCTCCAATTGTTTTAAGATAGGCTTCAGTTCTTTTTATAATTTTCCAGTGTTTTTGCTTCCTTCCTCAGGTCACTCAATGCTTTTGTCTTATTTTGTTAGTGCTGTACCAGCTCTCCACTCCTATCATTTATAGCCTAGATTTCCAATTGTGCTTTTTAACAAGCCATTGAAGCAGTGGCAACCTAAAATGAGCCATCATTTGTGGAAAGAAATATATATGATAAATATTTCTAGGAATCTGTTACTTTTCTGTTAATGCTTCAAAATGCACAAGAAATGACATATATTCCTGTGTTACATACCAGGAATCCTGGTGGATTTTTTTTTTAAATTTGGATGGGGATTTGTATACTGAGACAAAATGCTCTGGCCACAAGGCATATGATTTCTTACTGATAAACTTGGAAAAAATAACAGAAAGACGGAGAATGGAAGAGTGATCCATGTGATTTGAATCACTGAATTTAGAGAAGTCAGACATCTGGAAATACGGAGCTCTGACTTATGTACAGAAAGAAATGGAAGGAATATGGAAGTGGTGGTAAGAGTGGGACCAAAAAACTGAGCTTGTGGTGAATCAGAAGCTCCTGGAGCCCTGCAATGGAGAAAGGATTAATGCAGTCTTTAGATGCATAGGCAGGTGGATAATACAGCATTTGGGAAGGTTTTTGACTTGCATTTGGCTTCTAGAATAGCATAACTGGCATTCTATCTCTTCTTTTGACATCCACATTCAAAGGAAGGCTATTAGTAGCTATAGGAATTATTAAAGAATTGGAAAACATCTTTTATAATAGCAAGTTTAAGATGAATCTGCCTATCAAGTTGTTCTTTCTCACTGAAAGTAAAAATGTTTAAAAAGACAGATATAAATGGAAGATTTTGGAAGGTATATGAGGAATAGAAATTTAACAATGGTCTCTTCTGGCTAGCAGGCCAAACTGCAATAGGATCCAGGAGCAGGAAAAACGAAGCAGTCTAATTCTAACTAGAAATAAATATTATACACCTTATTATACATATTCAGAAGAGTTGAAAGGGGTCACTTGAAATGGCCCAGACTTTGATTGGTTGTACAAGATGAAATTTTATAGTCAGTGTACTACCACCACGTTCAACAGTACTACTATTTTCTACAGTACCTCAGAGTTTTGAGGGGTGCTGGGGCATGCCCAGAATACTCTTTTGAAGCTCACTCCACTGCCCCTTGGTGGCTGCAGTTGCTTATGGTCCTTTGGAGCAGCCTGTGCTTGGCAATCTTCCTTTATTCCAACTTCATTTGTACCAGTGAAGCTGACAGCTTCTCAGAGGTGGCCATTCTGAGATGACAGCTTGATAAAATTATTAAGAAAGACCTGCCTCCTGTTTTAAAATTAACATGTGCTCCATCTCTGCTTATTTGGATTTCATTTACTAGCTTTGTAATTTCTCATGCTTTCTGAAAAGTAAAAATACTTTGCAGAAAAAGAAAGATTAATTTAGAAAAGGAAGTAATCTCAGAGACATTTCCTATGTAATTCAGAACATTTGCTAAAATTTAAAACTTTCTTTGAATGAAACAAGGACTTTATACTAGCTCCTCAACAGTTATTTGGCACAGAGATACAATCAGCAGACAGCTCATAAATGTGTTACAATTGAGGGCATTAGCTTTTGGGAGTCTCAGAAGGCAGAAACAGTGGATAATTAAAAAGGTGGAAATAGAACTCAGAAAAAAAATAGAAATTGAAGAAATGCATAATGAAAAATTTTTCCTTCCTGATTTTCTACTTAAAAAAACCCCAAAAAACATTACCCTGCAGTCTGAAGTGCATGGAATGATTTTCCTCAGTATTCAAATGGCTATAGATCATGGCCCACATTTTACTAATTTTGCACAATTAAATGGCAAACTCCACTAAGTTATGACAAAACTGTTGAAAACAGTGGCAGCATCACAGGAGCAATGTGAAAAATGTGGGTTCTGAAAAGTTTCAGGACTATGAACTTAGGAATTCTTCCCAAAGCCTTCTTTGAGGCATATAAAGGCTTAGAGCATTTATCAATTTGTTCTCAGGTTCTCAGCATTAGATGAACCCGTACAGTGCTCTAGGCAGCAAGAAATGCTAAGGCTTTATTTTATGTTTATTTTTTTTTTTTGTGAGTAGTGAAATAAAGCAACATCTTAAGCATTTCAAAATTTAGACAGACAACTGTGGAATGAGAAAATGTGTTACAATTCACTCTGAAATACTCTTATCCTATCCTTAAGGAAGTATAGTAACAAAGCATGCAAAAAGGGCCTTTTGAAATAAATATGTGATGGTATTTCTTGCAGTTAATACATTTGAACATTCACTGAGGATATTCAGAATGTTGAGGATGCTTCCTTAGGAAACATCTGGTGGTAGCTACAGCTTGAAGCATCTCTCTAGAACAGATGGACCACTGGTGTACAATGACGTCTTTGTTCTCAGTGAGTAAATTTAGGGAGATGAAACAGTGAACACAGGGTGAGGTCAGGAAGCAGCATGTCTCAGAAAAACGTCTGCTTGCTGGATAGAGAGTTGCTGTTGCAAGATATGAATCACAGATAAATGGAAACACAAAGAGGAGAAGCAGCCCCTGGTTTTGTACTGGCATAATGTGTGAACAAAATGATTCTCATGCTGTTCTCATGGATCCCTATCATCTGCTTTGCAGGGCATGATGCAACGTTCTGCCGCTGGTTCTCTCCCCAGCACATAATCTAATCCCATCTGTGACCACAAATTCAGGTACATTTCCATCTCTTTGTGGAAAACCTTTGGGTGCACCTCTGTGCTGCAGCCTTGGCATTGTCCATCAGTGGATTTCTCCACCATTTCCATTGGTAGTTTGGCTGTCAGTCTGAGATCACAGCGTGACTAAATAGGGCTCTCCATTGTACCTTAGACATATCTAATAGACTCCTAGGGCCTTGCCGTCATGGTTATGGGCACAGTTTCATCCCCTCAGGTTTTCCCTGTGGAACTGTGCAGCACTCTTACTCATTTTTGGTGTTGCATTCCTAGGCAGGTCTTAAGCTTTATGTTAACTTGGGCATGCCATCAGTCTGGGCCAACTTATGGGGAGGTGCAGGGAGGGGTCTTAACTTAGGGGTCTCAGCAGGAGGGAGCACTTGAGATTGTTATTAATACCTCTTGCACTTAGTTACTGTCTTCGTTGAGAGCATAAGCAAAATTGGCTGCAAACCTGTTCAACTTGCTTTTTATAAAAAAATAAGTAATTTTGGAAGAGTTTTGAAAGGTGTTGCAGGTTAAGAAGCTGTTGATTGAACTGCTGTAATGGGGTTCAAGGTATAACCATGCAGTTTTCAGACAATGATGGGTGAAAAGTCTAGCTCTGAGCTTACAGGCATTACAGGCCTTTATTATATTAACGTACTGAGCAAGCATCAGAGAGAAGAGCTTCTCCAGGAGGGGAGAGGCCGCTGTACCTAAGTGCATGGTCCACTCCAAGTGTGTGTTCAGATCATCTAAGATTTCCACTTTCAAAAGGACAGTTGCTATTGCTTTATTTTATTTTTTCCTGAAAAAAAACGCAACATTGTTTATTCCTCAGTCATCTTATTTCACCACTCGGATCTCAAAATCCTTTCAGAGTTTATTGTCTACTTTGTTCTCCTTGGTCTTTTCTTTCCTGCTCTCTAATCCACTGGATCTTCCATTGCATGCTTTTTTTCTGGTTCTGGTAAATAAAAAAAGACAGGTGTCTTTTTTTATTCTTTTGTTGGAGACATTTTTATGCCTCTGTACTAAATTTCCTTTGATTTAAGGACCAAGGGGCAACTTTATTAGAAATTTTATTTTTTCTTTGGTGGTATTCTGCAATGATATAGATGTAGGTTCTATGAAAAATTTTACTTAAAGTAATTTTTTTTGGCTTGCAATATGCATTCTGTTTCTTGCAAAAGGGGATTTGGGAAGAATTTTTATACTTCTTTTTTCATATCCAGTGACCACACAGGCAAATTGTCTCATTCCAAAACATACACTAAGCATTTGGGGGAAAAAATAGTGCAGTAACAAGTGAAGATCTTCATCTTTTAGCTTTTAAATTGTTCATTCAACAGCTTAGCACCAACTTGAGGTTGAAAATTTAGCAAGTGTCTTCTCTAATAATTCTGTTGCTGGTTAATAATAATAATAATAATAATAATAATAATAATAATAATAATAATAATAATAATAATACAGAATCTGGTTGCATTTTCACAGAATCTAGATATTAAATTTATGCTATGGTTGTACCGAAGAGGTAGATTATCCTATAGATTCCTATGTTTGACATTTTTTGGGTTTTAAAAACATTAAGAACATATTATAAACATATTAAGAACAAAGCACAGTCAGTGACATTTAAGGTGGGATTCAGTAATATTATACTATACATGTCTAGTGATGAGACTGCCTTCTTGATTTCCAAGGTGAACTGGAAGAAGCTGTCTTTATATTTGCTATTAAAATATCTACTTTAAGACATTATGTTTAGAATTACCCATCCTTTGAGATGCCTACTTTTAAGCAGATTAATCTTACACTGAATGTCTGACATTTTCAACAGTTGAAAAGATATTTTGTGAGATGACTACTTATGTACTACTGTTTTTTTTTTTTGTTTGTTTGTTTGTTTTTTTTCCATTTTGTGAAGAGGGACAGTTTCTTTGCTTTATACTGTGGTGGGTTGACCATGTCTGGATGTTCCTCCCTGCAACCAAAACTGCTCTATCACTTCTCATCTGGACAGGAGAGATTAAATATACTAAATGCTCAGGGGTTGACATAAGGATGAGGACAGATCACTCAGCAACTACTTTTGCAGGCAAATCCGACTTTATTTGGGGAAATTAAGTAGTTTAATTTAGTAAAAATCAAATTAGAGTAAGGTAATGAGGAATAAAACTACTGATGAGCCTTGACAATTTCCTGGGTAGGGGCCTCCACTATGTTTCCTGCATCAGGTCTCTCTTCAACCGTTGTTCACAAAAGTTCTGCAGATAATGTTCTATTCTCACACTGAAACATAAATATTGAAAGGAAAATTTAAATGTCATTGTGTGATGCTATTGTTTGTTGGTGACAAGGAACTTTCAACTTATGTTTAATCAATTTTCAAATTCCCAGGTTCCAGGTGCTCTGTGAAACTCATTTTGCAGCAGTTGTTCCAAGTATTGCATTGCTAAAGACATTGTGTGCTGCAGTTTCCTATACAGTCATCCTATATTTTTAACCTCATATTTTCTCTTGTTATTTTTATGTATATTATCAGATTACCTGAGAAATAATGCACATCCCAATAGTAGTCGCAGAATCACATGATCAAAGTTTGAAGCCATAAAAATTGCTTGGTGATTCCATTAGGCACAGCAGCCATTAAGGAATGAAGACTCATTATGGCCAAATTTATTTAAACGAAAATAATTGCTAGCGATAATAAAAAAAAGCATCTCCTGTAAGTAACTTTGTTCACCATCCATGTTCCCTTCACACAATAAAATGGAGTGGATCACAGCACTTGATCTTAAATAATGCTGAGCTAGATGGAACTACCATTACAGTGTTCAATGAGATGGGAAATACCTTCAGTATTTTGTTGCTGTAATCACCGCTTCGGATCCATTATACGGCATATCTTGATTAGGTCATATTGGCATTTTTAGCTCCCATGGTCTTATTGTTAGAGGTAAGGGAATAGTGCTATGGATTGATGATCATGCATTTTAGAAATCACTTTATTGCTATCAAAACACAAAACAGTTTACAGAGTAAACTTCAAGTGTGGCAGAAGGATGAAATCTTAAAATCTGAGGTTAATTACCAATCCCACATATGCACCAACAATTTGCTCCTAAATTAGCTGTTGCTATCAAGGTACTTTTCTGATTATGCTTTTAACTTGTGGGGTTTACTCCATTCTCAGGATGGCAGCTGACTTCTACAGAATTTCTGGAAGGCAGCTGAGAGTCTCTGGCTGTGTTGTGTCTTCCTAACCTCAGGATATTTCTTAGACTAGGAAAATTTACCGTGGTAGTCAAAGACCTCAGATAAGATCATGACTAAATCCAGGCTTCTTCCTTGGGTACATAAAATGCAATTGAGTAAGCTTTCAGGATCTCAGAACCACTGTTTCTACCTAGACTGTATATTGCATATTGAAAAAATTGGAAAATACCCAGCTGCACCTCTTTAATGCATATTTATCTGTATTTTATGTTCCTGCTGTGCAACTTAAGTCATAGAGTTTACATTTGCATATGTAGTTCTCAGCTTCCAGTTTCATCAGATCCTAATAATGCCAGAACTCTAGGCTGTGATTAACAGCATTAATAAGTGAAACCAGGGGACTTTGGACAAGATGTAAGACTCTCAAAATAGAGCTTAGATATTCCAAGGGCACGGTCAGCAAAACATGATCTTTAGATTTCACATGCGTGATATTCAAAGCTAAAGCAAAGGAAATTGTCTTCTAAAAATAACTACATGGCTAATATTGCAGCTGTATTAATGCTGTGCTGCCTAACCAAACCTGATCTACTATTTTCAAAAAATTCCCTATGACTATTTTTTTATTATTTTGTAGGCAGGAATAGGAAAAAAAGAAATATATTCAGTGATGTGGGAATTAATATGGGGTATCTTTTCTTGTTAGTTTTATTAGATGTTATATGTATTATTGAAAAACTCAAGGGGTCACCTGAAGTGGAATTTTCTGCCTTAATATCCTGCTGCGGGGTCCCTGGGCTCTGGCAGGAAAAGGCTTGTCACAGAAGAGAGGCATTCATTATAATTTCATATTTTATAGTCCTGAAGGAGCTAAAGACTTTTCCCTTAAAGCAAGGTCCTGTCATCCCTTCATTGTTCCAGGGCCTGGTGCTGTTTAACATCTAACAATGCTGACAGTGGGACTGAGAGCACCCTCAGCAAGTCTGCACATGACACCAAGTGAACGAGGCAGTGGATTCACTGGAAGGAAGGGATGCCATCCACTGGGACCTTGACAGGAGTGAAGGGGAATCTCATGGGGTCAAGTGCAAGGTCCTGCACATGGGTCAGGGCAATCCCCAATATCAGTACAGACAGGGGAATAAATGGATTGATTGCAGCCCTGAAGAGGAGGGCTTGGGGATACTGGTGAGTGATAAACCGAGCATGCACTGGCACTGTGTACTTGGAGCCCAGAAACACATCTATGCCCTGGGCTGCATCCAATGCAGCGCGGCCAGCAGGGTGAGGGAGGTGGTTCTTTTTGTGTGGTAGGTTGTATGGCGCAGAAGTTCTTTTCCTTGAGTCTTGCTGCCAGTCTCTTGAGTACGAGACCCCTAAACTTAAATCCACATTGCACATGTTTCTTTTTAAAAACTTCTCTACAATTAAAAATAATGTTGATTTACAATTAGTAACTTTACTGCTCTTGTGTAGTTTGAATTCCCATTCTCCATCTAAAAAGTCAATTAAGCTGTCAGTTACCACTTCTCAGACAAGATGGCATCAGTTCAATTTCTTCAGGTCTGGGGAATATGCAATAGCTGTAATTGCTGGCTACAAGTGTTTACATCAGCTGAAGAACTATTAGCCTCCTTTAATTGCTGGTAGCAACTCAGTTTCCCCATTGCAGACAATTAATACAATCTGTTCTCACCCCACAGCAATCTGTGACCCACTTTGAACTTTTTCATGGGCCGTTAGGGGCTGTGTTTGTGAAACACAGAGACTGAAAGGAGTGAAAATGTTATTAGGGAAGGAAAAAAGAAAAAGCTCTAGAGTGTGTTTATGCAAGGAAAGAGGTATCCCAAACTTCTGCAACCCTTGTCTCAATTTCACTAGCTAGAATTAGGACAGTCCAAATAAAAGCTTTAAAATCTCCCTTGGTGAGAGTAGAGGACCTAGGACCATATGTGATGTATCAGAAATTCTTTTCCCTCAGCTCTCATGTTAACTCCACCAGTGATCATGTTTGAATGAAATTCTGTTGTGAAATACATTGCTGCTTCTTTTCCCCCCCCTTCCTGTTTTTTTTTTTTCTTCTTGTTTTCTTCTCCTATGTTGTCTGGACTGAAACACTTTGCAAATTGTGAAGTATTTCCATAACGATACGGTAGCCAGTGTTGACAGGATGATGCATGAGTTCTGGTCCCACCAACATGTATTTGACTTGTGCAAATATACTGGAGGAGGAAGGGTGAAATCAAACTGGCTCGACTGTTTTCTTCAGCTGCAGTCTGTCACGATGCTGTCCTCAGTAACACCTCAGCATCAGCAACTTGCTAAGTGCCACCTCTTTTTTCCTCAGACTATGAAGTGCTTTTGTTCAGACTATATAGGTGACATTTTTATCTGCAGTAGGGCACAAACTAATTTTTTTCATTCATGCTCCATTTATTCTAAGAACTAACAATGTATTGTGATTATTTCTTCCTCTTTGATGTTGGTTTGGGGGGCAATGGAAGTAATAGGAATACATATTTTGGTTTTTTAATGGCAATTTCATGAATAGATTCTAATTCACAGTTTCTTTTTGAACTAGCTTTACTTTTCTGGGGCCTATTTAAAAGTAATGGATATAAAAGCAAGAAACCAATATATATTATTCTATAGAATATATATATATTTATATCATATACATATACATACATACACACACACATATATATATATATTCTTCTATATCTTATCCTGTCAGAGGCAGAAATCAATCTCTGCTCCTTAGCTCAAACCTTTGATAATACAACACAGACATAAAAGTGGCTTGATCTCTTACTGCTTTCCTGTCTCTGTCTAGCTTTACATCTGGAAAAATATTTAATAATTTTCAAAACAGTTGAAAGTCTCCCTTGATTCCCTTCTACAGGTGAGAGAACTTACAGATGAACTTGTCAGACTGAAGTATCCTGGTGCTGCTATCAAAAAAACTCATCTGATGCAGCAAAGTGCCAAAGTCTTTTGGCTACGCTTAGGGAAAAGCTCTTGTATTTTTCTTGTGAGTGTATAAGGGATTATTGGCCCAGATTTGAGAACCTGGCAGGGAGAATTTCTGTATTCTGGATAAATGTCAAAATAGAAGCAAATCTCCATACGACATACTGTAGATTCCTAGTTCCTGCTGCTGGCTCCTACTGAAGCTCATTTTATTTCACTATGACCTAGAAATGATTCCAACAATAATCTAATGCCTCCCCCCACACCACATGTGCACCCCAGAACTCAAAGGAAACTGTTTGCTTTCTATGACAATTTCTCATGCATAGTCTTTTATCTAATGGTCCATGATGCATGAATCAGATTCTGAGTGGGAAAAATATCTAGTGCAAATGACTTTAAAAACTGACATTTATATTCAGTTAAGAAATTCCTGTTGAATGTTTATGCTTTGGATTTTCTGTATTGTGACTTAGTAGCAGGAGTACACTCAAACTTCAGAGGAAAAACTTGCGATACACCTAGAATTGTGCAGTTGTCCCCTAAAAACAGTATTGCCACTGCTAGTAACAGACTCCAAGCTTAATACTAATCATACAAAATCTCCATCCTGGCCTAGAATCATTGAATCACAGAATGCCCTGAGTTGGAGGGGACACACAAGGATCATAGAGTCCGACTTCTGGGTCTATTGTGTTCTGGTATCAACTTACATGGATTTGCTTTGTGAGTTAAAAGTTTGATACGAAGTGTCTCTCACTATGATGTGGTGTTTAAATGTGGAGAAATTATAGAGGTCTTGAAAATATGATCCAAGGTTGGAAACAGGTCTCAAGAAAATCAGTAACTCCCTGGTAGTCAAGCACTGCATGCTGAGAGTGTTTTTAAGAGCTGGGAGCTAAAAAGAGAAAAAAAAATGCAAGAGTGAAACCAGAAAATGTAACTGAGCAATAGGACAAGGCATGTGGTGCAGCTTGGGAAAGCAACATCTTCAAGCATCAGGTAGCACGTGGGTAAGTGGATGGAAGTGTCCAGAAGCTGAAACACATTATGGAGAGACAAGATTTCAAAGGATGTGGGAAATGATTCTCCCTGGAGGGCTGGGATGCCTACTCTGTCTGACTGCTTGTAGGAACCTGGGGCTCTTTCGGTCTGCCTGCCCCCCCCAGGAACCCTGACTCTTTTGAGGTCCCTTTTGACCTGCCAGCTGATCATTTGGGGCTGTGTACAGCAGCATTATGGTACATCTGCACATGTGGTTTTTTTCCACAGATTCTGCTCTGTAACGGTCCCTCCATAGAGCATTGTTGCATTTAAACTTCATTTTCCTAGTCACTGTTATCCAAGATTTGGGTCCACACAAGGGAAACAGCAGTGGTGGCAGTATGTGTGTAGTGCTATTCAAAACTCTACATGTACTGTATGTTTTCTTATTTTGTTTTAATAAACTCTAAGAATTGTCTTTGCCACTATTAAGGGACAATAATGGGACTTTTAAGAGCTTGCTTCTAACCTGTCTATGCCACCAGCTCTGCGAGCTTTATCCTGCACGCTGATTTGGTTAAGAGTCTGGAAACAATCAGCACTGAAAAGAAACACAATATGACTAAACATATTTGCACAAACCTTATCAATTTTCAGTAGGGATGCTGAGCTGTGAAACAGCATTTCTCATTTTTAAGTTGATTTTTTTGTGTGTGTTGTGTTGTACTTGTGTCACCGCCCAGCAGTATCTAATTAAAACCAGTGCTCACACAGGGAAAGTATCTCTGATTTCCCTAAAAGGAATTCTGTGTTCTGAGACACCAGACAATTTTGGAACTACAATTTTTTTAATGCAAAGTGAGATTTGTAAATAAGTCATTTGTATAAATGAGACAAAATCTTCCAGCTTGAGAAATTAATTTCATAAGAAAATATTTTAATTTTTTTTTTTAAATAGTACAATGCTCCAAAACTTTCATAAGAGTGAAAAAAGTTTGTATGGCTACAATGCAAATTATTAAGATTAATATCTGACTACTTCAGTAGCTGTGAACAGTGGACAATATAGCAGATTTGGCATGTCTCTAATAAAAGGAAGTCATGAATAAATCTGAATAGCAGTTGTGGTAGAAATCTAAAGAGCAGGAAGGATAACTTTATTAATAGTTTGGGTTCACAGTTTAAAAACTTTGTAAGTGGGACAAAGGATTTGCTTTCCAATAATGTCCTATGCACTAACAGTGAACATCTCTGTTCATATTAAAAATAAAAAAAATCCAAGAGGAAATTCAAATTTATAGAACATCTTTTTGACAGATTCTATTATTTTATTAGAAACAAAGACCTTTCTTCCCCATGGCTCCCATCTGGATAAAATTTAGACCAGATGATGCGTAATTCTCATTTGTAGCAGTCTTGGTGTTGTTAATTATTAAAGCACAACCAAGTGCACCACCATTCAAGATTAGACCAAACAAAAATTAAAAAAAAAAAAAAAGAGAAAAGTAGATATACTTGTTCTATAATGGGTCAGTTCAAAAGGGATTTTATTGTTCCACTCATGCTGGAAAACCTTTATGCATGTGATAACACTACATAGACATTGGGTTTATCTTACACAGTGAGTTTCTTGGCTGCTAATGAAAGGCATATGTATATAATGACGATTACTTTTTCGCTTTATGAAGTTGACATGAAATTTGTGCTACATACAATATGCTTTGTACTTAAATGTTTTGAATGTCTATCAGCCATTCCCATGCTATGTGGCTTGTTGGCAGAGAGCTTAACCAATGTGGTAAAACAATCATGTTCAATACCTAGGTACCAAAACTGGAGAAGTGCAGTCCAAGTTTCTTGTGTTCAAGTATGGAAAAAGTGTGTGGCATTGTATACTCGGGTGTCTTCTAGCAAGATTGTGGTTTGGCTTCTACTTTCTCCTATGCCTGGCTCAGCCTTCTGATTTTAAGATTGTATTTAAAAATAGTTTTTACTATATTTTAATTAGTTGGTTAAAGATGTTTTTACTTTGTGCTTGAACTTTTAGGTGGGCTTTTTTTAATAATAGTTTTACATTTTAGTTTCTCAGTATTTATTTTAGCTTGCGTACTATTAAGAATGTTGGTTTCCAACAGCCAGGCCAAGTTTCCAGAAGTGTTCGATAGTTTCATGTGACACAATTTTTGGGTGACCTATCTGAGATAGTTTGTACTCAGAAACATTTAGGACCCTTAGCTGCTCTTGAAACCAAGTATTAAGGAAATGTGTTAGACTCAAGTTTGTCAGCTCCCTCTGGCATCCAGAGGGGTTCCTTTAATTTGTTGCTAAACAATAACCTTCTCCAAATCCTGTTCCTTGACTATATTACATTCCAAGATCCTGATAATACTTGACTACCTATGAAGCTCCTAAAGATTCAGTTTCATGTCAACAGATCATCTCAGCAAATACAGAAGACTCATTGTTTGATTTGCTCCTCATCATTTTATTTTTCCTTTCATGTGTGCACATACTCCCGCCTCTGTGCATATCTACTAGAGATCAGTAGACACTGAACTATTAACTGTTACTTAGATTATGGAACAGACACTCACTTTTAAAATTCATTGCCAGCAGAAGTAAGGAATGTGCCAACATTGGGGGCTTTTAAATCTAAATTTAGGAGCTACTTATTTCATTCACCATTTTTAAAATATTTGTTTTGGGTCTAGCCTGTGGCTTGGCAGTTGCATGTGGCATGCTTCAGTGTGAGGAAATTGAATCTCAGAAAGGCTAAAATTTACTGGATCCCCAGAATTCAGTTTGAGAACTGAACTTGGGTTCTAATTTAGGATGCCCATCTTGCTCCTTTCTTGGATTGCAGAATTCATACAAGCCTGGGGTTTGGGAAGAGTCCTGGAGAGTGGCTTCTCTTAGGGAAGCCACCTTCCTCCTCTGAAGCAAGAAATGCACTTCCAGAGTGTGTTAATCCTCATCTGTGAACTGATGTGCTTGACAGCGCATTGAATGTGCTTCTGAATTTGCGCTTGGGTAACTTGGACTGAATATGCAAAGGAAGGGGGAGGGAGAAGAGAGGTGGAAAACTGCCTTCTGGGTAATTCAGAAACAACCAAACCTCCCTACATCAACCAACCCACCTTCTTTATTATGAGCAGCTGCTCTATTAGGAACAGTGATGTGTAAGAGGGACACTAAGGTTAAATACAAAGGCTATTTTACTAAGCTATTAGAGGACACACTGCAATTATCACAAAATGACAAGATATTTAATGGATGGATTTGAGCACAGTAAAACAGTAAAACTAAACCTTTTTCTTCATATATACTTAATGCTGAAAACAGTGATATGTATGACATTAAAAATTATTTTAACATGCAGCATACAAAATAGCTTAATTAATATTACTACTAAGTATTGAAATTTTAGCACAGTTCTAACTGGCATAAGTTCTGTTCTTCTGCTAATGACTTTCTTTTTGATCTTTTCCTGTTCTAACTTTTTGGAAGTCAGCTCAATATATTTGGTTATATGCCCTTCATGAGGCTTTGCTGAGCAGTTGGAATAAGGTGGAGTTAGGGTGCTTTGAATCAGTCATATCAACCCCAGCCACATTTAGCTGCACAGTGAAGATATGTCAGCGATCACGGGTGGGTAGGACAGTGGTGTCCATCTGTCCTGACAGAAGCTGAAATAGCCCAGAAAATAGAAGCAATTTACAGTTTCAAGATGATGTAATGTTTTTTGTATTTTGTACAATGTACAATGTGCAATTTTGTACAATGCTATTGTAATGTTTAGCACATGTTCTGTGATCGCCCTCATTCACTTCAGAGTGTATCACTGGCTAGGAAGGAAGCATATGCTTGTTTTCATTAGGCTTTGAAATGGCTTATTCCCAGGGTGCTGTCAGGTTTTAATACAATGAAAAAGTAGTAGTCAGCTCTCCTGGGACACAGTGATCTCTTAGGTGAAAACAGGACATCTGGAAGGGGAACATCTGAACAAGGAGCAGGTGCTGTTCAGCTGATGCAGCAGGATTTTGCTGGTCAATAGAAGCCCTGACACACTTCCCTCCTGGGCTGTTGGGTTATGGCCTTGCTGGCAGATGCCACCAGATAACATCACTCTTGGCTCTAGCTGGAGATGAGAGTAAGAAATCTGTCTGACAAAACCCATGTAGAATTGGGTGTGTGAGGAACCAGGCTACATTAACAACAATCCTAAAGAAATCCAACCCAAACCAAAAACCTTCAGCAGAGAAAGCATGATTATCACTTCCTTAAATTCATAGTCTGTGAATGTATAGTATGGAATTAATTGCTTGATATTTTCCACCAAGGACACTTTCATGTACTCCTGGAATTATGATTTTTATGAAAAAATCCCACTCTTTAATAGCTGTGGTTTTCTAAAGAGAGTCATATTGAAAATTGAATTGACAGATCTTGATTCTCTTCCTGAAGTCATCACCCATGTTCTAGAGGGAATTTCTACAGTTTGGCTAAATATTAGACATTAAATATTTAATATAGAAGAGAAGCAATTCAAAAATACTTGGAAACAGTCTTGTACCTTATAGCAATTATGATGTCCCTGAGCTACCCTTAAACAAAGAGCTTTGTTCTTTTAAAGCAATTACCAGAAATTTAAAAAAAAAACAAAACCAAGAGAAAAAACAATGCAAAGCAAGAGCAAAGCTAATGCCAGTAAAATTTAAAAGGGCACACTTTTCTCCAGAAAGTTTCTGGTTTAAGCATCATATGAGTATCTGGTTATCTTACATGTAAGATACATTACAAAAGGAATGGCAAGCTTTGAAGCAGTTTTCTTGAACTTCTAAAAAATATTTTTCTCACACATATGAAATAACACAGGAAAAATAAAACTATACATGAGACATTATGGATTTTTTTTTTTGTGTGTAAATACACCTAAGGTAAAAATCACTGACACATTTTGGTGCAGAAGAAAAGGAGTGTGTCACTGGAGAGAAACAAAGTGAGTGATTAAATAGTTAAAGCTAAGTGGTCATTAAATAGTTAAAGCTAAGTGGTCATTAAAGCTTTTGTCTGAACAGCCATCATATGAGGTTTTTCATTTGGTCAGGAAAGGCAGCTGAAGAAGGGGTCTGGGAGTCAAGTACTGTTAAATCTCTACTTGAATTTGTGGATGTAAATATTTGCAAGATCAAGACCTTAATGGTTTCTGTATAAAACAGATTGCTATTTTGCTTATATTATGTATCTGATCATTGAAGTTCCAAAAGGAAATTAAAATTATTCCATTTGACTTGTTGTTAGATTCAGATATATGCATATATATATTTATTCAAACTTTAATGCTTCTGAAATTATATTCTAGCAATAATTTATATTCAATCAAAATTATGTGTAATTAGGGAGCAAAAATATGAACTCTACTTTTTTCAGGTATGGTTAGGTTATTATTCAGGTTTACCAAATAATCTTATTCAGTATATTTCCATGGTATAAAAGTTACCTGTTTTTGATTGTTTTGGTTCAGGCTTGTCTGTGTAATCAAATGAAGTTAATTATGTAGAAACATTAACTTTTTCAGTGTTGATAGTACAATTCTGAATTCCCATCTCACATGCCAACATTATCACTATATTATTATAATTTCCTCATGTTTTCTAATCTGCTTAGCACTCTCTTTCATATATTTGAACATGAGGTAGATATCCAATTATACAGCTGTACAATTAAAGTTAGATGTCAGGCATGCTGATAAGGGGTATGCAGAATCATATAAAGAGTAGAAGAAAAAGATACAGACTGGAGTGTGTAAAAGCCAGTCATAAAATGAAGTGTGACCACACAGTTGAAAGGGGAACCTGTCTTCTCCTTCACCATTATAATCCCTTGGTCTGGATTTTTTAGAATGGCTCAGTGGACTACATCAAAACTGATTTTGCTTCTTTGAGTGCAGGGAAGAAAATCTGACTAAAGCAATGACCTTTACCTACAGCATAGACACGACTACTCTCTGGTGCTTTATGGGGATTCAGTAAAGGGAAACTATTGATATGACATTTACAGACAGAACTCTCTGTAAGACTTTAACACTGCTAGTTTACCTCTAAGTGGCTACCAAAGTATGATCTGCTTAAAACTGCTTCCAGGAGGACAGCAGCGTTATTATTGAGCACACTGCCCTTCATCAGGACCAAGGGCTCATTTTACCATTGCAAAATAAGCTGAAGATGGATAGAACTTCAAAAATAAGAGCTATTTCTGAGCTCCCTCATTAGAGGAGTCCTATGAAATATTACACTATTCATTCTCCAAAAGGTGTGGTATCTTTATTGGAAAAGCTGAGCTGCAGCACAATTACTCTAGCACTGTATAAATGTGGGACTCCACAAGTTGTGTATGAAACCAAAAGGGAGAGAGCTTACCCAAATTAAGAACATAGCAGCAACTCAAGAGTTTTCCAAAAAGCATTTCAGGGATGTTCACAGAGAACTTTTCCCAGAAATGCTGGCGCTTATAACACTGCTGTGAAGGAGCAATAGTAACTTCCAATAGCATGTTGCTGGCACAACTTCAATATATTCTGATTTTGTAATGATATCCACAGTATATTACATCTTCATTTTGAAAACCCATTATGTCCACTGGAACAGAGAGTCAGGACAAGTGAAAAATAAGATATTAGTGCCTGTATTATACCATATATTAGTATATGTAATCAGATAATTAGTATATATATAATTAGATACTAGTGCCATTATACCTGTAAGTATACTTTGAAACAAAGTACTTGAAAACTTTCTCCACTTTCTTACAATAAAAATGTCAACATTTCTACTTTAAACTTGCCAGAAAAAATGGGGGAGAGCAAGCCCTCTCATCAGTATCAAAATCTGGCCACAGGTTTGTGGCCACATTTGCAATATATCTCAGTGCTCATGGCAAGAAATGTGGTACCAAGGCACTGAACTATCAAAGCCAAAGCTAAGTTTCTCAGGTAGAAGAGAATGGATTTGCTTGTTCCCCACTCTGTCCCTGAAGAGTGGAAGTTATGGATGAGAGAGAAGTTGGGAGGGGATACAGCTGGGACAGCTGATCCAAGCTGACTGAGAGGTTATTTCATGCTAACACCACACTGAGCAATAAAACTCAGGGCTTTGGGGGAAGTAGCCATTGCTTTGAGGCTAGCTGAGCATTTGTCTGCTTGTGGGAGCTGATGAGTGCCTTTGCGTTGTCTTCCCCCCTTTTTATCTTTCTTCACTTGTTGAACTGTCTTTACCTTGTCCCATTAGTTTCTTTGCATTTGCTATTGCTTTTGGCAGGCTGGGTGACTGAATATTGCCTCAAAAGCAGGAGGAGTTCTTCCTGGAGACAACAGTAGCTCTCATATTTTTGTCATTATGTAAAGGATGAAATTTGTCAGCAACATCATGTACCCTGACCTGTCAGTAGCTGAAGTGAATAAGACCTTCCAGGTGGCTGGCTCAGTGGCTGTATATCTTCCTTCAGAAATGTTTTAATATATGTTTTCCCTACTACCTTGATAGACCTGTCTTGTAAATTCAAGCTAGTTCAACTGTACTCAAGGCACATTCCATTTATACAGGCTTTGGAAATGTCTTTGCAACTGGAATATCAGTGCAGGTTCTCAGGATGGATTACTGTATGCCTATCATGATTTTGGTGGTCTCACTTCCACAAAGGCCAAAAGTGGGTGCAGTACAGTGCTTTGTTTTGACACCTGTAAAATGCCAGCATATGCCAGCAATGCCCAGCTCTGTACTTGCTTCATGTCCTGTTTGCAGAGGACAACCAGCTGTATTAAAAGCCTATCTCAGTATCAGCCAGGGAAGGCAATGTTATGCAAATTTCTATAAAGATCATATGCAATGTTCTAGGATTCTGTTCTACTGGCTTATTTTTTAAGCAAAGCAAATTAAGTCCAAGTTTTTTTATGCCAATTTACTGGACATGACATGACAATTTTGTTAGTATTTTATGGTTAAATTCTTAGCATGAGGTTTGATTTCATTGCAACTTTAACATCACATTGAATGACGGTTCTGTCTTTTTTTTTTTTGATCATTGAGCCTGGGGCTTCTGGTACTGTTCTACTGCAAACCACAGAGGCAAACCTAATTACACCACTGTTTTTCAGTAAAAAATATTTTTAACAGAGTCATTAAAAAAACTACTTTTATGGAAAAAGCCATCAAGTAGTTTATATGTTGTGAAGAAATTGAAGTATTTCATAGTGTCTGCATGTTCCATATGTAACTATCTGGCTCTTCAAAAGAAAACACACAGACACCAAAGTTTTTATGTTCAAATTACTATGCCTTGTGACTACTAGAAATAATATGTTTACTAATAACTTTTTCACTATCACATTTTGACTCACCCATGGTGAGCTCTGAGACTTTCACTATATCTGATTTTAAGATAAAACCCCTTATTTATATTTTATTTTGTCATCAGATCCTGATTCTGGAAAGCACATTAACTTCTATTCCGCTCCATGCCTCTCATTAGACGACTTATTCTTTATCTGTTAGCCACAGGCTTTTTGTAGATTATTTTACCAATACAAGAGTTTTCCAGATACTCTGTAACAGCCTTGTTTCTGGCATTAAGGACATAATCCTTGAAAAAATTACTCTGCTATGGAACTGAATGAATGGATTTTGCCTTAATAATAATAATAATAAAGTAATAATTTGTTGTCCAATTTTTGAGGAATTCTGGAAACATAAGTATTATTTTATGTTTGAAAAGTGCAAATGTAATTCAACTTGCCAGCAGTGTGTGCAGGATGTCCAAGTCCTTCATTCATCCCTGGATATGATATGTTACAGTAGGAAAATTACAACATCCAAACCAGAAGTGAACTTGGGTTTCAGCCTCAAATTCTAATTTGCCAATTTTGAGTGTGACTTTGGATGGAAAGCTGTGTGCTGACTGACAGAACCTCATCCTCTGTGAGGATTGGGTGGCTGATGTGCAGCTAGGCCTCTTGCTATCACACCCTGTTGCTTCCAGTCATGACTAGCCTTGAGCCATGCATCCAACATTCCTCGCTGTAAATGGCTAGAAAAAAAATTTCCTGTAGTGCTTTCTCTTTGCACACTTTCTGTATCAATTTTTCAATCCTGTCCTGAAACAAATCTTATCCTTTGGAATGTCCTTCAATGAGATTTTTGTTGCCCCGTATATGTGAAGATTATCAGACAATGAAATGCCTTGTCTTCTTCTGTGTGATATCCAGGCGTGGTCAATCAGTGTTTGGCTAAGAACTGTTCCAACTAGTTCATGTTCCATCATTAAGTCTGAAACTTTTGCTCTTCAAATTTAATGTTCCACAATTTAACATAAAAGCATTTTATTAACATAGTCTTTATGAGGTCTGCCTCTGAAATGGCTGCTTTCTGTGGGAAAAGCTGAGTTGCTCAACATGTTGTCCCCATCTTTTCAGCTGCATGACTGAAATTGATTTTTCTACTTATGTAGAGCCCTAGAAACAAGACATGTTATTCTGGTAACAATCAGTTTCTTCCTTTGCCTGTCACACTGTACTTTGTGCCAAAGGCCTGTTTCTGCATTCTGCGTAGTTTGAAAACTTAAATAGAGATACTTTTACTAAAAAATAGAGGTCATGATAGTCAAAATAGTGCAAGGAAAATGGGAAGATAATGATAGTGAATGTCTGTTCATATAAAACATATGCCAACAATGTAAACATCTTCCAAATTCGTACAAAAAATTATTATTATTATTTTAACCTTAGCATTTGAGTCCTCTAATTTTAGCAAAATTAATGCTCACTTGTCCTTTGAAAGAACTTTCATTTACATCCTTTATAGCCATTCATTATTTAATATCTGAAACCAAGCTAACCTTTGCAAATGTGCTAAAATATGGAACTCAAACAGGTAAAGTTTCAAGAACTTGGTAATGAGGACAATGGTGGGAGTTAGAATGGAGACATTAGTTCTCCTGGAAACCAATGGTATAACAAGAAATGCCAATGAAGACAATTGAGTTATGGGACACGGAGTTTGGAAGGACATTTATTCCCTTATCAGACTGAGACAGTTTAGACTGTTGTGCAAGTACGCACTGGTGAGGAGAACTTGGAAGTCTGTTCACACTGTCATATTTTATATCCGCTAGTATGTTGGGACATCTCTTAGCCTCAGTTTAATGAAATAGTTTTCCTATAATAATTGTGCTTCATGACCATACCATCCATTTCATCCTTAACAGCTCTGGAAAATTTGAAGGATTCAGCATGTTCACTGATCATGGGATGGAAGCATTTCCTGGGACAGCAGAAAATTTACAGAAGTATTTAATATAATCCTTAGCTATCTATTTTCAAGGCTGAAGAGACCTCATCTTATTTTGCTTAAAACTTGTCCAAATCTTAAATTCTTCACCAAACTTTCTATTTCTACTATCCATTATGTGCTTCCTTATAGCAACTGTGACAGATATTTAAGAAATGCCTACACTAGTTGTAATACTAATTTTAAACCCATCATCTTTATTTAGAATCACTTCTTTAATGTGCAATACATTGCATTTATCAACACTGAATTCCACCTGCCTTTTTATTTCTCAACTACTCAGTACAGCCCTGCTACTCCTCACAGTCAGTTTTTGACTATCCTGAATATGTTTTTAGCAATCAACAGGAAACCACGACTTTTCTATTCATCTTGTTCAGGACATTCAGCAAAACTGAACCCTCAATATGGGAAAATGCATTTGGTAATTGAACACCAAACTATTTTTGTCAAGAGCATTTATTGTTGAATCTACAACTTATTGGAAGTCAGCCGTTTTTGGAATACAGAGGTACAGTAAGCATCACAGGATATACACAGATCCTTTCCCTTCCTGGATCTTTTGGACTATGGGAGAAGAACTGGAACAGGGTATGTCTGCTGATCGGGAAATGCACTAAGATTTCTCTTACAGACTTAGATTCTAATTTCATTTCTAATTTGGAATGGCTCCCAGTACTCTCCAAGGCCTGTCTAAATGACTACAAGGTAAGTCTTTAAAATAATAAACCAAATTAGGGATTTAATAGTCTAAGATGTTAACTTTGAAATTACAGCCGTGATTTCTCCTTGTAGCCATTGCATGGGATTTTGTCTGTATCATAGTGAGAAGGAAATTGCTAAGGTAACTCACTGCATTCCTGGAAGCATTAATGAGTACTTAGCCAATTTTGCCTTCAAATTGTGGAAAAATAACAGTCTTTGATGTAGCTCCTCAACCAGATAATAATGACATATTTGTGGCTGGAATAGTCTGAATATGTGTCATATCTGAGGAAGGCCACAGAGATTTTAGTTCTTAGTGGGATGTTTTCTTTCTGCAGCATTCTGAGCAAGTGTGGGGTTTTATTCTCTTGTAGGCAAGTCTCTTCTATCCCTAAGGGATAATTTGCATGCTAAGGATCCCCAAGTCTGGTTGTGCATTCAGGCAAATTTGCATAATCATATATGCTGTAGGTAAATATGTCCTCCTGCTCTGAATCTGTTCCACAGAAAGTGAGGATCAGTGACACCTCAAAGATCAGAAGTCCCAAGTTCCCAGCTCTCAGCCATGTTATGTCATCAAATTGTACAGGAAGACAAGGAACTCAGGGTTTTGTATCTGACACAGTACTGAATTTGTAAGAGAGAAGGATGTTTAAATTTGTGTTCTTGTAGGATAAGTGTGCAGAGGCAAACAGCAGCTCTGGCCCCTTTACCATGTTAGGGCTTGCCCTTTGGAGTGATTGCAGAGAAAGCAGCTGGGTTGCTCATGAATGAAGTTGGACTAGAAGGTGGGTTTTAGGAGTGAATATAACATGTTCCAGTGATTAATGATTGCTAAGTCGTTTAGAGCTAGTCTGATGTAAAATGCCTGAAATACATATGGAGCAGATCTTGGCTCTGCACCAGCTATTTCACCTCACAGATCACCTCTCTTATGCTGTACTGCTTGTTTATATAGACATACTCCTACTGCTCAAGGTTTAAAGGAGCTGTTATGAAACTGATCTATTGTGCTAATCCCTTACTGGGTTTTGGGATAATTGTGAAGAGAACAGATGGAAGTCAGGTCTGACTTTAACACAACTGAATCACTGTGCTTTCTCAACAAAAGGGACTCCTATGTACTTACTAGGAATGTGCACTAAACCTCCTCTTTAGAGTAGGCAAGCATGCTGTAGCTACTATTTAAAATGTCAATGAGCTAAGTTTGAAATATAATGGAAGGTTAGTGAAAATCACACCTCTGTTCAGTAAACTCTGCATTGTATCTCTTTCCTCTTTTTTCATTCCTTTTACTATTATTTACCTTCTGAAATACGTTCAAAATGTATTTTCCAGTTTAGTCTGGAAGGATTGTGCAATGTAAGTTTGGTAGTTGGCTCAGGCATGTATTTCCTCTGTGGTTTGGTCATTCATCTGTGAAATGAGTATATTACTTTATAAAGGTGTCATGAAGATAAATTTAGTTAATTTATTGTGAAGCTCTCAGATGTAGAGCTCCTGGCTAAATTGTTCCACTCATCTTCTGGCTGTCTAGATTTGCTTTTCCTATCCATTTTCCCCTATGTGAATATTAAATAGGTGCCTTTTCTGTTTCTCACAGTGTAGCATACCCCCAATTCAAATAGTGCAAAACATTATTTGTTCATCTTGTTCATTCATCAGATGGCCTTGTCTATCTTGTCCTGTTTCGTTCTATGTGGACATTGTTTTAGTAGGTTTCTGTTGTCTCTGCTGTCTGCTTGAATTTCTTTTGTGAAATGACATATCTGACACATCTGACACACTGTCCTTGACTGATCAATGAATCTGAGGACTAGACATCATCATATAATGTGTTTAGAACTGGATATTAAAGCTGAGGTCCTGTCTGCATCCAAGATTTTTTTTAATGAATGCTTCATGGCCTCTAAAATACACAGGTACTGACTTTTCTCTAGTCTCACTTTTTACTGGGCTCATTGATCTGTTTAGAGTCTATTTTGCAGACAGCTGAATTGGCAAAAGTGGAAGTGCAGCAAACTGAATATATCTGGAGCTAGTTTTGCCCCCAGAGAAATAACAAAATGCTATTGTGTCTCCTGTCAGTTTGGCAGCTTTAAATCTTCATTCAGACTATTTTAGGGCTGACACCAGTACGTTTGCTAGCTTGTCTGCCTTCAACAGGATGAAAGAAACTGCAGATTCTCTTTGTGGAAATCAAAAGCAAGAGAACAACATAAAGTCTTTCTGTAGTAAGATTCTGTGCAACAGAAAATAGGAAATCAACAAGAGAAGAACAAGGTGGAGAGTAAAGGATTCCCAAACAGATAACTTAGCACATTTATTGGGGCACCTACCCTGGTGTGCCAGGACACTGTGTCAAAAGAGGTCTGTGGAGACTGAGGATAGAATAAAAACAAGTTCTTTCCTCTTGTATGAGGAGCAGAAATAAAAGCAGTACTTCCTGTATTTAATGTTTAAGACCCCTTGCAATGTTTACCATGTAACTTAATTTTACTTTTCACACCTATTTTTAAACACCTATTAAGTCCCACTTAGTCCCTTGGCCTTAACAAGGTATATAGCAAATAAGCAAGACTAATAGGATGCAAAAACTTTATCAAAATTTTCTCACTTACACAGCCATCATTTTCATTTGTGTGACCATACAGAAACCTCTTGCACTTGTGTACCTCTCTCTTCCACATTTTAAGAGGTTCAGAAAATACTTGGTGGCGACTGGGACTGTGGAAAAATCACAGTGTGAATTAAAAGTCTCTAAATGGGTTGGAACTGAGACAATGAGATGATAAATCTCAATTTTGATGTCCAGCTATGCAGAGCACATGACTTTTGTTGCATGAATGAACTAGTAAAGAACACCAATGGCATCATACAAAAAGGATTATATTGAAAATATATTTACATTCTGTAATCTGATACACAAAAACAAAACAAACAAAATGCTAATTGCAAAGTACTATTCAAAAAACTAATTGTTTTGTTTTGTTTTGTTGTTGTTGGCATTTTATCTTATTTCAGTTAATTGTGCTGTAACAACAATAAGCTTTACTTTCAGAAGAGTAGTAGACAGGGGGTCTGAAATAGATTATCCTTTGTCTAGTAGAATTGAAGCTTATTACAACTCTCATGTAATAGTACTGATTGAGAAAATGGCCATGGTAAGAGAACTCATCTGTAATAACTGATTTTGTGTATTCTAAATTGGCTTGTACTTTTCTAGTACTAAATAAGAAATTTCAAATAGATTTTTATTTTTTAACTATATGAATGCATAAAAATACTGTTAGGCTAGCCAGGAAGAAATTATATTCTCAGAGGATGCTTGCTTTCTTTATATAGGATAAATTTTTCTATAACCTATCCTCTAGAGTGTGAAATATGACCAGTTTGCCTAAAGAGAAGGAAAGGTAGAAATAAAAGAATGGAATAAAGCAAATAATATTGTGCATTGATTACCTTGTGCTTACTTCTGTTTTCAGCCATGCTCAGACTGTAAAAGTCATAAACAGATACTTGAAAAATCCCACTGTTACATATGAAAACAAAACAAAGAGCTCTTTCCCTTAGAGTGTTTTCAAATAAAGTTTAAAAGCAATAGGGCTTTTCTGTATTGACATTATGAGTTTTGTTTTCAAAGCTGAGTCCCAAAAGAATTGTGAACCTCTCATGGTAGCTTACCTTCCATAAAGCTTTAAATGTTTTTTTCTCAGGCATATACTTTCTACTGGCAACTTCTTGTGGTTTAGCAGAGGCACAGTCAAGCATCTGTGAAGCTTTTTGGTTTTTCTTAGCTGAGCTTTTAAAGACATAAAGAATTAACACTGTTCCACTGCTCATATATCTGCTTTCTGGAAGAACCATGCCTCCAAAATGTCTACTGTTATCTCCTTCATCCCATTGTTTCCTAAGAGAAAGATGATATCCATCATGAATAAATTTCAGTGGTAGTAAAGGATACCTCAGACCAAAAAGATTCTGTACCAAAACAATGTTACATGAAGCAGTAAAGTGGGTATAATCCCTACAGCAAAGATCAACATCCACATACAAAGATTAGGACAGTTTAAAGGGTTTTGTTTGTCAATGGTATATTTAGTCCTTAATATTTTCCTCTTAGAATACTGAATATTATTGTCAAAGTGCATCTCCTATTTCTTCTCATTGCTTTGAATTCCTGCTTTCTCCTGTGATGGACAAGTATATCAGGAGGACCAAACAGACTTTGCTTGTGCCTCTGCTGGGAAAATTTAGTGATGTGTACAAGCAAATAGTTTTATGCAATGTTTGCTGAAGTCCTTTGTTTCAAGCTTTTTGTTTTCAAGCCTTTTTGTTTTTGGAATAAGACCAAGCCTCATCCATTAAAAAAATTTCCTTAAAACCTGCTGAAGTTTTGGACAACAAAGATAATGGTTGCTTCTGCTACAATTTCATGTGATTAACTGAGCTCCCTCATTATTCCCTGCACAGTATGTATAGGCATTATTCTTGCTTGCCACCTAAAAACTATGTACTATTGCTGACATACAACTCTGTTTTGTACACTCACATTATTTCCTGTTGGATCAAATGACACACACAGAAGTCGATGATTTCACTATGGGTATTTGCCATAAGCAAAATCTTTCTTTAGAATTGTATGTGGGAGGATTTATCTTCTCTTTACTCACCAGCCACTCAGTTTTCACCTGTACATATGTGAAGAAAAGGAAGAAAATATGTGTTAAACCAGAAATCAAGAAATTTTGTCTGTGCTCATGGAAACATAACAAAAATATGTATCTTTCTAGAGACAACTAATTTTCTAAGGCTACACAGCAGAGTAGCCTTTTAGGTAGGACATGCTGCATCAATAATAAACCTAATGCAGAATAAACAATGCACAAAGAATGGAGCACATTTAATCACTCCTGATTGTGGATGACACAACAAATTCCATGGAGATAATTACAGAAGAGATTATATGATTATTTGTAGTCATATGGGTTACTGTGGAGAGATAACATTTAAAGTATATTTTCATAGCTAATTATTATGTCTATGTTTCTTTTTCAATATACTTGAACTCTTACTGACATATGAATTTCTAGTATCATTATTTTTGTGGAGAGGGCTCAAGAAGTAGAATATAAAATTTTTAGTAAAATTTGTGTGGTTTACAGATCAAAGAGGTTTGATAAAAAGCTGAAGGTTCTTGCTGTTTTTTACTGAGATTTAAATTTTGCAGCCTAGCATTTGTATTCCTATACACTCAAAAACTTTCACAAAGGCCAATCACCCATAAGGCTGCATCGAAATTGCTGCCTTGAAACCACTGTTGCTCTTACACCATGGCTGTCAGGTTAGGTATCTTCCCTCCTCTCTAGTCCTCATCAACTTCCTATCTTGCAATTCTTGTGGGTGTTTTAATTACAAGGTGGTGTTAATTTTTGTTAATACTTTCTGGTTTGGATATCTGAATAAGACTTTATTTCAAGCCTTATAGGCAAAATTCAATAAATAAAATACAGTCTTCAGTTTTGAGGTGTTTTAAGGTGTTACCACATATGAAAATCTTCCTTAGGAATATAGAATAGGTTAAAAATAAATTCTGGCACTTCCTAGATTGAACAACAGAAACACAAGAGTTTCTTTTAACTTTTAAATGCTTCTGCAAATACATAATCATCAATTTTCTTTGTCAAGTAGCTCCTGCATTCAATCTACACTTGTAAACAAAGAGAGTCCAGTGAATTTGCCTTTTTAAGTGCATGGAGAATCCAGAAACAAAATTCTTTGCTCCTCAGTTACCTTTATACCAATAATTGTTGTCCTGTAACCGGTGCTCCCTTCAATTTCCACGAATAACTAATGGTGTGAAAGGCTGTCTGGTCAAAGTGGTCTCTAATTTGAATGGAAGAAGAGTGGTTTGTGGAAGGAGGATTTAAAAAAAAACCATTAAACTCTTACAAGTCACCAGCTCTTCCACTGTATGGGATCTGTATTTATCTTTAGTGAATGTCACTGTCATTCCCACTAAACCTTTATTTGACATCTGTTAATGGCTCTGAAAAAACCTGCCATCTTATTTGAAGTCTGTCGGTGATAGGTTGAAAGGATAGTACAGGAAGGAATTTTCCTCAATGACTTGCAGCTGTATTGATTACCAAGGAGTGGAAACATCTGTGCCTGCCCAATCAGTTTGGGGGATATAAAGGAGTGGGTTAGCTTGTCACCAGTTATAGCCACTTGCACTTGGTGTTGAGGTGGGGAGTCTGCTGGTTGTGTGTGAGGAGGTAAGGGACATGTGGTTGTATAAGGGACAGTCAGGGTTAGGCAGCTGGGAAAGGGATGGCTTGGGGTCTAGCTAGTCATGCAGAATGAAAGAAGGAGCTAGAGTTATGTAGAACTGCCTGTAAAACAAGGAGTTAGTGCTGTGTGAAGCTGACTACAAGAAAAAGAGTTAGAGTTACATGAAAGAGGCATTGAGAGCTGTGAGGAAAGAAGTTTGATGAGAAAAAGGCTTGTAGAGTCTGTGAATAAGGGACTGGTGGGAATGCCAGTTAAAGGGCTGCTGTGATACCAGCCCTGTCTGTCTCAACTGTGACAGTAGTCTATGTTTCTCTTTTTCCCAGGGTTGGCTAAAAGTTGAAGTTATACACTGTCCTAGGCTTAAAGCTTGTAATGTTTTGTGTGTTTGTTATTATTAGGTGGGTAATTTTCTTCTAAATTCACTCATATGTTTCTTGAGTTATCTTTGCTGAAATTGTCCTCCAGAACTATTCTTTAGGCTTGGTTATGATATAAGCAGTAAATATTCAAGCTGCTGAGACTAAAGAAGGCAAACCAAGCTTAAACTCTCTAAGATGCATGCTGAGTTACAGCCCTCCAAGGAGCTTGCGCACATTGTTATCACTCCCCATCCCAGATTTTTCAGTACTACACAGGGAAGGATTTGACATCACTTTTGTAGTGTCAGAGATTAGACCAAAGATATTAAGGAATCTTACATTGCAGGCTACTGGGTTGGTGAGCTGAGCTTAAGCTTTTTCATTCCAGATTTGGTTTGCGCAGTTCATGGCCATACTTCATGCTCTATAGATAAAATATACGTTTGTTTGTTCTACACCATCATCATGCACTTAAATATCGAGGCATTATTGAATGCTTTCAGGTCTGCCCTCAGTAGCCCATCAAACTAAAAGTCTGATAGCATAATGATTCAAAACATTAGTATATGCCTCTTAATGCAGTTTAAAATGTCTGTGGTAAAATACAGCGAGAGGGATTATATATTTAAACCCTCCTGGGCGCATGGCTGGGCTGTGCAGGCCCACTGGCAGTGGCGGCCATGGCAGCTGTGCCTTGCTGGGTCCTTCCCGGGCCTCCCTCTCCCCAGCACGGAGCCCTCACCCACAGCTGACACTTGAGGATTTTCAGCTCTTTTCCTCCTTCCCAATTTTCTAGTCGTGCCCTCAGATATGCGCATGCAAGGTGTGGCGTGTAAAGTATCCTCTGGCCTTTCCAGAGAACAGTGAATGGAGGAGTGTGCTA
Organism: Cinclus cinclus; assembly: GCF_963662255.1. Classification (NCBI taxonomy): domain Eukaryota; kingdom Metazoa; phylum Chordata; class Aves; order Passeriformes; family Cinclidae; genus Cinclus; species Cinclus cinclus. The sequence goes on from NC_085046.1 coordinate 100,114,849, forward strand.
AATGGAAAAGGGGGAGGGAGCTTTGTCCTATCTGGCTCAGATCTTCCTCTCTTCTCCTCCTCCTCCTCATCCATCGGTGCCTGTGGGGCTGTTTCTAACACCTTCCTGCCCCCATTCATCTCTCGCAGGCAGTGGTTTGCCCTGTGTTCGGCTGCATTTCCCGGTGGTCTCCATGTGGGCTGTGGTGCTTGGCCGTGTCCATTGGAGCCGTGGGTGGTGTGCCCTGGCCCCCCTCACAGAGGCTGCCCCTGCCCAGCACAAAAAAAAGGACAATGAACTGGTGAACCAAGTGGCCATCACTGTGAACTGTAAGTAAAACACAAGAAAAACCCAGTTTGCTCTGTTTCAGTTAACAGACCCTTGAGTTTTTCAGTTCTGTTGTTTTGTTCAGCATTGTGATTACGCCCCCCCCGAAACTAAAGGATGTAGTTATGGCCCTAAAAGCTCTACAGTAAATGTGCTTTGCAATGACCCTTTCAAGTGCTGCAAGATCTTCTCTGTAGAGGAATGATTACTGCCTCTTTATAGCCATGTATCCCATCTACCCAAATCCAGGGTCTTGCACGGAGCTACCTGTTTCCTTTTGTCTGAAATGAGGGCTGAATCACACACAGAATAATACCATGTTCTCTGCAGGAATACAAGGCTGGCTTTTTTAGGGCTTTCTTTTGTTTTTGTTTTCTTTTCCCCAACATTGATATCTGATTATTTAGCAGATAGCATTTAGCTTGCTACCCCAGCAGCTGTGGAGCAAGGACAGCAAATGGATAGCATATCCAGGTATTGCAGTTTGCTCCCATTCAAGTGCAGAGGATTGTGACTTAATGCCATGGGAAAACCCTTGCAGTAAGGGTGAGTAAAAAACTCACTCCCAGAATCCTTCAGTTCCAGTGTTGGTCATTGCTAGAAACTTCTCTGCTTCCCTTATCATTGGTTCCTTTTTTGCTGCAATAATTTTAATATTCCTAATTGCCCTTTTTTATTGGACCCCCTCCTTAAACTCTGCCTTAATTCTTCCCTGCCTCCAAGTTTATGAATACCCCTGACATGCCCTAACACCTGCTTTTTGCCATTTTGCCCTTGTGCATGGAACAAGCCTCGCTGTACCATCTTTCTCTGTTTGTTCAGTACAAACTCTTTGGTTTGCTGCTTGTTATTTTCTTGTATTAATTTTTTTTAGTTCCTTGCAATTGGGTCAGATTTTTTTTTTTTTTTGCTTAAAATCACCAAGTTCAGTGAAACCTCTGGCCCTAATAGCTGGGCTAGGAGGGATTGGAGGCTGCATCCAGGCAATCTAGGATGTTAAGCTTAGAAACAGTAAAGGAAAAGACAATCCTGTTCCTATAGTTATGCCCAAAGTACTCCCATAGTCTGCTCATTGGTGCAGAGCTGATGGCAAGAAATGTGAAATGTACTGAACAGTGGCTGGCACTGTTGTATCATTCCTGTGTTTTTAAAGCATCGTTCCTGATGCTGTAGTATTTAGGGATGGGTGAGTTAGTTAAAACCACATAAGCATCTAACCTAAACATTTGAGGTTTGAAATAGTTTGGTTAGCTTCCCAGCTCCACTCCCAGTTTTCATATGCTCCAGCACTTCCCTGTTGGGACAAATCCAGAAAGGGAAATATCCAAATGCCATGAGAGAGGCTGTTCTCTGAAATCTGGTGGCTCCAAGCCAGTGACCTGTTAACCCAGCAGCCAGATGAGCCATGGCCATAGGTAATGCTTCAGTACAATCCACAATGCACACCTTGTTCCATGTCTCTGCCTAATTTTTCTAGTGTGCAACTGTTGAAACTTTAGAGATGAGGCTTTAACTTGGGAAATATTCCTGAAGTTGCAAATAGCAAAATGTACGTACTTCAAAGAGGGATGATATTATTATAGAAAAATCCACACTTGAAAATTAGAGGGAATGAAAATCTTTACTCAGAATGCAAATATATCCATTTCAGAGAAAACCACTTGATACACCGAGACAAGTAATGTCATTCTTCAAAACAAAACTTTTTAAAAAAGACATGCGATGGAAAATTGAAGCATTTTCTTGACTATTTAGGGGACCTGGACAGCTGATAGAACAAACCAAGGTGACTTGGAGATTGTTTTTAAATAATCCCCAATTTAAAGCTCCCATAAATTAGCATTGAAACAAAGAATTCTCAAAATAATTTCTTATTGGTCAAAAAGCAGAACATGCCTGAAGTATCTTGCTTTGTCCTGGATTTAGAATAAATACAAATAAATAGTACTCATAAATGAGTACTTTATTGCCAAACATCTCTTTGAATCTCTCTGTAGAAATATTACATGAAAATATGGAGAACATCAGCTGCTCAATAAAAATTTATTTTAAAGAAAATGTGATTAACTTAACACAACGTTGGTGCTTTTTGGATGTTGGGTGATGCTTTTGGTTTCATTCTTTTCTTTTAGGTAGAAGTGGTTTTCTACTGTACTGGTAAAGGGTTGTGTCACTGAACTTCTGCTCTAGGACAGATGTGATCTTGAACCGAATTCATCCCGTTCTTCAGGACTTTGAAAGATTTGGCTTTTGCTCAGCAGGAAGTCTCTAAATCTCCTAGTCTTTGTAATCCTGATTCTGTGTGTGATACTGCTGTTAATCAACTAGGTTGAATATAACAAAAATTGTGTAACTCTTCTAATATCTACATCCCAGAGCAACTACTTGCAGCTTCCTAACTAAGAGCAAGACATGACTCACACTTGTCGCCTGTGATGTGTCCTTGTCTATAGGTTTGTTAATTTACTTAGGAATTTGCTTTTGTTTGTTCTAAAATATATTCTTGCTTTGTTAGAGAGGATACATGTTTATAAAAACACCTTTTCTGTGGATGAAAGATTTGGGCTGGTCCTCAGTTCTGTTATTTAAATGCTTGTAGGTATTACTACTCTGTAGCAATGCAGGATGGTGACTTATCACATCTCAGGTCTTTGGAGAGCAAAGTAGGAACTGGGAGTGTGTCTTCAAGTGGAGTGATGAATGGGAGAGGGAAAATGGAGAAGATGAGCAATTCACTGCAAACAAGCACCCTTGCCTGCCTTATACCTCAGGACAGAAAAGTGTTTCTTAAAGTCTGAGGCTTAAAAATTGAAAAGCATTCTGTTGTTTCCATTGAAAATTCAAAGCAGAACTGAGAAATTCTGATGCTTTTTAAAGCATGGTCCAAGGCTGATGTTTGCAAACCACACGTCTAAAATTAGACATTTAGATGCATGAATAAGTAACAGATTTAAACTGAAGTGGGAAGTACTCATCACTTGCAAGAGTCCTTTTGGAAAGAGCATAGATGGAAGATGTTGAAACTCAGCGTGAAGAAAAGATATAATTCATAACAGGTTTAACTTGGGTCCAAGTTTCACCTTTTTTTTTTTATCCTGTCTTCAGTGATCTTCTATCCTTGAGGTGGAGAAAGGGCTATGATTACTTTCTACTTTTTTTTTTCATGAATCAAGTTTCATAACTAAGAACTTGTTATGTCTGGATGCTTTGTTTATGCTTTCTAGTCCCTCTGAAACTAAATATGCAGCTGGAGGTGAAAGCCAAAATGTGAACAGTCTTATTTGTTTATATTGTCTTTTATCTGTTCTTTCTACCTCCATCTTTTTTTACTAAGGTTTATAAATTATGAGTTCATCTGTCAAGGGCTATCCTTGTTCCTGTTGGACAGGAGCATGTTAGCTCTGAACACATTTGATCTAAAGTCATGGCTCAGTTTATGAAAAAGCTTGTTGTTTGCTGTGAAAAATAAATAAATATTGAGGCTGTGGTTATAGGATTTTCATTACTTTCTGGGAGTATGTATTGGGAACAGATGTGAATGGGCAGTCAGCCAGGTCTTGTCATCCGAGACATGGCACATGGGTACTTTTTTGGTGTAAACTCATTTTAAATGTCAAATCATTCTGGCAGCGAACCAGGTTGACTCATGCTATGAAGTGACTCTTAAAAAGGACTCTTCTCCATTAAAAAATACACTGTTGTTGTGGGTCACTCCTGACAGGCAGCTAAGCCCCACATAGCCCCTTGCAGGAGAGTGTGGGAAGAGGAAAGGAAGAACAAAAGCAAGAAACCTCATGGGTCAGGATAAAAATGTTTAAGTAAGTAAAGGAGAAGTGGAGAAAAAAAGAGAAAAGAAGCAATACAAATGTAATCATGCATTGACTCTGGTGTTTAGACTGTTACCCAGTCAGTTCCTCAATGATGTATGGCTCATGTACTAAAATTCCACTCCTCTCCATTTTATTGCTGAGTATGATGTCATCAGTTGTGGTTGACTGTCCTGGCTGCATCCCCTCCCAGCCTCTTGGGCATCCCCCAACCAGCTTGCAGGTGTGGCAGTGTGAGAAACAGAGAAAGCCTTGACACTGTTCACAAAAAGCCAAAACGCTGGTTTTGATCACAAATTCAAGCCACAGCACCTTATTAGTGACTATGAAGAAAATTAATGCCATCTCAGGACAGTTGCTTTGCACATCTCTACAAACTATAAATATTTCCTTTGCTATTTACTTGAGAAATGGCATATAGGGCCGTTTTGGGTCTCAGCACTTTTAATGTTATTTCTAACCTTGACTGAGTCTAAAAGCTGGTATTTTCATTTTTCTATCCCAGGGTAAAATTATGTGAAGATTATAAATTTCTTGCTGATTTACTGATACCTTCTTTTTTCCAGAACAATTGTTTACTGCTACTGCAATGTAAAGATTCAATTTATTACACTATCTAGCATACATTACCTCATTAATGAGGGTTCAGAGACATCTCTCTGGCAGTGGAGTGCAACCAAGGCTTAGTAATGGGTTCCTATGGTGAATATGTCATTAACCAAGACTAGATGTCTGTATGCTAGTGGTTTAGGTGCCACAGGAAAGGTAGAGAGTAGATTACAAAGAACCCCCCAAAAAAACAAAAATCAAAGGTTCCCAGTGTTTTCTAATACTTTTCATTAAAAGTGATTAACTAATTCATTACAGTTGGTATGAGGGAACTTTGAAAAAAACATCTTGTTTGAAACTTTAATTCTTCATTTCCGAAATTGCTCACCCACTAACTTTTTGTTGAAAAATCACTTCAATAGTCAAATTTTTATTACAAAATAGTATGTGGTATCCCAAAATACAATATTGAAATACATTTGAAGACTGCTTTGAACTGATGGGTTCCTGTTCTTTGTAGTTTTATATGAATTTAGCATTCATTTGCATATGATATTTTTTTCTTAAATTCTGGTAGTAAAATTTGTTTCACAAAAAACCCAAACAAAAGTACCCCAAACAAATAAGGACATCTCTAAAGCCTTGCTCTTGTGCTTTAAATATGACCTTGTTCTTATTTTAGATGTTGCAAACATATTTTGGTTATGATGCATCAAAATGTGTCAGAATTACTGCTTAATTTTGATATTGTTGTCTTTACCATTTACTTCGTAGTAGTCCACATTCTAACATATGTTCCATTCATTTTTGTGAGCACTTCTGCTATCATTCTAAGTTCCCTTAACTGTTCTCTTTGTTAATTAAATAGGTAGGACAGGAATTTTTGATGATTGTGTGTATAATGTCAGACCCACTGTACTCACAGTGTAAGGAAAACGAATCCCAAGATCTTTAAATTTGTTTAATTTTGAGTATTTTTAAGTAAGACTCAGGAATTTGATTTCCAATTAATCATTAAGCTAATGTTAATCCTTCTGGCAGCTCATAAGCCTCCTCAAGTACAATTTCTGGAGTTTTATCTAACCTGATTTTTCTCACCTGAAGGGAAGAGACTGACTTTTCATTTAATTTCTCCCTATTCAATGACACTTTTTTAAAAGAAGTTATGTATTCTCATTGTTCCTTTGGGTCTGCTTAATAGTTGCCCAACTGTTTCCTTGGTATTACATTTCCTTTTTTCTTAAATAAGTGATGAAAAGGGAGGATTTTTCTGTATGTTCTTTATTTTTCTACCCCACCTACCTGCCCATCAAAGTCACTGTGCATTGTTTGTGATGTAATTGTCTGCTAGGCTTTAACATTTTATGCTTTCTTAGCCCTAAGCTGTTTTTCCTTCTACTGCCACCCTTCCTTGAAGTACATATTCTTGGACATTTTAAAAGAGAGATGTCTTCCTCTCTCATTCCTCACATTTGCATGGGACTTGGCCCATCTGCCATCAGTTGTAGTGTGTGTTTCTTGACTCAGGGTTCTGTAGGAGTACTGAGGTTAATGTCAATCAGGCAATGAGAAGATGCCTTTAGCCAAGCATGACATTATAAACATTCAAATTCCCCTCAAGTAGTGTTGTGAGCTAGCACTAACACACACCAAACCAGTTTAAAAGAGTTTAGCACCTGGAAAAGTGTTCGTTTCAGTGCTGCAGTACCAGGGCACTTGCACAGCCGGGCCCCTCCTCTCTCATGTCAAATGCAGCCTCCCATCTAAACTCAAGAACCTCAAGGCACTTCCTTCAGTGTGGTCCTGTTGGCACCAAGTGCCCACAGGCATTCAAGGGAGTGGATCTCTTCAGCTAGAAGTTCATCCAGAACCCTCTGTCTTTGCCCTTCACTGGTTGTATTTTTTTCTTTGCCTTTTTCATGGCAGTCTGCTGCCTGGATGCCAGCCAGACTTTTACTTCATATAAAAAAGTTGCCTTAGAAGTGCTGCCTTCCATAGAGGTTTGCTGGAAACAACAAAAATAAGTGCCCAGGCCTACTTCATTGCCTAATTCCCAGCACCTATTTGCATGCAAGTTTATATGGAAGAACACATAACTTTCAGTAGGCATTTTGCCTTAAAATTAAGGAATAAGAGGCATAATATTGCTAGCTGCTTGAGTAGCGATACTTTCTTTAAAAGTGCTATTCATTACTCAATAAAAATTAAATGCCGTTGTGATGTAGGGCAGTACAGGCTTGTGGACCAGACAAAACCTTGATGCCCAACTGAGGAAATTTTACATGTCATACAGTGAAGTGGTAGTTTGCTCTGTGTGTTGATAACAGTCTGATGATGCTGACAGTTAGTACTAGTATATTAGAGTAACTATTTTTTTCATACAAATTAAATAGGAGGTAAAATGAGTGATAAATTTTGGTAGTAGAAACAAAGAATTTGTAGCAGAGCAAGGCCTTCATCTGAAGGATCAGAGGCAATAGAGACATGGTGAAATACAGGAGGTTTCCTTTGAACCTCAACAAACACTTTAATGAGAGGGTGACTGAGCACTGGCACAGGTTGCCAGGGAGGTTGTGGGTTCTTTGACTCTGATCTTGGAGTTATTAAAATGTCCTAGGCCACTGGATGTGGCCCTAGGCCACCAGCTATGGGTGGCCCTGCTTGAGCAAAAGAGTTAGACAAGATGACCTCCAGAGGTTCCATCCAACCCCAGCATTGTGTGACACATTTCCTGTGTTAGAGGAATAAATAGTGTGCAACAGGAGCACAGTCTACTGCATGTATATAGCTCACATAGAATTGGTGAGGTATATGGATACATTCATTCTTTTTGAAAAGCACAGTTTTATCTGACCAATAAAGAATTACTTAATTGCATAGAGCAAACATCAATTTACTTCTCTAGAAGAGATGACGCCCACATTATCTTTACATATCTATTTTTGAGAGTGTTTTCTTGTTTGGAAGCCTTTTCAAATTTTTGTATATCTTAGTGGAGAGTAACTATATGGTGGTTTAAAATAAGTGCTCAAGAGACTAAAATTTAGTGCAGAAGGGCCCTGAGATATTCAGTTTTTTATTTTGCAGATTAGATGTAACACTGGACTTGTCAAGGTAACATACAGTTACCTTTACTGGTAATTTGTAGTACCTTGCAATCCAGAACCTTCCACTTCTCTGGTGCTTGTTGTGGATTATCATGACCTTTCAGGGCATCACAGGTTAGGGATATTTCATGTCTGAATTTGTATGTTTGCTGGTGTAGTTTTTGTCTACCTTTAAACAGACATTGCGGGCACTGGGCAGGATACTGTAGAGAAATACTGAAAGAGTAAGCACAGCCTTATGAAATCACTGATGTCTGGCTTCTGTGCTTCCACTAATTGTTTTGTGCACAGATGGCTGAGGGCAAAATATCAGTTATCCTTTGTGGAAGAGGACTGTATGGATGACAAACAGCGAGACTTCTTTGTGATTGTTGAAGTATTAGCATTCATAGGTCTATTTGTGAAAATGATTGATTTCAGGTCTGTCAGAATAGGCCATTAAAATGTACTTGATGTGGATTTGGGGGTGCAGATCAGATGGTTTGTGAAACAGTCAGTGAGCTGCTAGAATTCAAAAAAAATTCAACGGGGTCTAGGAAATGCTGTTTATAAATAGGAAGAAGAGAAAGTTCACACAAGTTTCCTATTCTCACAAGAGTGAACCTACTATAGAGTCAGCCCAAAGGCTATCTAAGGGAAGAAGCCCAATCTAGATGCTTTAAGTTAGCCTTTGGAAGAGTTTGTCTTTTCTAGTGGTTTACAGGTGAAATCCAGATAAAGTAGTACCCTGTGCCACTACATTGGCTCTTGTAGTGTAGTACCTGACACCAACATCTTTTATATTCAGTTTATATTTTCTCTAGGATGTGTCATTGGTTTATTTTATTTGTCCCATTCACTCAGTAAAGACCTGGATTTTGCATAAAAATATAATATTGTGTCATATCTCAGGCATTAGGAAAAGTATTTTAGTATTTATCACATTTTGGAAGTCCCTTGCCTTACTCTAATGTGTGTGCTAATTGTTGTAGAGAAAATTAACTTTACCCCAGCCAAAACCAGCATATAATATAGAGGATGTTTAATTAACATAGTTTCAGCTTTGAACATTCATTGTTGGGAAAGATGAAACAGGAAAACCTTATAAATATATTTGCCTGGCAAAAGATTTTGAAAATATGGAATTATAAGCGAGGTTGAAATGAAAGCCATGTTTGAGATACCAAACCTTAGTTACCGAACAACTAGAAAACAGTAGTATGGCCAGCTGAAATTAATGCCCTCTTGATTGAACAATTCCTTCTGCTTGCAGACAGGTCCAAGGGTCAGAGAAGATCCTACTAGCTTGGCAGAAGGGGTCCAAAGAGTAGTTTTTAGGGTTTAAAGTGTAACGCATTATGGTAATGTAATGATTCTTATAGGCTGTATGTAAATGCTATAGGGTTTGTATCTTGTATTAGATTGGTTAGTGAAAATTAGAATATTCAGCACAAAAGATTTATTGTATTGTATGGGAACCTCGCTCTCTTACGTCTTACTGTCTTACCTTTCCTTTTACTCTTAACTCTTAGCTCTTACGCTTCCTTTCACGCTTGCTCTTACCTCTTAGTTTTACTCTTTTACTCTCTTACTCTCTTACCCTCTTACCCTTCATTTTACAATTGCTCTTACTCTTGCTCTCTTGGGCCTGCTCCAAGCTGTGGCTGGCAGCATCGAGCAGGGCCCTTGCCCTTTGCAATAAACCACAAGTTCCAAAACCTGGCTTCAGAGATCTCTTGTCTCTGTCTGTCCCAACTGTCCTACCCCACCGTCGCTCCTACAATTCATCTCCTTTGAATTCATCTTGTAGAAATGCTAAATCAGGGTTTGATTATACCTCACTTGGACAGCCAATAGTCCTGCCAGGGTATTTTGAGTCTATGTGAGGGAAAAATGGGCATAGGTGGATTAGTATAAATGTAGACTATTTCAAATACTTTCATTGCTGACCTGTCAGTAATCTTTTTGTTTGTTTGCATTGTACTATAGTGCTTTTTAACACAATCTAATTGCCAAATTCGCTCTTACTTTACTGACTATTCCAGAGTGTTCAGGTTGCTTATACCTGACTTCATTATCATTGACTTCTTGAACTCTTGTCAGCAATCCAGTCATCTGCTAATAAAGGATCTAGAGTTTCAGTTGCAGCAAGCATAAGGTATTTTCATTTTTGAGGTACTTGCAAATCCCGTTACAGCTCAAGGTATACAGTGGATTCTGTTCAGTCTGTCTCTGGATGAAAGAATGCTCAAACTTGTGAGACCACCTAGAATGGAAAATGGCTGTTTCAGCTGTTCATCACCTATGCAATGTAAATACACACAGTGTGGCAGATTCCTTCATAAAAGTAAGAGCTACCAGGCTCTGTCCAGACATCAGCCAGACTAGACCAAAGTTTCAAGCAATTCTTCTTTTATCATTCTTTAGGGTGACGCGTTTCAGCAGATTTGTGCCTCGAGCCAAGAAAGATTTTGTAGGGTAGTCCCACCTGCTATTCACTGGGAAAACTTATTTTTAAACTGTTTCCATGAAGTATGCCTGGTATGGGATTAGACTTTACAAGCTGAATGAGGGTTCTGCTGGATACATATGCAGTACAGTGCCTCAGTGTATGCACCGGAAAAGGTTCAATGCTGGACTCTCTCCCTCCACACCTCATTTTTAAACTGTTAACTATAAGCTCTCATGGTAGCAATGCTACATCTGTACCTCAGGGGCCACCTTCAGGTGCCAGTAATGTCCTAAAATATATCCTTTGTGTACATTCCTCATATAGAGGTTCTCAGGCCAGAAGGGAAATGTCATGGAAGGTTCTTGATACTGTTCTTCTAGACTGCCTGCACTGTGAAAGTGTTAATATATTATGGAGTCATTTTATGGAAAGCAAAATCCTTCTTTCAAAGATCAGATCCCTTAATAATGATGTTTTAAATATTTCCAACTTGTTTCTGTGCTATTAGTCAATAAAGATAGATGTTTTTTATTGGACAAATTGATTTATTTTAAAAATCAATTGCAATACAGCATGTGATAATTTACAGAGAACAGGCTTGCTTAATTACGAGCTGAATCAGAAAACAACTGTGAAATGCACTTATATTTTTATTCTTTGAAAAATACTTATTTACAGGGTGTCTGTGTGGTTTGCACAGAGACTTCAGCAATTGTTTCAGAAAAATAAGTATCTCTAGTGTCTAGTTGTTTGAAATCACAGTAAGTTGATGGACTAAAAACCAAAAATCTCTAAATTGTTCTTAAATATTTGCCTATAATAACAGAATTGGCACTATTTTTTCCCTCTGCAGTCCTTTGCTATTTGGTAAAAAATTAGTATTTTCCTAATGTAAGCAACCCATTTTGCACATTAGTGGAGAATTTTCCCTGTATTTCTGTCTATTTTACACTCTTTTCTGGCTTTGATTTTTGGGTTGTACTCCATAACACTATTTTCTAAGTATATTGCCATTGTCTGTTACATATTGGGAATATAATCTGATAAGAAAACAATAATGTGAAATAATCTATAGAACTGTAATCTACATTGTCTAGGGCTCTTGTTTGTGTTGGACACAGCAGTTTGTATTGGAAGCATACTAATTCTATAGTCTGTGTGATAAATAATGCAGTAATGCTGAGGGTATCTGAAAAGCAGACTATACAGTGAATGGTGTGGTTTATGTTTTCAAGCTTATTGCTTTGTGCTCTTAATACTTTTTGCATTTTTATTAATGAGAGCTGTTGCTTAATACTGTGAGGCTCAGAAGTCCATAATAATGTAATTTGACTTAGGGAAGAAATTTTATTGTTTGTTTAAAAATGAGCAGACATTTTCAGTCCAGTGCCTTCCTGTGTGTGTATCAATGTCAGTGTTTTTGGCATACCTTCAATACTGTGGCTGCAAGCAGACATTGCCTGTTTGCAAAAATATTAATTTCTTCTGGAGTTGCTCTTTTTTTAGTATAGTTTGAAGCTATGCAAGGTCTAAGACTTCACAGTTGTATCGTACAGTTGGAAGAATGGTATTATTCAAATGCTGAACCTGTACCTTATATTCTTACAGTCTGAAAGCCTTCTCTCAATTACAGGCAAAACATGGATGTGGTATACCAGCCGTTCAAACTTGGGTGGCCCTTAGGATTTCAGGTTGTATTGTCTGGGCAAGTGCTGAAAGTACTCGGGCATATTCCAGAGGGCTCTGTGGCATAAAATCCTAAGTGTTAGAAAAATGTAATGGAAAATTGTAATGTAATAAGGTGCTCATATGTATATCTGGAGTTCTGTATGTATACATCTGGAACTCTGCTCTCTGGAATAAACACAGCTGTATTTATTTGAATGTGTGAAACAGATTTATATACACAGGAGAATAAATCTTGTATTGCACACTCAAATACACTAGAGTACAAAATTTTCATTGGCTGTGTATCACTGTTGCGATCTTTCTCTTTTTCTCTCTTTTTTTTTGAAATTATGTGAGAATTACTTTGAAATTTGTCCTCTGATTTCCCATTCAGAATTTAATAAATCAAAATATGAATAATTTAGCTAAATACCTATCCAAACAGGTATTCTAGGCCACAGTGAATAGCATTGTCTTTATAGAATCCCAGAGACTACTGTCACTTATTCGCAGATTTCACCACTACAACACATATAAGTAAAAATATTGCAGTGGTAAAATTCAACTTGATATCTAAATTTAAATAAACAAAATTTTGACAATTCAGTGTGATATAAATTTTAATCTGTTTTGATCAGAACTGAGGTGCAGATGTTAGATCTGCCTCTGTGCCAGTCTTATTAGTCTTGCAACAATATATCCAAGTATAAACATTTATCTGTTTACTGTAGCTTTGAAAGAACAGTGCAGGGGGAGGGGGCTGGGGATTAGTTGTGCATCAGGAGTGAGTATTAGATGATGTGGGTGAGTTTTATCTGCACTTCCTTCTGCTCAGAGCTCTTTGTTCTGAGGTCAGCCAGGAAGGCCAAGGATGAGTGCCCTTCTTTCCTCCCAGACATAAACGTGGAGACAGGATGAGTATCCCCACAGGAACAGAGTGAAGATGGGGGCCTGCTGCCACTGCATAGGAAGTAGCTGGTGACAATAATTCTCTCAAGAACTAGTTAACAAAAATAAGTAGTTCTTGTTAAACCTCTTCAGCATTTCATTTAATAAGGCATATTAGGAGGGAATACAAAGGAAAGACACCAGAGAACCCAGTCTGCAGTTTTCTAGGTGACAGCCTGAATCACGTTTCTTAAATGTGGCTGTGGATCCATGAGGAAAGACAAATACACCAACATTATCCTTCAAATAGATTAACACTTCATTTGCTTAACCCACTGCTGTGTCCTGCCTGAAAACAGACGCATGTGTATTAGAAAGCCAATGTGTTGCGTAGAGGATGTAAGTGAAATATACTTTTCCCCCAAGACTTCTTCCTTTCCTTTCTTGGACAATTAATGTACAATGCAACAGCCCATATACAGGAAGGTGGCTTTCTGCTCCACTGATGCTCTTTTCTCACAGCATTGGGACAGCAGAATGATGATGAGCAGAATTGATGTTTTGAGGTACTGATCTAAATTATTTGCTCAAAGGTAGACTGTTTAGTCTGAGGGAAGGGAAAGAATTGGGGAAAAACTACTTCTCTATCAAGTTTTCACTTTATTAAAAAATATGTGTAAGGGATGGGTAGCTTGACTCTTTTGCTCAGGTACTGTTACTTTCTCACATTAAAAGAAATATGTGTTATCTGTATGACATGAATATGAGAAGAGAGAAAAAACTCTGAAGAACTGAAAATTCTGAAGTAAGGAGAGAGACCATTGACAGAAAGGAGTAAGGTGGAGCTTTTGGCTTGAAAGAACATAATGTTTTCTCTTGGACAGGATGTCCTTCCATAAAGCTTGTATTAGCTCTCAGGGAATTGGAAGCACTCAGGTGCCATATGTGCCATTAGGTCTGAGTTAATAGGGAGGAGATTCGGCAGCAGAGCATACAGAACCAGCGAGTGACGTGTTTAGTGGACCATGACTAATTGGGGAAAAAAACCCCCAAAGAATGTTCCAAATCCATATTTGTTGCAATTACTGGATGACTGAACTGGTATTCCACTGTCCTTAGAGAAGGAGATTCCTCCTCCCCTTAGGGAGTGTCTTTTTTATTGTTGTTGTTTCTTTTTTTTTTTTCTTTTTTTTTGTTCCAAACTTCTTTATGTGACTGGACTGGAATATGAACATTTCCTTGCTGTATTTGTCAGAGGAAAGCACTTTACCTTTTCAATCTTCTCTTTTAGATAAATGGTTTGCAAGCTGTTGAGATAATGATCCCTATTTTTTTTAGGCTAACCCCAATTACAGATCAGCTTGCAAATGACTGTAGCAAAATTGTGGAAGATTTTTCTAATATTCATTTACTCATTGTTGTCAGGCTAAGGTAGAGACTTTATTGAGAAGATCCTGATTTATTCTACTGCCTGAGAACCATAGTCTGTGCTGTTGGAGTTCTGAAGCTACTCAGTAATTAAAATCACATCTGCCAATCTATTTTTCCTGTATTTATGGTACATATTATCATGGTATTTGGGGATATCCAAGTATAGATTTTGAGCAGAATGTCTAATATAAACCAAGTTTAATTATGTTTATATGAAAATCTCTAGAAACCATTGTTGACTAGTTCTGGAATTAATTATTAGAGTACAATATTCTTTTTTTAAAAATCAGTGTTTTCTTCTTTCTCTATCAGGGACACAAAGTATTAAAAATTGTTCTGTATATGTTGACTTAGAAACAAAGTTTACTTCTTTTTGGCTACTTGCATTTTTCTTGGGCTTCCTACTTAAAGAAGAACTGGCAAAAAGGTAATTGTCTGGCAAACTGCCATCTCAGATTACTTTATTCTGCCTTTTTTCTGTTAATTTCAGCCGTGTCCTCAAAATGCACTCTGGTGGTTTGAATAGCAAGAAAGCAAGCTATTAACTATCCTTGTACTTGTCTCATTTATGTTGCAGTTATAAATTATGTCCACAGAGCCTAAATACTTGCATTTAGAGCTGCATTTTGCCTTGTACATACAGCAGAAAGAAAAAAATGGTCTCTCTCCTCCCATTAGCAATTGGCCAACATATCTTTTGCTTTGGTTGTTTTTCTGTGGCCCATAATCTGCAAAAGAATAGATTAGCTTTATTCTGCTCAGTGGGTAGGATCTATGACTGATTTAAATGAGACATATATATTTCATTCCTGAATATCTGGCCCATTGTGTGATGTTCAGGGAAAAATATTCTTGGAGGATTTAGGGCAATCTTAGCTGGAAATACAGGAAATGTTTCAGAAAGATAACTCCTGTCAGCTTGTAAAATAGCACGTAATGGTTTCAGTTGAAAGAAACCTTAAAGATCATTGAGTTCCAAACCCCCTCTGCCATAGGCTGGGACACCTTCCACTAGACCAGGTTGCTCAGGGCCCCATCCAGCCTGGTCTTAAAAAAGATTCAGGGATGGGACATTGGCAGCTTCCCTGGACAGCCTATTCTAGTGCTTCACCATTCTCATAAGGAAGAATTTCTTCCTTGTGTCTAATCTAAACCCTTGCATCTAACCCTTTTTCAGTTTAAAGCCATCACCCTTGGTTCTATCGTTACCTGCACGTGCAAGAGTTCTTTCTCTGCCTTTCTTGTAGGCTCCCTTTAGGTACTGGAAGGCTGCTTTATAGCAATCTCCCTGGAGCCTTGTCTTCTCCAGGATGAACGCCCAGCTCTCTCAGCATGTTTGCATAGGAGAAGTGCTCCAGCCTTCTGATCAGCTTGGTGGCCTTCTCTGCACCTTCTCTAACAGGTCCATGGCTTTGTTCTGCTGGGGACCCCTGGGGCTGGATGTAGCACTGCAGATGGAGTCAAAGCAGAGCAGAGGGCCAGAAGCCCCTCCCTTGCCCTGCTGGCCACAGTGGTTTGAATGCAGCCCAGGACACCTTTGGCTTTCTGTACTGTGAGCACACACTGCCAAATTATATTAAGTTTTTCATCTACCAGTACCCCCAGGCCTTTTTCCTCATGGCTGTTCTCAATCCCTTCATGTCTCAGCCTTAATCCATGTTTGGAATTGCCCTGACCCAGGTGCAGAAGCTTGTACTCCACCCAGCCTACCTTCTTGTGGTTCCCATGGGCCCACTCCTCAGGCATGTCTTAGGATCATCTGGATGGCATCCCTTGCCACTGCACCACTTCCCTGCACCACTCCTCTTGGTGCTGTCCTGCAAACTGGCTGAGGATGCACTCAGTCCCACTGTCCACATTCCTGACAATGATGTTAACTATTGACATCATTGTTACTGGTCCCAGTATTGACTCTTTCAGGATGCCACTTGTCACTTGTCTCTGCTGGAACAACAAATCATTGACTGCTTCTCTTTGAATGTAACCAGTGCTTGTAGTAAAGTGCTTCAAATGAAGACATCTTGTATCTTTCCTGGTATCTTTTGAATTTCCAGGCTTCATCAGTGTTTATCACTCTGTGATTCTCAGTGTGGTAGAGAAAATGAATTTCAGTATTATGGACAGACAGATGTAGTATAATTGTTGAGATACTGTTCTCCTTTTCTGTGCTCAGTAAGAGCAAGAGTAGATCTTACGAGCTTGGCTATTCTGCAGGCTGGAGGGGTTGAAAGGTCAAACCACTCTTTTTTTCAGTGCCTTTTCAATGTTTTGACCCAAGGAAGCAGAGGAATGTGCAGCACTGTGAGTCCCCAGGGTGTAAAATACATTGGCACTGGATGAAGGGTAAGTAGGTTGGCTGTGTGTATGGAAGCAAGCACTTAGCAGCTACTCAGGGGATAGTGGAAAGCATCCCAGTCCATCAGGTAGCTTCACACAAGCTGTGTGCAGTGTCCTCATAAGCTCTTTTTACAGTGGTATAACTCCATATGGCAAATGAACACCACAGATTTTAGAGTACCTGGGACCCATCAAAGCATTTTAACTAGGGCCTCTTTATGTAACAGACTAAATGGTTTCCTGATAAATTTCAATTGCTTTGTCTGTAGGTAGCACCATCTACCAATGTATCTCTAAAATTTTGTTTCCTAAATGCCAGGAGAAGCTTAGTATAAGATTATTGTGTATCATAAAACTAACTCCGGCACTTGATGACGCTTCACGTTTAGTAGTAAAACATGATGGAAGACATTGAACAAATCACCTGTTGAATTTTTATATTTATTTTGACAGATTTTTTTGGTGAGAGACGCTTTATAGGAAGGTTAAGGCAATGCTCTTTGCATATAAACAGTGAGTGGCTGGCCTTCATGCACTTTGAGTAGCTTTTCAGTCCTCCACATTATTTAAGGATAGCATGTCCTCTAGAAGTCTTAAAAGTAGAAATTTAAAAATTTGCATTTGAATTCTGTTACTGAACTTATATTGACAAACAGGGTAAATAATGGGATTTCATTTGACTGATGGATTAGATGTTTACAATGTCTTGGTCTGAATAATTTACAACATACCTTGATTTTCAGCTTGTATTAAAAATATAGTTTGTTAGAATGGATTTTTTTAATATCTAAACTGACATGGTAAATGTTTATTTTTGTGTTAATGATTATTTAAAACTCCAAAACCTGAAAGTATTTAAGGGTAGCTGTCATACAAAGCACCACCACTTTGAAGAGAATGCAGAGGTTACAAATAATTTCTCTCCTGGTTAGTTAGGTTTATAATCTAGCAATTTGAACAAATTGATTAGGCTATGGTAGTTTGTCCTTTGTATTTTTTTTTAATGCTAAACACAGTTTTTGTTGCAGAATAAAAAATATTCCTTAAATGCATTTCTTAGAAACATCAAGGAAGTAGAAGTTTTTTTTAAAAAAGGTTACATTTGCTTTGCATTGTTCCTATAAACCATTTTATTACTTTGAAGCAACAGAAGCAAGTGCATTTTGTATTTATGCATGTATTAGGAAACCAGGTGTTCTGATCTGAATGCTGAATATCTCAGAATTATTTAACCATTAATAAATGGAATATTAAAAAAATGCTTCATTTCATTGTTTGAATAAAATTAATATCACAAGCTTTATTCTCTCAAAGTACAATTTTAAACTTATAGTTGGGTACAAAAACTCCTTTTATCTACAAGCTGTTTTCTATAAATAATATAGCAGTTATTTTGCATATAAAACACTTGACTTGGATGATTTCTCAGAAGAAAATAAATGAGCTTTTTACCACAGTGTTATTGATGATGTTTTAAGTGGCTGAACTTGATGTGAGTGAAAGACTGATGGATCTGAGTAATGAGGAGGAAAGTCGTGATCAGGAGAATAACCTAACAGAGTCAACCAGGAAGGAGGATGTTAGGCAAGAAAAGTTGCTTTACCATATTGTTAATGCTATGTATGTATTAGCATAAAATGTGAAATGGTGCTTTCACTGTCATCTTGATTGTCTGACATAAACCAGTGAAGATGTGTCTGAGCAAGGTGCAAGAATTGCCTGTGGGAATTAAAACCATCCTGCATGCAGAGCTGAGGGGAAGCTGATGGCAGCAGCAGTGAAGTGCCTGTGAATGCGGAAATTTACCTGTTGATAAAATGCGAGTCTTCTTTTTGTCCTCTTTCCATCAGATGGATAGCAAAATTCATTCGCAAGGCCTGGCTGGAGGATGATTATGAATAAAGGAAGTTTTTTTTCTTTTTATTTTTTTCTTTTTTTTTTTTTTTAATGCAAAGAAAATAAGACTGGACAGTGTGCACTGCAGCAAAGATCCATATATCTTTACAGCTCCAAAACTTCAAAGTACTTTAATATGTAAAGACTGCTTTTAAAAACTACTTTTTAAACTGTGTTTGCAGTGCTAACAAGTGTACATTTCTCCTGGCAAAACAGTTTACCAAGACCTGTTATTCTCACTCTTCATTCTGCTCCACGGGGCACATAATGGCATGTCATATCTTGCAAGTGAGAATCTTGATATTTGTTTCAAATCTGTGTGAAGGAAATGAGGTGTAAACCTGATTTTTACTTTTTCATCAACATAGGTTATAATTTTTTGCAGATCTATTTGAGTTCTAGGGATGCCAGGCAGTGGGAAATACAGTGTTCCAGTCATGAACATGGTTCCAGATAAGTGGGAGACAGGGAAGGAAGAACAAGGGGAGGGGTTGCTATGTCAGCTGAAAAGCTCTGCACTTTAACTGACTTATCCAAAGACATTCTAGAAATCAGCAGCAGATCTAGAAATAGAATGCAATTATATTACTTCTTGGTCTCAATACTGTCCTTTGCCCTTCCTTACTCCACTCGCAGTAAATCTTTCACTTGGAAATAGGTAAATGTCTGTGTTCATACAGTGGATTAATTTTTCTTTTGCAAAATTATTCCTGTTCCGTTTGGTATTTTAATGTAAGCTATTTGTCTCGTTTTATTCTTATCGTAGTTGTTCATAGTGTGGTGTGATTTTGAATAGGACTAGAATATACAATCTCTTATCAGTGTATACATTTTTGTAGCACAAAATCTGAGACAAAAAAAATTGTGAGACAAGCAGGCAACAATTACTCTGCCTTGTCTTAGCCTCTGTTTAAAGAAAAAAAAAAATCTGTCATTTTCTATCCCATTTTGTTTCTCTTTTTCTATCCCACTGAACCTGTTTCACTTATTAATATTTGCAATATGCAGATATTTTGTGCATATAAAAGGAAACTTGTAGCTATTATTCATTGACTAATGCAAAAAAAAGACATTGAGAACAAGAACTTAACAGAAATCTGTGAATCCACCACAGAAAAACAACAAATAATGAAAGCTGGTGAACTCAATTAGCCAGTATACTTGAATTTGGGATAAAGCAGCTAATTCAACATACTCACCTGCTGGAAGAGCTCAGTTGAGCTAGAAGCATGACTGAAAAAAGCACATGTATGTCAGCAACCTAGCTGCAATAGGATTAAAGCCACTATTTCTTTTTAGTCTCTATCTTAAAAAAAAACAACCAAAACTCAGATCTATGAAAGGAGAAGAAAGTCATGTCCACAAAAACTTGAGTTGAATATTTTTCTGACCCCACGAAGAAGGCTTCTGTGGAGAAATCCTTGGTTATGGAACATTGAGCGAAAAATATCTTGGAAGAGAGGTTTAGATGTCACACTGTGAAACAATGCTTAGTGTGGTAGTGTTTTAGACTGTGTGGTTTGGGCTCTGGCTCTGATGAACAATTCTTTGTATAAAATGGAAAGTACTAAATGAGTTGTACTCAGGGCACTGGGTTGAAGTTGGCAGCAGGTTGTTTATGGTAATCCTCTGTTGGCCTGCTCTTAACCCAAGGAACTCTTCTTCCACTGGGGCAACAGTTTTGGACATGCTCTGTGTGGCATCTCCAGCCCCACAGACTGACAGTTGTCTCTAACAATAATAATAGGTTAAAAGTGAAAGCCAGGCTGTAGGTAAGAGCACAGAGTCAGGAAGAAATTTGGTTTGGAGGATGATTTACAATATTGTGTCCTGTGGAGTTGATTATTTCTTCCTCCCAAATATCTGGTCCTGGTCATAGCTGGAGGGCAATACTGGAGCAGGCCATGGATATGATCCAGTTTAGTGGTTCTGTAGTCCTACTGAGAATAAGCTAATTATTAACTATGAGCAACTTACTGTAATGTAGTTTTTATATTATTCCCAACTTCATAATAGTATTCATTGTACTTGAAACACTGATTTTTTTTTTAGCACTGTTCAAATGAGGCCCAGCTAAAATGCCGAGGGGCTCAACAGCATTATGAACAGAGCTTGTTGTACATTAGGGAGTTTTGTCAGATTCTTAAATTCTTAAACTGTATTGATTCACTTTACATCATGTACTCATGCTCTGAGCTCCTGAAAACTAGCTCTCCAGAAAGGAAGTTCTTTGTGGTGATAGGAATTCTTCAATCCTTCAGCATAATCAAGACTGATTTTACTGTAATACCTTTCTTACTTCTCAAAGAAGATTTTACTTCTCAAGTGATGCAACCTTCTCTTTATGTCTGTTCTCCTAATGACCCATTTACCTGTTCCTGGTGCTGCCTTCACATTGGTTCTCATCTAACCTCACTAACCTCTATTCTGTCTCCAAGTTTTTCAGGCTTAGCTGTTACATCAAAATCCAGATATTGTTATTGAGGTCTTGCAAAAATTGCAAACTGGGTATTAGAGATATTCCATATCTGAAAAGATATTTAGAGTATACATACGGAGTGTCTGTCCCCCTTATAAGCTTTAAATTTATGCATTCACCCGTTGGTTGGACCTACAGGCCTCCAAATCTGTTCTGCATGGGCTTTGGGAATTTAGTGGTATTGAGGTGAAAGAGAGACAGTCCAGGTTTCTTTCTGGATCTCAGTAAGAAAGTGTCAACAAAAAAATGTCTTAATAACTCCTTTAAGGAGAGAGAATAAGAACATGAATATAGATAACAAATAAATATTGCATCCTTTCAGATACTGGGTGCTCCACATCTCTGCAACATCAGTTGGAGTCCAGATGCCTTTTCCTCTGGTGCATTGCAAAGAGCAGACCCAACCCTGTCTGTGAGGAGAACCTCTCTCTTTTGGTTCTTCAAGGCAATACGTAATTTCTTTAAAAGAAAACAGCTGTTTTCCTAAGGGATGTTATCATGAGAACTTCTTGTCATGCTTTCAGATAAGGCAAGATGTCCCAGGCACGATAATTGGTGGTACCAAGTAGGAGCTACATGCAGGCTCCTTTGTTTCTGTCAGCTGAATGAGTTTGTCGTGCAGCCAAGGAATCTGAGCAGTACTGCACAGACCCACACACATCAAGTGAGCTGTTCTGTAGGTTGCTGACTCCCCAGAAAGTGGCCAGCTTCTCAGTTAGCACCAAAATAAAGACCTAGAGTGAGAATCAGAAAAAGACATGTTGCATTGTGGATTTTTTTTGTTGTTGTTGTTGTCCAGTTGCTCAGTAGTAAGCCCATCACTTCTCTGTGACAGCTCCCAAATCAGTAACTTTTCAGTTCCAGCTTTTCACTTGAAACTGGTAGGGGAGAACACTGAAACCTAGTCTTTTACAGGCCTACAATCACAACTGACTTTCCTGTTTCTAGGCTGCAATGTCATCTGCATTATTTAGGAGTTTCCCCATACTTCTGTGCAGGGATATTTGTGTCTGCTGCTCCCCTTTTGCTTCCCCCTGTATTTTATTTCCTGATGCTTCATGAGACTCTGAAGAGATTCTTACTTTTATCTCAGTGTTAAAATTTCTGTAGACAACAATTTAAAAAGGCAGGGAGAAAGATGGCTCAAACTGGGGAGTTCTCACTGTGTTCCTGCAAGAGTAACCATGGAGAAGTAACACTACTTGTAAATGAACGCAGAGGTTATATCCTCTGAGAGAAACTTTTGAGACTGTTTGTTTCCTTAATTTATGAAAGCACATAATGGCAGAGAAGGCCCCACTTTACTTGTAGGTGAAGAAAAGGGGATCTGAGACCATTTTAGATAAGGTGAGATCACTTATTTTCAGTAACTCAGGTAAGTAGAGGAGTATCCTTGCTACCTGACAAGGATTACACATTCTTATATTATTGAGGAGACAGTTGTGACTCCATCTTGTGAGCCTTAGCTGAAAATGCCTTTAAAGAGCAAATATGTCTGTGTTTAATGTGGTTTTCCATTGTTAGACTTGACATGCAAACAATGAAATGAGAGGAGTGTTAAATATAACTCCGTGCTTGGAATGCCATGCTTATGCAAGAAACCACACCAAACTGTGAGGGAAATAAGGAGAAAAAAATTGCAAGTGTTAGTGGGAAACAAGTGTGCTTTGGGGTTGCCAGGCAAAGCATACAGGGTAATAAAAGGGATTTTGGAAAAGGAAAAAAGGAAGAGTTGCAAATCAGAATCTATTCTCTTGTTTCCCTCACCTCTCATTTTAGGAGTAGAACAATGTAACATTCACATCTGAAATGCTTCACAGATGTTTTGCTGGTGAAATGGGATGGGCATGTGTGGAGAGTAAAATCCACATCCTATTTATGCTCTGACTGCTGTTTATTTTAAAGGCTTTCTGTGGGCTTTATGACAGCAACAACTCACCTCCAATTTAAGTTATTTTAAAAATTTTGTATAATTTTTTGCCTAATTTTTGTATAATTATTTTGCCAAATAATTTTTGCCTAATTAGGAATGGGAGTGCCCTAAATGTGCTTATTTTGCTACAGCACACAAAACCTATCACGAACACCTAACCCCTCTGCTGTATACGTAGAGGTTGTAACTTTCCCTTTTTATACAAGCGTGGTTTTGTCACCTCTGCAATTAAGGTCCTTCTAAGCAGGTACAGCCCTTTGCCATGGGAATAGTGCCTGTAGAATAGCTCTCAATGAGTCTTTTCCCAGCTATTCCCAAAGTTGTGGAGCTGCACAAGGCTTAGTGTGAGAAATGCATAGGGGAAGGTTACCTAACCCAAACTCTTCTGGATTTTCTCCATGAGACAAGTGGTAATCATTTATTGTACAGGTCTGTGTTTCAGGCTTCCATTTTAAAAAGATGTTGAGCTAAGATGTCCTTGCCATGAAGAGTCCTGATACATTTGCATATGCGCACAGAAGCCCTCTTCAATGAGGTTTTCACAGGCTACATTCAAGCTATCATGCAGCAACTCAGGCTAAGTGTGCAAGAGAAAGATGCAAAGCCATTTTTCCCGTTTCCCACTACATAAAAAGCTGTTATTCTTACCTCATTAGTATTACCTATTAGTATTACAATGAATAGCTATACCATTCTGGCTTTTAAGGAGCTTTCCTTAAATTTTTCATTTTACATATGTGCATAGAGGAACATGTCCACTGAGAAGTTTCTGAGAAGAAATCCACCAGCTGCAGAGCATTATACTGCCAACTGCTTTTAACTGTTTATTTAGCAGCATTTAATTGGTAGAAAACAACTTCTCTGATTGCACTTAACAATAATGAAACACTTACTGGATTCCCTCTAATAACATTTTAAATAGGGAAGAAACCACTGCCCACACATATTCTAATCAGAAGCTTCCATCGAGCTTAATTAAATCACATAAATGAGAGTCCTATTGTTCTTATCCTACTCAACCTCCCATTTCTTAAGTACCAGAAGAACTCCGTTTCAAGCAGTCTTCTGCAAGTTAATAAATCCATGCTGTGATGACTAGACTTTGAGAGAAGCGTCAGAGACTTTTAGAGACGCTGTCGTGGCAGTAAATTATTTTCCTCAGTGGCTGGCATAAGATGATGTGTGGTAAATTCATTTGTCTGCAGTCAATGAATGGTACTAAAACCCAATTATTCCATTCCATTTGTTTTACATTAGGACATGACTTCTGAGGAGGAGGGATGTTGTACCCCTTCCTCCTCTGAAACAGATGAGGTATGGAGAAATTTGTGAAGGAAGCAGCCATTGCACATGGGTAGTGGGTCTCTGTTTTGTTTAATTCTGTTCTCTACTTCTGTAATGTTCTAAGAGAAATAATGAGGAATTTGTTTCCTTTGAGTGGTATGTATTAGAGAAAAGGTGAAATGATATGAGGTTTTAATGGTTTCTGAAAAGCAGCTGCTATGTGGAGAAGAATAAAATGGTTAGAGCCACTTTCAGGATAGGAAGCTCTATTCCAGAGCTTCACTTTTGTGCCCTTGCAGACCTGGAATACTTTGTCTTACAGAAAAAGGGGCACAGCTAGATCCTTGTTTTGTGGAATCAGGTGTTCTGGTTAAGGTCTAATTTCTAGTAAAATTCAGAGATTTTTCTCTCTGTGACCTTTTATCTGAGCTGAGTGGGAGACATAGCCATGCACTGAGGATATTAGGGAGAGAAATTTTGTCACTGGCCTTCATACTTTTCATTTTGCATGAGTTCTCTTGTTTTCTACTCATGACTTTACCTTTCTGAGCCAAGTAATAATCTGCACAGCCCTTTGTTACTAAACAATTGTGGAAAGCCGACCTCATGATGTAAGATGTATAAAGAACAAAGAGTTGACAGCTATGCACACAACTTTAGTGCTTCATTACTACGACCAGAAAGGGTACCTAGAAATAATGAAATAATTTTCTTCTAACTTTTTCCCGGTAAAGAAGAATTATAGAGGATGGAAGAAAAACATCTAGTCTGACATTGATCATTCAATTAGAGTAGGTTGCTGGGAGCCTTCTCCAGTTTGGCTTTGATAATATGGAGAATGGAGACTCCACAGCCTCTCTAGGTAACCTGTTTCAGTCATCAACCACCCTTTCAGTAATAAAGATTCTGCTATATTTAAGCTTAATTTTGTGGGTTTCCATTTGTGCCCATTGCCTCATGTCCTGTTACTGGGCCTCACGGAACAGAGTCCAGCTCTGTCTTCTTTATTGTCTCACATCAGATACTTATATGCATTGTTGAGATACCCCTGAGTACTACCCGTTACCTCTGCTCTCCAGGCTAAACATTCTCAGGTCTCTTCTTGTATGTCAGATCACCTATGTCCTCTAACCACCTTCACAACAATTTTCTGGACTGACTCCCATCTCTCTCCTACCAGGGAGACAAAAACTGGACCCAGCCCTCCAGATGCAGACTCACCAAGGGTTGAGTAGTCTCTAAATCTGTGATGACTTGTCTCAATTTTCTTCTTGTTCATAGCATATTTCAAAATTATTTATAGGATTACTTGCTCCATCACCTTTCTGGACACTGAGGCGTGGCTGGCCAGTCTGTAGTTCCTCCCATCCTGCTGCTTGCCTTTCTTGAAGAGAGCAGTGATGGTTGCTTTCTGCCAGCCCTCAGGAACATTCCCCAAGTTGCCATGACTTTTCAAAGATAATTGAGAGTGACTTTGATATATGGGAGGAAGTATGAACACAAATCTAGCTGCTGTGGTTATGAGCTGCCTATCTGCCTGTTTGCCTGGAACTTAAATCAGCCATTTCAAACCTATTCACTTAGATATGGAAAAGACACAACTTTTATATCAGTTTTTAAGTATTAATTTGTGTCAAAACTTGAAGTCATACAGTTTGATTCTGCCTCTAAGATTGAATTCTTGCGGGTGCTGATCAGTATTGTCTTCAGTGGCATTATGAAAATGAGAATATGTTGGATGGGACCATTTATGTGATTATTGAGCTATTTATGAGCTATGATAGCTATGAGCTATTTATGTGATTATAATTATTCACTGTAGAAGTTTCAGATTCTCTGGCAACAAGCAAAACCAATTATCTATTTCTCTCTGTGCAGTTGTATAAATACAGAATATGTTCATCCTCTGTAAAAAGAGTGATGTAATGAAAATCACCATCTGTGGTATTAATGCTTAGCAGCTGGGATATTTTTGTGCATAAATAAAAGTTCATGTGCCCATCCATGATATCTGATATTTTTGATACCTGGTTCTTTCAACCAACTACACCATGGGAATCTATTTAAGAAACACAGTTGCAGCCCAGTCAACAACACATTATATTTGTAACTTTAAATGGCTGATTTTTCCCCCTAAAAGCACTACCTTGCCCCACCTGGACAGTTACAGAATTAAAAAAGAGCTCTCTTTTGCTTCTCATACAAGCTTTTAAACCCATGATACGTAATTACAAACTTATAAATTATATTTGGGAGTGTTAAGCATCTAGAACTTTAGATAATACTTCTTGTGATTAAAACATCTTAAAATCAAACCTGAAGATCTCTGGTTTGATAAGAAGCCAAAACATTTAAAATTAGTAGTATTTCAGCAGCATTTTGTTTAAACTTTATTGTGTCTCATTTCATAAGTTGTAAACTAAACATTGAAATGTTATATTCATTATGAAGTATGGCAAGTTGAACATGAGTCAGCTGTGCCCTGGTAGCCAGGAGGGCCAGCCCTGTCCTGGGGGCCATCAGGGACAGCATCACAGCTGGGCAAGGGAGGGGATTGTCCTGATCTGCTCTGAGCTGGGGTGGACTCACCTCCAGTGCTGGGGCCAGGTTTGGGTACCACAATACAAGGAAGATAGTAAACTATCAAGGAGTGTCCACAGGAGGGCCATGAGGATAGTGAAGGGCCTTGAGGGGAAGCCACATGAGAAGTGGCTGAGGTCCCTTGGTCTGTTCAGCCTGGAGGGGACTGACACCTCATTTCAGTTACAGCTTCCTCATGGTGGGAAGAGGAGGGGCAGCCACTGATCTCTGCTCTGTGCTGACCAGTGATAGGACTCATGGGAATGGCCTATGTTGTGTCAGGGGAGGTTTAGGTTATACATAAGGAGAAGATTTTCCTCCCAAAAGGTGGCTGGGCACTGGAAGAGGCTTCCAGGGAAGTGGTCACAGCACCAAGCTTGACAGAATTCAAGAAATGCTTGGGCAATCATGCCTCAGCCTCCAGACCTCATGCTTTAAATGTCTGTGTTTTACAAAATTACTTTTCTAGAATCAGTGTCATGGGATATCCAGAGTTGAAAGAGACCCACAACTCCCAGCTCTGCACAGGACAACCCAAGGATCACACTATGTGCCTGTGAGAATTGCCCAGATGCTTCTAGAACTCTCTCTCAACTACCATTAAAGTCTGAACATGCTACTCAGTTTTCACTTACTTTATCCAAAATACTTCATTTTCCTCATACTTTTGTATGAAAAACAGCTATGGGGTGCATTTCTGTGTCTTGGATTTAACATAAATAATACTAGCATAATTTTCTTGATTTCTGTTCTCTCATATTCCTTGGAGTTAACTTTTTGGTACTCTTGCTCTTTTACTTAAATTTCCATTTTATAAAATGAGCTAATAAAGGATTTATTGGAATTTCTGATACCATCCAGCCTGAGATCTTCAGAAAATTTATCAAGTTATTTTCTGAGCCCAAACAGTCATATGAATTTCTTTAAAACAGTTGATACTGTGTAAAATCTAAAGTACTGTAGGTGATTGCACAAGGATTTTCGTTATTAGACTGTGAAACTGCTCTAATAACTATTTTAAAGAAACTGTGGTTTCAAGTGTTTGAATCACCTTTTAACAAGCAAATATTAAAAAAAAAATTCTGTCAAGTGCAGCTTGTGTGCATAGTGGTCAGACTGGGCAAACTCTGCTGATAGCTTATTATCAAATTAGATAAATCTCCTGAGATCTCATGTGCAAATAGTGTACATTCAAGATGTGAACTGCTGAAATAAGGCAGTGAAGCATGGGGTATGCAAAAAGTGGAGTTTAAGCCAAAGCTCTAGTGGATGATCTGGTTTTGCCAAATCTTTTGGGCTTGCTACAGCAAAGAAGAATGGATGAATTTGAGGATAACAGTAAAGTAGGTGTCTTACAGGGATGAAAACTATGAGGGGTAAGCTGGAGGAAAACAAAAGGATCTGTTTGAATACAATGAATATGAAGGGTGCTGAAGTCACGATCCAGGCAGTATGACGTTTGATGATCTGGGTTTGAGTGTGTTGGGTAGGCAGATTGCCCCTTGCAGCCTGCAGTGAGGCAAGCCAGGATGAATGTTGCCACTGCCTATCTCCCTTCTATGTCAGACTAGTTAAAAAACTGGTGAGTTGTAGCAAAAGGCTGGATTTTCTTGTTTGGTATTCATATGCTTTTTGCTGAATACAAGTGAGTAAATTGGCCCTACTTGATCAGAGGGGTCGGACAAGACAACCCCAGAGGTACCTTCCAATCTAAACCATTTTGTAATTCTGAGAACAATGGATTTTGCAAAGTCAGAAGAAAGATGTTGAATAAGAACTCTGCATATGAGTCTGCTGAAGAATTGTAACCTTTCCTGTAATTTGAAATTTCATTTTCAGATGCTGTGTGGGAATGACTGTCCATGGTGTCTCAAGAATCACATTCTGATGTCTCTGGGATGAGACCACAGGTAATCACCATCAGCTAGTGATAAGATGGTATTTTTTTTTCTCAGTCAAAATAGATGTGTTCTAGGCAGGAACTGATGGTATATAAGATAGCAACACTGTGCAGAAAGTACTGGGTGGTTGATGTGCTGTTGATGAACTATGTAGCATAATGTCCAGGGCATCAGATTATATTATTAATGCTACACTGAAAGGAATATCAAAGGTCTTTTGTGGTTTGTGAAGTAAACTGTTTTCACATGGCAGTAAATACAAGATGGTGATGCAGGCAAATAGTAATCATGAAATGACAACAAAGAAGCTTTGAAAATGCCAGTGCATTTTTAAATGAAATGAGAAGTAATATTAGGGTGAAATTTACTCATTTCAAGAGCCCCATATTTTCTTTTTCATACAAATTAAAGCTTCGATCAAAACTGTGTCTTGCTATGAGATAAGGAGACCATTGCCCCAAATGATCAGTCACTTGTGGCTTTCTGTATTGGAAGAACCAACCCTTTTAGAGTGATGTCACCTACAGAAATGAATAGGGAGATTGCAGCTGTTAGTCTCTGCCCACATGGGACAAAGGGCATACTTTTCCCCAGGAAATGAGAGCTACCACTTATTTCTTATGCCTACTAATCAAAACCCTTTTAAGCAAAGAAAAGGAGGATAAAACACAGACATTAACATTTTCTGTCCTGCTTCTGTGGTCTAGGTAAGAATTTGATATTAGTCCAAACATTTTCTCTGAGGATTTAATGATAGAAATTTATCTGCTTTGATGGTCTCTTTCTGAGTGTTTCTGAGCACTGTCTGAATCTTCTGTTGGAAGATTCAGAGGAAACTATTTTTACTGATATTGTAAAACTCCTTTTCTAGAAATAAAAAGGAGTTATCTTTATAGTAGAGAGAGCCATTCTTTTATCCCTAAACTCTGGTGCTGGTGTTTCTGTATATGAAGCCAAAGGATTTCTTGGAACAAATTCAGGCTTGCTCCTTTGAGTCACTTTAGTGTCATTTACACAGATTTTTCCCTCTAAAGCATCAGAAGTACCTTAATTTGTGAACAAACCATTTTAAAGGTGACTATGTCTTTATCACTCAGCTATATATATATATATATTTAAGATAAAAAATAATGAGTAAAATAAACTCCTTTACTTCATTGAGACTTGAAACTCACAACTACCCAGACTTGAAACTTTCTACTGGAAAGACAAAGTATCATCACTTTACTTACCTTGGAGGCCCTTCTTGAAAGATATTTTATTTGTAAAGGAAAGAACTTTGTACTCTGGAGCTCTGGAAACATTCGCATTTTGCCGCTTAATGTCTAAACTCCCCAATCAGTGTTTTAAAATGCCTAAAAATGTTTGAAGTGCATTTTGAGAAGGAATCATGGGAAGTTATTTGAATATGCTAATTATCCAGGAGCTAGATTAATAGTCACTTTTGCAAGGATGGTTTCTTACTAAGGTGCTGTTCTTTTTCGTATGCCTTAAGTGGACCACATATGCTACATACTTTCTCTATATAGTAACAAGTCTCTTATTTTCTTCTCTTTTTTTCCCCCCAATGTTGACTCAAAACACTAATAATCTTTCTTACTACAGAAAGGATAGCCACTTCCTAGGTCTTGTTTCACTTGCAAGTATTCCAGAGCAAACAAAATATTCCTGTGGATACAAAAAAAGTCAGCAGCTCACTGGACTAGAGAGCTTCTTGCATTCTCCCTACCCCTCCGTACAGCACAGCTCCTCCTTTGTATCAGTCTGCCAACCTTCCTTCTGTACCTACTCTCCTTGGGTCACCTTGCCTGTGACTTGTTCTAAAGCTCTCAGCTACTCATAAACCATTTTGTATCTTTGTATCACCTGCTAGTACAGGAAGGGAACCAGGCTTCTGCTGTAGGTACTGAGAAAAAGTGACTGAACCTGTTCAAGAGGTGTTGCCACCTGGTTCCGTCACAGAGATTTGAGCTGATGGGGGCAGGACCTTGAATCCACTTAACCTGCCTTTCTGGGCCAGTGTATGCCTTCTGAGTAGGCACAGGTCTGCCAGACATCAGATTCTTGTCCAGAACATTACTTGTCAAAGATACAAAATCCAGGTAGAGATGGCTCTGAAGCAGTCCTGCTGGAAAATAAAAGAGAAACTGCAATAAAACCCAGTAGGTGCATTTAGTAAGATAGTTTCAAACAATGGCCAAGCCATACTATTTCTGGTATGTTGGTCTATGTGCCTCCTTAAGTGCTTAGTTTCTTAACAGTGGCAGATGCTTAATGTTTGCTTGTTAAAACTAGAAAATCAACTGTGTAGCTATACCAAGTACACTGCTCATGCCTGTTCTTGTTGGAAAGCTTATTTCTTTCTGTTTGGCTGGCTGCTTACCTCAAGGTAAAGGAAGCCATCAGTATTAAATGCAATGACTGGCATCACTGCTTGGTTTCTATAACTGCTTTTACAGCAGACAAGAAACCAAGGGAGGAAAAGTGCTTTGGCACATGGTTTGATCAGTGTTTTGAGCTCTTAGTTATGCTCTGTGCTTAAATCTGGAAGTTTGCCTTGAGACAGTGAGTAAAACTCTCTGCGTATTAAAAGGTAATATTAAGCAATACTTCTGTTTACTAAAGAAGAATCCTATGGAAGAAAATAAGGCAAGAAGTTCAGTACCTCTTGTCTGCTTCCCTTTTTTGTTTTCTCACTTTTTTACTGTGTGTGGTCAGACAGTGAGGGTAAAGCACTGATGCTTCTTCTGATGAATACCTACGTGGCATTTTTTACTGTGTAAGCACTCCAAGCATCGTGATCCCTGGGCGTGCTGGTGTAACACCAAAATTTGGAAACCTTCTTCCATTGAAAGAATTGTCATTTCTTAGGCTAAAGGAGATCTTGCCTCATCCTGATAGTTGTATCCAGAGCAGAGTGGCCCCAGGTGGAATCTTTTACACCAGGTATGCCTTTTAGCAGTGGACTCTTCTCCCCTGATGAGGGGAATATTTCCAGATTTTCATGATGGTTCGCAATATCTTATATCTCCTGATAAAGGGCAGGAGAGGGAGTCGGGAGAAGGAGGAAAAGGTCAAATAACAATTTCTTGTGAGATGGAAATATTGTTTCTTTAATTTATCAGCTCTCATTGGCTGCTAAATCTTGTGATTAATCAAAAAACCAAACTTTTATTAGAGCATTTTGTCAGCATGCTCAGAAAGCAGAATAAGAGATACAAGGGCTACTGGAAAAGGCAGGGAGCTATCAGGAAAATATTTACATTTAGGGGCGGTGATTTTAACTGATAAGGAACGCAGCAACTACTGAACCTTCAGACACTGTTTATGTGCCAGCTGTCCTCTTTTTTCCCCTCTCTTGGATGGTTGGCTGATGGTGCTGTGGAAGCTGCTGTGGTGCCTGCTTTGAAAGAAGAGCCACCTAAGGTTTTCTCAATGCATCCTTTGTGAACACAGTGACTTGGGTATGTCACTGTCATGTAGTAAGTACATATATGTACTCATCTTGTTTGACCTCTTCAGTTTCCTGTGTTTTTAATCCATCCTGTTGTGTTGGATCTCAGTCCAAACCAACAGTGACTAATAAATATTTATACAAATACGTGTTAATTTATTTCTTGGCAGAATGCTTTCTGGTCTTTTTAGCCAACATTTAAGGTGTGAGAACACCATCTCATCAGTTTTGGGGATTTTTAGATGCATGATTTTTATTTGACTGATATGTCTATAAAGCTATTATCTTTCTTACATCTGACTAATTGGATCAGCTCTACTACAGCAAAAATTGCTTTTTTTCAGATAAGACAAAATTCTCAACAATTCCTTTGCTAAAGAACTTTTTCACTTCCTCAAAGAATTTGTGCAAAGTAGGAGCTATGCTTCAAGAAGCAGGAAGCAGGTAATTTTAATTCTAGTAGGACACCCACAATCCCTTTCCAACCACAGGGTAATTTTCATCTAGTTTAGTTAGGTTTTGGATAAACTTCTCTCTCTTATCTGTCATCTAGAAAAATGCAGAGCATGCTGAATCTCATGCAAGTGACAAAAGTACCTCCACCATCCTTAATGAACAGTGTGGATCTGGGAGCAAAATGCTCTTCCATTGCCATTAAGGCATTCCTGTCTTTAATCTTTACACTTACTATTCAGGAGCTATTGATTATACTTACTATTCAAGAAATTTCCACAGCTGTCAAATGGGCCTTAAAACAACCAGAAATGCCCTCTAGGATGTATGACTTAGTGTAAGAGAAAGATTAAGGGCTGGATACATCAGTTATCTCATCTAAATGTAATTCAAATTTCAGAGACGAGTTTCCTATACAGTTCACAGAGAGAGTTGTCTAAAAAAGAGGAGAATGAATTTTGAACTCCTTTACTATATACCTGAAACAGACAGCCTGGATAGCACTTCTAATGCAGTTTAGTATCCAAATGTTGCCTGCCTCCAGAAGAGCTTGAAGATTGTTCTAGTATACAAAGCTGACTATCTGTCACTTAGTGGAAGCTGTGGTAGTGAACTTCCAAATTTTAATGGCCATTTTATTTTTCATCCTGCTAAAAAACCCTTGATGTTTGTCTTCAGCTTCTGTTGCTCAGAGTGAGTTTGCAGTGGTTTTTAGAAAAATTACTCTGTCATCACTCCATTCCATGCGGGTCATGCCAGGTCTGCATTACAATTGTGTCCAAGCTGAAACTAGAAGTACAGTTCAACTGAATTATGTTGCTTTGAAAAAAAGTTTTGTGGATTTTGCTTAGTCTTTTCTTCTGCTACCTCTCTTTTGATGTCCCTCAACTCATCTGCCATCAGCTGGACTCATGGCTCCTAAGATCTATAAAAATGATGATGATAATATTGAATTTTAACATCCAATAGCATCTTCCACATGTTGCTTTGCTCGTATCTAAAACCTGGAGTGCATTTTTGAAGCATGGTTAATGGAATGCTGGAAGATTTGACCGAGAGTACTGTTTGTTTTATCCCTTTGTTAAGTTCTAGAATCCAATTAGACATTGTGCGTCTGCAAAATAATTACAGAGTGAATGCTGTTAACTGGAATACTTCACATGATGCAATTCTTCTCCTCCCCCCCCCCCCGCCAAATGTTGTGCAGATGTTCTAAAAGAGCACTGAGCTGTGTAGGAACATGGAGATTAGCTTATGCCAAAACACAGTCAGACACAGCTGTAGTAGAGAAAGATGGGCTTAGAACTAAGACTTAAAGACTTACCTTTTACTGCTAGATTATATTTTGCTGTGCTTTCATTAATGAGATATTTCAACACATAAATATCTGAGGACTCTGGTCTAAGTTAATTGCAAATTAATTCATTAAATCCTAGACATTTTGGGAAAAAATCCCCCAAAATCGAACCTGAAGAAATAAAAAACCCAAGCTCAAAGTTTAATGCAATACTGCAGATATGTAGCAGAAGATCCTGGGCAGCACAATAGAGCCAAAATATAGCCAGTGCTGTAAATGCTGAAAAGGTCTCTTTGTTTTAAGGCTCATAAACTGCAGACAGAACTTGGTATGTTTGTCCTGGCTTTTGGTCCAGGCAGTTGTTTGCAAACCATGTCTCTGCAGTCAGAGCAGATGTGGCAGTAAAGCTGAAACGCAGCAGACCTTGCTCTATTCTTCTTTCCCACTCTTTGTAACAGAGAGGCAGAGGATTTGGCCCGGGAAAAGTACTTCAAAGATTGGACCACATGCTGAGAGAGGAAACACTGAAGGTATTGGATGGACAGTACTGGACTTTAGTTATTCTCACTGCCAATCCTGTTGTATTCCTTTTAAACCAATTGGGTTGTAGGTTCCATGGCAATAATTGTTGTTTTCGGGAAAGAGAAAATTCTCAGGACTTCACAATGGCAGACAAGTCTAGAGATTATCTCTGGGAGGGGCAGAGAGTATTAGACAGCCACATCTTGAGTGTCATAAAATTTCTTAATAACAAAAGGAAGCTGAGTGGAGGTTGTTGTAACCAGGATAATTACTGGTTCTGAGCCTGGAGATAAGATGGGACTAAAAAGATACAAGGAAAGGGGAAAAGTAGTGTTTCAGTATTTCTTAGGTTTTGGTATGTCTCATCCATGCCCTCCCTGAGAGAGATCAAGGCAAACCTACCCCCCTGCTCTGGCTGACTTGTAAACTCATCACAGATGTTTGGCAGGAACAGAGGCATTATACTTTCTGAGGATACTGTTTTCCATGCCAGGAATCAACTTCAAGCAGTTTTGCTTACATGGGGTGTTTTTATTTTATAACCTTTTACATCTTGTGCTGTTGTGAGTTTTTTGTTTTTGATATGCATAACAGCCAATGGTAGCTGCAATTTTCTTGACCTTTCCCTGTGAAGATACCTAAGCTCCAATATGAGGACATCTGGAGAAATTCAGGGATCAGCTGGAATTTCATACAACATGCTGATGCATGTTGCTGAGCTTCTGATGGAAGTGTGACTGCTCCTGAAATAATGATGATAAGTTCTTTACACAGAATCATGTTGTGACTCAGATTCACTTTCAGGTAAATAAACTAAAACTGGTTGAAATGTAAAAGGACAGCAGAAACTCATATGTTCAATTTTTCTTGGTCTTATATTTTGGTCTCTTTGCAGTAGCCTTTATTAGGTTGTTTTAGGTCAAGCATCTTTTCAAATAATTATCTCATCTGACTGATGATTACAAAGAATTTTAGTAGTCATCCCAGTTAAGCAAGAAGTACGTGAATGAAATGGATACATTCATCTGAAAACACTTGAGTTTCACAGTGTGGTTTTTTTAATGTGGTTTTTCTGGTACTTTCTGCTGTGGAGTTTCCTCCGTGGGAAATATTTCCATGCTCTCTGGAAAACATATTCCAGCTTCCTCTTTAAACCAGAAGACTATGTATGTGAAACCAAATCCTTATTATTTTGATTATTTTTTTTTTCTTTTTATTCACTTACGGTAATAATGCCTTCTGGGTGATATGTGCTATGTGAACTAGACGTTTCCTGATATGGACTGAACATTACACTTGTATATGTCAAACATGAAGTTATTCTATGGTGTCCCATTTCTCCTGAAAAATAAATAACACTCAGTAAAGATTTCTAGTAGAATTGGCAAGTAATTCAAATCCATACCATTTGCTCAGAGTTATTACTTTCTTCCTTTCCTCCCCTCTCCTTGTGAAAAGCAGTCCTCAAGGATCTGTCTGAGAAAATACTGATTTGTGGTGCTATGCAGAAGGCTGCTTAAACTTACAGCAATCACCAGATTAGCGTCATAAGATGAAGGAGTTCATTTGGTATGCTCCTCACTTGCCTCTCGATGATTAATATAACTATTCAATAATCTTGATGATTACTGGCTAATTATATTAATTATATCCAGTGGAGTGGAATAATCACCTGAGATACAGGTCACTCCATTTCCCTTTGTGTGTGTCCTTAGGAAGCATCTATTTAAATGGCTTGCAGAGAAACTGATTTTCTGTAGAAAAATACCATTAAGTATTTTTTTCCCCCAGAAATGCCTGTAAGCCTCAAGAATGGAGCATGGCAAATTGGAAGAATGGGCTTTTTTTCCTCTCCACATGGACATTCTATAAACAAAGTTTTTATCTGTTGGTGTGCCATCTGTGGGTAATATTCTTGCTACATTCTGCTGAGATACAGGTACTTTTAAATCTGTCATTTTAATTTATAGCTGATCTAATCCATCAGTTTATTTTTAAGGAGAATAAGTTATCAAGAGGACTGGAAATTTGATAATGTTGCTTTATTGTCTTCTTGTTTACCTATATATATGACAAAATATATCATGTTCAAAAATGTAAACATAACCACATTGAAAAAAAGACAACTTTGAGAATACTGGCTTCATTTCAAGATGTTTGCAGCTGAATATTTTCTTAATTTGTTGTCTTTCCCAATTATTTATTTATTTGCAGTGAGTTGCCATATTTTTAGAACTCTTCATAAACAGGAGGACTGGAGTGTTGGTGCTGAATGAGAATGGCCCCTTCACTTCCATTCATAAAATTCAATAACTCTACTGCAGTTTTAAGTAAAAAATTTTTTTGTATCTTCTTTCCACTGCTCATTGTATGACTGGGAAATCAGTGTTTCATATGATAAGGATTTCTTAGAACTCTTCTTCTTCAAAGGAAATAATGAGTGCTGTTGCTAGCTGTAGCATTATCAGCATGGTAGTGCGGTTATAGCTTGATGCTTCCTACTGAGAAATCTCCTTTTTGGTTTCTGGAGGATTCTGTTGAGGAACATAAAATTTCCCCTTGCAAGCATGGTGTGAGACCTCCCCAGGTTTTGTGGAAGGTGAAGAAAGATCCATCAGGGTCTGAACCTGTTCTGAATACTGTTTACAAATGTGAAATACTAATGCCTTTTTTTTGCTTTGCAAACCTGTTGAGTTTCCTAATTCCACTTGTGCTTTGGAGTATCCTATTTTTCAGCACTGATGAAACTAAAGATTGTACCTTTATGGCCCTCAATCCTCATTTTATGTCCTAATGTGTTTACAGAAAGAAAGACCAAACCATGAACAAGAATATTAGATTTTCTCTTCTAGACAAAAGCCATTTGAAGAGACCTCAGGAAAAATCTGTTGCATTTTACTGCTTACTGCTGTGATTCTCCATCTCTTCTTTCTTCCCAGGCCTTCCCAACAACTTCTTTTTTTGTGTGTTGTACTTGGAAGGCTGTGGTGGTGGACATAATGACATTGTCTCTGGCAAATAATTTTACCCAACCTCCATGAAACGTTACATCACCATGCTTTGAATCTCTAAATGCCTAGAGTGAATGCATTTGCAGATTTCTCCACGGTTATTGAAAAGGAAACTCCTTATGGGTATGATTGGTCAGGTCATGGTCCCATGGGATAACCCATAGGATTTTCATATCTGCCTACATGTTATATATATATTTTTTTGTTTTTCTTTTTTTAGGACTGGCCACCAAATCAGAAAAGGAAACTTGTAGAGAAGTTTCCAGGAAGATTTTTGCAGATTTGTTTGCAAGTCAAACTTCAAGTTCTTTCTTTCCTTTGAAAATGCTGCAATTACAGCTGGGGGGATTGTTTGTATGTGCACATTTGTAAACTCCATTCAAAGGGACTTGTAATGATAAAATTAAAAAGTTGGTCAGAAGCAGAATTAGCTGGGTCCAAAGCTCATTAGCAGAAGTTTTACTAAAACCAGCTGCGTGTAATATTGATATGAGACAGAACAGAAAGGCTTGTTCACAGCAGGCAAAGTTTCACTGCTTAATAATGACTACTTTGGATTCAGTCCAGTGAATAGTTTAACTTTATAAATAATGCAATCTTGCAACAATTTCCTTTCTCAAGATTTGCTCTCCTTAATGATTTCAAACCTACCCTGTCCCATGCTATTACACTGCTTTAAATGGCTGTGAATTGCTGGTAGTTATGTGGACGTTTTTCTGCTCCCTCTTTCAAACTGACCCTTCAGTTAAAAGTAAATTATCTAAAGAGAAAAGAAAAAAAGGGTCATACTGTCTCTGCATGACCTGTTCTACTGGAGACAACCACAAAATGAGACTTCTTTTTAGCTCTAGAATCACTTTATTCATTTCTCTTGGGGATTACTTATTTAACTGGAATGACTTATTTCAGTATCTTTCAATGCCAGGGGACTAAGCATTTCTATTTCATGCAGTCAAGAGAGTGGAGAAGGTGTGGAGATGACTGGCTTCACATCTCCACTAGTTAAGAAAGACAGGTTCTGGATGTGCACCTTCATGTTAGGTATTGCCCATAAGAAGGTCTCCCTATCTGTGAAGTTTTGGACTTGCTGTAAAAAGAGGAAGTCTTTTTCTCTGGTCATACTTGGTCTTCTCTGTACGAAACATTTACCATATCCTCATAGCACATGGTTGCAAACCAGGAATCATAACCCTGCAGTTCCTTAGGGTTTTAGAAAAGGTGTTGACTCTGCATTTTGGGTTTGAATCTGTGTGGTTTGTATAGCATGAATACAAATGTTTCTATGTGTGAAGGATGAAAAGTGAATTAATGCAGAGGGGAGCTGAAGTTTCACCAAGGGTTGAGTTATCTCAGAGTTCATGTTTGTGTGTGTGCATGTGCGTATGTTTGACTTTTGGTTTTGTACTTTCATTTGCTTACAGGTGGCTAAAAAGTAATCAGATATCAGCTCCCTCTGACTCCTACACCATAAAAATGTATCTTGACTCATATTTTCTGTATTTTGAATTCATTCTGCGTAATTTCTATTCACTTGTATAAATAAAGCTGCTAACAAATATTAAATTTTTGAAAGTATTGAAAGGAAGGAATAGAAACTTAATGGCTGTGGCAGACTGTACCATCTGTCATTCACTGAACCTGGACACAAGGATTTGAAGACTTGAGGCAGTAGAACAAAGTTTCAAAAGTGCTGGAAAGTTACTTGCTGCAGCAACATCCATCTGGAGTCAGTGGTGAGGTTAGAGACCTAAACTCTTCAGGAGGATAGGCAATGGGCTATGGATTTATTCTGTATCATTGCCAGCTGTGTGGAAATACAGTGGAAATAGGGGCTGCATCAGGTCTGCCAGCTTTCCTGATTTTATTGCAGGGCTTTCTGCTGTTTCCCTTACTCCATCTCAACAGATGTAGTCCTATGATTGCACAAGAATTTTGGCCTTTATTTAGTAAGAAAGAATTTCTATACCCCTGATTAGGGAGGTAAAGCATGGGGAAGCATGAGAAAGTGAGACTACGATTCATATGGATGAGATACTCAGAGTTACATAAGAAATTTGTTTTCGTTTTTGTTTTTTTCTCCTACTACTCCCAATTTTGGAAGCTTCCTCAAGATTTTCTCACTTAGAATGTAAAGCCAGTTTAAAAATTGCATTTTTACTCTAGTTTCAGCCTATATTCCTAAATAATTGTAACACAAATTCTATCATCTACCTTACAAGTTTAATTTAAAAGTTCTTAATCTGATTAATTCTTTAGATAGCACATCCAAAATAAAGCTTTGAGTTTTTTTCTCCCCTGACTATCCTAATTTGAAATTACCACATACACTGTCTATTTTCTATCATGCTCTGTCTTGTTGCGGAGATAGAATCAAATTTAATTGCAAATTAACTCTTTGTTTTTTGTCCTCTCTGTAGAATCCACAATAGAAATGACAGGAAATAAGAATTTAACTGAAATAACAAAGTTAAATCAAGTAGTTTTGCTGTTTGTTTGAGTTAGAGCAGTAGAAAGTGTGAGGAAAAAAACCCTCACAAATCACCATGGAAGAACTCTTGATGCTTTTTATAACTTCATTGTTCTCTATGATTTACATTCTTTAGATGCTGAATTCAGAAATACAAATGATGAAAGACAGATTTTATCTTGAATACCAACACAAACAATTTCACTGTCTTTTTAGAGTAAATCTTTCCTTTTAAAGACACATAGATAACCTCTTAATATCAAAGAAACAATCTCACATCTAATTGGAAAGATTTTATGCTTGTGATCTATTTACAGAAAAATGCAACA
Source organism: Cinclus cinclus (assembly GCF_963662255.1). Lineage (NCBI taxonomy): Eukaryota > Metazoa > Chordata > Aves > Passeriformes > Cinclidae > Cinclus > Cinclus cinclus. The sequence continues at coordinate 100,154,999 of NC_085046.1, forward strand.
TTATTTCACAGTCAGTGCCTCTTTTTTTGCACCATCTTTCCCATCTCATTCCATCCCCGCCTATTGCATCCCACCCTATCCCTTAATGAAGCATTATGGAATTTCAAAAAAAGGCAAAACATTCTAAAGCTGAAATCCAGCACATTAAATTCACCAGTTCTAATAAGTGATGTATAAAATTTGTTGAAAACAGTCCTTAAAAAATAATTTTTTAAAAATTCATTCCATGAATAATTTGTTTGCAGCTTTTAATCTTTGTTTTTCCCGTATTAACTTTGGGCTCATATATTATTTCTCAGATGTACACACATGATTCTTGTAATGTTTTATTGATTTGCAGAAAGCTACAGAAGTATATAATCATGTCTATTTGGGCCAGAAATTCCTAAAACAATTGTCGTAGGCATATCCTGAAAACCCAGTATACAAAAACACAGTCTGCAAGTGATTACCAGAGATGATTGCAAGCAATACAAAGGTTATTTTGACATATCTTCATATCTCATTTCTGTCTCTCTGAGACACTCAGAATTACAGCAGTAATTCTCTGAAGAGGAAGAGTGCTGATAGCACTTTTGGGAGGACCGTCCCTGTAGTTTGCTATCAGGGAGATGACCACCAGCTCTTGCTGTTACAGACCACAGGGAAATACAGTCTATGGAACAAGTGCTAGAACATACATCCAACCATACCTTTTTTATAATACATTTCTTCTGTGCCTCTTAATAGATTCTTAGATTCTGGAAGAATGTGGCAGGTTGACTGTTGTCCATCAAAGACATGTGTCTGATTCTTAGAGTAGAGAATAGTTCAGGATAAAAGCATGTTGCAGAAACTTGGTGTAGATTATGGTGCAAAATATGACCACTGGCAGCGGTGAGGTTCCTTGCTTCTCTTGTTAATTCACATAATAGGAGCACTATCCACAGAATCCACCTTTCTCTGAACCTCATAAGCAAACATATTTTTTGGATGAAAACAGTTAAAACCAGAGTTGGAGATCTCACAAATCAAGTTCAAAGCCACTCATGTAAATTCCAACATATTTCTTCTTGTAGTGGGGTCAGAAACTCTAAAGAGGTTCCTCCTGAAACATGTGTGTGTCAGCAAAATGCATGGAAAATCACTTATTTTCCCTGTTAAACATTTGCAAACTTGCTTAAAAGACCACACAGAATTATTTACTGATGTACTCCAGATTCAGTTCTACTCTAACACATAAATAAGTTGACCGGCTTTCAAGCAGACAGATGTTGCAAATAATGAGCACAGGGGCTTAAAGAAATCACACCTTCAAGTTCTTTTGTATAATCATGAGGACAAGAAATGCATTCTTATTTTCATAATAATAAAAAAAATAATTATAAAAAGTTAAGTACCATTTATACTCACAAGTGTCTATGCATTTGTTATTTAGGAAAGAAATGCCCAGCATCAGAATGTAGCTTACCTCAACAGGCTTGCCCCACAATTTTTAAAATGGCACTTCCTTCAAGTAAATACCACAGTATTTACAAAGGCAGCCCAAGGCCATATTGAAGTCTCATTGAGTGTGATATCAATCTCAGAGAAAACCATTAATCAAATTTAGCCTTATCCCTATTTTCTGTTTCGTTCATGAAAATGAATGGTTGAATTTTCCATAAAACCATGGAACTGCTCTTTGATTTCAGGAGTTTTGGCTGGGGGGCTTTCATGAATTGTGCTGCAATGTCTTTTGCAACCTTAAGCCTGGGAGAAACAAAGAGGAAAAAAATCTTCTAACAGGTTATATCTCTTCTAGTATGAGGCTCACTGAATGAAAAGAATCTCAGTTTTATCAATTCAGTTCTGAGGTGCTTTTGCACTATGAATATGTGCAGATGAAATCTGAAAGCAGTTACAACAGTATTTATCAAAATAATTCCTACAAGTTTATAGAGGTCTATTTTTAATTAACCAGAAATTAACTCTTTCAGAAGTGATTAGGAAATGGAATGAGAGATATCTTCATGTTTAACTCAAAATTAGAATTAAGAATGAATGTAAATATCTTGAGAGTCAAAAATATTTGGCTAATGAAATGCAAGATGTATACAAATATTAGATGAGATTAATTTGAAATTTGCAGGTCACTTTTTCAGTAGCAAGAGTTTGAATTCTACAAATAAGAAAGAAACAGTGGTGAAAGAAATTATCTACTGTTTGCTTCAGAAAACTGGCAGCTCTTACCCTTGTTATTTTAATGAAACTTCAGGAGGATAAGAACAATTTCACTTTCTTTTAAAAAGTTGTTTCATTTTCTTCCTTAGTACAAGCTTCATGAATTTCTATATCATTCAGACATGAAAAAAGAATGTTAAGTTATTCCTTAAAGGGCACCGAAGACTTCGTAATATATTCTGATGAAGGAATTGTTTTAACACTTGTTCAGTGTTTTCTTTGTCCTTGCCCCTTGTTGCAGTAATTGTCTGGGTATGTTTGTAAGACACAAGTAGTAAGGGCTGTTATCTGAATTTTAGCCCTTGCACAGTGTTGATAAGGGGGGATAACAATGTCCACACCTAGGGGTGGGTCTTGGCTTGTACCAAGACAAAAAAAGCACTTCTGAGCAGGGTCTGATGGAAGTGAAAGTTTGCTGCAGTTTACCTGTGTGGATTAGTGGATTGTAAACCAGTAATAATTTTAGGTCTGGCTGGAACTCACCCATTTTATAAGGAGAAAATATCTTATGAATACTGAGGGCTCCTACACCTCAGCAGCAGATACAATCTTTCATAGATAAAGGAATTTCCTGGGAAATTATCTTAAGGACCATTGAAACAAATAATTCTGGATCTGTGTCCAGACATCCACAGAGAAATAGTGCCTTTGGACGTGCTCTGCTGGACTGTGCCCGTCTATTTGCAGGGATCCCAGTACCTGGTTAACAGTTTGCTCACAGGTAGAACCAGAGAAGAGTTTAGGGACATTGCAACAGAAGGTGTAGGCACAGACTTACTGCCTATACCATTAAAAGAGGTGTGGTATCACAGCAGGAGTTGATGCAGAAAAGGCTGAATTTTTTACTCATCTCCTTGCAAATTTTAGTAAGATATGTCCAGAAAAATGGTTATTAAAGTATTGAATTCCTGCTCTACAAGCTCTTTCACAGAAACATTGTTTTGTAATTTGCTCACATTTTATTTTTCCTCAGAAATTGATGGGAGACATGACAACCAGCATTAGAACTAACTTGCAACACAAAAAAATAAAATGACTATTCACTATTATTTAGATAAATAATTTGAATGTGATGACCAGTGTCTGGAGAAAATATTTCAAGAGTTTCCATCTGTATTTGGGTGACTAAGCCAGTGAAAGTCACCAGCACTGTGGATATAGCTTTGGGATTTAAGCATGACTTTTCAATGTTAACAAGGAGTAGGGAAGACTGGAATCTGTACTGATGCATAGCTGGCAGAAAATATATTTATCCTGATGTCATCCAGGATTGAACTAGTCTTAAAAGTTGTTCTCATATGAAGACTGGGAATCATGCTCTGGGTGCTATGAGACTCTAATGCATCACATACTTTCTCTCTTACTGCAGTGCTTTCAGCACCACTTAAGATTGCACTTAGAAGCCAGACCAAACAGACTCCACAAAAATTAACTATTCTCATCAATGAATGTTCTCTTCCCAATGTTTTTGAAATAAGAGTTTTCTTCCTTTCAGTAGCCTTTCCCCAAGCAATAATTATCATCCTAATTGGTTGTAATTTATACCCTTATTATTAGGAAATCCAGGGAATGAAAACTAAGAGACAACCACAAGATCTGCTGAATCTGAGTCCCACATGTAATTGCTTGTGCATATCTGCAGAGCTTTCCTTACACACTTTCCCTCCCTGAAGCAGATATCAAGGATTTAGCTTTAAAAGAGCTAAGTCTGTGAGTAGTAGGTGCACCAGAGAAGAATTCAAAATGTTTACTGCTTGTCACCATAAGTAATACTTATGATGATAAAAACGTCCTTCTGATGAATTTGTTCTGCCTTGAACAAAAAGAAAACTCTATAAGAGTTGCCAAATTGCAACTCCCTTTCATGAAGAATATGTTTCCAGGAGCTTTCCAGAAATATTAAGAAGTTTGAAGATAAGACCGTTACTGGAGAAGAGATAACTATGTAATTATTAAGAAACAATTGCCAGTCACTGCTGCTCCAAAAGAAATTGGATTATTCTGAAAGGAGTTATTAAGAAAGGGTGTGGAAGATCTTTCTAAAATATCAGAAAATGAGAAAATATATGTTAAGATGGTATGATGACAAAGGGATCAATGAGGCAGATGTGGGAGATGATTCGATCAAAAGAATAACATTTTTAATTCACATTTTTAATGTGAAAAATCCACAGCTTCCATATATAATCTGCAAGTTTGACAGTGGGCGTTTGCATGTGTACTCATATAGGAAAACGATAAAATTTTGTAAAATATGACACTTCACGTTCACATACCAAAAAGTATTGTAGCCAAGAACATTCTTGATTTCAATGACAAGAGCTCAGTTAGATGTGAACTGGAGTAGCCTGACTGTCTTCCAAGGAGATCCATGGTTGTACCCCTGATAATCTGTTGCACACATCATGGGATCAAAGGTGACCATCTGCATTTTTTCTTCTGGCTCATATCTTGTTTACACTGTTCAGAGCACTAATATTTTACTTTCTCTTTAGGCACTTCCACTTAATGATTGGCTTTCCTTTCCCATACCTAACTGATATTTAAGCTATTAGCAAAATATTTGAACCATGATTATAAGCCATTAACTTCCTATGATGAAGATGTATATAAGAGAACGCATTATCTTATTAGATAAAAGAATTATCAGGTACTGCATAAATTTCCCTTCAACCAGTAGATTACACCTAGAGTGCTCTGAACTTCTGGCCCTGTCGTGTTTGATTAGCAGGCAGCACTTGGTTTGTTCAGATTCATCATGTTGTTTCTGGAGGAGTTTGACATCAGGAAGACAGCCTGTAGAATTATTTGGAATTTACAATAAAGATCATTAATAATGATTCTTTTTAAAACACTGGTCCAGTTATAAGCTAGCTGGGTCATTGTTGATGCTGTCTGTCTTTCAGGCTGTTATTGCCCACTGTGATTTTACAAGATTTTATAAGATGTGGGTGTAAGATTTTGCCTTTGGGCCAAAAGTGAGAGTCTGCATAACAAACTTGTTTCCTTGTGCCTTACTGTAACTATGGAGACTGGGAAATGAAAGAGCTATCTTCAAGGACTTCTGAGCAGAAGAAGGGTCATGGCTGGAGAAAAAAGGCCAAACAACTCTGCACTCAATAAACTGAAGCAGGAAACCGCAGCATGACTAATTTCTTATGTGTAATGTATCATCGGAGCTCTCCCGTTACAGTTCACTGGTGGAAATGAAGTTCATCTTTCTCTGGCTTCCAGGAAACTGCTGAGAGAAAACTCCTTTAGGCAAACCACAGCTCCAGTGCTGGGTGTTTTGCAAGCAGAAGGGCAATGATGATACCTGACTGCTCTTAGATCCAGACTGATGCTTAGCATTATCTTCTCACTGACTGAAGTTTCAGGTTCTCTTCAAAGCACCTTCGCTTGGTGAGAACTTTGGAATCCTGGTATCCAAAGCTTCAATGTGGAAGCACTCGTATTGGATCAACTCTTTTCTTCTTATTCTCCACAATAATAAGGTGAACAGCAAGAAGAACAGCTCTGATAATGAAAATAAGCTTGCATAACAATTGGCTGTTAAAACAGGTCTTGAAAGCAAACCAACTTAGATTCTGTTCCTATTTCGATTTAATAACTCTCTTTGTGGAACTGTGATATGGGACTCTTACTGAACTTCACAACAAAAACAAATGATTCTGTTTTCAATTTTCCTGCAGGATTTTAGATTGAGGATAAAAAGCACCAAGTATGTATTGAGAGTGCCCAGTGATTTGGGGAGATAAAACAGGGAGTAGAGACACACACACACACACACACACACACACACACACACACACACACACGGGCAGTGCTGACCTAGAGCCATTTTGCTTTTTTGTTCTGAAACAAAATGTCTGCTACAGAAGACTCCTGTCCTGAAATATTAAACCATAGAGCTACAGGGTGTATTTTAAAACTGTTTTTTGTTTTCATAAAAAGCTACATTAATAATATCTTGGCATGGTACTGAGCACCATCAATTGTGTAAAATTCTCTTGCCTGCTGTTCTGTTCTATCATTAATAATACATCCTAAGATGGGAGTGAGAACAGAGTCTTGCAATGCTAGCTGATAAGATAGCAGAAAATGCTTCTTTCATTCCAACTAAGATGATTAAAATAAGGAGGAATCTTTCAGACTGTAGGTGACATTCAAAGCTGAACTCGGAGTATCTAACCCTGCTCAAAGTTGTGGAACTTCTCTGCCTGGGAGGAAACAAAAGTTGGAACTAAGATTAAAAAAAAAAGAAAAAGAAAAAAAAAAAGAAAAGAAAAAACTCTACCCTGGAGTCAGTTATATTCCACAAGCCCTAAGTTTAGCCTTGAAAATATCAGCATGATTTTCTCTATGCTCCAGTGATCAGTCAGTGTACCGTAAATTTAGCCTGTGCAATTGAAAAAAAAATTTTTTAAATGTATTTTTTCTCCTCAGTTTTTGAAGACTTTATCCTTCCAATCTCCTGAAAATATTGCCTTTATCCTGATCTGAAAATTTAAGAAAAAAAGTTCCTAGAAATCCTATTGTTCTTCCAGGCATGTTTTCTTGAGAATGGTGCCTATAAAAACAATGGTGATGTGCTCTTTCTTAGGAAGTTGGTCAAGAACTCCAAATCTGAGACCCTGAACAAGATCACAGATTTCATGCTCTCCAAATCAATCATCTTGGAAATCTGTTTTTCATTCAAATTTATGTTGTTCAGATGTAGCATTAGACTATTTTTCTGTTTTTCTGCAGTGAAAATGTATGTGGGTTTTGCTAATGAAGAAACTTGTTGGTTTCTTACTCTTATTCTGCTTGGGTCTTGCAGAGAGCAGTTCAGGGAGGACTGGAATGCTATTTTTCATGTTATTGTAACAGAGAGGAGGCAGCTGACAATCTCAAATGCTGGATCTGTCCCTCACATGTCCCTTTATATCTAGGGAGGCCAGCAAACTACTTTAAAAGTAAATAAAGATATGTTGTTTCAACTCTTCAACCTGAAGAATAATTTGGCTCAAGGAAAATATCTGGACTGGTCCTGAACAAAAGAATGCAAAAAATTTGGAAAGGGCTTCCAGTCACAGAAACACTGAGGTTCTGAAACAGCTGTCCTATGCAACCAGTTAGATTTTCTGGGGGCTTCTTCTGCACTATCTTGTTTTCAGATTACAATTTGATAATTCTGAATGGGATTGTAAAGTGTGGTTGCCAGCTTCTGCAGACAAACAGAATTATTTACTTTGATACGTATTCCTAACATATTTGGTAATCACATTTCAAAAGAGAGCAGAACAGATTCCTTCTCTGATTCTGTTTTGTTTCTTCAGTCTTGTTGAAATACTAATAGACAGGAATTATGTTTTCTTGGTAACCAAATACTTTTCATGAACATTTTGACACTAGCAACTAATACTGCGGAACCAAATATAATTTATGAAATTCAGATTTGAAAAGGATTTTTGCAAAGTAGTTTGCTGCTATGATTAGAATGTATTTTGCTTGTTGATGTCAAATAGATCTGCTTATATGGTAGAGGTTAAGCAGTCGCTGAAACTTCTTGTCAAAGTATACAGTAAAATGAAGAACTCCTTCTGCTGGGAAAGAAAAATGGTTAGTGAGGGTGAGACTGTGGGGTCACAAGCACTGTGAGCCAGTTTAAATGCAGGTTACCACCCAAAGGGGCCTTCCTGTTCTCCCTGGGACTATTTTTCTACTCACCTTCTTATTAGTGTTTGAACTCCTATGTTAGTATTTTTTTAAGTTGAATTGGGAAATTTAAAGAAAAACATGACATTGTAAGACAAGAAAAAACTTTGGAAAGATAGCAAGACCCTGAGACAGAGAGCACTTTCCTGTTTTTGAATGGATTATTAAGTGCCACTATTAGCTGTAAACTGAAGGTGGTGGTAGCTGTGTCTGTGGGTGCCACATGCAACACCAGGAGTGCGTAGGGAGAGAGTGTGGTAGGAAGTATTCCTCCATGTCACATAATAAGGGGAGCACTGGCTGCAGTGACACTCCTACTTCTCTTTGATTTCCCAGCTGTGCTTTGTCCTTCTGGGCAGAATAAATGCTACTGGCTGACAACGTGGCATGTCGTACCCTTTACACTTTATTTAGAGTGGTATTGTGTTCAGGTACAAAATGGACAGAACTCCCTCTTTACTTCTTCATCTGCTATGCCATAATACCACTGATTGATTTTTCCTGGTAGGGAGGAAGAAGATGACACTAGGAAAGAGACTAGAACACTGTCTTGTGTCATTTTCCAAGGTGAGACATCTAGACCAGCATATGATGAAGTGAAATAGAGTGCTCTGCAACTCTAACCAAAGCTTCCATCCTGATCTCTTCAAGCTGCCTTGTTTTTGGGACTTGTCTGGTTTCTGGTGACTCCTATGTTCTGCTGTGGGTGCCAATGCCAGCATTTATCTGCTTCCTGAGGCAGTTGTTTCCCTGTGTTGTTTCATTTTATCTGCTCTCAATTTTAAATTAATTTTTTCTACTTTCCTGAAAATCTATAAACTGTAAGCCACTCATACCTGGTCTTCAAACTTGTCTACATGATTTCCTAGATAAATTAAAAAAGCACCAAGAGATCTAATACATATGTATTTCAATGCCTGTGACCATTCTTTTGGTATATATAATTTTCTTTACAGATTCTTACAGGTTTGAGAGATGAACACTCAAATTCAATTTCTCGCTGGCCATTAAATTCCACTCTCTAGTTCTGGCATTCTTAAAATCTTTGTCTCTTTTCCACTGTTATCTGCATTCCACTGCTTTTTCAAAAAATGCTTTTTGTATCCTTCAGACTTCATGCTACACTAGAAGGTGTTTTAGAGAGGGAACATTTTCTGTGGTAAGTTCACAGTGCTCCATTCTTAAATGCAATGTCTTGAGTGGTGGATGAATTTTCTGAGTCATGACATACTTATTCCACTGTTCTTCTAGGAGATTTGATACTTGAAAAATCCATGCCTTTAGGCAGTTTGTTATACATTCGATGATCAATTACACAGTCAGAATTCAACAATGGAGCAAGGTCAGCAGGGGACCATCAAGGCAGTTATGTGTTGGAGCACATGGCATTTAAGCAGAGATGGAGAGAATTGGTTTGTTGTGTGTAGAAAAAAGAGAGGATCTTATGACTCTCCTCAACATCTGTTAAGTGGATGCTGAGAAAATGCAGCTACGTGTTTCTAGTAGGGCACAATGACAGGGCGAGGGCAACAGGAAAAAGTTGCAATTTAGAAAATTTGTAGTAGGTGCTAAAAAATTTCTTCACTCTGAGGGTAGTCGGAGTCTGAAAATGTTGCCTTTAAAGAGGCTGTGAAATCTCCATACTTCAAGATTATAAAAATTTAACTGAACAAGGTCCTGAGCAGCCTGACATATCTTCAAAAGTGGATTTGATTCTGAAATAGTCTGTTTTGAGTGGAGGATTTGACTGGATGAGCTCCAGAGGTACCATCCTGTATAATTCTCTGTTTCTATGATTACACATACTGTTATAAATAACAGATCACCAATAGACCGCCTCTTCTGTATCAATGCTTTAACAAGATACTTCTTATATTAAAGCTTTAGAGAACTCTGGTTTAACAAGATTCAACATGCAATTGATTTACATATCCTGTTGAATATGGCCCTAAACCATTAGCGCTATTTAGCAATTTACTTTCTTCTTTCTTGTGCTTTCTCACTAAGGAAGCCTGAAAGCATTATTTTCATAGAAGATACAAAAGAGAAAATTATGTAAAAACTGAAAAATATAATCAGTAGTTTCTGGCTGTTGGAAGACTTAATGGAAGACTTGCTTTCAACTATTATGTACTCAGTCTACAGCTATTGTAGGTCTTCAGCTTGCTAAGATAGTTCTGGAAATACGGATAGATATGAGCTGGATGTCTTTATGCCATTATTTTCTAGCATATTCCATGCTGGTGACCTAGTAGGTTCCCTACCTGCTGTTTTCCCTTGCTTTTGTAAAATTACAAAAACCTAAAATTTTTGTCAGCAACAATTTCACATCTTTCAGTCGTTGTGCTCAAAATCTTGCTTATGGGCAAAGACAAGTCACACCTTGTACACAATAAAGCAAAAAATAATTATTTTTCGTCTTGAATTTATTGTTAGTCCTGTTAAAATCTAAAGGGTCAAATCCTTATCAGTGCATATGTAAATATAACACAAAAAGAAGGAATATTAATACAGTTAAAATTGGTATACACACACTTCGTGGTTTCCTGCTTCCTTCCAGTTCTTTAGCCCTCCCCTAGTTTAAAAAAACCCACTTCTTAAAAATCAATGTTCTCCGTTGATAGAACTCTTTACATTAATAATTTTTAAATCCTGGATTCAAGACATCCAGATTTGGGTTTGACACATACAATTTTAGTAGATGAGAGATGGGTATCATCTACCAGATTGTATATTTTGATTTTGTTTGTAACATACCTCTCCAAAAGTACCCCCCAAAAACTGAGACCCTGGTTTCCAGCTGATACTGTGAAGTGCCAATGTGGCACAGGCAAACCTGGAAACCAGTACCTATAGAAATGCCAAAACCTTATAATTGGTGAGTTTATTTTTGGGATGAGTGAATCATTTTGAGTCCAAGGGAAAAGGTAGATGACTCTCTAAAAGTTTTTTTTTAATGGACTTCATAGTTTGAAATTTCTCATTAAGCTAGCCTGGGAAATTAATAAAAGTGATAAGGAATGACCCTGTGAGGAGAGAAAGTGGATTGTAGAAACAGCCACTGATAAATTCTACAGGAATCTGTGCAGGCGTCCTCTTCCCTTGCAGACTTTTTTTTTTTTTTTTGCAAGGGTGTAATGTGAATCTGTATTTTGTTTTTTAATTGTACAGAGACTCTAAAGTATCTGGTCCAAATAAGCAAATATTTAGGAGACTGAGAGGCTGAAATTGAAATTTATTCTGGTCAAGTCTACAAAAATGAATGACCAAATGAAAGCCAATGCAGCTAAACAAAAGCAGCTTTCTCATGGGGAAGGAGCATTTAGAAGGGATAAATATTATTAAAATCAAAATGTGAAAACCTAGACTCATGGACTAGTCTTCATAAAAGCAGGACTGAATATTTTGATCAAACCAGACAAATATTTCTTCACAGTAAGCTTCATTATTCAGCAATTAGAGTCTCTTCTTCCACTTCCTAAATGAGAGAGTATTTCTTATCTTGTATGAGTATGCATAATTAACTGTTAAGTAATGGAATTTAAGAATGTTTTTTTTCTTTTGTGATTTACATAACACTACAAAAGATTGTTACTGACTTAGAAGTGCTAGTTTCAAGCTTTCAGTTGATGATTCTATGATTTTATCTTATGTTTTCTAAGAGAGAATCAATCAATTTGTTTGATTTGGCCTCATCAGTTGTTTATTTTTTGACTCTGGACTTTTAGAACCCATGTTATTTCATTCTTTCATGTAATTATGCTTGTTGAATATGTCCTTGGTGTGTTTTCCAAAGATTGTGTTATGTTTTAGTTCTCAACGAATTAGCAAGGGAACTAAGTTCATTAAAGTCTATCCAGAGCCTTTCATTTAGGACCAAATAGTTGTTGATTTGAAATCATGCATCCAGCATTTGCTCTTGTTTATATTTGCTCAGCCTTGCTGAAGTTGATATGGTTGTGCCATGTATGTATAATTGAGGAGAACATTTGCCCAAAGAACTTTCCTTAAAACAGTGACCTGACTTGTAAAAGCAGTTTATTGATGTTAGCATGATCTGTGGAGCTAAGTTCTATGTCAAAAATGGCTGAAGACAAACTGGTAAGCCAGAAGACTCCTGTATGGAAGTGGGCATCCAGTGTCTCTGGAAGATGGGAGAATGGCCATTTTCAGTCTTGCATATAAACGGGCAAATGTGGGCTGCCAACATAATGGAATGCTGCAGGAGTCTGTAATCTGGTGTGGAATCATAGCTTCTGACTTGATAATGTGGCATGGAAGTAATGTATGCCTAAAACCCACTGGTTTTCCCATTGCAGAGTTGGAATCTGTACAGCAGGGGCCAGGAAAATGATGCACTTCATTATAATAGAGACATAACACCCAATTGTGTCGTGTGTCGTGTTCTGTTTTACTATTTTATGAGTCCTCCCAGTTTTTATCATCTGATCTTAAAATTACACATCTCCTGGAAAAAAAGAAGGGGCTTTCTTACACTTCAAAGCAGGCATTCATGCCAATGAATGGTATTCATCTTGCTTGACATGCAGAAAGCAAATTGGTTTATAATTTGGCTCTGATTTCAGCTTTTAGCATTCAACAAAGTTCCCTTTTACAGAGGTTGAGATTACCTTCTTGCACTCAGCCCTGCCATACTGAAGAGTTGCAGTAGGTAATCTTTCTGCTGTTAATGTGGGTTTGTAATGCTGCATTCAGATCTATGACAAATGCAACTTTAATTGAATATGCTGTTACTGTTAATGGATTTACTACTGCTTAGAGCAGATCTGAATTTGGCTTCTCTGTAAGGAAGGACATTTCAAGCCCATTGGTGCAGTTATTTCTACCTTTATTGTGCCAAGTGTCAGTGACTTTTTCCTCTGTTTCTCTGCGAGACCTGGAACTGATGTTTAACTTTTTACAAAAGCAGCATTATGGACGTTGATTCTTCAAATGATGCTCTTTCCCCTGAATTAAATAAATAAATGAGAATTATCTTTATTTATTCATTTTTTTCCACATTGATTCTTTCAAGGTACTTACCTTAGTAATTACTTAAATCTTTGATTGGAACTCAGTTCCTAATTTGCCAAGGAAAACCCTGGAGGAGGCACATTCTACTCTGTCCAGAGACTGTACTGAATGCTGTTCAAGTATGAGGAATAGTTTTGAATGTTCTTGCAAAAGTTGCTTATTGAGGATTTGTGTTTAGTAGGTTTTAATTTGTTGTAATTGTTCCATCCAACATGGATCTACCAGAATACTACTGTTATAGTACAACATGCTTTGTAAAAACACTAAAACTGTTGAAAATTTTAAGGGAGAAGCTACAGTTCACATAAAATTTCATAAGGAAGGAGAATCAGGTAAGGGAAATAAATGGGAAGCTTTGAAAAGCAACGTATTCAATGACAGATTGCTACAGCAATCTAGGAACAGAGCTAGAGGGGAAAATAATTGTTCATAAATGTTGGAAAAAGCTATAGCATGTATTTATATCCCCTCCATGATAGTATCTTTACAGGGGTTAAATAGAGGAGTACCTGGCAGTGCAATCAGTCATTGGTGTCTCTGTCACTGCCTTGGAACTTTCTTTAATCAGTTCATGTTTCCTCATCAGAAGGTAAGCTTTCTCCTGCTGAAGCAGGAAGTGCCATTTCCAAATACACCTGTGCTCAGTCCTGGAAGTCCTTGGTTCTCATTAACTAAAAAAGGAATACCAGATGCAAGAATTTGCTAGAAAAAGCCTAAAATCTTGCCAAGAAGAGTCTGGAGCAAATTTTTGAAGCTTTGTATAATATTTCATGTCTGGTAATTTTTGTAGTTCAGCTTAGAAAGAGGATGGATGTGTAGGATTTCCCATGATCCTCTTAGTATTGTGCTATTTTATTAATTAAAGAGAAAAAGAAAAGTCCTCTTGGATATCAAAAGGCTACTTAATAAATTTCCTGAGCTATAGTCACTGTAACCATGACTTTTGCTGCTACTGAACAACCGTATTGTTTGTGACGCCAAAAGCTTAGTGCAATTAAGCATTTTGCAAAATGTCTCTTCTTTTTACATGTTCTTTATATTTTAAATTACTCTCTCCCTTTTCATTTAAACTGAAATGGCTCTGTTTATGAGTTGAGAGAAAGCTTTAATGGCAATGTAGTGACAGCCCCCGGCGTGTTAGTGAGAGCGGGCACTCCCTTCCTTTCCTTAAATAGGAACCATTTTATAAATGGAAACCCTTTTGCCTACTGCTTGAGCAGTGCCTCTGAAAGCATTTATGTCTAAGACATTTATATGGATCAAGTGTTCTTAAAATCGTTGAAAATTTATTCCTTTAAATGTTCTGAGGATTTTTCTTTTGAAGTGGCATTTTTCTCTTGTACAGCTGGGAATAACTTGGTATTTTAGTTCAAGAGAATAACGTTTTTTGTTCTGTGCCATCAAACGGGTTTGAAAGAAATTCAATAAATTCTTTCAGTTTCTGATGTTAGGCCTTTTGATGAATTAATTTCTAGGAAATTTACATACTGAAAATGTGAAAGGGAAAACGAAAACTGTACTGCATTGTGAGATGTGACAGTATAAGCTGTCACAACACCAGAAGGTGTTGTGTGTCTTAACATCAGAAGTTAGAGAAAATATCTGTTCATAAAAATATTTCATTTTGGTTTGAATCTTTTGACATGAAGATTTCATGGTAAGGTGACTGGACTGCTGTTAAAATTCTTAGTTGATTTCAGCATTCCTTGAGGCCTGAACAGTGAACATGTGTTTTGTGTTAAATATTCACAGAAATATGTGCTCCAATAAAATGAAACTTTAAGCCATCTAGTAAAAAAATGAAAATCTGAATGAGGAAATAACGAAAATAAGGTGAAATGGTTTGAATGCATGATATCAACTACTCTCTGCCACAAGAATTTTAATCACTGTAAAAACACAAAAGAATTCTTAGCCAGAAAGCATGTGACAGAAGGCTTTCTGAGCTATGTTTACCTGAGGTAGTCCTGTGATTGAAATTCCCATGTACAACAACAGCAACAAAAGAATTTTAAATTAATGTTTTTTATGGCTTTTGCCATCAGTTTAAAGCAGAAATAGGAGTTAATTTTTGTATTTCAGACACCTGCATTTTATTTTTGAGGAATCAGTTAATTAGGTATGGTCCTTGCATCTCCAACATTAAAATATGCCTGTACTTGAAATTTTAAAAAATTACTACATTTGACTGCCCTGTTCCTAATTTTTTTGTTAGTGCTTGTCATATATACTTGTGTTGGGAGGGTACAAAATTTTTACACCTATGAGAAGTCTTGTTGACACCAGCTCTAAATTACTTTATGTACTTAATCTTTAATCAAGAACTTAATTCTAGAGAAGTATAACAACTGTCCTTTCTCCTTGAAAAAACAATTTTTTTTTTTATGAATACTTTAATTTGCAGAATTTAATAATCCATGTTTACCATTTGGTCTCACTTTTCATTTGTAGAGTATGCATTCTTCTTGGTCCCTTTCTTCAGAGGGCTCCATGGGAGAAAAAGCTTTTTTTTCAGAGGGTTTCAAATTGTGGGTAAGGTGCCACATGTGGCTCTATCCACTGTTCATGTGTCTCTTTGTCCTGACCACAGGCAATCAAATTTCAGAGTTCATGACTTTCATAACTCAGATCACATTATAAATTATGTCCTTATTTCTTTGATTTTGAGGAAATTGAATATGAGTTTATATCTTGCACGATACTATTGTCTTTTACTGATATACATGGGAATTTAAGTAAATGAGAAAAATCTTTTGCATATAAAGCTTACTAGAAGCAAAAAACTTCAATG
Source organism: Cinclus cinclus (assembly GCF_963662255.1). Lineage (NCBI taxonomy): Eukaryota > Metazoa > Chordata > Aves > Passeriformes > Cinclidae > Cinclus > Cinclus cinclus. The sequence goes on from NC_085046.1 coordinate 100,170,726, forward strand.
TCTGTTTCAGCATAGAAATTGTAGCCATAGTTCTTTTGTTCTTATAGCCCTGGTTAGTTACAAGTGACAAAACTTCCTGTAATTCAGTCCAAAATATTATGTAAAATATCTTCCTATAGGCTTGAAAGGACAAACATTTTAACTATGGGATTCTGGATTTACATAGATTTTGGATTTTTTTGAACTACAAGGAAACAAATTAGGAACTTCATAGGATCCTTGTAGCATATTTGAAAAGTGAAAAATCTTGCCACTCCCAGGGGAAAAAATAATCTTTTGCATGATTCTATGATGGAGTTGATTTGGTAATGGAAAATCATAACCTCCTCTGAACTGCTATTATGGAACAGAGGGAAAAAATAAAAAAAATAATGTAATGCCTCTGCCTAATTAAAACCTTATTCTTTAACTGGATTAGATTACTTTAATTGTTTCCTCAAGTACTTTACTTGAAATTGAATTCTATAGAATATGGAAAATCAGTTTTCCTTTCTCATTGATCCTTTATTTTGTGTGCTGTGTTTTGAATGCTGTCACTGATTGAAGATACTGGAAGCCAGCTAGTAATTTAAAATCTGAGCATTCCTAGTAAACCCCTTATTTTATCATGAAAATTCCTTTTCCCATGGCCATTCCAAATGAGATTCCATTCTTAAATTCTTCTGAACAGGATTTTTTAGTTATTTAAAAAATGTGCATTCACTAAGTAATCTCACATAAAATCTCTGTGGTATTTTCAGCATTTCTGATTCTTCTGCCACAAACCTTTTTCAAGTTGAATTTCATGTGTACACGAAATAAGCAAGGCTCTCAGCTTATGAAAGATGCAGTAATAGAAAAAAACTGTTGATGTAAGAAGAAACTTCTTTAACAAAATATACAAACTACAGAATTTAGTGCTTCTACTTGTCATTGATAGAAAAGTGACCAATGCATCTTACATAGCTCAATAAAGAGCCACCATCAGATTTGCTTCTATCTATATCTGTGACTTCTTCATAAGAATTACTACAGTTTCTTCAAACTTGTGTACTTACATGTATTTGGCACCACACATGCACTCTTCCTCCAAAACCTGGGGAGAACTGCAGTTGTTTTTAAGAATTATTGAATACAAGGATTAAAATTGTTCTAAAAAATGGTTTTACATCTAAATCTAACAATACGGCAGTAAGAATTTGCTGACTCTGATTCCACGCTGTCCTTCTAACCACATTCGTCATGGGGTAATGTCAGTGTTGACATTAAAGGTCTAACTGGTTCTGCATTATTTGTTACTGTAGTACTTCTGGCTATTTATTAATGTCACAATTGGTGACATCACTCTTGGTGTTTCTTCCCTCTCTGTTATTTTCAGCAGGTGTGGAAACACAATTTATTTTCAATAATAGAATACAAATTCTCTTTATGGAAAGGAAGAAATGCCTTGTGCAGAAAATTACCATAAGACATCCTCATGACAGTGGAAGCACTGAATACTCAAATTAATTCTTTGTGGTCTTTTACTACTTCTTTTATGCACTTCTTACATACTTGGTAGAAGAATAGATTCAGAACTGAATGTTGTTTACCTACTCAAGTCTGAAAGTGTAGCAGAATTCAAGGAACAACACAAATGCAGAACATTTCAATCAAGAGTTTCTTTGCATTCTGAGATGAGATTTCAAAAGTTCTAACTAAAAAATTATTTCAGTATTTGTAATCTTAGCTTGGGTTAATATCTTCTAATTCTATTTTGAATGACTTGACAAAATTGTTAAATAATGTTCTTCAGTTAGGAGAAGAACTCGGTGGCAAACTGTGGTGAGTGTTGAAGATATTAAAGCATATATACTTTCCCAGTCTTCTTTCTTTAATGCTGTTTAATGAATGCTCAATTTATAATGTTCCATAGTAAATCTCAATTCCCTCTTTAATAATTAAGAAAAATGTCTTCCTCTAGAATTGTGAAAGGTCTGACACAGCAGTCTGTACTGCTAGAGGAAATCTAAAAAAACCCCAACTTTATTGGAGAAAAATACTACTTAAATATTGATTTTGTAGGCCTTATTAAAAGTAGACATATTAGGAATATAGGATGGCAGAATAGATACTTTAGAACCTGGTATCATTACAGGGACTTGAAAGAGTAGGTACTCCACTTAATTCCTTGAAGTACCAGAAAGTTATTAAAGTGCACTATGCAAAGCTTTATAGTCTGGAAAATGGTTTAAATTTAAACCTAGTTTAAATATTGTCTGAACAGGATTTCGAGTTAAGGAATTATTCTCTACCACATTCGAATGTATAGTATATTCAGCTAAAATAACATCATCCATTGCAAGGTACTACCCATCATCCATGATGATATGTCATCCCTGGTGAAATGTTCCTGCAATAATGCAACAATTTAAGCAAAAATAATCTCTGGATTTCCCAATGGATACTGTATTTCTAGATTTGTCTGTTTTGATTCCTGCCTTCTCAATATAAGGACTTCATATATTTTGTACTAGCCAAGAATGCCATCACCAACAAACAAACCATCCCATCAGATAAAAAGTTATATCTTTTCCAGAGCATTTGGCTCTACAGATGTGGAGTGAATTGATCCAGTTTATAAGTCACAAAATAAAAACTCTTTTCTGAAAACTGTTGATTTTGTGGCAAATGCTGACTCCTAATGATATTGATAAGAATAGGCAAATCCATCAGGTCAGTGCATGGCTCTGAAGTTGGTGTCACTTGGTCTGCTCAGCTTGGAAGTGACTGAGGTGAGTCATTGCAGTTGACAAGGAAGGGCAGGCACTGATCTCTGCTCTGTGGTGACCAGTGACAGGACCAGAAAGGATGGCTCAAAGCTGAGTCAGGCAAGGTTTAGATCAGTATCAGGAAAAGGTTCTTCACCCAGAGGGTGGCTGGGCACTGAAACAGGCTCCACAGGGCAGTGCTCACAGCAGACCACAGCCTGACAGGTTTCAAGAAGTGTTTGGACAATGCTCTCAAGCACATGGTGTGACTCTTGGGGATGCAGGACAGGGAGCTGGACTCAATGATCTTTGTGGATACCTTCCAACTCAACATATTCTCTGATTTTGTGACCTAGAAGCTCTATATAATGGAAGAATTTCCTTGTTATGGATTTAAATTAATAATCTCATAGGTATCAGTAGAGAGATAACTTAAATGCATCTTATTCCATAGGAAGGGTGGGGATAATAACCGCCTATTTTCTCTGTTTTGGAGTAATAAATGACAGAGTAGCATGGAGTAATAAATGACAGAGTAGCACCTTGACTGGTGCCTGATGCCAGTGGACAATCCTGTTAGAAAAACAGAGAAATTGGCTGGTTATATGGAATGCACTAAGAGACTTTGCAATAAGAAACAGTGAGCGCCATGAATAATGTTGAGGGTTAGTTCTCTCCCTTTTCCCTCTGTGGAATTTTCCCCATTGTCATGCTAAGATACCTGTTGACTGGGCCCTGGTGACAAGGGGGAGGGGACGGGAGGGAAGAGGGAACCCCGCGAGATTCAAACAGCCAGAAGAGGAAGCGGAAGGCTGGGCCTCGGCCCATTTCCCCCGCGGAGTTCGGACGAGAAGGACGATCACCGCCTCTCCTCCATCTCTGCCATCCCAGCGTCGGGAAACCACCATCGGACCCTGCCCGGCTGTCTTCTCGCTGTGAACTACCACCATCCAGCACTCTGCTGAGCACCAGGACCCACACCGTGAGCGGAGAGCTCTCTCTCCATCTCTCTCTCCCCCTGGGACAGCGCTGCCATCACCCCCAGCCCTCCTGCGGCTCTGCGGGACCCGCCCGCCCCCAGCACCGGGAACTGCAGCTCAGGGAAAAGGTGCCTGCAGCCAAAAAACACTGGGACTGAGTTACTGTTCTGTTTGTGGGTAATTTCATAGCTGTTGTTGTTCTTGTTTGTCGTGTTAGATATACTAGTAAAGAACTGTTATTCCTACCCCCATATCTTTGCCTGAGAGCTCTCTTAATTCCAAAATTATAATAATCGGAAGAATCACGTTTTTTTCAGTCCAAAGGGAAGCTTCTGCTTTCCTTAGCAAACACCTGTCTTTCAAACCAAGACAAATACCCTTTAAAATCTGGCTCTTTATGTCCTATTGTCATTAAACTTCTTATGGCAGGATTGGATTTTCTCTTTCTGTATACAGGGAATAGCAGGAATGCCTTGTTAAGGGTAAGTACAACTTTTCAATAACAGTCCATTTCATGAGGATTTTTACAAGTGAGCTTTCCACCAAATCTATAGGAGTACTAATCTGAATATGGTGTCACACATACCTTAGCTATGGGAAAGCTGTAATTCATCCATAGAATGCCAAGTGGATTGCTGAAATACAGACAAACCACAAACTGACATTTTTTTCTCCTATTTAAGCAGCTTTCTTAGGAGAGCAAGTTGTTAGTCCAGAACATGTAAAACAGGAAAAAGGACCAAAAAATATTATGAATATATGAAAGAATGGCTAAAAGGTGACTAATGAAATGAACTCAGGTTGTACAGTATAATTAAGAAGCTTGTTACAAGAATTACAAGAGTAACACCTATAAACCATTGATGCAGTAGTAAAGAAAAGACTGTTTTCCCAGGGCAAGCTATTATTTCTTAAACCTCTTTTCCTGAATATTTTTCAACTTGGCAAATATTTTTTTTTTAAATGAAAATTCCATTTTCTTGCTTACCCTCATTTTCAGGTTTAAATTAGCATGGTAATTCCAAGCCATTTTGGAGGAGTGCGTGTGAGTGGAGATTCTACAGTAATTGGTGAACTTCTCTTACTACATGTTTCCTTTTAAATATGAAATGATTTACAGCCGTGCTTCCCTTTAACCCTGGACTGGATGCACTTTACAAAGTGTGACATCATTGTTACTTACACTTAAAACATAAGAAAGGGAAGGACAAGTAATTAACAGCATATTGAAACTGGATTCTTGGGAGGTATCAGGGTTGCCTTGGCTGTTCTTGGACACTCAATCTTTCTGAGTCTGCACAAACCCTATTGTTTGTTGCTGGAGAAAGAAGAGCTTTGTGTCAGTATGCATGCACTTCAGGATAGTCACATCTGCTTCATTCAGTTTTGATACATGATCTCTGGATTGGACACATGTTCTTTTGACTATTTATTAATTAGGCAGTCATTTGCAGCATGCTGTGCACCCTGCTTTAGCCAGCTTGAACTACTGGCCTTTTTCACAAAGCTGCTTGTTACCTAGTCCGTGTTAGCTGGTGTTCTCTGTTGCTGTTGCCTAAATCATGCTGAATGGGAGATCTCAGATTATATGTTTGAATGCTGGGGTTCCTTCACATCTCTGTGTGCTTTCTGGGTTGCTAGGACAATGTTGAGCTAACATCCGTATCAGTTGACAATGGATGGGTCAGCCAACTGTGAAACCTATAAAACTGGGTCAAGAATAGTTCTGCCCAACCCAGCAAGAGCAGGGCTTGAGCCAAAGGAAATAATCTTTTCCCTTGGCTATTCATTTTCTTATAAATGTAGAGCTTATTGTACCAGATTCATGAAAGGTAAAATCAAAGCCTGTATGAGCAAATGTAATGATTATTAAAACAGGAAAATACTATTGATATTGGAACAGCCTTTGGTGCTTTTAGGGTAGAGTTGAACTGATCCTGAATTTATCTGGCAGTGTGTGAAAGCTGATCCACTTACTTGTATTCAAGCTCTAGGTTCAATAATAAGAACATTTTTTGAGAAATACATTGGAAAATATTACAGCTATTTTGAAACTACATCAGCTCACATATGTTCTGAAATATTAACTTGGCATGTTCCCTCCTGATTGCTTTGTAAAACATTTTACTCTTGTGACTGTCTGGTTCTAGAGCATTTGTGCTATTGACATGCATGGTTACTTTCTTATTTTCTACGCAAGCTCATCAGGGCAGTGCTTGATGTTGGCCTGTTTGTGCAGCATGCACCACAATGAGTTGATGTTCTTGGTTTGTTCACAGAGACAGTGAAATAAGAATTACTAATGAAAATTGAAGTGAGAGTGTAAAAATGACTGAAGACGGATTCTTAGAGGATGGGTTTCTTTTGTTCAAAAGAAATGGCCAGCAAGTGAAGAAGAGTGGTTCAGATTGAACTGAGTGTCTGTATTAGTACTGTTCACTAATGAATGATGTAGATTTCAGTAACATCAAAAAATACTTTGCATCCTTTTAAAAGAACTTTTTTCCAGTGCAATTCTAATTCTGAATAAGAAGAGTACTTTTGCTTTGTGTTCATTTGTTGGGGAAGGATCTATCTTCAGCACTGCCAATCAAGGCACTTTTAAAACTTTATTCTTAGGTATCAAAATTCTTAAGAGTTGTGTGTAAATATCTGTTTTTGGTTGACTTCATACAGTCCCTCCTTTTCATTAATGGGAAAGATGCCAGAGCAGAAGTGCTTATAATCTTTTCCTTGCAAATTTTAAATTTTTACCTTACAAGCATTAATAATGTCCAATATTACTTGTGCAAATATTGCCATAAAAACCATAGGAAACTATTCTAATTATTAAAAGTTTACAGGACTAGAGTTTCTCCAGTTCTTTCCTTAGTTTTAGTCATGCTACACTTATAAATTCTATTGCAACACTTTTGGAAGTATACATTAATTGCTGACTGAAAAGTATTACTCTTCAGAAGATTATTCTTCAGTAGCTGTTGTACAGACATTGAGACTGACTCCCTCCACAGAAACACCTGCATTTAATTTAGATAATACTAAGTTTGTTTTTTTTTTTGCTTGGATTTCACACGGATAAAAAAACTACCTACTTTCAATATGTGCAGTGTATTGGTTGTTAAATGCATAAGGGGTTTTTATGGCATGTCCATTGCAATTTGATGGCTCGCTGATACTTCTGCTGTTTCACTGAAGAATGGTAACTGAACTTGTGAGCTGAAAGATTGTTTTGAGTTAAAGAAATATTCTGGTTTTGTAATTTGCTGTGAGCTTGCTGATGGGTGGAGGTCTGATTGTTTTATGTGTTTGAGAACATAAAAGAGAAGAACTGAAAATTGGCATTTGAAGATTTGCATCTAAGAATTTCCTGCCTTCCCTCTCTCTTCAAAGTGTAAGACAATAAACATCCATTTTATATTAATACTGGATTTTTAGAGAATGCTCCATATTCTAGAAGGCAAAAAGCGTCGCTGAAAAAAAAAAAGTCAGATGTTCTTGGGTGTCCTTGCTGTGGCATGTGAATGTACACATCAGGAACTAGTCCCAGCTCCGCTGAGTAAACACGACTCACGCACAGCAGGAAATAGATACCCACTGTCTAATGCTATCTCAAAACCTTTTAATTGCATGTGAATCCAGCACACTTGTAACTGGCAATAGGGTGCCATTCACATGAGAGGGTAACTTCTTTTCTTTCTGAAGTTGTGTATTTTCTGGATTGTTTGGTTTTGGTAAAAAATTCTTCTGCAGTTGGCCATAATCAATCCCTCGTACTATGCAATTCCTTGCTTCATTTCATTTAGTTCACAAACCTTTCTTTTAACTTCATTTTCTATAAATTTTTCCTATAAATCAGAGACTAATCCATTCTAAGGCCAGTTCAGGGGTTTTTTCTTATAAAATCTGTCAGAAAGAATACCTTAGAGCATTTATAGCTATGTCTAACTAGGAAGAGCCATCACATGGGTTCCTCAGGCGATGATGCAGAATCACTACAGGATCACTAGGCTGGAAGAGACCTTCAAGATCATCGAGTCTAACCCATGCCCTAACACCTCAACTAAACCATGGCAACAAGTGCCACATCCAATCTTTTTTTAAACACATCCAGGGATGGTAACTTCACCAACTCCCCAGTCAGACCATTCCAGTATTATATCACTCTGTCCATAGAAAACTTTTTTTCCTAATATCCAACCTGTATTTCCCTTGGTGCATCTTAAGACCGTGTCCTCTCATTCTGTCAGTTGCTGCCTGGAGAAAGAGTCCAACCCCCACCTGACTACAGGAAGTTGTAAAGAGTGATAAGGTCACCCCTGAGTCTCCTTTTCTCCAGGCTGAACAACTCCAGCTCCCTCAGCCATTCCTCACAGGGCTTGTGTTCCAAGCCCCTCCCCAGTCTTGCTGCCCTTCTCTGGATGCCCTCAAGTGTCTCAACGTCCTTCTAAACTGAGGGGCCCAGAACTGGACACAGCTCCCAAGGTGTGGCCTCACCAGTGCTGAGTACAGGGGAAGAATGACCTCCCTGCTCCTGCTGGCCACACCATTCCTGATCCAGGCCAGGATTCCATTGGCCTTCTTGGCCACCAGGGCACACTGCTGGCTCATGTTCAGTCAGGCTGTCGACCAACACCCCCAGGTCCCTTTCTGCCTGGGCACTGTCCAGCCACACCGTCCCCAGCCTATAGCACTGCAGGGGGTTACTGTGGCCAAAATGCAGGACTCAGCATTTGGATTTATTAAACTTCATCCCACTGGACACTCCCCATATATCCAGCCGTTCCAGGTGTCTCTGCAGAGCTCTCCTACCTTCCAACAGGTAGATACATGCTCCCAGTTTAGTATCATCTGCAAATTTACTAATGAAAGACTTATCCATGTCATCAATGAAAATATTGAACAGGACTGGCCCCAGCACAGACCCCTGGGGGACACCACTGGTGACTGATCCCCAGCTGAATGCAGCACTGTTCACCATCACTCTCTGGGCCCAGCCATCCAGCCAGTTCTTAACCCAGCACAGAGTGCTCCTGTCCAAGCCATGGCCTGCCAGCTTTCCCAGGAGTGTGCTGTGGGAGAGAGTGTCAAAGGCCTTGCTGAAATCCAATAGACAGTACCCACAGCCCTTCCCACATCCACCAGGTGGGTCACCTGGTCATAAAAAGAGACCAGGTTGGTCAAACACAATCTACCCCTCCTAAACCAATGATGGCTGGGTCTGATCCCCTGGCCATGCTGTAGGTACTGCGTGATGGCACTCAATATAAACTGTTCCATAACCTTACCTGGTACTGAAGTCAGGCTAACTGGACTGTAATCACCAAGATCCTCCTTCCCACCCTTTTTGTGAATAGGTGTCACAATGGCCAGCAACCAGTGAGCCAGGACTGCTGGTAAATGATGGAGAGCTGCTTCACAAGCTCATCTGCCAGCTCTCCATCACCCTTGGATGGATCCCATCTGGCCCATCTGATTTATGAACATCCAACTGGCTCAGCAGTTCTCTGACTGCCTTGTCCTAGATAACAAGGGGACCATTCTGCTCCCTGACACATCTACCAGCCCAGGAGGGCAGTTGTCCTGAGGACAAGCCGTCCTCCCACTAAAGACTGAGGCAAAGAAGTTGTTAAGCACTTCCGCCTTCTCCTCATCTGCAGTTACTAAATTCCTTCTTGCATCCAATAGAGAATAAAGATTGGTCTTACTCTTCCTTTTGCCATTAATTTATTTGTAAAAACAATTTTTATTATCCTTTACAAAAGTTTCCAAATTAAGTTTGAACTGAGCTTAGGTTTTTTCTACATGCCCTAACAACCCCTTAAATACTTCCTGAGAGACCTGACCCCTGAAAAGAGGGCTCCACTTGCACGGTTGAGAATGGAGCATTGTGCAGTCTTTCAGAGCTTGCAGCCAAATACCACAAGTAGTTATGTGGATCTGGCTGTGTCCCCAAAGTAGGTGGTTACATTTCTCCAAGGGCAGGGTATGCTGCTGGGCCTTTTAACTGGTCCCTGTGCTGGAGAGCTCCAGTCACTGGGAAGGGCAGGATGCAGCTGTTTACTTCCAGTTGTTCTTGGTACATCATTTGCTTAATTTTTACAGCCATTTTTGGCACTAATAAATGTGAAATAGGGATTTTATTGTTGAAGAAACAGCATTTGCTTTGTTGCGAACAGTAAAGAGCAAAGATATTTTTTAATTTTTTTTTTCTCATTTCAGCATGTTCTTTAAAGCTCCTCTTTTTTCCTACTGTGACTTACTTATCTGGTGTTGCTTGGTGAATGCTGGTCCCCAAGTCAATAAATGTGGTTTTGGAGGCTTTTCCTTTCTGAAATGAGTGTATGCTTGTCTTTAAAAAATGAATTATTCACACCGTCAAATAAACAGCAGTAAATCTTCATATGAACACCTCCAAAAATTGATATGTTTAAATAAACTGCCCTTATAAATAACATTTTACCCAGAGGTGGAATTAATTTACATCTGAATGCCTGTAGGAATCTAAATATCATAAATAATATGAATAACCTTTTCTCTTTCTCCAAATAATAGAAGGTTTATAAAATACTGATAGCAATAGACTCATTAAGATAGGATCTGACTCTGTTTTGTAATACATTTCATTTATCATGTCTGGGCCAAACCTGCTCTGAGAACTTTTATGTATCAGCAAACAATGGTGCAGCTTTTTCTCCTTTTGAAAAAAAACACATTATTTCTAGGTCTGAGTTTGTTGAATGTGCTGTCATGCATTTAGTTAGTTATTCAGGGTAGCTTCATTTTTCCCTGGTGCTCTCAACCACACATATCGTGAAAATGTGACATAGAACACATGTATTTTTAATACAGCTTTCTAACTTTCTAGTTCACGTCTCTGGGGATAGAATATACCTGGCAAAGCTTCATTACAGAGTTTGCTTAAAGCCATGACACCCTTAGAAAAGCAAGAATAAGGGTACCACATCAGAAGTTACATATTTATGTATTTATAATATACATGTCACTTCAAAATAACTATAGTCCAATTAGACCCAGAAAGCAATGTTGACTGAATAGTCATTGTGGCATAAAGGAGGAAATAATAGCCAGGATGCTGAAAACACTGTAAAAGAGTTTTGATTGGTGCAGATTACAAAACTGTAGTAAATCTTTTGTTATCTGTAGAGTTTGTGAAGAATAAGGAATGCACCACTGAGAAAATAACCGGTAATGGGAGTTCTTACTTTAATTGCAGAAAATGAATGAAGGACTGTTCCCTTTAGAGAAAAAGCAGTCAGACTGGTATTTAATTGATGGTTGGAGGTACTTTCAGCCAGAAGCACAAGACAGAGATATGTGTTTTTCATTAGTCCCTAATCCCTTCAGTTGCTCTGGTATGCTAAGAAAGCAAATTTACAGTGGAAATTAACGCACTGTGTTTTCCTATTTCTGTGAGTGCTTGTGTTTTGTGCATGTAAACACATTTCTCGCCAAACTGACATGTCAGGACATGGACAGACATGGACCTGATGGATGGTCAACAGCTCAATGTCTGGATGGAGATCAGTGATGAGTGATGCTCCCCAGCAGTCCATACTGGGACCAGTCCTGTTTAATATCTTCATCAATAACATCAAATGTAGGATTAAGTACAGCCCCAGGAAGTTTGCAAGTGACCAAGCTGAGAGGTGCAGTTGATTAACTTTAAGGGAGGGATGTCATCCAAAGGGACCTTGACAGGCTTGAGGAGCAGGCCTGGGCAAAGCTCCCAAGTTTAACAAGTCCAAGTGCAAGATGCTGTACCTGGGTGAGGGCAATCCCAGACATCAGCACAGACTGTGAGAGGAATTTATTGAGAACAGACCTGTGGAGAAGGATTTTGGTTTTTCATGGATAAAAATCTGGACATGACCTAGCACTGTTCATATGCAGTCTAGAAGACCAATTGTATTCTGGGCTGCATCAAAAGCAGCGTGGGCACCAGGGAGAGGGAGGGCATTCTGCCCCTCTACACCATTCTGGTGAGACCCTACCTGGAGTGTTGCATCCAGCTTTGAGGTCTCCTGCACAGGAAGGACATGGACCTGTTGGCGAAGGGAAGAGAGAGGAAGAGGAGACTCCAGAGGGATCTTTTTCCCTTCCCTGTGACAATAAATACAGTGAAGTAAGATGATATGCTTTCATGGAAAATGACTTGTCTATGGCTATCTGTTGATAAAAATCAAATGAAACAAAATAAAATAAAAATAGAGTAAAATAAAATCACAGAAAATTTTACCTCACAGATTAACTTTGTCATTATTTTACCATGCAGACATTTGCATTCAGAGGCTTAGAATCTATATATCGAGGGTTAATTTACTTTGAATGTTCTCACATAGTAGTATAAAACAATATTGGAAAAGGCAGCAAATGAAGGAAACGGCGAGACTGTAAATGGTGCCACAAAAGAAGGACTGTTCTTAGGCTCCAAGATTATGCTTTGTTCCCCTTGGAGGAAAGATCTGGACCAAAACAGGATGAAGAAGTTGGCTTTCTGGATTTGAAACTGCACCAATATTAGATAGTGATGAAGGATATCACTCTTTATTATCCCACATCATCAGACTTTACAAGCTCAGGATTATTAAGATCTACAAGAACTTAATTTACAGCATCTATAAGAACTTGCTGCAATATATTGAGCTGATTTGGAAAGTGTTATCTTTACCTAAGTTCACACACTCAATTGCTAGATGATTCAGAAGAGCATCACAAAGTTAAATGTTTAGACTGAAGCCTGGAAAGTAAAACAAGCAGTGGATATAGGAATGTTATGCTTCTGTTACAAGTGCTGTTTAATCTGACCTTGATGACTGTTTTATTTAAAACTTGTTATAATGCATTTTTCTTAGCAGAATTGCAAAGAATGTACTTAGACACTGTATTCCTACCTTGCTACTCTTTGTGCAATATTCTGTTTATCAGCTTCTTCCCTTCTGCAGCAAGCCAGCTTATTTTGCTGAATCAGAATAAAAGATTTATAGAAGCCTATCTTAAACAGTGTGCCAGTACTTGAAAAAATGCAGTGTTAAGAGTCTAGTATCTGGAGAGCTGGAGAGCTCCTTTTTTGCATAGCTTGCTTCTAGACCTTTAAAAAGCTGTGGTAGGTACATCAGATAATATTTAAGATGTAACGACAATAACTCCATACACTTGGAGTATATAAACATTTAAAATGCCATCTTTTAAAACATAAGGAAAGGAATTGACCCCTGGAGCTTTCATGATTCAATACTGTTAACATTCCAGCCTTCTTCTGCTGTTGAACTCCCCTGGCCTTAAATATCTTTAAAATAAAGTTTCCAGACTTAGCACTGCCTGGTTTTGGTTGTACCTGAGAAGCCTAATGCACATATTGTCAAATAGGCAATAATATGAAATAATTTGAATGAACTGCTGTTTGAATCTGCTTTTCAGCTAGCACGTGACTCTTGAATTCATTTGGAATACAGATTCTTCTCTGTGCTTTGTTGATCTCATCACAGGGTTTGAAGTCACTAAATAGGAAGTCAGGTAAATCTGAGCTTTCCTTTGTTCAGCAGTCCTGAACTTGATCACTATTTTCTTACAGGCTTTCAAAACTTCTTACAAACTGACAAACTGAAGAAGAAAAAGGGTTGGCTACATTGGTGATTGGACACAAACAGAAATGCATGTTGTTTTGTCTTCTTAAAAAGGATTTATGCTGTGATACAGCTCTAGGCATTCCCCTCCCTACCCTCCAAGGTAATTGAACCGATAAGAATCAAAAGATCTAACAAGGCTCAGAAAATTTGCAATCCTGCTTCACTGTCTAATTGCTCTGGAATATCTCCAGCTCCAAGGAATTCAGACAGCAACTTCTCACAGATGGCACATAAAGGAAATCAGAGATGCTTGGATTAACTTCCTCTCCTCCCCACTCTGTTTCCACAGCACATTGGTGGTCATTCCCCTGAAAACACTACACCTGTGCCCACATCAATTCCAAAATTTCACCCTCCAGTGCACTAAGTGGAGTCAAGGTCAAGAATAACATTTCATCCCTGTAAAATGAGAGGTGCACACATAATACAGTATTTGTGTCTGTATATGGCAGCTGGGTTTCTTTTTGTAAAAGCTGCCCATTGGCTTCCTTTACCTATTGAAAACAATGGCATTTAGGCTTGTCAGGAGTCCACAAGCATCTTCTAGTCTCAAGTAGAATTAATTTTCCTAGTGTCTGGCTTCTCTAGGACATGTAGAGAAGGTGCTCTATATGAAATCTAAAGTTCATGTCCATATTTTAGTTCAAATAAGGAATGGAAGAGACAGAGACATTGAAAGAGAATGTATGTAATGTTATAAAGAGAATGGGCATTCAAAGAGAGAAGAAATTAATCAGACAGATTTTAGAGATAAATTCAGTGGTTAGTTAAGCTCTGTTTGAATATGATTATCTATTTGTGTTAAAAAGCAGATGTTTCTTAAAACTGGAAGACATCCTTTTTACCCAATATGGAATATTTAGCACTTCCATTTTCTGCCTGACTCCATTCATGGCCTCCATTCATGTGCTGAACTAGTTACTGCACAACATAGCCCAGTTTGACTCCCTAGTTTATAGTTCAGCGTTTCCAGTTATTTTTTTCCTGCTGGTTTGTATGCAAGCTTTTGACTTGGTCTTCTTTAAATTAGGAAGAACAGTAACATATGTGATGCATTTCAGGGTCATTTAGTTGAATCTTATAGTTATAATATGGATTTTTATCAAAAATTAGGTTTGGGGGAATGGCAAAAGTGATTGAAGAACTTAGTCCCTGAACTCTTGCCTACTGAAGTTGTGATCTGCAGTCCAGAAAATTAGTATGAATATGCCACTTGACTTTTTGGAAGTTTCATCAGGAGTTTAAGCCAGTCACCCATAAATAGATAGCAACAGAAAGAAAAGACATAAGCAGATTTCCCTGCCTTTTGTATATGGGTTATGAAAAACTCATCTTGAATTTTTTATCCAAGGACATTTAGGCTAAACATGTCTGTCAGTCATTGCAATCTAAAAGATTAATTTAACACTGATGGCTTACATTCTGTATTCCTCCCTCCATTTTTGAGAGATTTGATATTCCATTGCCTGGCTTTTAGTAACCACTATAAGCCAATTAATCTCTTTATCTCCATTACTATAAGAGGGTCTTTTCTACTAGACAAGCTTTTCTATGACATTAATACTTTCTCATTTTCTTTTGAAAGATACTCCTAAACAGTCAGCTATTAAATTGCTTAGGTTCAGTGGATTTTGGCAATTGAGTAATTTTGGTTTTTGAGAAGTCCATAGCATACAGAAATCATGTTTGTTTAATAATGCAGCTGTGCATGAATTACTGCTGTTCATTGTTTTACAGTACAATGCAATATTTATGCTGAAACAATGATGAAGATTGAAAGTTAAATTCATAGAATGAGAGACAGAAAAATGAGGACTAAAGTACTGATTTGTGTTTAAGAAAGAAGAATTAGAACAACTTCATGTCTAGAGCCTTGAAAAGAACAGTGAATTTGGGAATGTGTTATAACTGAATACTGGATCAAAACTGGAATTAAACTTCTTACTAATTTCTACATGAGATAATTATACCCACAGTGCTGCTCACAACATGTATACTTCTGTTCCTGTAATTTTATTTTATCTTTTGCAAGAAGGGAATGTTGTCTTACATAATTTGTGACTATTTCTATTATATTTGGAATTCACACTCTTTACATTTTTTTTTTGTTTGGTTTGGTTTTTTGAGTAGTCTAATGAATTACAGTGAATCAAATGCACACATCTAAATAACACTGAAGTACTTATATAATTTTACATAAAGGCATGCTTTCAAGAAACTTCAATCAAGACCTGTAATGTTAGTGCCTATTATTATGAAGTTTCAACATTTTCACTGGAAGTTTGTTTTTTTGTCACTCGTACTTAGTTCACAAAAGGTTCTGGATGCTCAAATCATGATGTAGTGATTCATCTTGATAGTATTTTGCTGCTGAGAATGTGCTACAATACCTTTAGAAAGGATTTTTTTTTTTTTGAGATTTAGCTTTTATGTTAACAAGAAGTTAACATTGTCCAGAAAACACTTGGATAACTTTCCTTAACTGAAGCTGTGGGAAGGCAGAATTAGTCACTGTGTTAAAAATATGGGTTGGGAAATAAACATGACTGTGTGTGCTGCGACAGAATAAGCCCAAGATGCGAAGTTCTCCTCTGAAATAACATTGAATTTAGCAGAAATTTACTCTTTTAAGCTCATCTCCCTTTTCAAATGACACATGCTTTGCCTTAATTCAAAGCAAAATCTCTCTTTTATCTAGGGACCACATGGGTTGAGAAAGGTCATTAAAAATTATTCTGACTGGCTTTCAAAATATACATTCATGTTTTATAGCTGGCACCGCCTCCACAATCTTTAGTTGCTCTAGTGGTTACTCAGTGGATTTTCTCTAGCTAAAAAAGTTTGGAAATGCAGTTCTGATCCCATTCCTGTCAATGGTAATATGTTGCTGTTGAGGCGGGTGCAACATACAAATAGACACACTATATTGCAGAAGGCTAATATTCCATATATTACAACAGCTAGCTGTCTTTTATACACTCTACAAAGTTTACACTTTATTCATTGGTCACAATAAATCCACATAATGTTGGTTGGTGTAGAGTCACCTACGCCTCTGTTTTCCACAAAACTTTTCTAAAAATACTTTTCCCATCTGCAGGTTTTCTTTCCCGCTTATCTCCTTCTCCTCCTTCTCTTCTCAGTCTCCAGGCCAACAGCCTTGATAGAATACCTTTCAGAAATAACCCTTATTCATTGACCCTCTCTGGCTCACAGGCCAGCTGTAAGCCTCTCCACAGTAATATTCTGCAAATGTAATTCTTTCTACTGAGGAAGAAAACAGGGAAAACTCTTCAGTATTTGTACTTCACTTCCAGCTCTTACAATAAGATAGGCTGGAGCCACAGGTCCTGTTCCTTTCCTCAAAACAAACTCTCCTCTATTGAGTTAGTCAGCTGGTAGCTCTGGCAATTTCCCAGCCAGGCTTGATTTACACAGTGGAGAAAGAAAGTGTGTGATGGGAGAATTTGCACACAGAGACTTCTGTTTTGCACTGGAAGCTGTCTCAGGCACAGAAGCTGGATCTAGGTATAGTCTTTTCACTGGCCAAAGCAAGCCCTTTCTCTGCCAGATCCATTTACTAATGGTTTCCTCACTGGGTCTTTCAGTCAAAAGGCAATGCAAAAAAGAAGCAAATCCCATTGCTTCCCCTGTCCTGCTGAGGGGCAGAAAGAGAGAAAATTTCTGTGTTCGGATCTCTTGATAAATACAGGCTTTCAAGGATGCAGAAATGCCCACTAGTAACCAAGTACAGCCTGTGGCTATTCGACCACTACAGAAATATGGACATTAAAGTTATGGAAGTTATCGAATGAGGGATTTAACTTGAAGAGTGCTCACATTTCCCAAAGCAGCTTTCACATCCCCATCATGTGATGTTCACAGACGAAATTCTTTCCTCATTCCATATGTTATCTGTAAAAATCCTCTATAGATATGCAGGAATGTATGAATTTTCATGAGAACTTTTTGCTCTGGTACAAGACTGTATTTCCAAAGTGGTCAATTCACATGCTTTATAGGAATATGTAGAGATAATGTAAGTATGTGTTTGCATTTAATATAACCATGAATTGTTTGTTAACTGGAAATAAGCTTTTTTCTTATTCAACTTAAACATTGCTGAATATGGACTTGAGGCCAAAGAAGTCAACAGAATTATTTCCATGGACTAAAATAGGCTTTGAATTAGGCCTTGTGTTTTTATAATTAGATTTCTTCATAGATAGCTCTTGAATTGGTACAGTGTGTTCCTTTCATACCATGAGGAAAAGTTAAATTTTATTTAGTAGCAGATATTTAAATATCACAAGACATGTGATGTGTAATTGGGAAAGAAAGTAAGCAACATGGTATGACAGACAAGGCAAATATGAAACTGTCTTGGTGTTTATACATTTCTAGGAGCTAAAGGGTAAGACTTAGGAAAAAGTAAAATTATATGCTTAGAGTGGCCAAGGAGGTAAATGATACAGAGAAAGTAATTCTCCCTAGAGTGAAAAAAATTATCATCTACCAGGTAGTAGCAATCCAAACATTCAGAAACTGTAGCTGTAATTAAAAGAATCATGTCAAAAACTCTCAGTTTTACCTGTATCTCATCTAATGCATGAAAACATGTTGAAGGTTGGGTAAACTAATGAGATTTTAAGAAATAATAGGCTTTCATTTCTTTAAGAGGTCTTATAGATTGAGTCTTTATGGTACATGCTTACAAACCTTTCTCTGTAGACCTGTATGCTAGTCTTCTTAAGGAAATAAATAAATAAATTAAGATCGATGTGCCCAAGTAACTATTACCATAGAACCTGGGATTAAAAAAAAAAAAAAGAAAAAAGAATTGTGTGTACCTGCCTTGCATTAAAGGCATGTACATGAAAAAAGTTTCCAGTGTTCCCTAAAGACAGTCAACAATCTGGAGTTATCCCGCATTCGTTGAAAATTCGTTATATAGCCGACAGTAAGTCATTTTAGTTCAGAGGTTTTAAATCTCATTAGGTTTGTTTGGATGCTGTAACAAGGCTATGGCTAAGTGGAGCTGAGTTTATGGCTGAGTTGTATAAGCAATATTCTAGAAGAGGATCTGTGAAATACTTTGGAAATCATAGCCTAGAACTTAGGGGGGATTTGGGCAATGTACTTGAACCATTTAAAGGTTTCTTGCCCTACCTAGGTACTTAGAACAGATGTCCCAGGCTATCAGTGGTGAGCACTGTTTCATTTAAACACAAGGGAAGCAGGTATCAGCTCTTCTATAATATAACTTAGCTGATGATTTTGTTGCTGGGTGGAAGAAACCTCCCTGATGTCATGTTGTTACACACTTAGTGTTGCAGAGTTCTAACACAGAAACACATCCTTCTAAAGGGGATGCTGCTCTCCATGGATGATTAGACTAATTCAGGGTGGTAATTCATATGTTTCTTAGAGAAAAAGCATCATGTGAGCTGAACATGTTTCTGACAGGAGCTTCTCCTTTCAATTAACTGCATGTCCAAGAAATTTCACAAGATTACGCTGCTGACTTCTTTATGAATCTGCATGCCATAAGAGATGCTGTAATAGTGGGTAATAAGTACATCAAGCTTAATCTGCTATCATGTAGAGATAGGGTCACCCTTGGTTGCTACAGGTAGGTGATTACCCACCTTTTCACTGATTTGAAGAGGACTGAAGTTTTATTGCTTGCTGTAGGAGAGAGAGAACCCAAGATCTGCAGCCTCCTAGGGTTGTTTGACAGATTGCTAAAAGTTCATTCTGTGACTAATTACTAGAACCTGATCATCCTGCTCTAGATTCTAGACCCAGTCAGCTCTGTTGGGACTTCTGGTATAAAAATACAGGAAGTTAATAAAATATGGCTCCTCTTACTAACAGTTCAGAGCACACTGTGTGAAATATACTAAATAAGAGCTGCACATGCTGAGTTTGTTTATAAAGTAATCTCATTGGAAAACAGCTTTCTGTGAATCTTCTTCCTGTGAGCTATAATTCCTGTGTGAAAATCCTGTGAACAGGGACATGAAGATGGTTGTCTTGATGCCTGGGGGAGGGGGCAGTAAAGGTGGAGGAGAAAACTTGGTACTTATGGGTAAGAGAGAACATGTCTGGAGAAGTAATAGAGAGAAAAGCTGGCAGCAAAGTCAAGCCATTTTTTGTTAGATAAGAGTGAAGCTACCAAAAGAGTAAGTTCTCATAAGTACACACTGTGAATCAGTAGGATTAAAAGAATGAGGATGATGATCAGGTTACATGGCGCTTCAATATTGATGAGTTTCTCTCTTTATCCACTCTTCATTTTGGCTTAAATTCACGGATAATCCTAATATTTTTAATCTTCTTTAAAATGTAGAGCAAGTGTGCAATACTATACCCCCTCTCCTGTTTTAAAAGGACCCAAGGGCAGTCACAATGACAAAACAACAAGGCCTGGCAAAAGGCCAGGCACTGCCCCCGCATTGCTTAGCAGGTAGACAGGCTGGCATCTCTAAACATCTGTAGCCTGTTCAAGGCTATCTGATGTCAGCTCAGGCATGTGCAACACTTTCAAATGTAATGCAAAAAATTGTCTTTGAGACCTGTAAACTAGAAGAATGAGAAATTAACAGCCAAACTGGCAAGGGAAAAAGTAACATGGACCATATATTCTTGACATTACACAATAAATTAGGAAGTATGTTATAGTTACTGGCACAGACACCGAGCTCTTCCATTCACTGTGTGGGAAAAGCTGCTTTAACACAAACAGCTTCAACACTGTTCTCCCACCTCCCAGCTGAGTGCTCTGACTGTGGGCCATAAAATAAAGGTACTCTCTGTTGCTGTCTCTATCTCCTCCAGATTAATACCTAAATATATATAAAACCCGGAGAAGGTCCAAAGGGGACCTATGGGGAACATGCTGAATTCTGACTGCTTTTTCTGTCAGAGAGATGGGAGATGTCTGGTGATATCCGTGCTCAAACTGGAACAGAGTAGGTTGGATGTTAGCAATCAACAGCATTTGAGTATGTACTTTGCCAGCTGCTGTACAGTGGGAATGCTGCTAAGAAAAGAGTTCCTGTGCTTGTGAAACCATTTCAACAGAATTGTACCTGGAGTGCAGCCAACTCCACAAAAGACCTTCTCATTTTATGAAAAGAAAATAAAAAGAATCTCAGGCAACCCTTGTTGTACAGCACCTAAAAGCCCTCTGGAAGGTGCTTGAAAAATCATAACTGAAATGCTTACATTAGAGAAACTCAGGAACTGAATACTGACAATGTGTCTAGGCAGGAGGATGGGAGATCTGTAAAATGAACAGATACAAATTTCTAACATTTCAGTCCACTCAGCAGAGTCCAGTGAGATAAGACTCCTATTAAGCAGAGAAAGCAAATTGTGGGAGTATTGGATATGAGAACTGGCATTGGTTATGAGCCGTGACTTGACTGGCAGCTTTACAGCATTTCCCCACAACCCAGGCAAAGCCTTACAAGCAGTGCAACATCTGAGACTAAAATTAAACTGAAATTAGAAGATGAGTTTCTTAACTGTGGTCTTCCACATAATTCAGGTGCAGCAGATCCTGGAAGATGGGACTTTTATGTGCTAAAGAACTGAAAAGTAACCCCTGATGCTTTCTAAGCAAACAAAACTGTAGAAAGATCATGAAATTGCAAAGCACATAACAGTTTTTATTTTCCCTTTTTGGTATGTGGTTTGCTGTGTATTTGTAGTTTAAACTGAAGTAAAGTCTATAAGACTGTTGCTTGTTGAACCTGATACAGAAAAAAACTATGTTTGTATGTAATCAGCTTAAAAATTTGGATGGTATTATAACTGAACTGGAAACTAGATTTGATATGACATCCAAACCAATCATTATTTTTTAAAATAGTCCTTTACATAAGTTACAGCAGGGGGAGTTTTGGGGGAAACAAAGGGGTTTTTTTTAACTTTACAAGCAGCAGTGTCTGCTCCCATATTAATTCACAATATCATTACTCTTGTCTGTTCAGCTTTCTCACCATTAACATCACCATGAATGCACACATAATTAACCTTGCCAGCTTGAATCTAAGAATGTTTTATTAAGTACAAACCACTCTGCTGCTTTACCTGATGTAGGACATAGAAATTGTTATCTCTAGGCAGTTCATTTTCATTGAATCTTTCTTTGCTGGATACCTCAATACAAAAAACTTGTAAACCAAGAATTTGATTGTAAATTCAAAAAACTCCCTTTTTGTATTTTCTCCATGCATGTGTTTGTGTGCCTTTTCATAAGTAGTAACAAAACAGCAACAAGAACTACAGAGCAATTAAGGAGGTAAAAACAGAGAGAAAAAGCAGAATCTTTGCTTGCTCCCCACTTCAGTTTCCAAGTAGGACCATTCTTACACAGACAGATCTTTTGGAGGATGGATGGAAAAATGCATTTTCGATGATGGGAAAATAAATAGAAAGTGGATGTTTGAGTTACAAGAGGATGGTGAAAACCTCCTAAGAATGAGGAGAGGAGCAAAAAACAGCATAGGAGGCATAAAAATCTAAATGCAGTCAAATGTACATGTGAAACAAATAATAAAAGAGGCACAAAAAGAACAATTGTGAAAAAAACAGATTAGAATAAAGATTGACTAAGATTTTGTGAGATCTTTCTTTCTGAATATTGCTGTTTCTAGCAGAGATCAAGCCCTTTGGCTGTAGTTTGCATTTTGTCGAGAGGATGGGGTTGATATTTTGCTCTGACATTTATTTAAATTATCTCCAGTGAACAGTCTGAGACAGAATTATATAAGTGTTTGGGGTGAAATTAATTTTTTTTTTCTAGCATAGTTTTGCAACTCCATACTTCCCAGATATTTTGAGCACAAGCAGCAAGCTTCCTTGGAAACCATGAACTATTTGTGTCATAAGTCCCTGTTCTGAAACTGGAATGGCAGTTGGTGTGTCTGCTGAAGAACTGGCCTTGCTCTTGGAAACACAACCCCTCCCACATGATCAAAAATATAAAATACAAAAGAATTACATTTACCCAGTGTGGAGACACTGGACTAATTCCTAGACACTAAGATTAGATTGTCTGATGAAGCTGTGGCTTCTGAAACAGTTTGGAGTAGAGTCCTGAAAGTTATCTGAGGCATTGCATGTTTCTGAATCATCCAAAAGACATCTTCCTATCAAGAAAACCTTCTTTTGGAAAAGTCTCCAAAGAACTCTCATAACTAAGTTCTACATCCACTTTTAAAGTGAATTTAGTGTTACATTTTCATTTTTCCAGTCTGAGCAGTTTCTTCAGTTTCTCCAGCTACAGAGCTCAGCAATCCCTTGAGTGAGAGAATTCTGTGCTACAGAAACCTGCAAAATTTGAAAATGCAGAGTTGAAATTTCATCTTTCAAAATGGAAAAATTAATGCATTTTTTCACCCCATTCCTTAAAGTACAGCATACTTGGTAGATATGAAAATTAATTCCTGGTTTTGTATGCATTACATTTTTAATCCCATAACCTGTAGAGTTATAAATAGTTTTTTAGCTCTTTCTTCTAAGCCAGTGTCATCTCTACCTCTTACTCATATCCAAGTGTTTGTAGCCAGAACTACCAAAACCACACCCTCTGCCCTGGGTGGATGGAAGGTTTTTTGAGCATTTGTAGTGCTACAATATGATTCTACATCCGAAATGGATTCCCCAATTTGGTACAGATACTTAATCTTCCTGTTTTAATTTGCATATTAATAATTTTGCCAGTATCAATTCAGATCATATTTGTACACTTCAATAATTTAAATTGTAAGACCATAAACACCTCAGAAGCAGGACTTAAGTGTCAGACAGCTCCTCATATTTAGCCAATTGTCCTATACAAGACTGATTTACATGTGATCAATTATGAATTGAGCTGCCCACAGGAAACACCTTCCATTGATGGTAAGAAGAGAGTGGTCAACTTGATATTCAATTGTTTTATTCTACTTGTAAAGAAATTATAACTTTATTTAGACCTATTTTTGCTTTAGGGTATAAAAACAGATGGTGCTTAAGGTGGCTTCCACGAAGTACTGTTACTCATCCTTCTTGAAACACTTGAGCTGCCCCTGATTTGGGCATGACATTGTGAGCATCTCCAGTTAAACTGGACAGCCTTTTCTATGCAACTCAAGCAGAGACTCACCAGGGTAACCATTCACTTTTGCAAATAGAACTGTCCTTAATAAGTAAGTTGACCAGTGAGGAAGCAGGCAGGATTTAATGACTTTCAAATTAGACAGATAAGTAACCAACCATTAAAGAAAATTTGTCTGCCAAATATTTCAGTTGTCTGTACCAGTTTGATCCAGGAAAAGGATTTCTGATATACGACAGAGAATATTAAGTTCTGTCTTTATTATGTAACTTTTAGTTTGTGATAATCCTGAAATACCAGCAACTGTAATTACTGAGCTTGAATGAACAATTCATGGTTATTTGAAAGAACCTGCAATATAACCTGTAATGTCTTATATAAACTTAAAAGCTGCATTTTCATGTCTTGCTTTCCAAATAAGCATTTTTTTCTTCCACTGGTTTATATTGTAGAAAAATGCCCATGCCCATCTACTTTAATGTCATGTGGCAGCTGTAGCCCAAGTTGCGGTCAAAGGTGATACAACTTATGAAGTTGTACCTGTGCAGAGTACTGCACCACTATACAGAAAACATCATGGTGATAAGAGTCGTCCTAGACATAGCATATGCTTTAAAGAGCATCTCTTGAATGTGAGGTGCACACTAAAACATTCAGAATGTTTTAATGATATAATTAAGAATGTTTAAGGACTATGTGCTGACTTTACCTGATATTTTTCTATGGTATATGCTTATGATAAAAAAATTACTCCATTTTATCTCCTGATCTTAATCCAAAACCTGTGTAGCCATCCAGTGTGTCATTTGATATCCTACTTCCCAAAAATGCTTCCACCTTTCACTTGGATTGATTTTGACTGTGTGCTTCTGTAGGACTTTCATCAGCATCTTATTCCATTAACTCAAATGGGTTTCTCTGAATTACCAATATGATGAACTCCATCAGTTTAACCTGACATGACTCTGAGTGACCAAGTACCTTGTGTATATAGTTGCATCTAAGGTTGTGTCCTTATATGGTTTTCTTTTTCTAAATGATGTAATCCAGGCCAAGCTGAGCCAAGCTCCTATTTTATTTTTTCCTTGACCTGAACTCAGCTGCTTGCTGACATGTGTCTGCATCAAGAGAAATATGACTTGTCATATCTAAGCAAACCTACAGCTCTTCTAGCCCAGTGTCCTGCCTCTGACAAGGACCACTATATGAATACTTAAAGCACAAGAAGAATAAAAGGACCCTTTCCCTGGTATACCCTCTCAGCTTCTGGCTGTCAGAAGTTTAGGGACTTCCTGAACTGGAGATTGCATCTAGTGTGTTAATATCCCCTGATGGACCCATCTCCCATGTATTTATAATTTTGGCATTTAAAGTGTCCTGTGGCAATGGATTCCATACCAGAATTATACATTATTTTGAGTAGTAATTTGTGGCTTCCATTTGCTTAAAATTTGACACACAGTGGTTCCACTGAATGTTCTATTCTTCTGCAAAATACTCACCCTTATTCACTCTCCTCATGTCTTTTTTTATGGTGCTGACATTCTTTTTGTTTCAATTACTTTGTAAGAACCTTGTGTTTTAAATGCTTTCTCACTGTGGCTGGATTTGGTGTCAGAGTTAAGGATATACATTCTTTGCACAATAGGATACCAACAATTAAATTTTTTATAATATTTATATTCTAGTATAAAACTCCTTTTTATTTAATGGACTGAAACTTCACAGTCTATTGGTGGTTTGTTCTCCACAAATGACATGGATCTCCCTATTTAAATAACAATTATGACTTAGTAATTTTATATATTCTTCAAAAGAAGTCTGTTTTGTCCACAGCAATGTTTTTATTATCCATTCTTTTCCTGTTATGTTTGTCTTGTTCATTCTCTCAGAAGACCAGCTGTAATACTTCAGCTTCCCTACAGTTCCTATGCATTCACTGGCCATTATAAAAAAACATAAGTCATCTCTCCTGTTAAGTTCAAGCCCTTTAGACTAGTAAAATTATATTAGAGGGGTAGACATCAGTTGGTATATGTCTTGTTTTTAACAATTTGGTAAATACATTTTAGCAGACTGCATACTACACTGAATTTCTGTCACTTGAAATTCTTCTGTCAAAACTAAAGAGACCAGGCAGTTTGGTAGCATTGGTTAAACTTAGTTGATAATGATAATAGTTAGCTTTTGATGTCTTTGAGACAAGTTTCAAATGTAAATAATATTTAAGAAAGAAATATTAAAAAAAAAATAAGAAATAGGGAAGAAACAGCATGATTAATTTCAAATTATTGAAGCCAGCATCACCATATAACTTTAACTACCTAAAATCACCCTTAGGATTTAATTTCCAAATTCATCTTTTAAGTCCCTCATATTGCTCTGAAATTCAAAAACTCTAAAAAAATATGGCAGTGCTTTTCTACACAACAAGAGTCCCCCACTTTTTTATTTTCAGGATGCAAATCTAGAGGTTCAGAATGCTGATTCCCCTTTATACTAAATTTTAATATTTTTGTCAACTTGGTCTCAGAATAGGGTAAAAAATTTTTTATAATGATGGAGCATAACATCTACTAACACCAATACCTTCCTCAAAAATTGAGTTTGGGAGCAATAGTTGTTTGGTTCATATAAAATGTCTGGAATACTTCAGATTTTTTAAAAAAACTAAATAATTCTTGCATTCAGGGCCTGTGGGAAGACAGCATTTTTAATATTCCTATTTCCATATTTACTCCTTCTTTTTAACCAGCAGTAATGACTTGCTAATATTTCT
Source organism: Cinclus cinclus (assembly GCF_963662255.1). Taxonomy (NCBI): domain Eukaryota; kingdom Metazoa; phylum Chordata; class Aves; order Passeriformes; family Cinclidae; genus Cinclus; species Cinclus cinclus. Next base: position 100,196,972 of record NC_085046.1, read on the forward strand.
TGCAAAACTAGTAATTTACACATATTTTAGTGCTGAAAATAGCCAACCATGTGAAAGATGAGAAGCTGACACAAGGCACAGAGAAAACGTGGGCAAAATTACAAGATTCATGCTGTGGGACTGTGAAATGACTATTTCTTGAACAAGCAAAAGGTTTTAAAAACATGAGCAGTAGCTTTAAACTCTATAGATAAGGACAAATATAAAAATTTTGATAAACACATGATTAAAAAGTATCCAAAACAAAGGATTGGTCATTAAATGGATTTCCTCTCCTTTTTCTGTCATGTATGTGTTTAAGATGTAGGTAAGGTCTGCTTGGTAAAGGTTTAAACAGAAGGTCAAACACAGTCTGTTTTCCCCATTTCTCCAGGGCTTTTTTTTTTCTTTTGTAACCCATTTTGCATTAATGACCCCTGACAGCTAACACAGACTAATTGTTTGTCTCATGCTCTGAATACAGATGTTATGGTACTAGAGGAAATCTTCTGTGTACATACCTATTTATTTGGCAGAAAAATTAAAAGAAAGCATTGTTGATGATGGCAGCTTTCCTTTCAGGAATTCAAACAACAGCTAATCACTTGATCACCTGAAATAAACTCAGGCATTCCTGTGTCTGCTACATTGTTTATTTACTGTCGAAACATTTTCTCTACTGTCTAGCCATGCACTGGCTGTGCAGTACAATAATTTTCCTGTTATGGCAATTAATAATAAAGATAAAGTACTCATAGATCACATTGTATTAAATCTTTACTGTTACAGTAAACAAAAATGTGAAACAACTCATTGCCCTTCAAAAGGCAAATTGGTGGTTTCAGGCCGGTTGGAGATGCCAGAAGCTCTAAAGAATTAAATGTTGCTTTCTGGTAGTTTTAGCAGAAAGGTAAAAAAATTCTGTGTGAAGAGAGCTTTAACTTTCAAGCTTTATAGATGGTCCCTTCATAGCTGTTTTGAGTCATGTTGGCAAGGTGGCTTCAGAAAGCTTTTGCTCCCTTTTTCCCTCAATAGCTATTTCATCCTGTGGCACGAGCCCAGACTTTGAAGTGCTAGAAGCTAGTCAAAGAGTAGATTTTTTGCTTACAGGAATGATTTCCAGAGAGACCTGAATAAAAATACTCTGCTTCAAACTAACTCTGAACAGAGGGAGTGTTCTGGTCCAAATTTTGCTTTCTGGTTTTGCCTAGAGTTCTCCCAGGGTATTACCTTAACTATGCCCTTTATCTCAACATTACATGTTCCAGAATTGTACGTTTGTATGTAAAAAAGTGGGGTTTTGTTTGTTTGTTTGTTTGATTGTTTGTTTTTCACTAACTGAATTTAATCATTTAAACATAAATTTAATCATATATGTAAGTTCAATTGCTACAGTGGGAAGATACTTTCCTGATGAAGTTATCAAGATACTTATGTATTAAATTCCTAAATTTAAAAACTGCATGGGTTTTTTAAATACTTTTAATATGTATTTGATTTTATAACACTGTTTCAGTTTATGGTCTTGTTTTGTTGATGTAAATTATTTAGTACAGTTAGTTATCAGATAGAGTTGTATTTACAGAATCCAATTAAAAAAGAGAATCTCAAGCACAGAACAAGATGGAGCTGACAAAGACAAACTTCTGAAATGCCTATTGTCATGTCTGGGTGTTAAAATAATGTTTGGGGATCTTTTTTAGCTTTGCAGAGATACCCAGGCATCATCCCGCTTGGAATCTCTTCCACATTTAATGTGGATATGAACAAATTTTCTTTTATGAGCAAATGGAAGAGAATTTTGTTTGTTTTGGAATGGGAAAGACAAAAAGAGGTGATGAGCAAGCCATATGTAAATGTAATGTGAAACGTCTGGGGCATGACTTTGCACTGCTCCAAGTATTATTAAAAAAACCTAGAAACGGAGAAAAAAATTACTGTTGCTGATTAATTTTTCTCCCTGTTTTCATGATGCTAGTGTGTGGAATACAAATACTCCTGCAGACAATCTCCTTTCCTTCTGCTTTCTGTGAGCCTTAGTAAGCCAATGAGCTGTCTATACAAGGTGTGGTTGCATCTATGCTCACTCTTCCTGGGTTTCTTTTGCTAATTGTACACTGTGATGTTCTTTCTGCCTTTGAGTGGCAGGCTAATGAAGTTGTTTCAAAGCAAAATTACCCCAAAGGAATGAGGAAGGAATTAAAACATAGACAACTAGAAATGCCAGCTCTTGGTACAGAGCACCACTACTACCATTGCATGATCAACAGTCCTTGCCACTGAACACATGAGGAATTCACTGAATCTGGCACAGGGCTCAATGAGCCACCTATACCTCTGGGCAATGTGGAAATCACATATAATTTCCAATGTCATTTTCTTGGCATTAAACATGCAGACACAATAATAAATTGATGTCTTGAAGTTTGCTGTGTAGGTTTTGAACAGTTTTGTGGGGGAGTGTGTCAATAATTTTCTGGTTTGTTTCTTCAGGATATGTGCTCTATTACTGGTTTTACTTTCTGCCTCCTTCCCTTTTGCAGGGGTCACTGCTTTAAAGGGACACGATGGATACTTAAAACCGGAGGGGCAGAAGTAGGACAGTTTTGTTAATATTCTTAAAATACAGAGCTTTATTTATGAAGTGTGTGAAGGATTTTAAAAGACAGTCTCAACACTTTAATTTTTATTGCCACTTGTCTCCAGTTTCTGCAAAAAAAATAAAAGACACTATACAAAGATGCCTTTGTGGCCTGATGCTGGCCAAACCTAAACTTCAGATTCTAGACATTAAATCCAGTTACACAAGACCTGTGTAAATTTTCATTATATCCATTACAACTGATTTCACACAAATGAGCATTTCAGATGAATAAAAAGGCCCAGAGAAAGCCTAACTATTTAAAAAAAATTCTGCGACACATTTCAAAAGAGTAAGTGTGTTACTTGGTATCACTGGCTGTGCTCCATCTTCTGTAATTAGATTTTGCCTACACGAAATTCCCCCTGTAGTTCTAACAGGATATGTTTATTTTTTTACTTCCTGCAGGAAAGCCTATGCTAATTTATATTAGCTGAGTTCTGCTCTAGAAGTGGCAAAATTTCATGTTAGATAACAGTGTTCTGTTCGTAAAAACCATTTTAGCATGTCAAATGTTTCTTGCAGACTTATGGGATTCCCTAAATGAAGGAAATTCCATCTGTCCTGCTTTAAATTCCTAGCCATGATACTATAAGCATCAGCATTGAGCTATGAGCATATCCACCTGAGTGATATGTGATATGCAAAATATCACTTGCTGTGTGATATGCAAAATATTAAAAAAACATCTGATCCTATCTAATACCTTTGAATTCAGTGTGAGGGAGTCATAGGTGCATAGCCTTCCTTGATCAGATTTGCATCCCATTTTGGCTGTGGTAGTATTGGTGACAGTACTTGCTTGTGGGTCAAGTTTTTTCCTCATCTCATTAGCTACCAGCTGATGATGTCCAGAAGTCTTGAAGATTAGTATCATTGATTGATCTTTTTCATTTGACTAGGGTGGTTTTGTGGCTATTTAAGTACGCATCTGCTTGGTGGTGTTCATCTCTGATTTACTTAGAATTAATTGAGGTCAACATTAATACAAATCAACAAAAAAGATTTTGCATGGTGCTTTACGTTGCCACACAGGTAAATTCTTTAGACACAAAGGCAAATGCAGTAGAGCAGACTATAAAGGAGTTTAAGTTTTAGGGAGTTAAAAAATTGGGATTGTGTCTTTCTTTTATGTTTCAGGCACTTGTAGTTGTATACCTGGATAATGGCATGCTCTGTTCTAGTCTTCTGGTCCCATATAGAAGGAGTGGCCCAGTAGATTTTAGTTTTAGTTTTGTTTATTTTTAAAATATATTATGGACATATATCCCCCTTCTTTATTCTGGAACCAGGTAATATTCTTTAGGATTATGTAGAGTGCAATGCACAGACAAATGTGTTGCCACAGCAGCTGGAGAAATTTTATCCCCTGCTGCGGTCTTTCAATGTGGTTTCCTCATCAGTTCAAACTATGAGCATGTGGCACTGCACTAATCAAATGCATGAAGAAATTTCACCTAATACTTATTGCAAAAAAACGCCAAAAATCCTAACCAAAACAAAACAAAAAAACCAAAAAAACCCAACCAAACAAACAACCCCCCCACCACTTAAAAGCTTAATCATTTGCCCATACCTACCCCATTTTGCAAAGTAAATCTTTCCAAAGAATTATTATACTGTCTTCAGCACCTTGAATTTTTTCTCCTAATAATCTTATTTTTTTTTATTTTAGAAATGTCTGTTTTGGAGTTAGAGCTTTCTCTCTGCAGAGGCCTAATGTACATTTTATCCTGTAGTTTTTTGCTCAGGGCACCCTGAGCACTTCTCTGCCTAGTGTTCTGCCACAGCTGGCTGAAATCAGAGGAGTGCTAACTTTGGTAATGCATAACTGGGCATTTATTCAGAGCTGAGCATGAATAGAAGGTGCAACCATGTCTCTAAAAAAATAAAGGTTACATCTATTCAAAAGAGGAGATCTGTTTAAGGGATATGTACATTCCAAAATCAGCTCCCATATTTTTAGAAAAAATATTGATGAGGGATCTATAATATCGCTTCCATTGTGATAAATAGTGGTGACAGAAAGATAAGATGGAACTTGTGAGAACCAACTATTTCTTTAGATGTTTTCAAATGCCAGAACAAGGGGTATGAATTTACACATAGATCCTTTCAAAACTTATTCAGAACTTTTATCTTTAATCCATCTGATTTGGTCACGTGTTAGATATGCACTATCTTTATCCATGCTTGGATAGTAGGAATTGTACATATTAAAATCTGCCCAACTGCAACATAAATTTGTTTGCTTTCTTCCATCTAAGGTTGTCCTAGATATATTTTTCTTCCAGGATGCTAATAATGAGTAATTCTGCCTTTCATTGAAGATTTAGTGTCAGGATGCTTGCCCTATTAGAAATGTTGCCAGTGGATTCTCTTAGTGACATCTTCCATAATTTGGCTTAATTTGAACCACCATAGACTCAGCAGGAATGTGATATATTTTGAGTTTTTCTTTGAGAATACAGGTATTTTTGTATGGTGTTCCCTACTCTCCTAGGGAAAGTTCCAGCTTTTATAAAGAAGGAAAATCTAAATGGCAACTTGGACCACTATACTTTATGTTATTAATGTGCACAGCATAATTCACCTCTGAAAATGAAATTCTGACACAGACTTCCATAGGACCTTGAACAATTTACTTAACTTTTATTTGCCTCAGTTTCTAAATTTCTAAGGTAGACATCTACAAACAATGTATAAGTTCTTTAAAATGTATTTTAAAAAATGGGCTGGGGAAAATTTCAGGAAACAAAATTATTGTAATGTCTCTCCAAGCAGTCATTACTTAGACGAAGCAAGCACTGTAATACTAGACATTTCATGCTTGAATTCTAAAGAGATTTAACCAGTCACAGGTTTTTCTTTCAGAATTTCTTGCATAGAGACTGGCTTTTAAAGTCCCTTGGTTCCAGTACCTTCCAAGAATTTCCTACAAGTAGCTCTTTACATATTTTCATGCAGACATTTTAATTTCCACTTTGCATGTAGGGATGGGGGGAACGTGTTGATTTTAAAAAATCCTAAATCACAAACTACCACCTTTGTTGGCAGTGGGAAAGTCTGGGGTGGTTCATTTAGCATCCCATGTACAAAGATAGAAATAATCAAGACAAAACTGGACTCAAATATAAGTAGGGCTGAGAGTACTCAGTGCACCTTCATTAGTATTGGAGTGTGCGTCAGATAAAAATTTCCTGATGTTCTTTGCTTGGATTGCAAAATATTCCCAGAGTACTTGGACCTGATTCTGTTTAGAACAAAATAAATTATCAAATGTGCTCTGCTCTGGGAGCAGAAATTGTGTGCTCCACCTGCTCATAAGGGCTAAGTCTGTGGGACTGAAGCTGACAGAGTTTTCAGTAACACTCCTGGAGTTAGTGAAGGATGAAAATAATTTCCTCAGCACCAGCTGCTTGACTCCACTGACCTGTTGCCATCAGGCCACCCTCACTGGTTATCCTCCAGGGACCCTCCAGTATGGCCATGGCCCAGGACCTCACTTCAGGCTCACAAGGCTACCAGCCCTTGCCCCAGGAATGCCCCAAGCCTGTCTTGTCTCTTGTGTTAATATAATTTAGGATACCATCTTGTCCTTGAACTGAATCTCAGTTGTTGCTGCTATTCTTTTTTAGTTCATTTCATTGAACTGAAGTACTGTGAGGCTTGTTTGTGCCAAAAATTCCCTAATATTTGCTGTCTGAGTGGTGCATGATGACCATTATTAAATATGTTAGGTCTGTATCTGAGGCTTGGGATGGGGCTAATGGCCTCATCCTGCCTGACATCTTAGAGGAAAAGCTTTGTTGTATGGTGCAGTAATTTATAAAGTGAAAGAGGAAAGAAATGGGGTTCCATTGAAGCTAACCAATGTACATGTGGCAACTTTCATTTCATCCTGTTGTTTTTGTGAGAGATATGTGCTGACCTTAATGACCCCTGTTTGCATAGTGCTGGTTATGTATACTCTAAGTACCCTTTAAAAATCATTACCTGATTATTATTTTCGTTAAACACTGGAGCTGCTCTGCCACAGCAGCCTGGACAGCCTGCCGGCTGGCACACGCATGACATGACATGGAGAGGGCATGAAATGTCTGTAGGAATGATACACTCGGGAATGAGCACCTGACATTTCTGTCCTTTGAGTCTTTCCATGCGGTTTTGCTTTCCATGTATAGAAAGTGAGAGTATAGAGAAGGTGTCAGGGCAAAATAATCTGAACTGCATTTCTCTGAAGAGAAAAGCATGAACTCACCAGAGCTCAGCACTGGCCATGACTTCTGGAGCTGTTACTTCCCAAATTTTGGGGCAGGATGGAGGGAAATGGAAGTGAGAGGGTGAGGGTGAAGGAAATGGTGAGACAGGGTGAGAGCAGTGCAGCCTGTAGCAGTGCTGCCAATTTCCATGTGTGATGTGCTTTCCTCAGCACAAACCCTCTTCTCTCTCTGGATGAGCTCAGACTGCTCCTAACATCTACTAAAATAAAATTATTTAAAATTAATTGTAGAGATGTGTTTGGAAACTGTCATTTGATGACACATTGCTCTCCCCATATGATTGCTACTTTTTTACCAGCTTTGTTTGGATATCACAGTAATGTGTGAATATTTTGGATCAGCGACATAGGCTGCTTTCTACGCATTATGAATGATTGTTTGTATACAGAATAATGCGGGCTTGAAGACAGCAGGCATAAGAAATGGATTGCTAGAGGTGGATTGCAGGGTGGTTACGCACTGTGTTGTCCTTGAACCTCCACCATGGCACAAGACAACTCTGTGTTGACTCCCTGACTGAATCACACAGAGGGCAAACCCCACATGTTTGACATCTGTATTCAGATGCTTGTCCTTATTCTGTAAAGATTGAATATTCCCCCTTTTGCTTCTTCCCAAAAAATTAATACTCTCTAAATTTTCTGAATTATGGACAATAATATTTTAAGCCTCTAATTTTAAGTCTAAAGTAGCATTTTTTTCTAAGATCTCAGACTGTAGACACCTACCGAATATTCATTTACTCATTTTGCTTGGTATTGATTGATTTGATATAATAACCAATCTAATGCATTGTCAGTCATCCAGGGATTTGTTGCTAGGAGCAGGCAGAATATTTCTTAAGGATCACGACTAAATTAAGAGAAAAGCAAACTTAACTACCTCAGGGATTGGCCTGGTATTGAGTTTGTATGAAGTAGAATAAAGGCCCTTTAAATTTTTATTAATTTCCCAGAAAATAGTTCAGTTGTATACCTTGTAACTACAATTTCTGCTTGATTCCTTCCTGAGATTCTAGATCCACTTCTTTTAATCTGAATTTCTGACAAGAGCTGATTAATTCTGAAATAGAGACTTATGTGTTATGATGATTCTCTTTGACAATGAAAGTGGATTTTCTGATTGTTGTGGTAGTTGGCAATACCTTTTCTGGCAATCTTTTTCTCTAATCCATCATAAAGTTGTTTTAGTTGACCTATTTATAATTTATTTGAAAGAATTGTCATATTTTTAAATAAACAATTTATGATAATTTCCAAGATTTTTCAAGGATAAAAAGAGGTGATGCAGATAAAACTTGAGTTTGAATTTTCAGGTTTAGATGTGAAATGTCACAAAAATTTAAATTGTCAGTAAAAAATTTCATGCCTCCCCAGGCAGGATTTGGCCTGCACAGCAAGAAAGGAGACCACCTGAAAGGCTACCTTCTCTCATCTCATGCGTTGACAGTATCTCTACCATGTTCAACTTTAAGAGATCCTAGTCAGTTAAAAAAAAAAAAAAATGAAGTATTTTGAGCAAAAAGATAAAGAGGGGAGACCATGGAATGGTAGGTGGAATAGAAAGAAGCTGTAGTTGTGCTAAGCTTGCTTACTGTTATGTGTCTGGTTTGCTGGAGCAGTTCAGCCTCCCCATTCCAGCAGTTTGGCTGGAAGCCTGCTCTGAGAAAAGCCTTGTAATAAAGCCAACATTAAGAGGGTGGTGCTGTACTGCATCTCTCCAGCAAAACATGTGTGAGTTTCTCCTCAAACTGTGCAGAGTATTTCCATGTGCATGAATGGATCAAGCACTGCAATGATTTTAGCTGCTTGCTCTCAGCCTCTATCTGTGTTTGAATTCCTGTGGATTAACTCCTTTGGAGCAGCATTGGCTAATAACCTTTGGCAGTAACATAAAAAGATTGGTGCACATCTGGCTGCCTTTCATGCTTTTAGGACTCTTCACTCAAAATATCAGAATAATATCCACCTACAGGAACAAATATTTACTCTTCTCAAAGGGAAGTACTTAGTTCTTCTGGTCTATAATATAAGGGCATATTCCTCCTATTTCTTGATTATCTTCAGAAACAGCATTTATTCTTTAGGTCATGGCAAGACAGTGCCATGTAGCAAGCATGACGTCAAGGATCTTGTGCCTGATAGTGCCAGGATAGTGTCTTCACAGCCAAATTACTTTTTCTTACCTGGTGCCCTGAAATATAACAGGATAGTGGTGCTGGGGGAAATTCTTGGAAGCCCAGAATAAATACAACTCCTGACAGTGAGCATCAGATAACAGTGAGCACTACCACTCTGGATGGACAAAAATGTGGTTGGGTGGCTGGGTACAAAGAGTGGTGGTGAGTGGGGTTATATCCAGCTGATATCCTGTCACTAGTGGCATTCCCCAGGCCTCAGGGCTGGGGCCAGGCCTGTTTATTATCTTTATTGATGACTTTGATGAAAGGGTCAAGGGCACTCTCAGTCAGTTTGCAGATGATATCAGGTTGGGCAGGAATGTTGCTCTTCTGGAGAGCAGGAAGGCTTTGCAGAGGAATCTAGACAAGCTGGATCTATGGGCTGAGACCAGTGGTATGATGTTCAATAAGGCAAAGTGGTAAATCCTGCACTTTGGTCACAGTAACACCACACAAACTTAGAGGCTGGGGGACAGAGTGGCTGGAAAGCTTCCCAGTGGAAAAGGGCCTGGAGATGCTGGTCAACAGCAGCTGAACATGAGCCAGAGTGTGTCCAGGTGGCCAGGAAGGCCAATGGCATCCTGACCTGAAACAGATGCTTTGGGCTCTTGTATTGACTCTTGTATCACAGCATGTTCCCCATGGAGGAAGGATTTTTGGGGTTTTTTTAGGAGGCAGGATTTTGGGTTTTGGATATCTCCAAGGATGGAGTCACCACAGCCAAATTCATATTTAAGTGGAATTTCTTGTACTTTTATCTGTGCTCATAGTCTTTTGTTCTGTCACTGGGTTCCACTGAGAAGAGTCAAACTCCATCTTCTTTATTCCCTCCATCAATGTGTTTTGCATATTTATAAGATCCCTCTGAGTCTTTCCTTCTCCAAGAAGAGTCCTAGCTCTTTCAACCTCTCCTCATGTGACAGGCTCCAAGCCCTTAATTGCCTTTGTGACCTTTTGCTGGACTTGCTTTGGAATATCCATGTTCATGTACTGGGGATCCCAGAACTGACGCTCTACTCCAGCTGTGTCTCACCAGAGCCTAGGAGAGGAGAAGGTTCACCTCACTGGACCTCCTGGAAGCTGTTGGCCTCCTTAGCTCCCAGGGAGCATTACTGCCTCATGGCCTCCGCTGTTCACTGGGATGTCGAGGCTTTTTCTGCAGAGCTGCTTTCCAGACAGTAACTCCCAGCCTGTACTGGTGCATCCAGTGATTATTCCAGGGTGCAGGACTTCACACTTGCATTTGCTGAATTTCATGAGGCAAACTTCTTGTCTGCCTCTTTCTCCAGCCTGTTGAGGTCTCTTTCAGTGGCAGCTCAGCCACTCCTGCCAGCTTCTCTCTGTTGTGCCACACCACTTGTTCCCCTGGAGCAGGCAGCCAAGCTCTCTTCTGAAAACAGCCTCCAGCTGGAGAGGCCACAAGGATTACCATGGTGTGGGTAAGGTCTAGACTGTTTTAAGCTAGACTAGAATTTTCTTTTGTTCCAAGAAATATTTTTATTGTGTTTGGTTAAAAGTTCTGGAGTTCATTAAAAATGTTCTGGAGGGTTGTTGCTTTTACCAGTACAAAGAGTACTTCAATTAACACCTAAATCAAGAGCACTAAATAGGCAGACAGAAAATTTTTGCTGTCTGGAGAGGTAAATGAAGAAGCAAAGGGGTCATCATGGCAGAAGTCATAAAACAGAATTTTTGACAGCAGCATTTTGAATGGATTTAGGGAAATTAGCTTAGTACTGGGAAACAAAGGTAACACCTGGAAGACAGAACATGTGGGACATGAGATGGATAGTGACTGGGTAAATCTCAACACAGACTGTCTTTGCAGCTGTTTCAAAGGGAAACCAGCAAAAGCCAAAAACAGACCAGATGTGAGAGATACTGGAGAAAGTGAAATCCAGAAATCATCTAGGACAAAACCCTAGGTGTTTTTTATTTTTCTGCCAGCATCTTTAAAACAAAAGATTTGCATTAATACTGTAAAAACAACCAACCAACCAACCAACCAACCAACCAACCAACCAACCAACCAACTCCCCTGTGGCTTTAAGTTTTTCCATGGAATTGGCCTTATAACCTCAACAATAGTAGTTAAGGGGAGGTTTTAAAGTTTGTTAGACTGGGCTTTTTTTTTCCTTTTTTAACTTTCAAACTCTCAATGTTGATATTTTGTGCTGAAGTTTTTGAATTCAGTTATATTTGGTCATAATTTACACAAAGGGCTGTGGTTGCTACTTCCAAAGAATGACTAGGTCATAACATAGTTATACCAGAGGTGCACAAGTGAAATGGATTTTGAAATCAAAATACACCATTAAAGGAGTAGTTCAGATCTTAACTACTCCAAACATTGCCATTCCATGGCAGTCAGTGTATTTACATAGTTATTCTTGTGGAGAATTGGTCTTCTGTTTGAGTTGCTAAAATTTAATGTAGGGCCAGAATTTTCTGGGCTCAGTGGGGCTTACAGACATGCATCCTACTGTCCAGTTATGCCAGGTTCTGCCTGAGTCCTGAGGGAATGCTTCTTGGGAACCAGCTGGTATACAAAGACACAGCTGTGGGTGCCCTTTCACATGCTGTAATTTATTAATTGGATGACTGTTGCATAGGAAGACTTGGACAGGTTTTCTTCTTCCTCTCCTTTGCCTTCACACATTCTCTTGGACGTACATCCCCTAGGAACACAGTTAATGAATGTTAGAAGGTGTCTGTATAAAAAAGACATGCATGTACCTCTGAACATAGTTATGCTATTATATGTTACACACTAGGAAAGTTAGGATGATTCCTAAGTTTTGTAAAACATGTCATGGTCTGTGAAAAAAAAATCCTTTCAAGTGCACAGGTTTTTCCAAATTTCATAGATTATTGTTCATAACTTGCTCTGGCATCAGCTTTCAAAGAGTCATAAAGAAGGAGAAAAGGGAATTTCTTATCCTTTCCTCTGTGTACTGACAAGAAAAAATTAATGTATAAGTTTCACAATGTCCTCATTCATGTAAAATTTCTGTTGGATTTAATTTACTGTTCCTATTGACTTTTATGAGAAATTTTTCCCGTGCCAAGGGCTTCTAGGATTAGACAGCAGAGAAATTTGGATGTGTTTTTGAAGACAAGAGAGAAGTCAGGGTATAACTGACTGTCTAGATTTATGCTACTAACAGATAATTTAGTTTACAAAATATGTTTATGGAAGAAAAACATTACTGATGCAATCCATTGTGAATTAGACATTTCCAAATGCCTGAGTAAGTGAATAAACAGTGTAAGTGCAAAAATCAGCTAATATATTTTGTGCATTGATCTTGACAATTACAGACCTGTTTGAAATATTTATAATCCTTCATGTATTAATAAATGATCTGTGGTGTATTTTAAAAATAAAATGAAATCTCTCAGTATTATGTCAGCTCACCACAGACTCCTGTATTAAATCTTTGCTGAAACGTAGAGAAAGACATCGAATATTTATGCAGATTATACAGTATACCCACTGTTTTCCACAGTATTAATTTGCCCACTCTCAGTCTGAATTGATTTTTTTTTTTTTACCAAGTCTGGAGTATCTGGAGGTGCCACAGCCATTCTCTTGCCTGCATGTTAAATGCACAACTTCATTTCCTCTTGCTGGCTCATGGCAATACAAGAACGTTTTTCTTCTCCAGGGTTTCACCCTTCAGAGAGATATTTCATTTAAGAGTGCTTTTGGCATAATTCTAATTGCTGGGGAGCAGTAAGGTCAAATTGTTCCACTGAGGAGGATGAGCTCATAGCAAGGGACAACCCAGATGCAGAGGATCTCACCAGGAAGGTGCAATCCCATAGCACTGGTGACAGTGACAGTCAGCAGTCCTCAGACAAGATGAGATGAAGAATCTGGGATGCAGTTCTTCCAGGCAGGGCAGTAAATAGTGTTTTTTAGCAACGCTGACAGCCAGGTAAACCCCCATAATACTCCACAGCCATGTAGGCCAAATGCTTTTTGGAAGTCAGTGCAAGGTGCAGTTGTCCTGCTATATTTGTGTGCTGACAGTGTCAGGCCCAAGCTCTGCTCCCTATGGACCTGCTGTAGTCATTCTGCAATACACACTACTGCATCCCTTGAACAGGGGTGCCCAGCCTTGACTCCAAAAAGGCAAATGTTCAATTAGTCTATCTGGTAGATTTTTAAAAAAACATTAGAACCTGTACATGTGATCAGAGTAAGTTCAACTTCTCTGGTTTTGTAAAGGAGTAATTTCTTACCTATTCCTCCTTAAATACATTTTGTCCAGTTTTGTTTCAACACTGCCTCTGTTATTATAAGACAATCATTCTTAGAAATGTATTTCACATTCTTCATTGATTACTAAGTAGCAGGTATTAATTTTAGAAACATAATGTACACTCAAAGTTAATGGAATATCAAAATACTATACACTTAGTATTAGATTTATCCTTCAAATGAGTAACTTTATCTTAATAGTGCACACAGATTGATTTCACAGGTTGCATATGTAGCTAGTGGAAGTATGCAGTATCCACTGATGGCAAATCTAAAAAATAAATTTTGTATTGGACCACCTGTTCTAGCAATTCTGATATAAATTAATGGCTAAGGGATCTTGGGCAGCTCTGTAGATTTTATGTTCTTTTTTATCAGGGCAATTATCTTTTCTTATTTTTCAGTTACTGTGGTCTATCTTTCCAGCCCTCTATGAACTCTTAGTACTTCTGTATTTTGAAATCTTTTGTTTATAAACATTTTTTTTCTCCAATGGCCTAGATTACTCATGTTTACCCAACTTGGTATGGATTTTTAGTCTCCATGGTCAAACTCTAAAAGCACTCAGTGCTTTTAGCTAGTTCACTTATTATAGTAGTCAACTAAATTATGAGATATGACCTTGCATGTTTCATATTATAAGGGACAGAGGATGCTTCTCCTCTGGTCACAGAATCTGTGTCCACTGAACATACTGCCATGTTCTCAAGGTCTTAAATCAGGATGCAAGCACAGGAATCTTTTCTTTGTATTTTATCTCATGTGCTAACACGTGCTTAAAAGCTCAGTAGGTTTTTCTTAATTTAGTTAGGAGCTTATTAAACCACCTAACTTAGTCATTATGTTTTTGTTATGGTCATTGGGATGCCTCAGAGGAAAATGTATGCTTTCCAGATGGATAAAACTGACAATGCTGCACTAAGAACATGTTTTCTTTCTTTTCCTGTATTACAGAAAACTAGTGAGAATGAAAAGTCAAGACAATCTATTTTACAGGCAAAAATTCACATGTCTCTGGGGAAGACTATATGAAAGTAGCAGATAGAGAACATAGCTTTAAGAAATATAAAGTTCTACTTTGTGACAGTATATTTCTTTGCTTTTCTTTTTGTTTGTTTTGTTTTGTGTTGGCTTTTTTTGTTTGTTTTCCAAATATGTGGTAGGAAAGGGAGTTTGTCTTATCTTTTGTGAAAATATATTCACTACAATCTAAAGGAGGGTGAAGATATTTATAGTTAATTACCTTTTTGGATATCTAGTTGATCTGAATGTCTGTAAAAACATTGCCTTAATCCTTTCTAATCAGGGTGCAGTTGAACTCCTTTTCCTTTTCCTTTTCCTTTTCCTTTTCCTTTTCCTTTTCCTTTTCCTTTTCCTTTTCCTTTTCCTTTTCCTTTTCCTTTTCCTTTTCCTTTTCCTTTTCCTTTTCCTTTTCCTTTTCCTTTTCCTTTTCCTTTTCCTTTTCCTTTTCCTTTTCCTTTTCCCTTTCCTTTCCTTTCCTTTCCTTTCCTTTCCTTTCCTTTCCTTTCCTTTCCTTTCCTTCTGATTTCCTTTCCTGCCCTAGAATAGACACCTTGTGTAAGGTACAACCTGTCTCAGTGGAAGATGAGCAAAAATTGATGATGAAAAGTTGATGGAAAGAGTGTTTCATTATGTTTGCAAAGATTTTTTTATTATGACTTTATCATTGTTTATCCTTTCCCAACACAAGAAGTTTTCTTGAGTTTTTTTCTAGGTGTATTCTCCTAAGATCCTATAAAATATGTCATGGTGGTAATAGTCTCATGAAATACATGACTAATAAAATTTCTCAGAAAAATTCAGTTTTCACAAGCTATAAAGATTCAGTATGATAATCTGAATATTTCCTCTCATCAGTGTAATTTAAAATGGAACTGACCTAAGCTGAAACATTTTGTTCCTTGATATGACTAAATTTTTGGTTTGTTTGTTTTGAAGTATTTCAACATGATCTATCCAGAGACAAAACAAAATAAAAATCTCTTGGAAAAATTGCCTGCAATCTCGGTACTGAAGTAGAGGGAATTTTCCCTTTTTTTCATCATCTTCCGCACTGGATTCCAGGTAAGCTTCTGCATTGTCTCATTTTCTCTGTCACAAATTCATAGAAATTAATGTAAAAGAAAATGCCTTGTATGAAGACAGTTTCTTGAAGGAGAGAGATAGACAACATGAAGCAAATGTAACCCTTGCTTAGTAGGATTCACATTAAGTATGGGTGAGTATGTGGCTTATACGAGGTAACTCAGGCTGCCAAAGGTAGGCAGGGAATCATCAAATCATAAAATGTTTTCGGCTGGAAAAGATGTTTAAAGGTCATCTAGTCCAGCCCCTCTGCCATAGGCAAGGACATCTTCTACTAAAGCAGGCTTCTCATAGTCCCATCCAACCTGACCTTGAGTACTTCCAGGGATGGGGCACCCATAGCTTCTCTGTTCCAGTGCTTCACTGCTATAATCATAAAAGCTTTTTTCCTTATATCTCCTCTGAACAGATCTTCATTTAATTTAAAACCATTGCCCTCTGTCCTGCTGCAGCAGACCTGGTTAAAAATTTGTCCTCATCTTTTTTATAAGCCTCCTTCAAGTACTGAAAAGTTATGCAAATAAATTTTCCCTGGAGCCTTCTCTTCTCTAGGCTGAACAATCCTGAAACTTTCAACCTCTTCACAGGAGAGAGGCTCCCTCCCTCTGACTGTTTCTGTGGCCTTCCTTTGGAGCCATTACAACAGATCCAAGTCTTTCCTGTTCTGGCCGTCCCAGAGCTGGACACTGCACTCCAAGCTGTGTCTCACCTGAGCAGAAGGGCACAATTACTTCCCTTGACCTTCAGGCATAACAAGTAAAGAGAGGGTTTTATGTGCCTCTTAAAGATGATGCAGAGCAGCCTTGTGCTGAGCATGGGGGCTGCTGATCACTTAAGTGTGTCACTGGAGGTCAGACATCAGACTCAGGACTGCTCATTAGCTACTGCCACTTCCTTGGGATGCCAAACCCTGAAGAGCTGTAGCAACTTCTTGCAAAGAGGCCTCTTGACTGAGGAATTCAGCTACTCCCTTCAGATAGTCAGCACTCAAAGCCACAGCTAAAAACTGCCTTCATGAGGTCTGATTAAAATCCTGAGATAAATTTATCACCACTGCTCTGAAGTCAGTGTCTAGTTGGTGTCTGCAATATTTCTTACAAAAACAGAATCTAGTACAAACTCTGCAGGGTAGGATTCAGGTTGTGATTAAGACATTCGGTTTTAAATGCCCTCCTGAATGTGGTGGTCTACCATGTGTATACCCATGTGTGGTCTATGGTGTCTAGCCTGCCCTAAGTAAAGACGTACACTTAAAGGTGGGGAAGCCTGGAAACAGATTTGGCATGTTCTACACCTGCGGCGGGTCAAGTCAGTCACCCTTGAGCTCAAGGAATTTAGATTTCACCCTTACTTGTGAAGTTCACTGTTTCTAACTTATAGCCTTGCTCCATTAAACTCCTCAGATCTTAACAGCATCTATAACCCCTCCCTACACAGAAGATCAGTACACCAAAAAATTAAAAATACTGTCTATGAGTGATTGTATTTAGCATAATTGTTCTGAAAGTCTAATAGCATCAGAGATGTGATCGTTCCACTACAAGAGATTCTTATGTTAAATTAGAAATTACTGTACAGTTTGATGCAGGAAATGCTATTTTCTAAGAATGGTATTGTACTGGCAGAAAGTTGCATGAAAGTCTCTTCTTTCTCCTAGAGAACTGGTCCTTTGGATTTACTAGACAATAAAAAATGAATAAGCTGAATTCTAATACACATACATGAATTTATAAAAAAAATGCAAGTAAATAAACCACATTCTGAAAATCAAATAATGCTAAAACAAATCTGCTCTTTTTGTAATGCTCGTCAACTTTCTTCCCCCCCCCCCCCCCCCATTTTATGCAAAGCACTTAAATATCTTTAGAATAGCACACTCAGTGTTAAAAAATGATGAATAACAAGTTCATTGTTTCTTTAAGTCAGCCATTGGTACATCTTGTTACCAAGGTGGGTTGATGTTAATAAAATACAGCACTACAACTAAGTGAGGTACACAGGATTCTGTGCATCTGTGCTTATACATTAGAAGCAAAAAAACAATGTCACCTTCATTGAATCACATTGGATCATCTAATTGTATGTGATCATGACACATGACTTTATTAATCACAACAGTCAAACATTTTCTGTAAAAACCTTAATCTAGGTAAGACTTATTTGCACACTTTAAAAATCTTCAGCTCCTGTGGCAGTGGTCTGCCACAACATCAGCTTTATTTCCTAACTATTAGGGAGAAACAAACCCTCTCCTACCTGATTTGAATTACTTACTCAGAGAAAGAATTGCTTCCTTTTCCCATGCATTCATTTTCACTCTAGGATGTGCATTTATATTAACATTGCCTTTGAGATGGTAAAACGAAACAGAGAATATATTTTCCTTAATGGGGAAAAAAAAGACAGGAAAATGTTTTTGCTGATTCTGCTAAAATTGCTCCAAGGTAAATAATGTAAGTTTTGATCATTGTAAATAAACACATATTTTTTTCATTGATACTTGGAAATTTTCCTAATGAAGAATGATTTTTGAAGAAAGAATAAGTATTTTGGAAGAAGCAAACTTTTAAATTAGTGTTAGACTTGGGCAATAATTAAAGAATTTAGCGGTACTCCTAAAGCTCCATCATTCCCTTAGAGACAAATTAGACATATTTTTTTAAATTTATTTTCAGCTAATGCCCATGCAGAAAACAGTGAAGTAAAACGGAAATTGCTTTCCATGTGGATTCTGTGGTGGTACTTCAGTCTGAAAAACATTCTAAGCTCTTGCAGTACAGTTCAAAGAATATGCTGGTGTTTGAGAAAATCAGAAAACATCAGAATGACATCACTTAACGTAGATAATTTTGTTAAGATTTTACTAAAACTTATTTTGGAGAGCTAAAATTTTTCAAAAGAAGTTTTACTAATCAAATATTTCTGTAGGAACAAACCAGTATGGAGCAGGGACTTGCATATAGAAGTCCCTTGCATTTTTTATTTGACAAGGTAGTTGTCTATGATACTCTGTAAATGCTGACATGATATTTTACACTTACATGCACCCATTGGAATGGATTTCTATTTTTCCTTAAAATACTCATGCATGCCCTTGAGATGCACTCAGGAACTTGCAGGATTTTTGTTTCCTTTGGCAGGCCTGGAGTCTATGACTTTAAGTATAACACGTTGCATTTGCTAGCAGACACTGAGGTACCATAATTCACTTTCATTTTTAGTAACTATTTGGATCTGACCTGTACTTTTCAGTTAAGAGCTAATTTCAATTAAATTTGCTTTTCACTTTATAGAAACATATCAAATATTACTTAGCTTGACTGCACTTTAATTCCATTATGCCACATTTCCAATTTTTATATTAGCTCCACAATGTGGTTGTAGACAATAAAATATAAAAAAACCACTATACTACAGAGTTCAGTTACATTTAATATCTTATTTGCAGTAAAATATGCAAAAATTAGGAAATTCAAATCATTGATTAAATTGTACTGAGTTTACAAAATTTCAGAGACTGGGAGATAACTGTGTACTTTACTTGGAGTAGAATGTTCAGCAAGAAGGGTTCATTTTATGGGTGGACATAAGCACAAGGTCATTATTTTGAAAAGAATAAGAAAATAGGTAATATGTTCTTCTGAAAAAGCTTGCATATATACTTCAAAAGTTGGAAAATACTGAAATATTCAGTAATTCAGAACATTCATCATCTAGTGTGTCTTAAGATACTAGATATGAAAATGTGCCATACAGATAGTAGAATAAAATGGCATTTAGATTCCAGAAGGCAGGACTGCAATGCTTCTTAGGCCCTTCATTATACTTTTGATCGAAGCTTTACAGTCACACTGGCAGACCATTTACATTTGACAGGGAGAAAGAGAAGATTTAGCACATGGAATGTCAGTAGTTGAGGGAAGCACCACATTTAGCTCAAACACTAATGATAAATGCTTAAAGTTGCATGACTTTTAAAACAGAGTGACCTAAAATGTCTCTGTCTTTTAAAAAAAATTCATAATGAGTGTCTTAATAAACTTTCACCAGAGTTGCTCAGCCATCACAATTGCATCATCCTACAGGCTGGGCTTGGACTGAGTCACAGTGCTATGTCATATTGCAACAACATATTCTCATGTTCACTTTAGTAGCATGAGGTCATACTTTAATCATAAAATTGAATTTAAGCTAAATAAAATAACCCATTAGTAAATACCAACAAGGAAGTTTCATGCTATAAATAAAGAATAAATAAATTTTATACATTTTGTCAAATTGTCTTTCTTACAAGTTAGTCAAAAGCACTTATTAAGATTTGAGTCACAGAATCATAGGATGGTTTGGGCTGGAAGGGAGCTGCAAGACCATCTAGTTCCAACCCTGCTGTCATGGGTAAGGGTGTCAGTCACTAGATGAAGTTGCTCAGTGCCCCATCCAGCCTGGCCTTGAACACTTCCAGGTGTGAATGAAGCAGATTCATTATTGAAACCACTGTAATTTAAAAACCAAGATATATATTCCTGGCATTTTTCCCCCAAACATTATTTTTGAGCTAGATGAGATATTAGAAACAGTTTATAAGTAAAGCATTTGCTCAATATTGCTGTTGCAGTAAACAGAATCATCAAAATGCCCACAGATACTTCAGTAGTCCAGTCCTTTTAAAAAATGTTTTTATCAGGAAGTGGGTCATGCCTGGGACACATGCTGAAATAATATATATAGTGCCAAGGGGATAATTCATAATATTTCCAATTAGATTTTAAAATGCCTTTTTTTTTCTTTCTTTTTTTTTTCTGCTTTTAATCCCAGAATCCCTTTTTACTTGATGTCTTAAGGCTTTGCTCTGACATGTTGCACAAGTGGGCCAGGATCCAAATGTTGGATCCAAACATGTGGAAATTTTGGATTCAGAGCTACTGCATAGTTAGGAATAGGCCCTTCTTTCCCTCATAAACTGAAGTGAAACAGCTGTGAAGAAACCCTGAGCTTCGATGAATAAGATAGAGATGTCCATGATTTAATTGAATTGGACTCTGTATCTGGCCTGTATTTAAATCCTAATATCGATCCAACATCAATACACATCCAAATTTAACCATTTTTTAAAACTCTTGAAATAATGCCACTGTAAAAGGTTTGTTGGCTTTTTCGTTTGAAATTTAATAACTTGGCATTCAGTGATACTTAGCGGTATCAGAGATACTTGATAGTGATGTCTAACCAAAGATGTAAAAGAAAAGCAGCACTGAATCCTCATTTTGGAAACTGAGATCTTTCAAATTCTTTCTGTTTTGATGTTATTTTGACATAATTATATGAATTTATGATTGTTACCATATAGAAGCAGTTAGTGCAACTGCTAGTACTTCATGCGGTTTCATGAATACTTGCTTGGCATAGAACTAACTATTAAGTGTATATATTTTCATCTCATGTGAAGGATTTGTGATGTGACTGCAAAAAATTCTTCTAGTTTCAGTAAGAATTTTATGCACTTTTTACATTGCATAAAGCTCTCTTGTTCCAGTAATTAAAGCTTGTTTATCTGTCTTATTTTTTATTTGAAGTTTTGAAATACTGCACTTTTACCACAATACTTTGGGTTCTGTAAATTTTTTAAAAGGTTTTAAGTTGGCAGATAGTATTATATTTCCAAAATAATTTTCAGTGTAAAATGAAGTAAATTGACTATGTATTGCTGCTAGGCCAGAGGTAAAATAAGGAACCTGGAGTTTGAAATGGAGATTCCTTTTAAATTTGAAGCAGGGATAGATAAGGATTCTCAAGAAATGTGACTATCATATAATTGTTTATGAGCACATCATTTTTTTGCTTCTTAAATCATAACAGTAAAAAGAAACGTCTTTCTCTTTAATGTAAAGAATTTGCTCTAGAAGTCTAGAGTTGTGAATATCTTTTCTTCTGTTGAGATAGAAAGAAAAACAATTTTGGAAAAAAAAATTTGTAAAATATAAGGAAGTTGTCTCTGTAATTTTTGGTTTTGATTTTTGCATACTATGTTTTCTTATATGAATGACAGATTCAAGTGAGTGAAGATTACCTTTCTCCCTTGTTGTTCTGTTTCAGATGCCAGCATTCAATCAAGACATGACATTTATTTTCTGAGTCAGAGATGTGTGAAATTTGAATCAAATTCTTCAAAAGTTTCATTCTGGGTCAATATTCATGAAACATACCTGAAGAAACTATCATCACTCCTTCAGGAGTTTCACCATTAAGAGAAGGTAGATATCTGAAGAGTGTGCTCTTGGTCATACCATCTCTTCATATTCCATGGAATTAAATTCTACTCTTCTCATTTTGTAATATATTGATTTTTTTCAAAATAATGCAAATCATGAGAAAGGGGGTTCTCCTTTTCCGGGAGATAGTTCTGTTTGTCGGAGAACCCTCAACCAATGAAAAGAAAGAAAAATGTTGGATGATTATTTTTTATGAAGTATGCCAGAACACATGCATTTCTTAACGAATACTTGTGAAAATGCAATTTAAATGGCACTCTAATTTTTGGTCTTCTGATCAATTTGTAATGAAATCTATTTACAATTCATGAAGTGAATACAACATTCTCTAAGCATAATTTCCAGCCTGACATTTATAAAATGCTTGAAGGAGTTGGGCTGTGTTTTTTATCCTTGTTTTACTTGTTTAAATTGTACCAGTAATGGAGTGATGTCAGAGATGTAAGAAAAGTTCTGTGAGCATTGCATCCATTAAAATAATAAGTGCATGGAAATGGTGGCTGACATTCTAACCACAAGCTCACAGGTTAATACAGGAGCAGTGGTAAAGACACTAGGTCTATGTACACTGTACCAGGTAACAACACATCTGCAAAGGCTTTAGAGCATGAACGTAACTAGCAATTTAATGCTTGAATTTAAGAGAAATTTGTTCACAAAAGAGAGAAGAAAACAGATCTTCAGTATTTTGCTGCACTTTGATGACAATTCAGCTTTTTTTTAGGGATCTTGGATTTCTAATGAAGACAATGTGAGTTTCCTAGTTAGATAGAAATTAATCCAGCATGGGTGGATCCAGTCTTTCGCTAATGTAAAATATTGAAAAACAGATTGGAAAAGAGAATAAAAAAATTACTGTAGTCCTCAGGGCAAAATTTGATCCATAGCTATGAGAATATGGAAAATGCCTTTGTTTTTTCATGTTATCCCTTGGTTAACTGCACCATTTGGCACTGCTAGCTGGTCACAAATTTCCTAATACACAGGAATTGCCTTCTCTTTAGTCACTGCTACACCATAGCTGCAGTCATCTCAGCACTGACCCATTGTTCAAACTATAATGCTTAACTATTGCCAGACCACATTAGAAAACTATGTGTATATTTTATTAGCAGCACTGCATATGTTGTGTTATCTGAGGAATATAAACCATAGAATTTAGATGGGGTGTATTAACAGGCCATTCCACAATCAGTGAAGAGCTGATTCACATGTCATTTCAAATGAGTCTTTAATTTGGTCTTTGATTTGTTAGCAAATGTTATATACCTGGCAATAACAGGTAGGCATTTGCAGGATAAAAATGCATCTTTATTTCTCCCTGCAGCACTATCTCTAGCTTATTACTTGCTGGGGTTTAGTTTTGCTGTATTTCTCATTATGACATCATGTTCTTAGGGATACATGATGTAATGAGGAGCATCTGCTTGTTGAAATCCATAATTTAATAATAAAGTGGTAATTTTACCTAGGCTTTCTGCTATAGAGCTGACTTCTTGCACACTAGCACCCTTTACATAACACATTGCCACAGAACTGGACATGTGTCTGGTCTTCTCAAGGCACATGCTGGACTGGGTGTGCTATGGTGTACTGGCACATGTAGGAAAGAAGGGGACTGAGATTTTGTTTGTAAAATATCTGTCTGCTGCTGGTTGGGGATCATTCATTTGCTGTTAGTACCAGATTAACCCACACATGTAAACTTAAACTTCATGTCATTGGGTTATGGCATTTATGAAACGTACCAAGACAAAGTAGGCATAGATGGTAGCAAAAAGTCATTAAGTCACTGGAATGGGTTCAACACAGGGCCACCAGGATGGCTGGGGCTGGAGCATTTGATGTAGGAAATGCTGCTGGGAGAAATATTTTTTCTGTCTGAGAAGGGGAAGGCCAAGGAGGATCTTATTGCTGCCTTCAGTTACCTAATGTCTGGTTATAAGGAAATTGAGACCATACACTGTTTGGAAGTGCATAGTGAAAGGACAAGAGGCAATGGACTAAACAGAAATTCCAAATAGATATTAGGATTTTTTTTTTTTTTAATAATGAGAGTCATCAAACACTGAAGCAAACTACACTGAGTAATTTCCATCCTTGGAGACTCTAAGAACTGGAAAAGCTGGTCTAACTTTGAGGCTGGCCTTGATCTGGGCTGGGGGCTGGATCAGAGGTCCCTCCTCAATGAATTCAATGAAAATTAATGTATGGATTTTAAGTAAAATGGGAAGCTGATTTTGCCTAACATTATTTTCTTGTTTTCTTTGCTGTGCTTACAATAGAATAGACAAAGTGAAGGTCATTGGTTATGCTTGCCATGTAAATTTTCAGTACTGTGGGCTGATATCCAAACTGAAAGGAAAAAATTATTCAGCAATGAGACTGAACCTTTGGCAACTACTCTATAATCCATTTGTTGGCTGTTTATTTTTCTGTAGATGTAGATTATTTTGCATGAGCCAAAGATCTTAGAAATGAATGTGTAAATATGTGTTTTAACCTGTTTGCCAATAAAAGAGACAAAGTAAAATGAAATCAATGCATCAGGGAGAGATTCACTAATGTGAGTGGCCTCATCTTCAAAACAGCCAGAAAACATCAGAAATAGCCCTAATGTACTTTAATAGAGTGACAAGGATTTGTATTGTAGGCTGTTTCTCTCCATTAGACCTGATTTTTTCTGTGACTTTATTTTTTCAAATATTTTACCCCAGAAGTTTTCTTGTGTACAGAAAATATATGAAATTACCCTGGAAAGTGACCCACAGAATGGTACAGTCTACTTTCCTGTATGCTTTCACTAGTTTTCACCTACTTCCCTTTTCTGCTTCTTTGCGTAGAATTCCAACAACTGGAAGATGTTGTTTTCCCAGGAAAATGGCTTGATGTTGATGGAGAAAGAAAACATCAGCATCACCATCTGAATTCCTATTAATGGTATCTCTGCATCTTGTATGTTTTTTCAAGTGCTCAGGAGAATTGAGCCTGTCAGATGCAGATGTTTGTAGAAGCAGTTAACGAGATGATTTTGGAGAGCTATTAACAGCTGCAGAGTTCAGAAGTGCAAACAGATTTGGAACGGTGTCGTAGACACCAGGTTCTTCCTGAAGTCAGTGGGTCAAGGTCTCTCCTGTTTTGCATTGGTATCTGTTGTCCAGCTGTTTGAAATGGAGGTGATCTGTCTGCATTAATCCTTACTAGATTTTTGAAACAGCAACAGAGCATCACCTCCCTGTGCATGCAATTACTGAATACCACACATGAAGAAACCAGGCAGTTAGTCAGTGTGGGATTGTTTTTCTTAGTGTAAAATGCAATTTAAATGGTTTATAGTATTATATAGTAAATATAGTATTTAGCAGCTTATACTATTTATGTCTTTATGGTTCTATGAGGATTCACAATTTAAGAGAAGACACAAGAAGAAATTCAACACTCTATTAGACACCTATTTACATTAACACTGAGCCACAGAGTGAAGGAATTTGATGTTGAACCATAGCTATAGCTGTGGAAGTGCATCCCCAGAACACGGCTGTGAATGTTCTGTACTCATGGCTCAGCTGGGGATGTGACAGTAGCATCCTAGAAGGATTAGAGTCTTCTGAGGTGGGAATATGGAAGAAACTAATCCTGCCTGCCACTGCCATATACACTTTAGTATGATGGAAGATCCATCTCCTTTTTCCTTTGTCTCTTGATGACTCACACAAAAATTACAAAGGCTCCTGAGGTCTCTGTAATTATCTCCCTCTCATCCTGGGAAGGGGCCGATCACTGCAGAAATATGGACACTGACAGTCTTCCTTCTGCTTCTGTATGGCAGAATAATATCTCAAGACTTGGATTTGGGTGAAGGTTATGTCAAAGGTGATCAGGAGAGAGTATCTTTTGCTTGGACACTGTCAAAACACAGACTTTTAGTGACCCTGATAATTTCTTATGCAGTATAAACTGGATCTATAGCTCTCAGAAAAATCCCTAGAAATACTTCCAGGACTGGATGGAAAATCTGAAGATTTAAGGACCCCTCACATCTGTTCTCTGTCACCAGCTTAAATTTAACCTATGACAGTAATGATTGAAAGTCCACGTGCTGTTTGGCCTGTGCAAAGACTCTGTAGTCATTTGTGTACATCACAAATGGCATTAATTGGCAGCTGTGTCAACAGCCTCTTTGAAGGAATTGCAAGCTCATCAGGCACATGGGCAAAGTCAGTCTTTCCCTGGTAAAAAAAATACCCCTTTCATATGAGGCACTTAAGACAGAGTAGCATGGGGAAAGTTGCCAGGATCCTGCCTGGTTTCTGGCCACGACAGTAGTTGCATTGCTGAGGGCTGCTCTCGTTGGGCGGCAGTCACGCAGCTCCCCTGCCTCCAAAGCACCCACGGTGACAAGGGCTGTGCTTCCTCAGCAGACACTTGCAGAGCTGAGCTTTGCTTTCACCCATCTCCAGGCAAAAGCAGAACTACCTGCCTGACACTTAGAGAATAAAACCTTTACAGCTGTTACTACCAGGCATTTTGTCTTTCCCTCTCCTCGTTTCTGCCAGCTTTTAATTGTTGCACACTTATTTTATGAAAGCAACTGTACTCCTTGCAAAAGCTCTCAGGTGACACACTCAAACTAATTTCATTGAACAGTTCTGTATTTTAAGTTTATTTCTGTGGGGCATCCACCCATGGGCTCTTCATTAAGGGTTTGCAGGTAAAAATGCATAGGTAAGAGCTATTGCTTTATCTCTTTGTTTCTTCCTTCTAGACCCTTTACTTCATAATTGCATTTTTTTCAGTCATTCAACATAAAAGTACCTACATTCCTTCTGTGCTATATAGAGGGCTCTTTGCAGCACTGGAGCTTACCAAAGGGTGTATTTACTGAAAGTTTTGGTGCACTGAAGCTGAATATGTCAGCCCCGTTTCTCATTCTCCCTCACTGATGACTACATAAACTTATTCTAGAAAATCACTCAGTACCCCTGAGTGATACTCCTAAAAGGTTTAACTCTTACACAATTTTTTTTCAAAAAAGATTGGTGATTTTACCTGTATTTGTTAATCATCACATTCCTAAGTTGTTTGTCAAATACCATAATCATAGATTTTGCTAAGGGAAAAGGAAGACAATGGCTTTACTGAACACACAGTACACAATTGATAGTGTTACAGCAGGAGGGTTCTGCACAAACTGAGGAATTTTTCCAACTCATTCCACTGAATTTCTATGAATTCTCAAGAAAATTGCTTTCATTTCTATGCCTACATGCTGGCCCACAAATTTCTGCCTTGGTTCAACCCCATCTTGAAACTAAGCCCTCCATAGATGCTCACTCACTCTCTCCTGGCGGGATGGGGGAGAGAATCATAAGGGTCAAAGAGAGAAATGGTATCTGATATCCATATCAGATCCAGTTCTGATCCTGTGAGTTGGACTAGATGATCTCCACAAGTTCCTTTCAACATGATCTATGGACAGTTAGAAAGCTGCCATTGTGAGAAATGAAAATCCATAAATGATTTGTCCCACCTAGGAAGCATCTTGTAGAATAGTTAAAGTGTGTCTCTGTTTCCTCATAAAAAAGTACTTCATTGCAAACTCATAAAAGGAGGAGAGAAAGCTATCAAAGCACTGTTTTAGTGTGGGATCACTTTAGCAGTCTGATTTGCTGTACATTATACCTACAATTAATTATATTTCAATAAAAGGATAGCTTGGTTCATCTACCACAAGAATAATTCCTTTAATCTTCTCCATTAAACACAAATGAAAAAACAAAACTCTGATATTATGTAGTTCTCTCTCTGCTGGAATTTTCTTTTGGAAGTGGGAAATTCCATTGTAAAAATCAGACAAATTTAGTGTTACCATTTTCTTTACACTTGTATGTTATTTTAAATTCTATTTCCTTTAAGCATACACTATTCTTGAGACTGATAGTTTCAGGAGCACCAGTTAGACAGGATAATACTGGCCACCATGTCTCATCAACTCATCCAAAATTTGAGTTCTTGGAGGAAAACAAATAACTCTTTAATAAGAATTTACTGTTATCTGTTAGGAACAAAATATCTTGGTTTCCTGGAATCTTGTACATGGGCAGAAGCTAGGTCTGAAGAAGTCCAAAGGTTAAACAGTGGCCATAGAAATTAGTTCATAGTTTTTCTTTCTTTTCCTGTCTCAAACTAAAATTCCAGCCAAGAACTTTGAAAGTGACATGTGTGTCATAATTTCCAAAAGTTCAGTTTCTTGTATCTTGAAGAAACTTGATTTTAGAAATGGAATAGCCTGTTTTCTAACAATGAAAATCCTTATGCCTAAATAGTGATAACCCAAATTAGGACATTTAGAGACACTAGCCATTTCAGAAAATCCTAAGAATATTGTTCTCTAATAACATTTTTCCCATGACCTAGTAAGGAAATTGTGCAGTTACTACCTCCTTGTCTATTTTAGTAAAGTCAGTGCTCAGAGGAGATAATGTATAGGATTAATTATATCTGTACTATACATTGGCATTTTATTTCATACTAAAACTAGAATGACTTCCTCTGAGTATTAATGCAAAAATGCTCTTTTTAAAGTACCCCAAATTAAAATAGAGGGCTTAAGCTTTCTTTCACGTCTCATGCCAAGGCTTATGAAATCACAAAATATGGGGATACCATTATTTTGATTGCTTTAGAAACATAGTAGCTTGCATTTCTTTAATTTTCAGCAGAACTTAAATTTCTAAAGTATGTGATGTTTGTGGTCTTTTGCATTGTGTCATTAGTCAGAGTCTGTGGACACTTGTGGTCATTTTCATGAAGTCCATTTGTTAGCCAGTATGAAGTACAGTACAATTAGGTTATGTCAGCTAAATAAAAAAAGGCTAAATTTTATTCAAGTATTTTTTAATAAAAAACTGTCAGACTATTCCCTCTCCAGAGCTCATTCATGCAAAGAAAACAGCTAATATTTTAGACCCATACCTAATACGGAAAAAATAATAATTTCTAAATCTGGAGTAAGACTAATCCTTTGGGGCTTTGTTCCTGTTTCCTGCATAAAAGCTGTAATTTCTGTAGTATTCTTCCACCTCTTATTGCTTGTGTCTAGACATAAATTGACCATAAAACAATATTAATATTGTATATTGCCTTGGTTAAGAGTTTTTGTTTGGCATCAGGGAAGAACTTTGAAAATTTTAATGGTACTTTCTGTAGCACAGTAGTTGTGAATGAGTTTATTTTAATGTAGAAGTAAATTGGTTACTGAAGGTATTTTTATTATGCATCTCCTTGTAATTTCTGCCAAATAAACAAAATATTCCTCAGATAATTGGCCTATTAGTCTGTCACTTTCTAACTATTATTTCTATGCTGAATTAAAGGGCCCCTAAATCCTAAATAAAAATCCTTTACTAGCTTGCTGACTTTGCAGAGTATGATGGTAAGTAAACTGGCATAGCATTAAAGGTTCCCATTGAAGGAAGACAATATATCTTTATGTATTGACTTCTGCATGATTCAATTTTCACTAAGTATCACCATGACCTTTATAACAGCACTGTGAACTTTAAAAGCCAGTTTGCATGTGATGGTTAACTTGCCCTTGTATAAATTGGTTCCACGAATGATGACCTAGCCTGTCCAGATTTGATAAATATGCAGCTGATAGTCCAATAATGAATTTAAAAGGTCTTCAAAAATGCTGAAAGCAATAATTAAACATTTTCAGAAGGGGTATACTAATGGGATTAATTAGAGGTAAATGATTTTTCAGTATGCTTTGCAAATTATTTCAGATTTTTTAAATGAATGGTGTTTCTTCTCTCTACATAAAAAACCCTCTTTGAGCCTTGAAGTATAACTATGAAGATTTAAAATCTGGTAACTAAATCAAACATAAGATATTTCTTTCTATCACCATAAATATTGCTTTTAACTCTAACATTGACTCCTCTCTGTGGTATCTGAGTGCTCATCTGCTTTTTCCTCATACACACAGTATGGATACATCAGAATGCTGCAATGCCAAGGGGACTTGCTTTAATACTGCAGACACTGAGTGTTCAGGACTGATATGTGTACAACGTGGTAAATCAGTATTGATTAGACCTGAATTTGTGATCTAGGTGTTTAAAGATATGAGGTGCAAATATCTTTCCTGTAATGTTCATATGTTCCCAGGAACTGTTTTGTAGTATAGACCAAAAATGGTATCACCATTAATGTACTAATTAGATGATGGCCAACAATCATGTGCAGATAATTTCTACTTCAGTTTTACTTGTAAATAGACATTTTCAGCTATTTTCTCTCTCTCTTCTTTTTGTTTTTGTTTTTCTTTTTTTTTTTTTAATACAAGATGTTTTGGTTTAGTTTTAGGCTTAGTTTTGTTTTACTTAAGTTATTATTAAAACAAATTACTCAACTGTGTTGGAACAGAAAACCTACAAATGGGATCCAAACTTCATGATAGAGTGCTTCCCTCTCATTTGCATTGTAAATACAAACATACATGCAAAATACATGGCAATATTATTTCTGAATATATTAGGAAGAGAGTGAAAGACAGTTGTGTAAGAAAAACAAATTTTCATCTGTACTGCAAATTCTCTTTGTAAGTCTCAAATAGCTTGTCAAGGTTTACTTCATGAAACACCTGCAGTGCCTGAGGTTTAGTGGTGATGTACAAAGTTTTCTTTACTACTGTGCTCAAGACATGTACAGATCATTTCTTAAATTTTCATTGAATTCAGAACAAATCTCTCTTCTTCAGAAGTAAACTTTTGAAATGTGATTTTCTTTTTGTTCTGCTCCCTCTTATTCCCCATGAATATACAGGATTAAAAACAGCTCCGTCTGTGAAATAATAAGGGTCTCTGCAGTAGGACTGTGTGATTTATACCAGGCAATTAAAATCAATTCCTAGCCTACACGAAGCACTAAAAACTGAATTGCTCAACACACTAGGCTGTTGAGCACTGTGTGGTAGATTTTATTATACCATAAGTGCTTTACTATACTGTAAAAAGGAGAAGGTAATTGCTACATACAACTAATATATTCAATTAGGTAAGGATAATGTTTAATAGAGCTTTTTGTTGGTTTCAGTTGCAACTTGTGAGTTCAAAGAAGAAGCTGGAGTTGGGAAATTTCAGGATGCAAAGTGCTCTGACATAAGCTTCAACAACATGGCACCAAAGCTATCCTGCAAGGATGTGGTTAGTGTGTGCTTCTGCACTGACCGAGTGGGATTGCAGTTCTTAATCCATATTGATTCACTCTGATAACTGGGATAACTGGAGGCTGTTACAATGTGTTGAAAGGGTACATATTTTCCCCAGCTTTTGGCTCCTTAGACACAATCACATGAGGCTGTCTGCACCCTGAGAGTAGATCCAGGAAAGTTTCTACTTTTTAAGATAAGACATAAGAACAGCCAAATATGATCACAAATTGTTACAGCAGCTGCATCATTCAGACCTCGAGTGTTGTTTTGTTATACCCCTGTGCAGTTAAGGCAGATTTCCCTTCTTAGCAACTATTTGCACAGAATCATGCAGTGCTATAGGATACCTGGATGGATGTACCCTGGGTGTTTCCATGCACAGTAAGAAGACAGATTCCCCAAGGTAAGCATCTACTGAATCTTTTCCTAGAAGTACTGCTGAGAACCAGGCACTGGAGTTCCCAGAAGATCCGTTTTTGAGAATTATTTATTCAGTGCTGGCTAAAATCTGCACAGAACAGCCCCAAGGAGAGATAAAATTCCTTTTATTGTCTCTTTCCATTTCTGTATTACCTCCTTGCTAGCCACCAGTCTTGACAAGCCAGTCTGACTCCCCAGCTTCTTCCTTAATCCAGCATCTCTAAGGTGCAAGAAGATCTTTCATGTTAAATCCCACCACTGCAAAGAGCTACCATTTTTTTTCTGGGAGCTGCCAGTCAACTGTATTGCCTAGCAGCTTATACTCATTCAGTTTGGTACTTTAGGATTTCTCCCTCCTCTCACCTTTCTCATTTCAGGCTTTCACCTTAATGCCTGAAAGTTTAAAGCTATTGATTTGACAATAATGAAGAAAACAAATCTAGAACATATACAGAACATATACATATACTCACAGCAAAGTAGTTTGTGCAATAAACCCATTTGTCTCTTTAGGACTATTTTTTCAATGGTCACTGATAGAATGCTTATATAGCAACATGTGCAATTTATAGCATTTCCTCTGGAAAGACCCAGATAAAATAAGACATGAGGTGAGCTTCCTTTCCTTTCTTTTTTAAAACATATTTCTTTTAGTTTTTGTTGCTTTTTTTGGTTCTAAAAATTTACCTGTCATTTCAGTTTTATTGTTCATTTGAGGATATTAAAAAAAATGCAAAAAGGAAGAGTAACAATCTCCAAGTTGCTTGTGTGCAGAAGACTTTTACATATTAGAAAATTATGACAGCTGAGTCCCCAGTATGGCTGATTTACTTTTAAAATCTGCTTTCAGGTGATTGTTCAGTACAAAGGAGTTGATACTTAGTTATCAATATTCCTCAAATTAGGATCTTTTGCTGACCATGGAAATTCATGTGTGTCAGTGCAGCAAGGTGTTAGTCTGTTTTATCACACTGCCTATTGATAATCAAAAGGTGTCCTGGTGATGCTGATGGGGAGCAGTGCCTCTGTTCTAAAATTGGACTCAAGTAGCAGAAGGTCTCTTGCAGCCTTCTTACCCTGGAAATGCCAGACTGTGAGATGGATGTCCCTTGAACTGCCTGACAGAGAAGGCATTTCATTCCAGACCAGGCAGACTGTGCAGTCAAAGCATTCAGTGGAGAGGGAGAATCAAGCACTGACCATGAGCTACTCCCTGCCTCCCACAAAGTTCTCCTTTTCTAGCCAGTTCATTTCCAGGATATTTTAATTCAATGCCATTCTTCTCCTCTGCCAAAAGACTGTGTCTCAAGCCAAAAATTCAGTGAGTCCTCTACAGTCTGCTCCAATAGGCACAACAATGACCTAGCTGATAATGTTCTCAGTGCTGCCTGCCCATGATGGTTATGGCAGATACCTAATGCCTTGGAGAAGTCAGGGAGGTTTAAAGAAGAGAGGTGCAGTTTTCATCTTGGAAACGTTTCTTGTATGCCACTCTGTGATTTGTTTCAGGCTTGTCCCTGAACTAGGATGACTGGTGTTACTCATGTGATATTTGAGGCAATAGCTGGGAATTAGTTATGTTTTATTGGCAACTGTGGCTCCACTTCTTGCTGTCACATCTAGGTTGGTTTCTGCTCTGTTACTGTCAATTCCAGAAAGATTCCTTGCAGGTGATCCCACAGCTGCTATATAACAGCTTCTGGTAAAGGATGCAGTGAGTGCTCAGGCTCCCCATCACTTCTGCCTGGTCCCCTCCAGCTACCCCACCAAGTCTTATGGGAGCACAGACATTGTGATTAAGGACAGTAAAACAAGCAGCAGTACAATGAAGGCCTCTACATCAGGCCAGGGAAATCAAGTGCACATTTCTGCTGTACATTTTGTTAAATCTGTGTCTAATTAGTTAATTTTGACTTGAATAATGTGTCCTGATCTCAGCAATCTTTTTCCTTATCAGTGCATGCTTTTGAACACCAGGGAAAAGGACTGTGATTGTCTGTCTCTTAGCTCCTTTCTGCAAAGGTTTTGAAAGGTGCAGCAGGGCTGGGGCTCAGGCTGAGAACAGAGATCCACACCCCCATAGATACTTGCTCCAGGCTGGAGTGGGACAGCAGGAGGGTCATGCAGAAAACACTCACTCATAACGACAGGCTGAAACAGGATTCAAACTCATGGTGAGACAACTCTTCCAGGCATCTCTGGACAGGGGAACTAAAGCAGTCTCACAAGCAGTTACTAAAAAGCGTTGCAGTCCCTAGACCTGCTTCAGTCCTCCCTCTCCGAGGCTTTTGGGCAGCAGGGACAGGCACACAGAGGAAGGGGGAAGTGTAGAGGGTGGTACTTTCAGCCTCCATTGTTTCCTGCCTTTAGCCAAAAGCAGAATTTTGTTGGATACAAGAATGAGTGCTAGCAGGAAGATAGGAACATGGTCTGTCTAAGGGTGAGACTTTGAAAGTGAGCTTCTGGAGCAGGGAAGTGTCCTTGGCTCTGTACCTGAGCTACCTCTTCTAAAGGAAAGGAGGGAGGGAGGGAGGAATGGACTATGAAATAGTCTGAATCTGAATGTAGTCATAATATAGTTGGCCTGCTCACTGCTGGCAGCATTAAGCTCTCGTTTCATAAGGTGAATTCAAAAACCTCTGGAGAGGTTATCATTTTCTCAGACTATTACTATACATACAGGAGAAATATATATTTCCGTAGAATACATATATTCTTAGAGTTTTACAAGAAGGTTGCAAATTCTTTTTGAAAGAAAAAAAAAAAGGTATTCTTTCACATTGCTGAAAAATATGTTACATTTCTCATTCTCCCAGACTTTGCTAGCACACAAGCATTTTTCTTCTCTCAGTGTCCAGGTTGTCTGTGTAAGGTGATGACACTAAACTGCTGGCTATCTCCATTTGGTAATTACTTTGCTACTTGCTCTGTTGTCATGAGAAAAGGTTCAGAAAAGTGAATTTTCAAGTGTTGTATTACAGCATTTTCTTTGTACATGCCTGAAGAGGGAATCCACAATCCTGGGTCTCCATGGATAACTGGGATGGAGTTGGAACTAGGGATGAGTGTCTGACAGAATAGGGCCAAGTAGTTTCAAGGAATGGTAAGCAGAGAAGTGGTGGTATGAATGAAAATATGCTTGCATATACATTTAGAAATGACCTATTATTTAAATGAGCTTCCATGTATCTGAACCACTGCTCTTACAAGTACGGAATTCTTTCTTATTTAGCACAGAAATGGTCTTTGTACCCTTTTATGTCAGTTGACTCCATGCTCTGTGTTTAAGATGCCTCAAGGCTAGAATAGTTGTTTTCCTAGAGTCATAGAGCAGTACACATGTCAGCACCAATTCAACTTAGCTCAAAAAGCTAAAGTAATGCTAGTCTGGAAGCTAATATACCCGACTGCATTTTCCCTCTCTAGTCAGAGTTTGGTCTGTGGAGTACCAACCCTTTAAACTTAGTTACATTAAAGTCCACTTGGAAGGTAAGAAATATATTCTTATATATCTGTGAAAGTCATCTGACAATAAATCCAAGCATTTGGTTCTCTGATGTGAAAACTGCAATATTTTGCACAGCTGGAAGGTAACAGTAAGTATCTTCCCTTTTGGACCATTTCTCAGGTCTGTAGAAGCATTAGTTTTTCTACACAAAGGGAAAAATTGATGTTGCCATAAAATGAGTCTTGCAAGAACAGTTTCTGGATTTCTGCAGGGAAAGGGTTGAGCTTTTTTCTATTGGTACATTCAGATGCAAACTGAAAAAGGCTAAGGAAGGAGGGAAGGAGGTTAAAAACAAATTTGAAGTATAAAAAAATTAATAGATTGGGTGAGTGTGGAAAAATTCTGACAGACTATGTAATTAAAAAGGTTTATTTACCTTCTTCTCTGTGACCAGAGGTATAGAAAGCCCAAAGGGAGGAGAAGTGGAATGAAAAACAATATTCTGTTAATAACCCAGCTGGTACAGACAAAGGAAGTGTCTGTGAGAGAGAGCAGAGGGGAAGTGGGAGAACACTGCCTGCTGTCTCCACATTTCCTAGTAAAAACTTAGAAGAATATTACACCTATATTCCTTCTAACTCCACATTCTGGGGAGATGCTGTCAGCACTTTTCATGACCCAATGCACTTTGAGTCTCAGCCCCAGTAAGTCACTAACCACAGTATGCTTTTGGTGGACAGTTTGTCTCCTGGGGAAGGCACAAAACTTGGGCCTTTCATTCCTTTCTTTTCATGTCTTTGAGCCATAACCTGTTCCCTGAAGTCACTGTTGTCATGGGATTTCCTTTTAGTGACCACAAACTGCATTGCCAATTGCACATGGTTTGCCACTAAGCAATTTTTACAGTTTTCTGCAGCCAATGGAAAGTGTGTTGCTAACAAGGACTGTGAACAGGGCAAATAATTTTGCTTTTGCAGCGTTGAAGATTTGAAAATGCTGAGGCATCTTCCTATTGTCAGAAGAACATTTGTGATTGACTTCTGTTCAGGATTAACTGGGCAGGATACTGAAACAAGTTCCTTCAAGGAAAGTTAGATCTAGATCTAAATTCTAATACTGTGTGATTGCTTTCTGTTTACAACTGGACAGCAGATTTATTCAGAAGATTTGAGGTAGAGGTGGAATTGAATGACCTAATAATAAGGATCTATGATGTCATGCCAAGATCTTCAGCATTCTCCTTATATTATTTTTCACGGTGAATGCGTGTGGTTGAACACCACCTTCTGTATGAACCTAATGGTGATCAGGATTTGGGGTGGCTATTGGGAGATCTAAGGAAAAACAGCAAACTGAAAGGCAGCTAGTGTGGTTTGCCAGATCATGTTGATTTAAACAAACATGGCTGTTGCATGGAGTTTCTCACTGCTTTTGAAGGAGAAAATGCAGACATGGACATCTTCCTTTGACAATCCATTGACATTTTCTCCCATTTTACAATCTCCTTCAAGTAGGCAGTGAAGTTTGATGGCATTTTCAGCATTCATTTAAATAGGTTGAAATGACTCTGAGCCACTCCACTGTAAAATCTCCACAGTTTGGAAAGGCATAGGGCAGTCCTACTGAAAGCCAGAAAAAAAAAAAAGGAGAACAATGAACAGCTACAATAAATAATAAAGTTCCTGAAATAAATTACCAGAAAGACTGAGAGCCTGCCACCATAAACATTATTTTACAGGAAATGACAGTTCCTTGAAAATATTGAGCATAATTCTCTAAGGGAGAGAGAAAAACAACAAACCCATTTCAATTTTAGAATTGCCAATGATGTCAAGGCTAAACCATTTCTGTCTTGTGATCTTGACTAGATGATCTCTGAATACAAGCGCATCAAGAATATAAATGTAACTTTCTGTAACACTGGATCCAGCAGCTCTAGTCTGAGCATGCCCTTTACAGTGTGACTGTTGATTACGTGCCATGGTTTAACCCCACTGGCAATGAAGTACCATCATGATGCCCACTCATTCTCCCTTGGTGGGATGCATGACAGAAGTGGAAGCGTAGAAGTGAGAAAACCCACATGTTGGGATAAAGACAATTTAAAGGTAAAGCAAAAAGCTGGGCACACAAGCAACGGAAAACAAGGAATTTATTTCACCACATCCTATGGGCAGGCAGGTGTTCAGCCATCTCCAGGACAGCAGGGCTCCATCATATTTAACAGCAACTTGGAAAGACAAACACCTCTTCTTTATCCTTCCCCCTGCTCTATATACTGAGCATGATGCCATATGGTACTGAATGTCCATGTGGCCAGCTGGGGTCAGCTGTCCTGGCTCTGTCCTCTCCCAGCTTCTTGCCCGCCTTCAGCCTTCTCACTGGTGGGGTGGCAGGAGAGGCAGCAAAGACTTTGACTATATGTCAGCACTGCTCAGCAATAACTTAAACACCCCTGAGTGACCAACACTGTTTTCCTTACAAATCCAAAACACAGCCCCATACCAGCTACTGTGAAGAAAATTAACTCTACCCCAGCCAAAACCAGCACACCAAATCTGCAGCTTTTTAGCCTTATCCCAGCAACTCATCCAGGAGAGACACAGCTGCACGGGACTCTTTGCTTAGGATTTGAACTTTTTTATAAAGACACCACCCCTTCAAACATGCTACCCACATATCTTAATGGTTGGCACCTGCATTTTGGGTCGGAGATCTGTAACTGAGTGCATGAGACAAGTAGGAAGGGAAGAGGGCAAACTGGTGTAAACCCTGGCCTCTCCTTTTGAATAGGCTGTGTGACTGTAGAGGTCATGGATGGTGTGCATCCCTCCTAGCTATGGGATGTCTCCAAGGTGACACATATTTCACACAGACATTCAAAAGGACTGTAACTATTTCTGCCTCTCTTTGTTCATTAGACAACACTTTCCTTCTAAAATTGGTTCTGAGCCTTGAGGATGCTGCTTGTGCCTTTCTTATGCTCAGGTAACAGTCGATGCTGGCACCTAAAAGCTCTGCATTAACTTAGAAACTTGTGTTTTACTAAATACTCCAGCCTCTATGCAGGGAAGGTATAAAACAATCATGGTTCGTGGGGGCTTCACTTCCTATTTTTAGGCTACTTTACACATACATTTTTGAGTAAGAGAACTGTCACTTCCCCCACAATAGTGGTTTAATAACTGTACAAACCATTTGTTTACTGTCTTTGCACAAGCTTTTCTTGCAAGAAAGAAGCTTCAAAATAAAGCAAAGACAGGAGAGAGAAAGGGAAAACATTTCTCTAACAAGAAACTGAAGGTCATTCCTCTTATCTAGTCTGTTTTCATCTGCAGAGACATGCATCATATGTTTAATAAAATATTTGATCTAAGCCAGAGAGTTCCTATCCTCCTCCACTGGCTTTAGTTCTGTGCTCTGTTTGCAAATAAGCAGAAGTCACTTTAATATGGGTTTGGGAAATTGTGAGAGAAAAACAGCCTGGAAGACAACCACTGCAAAGTAATTATTATTTATTACATTGTGGCTATTTTAAAAATAGATAGAAGACATGGAAAAAGGGGGAAGATTATTCCCTTCCCAGGTATACTTGTAAACACAAGGGAGAGGAGGAATCAAGGGAAGGGCAAAAAGGAGATCTGTCTGTCTTGTCCCTAGAATGATAAAGCTCAGCTCTGCCTCCAATTTCCATGACATTCGAAGCACCTCATTCTCAATCTGTGCTCAGAGTGTTTGAGTCAGGTATTTCACCGTAGTTTTGGAAGCCCCAGTCCCAGGTCTAGGCCAAAGCCTACATCTAGTCTTGTATTAGTTACCATACCTGGTTACCTGTGCTTTGATATCCAAGGTGGGTAGTAACAGTGGTAGTCTGGGTTACTTTTTGTGTCTCTTAACTACTACAACATGTTTTTATCACCTTGGATAAGATGATAAAACATAAAGTTTAGCATTATGCTCAACTACATTCCTCTGTATCAAAATAAAAACACATCATATGACACTAGAAAATTTTAGTTTTTTAGAGGCATATTAAAAATATGTCTTTTCTCCCTCTGACTTTTCTCTTTTGTCCTTCTAGTCCTTGTTTTACAGTAAACAGGACTTTTATTTTTCAATTTGCTTTTGCCACTCTTCTGGAGGAAACTTGTACAAAAAAGATGCAATATTGCAACCGATATTTAAAATGCTACTGTGCTTTTCATAACTGCTCAGGATTTTCCTGAACATGCAGAAGAAGTGAGAAGAATGTAAGTTACATGATGCGGTTCACTAGTGGGATGTTGACCATTTGAAATTTTTGGAAAGTCCATGCAGAATTTTGCAAAAAAATAAAGTCAACTTTGTGTTTGCCCTGGTGAAATACACACTTGGATAATGTTAAGCCACCTAATTTTTCATTATAAGACAGTTTGCTCAAAATTCAAGAATTCCCTTAATGTCCAAACTAAATTGTGTTTGCATCTATGGGCTGATCAAAACCTGTTGCCCTCTACTGTTACATTTTTATCATACAATCCTAGAATGGCCTGGATTGGAAGGGTCCATAAAGATGATCTAGTTACAAATCCCCCTACCGTGGGCAGAGATACCACTCACTAGATCAGGTTTCCCAGAGCTCTATCCAACCTGGCCTTGAACACTTCCAGGGATGAGACATCCACAGCTTCTCTGGGCAACCTGTTCCACTGCCTATCACCCTCTGAGTAAAGCATTCATTCTTAATACCCAATCTAAAGCTACCCTCCTTTAATTTAAAACCATTGTCCCCTGTCTTGTCACTCCCCCTCCCTCCTCTTTGACAAGCCCCCTTAAGGTGCTGGAATGTCCTCCATAATGAGGTCTTCCCAGAACCTTTTCTTCTCCAGGCTGAACAACTCCAGCTCTTCCAGCCTGTCTGCACAGGAGAAGTGCTCCATCCCTCTGATCCTCTTCATGTCCCTCCCCTAAATCCATAACAAATCCACGCAATTCATGTGCTGGGGACCCTAGAGCTGGACACAGTAGTTGAGGTGGGGTCATACCAGAAGGCAGTACAGGGAAGAATCATCTCCCTCAGCCCTCTGCCCACACTGCTTTTGAATCAGTCCAGGAGTGCACTCGGGGCTGTGAGTGCACATCACTGGATTTTATCCAGCTTTCCATCCACATCCACAAGTGATGGAAAGTTCCTCTTGACAGGGCTACTCTCAAACAGTTCCTGTCCCAGTCTGTGCTTATGTCTGGGATTTACCTTTTCCAGATGCAGGACCATACACTTCGACTTGTTCAACTTCATGAGATTCTTGTGGGCCCACTTCCCAAGCTTGGTCCCCCTGGATGTCATCCTGTCCTTCTGTTGTGCCAACTGCACCGCTTTGCTTTGTGCCATCTGCAAACTTATTGTGGGTGCACTTGATCCCACTGTTTATGTCATCGAGGAAGACATTGAAGAGCACCTGTCCCAGGACAGAGCCAGGAGAGACACCACCTATCACCTACCTCCACCTGGATGTAGAACCATTGTCCCCAGCTCTCTGTGTCCATCCAGCCAATCTCTTACCCTGCTAATTTCTCTTTCGAGCTGAGCTGAGTTGACCAAGGAGAGGTGAGGATGCAAAGGACTTGTTTACTCAGCCCAGTGGCAGGTATCTTGGGCTGTAGACTCATGACCTCATAGCAAAAAATGCTACTGTGCATAGCAGCTGTGCAGTTCTGGCATCCTGCTTCCCCTCTGTCCCTGCTGCCCAGAAGGGCTTGTAATGGGCAGGTAAACCAGGAATGGACTCACTACCAACCCTCTAGTCTTGCTAAGGAATTAGCAGAGGGAAAGACCAGCACCTTTAGAGAAAAGCCCAGTGCTCTCAGAACAGGAGCTCTGGATTGCCCTCTGGAGGTGCCTACAGCTCTCAACTTTATTGGAAGACTGGGCTCCTGACTTGAGTGGTGAAAATATCCATGTATGTAAAACATATCACAGACCTAGTCTTTACATATGCCCACTTCAGCTATCAAACAAGTCACCATGACAGCAGAATTTTGTGCAGCAGCAAAATCAATTGAGAAAGTGTAGTGGTGCAGGGCATTTGACCTCGCCACTGGTTATGATGTGTGTGTTTGAGGGCTAGGAGCCACCTACTCAAGCCTTGTAGGAGTAGAACAAATGCAGAAACTTGTGCTTGCTTTGCCTGTTTTGTGCCACGTGCAGGTGGATGCCTCATAGATCTGTCACACATGAATTACCTGAGTCCCAATACACCTCTCTGTAGAATAAAAAAACCCCTAAAACCAAGAAATTGGCTTATGAATCCCACAGTGTCAGACAGCTGCACATTGGCATTTGAATCTAATCCTGTGGAGCCTCTTGTCAATCTTCTTTGGAGATTGACTTGGTCCTGTTGTGAATAATAAACCTACTCAGAAATTGAATCCACTTATCATATTAAAATAAGCATTTATTTTTTTTTTCTGGCCAGATTCAACACTGTGTTCAGTTACTCTTGTCTTATTTTCAGACATACTTTAGTAATTTTAAGTGCAGAAATACAATTAGAAAAGAAAAATACAGAATTAATGGAAAAACATAATAGAACTACCAGGGTAAGTACAACTCCTCAATACATAGCTGAAAGGATCTATTCCCAGAATGAATTCCAAAACTTTTTGTTTATACTCTCTCTATAATGTAAATGGAAAATTTTATATCTCTGGATAACAATCCAAAAGACTTAGAAGCAGTGAAAAGAACCTATCTACCAAAAAGTAAGTCTGCATCTATAATTCGGGTTTTTTTATTATTTTGGTGGTATTTTTTGTTTGTTTGGTTGGTTTTTAAATTTATTTATTTAATGAAACAGGCTTGTCAATGTTTATGTGAGATCTGAAATATTTTCCATGTTCACATGTCTGCATTGATTTTATGTTCAAATCTCAGTTTGTACCCCAGACCATAGGAACATGCACAATCACAGAATCCCAGAGTCATTTAGGCTGGAAAAGATCTTTAAATCATTGAGTCCAATGACTAACCCAGCACTGCCAAGTTCATCATTAAGCACGTCCTTAAGTGCCACATCTACACATTATTGAAATACTTTGAGGGATGGTGACTCAATCACTTCCCTGGGCAGCTTGTTCCAGTG
Organism: Cinclus cinclus; assembly: GCF_963662255.1. Taxonomy (NCBI): domain Eukaryota; kingdom Metazoa; phylum Chordata; class Aves; order Passeriformes; family Cinclidae; genus Cinclus; species Cinclus cinclus. The sequence continues at coordinate 100,238,905 of NC_085046.1, forward strand.
TTTGACAACCCTTTCAGTGAAAAAATTTGTCCCAATATACAATCCAAACTTCCCCTGGCATAACTTGAAGTGATTCCCTCTCATCTTAGAGAGAAAACAATATTTAGATTATTTGGAGGGTTTTTAATTAGTATTTTTTAGTCCATAATGCAATGTTGAATCAAACTGGTATCTGAATGAAGAATTAAAATTGAACTTTTTTTTGACAAAAGTATTAATTAGGATTCCATCCTGTGACTCCAGTCATGTGCTCTGTAAGTTCTGTATGCTTTTTCCAGTGGTGTTCTTCCTCTTAAGAATGAAGGAAATGTTTGTCTAAGACAAACTTGTCCTCTTGTGCCATGAAACAGATGTGTTACAAGCAGTGGTATTCCAGGTTTTCTCACACTGGCCAATGTGCTAGTCCTCTGCCAGCTTTGACTCCTTGGCTTAGAGGAGAGTTTACAGTCCATGCCTGTTGTCCAAGTCACCAATGATGTGTGCAGGGTGTCTGATCCTTGGTGTCACATGAAGTTTGAGAGCTTAGCATGAAGCTCTCTCCTTAGTTCAGCAGTAATTATTTGGAGCTGCTGAATTTTCACTACTAAAGAAATATCTGTCTGACTGCAGAAACAGTTCCTGTAAATGAATTAACAGGGCATTTTTTTTTTTTAGCTGTCAGGCAGCGTGGATGACTTTCCTGTTTCACCTCAAAGTGGACTAAATTTCTAGCATTATTATCTAATTATAGCACTGGTCATTGGAATGGAAAATTATTGTTGCTTGGTTTTCCATTGTTGGATGCTCTGGGGACAGATACCTTGATCCAAACCAGTTAGTTAAAAAAAATATTTTTAAATGTGTACTGCTGTATGGAGCAACCCTGCCAGGTAATTCTCTCTTTTGCCTGGAGCCATTCATCAGCTGACTTCCTCTCCTACTTCTCCACTCCCTCTTTCCTACCCAAGACAGGGATGAAACACACACATGTGTGGACATAAAATAATTTCCTTCCCTTCTTTTCCTCATTTTGTCTATCTCCTCCCAGCCAAATTTATCCTTTAGTTGCTAAGGGCTTTTCTCAAGGAATTTATCCTGGAGGGACAGGAAAAATGAGAAAAGGGGAGAGGTGGAGGACTATGTGTCTGCTCACCCGTCAGGTGACTGACCTAATGCATGCCAGCAGCTTTCCTAGCAGAGCCCTGTTGGAGCCACTTCCCTTTCCAACCTCAAACTCCCATCTGCTTCCTTACATTGCAGATCCGCCTCAGGTGGGGTAACAACACACAGAGATTTTACAAGGATTTTCCAGTGTCCATTTAAAGGGAAGCAAAAGGAGAGGTTGTGCTTCTCCAGCCCTTACAGAAGAGCAGATGTTGCAATAGTAGGCTCCGCAGAAAGGCAGGGAGGGATGACTTGGAAGACATGAGGAAACTGAAAAGAGACATCAGAGTAAAAGCATTTTATTGTCTCACTAGGAGGGAGTGCTCCCTGCCCACGAATCCCACGAGTGAAGGAGAGTGTTTTTAGGGTATGCCTGCCCACTGCCCAGCTTTCAGGAATGACACATTTCAATCACAGTCAGCCTAAACTGGATTTGAGCTCAGGCCCTGCAGGAGTTAGTGGTTTCCTTGATTGCATAGGCTCAGCTGGAGGAAGGAGTTCTGGCTGAAGCACAGGTGTGTGAAGTGATGTCTGCTCTTACACTTGGGTAATAAATCTATTATTTTACTGTTAAACTGCTCCACAGAGAATTCTGGTTTTGGTCCAGCATGCTTTGGGTTCTGCTCAGCCTCATTTCTCTTTGCTCTGCACTGATGCCGCCAGCAGAAGTGTAAATTGTGACAGTGCTTCTGTGATGCAAAGGCCCAGCTCTCTGCCAGCTACAAATCATATCCCCATCACAGCAGAGCATCGCTGACAGCCATTTCCAAAGGAGTCCAGATGAATGTTTCATGTTTTAATTGCAGCTAGCTCAGATCTGTTGCACAGCTCTCTGTTTACAACAATCTGGGCAGTAGTGTCTTGGAACCACTTAATTTCATCACGCACTTTATGATCATGTTGTAATTATCCATAGTCAAACCAATGATCTTGATTACAGAGCATGACCAGGAATAATTGTATTTCATGGCATTGTTCCAGTTTGTTTAAAATTTTTCTTTAAAACATGCTTGAAATGTAAATGTATTATACAGATACTCTAAATAGTTAATTCTTTTACAGTGATGAGTAGGAAATTTATTACTTGCGGTTTTTTTCAGACTTAAAAATGCTCTTGACAAGTTCTGTTCTTTTACTAGACAGTTTTAATTATGTGACATGCCTGTTTGTTATTTGACAGTCTGCTCATGTTTGGACTCTGAACATGCAGGGGAAAATTCATGGTTCACTGTTTAGTGAAAAATCTTTTCAGACTTTGCACAATCTTTTCAAAAATTCTTCCAATGTATAATATGATTACATTCAGGCAGGTAAACTATGCTTGCTGAATTAGATTTTCCATATTTTTTTTAATATCACTACTGAATTATGGTGCTTAAAATTCCCTGGCATAATTTGCCTCACCAATCACAGAAATCTGATAATCTAATCAGGATTATATTAAAAGTACTAATAGTCCTGAACTGTTGAGGCTATCCTATATTTCTTATTCCACCAAAAAGAGAAACTTGGAAGCAAACAAAACAGTGGCTCACCTGCTGAAGCTTACTTGATTTGAAGAGAGAAAACACAATTCATGTATAATTGCTAAAATGTACTCCTGTTATGAATGAATTCACAGGTATGTAATGTTACAGCTCTGTGTGAATATCCCACTAGCTTCCACCTTGTCTAGCCTCTCTTGTTAATGGATATGGAAGAGCTTTCCTGTGTTATTGATACAGCCACACAATAATGCCAGAGGAGCTTGGGGATGCATTTGGTTTCCATCCATGCAGTAAGCAGCTCTGTTTTGTTAGTCCTCTGCACTCCTCTGCTCTGACCACTAGACAATGCCATTTCCCTTAACAGTCATAATGAATGCTGCTCCTAATGATTAACTTCTGATCAATGTGGAAGAGTTCAGTAGTCAAGAACTTTATAGTGGCATTTGAGACACCATTTGGATTCTGCCAGGTTTGATACCCTAAAAATTGTGATGAAACTGGAACTGCTGGAGTACATGACAGATCTCTCCTGTTGGGTTGTACGTCATTCTCAGGTAAAGGTAATAACATTTTGATGCTTCCTAATTGATCAGATTGTAGAACCCATCAGAATAAGACCAGCAATCAGCAAGAGTTTCTATAAATAGGTATTTACTGAGCAAGATGAAAGTTCTAGACAGGCTCTGTGACATGAGTTTTGAACACTAACAAAGGCTAGGAAGAAAAAAAAAATTAAAAATCAGACCTTTGATAATGCATCTGATTTTAGAAAGTTTCTGCATACCCTGTGCCCAGTTCTAATTCATCTGAAATGAGTGGTGAAATTGTGGATTAATGAATGGAAGATAAATCAAGCGTGGAGGAAATTTGGAGGGTCCTAAGAAACTTTCCTGCTCTGCTGGGGCAGCTGAACATTTCTAAGGATGCCTACTCAGCATACATTTGAGTGGAATGAATTTCCTTATTGTAAGGCAAGACAAGCCTATAATTTAAGAAGATCAAGTAGTTACTGACTACTGCTGGTACTGAGGAGTTAAACTTACTCTGAACCAAAAATCAGCTTGAACTATTTTTTAAAAAACTTTTCTTGAACCAGAGCTGAACTTGAATATTATTTTGAAGTTTAGCTGAATTTCATGCTGGAAGTTAACAATAACAGTTTCAGTCAGAGCTGAATATGAACTGAACTTAAAAACTGAATTGTTTGACTCCTGGTGAGACACCACAGGCTATTCCCCCAGCTGCTGACAGGACTGAGCAGGAGGAGAATTGGTACGAGGAGCAGGATGTTTTCATGTATTCTTAGGGAGCATGGATCAAGAGACATAACACGCTAGTTAATCATCACTGCAAATGTTAAAGCCATTTCCTTCCCCACAGGTCCCCAAAGCAGGACTCTCATGTTGTAAGAATAACAAATATAAACCAGCACCGTACAGCCGTGACTGCCCTGAAAAGGCTTCAGTAACTTCTGCCTCTCAGTGGAACTTAATGCCTTTCTGCCTCTTTACATAGAGGAGTTTTATTTCTTCAGCTAGTTTAGCACTCATTTAGGGAGCTCACCAACTGTATGGATTGTGCAATCACGTAATATATACATGTATTCATGTATCCATAGTCAAGCCCTTGTTATATTCTTCAGAGTCTCTGACTGTTAGAACAAAGGCATGAGTTCATGATTCAAACGGCCAAACAAACAAGAAAGCTCAGGCAATTAGAAGCTGTTTTTCTGAACAGCACTGTTTTGGACAGTCAGCTCAATGCAGTCAACTTCAAACACCAGTTCTAAATTACTATATTCTACCTAATGGAATTGGTGACAGAACACATTCTGGTCTCTTTTTTTTCCCCAGTAGCTCTCTTGGCCTCTGACTCTATTCACTGCCACTGATTCTGACTACTGGATGGAGTGGGAACAACATTTTTCAAAAAAACCCCTGAGTTATCACTACAGAGGTGACAAGATGAAATAGAACAAAGCTTTTCATGGCTGAGATTTGTTATTTTATAGATGTAAGATCTTCCCACTCTTTATTAAGGCTTCATCAACCTCCCCAGTGCTAAAATGTTTTCACCTAAGGTGGGTGTTACACACCTCGGGGGCTGAGATCCTGGTAGCTGAAAGTAAGGGAAAGAAATGCTGGTAGGTGATGAGACAGCTACATCCACTGCTAGCATATTTACTGGATGCTGAAGGACTCACACAGTCTGGCAATTTCCTATGATTTGCAGAAGAGGAAAACTGTGTGACCACAATGTGATTTCAGTGAGTTGTATGCCCTTAGGGAAGGAGCAAACCTCTTGTTTTATATTCAAATTGATTTTACGTCACTTGAAAAACTGGCATTAGCTAAATAAGCTCCTGGCCTATTTCTTATCATTGTTGTCTATTAGATTCACTTAATCCAACAGACACTTTCCCCATTAATTCAGTTTCTTTTTCTGTATTTTACTCAGTCTTGTGCTTTATTGTTTCCATGCTGGCTAAAGTGCCTCTCCAATTTTCAAGTTAATGCATTTATTGTTCTTGTCAAGAGCTGAGCTACAGAAGGCACACAAAATTCTTGGTAAGGCTTCATGCATTTCTTTATACTTTTTGCCACTCCAGAGATTGGACGATAGTTGTTTCATTGTTCTCTCAAAATTCGGTGTACGCAAACAGTTAACTCATAGCAGTTGTGGGAAAGAGATGTTGTTACTTACATGAAAGACATTTTAGCCAAAAGGTGGCACTGCAGCTGCATAGATTTTGCAGTAGATGACCAGTCTGGTAAAAGGTATGGAGCCATGCAATACGTTTATTCAAACTCCTCTTTTCATACAGTGTGAATGGTAAGTATTGAAAACTGGCTAATTATTTCTCAAAAACTAGCATAAAAACAATGCTTTCTGAAGTAAAGGATTTGGTAACTCTACTACAATGATAATAAATACTTCATCCTTGCTTTAGTGAATTTGAGAAATTCAAAACCGAAACAAAAACAACAAAACAAAAACCCCAAAACCCGATCAATATCTGAAAATGTGTTGCCAAAGCGCACTAAATGTTTCAGCTGTGCATGTGTCCTACACACAGAGACTACTATTAACTAATGCTTTGTAGCCTCTAAGGCAAGGAGAGCTTCCTTGGGAACTTAAAATTTTTGAGATGGATCCTGCGGTCTTAAAACAACCCTGAGACTGACTTTAGCACAGGCTGATCAGTCTCTTTAGCAGATTAAGTACTTGCTGATCGTTGTGTTCTGTCACCTACAGACACCATCACTAGGTGTATTCACAAAGATTCATGCGCACAGAAACCTGTGCCAGAGGATTGAGAATCACATACCCAGGCTTGGTTCATGGTCGAGATGTGTGGGTGAGCCACACTGGACCTGAATGTGGGGAGGGTGGGAGCAGCCTCCACAGGCTGTGCCCTGACACCGAGGCATCACTTTATTCCTGCTGGGACAGGGCTCCCTTACAATCTCTGTTAAGACACATAGAGGTTACATTTTAACTCCACACACTGCCCGTGAGCTGACTGTACCTCCTCAGAGGAGGCTTAGACTCCGATGATAGGGTTCCTTTTATTAGACTTATTAGGCACATGGAATTACTGTATGTAGCTGATTTTTCTTAGCTTTCCTGAGAATTTTCATATATGTAAGTCTATAGTTCTTTACTTCCCAAAGATAATTGTATTAGATTCTGTTAGCATGGCATCCGAATAATTGCCATTATTCATAAAAACAAAGTCAGATGTCTGCACGGCTCAACACTTGTCATTTGAATCCCCCAAATGCATAGTTCTAATTTTTTTTTCTTTAAAAGACCCTTTGTATTTTCCTGTGAGTCATGTTCACGTTTGCAATCATTTTTCTCTGCAAGGATATGAAAATACTTTCTTTTAGAAAGCGCAGGAAAGCAAAATATGCTTAAGTAATTATAAGAGTAAAAAAAACCCCAAAACAAACATTCAAACAAGACTTCAAGAGCAAAATCTAGGACTCCTTACATTTGAAGTAAGACTGGATGAGGTCCTCCACTAGGAGGAAGGGCTGAGAAATTATTTCAAGGACCACTCGGTCACTGCTCCTGCTTTCTCCTACCCCAGCTCTTGCAGGGGAGTGAAGTTACCTACAGCACTGCCCCCAGGATGTTCAGTCTAAACTTCTACCATTTAAGTATGAGGGATTGCAATACATTGCCAAAAATGAAACGCATTTTTACTTGTATTGATAACAACATAAATAACTTTCTATTTTACAGCATCACTCTTTCAACCCCGCCTGTGAGGTTCATTCAGTACACCCACAGGGACACACCAGTCGGGCCTTGAAGCGGTCCCTTTAAACCCACTGCATTTTTCTAACCAGCACCGTATTTTAAAGGGTAAAAAGCTTTCCAGCAAAGTCAAATACATTCCAGCCACCGGAGATCTATTTTTTTTCCAGGCGACAATTTTCTTGTGGACCGAAATGTGCTGCTGAAAGGGGGGGGGGGGGAGAGGGAGGGGAAGGAGGAGGGGCGCGAAGCGAACAGATGAAAGAAAACCGCTCCCCAATCACGAAAATAAACCTCGTTAACAACAAAACTTTAAACGAAGGAAAAGAAAAAAAAAGTGAAGAAAAAAAATTTTGTTAACACGCCTCCCCAAAACCAACCCGAGAAAAAGCGTTAGGGAAAGCGGGCGAAGTTCTGAGGGCAGAGGAGCGGGAGCCGGCGCGGTGGCAGCACGGTCCCGGCGGAGGGGCGCGGGGCGGGGCGGGGCGGGGCGGGGAGGGGAGCGGGGCAATTCCCTGGCGCGGCGCGGGGCGCTCCGTGGGTGCCGCCGGCTGGGCCCGCGCCGTCGGGCGAGCGGGGGAGGGCGGTGGGGGGAGCCCCGAGGGGGCGGGCGTGTGCGTGCCCCCGGCCGGGGGCGCGGCGCGGCGCTGCTTGCATGGGCTGCTGCCGGGATGCGGCGGGAGGCGTGAGGCGGCGCGGCTGAGCCGAGGAGGGGACGGGCGATGCTCCGCCGCCGCGGCGGCTCCGCTGACGGGCGGCCCTAGGAGCGGCGGTGGCGCGCAGAGAGGGACGGCTCTCCGGCCGGCCGGCCGCGACCCCCGCCCGCCGCGATGGCCAGCGAGGTGGTGTGCGGGCTCACCTTCCGGCTGCTCCTGCCCGTGTGCTTGACTGCCGGTACGTCCCTACCTCTCTCCTTCCCCTCCCTCTGTGGGTCCCGGGGCCGTGGGACCGCCGTCGCTGCCCGCCGGGGCCGGTGACTTGGCGGATGCTCTGCTCTCCTTCCTCGTGGCGTCTCCCCCGTTCCGCCGTTTCTTCCAAGAAACTTTAAACTTCGTAACTCGCCCCTATTTCTTAGACGTTTGTTGGTGTTAATTTTTGTCGCCGTTGGTGTGCGGAGCTCCGCGGCTTTTCGCTCGGAACAGCTGCCGCTGGTTCTCGAGTCCCGCGTCGTCCCGCATCCTCGGGCAAGGCGTGGGAGAGAGGAGGATTCAGGGTTTGCCCTCCAGGCAGGCTGTTTCGGCCGCCCTGTTAGGGTTTCGGGAGTGCTTTGTAAAGGGAAGAGTGAACGTCTTTCAGAAGGAGCAGTTCTCAGATTTACGGAGGTGTTCAGGAGGTAGATTTTTTCCTTACTTTGAGAGAGAGAAATTTCAGTTTATTAAATCGCCTTACTTAGCAGGCGGCCATCCAAGAAACTACTTGTTTTTGGATGGAGAACTGCGGTGTCCAGCCATGAGTGAATATGTTAATATTGACCCATGCCCTCCGCACAATTTGGAAAAACCCTGAGTAAGTCCGGTTAGATCGCAGGACGACGGGGTGGCCTCGTAAGCCGCGGTTGCGGAGGGCAGCGGGGCGGGAGCCGGGCAGTGAGGGCCGGGAATGGCACGGTGCGGAGAGAAACCCGTCGATGATCAGTCCCGCGTCGCGCATCCTCCGCAGGCAGCGGAGAGGTGCCGGCCGTACCTTGCGCCGCAGCCCCGGGGCTCCCGGGCTGGTCCCGGGCCGCCGCCAGCCCCTTCCCGGCCGCACGGAGCGGGCGCCGGGACTGCCGGGAGCGACTCCCACTCTTCATGAGGTTTCACCATCCTTCCAGGACCGGTCTGCCCAGCGGCCCCCGAAACACGCATCCTTCCCGAGGCTTTGCCCTTGACTAACCCCATGGTGGCCCGGCCAGCTCCTCTCTATTTCAGCGTCTTTCCATCCACCCCGCCCGGGAGCTGCCGCACACTCTGGTTCCAGGTGCCCTCCCCTGCCTCCGACTTCTCCTCTGGGAATGAGGACGCGGATCCCATTGTCAGTCCCTCTGGAAGCATGCGGGACCCAGGGCGCTCCCTGGTGCCTCGCGGTGTGCAGCCTTCCTGCTTTCTCGGCCTGGGAGTGAAAATGCACTTTTCCCCTGCCGCTTTGCCTCGGGCCGTGCGGAGGGTGCTGTTAGCACCGTTTTATGAGGGATGAGATGAAGGCAGCTTTTCGGACCATCCACGCCATCTGCACCCGCTTTCAGCTCCGTCCGGAGCCCGTGTCCTCCCCGCAGGTGCTCATCCCTAGGCTTGAGTGGCCACCACTGGTGCTAGGAAGGGCACAGTGCCACTGATCCATAGCAGCAGATGAGGGGCTTTAAGCGTGTTTCTGTGCAACCAGATGTCTGTGCCTTGGTGGCCGGTGTGTAGGAATGCTGTGTGTGCAGGAGCTGGGTGGCAACGCATGGGGCAGGTGGTGGCCTGCCCTCAAAGCCAAGGGGTGGGGATGTAAGGCAGGTCTTTCAATGCCAGCGTTAGTCATAGAGCTAACTCCCTGTTTGGAATCGTATTTTCTTTAAATTTATGAAAGATCAGTGAAGTATATGAGGATAGATTTGCTGGAAAGATGCGTGGGGAGAAGAAAGGGTTCTAGAAAAGAAATGGTGTTTAGGTGAATTTTTTGAGTATTGCTCTAATAATATACTATCTTGCTGTGGTATTAGAATAGGAAGGGTATCGTTCTGTCAGGTGCTCAGTCTGTCTCTTGTCAGACTCTTCGTATGAAAACAAGTTCAAATAAAATGGTTTTGTTGTCCTTACTCCCGATACTTAGTAATGCAGAAGTACTTTCGCATTGCAGTAATACCTCCACGGATGAGAACTGATGTTGTCATGAATTGCTTATGCTCATAAATCTTACTCATCTGAGAATTAATGGAAATATAAAACCTGAAAGAGGTACTTCCCATCTTGAGTATGAGAAAGAAATCCCGCTGTGGAACTTTCGGGTTTGGACCTAGCAATCTTGTTCAGTTGGATTTGAGAGAGGAGTTGGTAAACAGACAAACAGCTATTTTCTTACCTTAGTTTACAGTAGGTGTTATTTCCCCCCTCCCTTTACAACCTCTTAGAAGAGCCCTCACTAGGGTGAAACATAGTCTAGCCTGCTTCACTCTTGTGCTTACCTTGTATCTGCCCCTGAGTTATCCATGAGCCGTCTCTGAGCCAGTGCTCTCTTCCTTTCCAGAGCATCAAGGAAATGTTTCATGGGCTTCTGGAAAGGGCTTTTTAGAGTGATTTTATTTTTTGTATGACTTACGGTGAGGTTACATCCACAGCTGAAAAGCTGCCACAAGGACTCACTGTGGGACTGATGCTCTTGTGTCTCCTGCCCCTGTCTGGGCAGTGAATGTGTCTGGCATTGCCAAAAGGGTGGAAATACAGAGTGGTTCTTTTGGTTCAGAATTTGTTGTGTGTGATTTTTTTAAAATGCTCAATTATTACAGTTTCTTATCATGCTATAATTTGTTTTTTTGTTTCTAAGATTAGAAAGTAATAAGGTTGGAGAGCCCTGACCAGGTGGAGGATAATGGCAACTGTGGCAAGCTCATTAAAAATAATACATCTGCTGAGCTGAAAATGGATTCCTTAAATACTGTTATAATTATTAATGCTGTAAGTCTTAATACCTCAAATACCTCAAGTTTACATACTTTTAAAAGAAATACTAATGCTAGTTTGCATTTATGAAAAAATACTGGTTCGCTGGGATGAAATACTTTCTAAGCACTGATCACATGACTGAGAAAAAACAATTCCTTGTAAAACTTTTTAGGATCAGGTCTATAACACTGAAGAGGCCAGTCTTGTGCAGGTAAGCCTAGATGTTTCCATTTAAAGCTCAGGAATGATGCATCCTGAGTGTCTGATGAAGACATCTAAGGAAATTTAACATGCACAAAATGAAAGGCTATTGAAAAGCTGATTGTATGCTTATGACTTCGAGGTTGAGCCAATCACGTTATTTTAATGATAAAAATCTTACATTCAGTCCAGTGTGATCCTAGAGTTTAAACAGTAACTTAGAGTAATGTGAAACTTATTGCAAATAAAGTAGTGTGTTCTGTAATAAGACTGAGAGTTTGATTGGATTTATTGGATTTTTTTTAGTGTGATTACTACAGTGTGATATTTTTTCTGTATTGTAGTAGTACAGTGCTGAAAAAACAAATAAAAAATAGAGGAGAGGGAACTTTTGGCACTGGTGGTGGAATGTGAGCTTTTTGTATTTTGTCTTTTAAAGCTTGAGCCTTGGTGTGAACCTATGTTTTTTTGTTACTCATATGTGTACTTGAAAAATGCAAGAAGTGGTTTTTTTTGTGTCAAAGTAAGGCATCAGAGCAATTTTTAGTAATTGCTTTCTTTGTTTTACGGAGACTCGAACCACAAAGCTGGCTTACTTGATAAGAGTTTTTAATTATACTACTTCCAACTGTTCTTTTTTCACACACAATTAATTAGTTTTCTCGTAAGCAAAATATGATTATTTTCAAATGGGGTGCTGGGGGAAAAAAAATGCTTAGGACATTTTTTCCAGAGAATAGTTTTCTCTGGGTTTTGACTGAGGCTGTCGGATTGTGCGTTATCAGCAAATGGGCTTCAGTGAGGTAGCTGCCTGGGCCAAGTGCCTCCCAGAAGTTACACTTGCTTTCTGAACTCTTGAATTTTGACCCAGATGAACTATAAGAGTTCTAGAGCTTGTAGAAAGTTTAGGGTTTTCTGAGGGGTTGAGTGCAGGTATCAGTGTTTTGTAAGCAGTGGCAGGTAAAAAGAAAACACTTTAGGATTTTTTTGCTGACAGAGTTCAGATGTTATTTGGAAATTCTCACTACTTTCTTTGAGACAAATACTTAAACTCCTGGTAAATAGCAGGAATTATTTTTCTTCACTTTTTCCCTCCCCCCTTTTATTTCTCCTTTCAGCAGTCAGTACTCAGGAGAATGATACTGAATTAATCAGAATTAGCATCTCTTCAGGATATGAACACTGTGTTACAGAGAATATTTCCTAAATCATTACAGTATTTTCAAAAATACATATATTCACCTGCTGGAAGTGTCTCAGAGGGAGTGAGGTGTATGTTCTGCCTTGAAAAGAAAAGGTAGAGTCCAGGGTGCTTGGGTGATCTTTTATCCCCAATTAAACAAATATTGATGAAAATTTTGAAGAGTAAATACCTGAATTACTACATTACCAGGTACTAAAATGCTTCTTAAATTACGTGTTTGAAGTGTGTTTCAGAATCCATTACCTCCCTATGTGTTTTGCCGCTTTGGATTACTGCTGCTCACATTTCCTATAGAGAGAGTAAATTGCACAGCTGTAGTACTAAGGCAAGCCTGTGGAGGCAGCGAACCACGCTGTGCTTGGATTATTATTTATTTTGTGCTTTTCATTGATTTTACTGGAGGTGGCTGTTCAAGAAATGATCACAGAATTCAACATTTTGTCGCAATTTTCAGGTGACTGAGTGATTTTTATGTGCCTGTCTCTGCAGGTGATGTCATGGTGATGACAAAGCAAGTTGTGATGCAGGACTGCTCAGACTAGAGGGCAGTTTCTGCAGAGGCATTGCATGTGACAATGTATACATATGTATCAAAAACCTTTGACTATTTTTGAAGTTGAAATAAACTTCCTGTAGAAGTAGTGCTTATTATGCTCTGAAATTGGTCAGTTACTGAAAAGAAGATCAGAATGGTGAGGATTTTTTATCATAATGGTAACATTGGGGGATATTTTTTATGATGTACCAAGAGAATGATAGGGACCAGCATGATAAAATTCACACAGAATTCCCATTACATTTAAAAACTCTGCTGTTGTTCCAGAACACTCATAAAAGAATTAGTCACAGGAACAAAAGGTCTAGGAACCATTAGTGAGTAGCATGCTGAAAAAAAAAGTTAACTTGGATATCAGTTTGCACAAGAGATTCTAAACCAGCTAAAATGGAAGCTTTCCTTCCCTACTGAAATGATTTAAATTATTTTAACTGGCTTCTTTGGAAATTTTGTCTTGTTCAGTGGGATTTTGTCTTGTTCAGAGCGATATATAGACAGCCTTGCAGGAGCAACATTTTCCAGGCTTGTAGGCACAGGGTTAGATGTTCTTGTGCACAAAATGTCATTGCAATCTCTGTGGCTTCCACCAAGGATCAATTTCCAAAGGAAAGAGTTTTTGGGAGAGTGGGGAGGCAGCAGTCTGCTGCAAGTACAGTGCTCTCTCTCTCTTGTGTAGCGGCCATCTCTGGTTGACTGCCTCTGCTTCTTCCCTAGCACTTAGTCTGGAAAAACACTTAAAGATGAATCCCACAAAAAAAAATAGGAACTCTCCTTAAGTTCTTACCTTCTCTTCTTATTTATTGTAACCATTCTGTAAAGTGGTTTGAATCCACTTAATTACTAAGATGAGCTGAAACCAGAACCTGTAAGTTTGCAAGGGTTAAGGCTTACCTAGTGGGTAAATTGTTCCACAGATAGTGGTGAACTTGGAATGTGGGAACGAAAATCAGTGGGAGACAGCTGACTGGTGAGTTACTTGAAGAAAGTGGACAGTTTGCTGGGTGACTGTCAGAACAGGAAAGCATTTGAATCCTTTGTTTTCTATGCTGGAATTTATGCAAATCATGTCATGCATGAAATTCCCTGTCTTCTAAATTGCAGGTACAACACTGAGCCATATTTTGTTTGTTTCTTTTTTAAAATCAGAGCAGTTAAAGCAAAACTTGAAATGACAGACTTTTGTATTTGATTGTGTGTTTGGTGATAACTCATTTTTTGGTGTATTTTTGATGGAGATCAGGGAAGAGAATACTATTATTGCACCTGGATGTGTGTAGCTATGGTGCTTTTTTGTTTCAGGTACTTGCTAAAAGTCAAAAAATGCAAGAAACAGCAACAATACATCAACATCTATTGATACACATTAGGCAGGGCGACAGAGTTCAACAGTTTTAACCACTTAAACATTAAAATAATTTTGTGTTGCATTTTTACCAACACGTTTGTTGGAATAGCAGAGTTGCAAATGCTGGCAAAAGCCGAACAACTTCAGAGTGGCTGGTGTTGCTTAAAAGGACTCTTGGAAGGAAGTATCATCTGAAGGACTGTATCTGCAAGGGACACCTCCTTCAGAACAGTAAAATCTTTTCTACAGGTGTGTAAAGCTGCTGTGTGTTTATACCTCATCTTTTCTTCTCTACATATCTTTTCACCTTGAAATTATAGCTGTTGTGAAGCTGTGGTGTCTTTTTTTTTTTGAGGATAATGTTTTGCTTGAGGAACATCAGTTACTACTGTCATGTGTTAGATCTAACACTCTGAAAACAGACTGTTTAGCTTCCATTGTGAAGAATGAAGTTAGCAAGTTCTAATTAGTGAAAAAGTCTGTGTATTCAGTAGATTGTAGTTGCCTTTCTAATATCTTTAGGTGTCTCTAAAGATACTTTAAACGTGATTTTCTAGTAAGAGGTTGTATAATTTTTTCCCTGTACTCCAGCAGATTGATCAATATTTGTAACTAAATCAATCGAGATTTGTTTTCTAGGGTAAAAGTTTTCTGTAGCATTACTTTAGTGGTGATCACAGATCTTCATTCTGTCATCTTGACAGGTCACTGAAACTAAGCAGGTCAGAGGCTGGTAGTGTGTAGATAAGAAGTTTGCAGAGAAAGTGCAGTTTTTGCTGCCAGGAATATGAGTGAGGGAGCCTTCTTATTCTTTTACTGAGAGAAACTGGTGTACTGGGAGGTTTTTTTGTCATTTAAATCAGCTGTTTTGGTGTGTTTGTCATAAGTACATCCCTTGATGCATTATGTTCAGGGTGTGGTTGTAATAATGCACTTCTCTTTTCCTGAGGGTCTTACCTGTCTATTTCCTGTATTAAGTAGGCAGTTGTAAAACCTGAATGTCACATTAAGGTTGCTATTCTGTATTTTAATTTCTTTTATATCATTAATTCTGAGCTTTAGTGTTAGCTTTGATAATATCCTGTGGCAATGAATTCCATGGGTGAATTCCACCATGAATACAAAGGAGTACCTTTGAATTCATTTTGAGTTTGTTGCCTTAGCAAATAATACTTTGGATGGGAGAAAGTATGTATAATCACTAAAATCAACAACAGTGCAGTGTTCTATTTGCTCTAACACTTTAGAATAACATTTGCAAGCATAAAATCAACCATTAAGATTAACTGTAGAAATTAACAGCTCTGAGTTTCCTATCAGTTGTCCAGTTCTGAAGAGAAAGGGATGAAGATTATGTAAATTTGCCTTCCCCATAAAAAAGGGAGTTTCAGGACAGGATACCTTCACAACTTACATAGACAGCACAGTGTAGCTCTTCTCCGAGTTCATTGTGGTAGCCTTAAATTTGGAAAGTATTTTATAAAGGAAGTAAAACTTAAGGTGACTGTTTGTTTGTGAGTGATACACTAATCATTCCCTTTTGGGCAAAATATTCTTTATCCTGGGACTCCAGACATTACATACTCTGTCTGATGTTTCTAAGCCACTAATTAGTTAATGTAGCTTGACAGAACCGTAAGTTAAAACTGAAGTACCAGGTGGGTATTCAAGTGGGGATCAGTTCTGCCCCTTGATCAGAAGTTGCATTAGGTGACTGGAAATGATTGCCTGAACAGTTAAGGGGATGTGTTCTGGACTGCTATTGTGCTGAAACATGTCAAACACTACGGTTAGAGATGCTAAACAAGTGCTGTCTTTTTCCTAATTGTGCTAATGCCACTCAATAAACTGTATGTTGTTTGTTTTTGTTTTGTTTTGTAAAAAGATTTGCTCTTAAAGAAATTAGCTCCTAGGTATTTTGAGGATCACTAAACTTCTTTTGCTAGCAGTCCCGTATTCCAGGTTGCATGTATGTGTTAACTTTAGCTTGTTTTAAGTGCAGATTGAGGTTGCAAAGGCTTGGAAAGGAATGATCAGAAATATGCTGGGTAGCCAGTGTAAGTCCCCCCCTTTTGCAATTTGGTAGTAGGCCTTTATCCAACCTGATAAATCTCCAGCTGTAAAAGGTGATGTTGATTATAGCATTATGCATCTCTGATGCTGATTTGTCAAAGAAATCCAGCAAGCAAGTACAGTGACACTCTGTATTTCACTTCAATTACCTTCTCCTATATTGGGAAATGTCTGGAACATGCAAAATGGTTGCATAGAGGCTACATCTGTGTTGTGCTTTTCTCCCCTAGTTATATTTGTGGCTTTTTACAACATCTTTCAGAACTGCAGTTCCCTGGGCACTGAGAATAGATTAATTCATGCACCAAAGGAAAGTGAGGGAAATTAGTCTCCACAAATCCTGATGTATGTAAAAACTTTTACAATCATAAATAAATATTAGATCATGTTGTGATATATGACAATATTGTTTAAAGCAGTATTCAAAAACGTGTTTCCATTAATTGCTCCTTCACTCCATGCCTAGAACTTATAAAACCTGTCCTATTACATTCCTCAATCGCACTGCTTTTTTTGACGCAGTTACATACTTAAACACTTCCACAAAACAACAAGTTAAAAGAAGCTACATGTTTTAACCCTTCAAAACTTTGTCAGACCCCAGACTTTCTGGTGTATGTATTTTGAAGGGCTCTTCCAGCTGCAAGCATAAAATTGTAATTATTTTCTTTGGTTTTGAGTCATTGACAACATCAACATTTTCTTGGAGGGCAGTAATTGTTTATTTCTGCATAGAAAGTCATAGAGAAATATTTGTACCTTTTCTGAATGCTAAATAATAAAATTGCTTTCTTCAGGTTTTAGTGCTTTCGGCCAAAGAAATTCTGTTGTGATAACTGTACCATCAGCTAGAAAAGCTGCATAGTTGTTTCGATTCTTCTCCTTCCTCCTCTTCCTTCTTTCTTGTCTAGACATTTAACATGTCAAAAAACTGTAATCTGGAGAATAAAGATCTGTGATGTATGATCCAAATCTCTTGGATTTGGGGCATGTGTATTTGCAGTATAGTGCTATGTAAACAAAAACCACATAGCTTATTTTTTTTTCCATAGCTTATTTTCTCAAAATTGAAAGGAAATCAAATCAATAACCATCTTTTAAAAACTTTGCTTTAAATAGTGTCTTTGCTATGTTCTTAAAAACAAAGCATCTGGTAAAGATAATCAAGTTTGACTTTCTTCTGTCATTTCAGAGTATAATTGGGCAACACCCCCCAACAAACCAGTGTGACACTGTCTACTTGTTTCTATATGACACTGTCTACTCTTTTCTATATGTTTCAACTGGAATCCCTATAGTTCATGATTTCCACTGTGCTTCTTCTTATAAACCTGTACAAACCTGTGACTTTGTCATGTGTTCTCTTACTGTGTAGTGTTTAATTTGTTAGCCATTTGTTTTTATTGAGCTGAGTGAATGAACTCCATCATGATGCTGTTGGTGTACATAAATATGGCCTGTTTCTTGCAGCTTTTCATTGCCATCTCTATGTAAAGCTTCACAGTTGCTTGAAGATGTTGACAAATATTTTCCTTGTTAATTTGCTGAAAGCAAAAGTAAACATACTTATGTATGCTTAAAAAAAAGATCCTTGCAGTTTATTGTACCACAGTGATTTTAGGCATAAGTTGCTCGGAGATACAATAACTTTATGTGAAATAAGCCACTGTCAACTTTTGGTAGCCTCAGTAAGCCTCTCCTGATGCCAGTGTTTTTATCACAGCATGTAGACAGACTGATGGGTACAAGACAATCCCACTGTGCTGTTTGGAGGGAAGAAATCAGGGTTGAACTAATAATTTAAGTTCACCCTTCCCTTTAGAGAAGTCCATGTTAAAACAGAGAAAAGAAGCAATACACAAATCTTGTTTCCTACAACTTGGCTGCTGGGTGAGCCATACTGGCAATAGTAAGGAAATGGCAGAAGGTCCCAAGTGGTCATTAGTAGAGGATGAAGCAGTTGGAATTGCTAGAATTGCAGAAGAAGAATATCAGGTTATTTCCTGCCTGTATTTACTGTATTTGGGGGAGTTCCATTTGTTTCTTCCCTCCGTGGAGTTCACTGTTTCCTGTTGCTCTTGGAATGGAATAGCAGTAAGTTTCTTCCAATGCTAGACAGTATTGCAAACTGGAAGGAGCAAGAAGGTCTCAGTACCAGAGAATCCTGCCTGCATAATTAATGCGTGTTAGTCATCATTGAAATACTCAGAAATGAGAATATAGCAGTTGGTTTAAAACAGAAAACATAAAGAATAAGTTAGCCAAGTCACTGCAGTGAGCCTCTGTTTTGAGGAGAAAGAATAATGTTCTCCTGTGGGGCAAGTAATTCCATAGTTATTCGGTTTGGGTTTCTCATACATTCTTTTGAAGCAGTTGAGTTTGGCCGCATCCCTGCCAACCCCTGCCCCAGGTTTTTGGGGTGGTTATGGGAGGGGCATGGAACAGGATTTCTGTTTCCCTTCTCACAGCATCCCGGGCTGGGAAGCACTGTGGGACATCTCCAATCTCCAATGCAACACTGAATTTAACTGCGGTTGCTCAGGGCTTTTTCCTACTGGGTGTTGAAAATCTCTGAGAATGGAGGTCTACAGCCTCTTCCAGTGCTTAGTTAATCTCACAATCATTGAGATTTCATTTCATTTATTTCCCTTCATCTCTTATATCCCCCCAACTTCTGTTTTTAGCCATTGTATCTCAGTAGGCACCTTTGTAAAGAGTGTAGTGGTGTCTTTTCCATGACCTCCCCTTAGGTCAGGAGGCTGCTGTGAAGTGACCACAAAACTGCTTTGTCTTTGAGCCCAGGTCCCTCAGCCTCCACTGTCTTTGGGACCCTCCCCTGGATTTTTTGAAGTTTATCAACATATTTCTTTTCCTGAGGGGGGCCAAAATTCCATGTGGTTTAATGATAACTGAAGAAAGGGAGTAATCCTTTCCCTTAGCTATGCTGTGCTTGATACAGCCCAAGGGCTTATGCTGAATGTCCCAAGGGATGCTGCATTGGGAACTTTTCGACCTTTTTTGAGTGTGACAAACAGAAAGTAGACATTTACCATTTTTATTGTTCCTTAAAAGAGAAAAAACAAACCAAACAAAAATCCACCCTAAAAAAACAACCCCGAGCTTTCAAATTGTGATCAAAGGCTTGCAAATAAAAATAAATTACTGTTTGGATTATTATCTCTGAACAGTCAACATTGCTACCCAGGCAGAACTTGCAGCAATTTTTCCTCCTAATTTTTCAATTAAGGACCTAAGCATTAAATCTTTGCAGTAAATCCTAAACTCTCTTTCCTCACATGAAAGTAGGTGCCTCAGTATGTTTTTCAAGATGTTCTAGGTGTGGATTTTGAATTTTGATCCTAAACTGTGCAGCAGCAGATCTTGGAAGTACTGCTGGGAGGAGTTGTTTCTTCAGTCTTTGTGTAAACTCACTGGCACCTCAAATCTCATGACAGTGCAGATTTCCATTCTTGGTTTTAAAAGAAATACATTAATTACAGCCTGTATCTGTAGGGCATGTTTGATTTGCTGTGTTTGGGTGCATACAAAATGCACCCAAAAAGCTCAGAATAGTTGAACTTGGGTTTCTCATCTGAAAGTGCTGATTATTAATGAATGTTACTTGGTAACACCGACACCATCATCAGTCACTGACTTGCCATGAGTGGAATGATGAATTAATACAAGACCTACAAAGTTTATTCCCAACTTCAAGAACTGTCCAAAGCTGGCAGTTCTAAGGAGCTTACTAGCCAGTAAATTATTGGCATTATTTTCCCAGCAATCATGTTCACATACTTGAATATATTTAATTAGTCAGTATTTCTTGTTATTCTGCATATCTTTGACAGCTAATTTGTTTTAAAACCACAGGAAAAAATCAGCTCTTCATGTTTCTTTATTGCATTCTTTTCACCTGCATGATCTCCACCTCATGCAGAACTGACAAATTACTTCTAGCAGTAGTTTACTGTTGGGTTGCAAATTTGAAACAAGTATTTGAAAAACTGGCTTGGGTTTCTGCCATATGAAACACTTTGTGCTGATCATTCAAAGAATTTGTTGTGCTGGGTTCTATAAATCCAGCAGAAGGAATTGTTTCCAATTTTTCCCCCTGAAAACTGCAAGATTTATAATTTATTTCTTTGACCATAGTGTTCAGTTAACTGTGCTGTTTTTTGAGGGTCAGCCCACTGTATATTGGAAATTCCCTCCCCTATCCTCTTTCATTCTACAAGAAGCATGGGAGGAATTACAGTTTAACCATATGAAAAGTTAAACTGTTTGCAGCATGTAGCATTTTCTGCTCTAGCTCTGCACAGGTGTGCCCTTGGATGCCAGATGACTGAGACACAGAAAACAATAATTAGTGTTCTTGTAGCTGCCCAGATGACTTTTCTGGAGGCTCTTTATGTTGTCATTGTGGGAAATATACTGAAATCTGCCTGCAGCTTTTGCATACAGTCTTCTTTCAAATTCACATTTTTCACTGTCTGTATGTGTTGCCCTTTCCTTTCTTTGAAAGATTAACACCACCCCATATGCAGTACTGCAAATAAAATATGTACTATGTCATCTGTTGCTCAAACTGTTTTCAAAACTGGTGTTTTATTGTGAGGTCATCTTCTTTTCTAAACATATGACGTTGAAAAAGTAAATTTCTATCTGCAGGGAAATATCAAAGTAGTATTTTAAAAAACATTTGAAAGACACTGGTAATTTTAGCTTTAGAGTTTCATAAAGATTGTGATAACCAAAATGTTGACACATTTCTGATATTCTAGCAAGGAGTAAGTGTACCTCTCCTAGTATGTGAGAAATTAAAAACAATTAGGGAAGATGAGCCTGACTCTCAGAATTGTCTGACTACATGTAATTTACTGAGTCATGCTTGCTTGGAGGTACCCATCCTTTTTGCAAATCAGACTCAGCAAGTCTCCTGCTTGCATCCCATGTCTGTGCATAAGGAGTGAATCAAATGTTCCAAAGGTGGGGAGTATGAACATGCTACAGGTAGCATTTTTAAAATTTGTATTACTATTAAAGGTAGCAAGGTAAGTCAAGGTAAATATACACTATTTTCTTTTTTCATTGAGGTAGTGAATATTAAATGGTCTCAGGTAATAAATGTATTAGTAACATTTTTTACAAGAATTGATACAATTATATTTTTTGACATGTTGATGAAGCTAGGATTTGTTGCTTAAATGATTTACATTTCAGGTCAGCCAATTGTTTCATGCATGATGCAAACATATATATTTTTTTAAATTTTTTTTAATTTATTTTTTAAAACCTCGTAATGATTCCCAAGGCAGTTGTCCAAGAACAAGTGCTGCCAGTGCCAGAAGGTTATTCAGATATGCCAGTGTCTGAATTCCATGAATTAGATAGATAACATATAACTTACCATCTTCACAAAGTTGTGTAAATAAGTGGGAGATATAATACCAAATTAGAAAGAAACTGCTGTTGTATCTTCAGATAACTAATAATCAGCTTGTCATTCTCTTCAGTACCGAGGTATGCTTGTATCTAATTAAATTGTTCCTTACACTTAAAATAAGAAATAATCTGATATTCAACCTCAAAGTCAGCAGAAGACAGCTGGTTAGTGTAAGACTGCAAATTATTTCAATAAATTAATGATATTGTGGGTGCGCACAAATAGTGGAGAAGGAGACATTAAGAAAGTTTTGGCACAAGAGAAGGAAAATGTCTTCCGTGAAGTGGTTTATCAAAACTTTAGGTGAAGATACTCTTGGCGATGTTCACAGAGCTGTTTGTATGCTAAAGTTCCTTGTTTTTTGTCAAAATCCTGGCTGAAAAACATTGCTTTTCAAAGGCTCCTGCCACAAGCAGTAACATAATTGTCTCTTCTCGTGAACTTGGAAAAAAGATTTTGTCAACTGTCAAAGTAGCCATTGCTATTTGGATTTTTTTTGCTTCTTTTTTTTTTTTTTTAATTGCTGCTGTCTGAAAACCAGATTCACATCCCTCATGGATGTTGAATGTTCTGAGAGAAAAACCACAAACAAATTGCCTCCAGCATTTAATAGTGTCCTTTGCACTTTTCTTGCAAAAAGACGCTATGCACATATTTCATGGCAGTTCATCCTGGCTCCCTGTCAGTTTTATGTTTTAGTATAATTAAGTTCATTATATATTTAGATTCCTTCTAAGGGGTCATAAATAACAAGGTAGAGGTGATATAGAGTAGGATAGAATAGAATAATTTAGGTCGAAGTAGACCTTTATGAATCCAGCTGTTGACCTGGCACTGCCTCCACTAAGCCATGTCCCTGAGCACCACATCTACATGTCTTTGAAATACCCTTAGGGTGGTGACTACTGAAAAACCTTTCACTGAAGAAATTTTTCCTAACATCCAAACTAAACCTTTCCTTGTGTGACTTTATTAGTCCAGTCACTTGTTACCTGGGAAAAGAGGCTGACACCTGTTTTGCCACAATGCCCTTTGAGGCAGGTGTAGAGAGTAGCAGGGTCTCCTCAGTGTCCTTTTCTCCAGGCTGAACAACCCCAGCTCCCTCAGCTGAAACTTTGAAGACATGTGCTTCAGACCCTACCACCAGTCCCACTGCCCTTCTCTGGACGTGCTCCAGCACCTTAATATCCTTCTTGTAGTGAGGGGCCCAAAACTGAACGCAGGATTCAAGGCATGACCTCACCAGTGCTGAGTACGGGGGGACAATCACTTCCCTGGTCCTGATGGCCTCACTATTTCTGACACAAATGACCTTGTAGTATTTGAATCTTTGTACCTTGCATTGATTTCTTGTGAGTTTTGAGTGGTCAGCATCCCACAGTAATCATCTGTCTTCTTATTTTGGAAATAATGTTAGTCAAATATAGAATGGCTAGTGTTACGTGAATTATCTTGTAATTTAAAAATAATTATAGCAAAGATGCAGTATAATGGTTTCTTTCAGTCAGAATTGCCGAAAGTGGTAATGTTAAACAATTATATCCTAATAATTTAAATTATGATCCTGTAAGAGAAATTGGAATCCTTTGCCAATATTTAACAGGCAGGAGAAAAAGTCAGACTTATTCCCAAATAAATTTCTTAGATATATGATGGGGTTCTGTTAACTTGAAAGCAGTTACTTTCAGTGCACTGACAAATCTGAAACTGGGGTTATGGCCAAAAGAAAAATAATCTGAAAACAACTTAACTATATGAATTAGGTATGAATATGAATCATGGCACAATGGTAACAATTTGATTTCATTAGGTACCTATGTAAGGGACGTGGATAAGACTGAACACTATGATGAAAATTTTTGCTGGCTTCCTAGGGAGTAGAAATGGAAGCATTTAGCATTCAGAGTCTCTGTGAAAGGATGTGCTAGAAAATCCAAAGATCCTGTGAAAGAGCTATGAGATGAAACATGCTAATAAATATTGTAAAGAGAATAAAAATGCTCAGGGAGTGAGATAAATTTACCATGGTCAAATCCAAGGCTGTGCAAATAGTTTGCATGGTTCAGAACATGACCAGTACTGCAGAAAACATCTGCTGGCTTGTGGGTCAAAGACAGAATAGCAGAAAATAACCATGTGGCATCTCTTGCCAATGTTCTGTGTCATGTATCTGCCCAGACTTCCAATGTTTGCTGAAAACATACATGTGGCTTAATGTGTGTTTCTTTCTGAAGACATCTCCTTTAGCAATTTGTGAACGACTTTTTCAGGTTTTTGGTTTCTTTATTTGTTGGTTTAGATAGTGCCTGTGCATGCATCTGTAGTTAAACTGCCTAGTTTATTGGTTGGGATCATGGTTCTCTTATAAAGCACAAAATTTTGCAGAGGGAAGTCCGTTTTTTATCTTCTGTGCAGTAGTAATGGATTATCTTGCTGATTATGTTGTCTTCATGGCATTACTGAATTCCTTAATGTGTTGTGAAGTAAATCAGCTGACAAAAATGTGAGAGTGTAGATTTATCTAGTTTTACTACATGAAGTTATCTGATTTCCTTTTGTGGTAAATGTTATAAATCTGTAGCAGAGTTATAAGGTAATTCCTACAGTACTAGAATTGGTAGGTGAAGGAGTTTTACCCTGTGTTTTCCTTCCAGGTGAAGAAGTATGGAAATCCTCTCCCTGGAACAAGATTGAGATAGCAAAATATTAAAAATTCAGTTATAGTGGTGGGAATGGATTTCTTTTTTATAAAACTAGGAGGGTATGTGAATACTCAAAGGAGGCATTTCAAAGTGTATATAAAGTGGCTGGTGGGTGAATTTAAGCTCCTCTAGCAAGAGATAAAGAGATTTCCCTAACCCACAGTGAAATACTGCCTGTGTTTTTCCTGCAAAAAAGACTGTAGTGGGTTGATGCTGGCTGGATGCCAGGCAGCCACAAAACCCCCTCCACAACTGGACAGAGGAAAGAAAGTTTAATGAAGGGTTCATGAGTTAAGATAAGGACTGGGAAAGATCACTCATCAAATACCATCAACAGGCTCAACTTAGAATGAAATAGGTATGAAATGAATTTATTACTAACAAAATCACAACAGGACAAAAAGAAGTAAAATAAACCCTTAAAAACGCCTTTCCCCCACCCCTGCTTTGTTCTACATCCTGCCAGCAGTGGTACAGGGAAATGAGGAACAGGGGTTATGGTAGCTTTATCATCTGTTGTTTCTTCTGCTGCTCAGGGAGAGGAGTCTTTCCCCTGCTGGACTGTGGGGAGACAGTTCTCCATGAACGTCTCCAGTTTAGCTCTCTCATGAGTAGCAGCTCTCCGTGAACTGCTTCAATGTGAGTTCCCTCCCACAGCTCCCCTCAAACCTGCAATGTGGATCATTCTTCCAAGGGGTGCATTCCTTCAAGAACAGGCTGCTCCATACTGGCAGCAGGGCCCCTCTCTCCACAGGTCTGCCACAGCGTCACAGCATCTTCCCTGGCATCCATCCATGGGCACAGACTCCTCCATGAGCTGTGTGTGGATCTCTGCATCCCTGCGGATATCAATGGACTTCAGGGGCAGAGCTGCTTCGCTGTGATCAGTACCACATGCTGCAGGGGAATCTCAGCTCCTCGCCCTTCTTCACTGACCTTGGTACCTGCAGAGTTTTTCTCACATGTTCTCACTCTGCTCTTCCCTGGCCACAATTGCAATAGCATGATGTCTATTTTTTATTTTTTTCCCTTTCCTCTTAAATCTGTTATCATAGTGGTGTTACCACTATTTCTTTTTGGTTCAGCCTTGGCCAGCAGCATGTCTGTCTTTGGAGCCACCAGGGATTGGCTCTGCTGGACATGGTGGGAGATTCTAGCAGCTTCTCACAGGAGCAACCTGTAGGCCCCCTGCTACCAAAACCAGGCTATGCAAACCAAATACACTTAACGTTTTAGAAACCACATGTCCTCTTGTGTGGAGGGAACTGGTCTGCTTCTGAGCTTTTCATTTGTCTGGAAAAGTGAATCATGGTTTATAGGGATTGCATTAGTGTGAATCCAGAAGAACAGTCACCTTTATTGGAAGCAAACAGAATTAAAATTGAAGAATTACAAATGGAGTGTAATTGACTGGCCTGCTGAATATCACAGGAGAGAACAATTAATGAGGAAGGTTGTTATATAATACTGTGATTGTAGGGGGATTTGGTGTTTCAGGTTATTTTAAGCCCCAGTTTATTAAGTATTTGAAGGCAGGTAGATAAAGCAGTTAAGCAAAGACCAGAAGACCAGGCAAATGGAGTATGAGGGCTGAGAGTACGGAGAATAAGGAAGATGTTAGTAGAGTGGGAGATCGGATAGGAGGTTTCCGTAGAAAAGGGCAAAGAAATCACTGTGTCATTTAAGGAATAGGGAAACAATTAATGATGTTTGGAAGCAGGATAGGGAGCTGAAGAAGATAGCCAACTAGGCCAGCTGGCAGAGTGATAATAAAAACAGCAAATAACTCTGTCAGTAGAAAATACATTAGCTGGGGGGGCCAGCAAAAATGTGTGAATCCTAGAAATTACAGGGAAGGACGTAACAGGACTTCCATAAAAAAGTGAGTGAAAGGATATGGAGATAAAGAATTAAAGATTACATCTAAGAGGCAATGAAAAAGAAGTGGAAATTCAGGGAGACAAAAGTTATTTAGTCAGTCTTTGAGAACACCTTTGGCAAGGTGACTATGTACATAAGAGGAGACATCGAAATTGACAAATATGAGATAATAATGCTGAAAAGAGCGAGTGGTGGAGAATACACATTCCTGAACAAAATTTGGTATTTTGGGCTTGTTTTGTGATTTCAAGGGGTGAAGGGTGTTACTGTGGAGATAGAGATCTAGTTTTGTGAATATCTGCCTCTAGTGTGGTTTAATGTGCTTTTCCCAGAGATGAGTGAAATTGTGGAACGATCTGTGGTAAATATTACCTGTTGAATCTTGACCAAGGTACAAACTAGGCTACTTTGGGAGTCAACTGATTGTGGTTTGCATTAAAAAAAAAAACCAAAAAAAAAACCCAAAAAAAAAAAAAACAACCAAAAAACAAAAACACACCCCCACCCCCCCCCCCCCCCGAAAGCCAAAATCTTCACCCAAACAAATTATTATGCTAATGCATTTTTTGTTTCCCCCTAGAAATTATTCCCTGTCCTTGCTCTTCTTTCCACTGTGTGTCCTTCTTTGGTTTTTGAGTTTCAGAGAGGTGAGATGCTCAGTTGTCTGCATTCCTCCTGCCATCCTTCCTCCTCATCCTTCCTTTGTCATGGGATTGTCTCCATGGTGTATTAGTAGAAAGTGAAGAAATAGCTGCGAGAGTCTAGAACTGGCTTCTTGAAATTTGACCAAACTGGTGGTGTGAGTTTGGGAGGGCTGACTTTCAGAAACAAAGTAGAGCATCTGCCTGACTCGGACCACCTTGTGCTTCCCAAATTGGGCTGCATGTGGCCCCTGAGACAAGGACCCATCATTGTATGCAGTGGGCTGGCTGTGGGGCTGTCACCAGCAAGAATGCTGGTCCCTCAGCTGGCACGGGGACTTTGTGCTTGAGGCTGAGCTCTTCTGGAGATGATGTGCATGGGTATCATCTCAGCAGAAATGGGGGTTTGCTGTCCCGGAGCTGAGCGCTTCCACTGGCTCTGCAGCCCTGGGGTTCTTGGGGACACTGGTGTATGGCACAGAGAAGCTACTTTCCTGCCAGTCCTGGGGTTGTGCTGGATATCAGGGGCATGACAATCCTGGCCACATTCTCAGCAAAGGGATCCTGGCTCCAGCACCTCCCATTTCCTCTGCCACTGCTTGTGCATGGCTGCTGTTGAATTATTCTGGTTTGCCTCTTAGGGCAGTGGTAATGTCCCATCCTTCCATATTAACAGTATTTCACAGTGAGCCCAAGGATGCAGTGAGCTCTGAATTAGGCACTCAGCCAGTGTAAAATACATTCTCATTTTATGAGTCAGCTGCTCTCTGTTTCATTAAAACATGGTCAATCAGCCCCAGCCAGCCAGTAATGGTGTTCGGTGGTTCATTTATCCAGGAAGAGTCTGCTCAGTTGTGTTTTATGAATTATTTTATTTTTTACTTTAAGAGAAATATGCTCTTTCTTATGCTTTCTAACAACTTTAAAAGGAAAAACAATGTCATAACTGCATAGAGATATTTCTTGTAAATTAACTGCATTCTTGTATTTTTCAAGAATTTAATATTTCTTGGGAATATTATTTTAGTCATTTTATGCATCACTGCACTGTCACCTTGTACGAGTGCAGCAAGTAGGTCTTTAAGTTTCTTCTTTCAGGACATGTAAAAGAACTTATGTGGTGTTGTCATACACCAATCTAACAGATTTACACAAGTGTGTTTGTTCTGTGTTTCACATTATATTACTATATTAATTTATACTTAATAAAATGCTGCACATGCCTGAAAGTTAAACTCTTAGAGAATTTTTTAAAATTTGGAAACTAATATGTTGACATTTACTTTTCGTTTGTTCAGGGGGAGAGGACTTGCTTGTTTCTGGGGTCTTCTGTTTCACTTAGTTTGTATGTTGTATTGTAAAGATTCTCTAATATATTTCAAAATAGCAACTTTGCTTTCTTATTTCTAGTTTTTTTGTTTTTGTTTTTTTTGTTGTTTGTTTGGTTTTGGTTTTGGTTTTTTTTTTCCCCTTCATGAACATTTTAAAGCAAAACTTAAAGGTGGATTTTTTTTTTTTTTTCAGTGATCTCAGGAAAGGAGAAAACCTGCAGAATTTTTAAACACTTATTTGCTCTGAGTCTGTTTTTGAAATATGGAATGTGTTTATCTGGACAACTGTGAAATATTGAAATGAGATAAACTATTACAGCTATGGCTGCAATACTCCTGGGACTCCTTAGCCTTGTCCCCACTGGGAAGCTGCCTCTTTGCTAGAAATTCTTGTGGGTTTTTTTAATCTTTTTTTTTTTTCTTTGTAGCTGTACTCATCTATGAATTTTGAATGCTAGTGTGGGCTGATTAGAATGGCTTTTTGTAAACATGTTGCTTTGATTTGGTATATGGAGAACTTCAAGCTGAATTTACATCTAAGCCAAACATAGCTCAGCAGTGAAAGAAGGATCACCTTAATTTTTAGGAAGTACTGAATCATGTATCTGACGCAATCTGGGTTGGTCCTGGGTAACTGACAGTAGACTAGCTGGCTGTTACTCTTTTTCTTGTGTAGAAGGCTGCTGCCTGTGAATAGGGAGAAGAATTTTGCCCTTTTGTGATGACATGAAAAGTGTGTAGTCTGGGGCCAGATTTGCATGTGGAGGAAAAATGTACATTTGTAGTGAAGCTGAAAGGGAGAACATGAAAGTGAGTGCATGAGAGGAGTCGCTAAGTGGAGCGGAGACCATTTATTGATTTGGCAGGAAGAAGGAACAAAGCTTTGATAGGGAAAAGATTTATGTAAATGGTGTAATGCATTCTCAGATTTGCTTGCTAAGACTGCCTCATAATCAACTGTTTACAGGGTCAGCGTGCCTCCTGAGCTGCTGTATCAATTTTTTTGATTCTTGCTTCTGAAAATACCAGGTTTTTTATATGCAAAACAATAAACATGTATGCAGATCAGCATTTGCTTGTGTATTATATCTGGTTTTGCTCGTGGAAACAGAGTGTTAATATGTGTTAAAGGATATGCACAGAACTGCTTGTGTTTTTGTGTGCAAAAGTAAGGAATTTTGTGAATCTTTGTGGTTATCAGTGGCTCAGTGAGTAGGCTGAAAGTTGTATTTTCATCTGTTCTTTTGCGATATGATTGTCATGTTTCTTCCACCATGAATAATTTGCAGTCCTGTAGACTGTCAGAAGCTGCTGTTCTTGCTGCTTGTTTTTTTGGTAAAATAGTGGCAGGAGGCTGGTAACAACTGAGTGCCGTTTTTGTTGGCACTCCAAGGAATACAGCGTATACTAACAAGAAACAGCTATGAAAAATGCATGAAGTGCCAGGAACTACTGCAAACAAAGGTACTATAAACAGAGCCATCATAACCTGCTACACTTAAGAGACTTTTTCTGTGGTAAAACATCAGCCTATCTTATTGCCAAAAAATAAAAAGAAAAAAAAAAAAAAGGAAAGAAATAAACTCCTACTCTCCCCTTTAACTATCTACATGTGTTCCCTAAAGTCTGTCATTTGTTTTTATATGTGAGCTTACACATCAGCACTGCACTAAACAATTTGAACTCTGGGCCTTCTACTAATTATCTGCATTACTTTGGATTGAAGGAGGGTAATTTAATCGACAAGTACACTCTTGTCTAGATGTGGTTTTACCAGTGATTGATATAATTCCTGTGCCAGTGAAGTTGTCTTTTATTTGATACTCTTTTCCAGTAGAGCAATGTCATACTGGTTTTATTTGATCAGCTAATAGAGCAAACAATGTTGTTTATAGTCACACCACCACATTTACAGCAGCTTGTTTTGTTGGACTGATGCATTTTTGTTATTACTAGGTGTATTTTGGTGTTACTAATTGTAGTAGCATTCCTGTTCCTTCAGTCCTCAGAATAATGCAGTTCTGGGAGAAAAATCTGGGAGATTTTTCTTCATATTGAGTGTAGCTCCCTGATTTGTGTTATTAGCAAGCGTCATTATCACTTATATTTTAATTGCTAAGTCAACTAAAAAAACAGGGCTCATGCCAAGACCTGTCCTTCAGGAACTGTGCTGGTGATTTTTCTGCGGCTGGAAAGTATTTCCAGCATTACTGGGATCACTTCTGAAGCCACTTCCATTTTATAATTTTAATCCTTGTTTTAATTTGTTTCCCGTGTAAAATATCAGTGACTGTAGTAAATGCTGAAATAGAAGCAAAGACTTACTGCAATTGTCTAGACTGATTAAGAACCTTATTATATGGGTGTGATTTTGGTAAACCTGAGCTTCAATACTTTTCCATGTCTGTTTTTCTTAGAAGCTGCTTGTAAGGTTTTTTGAATAGAAACCACAAAAGGATGACAATTTTTTTCTTTATCGTATGTATTTGCACTTCTCTTCTTCTGCTACCTTTACTCATTGATGAACCGATTACAATCTTCTCCTAATAAATGAACTTTATTCATTAATCCTCCCAGTATCAAGGATAGACTTTTGGTTTTAACAGGTTAAACATGTTCTTAAATTTCCCCCCAAACCCCATACACATAATTTTATTGTGTGTTTTTTTTTGTCTTTAGTGCCCCATGAAGATTATTTTTCTTAATATTTATGTAGTTAAAGATTGAGTTAATTCAGCCTTTTCTCTCTTTTTTTTCTTTTTTTTTTTTTTTGCCAGAGGAGCTTTTTATCAAACTTAAATTATCGTGCTGCTAGTAAAAATACCAGTGAAATATATTGCTGCAGAGTGGCTGAAGAGCCAGCAAGGCATCACCAAGTGGGGCTGTCAGATGTGCATTACAGAATTGCAAGCTATTTACTCGCTGTCACTGCTAACCTGCTGAATAGTGTGGCTGGCATGCTCCCATCTCCTCCAGGGGTAAATAAAACAAAGGTGGCACTAACATTGTGCACCTTGATGTGCTGAGTGCTTGCCCTGCCATTTAAAAGTCATAGAAAGTGCTGACAGATGGCATGAATGAATTACATTAGAAAACCACCTGAAAAGAATACCTTCCCAGCCACATTAACATTTAAAGAAATGGATGAGAAAAAAATCATCATCCAGGCTAATTATTTCTCTTTGAAAATAGAGAGCAGGCAGAGTTTCCCTGCTGCAATAAAGGAGTGAGGGGGTCCTATATTCTTATGAATTTCTCTCTACATATTGTATGGTTGCTTCAAGGTTGACCACAAGGATAGCTGGAGGGAACAAGGGAAAATATTTGCTCTCGCCTTCAATCTGCTTGGGTGGGCATGGTGCCTTTTCATAGTGTGTCAGGCCACAACAGCCAGAGGTAAGAGCTGACCACCAAACTTTGATTCTGTTTCATGTTAGCTTCAGTTTATTGATTATCACTCAGGAAAGGAAAATAGAAATTGACTTGAAAAGCCCAATACCTTTTGAGTTCCTCTCTGTGCATATAGATAATGCAAAGGTGTCTCATTGGAGGGAGGAAGGCTTCACCATCCACTTTACTTTAATGAGGAGCATTAATGTAGAAGAGATGCTAATATATTAAGTTAATTATTCTGAATTATTTTCTTCCTCATAATTTACAGTATTGATGATATTTTTCTTTTACTTCTTTCCTTTGGTGCACAGTGAATAAATAGAAAGTTGCTTTTTCTCTTTTCCATATTTTCAGTGTTATTTCTGTCCAGTCTGTTTGTTTATCTGAGGTTGGGTACCTAAGTAGAAAATGAGTCCTTATGACATTAGTATAATTTTTATATGCTTCTTTCACAGAAGAAAGGAGATAGATACATTTGAAAGAAAAGGTTAAAACATTGGAATTATTTTTTCAAGACTATGTTCTTAAACAGGTGTTGGTCTGTTCTATCATGTGTACAGCGCAGAACTGTCATTAAATAAGGCTTCCTAAATTCCTCTTCCTTTAACTGAAAGCTCCTGAGTGCAGACATTCTTAACTAGTGCATCGCTAAACCAGAATTTATGTTAGTTTGGACCCAATTTTCTATGGATATTTCCATCAAGACTAATAATTCTTCTCAATTATGTAAATCCCTTTTTTATTATGCATATTTTAAAACCATATAAACTTGATACTCATGTGGCATACTTAAACATATTTTCCAGTCTTAGAGAAAATTTCCCAGTATTTTCAGCTCTCTGCTTAGAGATTCAGAATGAACATTCAGTGGATAACTCACCAGAGCACTTGGGGGTGGGTGTGGAGGAGGCAGCAGTGCAAAGCTGAATTGCCATCTGTTTATTTTCAGAGCATAATTTGCAGGTGCAGGTAATCTAGTGCCTTTTCCAAACTACTTCCCACCTGTTTACATAGTTCCCTGTGGGCCTGTGACATAATCCTTATACTGCGTGATGCAATGAAGGCAATTAAAAAGAAAGGGTAAAAAGAAAAGCAATTAAATGTTCATTTTTCTTTAATGTGTAAAAGTGGGGAATGTAAAGGTCTTCCAACTTAATTACATAATGCTTTTTTAGCCTTTCTTCATTCGCAGAATACCTTTTTCATGGTTTCTGATTAATATAATCCTATTAGTGATTACAATGGACTGTTACCTTCTACTTACTGCAATTCAGGAATATGTTCAGGATACTGAGGATAATGTCCTTTGAGCTGTGAGTTTTGTTACTGTCCTAGCTTTTCAGAAATCTTTTGCTTATTTTACAAAAATCTTTACTGATCCTGAGTTAGTACTTTTGACAATTGTTGATGTGGTGGATTCTGTTTTCTAAGAGGATTTGTGCATCACAGGCTGTGATTGCCCAAATTATTGTGATTATCTTTTCTCATTTTACCTAACTTCTAACCTTCCTACCAAAAAGGCCTCAAAAATCCAAAATAGAAACAATTTTAGGCAAAGGTGCTCTGGTAAACTTTTATTGTAGAAAGATGCTAAGGAGAGAACTTCTGTTATTAGAAATGAAGGTAAATTTTGTGGAAATTCATACAGAACATTTCTTATCTCCTTCCACCTGCCCTATTTGTGAAAATGTGCTAATATGCAACAGAGTACAAACCCAATATAAAAATGATTATCAATTTGAATTTCCCTGCTTTTTATGAGCTCTGGAAGTCAGGGAATGTGGCTTGGGAAGACTAAATGAAGCATGCACTATTTCTGTTAGAAATAGGACAACAAAGGAATCTTTACAAGAAAGGTGGACTTCTAATTTTATATCATTTTTAAACCAGAAAATGAGAATCCCAGGGTGAACATTAATTTCCAAAGCACAGGGGTCTAAGGTTATAGTCAAGATTAGTCAACACTGACTTTCCTAGTGCCAAAACACAGGTCAAAGAATATCCTTATGGATAAGAGATTAATGCAAAAATCTTGCATGTATTAGAAGTTGAGTAAGTGGATTAAGTATCAACAGATGTTAGTTTAATTACAAGCAGGCTCTTCTTGTGACTGAAATTATGAGTTTGCTGCATTACAGAACAAGAAAATGGCCTGGGCTTCAGCTGTTTAACAGTATATCAATAGCACATTCCTAATAGCCAGTGATAATTTGATAGCAAAGGCTGTTGCAGTTCACAGGCTCCTTCTTCCCAAAAAGGTTCACTGTCCCATCTTCTGGCAGCAAGAGGATGGTGAAGTGAGGGGGGGCCCTTGCCTGGCACCTGCAGGGATTCCTAGGTCCCTGGCATCAGCAGAGTGCAGTCAGAGGAGGCTTTATGGTCTAACCTTAAGGTCTAAGGTTAGAGATGAACTTTGCAAAGCAAAATTGTTCAGGTCTTCTTCCCTCTCCTTCTTATATCATCACTGAATCCCCAAATTAATTCTTCTGAACAACTTTAATTTGACATTAAATCTTTTCAGTGTGAGTTGGTTAGAGGATCAGGTTTAATTTCTTCTCAAGGAAGATCTACTCTTTCAAATTGCAGTTAGTAATGAATGATTCATTATTCTGTGTCTTTGGGCAAATTATTGCTTTAAGTGAGGTAGGTAAGGTCATGAAATATTGACTAAAATATGCAATTATTTTGCCTAACTGAATTAATTCCAGGCTTAAGCTATCAAAAAGAGTATGAAAAGTAGTTTTGGATAAAACATAAACCTAGGAATTAGTTATCCCCTGTTTAACCAAGGAACAGAGGGGCAAAGCATTTACAATAATTAGCATGCAAATAATCTGTAGTATTAAACTATAAACACAGTTTTGTGAGCAGGTGAAAATAAGGTGCTTTCATCTGTAATCTTAAGTATCAATTGGAGTAAATCCATTATTAGAGTGTTTCTTTGTGTTGTGGCATTTAGAAAACTGAGGGAAGCTATCTGGCGTTTCTGAACAGAACTTAGTCATGTTTACAGATGTATATAAATCTGAATCAGAACTTCTATAGTTGCAATTACATATTGATGACATTTAGGAAGGTCGATGATTAATTTTTTTTCACATTACTTTTTATTTATTACATTGTCTAGAAGTAAGACTCCTGTGTGTATCAGTAATTATTAATGTCATAATCATCATTCTATAGATGCTATACTTACTTGGAGCTTCTCTTCATTTGAGACATGAACATAATACAGTAGAGATTTTACAAACCCTTTCACTTTATGCAGAGCTGTAGAATTAATCAGAGTATATTCATATTTACAACAGTCATTTTCGCCAGAAAGAAACATTGAAAGTGAAACAATGTTAATTTTAAAAAACAGCTGTCCTGGAGGTGGCTGATGGTGAATATCTGTTACAGTATTTAATGTAAAAACTATTAAATACCTTTTTAAAAATATCCACTGAAGCAAAACACCACAATGAATTTTGTTAATGACTAATATTAAAACGGTAGATTTTGGACAGAGAAAGATTTATATACTGGAATTTGCAAACCTTTTGAAGAGTCAGCAGGGGAAATCAAATGAGATTTGAAAAGTAATTCTGATTCTTTTAATATCCTTTTCAAAATCTGTTTTTCATCATATTCATTTTATATATTAGTGCAGGTGAATATTTTAAGTCATAATGGTGAGCCTTTTATTTTTAACTCATCTTTTGGATTTAGGAAAATACAATTAATCCTTGTATCCAGATGTTTGTCTTTCAGCTATCTGACACAACTCAGAATAATTTATCAGTAACAATGGCTTGTTTTCATTAAAGTTCTAGCTTTCTGTTATATTGCATTTTCAGATCTGGTTTCTTAGGGTTTATTTAGATATTCTTAAAACTGCTAACACAAAGTAATATTTGAATCCTTTTGATGGTGAGCTTCTAACTCTGAATGTGTTATTTGAAATATTGGAAGCCACAAATGAGCTGGGCAGATACTGAAGATGAAGGCAATTTACAGCATCTGTACCCGCTTAAGTATTGGTACTGGTTAAGGAGCTTAGATTTTGGGGTTGGAGAGCTTACTTAGACTAATGCTTCTCATGTATCCTGTTATGGAAGTTCAGACTTCTCCCCCTCTCTCTTTCCATGTGTCTTAGTAAGGGCCACAGGGATATGCTCCACTTCTTCTGCCACTGGATAGAATTAGCAGGTTTTTCTTGGGGGGTGCAAAAGGAGAGCATAAGCAGCTGTGGCATCCAGGGAAGGCAGGGACAGGATGGGGAGGGAGGGTGATGCAAGCAAAACTCAATTTCAGGGAAGCTTGCAAGCTTCCTGTTCTGTAAATATAAAGATAGACTCCATAGATGATTTTTTTTTTTTGAAGGCATTTACTGTTGTCTTTTGTAGCTCTCTGAAATTTTAATGTAGTCCTAGCTGTGACTGTTGACTCTCAGGCCATAGATGCCTGTGTAAGAAAAAAAATTAGTCTTTTCTACTGGAGACAGTGTTCTTAACACTACTACTGAGCAGGAAGGGTGTTGGAAGGCCTTTTTACCTTGTATCTTTCAAGCTGCTCATATCCATGGGACATTACCATTTTCAGGAAATTTGGGAATTTCCTGAGCTCCATAAAGGCTACAAGCTCTTCTACACCTTGTATTTAATTTTAGTTTAGGACACTTAAGTTCAGAAAGGTTTATACCCATAAGGCAGTGATGGTGATCTTCTCTCAAAGGTGCTTTTCTGCCAGTTAACATTTAATCTTCATGCAGGCACCTCCTTCTTTACAAGGGAAAGAGGTGTAAGTTGCAGGGATAGCAGTCCTAGCTCTTCCAAGTGAGGCATGAGGTGATGGAGCTAGAGTAACTTTCCCACAGATATTGGCTTTAATGCTTACCAGAGCTGTAGCCATCTGTCTTTCTTGTGGCCTCCTAGCTTGTTTCCTTTCCAGAGTGCCTGGAGATGATGGATACCAGCTGGACTAGAAAAGGTTTATGTCTGGGAGGGGGAGAGCAGGAAAAAGGAGGGAAGAGGACATTATTGAAAAGTGGGATTGGTTTAGGGTTTAGATTAGATGTGCCAAGTGAGAAGGCAGTGACTGGCATCTTGTATAGTTCAGTAGTGTATCTTTTTAAAATATTGCAGTAAGGTCATCCAGGTTAACAGAGGTTATTCTTAACTCATGTGAGAAGTATTTTATGCTGCAGGTTTTGAGTGAAATGCATCCCCTAAATCTTTTGGGTCGTGTATTACTTGTCAGTGTTTCAACCTGTTTTCAGACCTTCTGTATGCAAACACTAATGTCATAAAAGTACAATAGAAATATTTGCAGATGGATATATAGCAATGGGACAGATGTTTCCAATGAGCATTTTCTGAGTGCCCTCAAATTTACTTTTGTCAGAGAAGAACACATAGATGCTTGGCTATTTCTCATCTTGCCCCCACACGCTGTGGTGAAGATTTAATTTGTCATAATTCTCTGACCTCTGCTTGAAGGGCAAGAAAAATATCTCTCAGAGACATAATAATTAAGCAAGGTCCCACTGTTGTCAGTGGGCTTGGTGACAAAGTGCATTGATGATTTGTGAAGAGGTCCAGTGCGGGTCCAAAAGATTGCAGGTACTTGTATCATGTGATAGGAAAACCAACTAGAAATTTTCTGGATGGCCTGTTCATGCCAGTGAGCAGAGACAATAAATAATTTTGTCATTTTTTTCTAATATTATTTGTTTAAAAGTTTGCTAGACATTTTGTCACCTTCTAGTGGCTAAAAACTTAGGACTGAGTTCTTGCAGGGGAAATCAGTGAGGTTTGAAATAAGTCAGGAATTGAGGAATAGTTGGCCAAGTAGGAAGAAAAACTTGGTTAGACTCATGTCTCCTAATACCTTTCAGTTACCTAGGTTATGTTTGGCAAGCTGTAATAGAAACAGTTTGTCTGTTTCACTGCAATTTTCACTAAAAAACAGCTTCTAATACCTGGCCTCAGCTGTACTGATCATTGTGTGAAATGAATTACTTTGCACGCATGCCTATTTTAGAGATAAAGGCAAGTAAATGGTCATCAAAGTTAAGTGATTATATCAGTGTTAAGAAGGCTTTCTTAACTTCTCCCCGTCAAAATATGTGTTATGATCACAATATCATATGACTTGTATGCTGATGTTTTTAGGAGACATCATAGTCCTGGAAAGTTTCCTGTCGAGATGGATGTGATATGGAAGAAAGTCTCAGATATTTATATTCTTAGAGTCTTAACTTGTTTTCACATCCAAATACAGCTAATTTTTGGTGCTGCAGGATTCAATTAAATTAATTTGTACTGTTTTCTGTATTCTTACAAATTCTGTTTCACATTAGCATGTTTGTGGATGATGATAGACATTCTTGGTATTTCCTGTCTTGCTTATGGCCATCCTTTTAAGCTGTTTGTGAAGCAAATTAGAAATCTCATAAATAAGCACATAATGGATAGTATTTCGTTTTTGTAATATGCTAATCATTATTTTCACAATATTATTCTGGGCAGTAAGTCTGTACAAGGCATTCTTTTAACCGTGTTGAAGTTTGGACAAAGAGAGGGAAAAAACTACTGCTTTTTTTTCTTTCTTTCTTTTTTTAATTCCAGAAGAAGATTCTCATTTCAGAACAATTTAAAAATTAATTAATGCAGTAACAAGATGTATATACAGCTGTTAAGAATGAATCTTTGCTTTTTAAAGCCATATATAAAGAGGGTGAATGATTTAATAATTCTGCTGTAAAGGAGTATGCAGTCTAGAGTAAATGTCAAGTTTGGGTTGGATATAAATGATTGCAATTTACATAAACACAGGAAATTACTGGTAATTTATTGGTATGTTGGATATATTTGTTTTGAATGTTAGAATGATAGACATTAAAATTATTTTATTTGAGGGGTTGAGCTAAATTGTTGTCAACTTCCAAGACATGAACAAAACTCCTTTGTGTTTTTCTGTAAAAAATAACTTTAAAAACTTCTTGCTTTTGTGTAGAGAGTGGTTAAATGTCTTCTCTATGTACAACATTTTATAATTCATGGCTTTCTTGTCATTAGGCAGTTGACATGTGACTTTGTGAATGGAATTTTCATTTAGCTGAAATACAAGGATACCCATTTCTTGAATAGTTAATGGAAAAGAGCCAGCCTGGACTAGTGAGCTCATGGAAGGTGTCAGCAGCTTCCCAGTGACAGGAAGCAACCAGGGTAGCACTGTGTGCTTGTGTCCCAAGGTCACTGAGTTTCTGCAGCTTCATGATTTTTTCCTCTTGGTTTTGTTACATAGCTCCAGCCCCGGAGCTGCCCTTGCATTACTCAGGAGGTGTGGGAGCTAATGAGGCCACGGGTTGGTCATTACTAACCTTTTGTGTGGAGAAAGAGTAGTGGAGGAGGTTACAAGCAAATGGTGAGGATGTTTGTGGATGAGGTAGCTAAAATCATCATGCTTTAGAGGGTAGGTGGCTTTATATTTTTTTTTTTTATTATTTTTTATGTAGTTGGTTGGTTTTGGTTTTGTTTTTCTGAAATACCAGCCAAAACTTCAATTAAGTTAATCATATCTGTGTTTTGGATTTACACAGATAGAGAGAAAGAACAAAGAGTTGTGGTAACAGAGCATGCTGTGAAACTGATGAATCAGAATGGATAGCTGAAAAGTTGTCTGTAAGAGAAATTGTCAAATTTGTAGAGGGTGCCTCCATTAGGTATTGCAGGTGAAAGTGGCTGAAGACCTGAAGTCACTAGTT
The DNA here is from genome assembly GCF_963662255.1 of Cinclus cinclus. Lineage (NCBI taxonomy): Eukaryota > Metazoa > Chordata > Aves > Passeriformes > Cinclidae > Cinclus > Cinclus cinclus. The sequence goes on from NC_085046.1 coordinate 100,277,947, forward strand.
TCAAAAGTATTAATGAAGAAAAACTTCATAGCGATAAGAGTAAGGAGAAAACACAGGAAATAACTGTAAAAGAACAATAATAGTATAGGGGACTAATATGGAGGCATGCATGTGTCAGTACTTAGGAGCTGTATTTTCATTAAAAAAGGTCTGGAGCAATATGAATCATAGATTTTAATGCCGCTTATGCCAAAGACAGAATTTGATATTAAATTCTAATAAATAGATAGAGATTCTTATTTGTGTTAATGTTCACAGATGGATCCAGATATTGATCTAAAGACAAACTCCTTGTTAGTGTTTCTGTGAGTGGCATGCTTATATCCAGCAGAACAAATCCCATATGGGTATAGATGCATACATTCACTGCACTAATCATACAAATAAGAGATGAGCCCAAATTGAAGCTGTGTTTGAGAACCATGTCTCTGGGCACAGGGATGTTTAGGCATTAGAACTTGTGAGCTGCTGTATCTTTTTAATTGCTTAAACAGAAAATCAGGATTTCAGAGGTTTCAATGTCCTTAAGTTCACTTTGAAGGTTTAATTTTAATTCTAACCTAGAATTCCAAATAAATAAACATATATTGTTGGTTTGTTTTCTAAGTACACAATTCCAAGGGTAGTTGAAATCTGCACACTGTCAGGAAGCAGGATTGCTCTTTTCATGCAAACCAAACTGAGGAGAAGATGTTTTCCTTCAGGAGAGTACCACTAACATCCCCAAATTTTCCCTAATACATCCCCTAAATTTTTTGGCTTGTGTATTACTTGTCAGTGTTTCAGCCTGTTTTCAGACCTTCTGTATGCAAGGCAATAAGGCAATAATAGCCATTCCTTGTTTCTAAAATATTTTAAATATTTTGCATTGAGTTAGATTTTTTTTTGTGTGCCCTTTTCTTTCCTTCCTGTCTTTGTTTTATTTTGAGACCAAACTAGAAGAAATAGGAGTTGATTGCTTAATATCTATGACTTCATGCTATTTGGTATTTTGCCACTGTGTTTTCACACCCTGCAGGGATTAAACTATCTGTCGTTGTGTGACAATTTACATTCCTTACTATGAATTAGGGTAATTTGCTATGTCTTTGTGTTTTTTTAATTAACCCCAGAATCAGAAGTCAGAGAAGACCTGTAAGATCACCCTAAGCAGAAATAGTAAATAGAAAGTTCCCAGCTGAGCTAGTTGGGAAATCTTCCCATCCAAATTTCTTCTTTTTTGGGGAGATGTCAATTAGTTAAAACACATACTACTTCTACAAAGTGAGATTCATTTATTTGTGCTTCTAATTAAGTTCAAGGGCTTGAACAAACTGGAAAATAAACTTCCTTTTCACTTAACAAGTCACCACTAACTTGAGTTCAACTGTTTTGCAGACTGCTCTGGATTAAAGGACCTCTGGGTTCTTTACTCAGCTTTAGTTTCTCACTCAAGATTGATTTCAGTCAACATTTAGTTTCAGCCAACATTGATTTGGGTGCTATGGCTAAACCTGGTGCCCAAGTTGTGCTCCAAAGCTTGATGTAGTGGTGAAGCTTTCTATAGCAATTGTTTTTGCTTGACAGTAAACCTTCTTTTTCACATTCCTGAGGGATTTTATACAAAATGGGAAGTCACACAGTGCCACAGAATTTCTAGTGATCTTCCCAAATGCAATTCCTAGGGTCCTGAACAGTGCTAAGTCCTCCGATAGCACACCTCGTATTTGTTTTGGGTGTGGTGGGGTTACTGATGAAGAGAAAAAAAAAAACAACTATTTTTTTCAATTCAGATGAGGTCAGTTCACTTAGTAATCCAGCATGTAATGCACTCCCTCTTCCTGTGTGGTGTGCTCTGCCCTTCAGGTGTCTTTTTATAGAATCTTCCGCTTTGACTTAGTGAAACAATTCATCTCTCTTCATCTTGACAGAGACAGTTAACTTCTTTCCCCAGTAATAAGCTCTGTGAACTACCTCCAGTGTTTTGTTACTATTTTTGCAGTCCAAAACTACGTGGCTGTATCCAGACTCGATGGCACAAGAGATATATACACAGGGCTATTGGAGTCTCTTTAACTGAATGCCAACTTGCATAAAACATGATTTAAATGTAAATAATGTGATGGAAAAAGATCACACAGACTGTGTCACAAGTTTGTATTATGTAGTACTGATGAATAAACAGTATAAATATTTCAGAAGAATTCTTTTGAGGTTTTTTTTTTCTTTGGGATTTTGAAATGCTTGTAAAAGTTTTTGGTGAGCACTATGAGATCATAATGCTTGCTTGGTAGTTCTGTGAAGAGAAAACCAGAGGCTTGAGCTCAGTATTTTTCTGGAGAACAAATTGAGAGGAATAGTAACTGTGATGGCCTTGGAACTGCAGGAGCTTGTGGAAGAATAAAATAGAACAAGATGATTAGCAATGGAGATGACTTTTTTACATCCCAAATTTTGTAGTGTTAATGTGTAACTGTGTTGCAAAGATAAGAATTTTTGCAAGGTGTGGGAAGGAAACCAACACGCTAGGTATCACAAGGAAGAGTTGGAAGAATAAACTTCACTTGTAACATGCAAAATGACAACTTCTGATATCCAGATATTGAGATAGCTGATATCCCTATACGTTAGAGACTAGATATGTTAGGGTGTCCCGCTTCCATCTGGGACAGAGTTAGTTTTCTTCTTAATATCTGGCCTTGTGCTGTGTTTTGGATTTAGGATGAGAGCAATGTTGATAACACACTGATGTTTTGGTTGTAGTGGTTATTCTAAGCCCAGGTATTTTCAGTGTCTCATGCTCTGCTGGTGACCAGGTGAACAAAGAAGCTGATGGGGAATATGGGCAGGAGAGGTGTCCTGAAGCAGCCAGAGGTAAATTTGGTGCCACAGAAGTCATGTTCAGTCTATAAACTGGGGAGAGCTGGCTGAGAGCCACCAATCACTGCTTGGGAATGGGATGGGCATTGGTCAGTGGGTGGTGAGCAGCTGTGTTGTGCATCACGTGTGCTTCTTGGTTTTTATTACATTCTCTCTTTTCCTAATATTATTAGCGCTGCTACTGTTATACTTTCTTTCAAATATTATATATATATATATATATACAGATATATATATATATTATTACTGCTGTATTTTACTTTATTTCTGTTATCTCAATCCCCAGTTTTTGCCTTTTCTTCCAGTTCTTCTCCCTATCTCACCAGATAGAGGTAGAGGGGTGGTGACTGAGCATTTCTGTGGTGCTTAGCTACTGACTGGGGTTAAACCATGATAAAGGGGATGGCTGGTTTAGTGTAGGGTAGGTGTAAACCTATGAACATGTATCACTTTTACAAAAACTTTAATTTTTATTTTTATTATACAGATATTCTTTGAGTTTTGCATTTTTGGTGCTACTGCTGCTTGTGTTTCAGGAACAAATGGCAGGGGGAAAAAAAAAAGGCTCCAGGAATAGCTAAAGTGCAGCATTCAGAATTGATTTCTGCTTATTATAACCTTGATCCTCTGCATCTGTACTTCACTCTCCCCTCCTCCTCCAAAAAAAAAAAAAAGGCCACCAAAATTTTTGCTTTAGTTTCTTTGAAAAGTAATCATATGCATCTTCAAAGTCCCATGGGATATCTCAGTAGTACAAACTCTGGTTTCCTTGATTATTCCTTCAGTTCTACGGACACAGACTGCAAAATTACCTCCTCTTGCCTGAGTTTGCATAATGGTTTTTCTGGTGAGGTGTTTTATGCCCCTATGCCTGAGGGCAGAGTTTTCCTTGGGCATGGAGAAGTGTTCACTTATCTTCTGTATCTGAAAGAGTACAAATGGAACTGGAAAAGTTGCTGTTTCTGGTGACAAGGATTTTAATGTGTGATTTCCAGGGTTTATAGACAAATGGATCGTATGAAACATGTTAGGACCAATACTTAAGGCATTAAAAAAAAAAAATCCAGACTTTCTTGGTATTCCAGAGAATTATCTTTGTCCTTTTGTTGTTCTTAAGAGGATTAATAATAGGGACAAAGAGGTTAGTTCAAGACCAATGGAATAATGGCAAGATTGTAGTGCAATTTAAATGTATTGTTTTCCTTCTTCTGGTGCTATGATCTTAGCAGACCTGATACTTCATATTGAAATAATCCTGGGCTAGTGTTTTGTTCTTTCTCCATTTTTACTAGAAGATGGTCTTAACTTTCAGATTAATAGATCTGAATTCAAGAAATGTGGTTAAACCCATTTAAATCTGTATAAACCTAACAAAAAGAGAGGAATTTGACTTTTTGTTGTACTTTGGGAAATGGAAGTTTGCCCAGGTTAAAGGCTTTAGGATTTGGCTCCATGTTTATTTTAAATCCTCATTTTCCAGACATAAACTGTTCTTCTAATAGAAGCATCCAGATATTTGAGAATATTCTTCAATTGTATTTTTGCATGCTCTGGATGTGCTTTGACTAAGAAGAAATAGCCCGTTTGAACTATGAAGTGTACTTTCCTAAGGCAAACCTTTCCCATGTTGGAGGAACATGGCATACCTACCTGGTGGACAGGCTTGTTATTGTTTTGAGGGGAATTTTGGTGTTCCCCTCCCACCTCAGCCAAGCTTGAATACAACAATCAAACATTAGAGATATAGGCTCCATCTTTTTGCCCTGTTTTGAAGTTAAATTTGTTAATTGACTGAAAAACTTGGGATTGGAAGGGTCAAGAATAAATCTCAATACTGAACTAAGAAAAAACTGACTTAAAACTACAGATGTGTCTAATTATTGTTTTTAATTATTGTATCTGAGGTGGTCTGCCATCTTTAGTATGAGGTGTAGCATCTTTAATCTTTCTTGTGGGTTTTTTTCCCAGTAAAATAAGGAGTGCAGGTGGCTGAAATGGAATGTTTGGGTACAATTATTGGCCAGGTTTGAGTACAATTAGGGATTTCTTTGAGTCCAGAAGCTCTGATCTTGAAAGAGGCATTGATTTAGAGCTCATATATTAATTCTTGGCCTATCATTTTTCTTTTTTTTCCTTCATTTTTTTATCATAAAAATGCAAAAAACTTTTAGATGTTGAATTTGGAGGGAAGTGATGTTTCCTCACTCACAGCATCTGAAGCTAATTTCAAATCTACTGATTCTGCTGCCTGCAAATAAACTGAAAGTCTGATTTAACATCTGGGCAGGTATTATTTTTGGAAATCCTGTGGATGATTGAAAAAAAAAATAGAAATGGAGTGGAGGACCCATTTTTCTTTACTCCTTTGCACAGGATTTCTGGAGGAGAATGGAAGCTTTCTTCTAAAATGTCGAATTTATTATGCATAGATCTCACAAAAAAGGGTGGGGGTCAGATTCAGATTGCCAACTTTTCCTAACCTCAAAACAGGATGTGCTCCTCTCTTTCCACTCCAGGACTTCATGTAATAATCAAACCATTCATGCTGGTTCCAATCTGCATTTTAGTACTTGCTTTTTTTTTTTTTTTTAAGCTCTTCAAATATTTCTTAGCTAAAAGTTGATAAATGGCTTTTGGCTTACCTAGTTGACATTCATCTGCTTGAAGGTGATGGCATTTTTGGCAGGAGAGATGAGCTAAATTAATAAAAAGTATAAATTGAATTAGTAGCCTGTCTCACGCATATCACAAGTATGGTTTGTGTGTTTTCTAAAACCAGAGTTAAAACTGTAACTGTGCATGGACAAGCACTTTGGTTGCTTTGCTGTTTGTGCTCTGTGTTGTCATCCACAAAAGCAGCCTTGTTGGGCAGTACAGTGCAGGGTGAAGTTCACAAAGCACTTCAGAGGTTAGAAATATTCTTATCAGGCTTGACTCAAATGGTCTCCAGACACAAAAATAACATTTCTTATTCTTTGGGATATGTTGGACTACATTTACCATTTTCAGATGAAGCCATTCAGTATGCAGCTCATTTTGGAATTCCTTTTTTTACTCCTTGCACTTTGGGCTAAAAGAGACCGATTTACCAGCATCTTGTCTGCTGATTGAGAGAGTGAGAACATGGCATGCACACTGTTGTCTTGCTGTGCCAGTAAATGGATTTGAACTAAAAATCTCTTTGCTTTTAAAAATTACACCCACAAGCAAAACAGTGTTTTCAGATGTTTTGAGATGGTCACATTTTTTGCATCTAATATTGTTGGTTAAGGGTCACTTAGAACAGTGCAAAAATATTTTTAAGGGACAGGTTTCCAGCTGGTTGCTCCTGTTTTCAGAAGGAGTTTGGTATGACGGATTTGAGTCACTGTGGTTGATCAGGTTACAGTGGTTTATGAGCAAGAAGTGTATTTTGTCTAAGGCAAAAGCAAGTTCAGCTACTGGATTTGTGGATACTGGTAAAATTTGTGAATTTATCTGCCCTTTCTGGAACAGTCTTGGGAAAGAGGACAGAAATGCTTGTGTAAGGAGTGCAGGATCAGAATATTACTGTGTTGATTTGGATGAATTCCCTGAGTTTCCTGTGTTTCTTTGTAGTTCAGGTAAACCAAGCATCAGATTCTGTGTTATTAACCACTGAAGGCAATGATTAGATTGTTTGTTTTGAATTGTTGTATAATGCTTGTTGAAATTTTATCCTTTATATTTGCACTGTTTTTTATTGGATTGATGTGAATTTGAGTGAAGAGAGTAAGAGGAAGGGAAATACTTAAATGACTCTGTTAGTTTAGAAGAAGAAGAAAACCACCCAATGGTTTTGTGTTAAGTATGACTTTACTGCATCTATTGATCTTTTTTTTAAAGGTTAATATATTATTTCAGTGTTACCAGTAATTCAAATTTAAACCAACCTGCTGGCTTAAAACATGAGATCTCCTGGAAGGCAAATGTCCCATTTTTTCAAATGGGTATAATGCTGCACTTTGAGTGCCTAAAGTTGATATTTTTCACCATAATGCAGAAATAAACATAGGTTTCGTACAAGATACAGTTGAAAGTTCTGAGGCATTGATATTAGATTTATGATTTCCTGTAAATATATTCTCACAGTTTTTTTCAATTTGAATGAGGGGATCTATGGCTACAGGACCATCCCCCTTTAAGATCCCATGTTGCTGGTAATGGATGCATTTGGAGGCTGGTAAGGAACATTAAGATTGTCATCTTGAAAGGTGGAAACAGTTTTGGCCTCCTGTGCTGGAGTTGCATCCTTGAACTAATCCTTATCCCATAACTATCTCTAGTTTCTCAAAAGGTGTGATTGTATTTGGCATATGTTCATTTTTTCCTGAAAGGTGTTCAGATGTTGCAGTGCAGCACAGCATATTGTGACAAATGGAGTTAGAACTTGTGACTCAGTCTGTGATTCAAACAGAAAGTGACAAAAATAGCATGGGCAAATCGACCAGAAAAACAATGTGAATATGATTAGCGGAGTAATTTGGGGTTTTTGTTTCTTGTAAAAAAAAAAAAAAAAAAACAAAAAAACCCCCCAAAAAACGAAAACAAAACTACTGATTTCAGGGTAAAGTCTTGCTTGTATTTACATCTAGCACCACTTAGGAAGAGAGGCAATAATAAATTTCTGTGGAATGATTGTGTTCTTGGAACTGCAGGTTTAGGAATTTGGGGTCACTTTGCTACAGGGCTGTCATGTACATGTGATAAAGTCAAGTAATTTTCTCTGGATTGGTTCCTTACCTGTATAAACTAGGTAAGGATAGTTCCCTTTTTTCTACTCTGAGTAGTCTTCTGCACTGAATTTATCTGTTCTGTAATGTTCTTTGGTAGTCTAGGGACAGTGAACAAGCTCCATTGTTTGTTGAGGATTGCTGTTTTTATGAGTAGACCACGATGCCCTAAACAAAGGATAAATGTTTTCTGGTCATGCTCATGATCTGTTCCTTGTTATGTAATCACACTTAACTCCAGCTTGCTTTAGCATATGTTGGTAACAGGGTCCTAATTTATTTATGCTGCCAGTTAAGATGATGGTGGGAATTTTGCTACTAGTATACATTTATTCTGATCAAAGAGCTGAGAAGGCAGTCCTGTGATTGTTTATTTGTTTATAAAAGGTATATTTTCTGATAGCTATCATGAAATAACTTGGAAGTTCTAGATTAAAAATAAAATTAGTTGTCAAAATTGTTTAGTGACAAAAAGCAAGAAAATTACGTGGGAGCATCGAATATTCAAAGTTAACTATAATGCTGCATTGAAGTACTTTAGAAGTGGATAACTAATTATGATAGAGAAGGGAATCTTATATGAATGGATAAAACATGAAAAGTGTCACTTTTCCAGCATTACTCTTCCCTGATTTCAAACTGAAAAATGGTTTTCATTTTTCCTGGGTTAAAAAAAAAACAAACACAAAAAATCCCCCAAACCGCAACTAATTTATTTCCATAAACCCTTTTTATAATTATTATTGTTATTGCTTCTTCTTTTTCAGAAAACTTTCTTTTGCCTCTGTGGTAAATGAACTTTCCAATAACACATTAACAGAACATCATTGCTGAGTTAGGTATCTCTCAGGCTTGTTAGTAGCTGCTGCTTTTCTTTCTGCAGCTTTGTCTTCCCCACTTCCATCACTTAAGACCATGTTGCAAGGGATGAAGTTAGTTATTTTTCAAGCATGACAAATGAGAATACTCCAGACACACTGACTGGCTGTTGTACATTGGTCTAACTGCTATTGAAGAGAATCCTTGTGTTTGAACAAACCCCAGCATTCTACTTATTCTGGCACTTTTCTGGAGCGCTATAAACTTCATCCAAGACTAATTCTGGTTGTTTACTCATAAAGACCACTTTGAAATCCATGTTTGTATTCTCAGATGGTATAAATTTTTTTGTCAGTTTACTGACAAAAATACTTTATTAACCAGATAAAAATTTCTACTCATGGAAATGGTCATAAAGTCACAAGGATTATGTAAGTCTTTACTGCTGTTATCTTCATTGTATGTAGAACTCATCTGTAAGGGATCATTGGCTGCCCTGCAGAGATTGTAAAGAAAAATAATTTATTTTTTTAAACTTGAAAGGCAGCTTGGTGTTTATATATTTCTTAAATTTTCAGGATAGGTTTAAATCAAATTTAATGTGCTCTTCACTTAGTTTTAATCCTCCAGGATGTATACTTTGGCTCTTTCTCAAGAACAGATTTTCTGAGATTCTCAGTGGACTCATTACTCCAAATCTGAGATCTTGCTCAAATAAAAAGATGCTGGGTTTTGGTTTGCTCTTTTTTTTTTTTTTGGTGTTGTTGTTTTATTTTTGTTTTTTCTTAAATGAGATAAGTACACCATTATGTTTTTTGAATGAAGATTTTCATGTTGAGACCCTTAAATTTACCATACCCATCTCCTTGTGTTCAGAACATGCCTAATGATAATTTTTTGTTCTCTGTCTTCCCCTGCAACAAAAAATCCTTTACTTTGCAATTGACTAAGTTGAGAGCTCTAGAAGTTCTGTAGTGGTGAGCACAGGATCCTGATTTCCTTGGTGGGATGACTGTTTTATTTTTTATTCTGGTGAGTTGCTGCATAATACTATTTGGTGTCTTCAGGACAGTGGCTTGACTCCAAAGAAATATGTAGTCAGACTTTATATTGAGCCTAGATATAAACAGATTAGAATTACTAGCTGCGTGGGAAGTTTTCTTCAAGTTAAACTTCTTCTTAACTTCCCACATTCAAATATTCTTGGACAAGGACACAATGGTTTGTTTTATAAACATGAAAGAGGTATTAAATCATTTTGAATTTCCAGTCTTGCTCATAAAATTTGGCGGAGAGCTTATCAAAAGTCTGGGGGAGTTCCTTCAAAACATATTCCAGGGGAAGAAAACATTGCTACACATGCTTTACAAAAGAAAATCAATACATGGAAGAAGGCCTCCCACAAGTAGAAGAGATTTGGCAACCTGAAGGGAGTGCCATAGATTACAACTCCTTGAGTGTAGGGAAAGTTTCTTGAATGACATGCAATTAAGATTTTTTTTCTTTTTTTCTTAAATTGCTATATGGAGTAATTATAATAGAATGACTGTTACTTTGCTGTGTGAAAACTGAACAAGACCATGTTTTTTTTCCAATAGCAGGATTTCTGAACAATGTTGTTCATTCAGTGTTAGATAAGTGTTGCATTTGAAATCCACAGTAAAATGCATGTGTCCCAGTAGAACTCTTGTAGAGGCTGTGGCCATGTGCATGTGAAATTTCATTGGGGGTCAGATGGGTTTAAGTACTACTTGTCCAGAAAAGGCAATCTTAATGATTGGATTAGATTTGCAGATTATTAAAAGCCTCCTAATATGTCCATGGGTTCGGTGACTCTTTTAGCTTTTCAGGTTCCTGTCCTGGTTCCTAGTTAGGAGAAGTTGTGTGCAAGACAATTCATGGCATTCCTAAGTAGATTCCTGTAGTAGGTCAAAACTTCTTTGCAGTGAGAGAAAGTTGCCTCATGCATTTGTAAGGAGAGAAATGCACAGTTATTCAAACAAAAAGGGATTTATTATTTTGTACAAGCAACATCAGTTTGGAATACGAACATGGCAAGAATGAGGAGCTCGTATCTCCTTTACGCACTTGATGATATCCTGGAGTTATCTATTTTTAAAAATTCTGTTTCCTTTGGTAAACGCTATGGCTTTGTAGCACTGTCTCAAATACTCCTCCATCATTCATATTTATAGCTTGCAGTTGCAATCCTCTGGGTCCTTTTTGTTCAGTGATGGACCAAGGAAGGAAGTTTATCTATCCTTTCCTCTACTGGAATAAATAATGGCAGAGTTTCAAACTCTGCATTCATATTTGTAACTTCACTAATGACACCCATATTTTTCAGTGTTAACACCTCTCTGATGTTTAATCATGTTTTATTTCTCAGAGGTGTTTATCTGGGTTAGGTTTTTAACACATCCTTCATCTAACTCAGGGTTTTTTAGGACAGATATGAGTGTAGGCAACAGACGGTGAAAAAAATTACTTAGTTCTTTTTTTCCTCTTGTGTCAACTGACTTATGGTGATTTACGTGTTTTAAAAAACAATGAGTGTAAATGGTGGTGGGGGAATGGTAATATATGCTGAAACTCACACTTCTAGATGCTGGAAACATCTGACTGGGTAGGTGTTTGGGGTGTCTACAGCTTCTCAGCAGCTGTAAATGAAAGTCTCTGTCCCTTTCTCCTCTTGGAGGTCTCTCTGTTACCCAGCTCTCCCTGGTTGATGTGTTCAGCAGTAGCACTGTGTGACATTTGATTGTCATCTGTGTTCTGAGTTTGCTGTTATTTTTAGACTGAGTCTTGACAGGGTTATACAACTGTAGCAGCAGAACCAGACTACTGTCTCCAGATGTCCGGGGAAACAGGAACATGCTTTTCTCATCCCATGAAAATGAGTGAGGAGCAGAGTTATTTCTTTAGCTCCCAGTTACTTTCCTAGAGAGAGGAGCTTGGATACAGAAGAGCTGTTACTGAAGCAAGGGTGAGAATGCAGACAGTGTCCCTTCTGCAGGCAGCCACCTCAGTGAAGGAATAAAAGGCATCTCTTTCCACTTCCGGGCCAATAAATGAATTCAGTTTCAGTTGGCACTGAAATTGAAATTAGTTACAATGTGAAGTTGATCTTTCTAATGGGAAAAATTACTGATGATGGTGTCCATCATGTTTTTTGATTTGGAAATATTTGTATACTTAGTCATGGCAGTAAAATGTATTGACATGGATGTGCTTGTGAAAGTGGATACGGCTTTAAAATACATTATTCTATGAAACATGATGATTGTGGTATGGCTATACTTGAGATCTTTTGTTCATTTTCTTACTGTCAAATACAGCTGGGAAACACAGCTCCTGTTCCTAAGGGCTGAAACAAAGCGATGAACAAGGTATTTTGTCTTCTCCTCCTTCTGATTGATTCCCAGGTAGTATTTCCTACATAGTTAAAATCTGTTCCAGATGATTTCTGATGGAGAGAGACCTTACTAAAACTGCTGCTTGAAGAAATAGAGGAAAGGCAAGAAAAACCAAAAGAAAAAAAATCCCCAAGCCCTCACAGAACTATTCACTATCCATCAGTTATCCCTCCTGATGAATGCTGACACGTGGAAAAAAATGTGATTGTAGAAGTGCTGACATGAACCAAAATCATCCTATTTATCTGTTTATCAAAGTGTTTTTTTTTTTTTTTTTGTCTTTCCAAAAAAGATAAGTTTTCTCTCTGGGTGTAGCACACAGAGCAGACTGGTGTTGAAATGTTGGCTCAGGAGCAGGGTGGGGAGTGGTGTGTGTTAGCACTGTGTTGTCAGCAGAGCTGTTGGATGTGGAGAGAGTATTGGCTGATGCAGGAGGGGACTTGCCCTGAGCAGACACAGTTCTGCACTGCACACCAGAGGCTACGACCATTAATTTGCTCTAAAGGGATGGTAAGATTACACGCACTTCACTTAAGTGTCTTGCATAGCAGTGTATCATTCCAATCTCATCTGTCACAAGTGTTCTTCTAAGTGCAATTACTCAGATGTGAGACCTAATACTATGCCAGGAGTTAATCCATTTTTCTGAATTCCAATAAATAAAAATAAAATAAATATCTGTGAGGTGAAGTTCCCTGGGCACTCTGCCTATCAGATACTTGTCATTATGAGAAAGTATAGTTTTTGAAGGGGAACGTTTTCAGTCACCATTACAGTTTTACTCTTTAAGATAGGTTGTTCACAGCATAAACAAATTTTGCAATGTGTGGAAGGGTTTATTGATTGTTGTTATAAAGAGTCTTGGAGGAAAAAGTTCTGAAAAAAAATTCTGCATTTCTGAAACAGAAATGTGAAATATGAAGTGTTAAAAGATATGAAAAATAGCACTTGATAAAAGTAACCTTTCTTTTTCAAAAATGGTAATTCACATTTCTGGTCGAGTGAACTTAATTTTAATCTTCTTGGTTTTAAAACCTTTGCTGCATTTGGTCAGTAATGGCTATGTCAGGTAAAAGTGAGAAATCCTCAGAAACAAGATTTCCACTTGTGACTCTGAGTTCAGAAGGGATTGTGAGGTTGCCTCCCACGTTGTACCTTAATAGTCATTGGCTCATAAAATTATAGTGGAGATGAGAGCAACTGGTCGATCATTTTTCTGAGAGATTCAGAGAGATTTAATACTGGGTCATTTTATCCTGCCAACAGTGAATGAGCTTCACTTTTTACTACATTAATTTGCAAAACACTGCTCATAGACAACAGAGCAGGCCGTGTACAGCCCTCTTTGTTTCAATGTGAGATGAGGTGGGCTTTCTTCTCAAGGACATGCCTTCCTCTGGGGCAGAGGCATCAGGAACTGTAAGGAAATACTGGAGGACAATTTGCTGTTATTTTTACTATATTGCTACTATGCACGTGTGTGAGTTTTGGTTAAAAAATACTAAATGCATGAATCTTCAGGAACCAGAGAAAAAAAATCTTGTTCCATTTCTTCTCACATTTTTTGATTGATACCAAGGGGGAGTGTTACCAGAAATTAAAGAGTTGTAAACGTAAGGGCTTTTATGAAGAATGGAAATAAACCAGACTTTTCTTACCAGTTTTGACTTCTCCTCTTTGTATCACATTGTTGGAAGTATTTACCTGGCTAGCTAATGGAGGTGGGGTTTTTTGTTGTTGTTGGTTTGTTTTGAATTTTTTTAAACTCTTTTTTCCTTGAGAAAAGTAATTTATTTCCACTATTTCTTATTCTGTAGAATTTAAATTGCCTTACCTCTTCTAGCACTTATTTTACCAAGCTCTTGTATAGTTCATATAGCCCATTGAGGAGCAGTGTAGGGCTTTATTCAGGTTTTTGGTGGTTTTCTCTGCAGCTTTTGTACAGTTTTGTTATAATAGGCCATGAAGATGTGTAAGCCATAAATGATAACATTTCAGTCTCTGACAGAAGGCAGAGTCCATATGGCCTAATGCTGGACCTACTTGCCTTGGTCGGGCAGCTCTTGATGTCCAGTAAGATGATTAGGGTTAAAGAAACCTAGCCAACCAATAAAAAAACCCCCAAACTTCCCCAGTTTAGAATATTTGAAAGAATGTGGGAACTGATGGTAAGTGTCTTACTGGAGAGCAGCACAAGTGGAAAGGCCTACTTGTGACATTAGGACAGTGCCTTATGGATGAGAGGAATATTAACTGTATGTCTTCCTGGAAGAGTTTACCACTCATGACACACGTTCACAGGTTGTCATGTAGAACACCTTGGTTTGGAGGAGAAGATAGATTTACGTCAGCATTTGACTTAGGCTGAGATTTTACACCAGAAGTTTTTCATCTGGGGTGTGTACCAGTGTCTCATTCACTCGTTATACCTAGAAGCAAAGCCTGTCATCTGTAGCCTGTTTTAGTCATCTGAATTGTGTGCTAATTGGGGATTTCTTCAGAATAATGAGGATCTAACAGATATTAACTGTGGGATAACTAAGAAAAATTACAGCATTACAGGGAGGAGTCTGGAGCTGAGTTGTCCTAGCTTTGAGAGTTGGGACACTTGGCCTCCTGGAGAGTGAGAAGTTTTAAAGATCATTCAGCTGCTGATTCCTTTTCCCTTCTGTGTTTTGGTCTCTTATTTCAGATCAGCTGGGTACAAGAATGAGCAAACAGCATCACTTCTCTCTTTTAGCCAACAGCCCTTGCCTGCTCAGGGTCATTTTTTTTTCAGCAGCACTTTTCCCAATTAATATTTTCACTCAATAGATTTTCTATATATTACTGGAAAAATAAGCATGAAAGACCAAATTTTAGTCTAAAGGTACCAGTTTTAAAGAATATCATTGCATAGATTTCTTAATAATCTTGCAGCTGTAAAGTTGTTAAAACGGGATGCAAACACCATGCAATATCCTCCTGAAGGTAGAAGACACATTACTTCAGTGTAGTTGAACAAATTAATTTCTTCTCATGCTAAAGCACACAAGAGTCTGGATAGGATAACACTAAGAAGGATATATAATATTCTCAAACCTACATTAGAAATATGTGAAATATGTGGAAGAGATGTTTTTACATATTTCTTGAACAGAAAAGGGTATAACAAGCAATACATTATTCTGTTAATATTGATGACTGTGCTTTTTTACTAAAGTAAATTCAGAAATAGAAAGTGGATGGCTAATTCTGTCTTCAGCTTCCTTCTTTTCTGTTGTTGCAGCTTTTGACAGAATTCTAGTTTACAAATGAGGAGTCAGTACCCTTTGGTACTATGCCTGCACTCTTGAAGGCTGGTTTTTTATTTTTTGAACACATAGTTTCCACTTCTGAATTAAGTACGCTTAAAATGTTTGTGGAATAAAAATAAACACATTGTTTATGAGGCTGGTTTTTTTCCTCTTCTTTCCAAGTTCAAGCTTACTGTGAATTTCTTCATTGCCCCCCACTTTGATCGCCAGTATTTTTTATATAACAGGTAAACCACCAATCCTATACAAATTATTCTCTCTAAATGGAGGAAAGAAAACTGTTAGTGTAAATATGCAATAATAATATGTAACAGCTGTTAGAATTCTACATGTAGAAACCTGATGTGTCTGTGAAGCATTATTAAATTTCTTCAAAGGCCTTCTACTCTGGCTGGCATAAAATAATGAAAAATAAATTCTAGAAGGACAAGGTGACAAGGTTATCATGTGATATATGATTTAATGGTGTCTTTTTTTTTTTTTGAGATTCCTTTTTAATTTTGTATGGCACACACTCTACATACCTGTCTTTAAAATTAATTAAATTTTTTTTAGCTGGAAATCAATCTGTCCACTGCTGTATTATAAAAGGTTTGTACATCACCTTTTATTCTCTATACATTAAAAGTGAAATGGTTAAAATAGTCACTTGTGAATGGAGACGTCAGTCTTATATGTAATAAAATGTTCTTTTATTCCTGGGTAAGGGAAGGTGCTTTAAAGTACTTCAGGTGATACAAAATAAAAGCTATATTCTAATTCTGTGTATTAATAGCTCTGGTTTTTATGTCTTTTCCCAATTGTGTATTATTGCTATTATTGGGCCATGAAAAACAGCAGAACTTTAGAGGTGAAAATCATATTTCTGAAGTTTTCTTAATAAAAACTGTCAGAAAACAGGGTGAGATGTTGTTTTAGAAGAAGCCTGAAGAGCAGAAAATGTGTATGGACTTTGCATGTATGGTGTATTTTCCAGTTTAAGCCTTTTTGTACAGTGTTTGCTGTAGACAAGCCTAACCTTTTAAAGCTAAGAATCTAAAAGGTTTTCTGGATGCTTTATATGAAAACAATACGTAAGGGAAGATTTGAATGGAAATGTAATCTCTTGTTAACTGTCCTGTTTATGTAGCAGTAGAGGAAAAAAAAAAGGTTTTGAGTACAGCACTAGGAATAGAAAGCAGTAAATTTTGAGGTAAATATAGTTCAAGAAAAAGTCACCTGAAATTAATTTTGCAAATCGATTAGACAATTTTGAGAAGCAGTAACAAGCCTAAAATGCTAGAATTACATTAATTTTGATACTGCAAACTGACTGATGTATTCAAAATACCGAGAAATTTCTATACCCTCTAGTTTGCCAAGAAACTCATCTCTGTAGGTCCTTTTTTGGTTGATGGAATTCCACTGATCTTCAATGGGACTTTCCATTGTTTTGGACATCTGTGTACAGCTTCTTTTGCAGAAAGAAACCTTTGTGAATACCAGAGGGAGTGTAGAGGGTGGGTTCATTTGCATTTTTGGGTCCTTTGTTGTTGCATCAGTGACAAACTGAAGCTGATTTTATGCTCTGCAACTTTTTCTAGATAGTTTTGAGTGTCAGAACTGATGAATATGTATGTTTGAGAAAATAATGATGTAGTGCAGTGCAAATATATGAAAGCAGCTGCTGTTTCCTAATATTTTATCTTGCTAAAATTATATTCAGTCATTTACTCTTGCATCTTAGCTTGATAAGGCACTCTTATCACGTGCCTATCACATCTCTCCAGACACATATATACACTAGATGAACACAAAATAAAATATTTTTGAATAGTTGCAGTAGGGAATAGTAAAAATATTGCAGCTAGGTTTTCAAGGGTTTAATTCATAATTCTGAGAAATATATTGCTAGAGCTTTTGCAACTGCTTAAATAAATACAGGTTTTCCAGGCAGTGTCTAGCCAAGTTTGCTGGAGTAGGCTTTGATATAAATAGAGGTTCTAAATATTTGACACAGTCTTGTTAACAAGACATTCAGTGACTTCCAGCTAATGAAGGAGGACATTTAAAGCACACAGTTGCTGTTTTCTGTCTTTGCTCTGGGAAACTGAGTGCTAGGTGCTCTACAATAAGTGCAGCAAGCTCAGTCCTCAAGAAAGAAGAAAATGAGCATAATATTGCACTGAAAATAAGTAAGCTGGTTAACACAATTAAAATCTGGTTAGCACAATCCCAAAAATAAGTGGATAATAGTATTATCTGCTAATGTAATTATTCTGCTGCCAGAGTGACTGAGCACATTGGTCCTTCCCATTGAAATGGAGAAGCCCTCAGGCCATAGAACAGCCTTAAACCTCTATTACACTTCTTTCTATGAATGCCTTAGAACTTGTTCCCACCCTGAAATTAAACTTGAAAAACACCAAAACCAAAAAGTTGATTTGTGCATTTGTGCTGATATCAGGAGTGCCCTCTTTGCCATTCTTTCCAAGAAGGCCACTAATGGCCAATGTATATCCTGTGTTCCTCTGCAGAGGACCCTGAGAGTAGGTGGATAATAGCAGAGCTGCCTCCCTCTGCTCAAGTACATTGACTTTAGAGCTCTGATAATTGCTTGCAGAATTCCCCATGGGATCAGTCCTAGTACTTTATCTTGCAGGTTTTTTATAGTTACAAATGTAGGTGTAAGTCTTCAGTTGGCCTTTAAAGGTTGTGGCTGTAAGGAAAGTTTACTAAGTGACGACCAATTCTTACAGGACAATGAAAAACTGCTCTTAAGGATTTTGGATTTCACTCAGAAAAACCCTCTATCAAGCTTTGATGGATCTTACAATCCTTGACAGATTTTGTTAAGGCTGATGGTGGAATCATATCAGTTCAGAAATAGAGATTGATGCTTCTCATTCTTCCCTCTTGCTAAGCACCCATGCATTTCACGTGCTTCTTGGCCAACCTGCAGATGTGGAATGTATATCCAGAATTTTCTGTCAAGGCTGTTAAGGAGGTCAAGTCAGTTATTGAAAACATTGGCTAGTTTGGGAAACAAAAGTTGTAGCTATTGTATAGTTTTGCTAATAGAGAGTCTTCACGATTTTTTGTTATAAGTGGACAGATGCAATGAGGATGAGGACTAATTAATGCATAACTTGTTAGCTCATTCCTACTGTTGTTTCCATGAAATTTCTGGAAATGGTGTCTGGAGAAACTTCTTTTCTTTTGGAATGCATGTTTTTGGCAGGGCTAAAGATGTATCTGTATTCCAAAACCAAGTTGTTTTGGATATAGTTGAGAAGACTTCATTGATACAAGTCTCTCTCATTAGGGATACTCAAGAACCATCTTGAAGCAATCCTATATCCTCTGGGAAGACCCTGCTTGAGTAGAGAGAGTGGGCCAGATTACCCACTTTTGGCTCCTTCCAACCTGACCCAATCTTTGATTCTAAGATTTGTTTTAAGCATAAACTTGAATACCTGTGAAAAATATTGTTCAAATAAGTGGTCAAAATTGACAAGGTAAATTGTAAACTCAAGTGGGAAATGCTTTGTGCCACTTAATTTGATTTTATCAGGTCAGTTAAACAAATTGTTTTTCTTTTCTCTCATTGCAGCCTGTGCATTCCGTTACAATGGGCTCTCCTTTGTCTACCTCATCTACCTCCTGCTCATTCCTCTGTTTTCAGAACCCACGAAAGCAACGATGCAAGGTAAGAAGTTCATTGCTTCATTCTTCAGAGTCTGTGGTGCACAGAGTACATGTAAAAGCTTTGGTGTAGTACAAGGTGAAGTCCTGAGCATTATCCCCTCATTAAGTGATCTGACTTCTAATACATACTGTAAATTCCCTGACGCTGTAGTTTCAAAATATGCTGGCTTTGATGCCCAAGGACTTCCAACCATGCTTGCTCCAAATTGCATCAGGGCTGTCTGATAGCTCTACTGGGCATTCTTTTTTATGGCATTATTTTCTCTGGAATTGTGACGTGGTCTGCGTGAAATAATGGGTTTTCAGAACCCTCCCAAAGCCATCTTATCATAGATTGTGCTCCGGGTCTGAATTGGTAGTTAATTATGAGAATTAAATTAGATGTCAGAGTTTTCATTCAATTGTATTATAGGTACTTAGTTTAACAACTGTCATCCTGGCATTATACCACTGCCTTAGCAAAAATAACTCGAAGGGCTTGCTGTTAGAGATGACAAATAACTGCATCAGGCATTCAAGCATTTATGTGTTACATGCAGAGGTGTGCCATTCTGCCTTGTCTACAGCAAGAATGCAGTACTTCTGAAAAGGGTATTTACATTGTAATGGAGGAGGAGAGGGGTCCTTTATAGGCCTGCACATTTTCTTATATATTTTAAAGCTTTTATTGGCATAGAATAATAGTAGGGTTGGAAGGGACCTTAAAGATGATCTGATTTCATTGGCAGGGATGCCACTCACTAGATTAGGTTGCTCAGGGCCCCATGCAACCTGGCTTGTATACTTCCATGGATGGGATAGCCACAACTTCTCTGGCAACCCTGTTTCAATGTTTCACCACCTTCTGAGTAAAGAATTTCTCCCTACTATCTCAACCAAACCTCTGCCCTCTTTCAGCTTTAAACCATTGCCTGTTGTCCTTTCACTATCTGCCTGCATAAGAAGTCCCTATCCCTCCTTTTTATAAACCTCCTTAAAGTACTGGAAGGCTGCAATGAGTTCTCCTTGGAGCCCTCTCTTCTCCAGGCTCAACAATCTGAGCTCTTCCACCGTGTCTTTGTCAGACAGGTGTTCCTGTCTTTGGTGGGGATCCATACTGATTGTGCTCAGTTTATGTTGTCTGTGTCAGTAGCCAGTGGAACTAGGAAAAATGGGCCTGAAAAATAAATTAAGCAAGCATAAGAATTGGGAAATCCCACTCTTGGTGAGGCTGTCACTCATTTTTACAGGGGAATATTGCAAGGACAGTGTAAGCATGGAACATGAGCAAACGTCCAGCTGCGAGTTAGAATTTCTCTAAAAGGTACTAAAGGTATGAGTTGAGAGGGAAACTCATTCCCAAACTCATTGGGAATTTGGTCACAGCTGCTCAGATGATGTGAAATTACCCTATTGGTTTTGTGTGTTTTACTTTTGCTGCCCCTTCTGTGCCAGGAGAAGTGATTGACAGGATAAACAGAGCCGTTTTCCAGATGCCAAGAGTGACAGTGGAGAGACATACAAATTCTCTTCTTTTTGAGTATAAAAAAGTCTATTTGATTAAGACTAATTCCTGTGTGACTTAAGAGTCATCTAGTTTGCATCACTGATGATAGCAATCTCTTCTCAGAAGAAAATGTTTTCTTAGGACTTTGGATAGTTTCCCCACATTGTATATCACACTGCATTGCACTTCACTTGAATGTCATGCTATGATGTGTTTGTCTGAATTGATTTCTTATATAAATTTAGTATTTCTGAGTGTACCCATTTTTCCCACTGTCCCTGTCACATTACATAAATTGTGTGTGTGTAGGTGTGTTTTTCTAGAAAGTCATTGAGGTTGTTGTTTTGGGGCATTTTTATGTCCAGAAGATGGAAAAGAAAGAGGAAATCTTTCAATATTTTAGCTAAAACCAGCCAAACCACTAGTAAATCAGAGTAAAAAAAGAGATAAGTTTAAATTTTCTAAAAAAAAACCAAAAACAAATATATGTTTATGCGCTTGTTCTTTTTACCTAATACTTCTGTCACTCAGATAATATTTTTTTCCTGAAATTCTGTTTCTTTTCATTAAGTATTTTTATTCTTTTGATCTTTCTAGCTTTCCACTAATCTTTCCTTTCCTTATCTCTGACCAACATTCCTATCTCTTGCACTTTCATCTGTTTTCCTAGTTTGTCACCTTGCACTTTACAGTTACCGAACTTATGAAGCTTCTCTCCACCAAGCTTAAGGGTTTTACAGGATATAGAATTAGAAATTAATCTGAAATGGATGATTTCAGTCTAGATTAATTTAAATTTTGACAGAAACTTAAAAGGTTAGAAACACTGGAGAAAACCTATTATATTCACTCAAACAGTTCAGGCGGTGTTTAAAGATTAATGAGCAATTTTTTTTCCTTCTTGCCCCCTTAAACATTTAATCTTCTTAAAAAGGTTAATTACTAAGATAAAGTAATATTAATCCTTAAACGTGACAGTATAAGTCACTGTAGTGTATCTACCTACATTCCATGTATTAGTTTCAATTCTAACTGAAGGATTTGTCTCCTCTGCTGCAAAGGAGGTTGGTATTTTATCTGTCAGCAGGTAAAACTAAAACTAAAACTTAAAACTAACCTATGGAACACAGGCAGAGACAACTGTATGAAAAACATTCATTGCAAATAGCATCTTCTTGTCTACAGGAGTAACTTAAAACCTGACCAATTTTTCAAGGGTTGCTAATGGGAACAGTTTTTGAGGCATTTACTTCTTTGTAGTGAAGCTCTGTGATTTTAGCAGTAATTTTTCTATATGAATGATCTCTAAAATCAGGAACTGATTTGTTTCCTGTTTCTCTGGACATGACAAATGCATAGTAAATTGTGCAACAGCCTAGTTTCTAACTTATTTGATTGTGAGATTTTTATATTAGTGATATTTTTTCCTTTGTGTCTAGTGTCTACTGCAGTTATGTCTTCATCCTTAATAAAGGCTTGTGCATGATGTTTTTTATAGTAATAATAAAACATGACAACATAGATTGGCCCTGTCTTGGGACAATGGCTCATTTAACTGTACTAAATACCTGTTTTAGGTGGCTTTTTATTTCCTAATAAGAGATGTAAGTTTACATTTAGATAGGTTTTATTTAACTTTATTTAATTTAATAACTTTTGATTAATAAGACTCTGTAGCCAGTAATGATGTAAATTAAAAAAAAAAGAGGGAGGGAATCCATTGATTTCACACACAAGCTAGGTTTTGCTCAGTCTACTTATTTAATGGTAAAAAAGAATGGGTTTGATTCTGAATTAATATGCTGCTCAGGATGACAAAACCTGTATCCCCGTTGGAAAAAATGAACTTGGTGCAGCACTCAGATCAGTAAAAATGATGTTTTGAAAATGCATAGATTGATAAAATGATGAAATATAATCCAAACATTTTTTAATAGAGCATTATTCTGAGCATGGCTGAAACCATGGTAAAGAAATGGAACAGTGGAATTTGCTTTGCAGATATTAAAGGGTTTGTGATTTGCAATAATCTGCACAGAATTGTAAGATGCAGAAGGGTTGCAGCAACAAATTTGGATCACCAAATATAGCTAAAGGGTTTTCAGGAGAGAATTTATCCAAGTGAATATGGGAAAATATTTATGCAAACATTAGAGTTTCATATGAGAACAATGCCCCTGTGTGCACTCATCAATTCTACAATGCATCTGTTTTAGTAGAAGTCTTTTTACCCTCATTTGCACTTGTTTGTTTTTTTTTGAGTTGCACACTAACTTTAAGCATCTGACTTGAGACATCTGATTTAGATGTTCAAGGCAGGAATTGGCTAAACCTAGGTATTTATTCAGCAGAAGATGGGTCCTAATGATAGACCTCAGAATTGACCATTTAAGCTTCCAGTGAGTTCAAATATCTTAAATTAGAAGCGTAATTTTAGACCTCATCTATGCCACAAAGTATTAAGACTTCTGAACAAAATAAGGAGCTTAAGTGAATATTTCTGTGATACTTACGAAAGAGAAAAATGATCCCTTAAGTGTAAACTCTTGCACTGAAAAGCTCACAGTTGAATGGGTTTTAGTAAAAGAGAAAAGAGTACTTTCTATGTGACAGTCACCTGCTCTGGCAGAGCTTCAGCTTTAGCTTTTCAAAATTTCCTGAATGCTGCTACACAATGAACTGCTGCCCAAGGTGTGTATGCAGAAAGCACCTAAAAATAACTTGAAAAACTCAAACTAAAGAAATGAAATCACCAGTTTTGGGAGTTTAACAGAATTCCTCTCTATCATCAGCCCTGTTAAAACCATGTCCTGTTGATGGCAAATGTCACACTTAAAGCTCTATCAATAAAGAATGAAACATTTGAGAAATACAACATTCTAGTCTATACACTAACACATACACTGGAGTAGTCTGTCATTATTGAATGTTGATGTTTGCAATCTTATATGTCTTTCTCTGTCTCAAAGCTATGGAAAAAATTCTTAAACTTTTTGATCTTTTCTATTCAAGCCAGCTCTAATAATTTTCATAACACAACTATGTTATTAATGTTATTAACAGGATTTGATAGAAAACACAAATAATGTGACTAATTTGGGGCTTTTAAACATTCTGGTTTTCCTAAATTATCTGCATGGAAGTGGAAATACAGATTTTGATTTGGGAAGACTTGTTTGCATAGGTTTTGTTGATTGCTTTGCACAGAAATTCAATTGAATGTACATCTTAAGCTTACAAGTCTATTACTGCATCTGTCTAAGGAGATCTTTTCATGATTCTTTTCCTCACAGCACTTATATCACCCACAGTATTGTTGTTGGGGCTAATTGTAGTTGGACTACTTCAGGTAGAGGATGTGATGTTACATAGTGATTTGTGTCACTATGGAAAATACACCATGGCATCAATATAGACAAGAATACTGAAAGTAAAGCATGGACATGAGACAAAGGAAAATATAATGATTTCATTATATTTGTTTAAATCACTTTGCTGTGAATTACTGGCTTTTGCTGCTATGTATTTTTTTGCCACTATAATTATGAATTGTATCCACTTTTTATGTATAAGGAAAGTGTGGGCTTGTGCAAACATGGAAAGGCTTGTTAGATGCAAGAAGCAGAACCTGTACCTGTTCACTCATTTCTAATAGTTTTGATGAGCTGTGCACTGCATTTTCGTTCTTCAAAAGAGTTTTCAGTCATGTCTGCCAGTATGGACATTGGACATGAACAGACCATAGACCCAGTCATATTCTGATCTCATTATAAATTAGAATGTATGGATTGGTTGCAGTGAGAAGGCATATGTTGTAAATATGTATTTCAATTAAAAATCTTCGTAGTTTTGGGGAGTACAACTTGAGTTTTGACCTATTTGGTAGATTTACGATACTCTTCGGTCAGTTTGGATGTGATTATATGTGATTTTGAGAGGAGTTTCACCCACATTTTACCTGCATAATCACAAAGATGATTTGTTCCTTAATTGGAAAATGATTTATTACCTGTTATCCTTAAGTGAGCAATGGAAAGTACTTTGGGCAGTAATAGAAATGCTGACTAAACAGGGTGGGAGAACTTTTTGTAATGTCTTTGAAACCACTGAGTTTCTTTGTACTAGCCCAAAATGTCAGTATGAAGATATCTTTATAAGTTAGAAAATGTTCTTCAGCAATAACAAAAGGGATTTCTACTGGATTGGGTGCATGTTCCCTTATGGACGCACGCCAGGCTGCTACATAAACATCCTTTAACTTAAAACACCGCATCTTAGCTAGGTTTGTCCACTCCCAACATGATGAAGTATTCTCTTGGGAGTGAACAGTGGAGTGTGTTATTTATAATTGGTGGGCCAAATCCAGTAAGAAGTACTTGTTCATAGAAATTTTAGCAATGTGAGATTGAAAATTAAGAGATACCTTTACACTAACCACCTTCAGAAATGCTGTTGCATCTTAAGAGTAAGTGAGCATTTCTGTTTTTGGTACTGTGTGCTTTCTAACTATTTAGGACCAAAAATATCTTTTTTTAGGAGATGAATTAGAACCTCCTTTAACTAAGTGAGAATGAACTCACAAGAAGCGTTGGACTGACAGTGTTGGGTACAAGAATCTTGTATCTGTCTAAGTTGTGTGTGATAACAAATACTCGTGGCTTTCTCAGTGCCTCGTAATGCTATTCCAAAATGGGATATTTCACTCTAAGAATAGACAGTGCAGTGCCTGAGATGTTTCACTTTTTTGGCTTTCACAGACTAGATTGTAAGCAGGGATTCCCATGAGCAATGTGTAACCCATTTTCATTATCATGTTTTAGATGAGTGCTGGCAATGTTTTTGGATCCAGGTATGGCAGAAACTCAGCAGTGTGTTGATTGAAGACTTGCAAGCAAAGTAAAGCTGTCAGAGCTGAGGCAAGAATACAGAAGTCAGGAAGAGAAAATAACTAGAAATTTTTCTAACTTCCAATTAACTAATTGATATGGACTTTCTTCTCTGTGATTATCGATGGCATGAGTTTTTGGAAAGATTCAAATGTAGAGAAGGGAAATGAGCCTTGGTAAAGAGGGCAAAATTTCTTCAGAGGCTTTTGAAATAAGGTGTTGGGAATGAGACTGGTGTTATGACTGGTTTCTGGGATAGTGGTGGAAATTCTAAATTATATGACAAAAAGCCAGGTTAGGGAAGGCTGACACTATCACAAACAGTTTTCGTTGTAGAAATTAGCACTTTTATAGCTACATTAGATTTTGCATTATTTAATTTATTTTAAAGCAATATTTCTCCTGATGTATTAAATAACATTTGTTTCAGGAGGAAAAAAATAGTTGAATTTAGTTGATCTGAAAGTGTTCTCTTTAGGTATTTTAATGCTTCAAGTCAATGCCATGCCTGTCCCCTGCCCAGGTGATAGTCAGCTTCAGACTGAATATGCCATAATTTAATTAGCATTAATTTAACTCAAGCCATGACTAAAGAACTAGAGCCAAAACCAAGCTTCTTTTTACCCCAAAGTAAAGTCAAATTTTTTATATAGATAAATAATTAAGAGGTGCAGATAAGGAATTTTTGTTGTTGGCAAGAAGTTTGAAAATGTTCCTGCTTTTTTCCCCCGACTCCTTAAGCTACATGCAACACCTAATAATATCAATTTTACTTTATACAGCTTCTGAAGGTTACTTTTCTAGCTGTCCTTCCTGTTCTTTTTAAAAATAATTGAAAATCAGTCAATTTTCATCCTTTCCAGGAAGGATGTGCAAAATAAAACTTTTATTATTGTTGTATTTGGAAGGTGAAAGAGTGCAGAAATGGGAATGTAATCTAGAAACAGCATGGTAGATTAGGGGAGCTTGCTGTAAGATAGCAGTCCCCTTTATCCAATACTACTAAAGTGTAAGTAGATATTTCTGCCATGAGGTTGAGTGAAGCAAGCACAGAAAATGTGATTTAGAATTCAGCTGTGAAGTTGAGCACTGACAAAGGCACTTTTCTGAATGTGCTCACATTCTCAAATTTGGGATCTGATGTAGGCTTACTGTGGTTGTGAAAGGATTTAAAACTCAGAATGACCTTATGTCACATTTTTAAATTGAGTTAAATAATGAAATTATGAGAATGTGTTTTACAAAATCATATAAAAATAGCATCTTAGACTATAGAATATGATTGAATATGCGTCTTGTAGTCCTGTAATCCTAATTCTGATTAGTCATGCCTCAGATTTTGATGGAAAGATGGTGGTGCTGGGTGTGCCAGGACAGCCAAACTTCAAGAATCTCTTCACTCTTCTTTGTCCTGAAGCATGAATTCCTCTGACTTAGATTGACTTTTTTCTTTTTAGTGTCCTTTGTATGTAAATATTAGGGAAGTGTTATGTTTCTATTTTTTGGTTTAGTGAGCCTTTTGTCTTTCCTTTTTTTTTTTTTTTATTGGCATAATTTGGTAATTTTATGTGCATTACACACCAGGAAGCATGACTTTTCATCCAAGCCAGGAACCTTCTCCAGCCCTGTTTTCCCTGCGGTGGGATTGGACCAGCCCTTGAGGCAGCAAAGTTTTGCTGTGGCCATTCTGAGAGGTCTTGACTGAGTTCTGTCCAAAGTTGTGTGATACAGAGTTAAAGGGGAATCTAAAATGTTTACAGTGCTGTAGCTTTTTAGTTCTGTCAATCAGTAAGCAGACTGGAGAGAAATTGCAGGGATATTTTTGAATCTGCATCCTACGGTAGAACAATTTAAAAGTCAAAATTGCATTTCAGGAAGAAGGTAGGAGGCTGATAAGATCTTGGCCGGATTCAGATAATAGTAGAGGAGAAAATCAATGTGCAATTGTTATGGTCTACTATAAATTAGAGGATGAATGATCCTAATAACCCTACAGCCAAATACTTCCCTAGTGCAAACAATTTCTTAAACAATTACTGACTTGTGAAGAGTCAGTGTTATTTTAAAATTGTGTTTGGAGGGACTATGGACGTCAGAGAGAGTTAGTCATCACTCTTCTTATGATCCAAAATTAACAGAAAATAATCTTTAAAGTTTTCTTAACCTGAAGTGCAACATAAGTTTAGGGAAACTAGATAGTGACTGAAGAGCTCAAGCATTTGGATGTGGTGACGTTATCTAGTAAAAATGCAACAATCTTTCTAGAATTCCCATCTCAAGCGCGGGTGTTTTTTAGAGGTGAAGTTCAGATCTAACTTGCTGACTAACAACTCCCACAAACAACATTAAGAATAAACAGAGTTTGAAAGGAATGAGTAAAAGGGGAATAATCTTAGAGGTCAGAAGTGGTCAGATGAAATAGGATTTGGCAGAAGCCAAGCTGAGTTAATCTCTTCCAAGGAACCTGAAACAAGGAATAGAAATGTGCTTATCTATATGAATATAAAATAATTAAAAGCATGGCTCACAAGTAGGGATAAAGTAGGAATTAAATGTCACCTGGGTATGCCCCAAATTTTAGACAGGACTGTGTGCTTCAATTTTGAATCAGAACAATGCTTTTAAACACAGAGACAAAGGTAAAGCACCACCTGGGAAGGAGGTTGGAAAAAGAAAAACTACTGTATGTGAGGAAGAAGTAGGACTTGAGGAGTTTAAATGTTAAAGCTTTAAAGACTGCATAATTTCCCTTCTAAACCTGAGTGTGATATCCTAAATTGAAGAATGAAAATGTTAGCTCAAATACAGAAAGAAGGGGAAAATGCGCTTGCATGTGAACTCCTGTGATATGAACTCGTGTGAACTCGTATTTTTTCAAATTTTGGAATATATTTGTAAGATAAGAATAAATAAATATCTTGAGGCTACTGGAAAGAAAGAGATTAAACGAAAATGTCTGTTCTAAAATGGGGTTGTGCTAAGCAACCTAGATAATAGATAACACTTTGGTAAGGTCAATTCAGTTTGAGTCCCAAGAAGCTGATGCTAATGTATACAAGTAAGAAAGAAGCAACACATATATCTTAAAACAGATTTGCTACTTTTGTACTGTGCAAAGGGAAATTGCTGTTCTGGATTTGAGGAGAAGAAGGGCTTTTTGGGTTAAATGGGAATGCTGGCACACCATCTAGAAACTGTGTATGCATGGTCGACCAGAGATAGTTTTCTAGGTTTCAGGCTTCTAATGAGTGAGCCTAAAGACCCAACTAACTTCAAAGTGGAATATGATCCTTTTACAAACCAGAATATATCCTGTGGTGATGGGAAGTAGAATAACCCAACTGATGCCTCTAAACCCACATATACTGAAATCACTTTCCCAACGTCTCCAGAAAACCTGTATATTAATGGTGAGAGTCAGATGCTTTGCCAAGATTTTCTGTCCATGTTTTGAGTTATTTGGGGAGGGTTATTTGGTTTGTTTTTCACTAGGCTGAATTAACATTTGCTGGCTTGAAACTGCCTAGTAGTTTGGTTAAGGAGATGGACAATGTTGGAAGATTTGGAGCGTTACTGTGGTCATCAGAACAGCTTTCAAGAGTTCAACAGTCAGAAGAGCTTGTATATTGTTTTAGAGGATTATGCTTGGGTTTGGAAAATGAAAGAGTGAGAAGAATATAAAATACACATTTTGAGCCTTCCTATTCTCATCTCTCATACTCCTGTATGTTAAACAACCAAGTTTTTTCATGCTTTCATACAGGAAGAGTACAAAAAGCCAGTAAACTATTAGGTATGTTTTTTTATTATTATGCCTGACCTGGAGGTGAGAGGAATTCCAATAAAATAAGTGCAATTTTCAAAAGCAGTGCAGCTGTTCCCATTCACTCCACTTCTATTGCCTTGTTTGAAGGCAGTCACACTACAGGGAGTCACATCCTGAATCTACTACACCAGATGATGTCTGAAGAAGCACTAAGAAGTGAGCCTTGGACTGTATCAGACAGCAAGGCAGGTGATGGCATTAGCTTGACTTCTCATTGCAGTGTCTTGGCACCAGCTTTTTGCTATGAATTATTCTCTGGTAGTACCAGAAATTTCTCCACTGAGTGGAATAGTGGACTATTTCTTTAAAATTCATACGTAATTTATTTTTCTTCTGTGTTTTCCCTTCTCATTCGACCTTACTTCAAGTAGGTGCTTGTCAGCAAGAGATTTGCTCCTCAAGTTAAGTGCGAAGCATGGATTTTATTTTCTTTTACTCTGAATTTCACCCTCACACATGGAAAAATATGTACTTTTGACAGGATCTTATTATGACAGAAAATAATACTGCCTTTAGAGCACAGTAGATATTAGGCCTTTTTTATCAGATTTCCTAGCTAAGCCTGACTTCCTGTGGATGCTCCTGTGTCTATAATGGTTGTGAATCCAGAGTCTGCATCCCCAGGAATTTGAGAAACCTCAAGCAGAAATCTAGATTGGTATTAATTTTTTGCAGATCATCACTGTGCTTTCATGTCATAGTGAGCCTCAGAGAAAATCTCCACTCTAAGAACAGTGCAGCCTTGTATTTTTCTTTCCTTCTCTTGAAATCATCTACCTTCCTGTCTACTTGTTATTTGTATGATTTAACAGATCTTTTTTGTTGTCACCTAGCAGACTGATCTGTGCTCCAGCTGCTTCGTTCCTTTCATGAGTACAGAACTACCCTTGCTAAGTGGCTGAACAAGAAGCATGGATGCTGTTTATGAACTTCTTTTTTCCCAAAGGATTTAAGAGTTAAAGAAGAACTAGGTAGCCAAGTCTTGACTGTTCACCAGTTGTATTTCTGATTGTTCTGAGAAATCATTTGGTGCTGCAGTGATACAGGCACTTCAAGCACGTCGAGACAAATGTCTATGTAGCTTGTGCAGATGTGGTACTCCACTCAGCCTGAGGACTTGTCATGCCTTTATTGGTGAAGAGCAAATGAAAACTCATTCTTGAAGATAGGAATATGGAGCTGCTGTTATCAAGGAATCATTTAGGTTTGAACAAACATTTAAGATCATAAAGTCCAGCTGTAGGAACGATCCTGGTTTTAGTGCCTCTAGGACCCATCTATCCATTGTCTGACTGGAAGGTGCTTCTCTTAATTTCCCTGTTTTTTGCAGCACTGGTCACCAACAGAGGCACAACTGACAAGGAAGGTTTTCAAATCATTGGCAACTGGTAGGTGGAAGAAGAATGTCCCCTCCTCCTGCTATCTCCATTGTCTGAAATATATGCAGTCACAGGGTCTGCATTGTCAGCAAGGAAACTGCTCATTTGGAGGCTCTCACAAAGCCTGGATTAAACTTTTCATGATAATGGCTTTTTTCACTACTGTTTATATTTGAATGACAGTAATGTGAGTTGAACTTTTTCATAAAATAAATAGTGTTCAGCAGGCTGCTCAGGGCTGGAAGTGGGGAGACCATGTATGTGTGGAACAGGAGGCAGGAACTAGATGCTGATTCATTTGTCTTTCCATGCCAAGAGCAGCACCTAACTGACAGTAAGCAAGAGGTTGTCCATCAAATATTTATGATGCAAACATTTCAAAGGGCTTTTAAAAGCCCACGCAAACATCACTGATCAGACAGAGGACATAAGTTTTTGGAGTGTTTTATTTTCTTTCTAATGATGTGTGTGTGAGGGCTTGTCCTACTGTTTCAGTTGCAGCTCGCTGACATTATGTTGAGAATGAGATGCCACACATACTTTAAATTGAGTGGGCTTTTTTGTCGACCCAGAAGAATAAATTGTGCCTTCATAGAAAGCGCCCTTTTTTCAGTTCAAGGATATTTAGCTGGTCATATTTTACCCACTGCTTTGATTTCTGCAACTTCCGTGGATCTGGCTTATTGCATCTGTCTTAACTAAAGAAATGTTTTCTGGAAAATAAATAGTTCCATTACAAAGATGCATTCTAGTGAGCAGCTGTTTCACTGTAATGGGAGCCTTAATTGAAAGGATTATTGCAGCAAAACATTTCCTAGTTGTTTGTCTTGGATCATGATTCTTGGAGAAGGATGCAATATAGCGGCAAATTTTAAAGAAGAAAGTATCTGGTTGGCTTTCTGCTAGATTTTAAGGGCAGCTAAGCCTGAAGATCAGTTTGCTCCCCTGGGACCAAATCTGGTGACCTTACTTAGGGAAAACTCCCACTAGCAGTGGGAAATTTGCTTCTGTAAGCAGTGCAGGAAGTGCCCTGTAATATATTAAGAAACCAAGTAAGCCCATAAGAAACCAAACAAAAGGCATTTAAAAGCATTCCCATTACTCTCGGAGAGAAGGAAGCAGCAAATTAATATGCACATGCTCCCTAATTAGCATTTAAACCCTGGTCTTAATGTGATTTAGAGGGAGCTGTGAACTCTTGAAAATGAAGCTGTTGGTGCAGATGCAGAGCTAGGTGTGCAGTTTCTCATTACTTAAATGTTTCTGTTCTGCCTCCGGATGAAGCGGGGAACTTTAAAACACATCCTCCTCCTCACCAGCAGATTTGTTAACATCCTGTTCTAATTCAGAGCAGAGACCTGAATCTGGTTCTTCTGTATCCCGAGTGCTCTTGGCTAATAGCCCGTTTTTGTTATCCCTACTCTCCTTCCAATCCCTCTCCCTAAATTTTTGATTGTTTTTGCAAAACAGAGCTGCTACAGTAGTTGATGCCTTCCCAGCATCCCCACAGTCATTGCCTTCATCCAAAGGAGTTTTCATCAAGCTGCTCAAGGTTTTCTTGAGTTGTGTGACAGTGTCTTTAACAGGCTTGTGAATCTTGTGAAATAGTAGCAGCAACTTTATTGATACACAGCTCTTCCCAATCCAGTCTCCAATACCCTTGCTTTCCATTTTTCCTCATGAAATGTTCATTGTCATCATTGTTGTCATCATCACCACAGTCAGTACAAAGACAGTGTCTATTAGATGGAATAATTTTGCTTTGAAGAAGTTAAAAATTTAATTTAGGTGCAAAACGCCAACTTTGAATGTTTTATTTTTAAAGGGAGAATGTAAACCCACAAAGCTTCTTTTATTATCTTGTTTTCATATGTAATATATATGACTCAGTTTGGTGTTGTTTGTCACTGTATGAAAAACTAGTGTGCTACATTTAGTGGTTTCTTATGAGTATTTCAAATAATATTTAAATAAAA
Organism: Cinclus cinclus; assembly: GCF_963662255.1. Taxonomy (NCBI): domain Eukaryota; kingdom Metazoa; phylum Chordata; class Aves; order Passeriformes; family Cinclidae; genus Cinclus; species Cinclus cinclus. The sequence goes on from NC_085046.1 coordinate 100,310,328, forward strand.
GGGCTTAGTAGATCTTCAGAAATCCTCACTTTCCCACTACTTCAGTATAATCTTCCATCACACAACTTGACCACAAAAATAAGTTAAATATTCTCTTCTGAAATCTCTCAGTGAAGAAGAGCTTTTTGCAGAACAAAACCCAGAAAGACAGGGAATGAAATTTTCATCACAGCTGTGTGGTACTTGTCTGGTATATATTCTATAAATTTGCACAGAAGAAAAAAAATAACAAGTAAAAAAAATAAGATTCAGTAAGTTTGATAAGCAAAGCCATTTAAGAATGCAGAAAACTGTTTTTAGCATTTTATTGCTATTTTCATTCAGTTTATGAAAAAAAAATTGTGTTAGAAAGCAAGTAGTGGGAATAACATAGGTTTCATTGCCTTTAGCTGGGGGAATAAAAAAGCTTGGAAGTGAGTGAAAGGACAAAGGAAATAATAGAATTTTGTTGGCCAAAAATGTCACTCTTTTTTATTAAATGTTGTTAGGACCATTTTAATAAGGGATTTGGGTTATTTTGGGGGGGGGGGGGGGGGAGGGAGAGGAATGGGGCTTGTGAAGGGGAATTCTCTACTATCCATTCTGATAATGATTCTCATTCAAGAATCAAAAGAAATTTATACATAATCTGATTTTTCCCCTTTTTTATTAAGAGAGATATAAAAGAAGATACAGAAAAAAATAGTGGAGTAATTCAAGTCACACGCAGAATGGTCTCATGTAAATGAAGCTGTAAAATAAACAGTAGCTACAACATGCAATCCTTCAATTTTTACTTCATTTTAAAAACTCGGTCCTTTGTAAAAACAATGAATGGATCTGCAAGGAAACACAAGATTAGTTAAACTTACCTTTTAAATCCTTTCTTTGTTAATTCATAAAATTCTGTGGCAAAGCTGCTGAGGTCATTGCCTTCCCCTGTCTCACGCAGGGCTCTAACAAATTCTGAGCCTGTTCTTTAATTGATCTTTCTGGGTGCCCCGTGATTAAATTCTGGGAAATTACTAAACTATGAGTCACGTCATAAAAACTAATTAGTGGTTGGTTGACAGTTTGTCTCCCAGCTGAAGCCTCCAAGTTTCTCTTAATACCACATCAATATATAGGTTATTGCTGGCAAATGGCTTGAGTTTATTTTGTAGAAGAATGTTGTACAAAGTCACAAAGTTTATGTTGGATAGTGCTACCACTAAAACAGCTTTGTCTGAATGGGGCATACTGTCCCTCTTGGCGTCGTTTCACTGGCCCTAATGTGTTGAAGCATTGGGGTGAGTGGGGAAAACAAGCTTTTTAAAAGAAAACTTTTAAAAAAGAAATTGTTTGCTGTTGAGCTTTGGTTTTGTTGCAGCTTTGTCCTTTGGCCGCTGCCTTTTGCCAGGATCAGAAGTGTGGTAGAGGAGTTACTTCTGCAAGGTGGCACTGTTGTGTGTTTGTTCAGGGCAGACCCCTTTGCATCCTCCTCTTCATGAGGATAAATGACAGGAGATGCACAGCAGCAGTACTTTGGGGTCAGGTTCTGGTATGCTGCAATGGGAACTCCAAGCTGGAGAAGGAGGACTCTTATCCTGAAAGAGCCTTTGACTTCTAGGTTAATGATATTGTGGTCCAATATGTTTGAGTATTGCCTGCCTCCGTGTTGTAGGTGGCATTAGCACTCTAGTACGGTGACCTTGCTAAGTGTCTATCTTTCAACAGAGAAACGGGACTGGAGAGTTTGCAGTAGGAAACACCTTCAAAACTGACGAAATAGCAAAAATTTTCAGGTGAAGGGGGTGGGCTACTGAAAATTTCCTTTTTATTCCTCTGTTCCAGAAAGTCAGTGATGTACTTAAATAATTACTAGTAGCATATTCTTGAGTACAGCACCTTTCTAGTGGAACATTTTTAAAAATTCCCCCGGGGGGGGGGGGGGGGGTGGGAAGCAAAGAACTTCTGGGTTTGAGGATTTAGTTTTAAATATCATAGTTTTTTATATTATACTATGTGTAAACATAACAATATAATTTATACATAAATTACTAATGTATAGATCAATATTTGTCTTACAAAATTGCAGAATCCTCAGTTTACAGACAGTGTTATAAAAGCCAGTGTCATGGCAGAGTTGGTCCATTATTGTTACTAGAGCCAGTCTAGTTAGGAAAGACAAGGGGCTGTGATGACAATGAGTTATATAAACATAAAGCTGATCATATGTCACCTAATGCCTCCCATTATGTAAGTTTATAACGCAGAAAAAACCCCTTCTTTAAAGTGCTTTCATTTGAAATAGGTGTGCTTAATGTTATTTTTCACATTAGCCATTAGAAAATGGTGTGACTGTCTTTGCAGCTTTTCTCTGAAATTTAGCTTAACTGTCTTTGCAATATTCTCTGCAACACAGACACTTCAAGGCAGAGAGGGATTAACATTCACATTGCACAAGGACAAACCTCACACTGCAGGGCTTGGGAGAGCAGAGGATCTCTCCATCAATTGTTTCAGCTGTGAATCCCCTGCGTACTCACTAAAGTAAATTCCTTTGTACTTGTAGAAATGGTCTCATTATGATATGATCTCCAGTTCCTCATCTGAAGTAGGACTTAGTAATGTTTTGTTTTGCTGTGGCTGTTCTGCATGCTCTTGTCCAGCAGTTGCATATGTCAGACTGTTCCAGAGAGTGTAGTGCACCCATCTATACTTGCACTTAGTCCTATGTTTTTGTTTGGATTGGTCATATATATTTTAGATTGGAAAAAACACTAAGCTATAATAGTTTATTTTTTATAATAGAGTTATTACAAAAATGTGTAAGGTGCTGTGCGGTCTCGTAGGCCAATATACTTTCTGCTACATTCAGTTTAATAATGAGATATAGTTGAGTACATCAAATTCATCGTTTAGAGGAGGTGCTTTTTGTTGCTTTGGTGCTTCCAACTGGATGTTTATGGATTGTACACATTTGGGTTTTTAGGTTGTTTGCATTAAGTGCCTTGGAGGAAAGGCACAAGACATCTTTATTGGCACACGTGTGTGGTTGTGGGACATCAGGAATGCCATAATATAGCCAGAAGTGATTATCACATAGAGAGGTACAGATGCTTTCCTGCAATTTGCAATTCCATATTCCTTGGAAAAACATAGAGAACAATAAGCATATTACATGTGGTATCTGTGCAATAAAATTGAAGAACTTCTTACTGGAAGTAACTAGTTAGTACCCCGGTAAGGAAAACCTGAACAGCTGCACAACAAATAAGATCCATGTGAGGAAGAACATTGCTGCATGCTTGGAGAATGCTGCTTGCTCTTAACCAGAAATTGTCCTTGTCCTGACTGTGCCACAGGGCTGCAGATGAGCTAATTTAGCATGGATGGGGGAATCAAGGAATCTGGCTTCACACAGTCCTTCTGAGGTAAGGTCACTAAGGCAGTGTTTCATTGTGGGCAGATGCTTTGCTGAACAAAGCATCAATCTTTGTGTAAAAGGGAGATTGGGTAGGTTTAAAGTTATACCAGGAGAACTTCACCTATGTGTGTGAAAGTTTTTTCCTAATAAACTAATTCTGAAGAAAAATGTATATTCAATTTATTTCCAAATTCTTCCTGATACATGGATTTTTCTGTAGTCATTCCACTCTGGAAAGTTCTTCCACTTAAAATCACAAATGTACAGCCATATGTGAGAGAAGGGACTATAGAAAGTGCTTTGAATTTTCTCTTGCAGAGGCTGTTTTGCTCCTTGGGCTGTGTGACTTTGCACATTTTACAGTGGGTCACCTAATTGGGAGGTTTGTTTTTGTCAGTTTTAGTCTCTTATTCTAGGTAAAAAATATAATAGAATCAAGCTGAAGTTCTGTGTAAATACTTGGAGACCAGTAGCAAAAGTTAGGGTTGCTTGCAGTCCACTGATGTTTGGAATATGTGTTTTTGCTGGTCGCAAACCAAGCCTCACATGTTTGTCTTGGTTCACAAGATGCTCCTGTTTAAAAAAAAAAAAGGAAAAAAAGAAAATAACACCAAGTCTCAGTCGGAGATTCAGATTTGTTTTTAACATTAGCAGCTTCTCTACTTAGTAGAAAAGAAACAATTTGCCTCTGTTTGCAAGGTAAATGTAAAGGAAGTGCTGCATAAAACAACAAATTCCCTCAGAGCCTTCTTCACAGCCCCATTCATTACAGAGGTATTTCTTGTGACATGGGTTAGGCAAGTGGCACTGAGCAGAGTGCTCTTGTGTTATGAAGAGCTTCTCAGTAGGGTAGGACATGCCACGTCTGTCACTTGGTGTTCCTGTCTCCATGCAGGACATGGTCTGAAGAGGTGTCTGTGCTGCTCTGGGGAGGGATAGTACCTGTAGGGCTGTGGGGCAAGAAGGGCAGTGAGGTGGTAACAAAAACTTTAGGACATCTTGAATTCCCCTGTTGCCCCCTGCTAGAATCCAACTTCATGTGGGCACAGCTTCTTCAGCTTTGCCTTAGCCTTTGATGCCTCTGGTGCTGCAGTAATTACCACTGCAGTAATAATCAGAGGTAGTGGCAACTTGTCTCATGCAGCTCGGTGGCCTCCTGTGTGCTTTGGGGCAGATCATCAGGTTACTGAAACCTTCCAGGGACACTTGGTGGTCTGCGGTAAATGGCAGCAAAGTCACAGAATTTTCTTCCTTTTCTGGTTTACTGATTACCACAAGCAAAATATCTGGTTTGAAGAGATTTTTATGAGAATGCCTTCCTTTTTAAAAAAAAATTATTTATTCTTTTCTTTTATTTTTATTATAAAAATTTCCTCAGGCTATAAAAGCAAAGTGAAAGTATTTCATTTTGTGTATTTAGTACTCTCTCTTCTGTGGTGTATAATTTGTGATGGAGCCTGGTTTCAATAAATTGTATACTTATTTTGACATTTGGGTTGATGAAAATAAAGTAATATATAAACACTGGATCTGACCTCTATGACTCAGATTTTTGTTGTGGACTACTCATAACAAGCAAGTGCAGCCTTGTTGTCCAAAACTGCAGCATAGTAACAATTTGCCTTAAAAATAAGCATAGTGGATATATACCTGCCACCATTCACTAACATAAACATAACTGGGATTTCATCCAACAACTCTTGTATTTGTAGGTGACTGGTATAAATCTGAAACATCAGATTTATATGCATTCTTTACTATATCCCAGTTGTCTCCCCCATCCTGTATTTCAAAACTATCTCTAGTTTTATGTAGTTTTTAATGGTGATGGATTGTAGTGTGATGAGGATGAAGGCTAGCTTGTTGGTGTCACCTTGAATCTAGTCACTCTCATAGTCCTAAAGCATGAAAGTAGGGAAGACTGGCTGCATTAGAAGACTCATGAGTTGGTTTCCATAGAAAAAATAGTCCTGGAATTTTAAAGCTCTCTTCAGGTGGGATATTTTTTTTTTTTTTAATAATCTAGAAATCAGTTTTATTAGCCGTTATTCCTGACCTTAAAGAGCAACCAGAAGGAGGTTGAAAAGATTCCTGGGAAACACTCAGAGGCTCAATATGGGGTTTTTGAGTTTACTGAAAGCATTGCCTTGGCATCCAGTTAGTACAGAATCTGGCACATGATGAATATCAAGTTGAATTAGAAATGCCTCAAAAAAAAGATAACGAAACAGGGGAATTTTTTGTACGCCATATAGTCCGTAGGAAGGGACAGAAACTTGTAGTTTCTGAGGTAAGGGACAGGCTTAGCCTGTTTGCAGCTAACATGAATGCCACATTCTTCGTCCATGAGGCAGTAGCAGGCATTGTGGTAAAGCCTTTCTAAAACCAGAATCAAGGACCTTAAAATTCTGCTTACTCCTGAATAAAATCAGGAGTATTATTTGTATCTTCTTTAGTTATATAGCCCCCAGTTCAGTGAAGCAGGTGATCTTGAAAAAGGCATCCAAGACTTGGAAACCATGGGTTTTCCTGCCAGTTCATGATTTCAAGTGTTTCTTCTCAATACCCCAGAGTCAGGTCTCTCGCTTAGAGCTGCCTCATGTGCACACATTCACATAGAGCTATGGGCAGGGAGTTTGGTGCTAGGGGCAGTTAATCTCTGCTTTCTCCCTTTTTTCTCCATACCCTCTCATGTTTTTGTACAGCATCAGATATTGCAGATGCAAGTTAAGGCTGTTACCTCTGTTCGTGTGTCAGAAATTCACCTTGGCTTGTGCACTAGAGGTGCTGCTAGCAGCACTGCAGAGGGAGGTGTTGCTGATGCGTTGTGGAAGGAACTTGGGTAGACTCCCTAATGCAATGTTCAGGCTCTGTCTTTGCCATAGTTTCTGTTGTCTGCAAAGCTGTGGTTTTCAGTCTGGGTATTCAAAACTCTTTTGCTGTTAACATTCGCTCAGTGGATTGTTCACATTCTCATTCAGTTTCTTGATTTGAATATACTGGGCCCTATTTATTGTTCTCTCTTAAATAAAACACTTAGGGGTAGTTTTAAGTGTGTCATTAGGAATTTAATAGCCTTTGGACTGAGTAGATTTTTACTCCAAAATAAAACCAAAACAAAACAACAAAACTGAGAAATGCTATTAAATGTAGCTATTAATTCTTGAGGACAGGAAGGATGCTACACAATTTTGTGAGAGAACACTGAATCTGTTCCATCTTCCTGAGTAATTATGTTTTTTGGGGGGGTTTTGACTTTTACTGAGAACTTATTTTTCGAGTCAGTTCCTGTCTCACTCCTGATCTGAGCAGATTTGCTGATTTTTCTTCTGCAGTCATTCCAGTGGTGAATTTCTGTATAGTGGAATCAAATACAAATATTTAAATGGATTTTTAAAACGAATTTCATAAATATGTGTATTACCTCTGTTTAGCACTTCCTTGAGTGTTTGACATAATCCAAATTTATCCTTGTTAACCAAAATTCATTCTGTTACCCTAAATATCCTGGAACCGTCATGATTTTGTTTTGGGTGTGTTGATGGTAAGAAATGAATTTTTGAGTACAGGGCTAGAGGTTTCCCTTGGTATTGGTTGGTCTATACTGTGCTCACAGGAGAGAACTTGTGCAGTGTGTACAGCTTCTGTACCTGTGAGCTTGTAATTCTTATCTGCTTGATAAATGGTATTGGGAAATTTAATTTCGTACAGCCCTGTTCAAACCTGCTAATTTTGGTGCCTAAGTTTGGAGAATGGTCTCACACCACTAACCACTGTCTGGGTTTCATTTGGGTGTGAACGTGGTCCTGACGTCAGGGAGCCAAAGAAGGATTAGAGCAGGTGAGCATAAAGTCAACTGGGTGTAAATAGGCAGTCTCACTAAAATTATTTGGTTATTTACTCTGGTTCTCCTCAGAAAAAATAACAAACACCAGGGGAAAAAAAAATGTTCACTGAAGAGATGCAGACTAGCAGTATAGGAGAGTGATTTTAGTATTTTTATTTCCATGGTCTGAGGCTGCACGTGCTTGGAGCATAAGTCACAAGAAAAGATAATTACCATTTGGCAAATCTGGATGTGAAAAATGATGATTCTTTGTCAAGGGCTCTTAATTAATATGGATCTCTCTTATATAGGTCTAGAATTTTTTTTTTTCATATATTCTCTGTAGGAAAAAATTGTCCATTAAATGGGCAGTTTGATGTTCCAGTGTTTTATTCCATGACATGGTTTTTCTCAGACAATATGCCAGGTGTGGGAGCTCAGAAAAGTGCTTTGGGATTAGGGGCTCTGTAGTAAAAAAAGAAGAGCCTGGTGCACAAGCACTACCCTTTTTATACGGTAGTATAACATGTTTGATTAATGAAAAGTGAGGTAGAGCATCTGCATGATTCTCTAGTCACTGATTTAAAAATTTGTTAGGCCTGCTGTCCATCAAATGGTTCCACATGTGCTGAACGTGGCATGCAGAGAACTGCTCTTAGGAGGCCATTTATTTACAGGGCACAAAAAATTTCACAGAACTAACAAAAGGGGGTGAACAAGTCTGTTGACTACTTCAGTGTCTGGTAAGTAATTATGTGCATGCAGGCATCTCTTTTATGGAGTGTTCCTAATATTACCCTGATTATACCCCAAATAATCTTTGCAGAAAAATTTGTAATTTTGTGGTAAAAAGAAATACATAGAACACTTGTCAGCTTTTTAGTACCAGATTTTTTAATAAGGCTTTTATGGTTTTGGCCAAAAACTGAAGATTGGACCTTCAGGGTGAAAAGAATAGGATTTTGGCTTTCCAGTGAAACATGTCCTGAAGAAAGCAGTCACTTACCATGAAAAGTTTTCATCTCAAGGCATCATCTGTAGGAAAGTTTTATTAGAAAACAGGTATAGGCAGAAATATTTTAGGCAGAAGTTCTACGCTAGCAAAGCTCTGCATAGATGGATCAATGTTGGAATTATTTTATGTGTTGACTGTGGTGTACATTTCTTCTTTATATTTTTAGTTCTTGTCCATGTGCTTGATGGAAGAAAGCTTACTTTGTCTCACAGGTGAAACCAAAGCTGATGTAATTTATGAGAAAAGCAGCATAAGCATGTGTGCTTGCTGAAGATCAATATCCAGGAGAGCTGAAGTCTGCCCTACATCAAGCTGGGTGCTGGTGGTGTCTGCACTGTGGGAAAATGGGTTTCATGATGTAGTCCTTCAGTCTCACCCCGGTCATACAGTCTGGGAAATCTCTTAAAGCCTATTGCATCTCCTTCCTCCTCTCTCATCTTCACATGCTCTGGCGTTTTTTCCCAGAGGAAACCCCATGGAGTTTGACAAGGATGGCACCTGCCTTGTGCTGTAGGCACAGCTACTGGAGCACGAGTGGGTGAAGGGCTGTTAGGAGTCTTAAAACAGCAGCCATGGACAAATCTGCGTAAAAGGAAAAATCATAGAAGAAAATCTAGTGTGTCGTCCCCACAGGATCCTTAAGTGATAGGGAATGTAGGACTGGAGTTGCAAATGTGACCCTTACATAGTAATTTGTAGCTGATCTCCTGGTGCTTGAGTCTGGCTCCCGTGGTTCAGCTGGTGAGTGGTAGGATTAAGCTGGCCAGTGAGTACAGTGTATGTACACCTCCAGGGAATGCTCAGTCTGTTGAGTGAAATGACCATAATCCAATAATTCAGGTTAATTTACCTTCCATTGTTAAGCATGTGTATTTTGTTAGCACTGAAAACTGCTATTTATAATCCTTAAATTGAGTTGTCTTTATTCTTCTTCTGTGTAATTAATCCCACAAGTCTTGTTTGAAGAAAAGAGATGATATTTAAAATGATTACTGAGACTGTGGTGCCCACTGCTCTTGATGGACCACTCTCCACCCTGGTATTTGGACAATATCTAAGTTTTCTTGGTGGTTGTGAAGCAGATGGGGTGAGAGGTGACAGTTTTTAAAAAAGCATCTACCTATATGAGAATGTTTTTTCATATTATTTATCTAGGGTTTTTTTTTTTTGTCTTTTTTAGTGCTTTTTTTGTCTTTTTTTTAACCATGATACTCTGGGATGATGAATTTTGAGAAATAGGTAGATTTGTCACACTCCTTTTTTCAGGTTTTGCATATTGGCAGAGGTCTTCTAGTGAAAGATATCCTTGCCCGTGGCATGGGGTTGGAATGAGATGATCATCAAGGCCTCTTCCAATCCACACCACTCTGTGGCTCTGTGATTCTAGGTAGAAAATACTATTAGCTTCACTGTTTTTTGGTATTTTTTCCTTAATTTGGGCATTTTAATATTCTGCATTGCTTGTGTACACTTGCATTTATCACTTGTGATCCATGGTGTACAGAGAGATCTCTTTTTTCCCTCTTTTTCCACACCCCCCCATTTAAATTGTTTTTTGTTGTAATACCCTACCCCTTTAGCAACAGGGTGTCTATGCCTATGGTTCCTTTCTATTTCTGTGTGACAGCTAGTTTGAAAGCTCTGAGGTACATGGGACAGACAATGTCTCATGAGAAGCAGACTGAAGAAATGTGCCTGATTTATCTCTGTGCAGGGACTGGCAGGAATGGCCCCTTCTTTACACACGTTCGACAAGCCACCAACCTCCATCCCAATTGTGGGAATGCTCAGTACACCCTAATGTTACTGGGATAGAAACAGATACAGTAACCACAACAGAAAGGAATTGCTTTCTGGCTTTAATTTTGAGGAGTTTACTCCAAGTCTTGACCTGGTGATTTGGACATATGCACTTCGTAAAGTCAAGCTGTGTGTAGTACATTTTGCTGGCACCTTCACTCATTTCGTATGCATACGGTGCAGTGTTACAGGCCTTGGCCTATTTTTCAGAGCCAATTTCTATATACTCAGCTGGCAATGAACAAAAAAAAAATGTGCTTTGGCGGATTGGATTTTGGCATAGGCATTATGAAGCCCCAGAATTTCAACTCTTGGAGTTGTAACAAAAAGTGTTTAATTAAACTGGCAGCTTAGACCAATAAATGTTTAAATTAATTTTAAAAGGAAAATTTAACTGCCATTAGAAGAGGCATAGACCTGACATGTCTGTTCCTTACTGAGGGAGTGCAGTTGTTTTCGCAGCAGTCTTTGCTTGGAAGCAGTGGTCTGGAGCTGGAGATCAAAGGGGCAGGAAAGCTGAGTGGTGGATAGGACCGAGACACTGTGCTGCAGCTACTGCACATCTCACAATGTTATTTCAGAGTCAGTTTTAAATAAGAGGGTTTTGTGTGTGGGCAGGAAATAGAAGAGTGCAGAGAAAGAGAGGCCAGTTAGATTTGAAGGCAAAGTTTGGGTTTTTCTTGTGTCTTCCATAGTACCTAAATATTACCTTAGTAAGGGAGTGAATTTAGAATAAAAAATTTACACCAGGTTTCTGAACATTATTATTGCTCACTGTGGCCAATTATTTTTAAATCCATACATTAATCCCTTTTTTCCCTAATTAAATGTATTGGCTAGATTTCAAGTTTGACAGTTACAACTGAGATCTTGTGAGTATCTGCAAAGAGGAAACCTTTAGGACTCAAGAACAAGACCAATCTGTTGATAATAGCATTTGATTTTGAATGTTACTTACTGGCAACTTCTCAGTTAATGGAATATTTACGTGTACTTAAAATTATAATTTAGAAGGCACTCTGGATATGTTTATATTTACTTTATTGGCTGTAGAGTTTCCTCAGTGAGGTTCAGTTGGTCTGGCATTCTCTAATTCTGGCATAGAACGCTGTGTAGTGCTGCTTTGATTTGCAAGATAACTGTGGTATTTTGTTCTGGAGGCAATCACATTTCAGCCAGGGGAATCTCAGCTCAGGACCTGGAGGCTTTGTAAGATCTTCATAAAGGTTTGAAATGCTTGGGCAAGCTAGTAAGCACAGCACTGGGATTTGTATTAATAAGATGATTTCACTTACATTAAGAAATTATTGCCTCATTATTGTCTTCAATAATATATTAGTTTAGTTTTTGAGACTTAGTTTTACAAAAAACTCACAAGAGATGAATCCAACCCCTTAGACTCCCAACGATGAAATTGCTGGCTTGAATCCCCACTTCAAACCCCAAACTATAGCTTGGCTCCAAAGCAGCTCCAAAGATCTTGTTTTGTGATTTAAATCTGTAAATTCCCATTTGAGCACTCTGGTTTTGTATTGGAGAGACTTGTTTTGGATTGCCCTGAACGGATTGGGAACTTTCCTGCTAAGCTGCACAAGACATTTTCAAGTTAGGTAATTGGGCTCTTACAGAAGATTTAGGTTCCATAACTTTTGAATTTAGTTCGTTGTTTTTGGAGGAGTGGAGGTTCAGCTTTTCTGGGTAGATAGAGCTATGATGAGTATGTGTTCATCTTTCAGCAAGACAGTGAAGCCTTTGCAGAGCAAGTAAAGTACTGACAAAATATTCCCTTGCTATTCTAATGGACAGGCACTGAAAGCATACCTAGGAATTAAGAGGTCAGAGGAGACTGCATAAAATGTACAAATGTGTTATTTTTGTACACAGTCTCTATTCTAACTGGTGTTTAAAGGTGAATGAGAGCAGCAAAAGCTTTTTAATTTTGGCAGTTTCAAAAGTTTTCTTAAGAATTATTGGCCAGTATGGATAGCTTTGCATTCCTTTGTGCGTTCTCCTGGCCACCCTCTGCTTCCACCTCTGCAGTGGGAAGACTATACTCAACCAAAATCAGGATTTCAGTTCATCTGATTTGTCTGTAAAATGTGCAAATCAGCTGCTAATTTTGAGTGTTGTATTGACTCAATGATAAGAAGTAATTATGCTAAAGGGCTAGGTCAGGATAAGCCAAATAAAGATGTTATTACTGGAAGTAGTTTTGGGAAGACTGTTGCATCAGCAAAAGAAGTGTAACCTGATAATGGCAGTCTATGTTTTAAACCATCAAATGTAGAACAGTTACAAGGTCATGGCAAAGTATTGAAATCGACATTTAAAATCTATCCCATATTACAAAAGAATGATTAGAATATAGGACCAAGCCAAAGGCTGACTAATCTGTTATTATATTTGACTTTTTGTTTGTTTGTTGCTTTGGAGTTTTTGTTTGGGTTTGGGTATTTTTGTTTGTTTTGCTTAACAGATCTTGACATTAATGCAATAACAGTCTTCCAAAAACAAGTATTTCCTGGTGGAAACCTTACATTAATAAAATAAGCCAGACGGTAAATAGCTGGAAGCATCAGTGAGACTTAAAAATGCTGTTTTCTCATTTCTAAAACTGTATTGTCTTCCCTTACTCTTTTCTATGTAGTTTTGTTGCTAATGTTTTTGTGGGTTTGGGGTTTTTTTTGAGGAGGTGGGGTGTTGCTCTTGTTGATACTGTTTTGGGGTTTTTTTGTGGAGGGAGGTGCTGTTGTGTTCTGCTTGACTGCTGAAAAAAAGTTTAATTAGATTGTTAGAAAATTTAGAATTACTGTAATTGAACAATGGACAGGTTCTCATTCCTGTGTTGCAGTGGTGTAAATTATGGTCACTTGCAACTATCTAAAATACTTAGATTTTTTTCAGAAGTTTCTAATACTGTTAATATCTTTATGAATGTTTCCATCACTTTCTTCACTCCTGTGTTTCCTAAACACCTCTGCAGTAATAGGATATCTGACCTCCACAGCAAATAAACACTTTGGTCCGATCTCCTTATGTGCTCATATAAAAGCTGGGGGTCAAGGTTCTTCCATTTCCTTTTATTGAAGGCATTAGTAAGTCTCATGAAATAAGGTCTTTTATTGTACTGCCTGGAAAATACTTGCCTTCACCGTTCTTAAGCTAGCTATCTCTGCATTCAGATATATGACCAAGAGAATGTATACCTAAAGAAATATATTTGTGAAGAAAAAAAATCTCCATTTTGTAAAGAAGGTTTCAGTTTTGGCTAAACGTCTTCCTGTAGCAGATCAGCCAAATTGTAGTTGGCCTTCACTGATACTGAAAAACAGCAATGATCTGGACCTGAAACCAAGTGGAGTGTTTGGATTCCATGTTTTGGAATTACTGGCCTTCTCTGGGGACTAGGAAATCAGTCATTAACTTTACCAAATGTGCAACTTTTTCTTACAATTGAATGCTCCTAATGATTAGTCTAAATCTTGAGCCAAAAACATCAGCATCAGTGGGCACCAGGGAAACCACTTATTATATACACCCATATGCCTGACTATTGCAAGAAAATAATGTTTGGAAAGAATAGTTCCTAAAGCAGGGTCCATTTTGTTACTACAACTACTGATGCTCATCAGCATCATAAGGATTTTGCAAGCCATATGAGGTAATTTATGGTATTATGTGCTTAAATCAACTCGGTTCATTGTGCACAAAAACTGGTTTAAGGTTTTGCTGCCTCCTTTGCTTCTGACAGACTGAGTTTCTGTACAGGAGGAATACTATATAGGCAGTACAAATTTGCTTTATCCACTATTAAAATGATCTATTGTGTCCTAAACTTGAAGTTTTCTTTTGCAAGCCTTTAGTTTCGCTTCAGCACAAAAATATGACTGTTTAGAGAAAACCATTTTTAACCCCAGCGTCTTTATTCGGTGGCTTAACCGTTTCCAAATCTGCAAAACACAAATGACTGATGTGTAGCTGGAGACAGTGTTCTGATTATGAAATAAGAACTTGGGTGAGGTTTGGCAGCCAAATCCAGGACATGCACTCTTTAGTGACCCTTGTGGTTTCTTTTTTTCTTGGGCATATGGGAAGGAAAAAGTTACTGGAATGTGACTTAGAAATCATGCATTTTAATTAAATATTGAAAAAACGTTTTACATACAATTGTGTAAAAACTTGTCTTAATATTATTCTTGTGAGGTAATTCAGATGGCTAGATGAGTACTTATTTGTGCTGTTGTATATCTAGACAAATAAATTAATAAAAGAAATAAATAAGGTAATTCTGGAAATCAGATAACATTATGAAAGATGTGGGAAAATCTAGAGATAAGTCAGGTACAGGATTTACCATCAGAAAATGCACATTTGTGAGGCAAGACCTACAATTCACATTTTAACTGAAACCTTCCTGTGCACTCCAGACTGCTTGAAAAGTGCTTCCGTAATTATTTGTAAGCTAAACATTAGACCACTTTAGTAAAATGATCTAAAAGTCTCTCACAGCCTTACAAAATAACAAAATTTAAAATTTTGCTGACTTCCTCCTCTACCCAGCAAAACACATTGCTTTTTATTAGGGCATATCTTTAAAGAAGAATATTAGATTTGGAAGCTGCAAAATGGATTTAGGCTGTGTCTTTGTCTGCTTGCTTTTAGATACTTAACTCTCACTTAAATGATATAACTAGATGTATGAGGGATCATCATAATTGAAATTCAGCAATAAAACCCATTGTGGTGCTAGATAAAATCTTCTGTGGATGCTCTGCTGGAGGTAGTACTTCATGTAGGAATTAGGATTATATGTGGGGATTTTCCCTATATTTATTTCTTAAGGATGCATGTATGCTTATGGATTTTTCATGCTGAATTCTTATGACTTCTATGATGTCTTGGAATAGGTACCACCACTTTTTGCTTTCTAAAATAGGTGGTAGTTTTTTAAAAGGATTTTACCACATGCACACACATCCTACGCTTTTAAGTGTTGTGAGTAGATACTTTATTTGACCTTCCAAATCTGGGGGAAAGTTGCACTTGAGAAATGGTAGCCCTCAAGTCTGATATTCATGTGGCACTGAATATCACAAGGTTCATGAATCTGTGCCCAATACAGATTTCGAGATTTTTTTCTCATATATTTTTTGTCTGAATGCTTCACCTTTCTTGAATCAACTGTGCTGGCTTAGACTCATTCTTAGCCCTATGTCTTTGTGAAAAAAGCAAATTTCATGCTTTCCCCCATATTTAAAGAAGAGAAATCTCTGTGGCCTTAATTTAAAACTGCAGTGTCAAAAAATTCATCTTAGTACAGATGCGTGGAGTGCTTCATTGTAGGCTGGTATTCTACTTCTGGTTTGAAAATTTGAAGCAGAATTGACAAAAAAGAAATGTCTTGAGAAAATCTAATATAATGCAAGTCCAATTATTTTCTTTATCTGTCACTCTCTTAAGTTCTTGTTCTGGCACAATAACATTGTTTGTGTTCTGTACACATACGACACATACCAATGGCCAACATTTGCAAAAAAAAGAAATTTTCAGGAAAGATTTTAGCTGCAGTGCCATTTAAAAACAAGCATAAATTTTCAGTACAGTGCTGTGCAATAAAATTACATTGTATGTGAATCTTCAATAACAGTAATGAATTTTTAGAATAGCTTGATCTTACTTTAAAATGCAGATTGGGTTCCCTAAAATATTATTAAGCTCAGTTTAAAACATCAATCCATTTTGACTACAGTGATTTTCAGATGACTCACATTTAGAAGAGTTTTGCTTATACATGGGAGATAGTCTCTCTTTAGTTAAAATGTTGCCAGGATTCATTATAAACTCTACTGTAAGCCAAATAAAATTGAGTAAAAAAATTGGCCCGGCTCAAAAATTGCCGTGTTTGCTCAAGTTTACAGGAAGTGTGTGAACCATGAATGTTTTTCTGGATGATACCTATCTTCTCAAAGTTAATACACTCAAAACACCCGAACTTAACAAAACTTCACCTACAACCTGTCACCAAAAGTAATGTTCTTCTTTTAAAATTTCACCTTGAAGTTAACACTGTGTGTTATTTCATGTTGGAGAGTACAGAAGTAGACTCAGTAATAGCAGTTGTGTTCCTGATGTCCTCGGTTCAAGCTACGCAATATTTGAGGTCAGTTATTTACTGTCTGCCGCAGAACCATGCCAGTACATTTCTTGACTGGTGCTCAGCATTATGAATGCCACATTGCTGGGAGCACTGCAGTCAGCAGCCCCTTGCCAGGTACTGGAAAACCCAACCAAGAAGTACAGCAGAGTATTAAACCAGATCTGCTTTTTC
Source organism: Cinclus cinclus (assembly GCF_963662255.1). NCBI lineage: Eukaryota > Metazoa > Chordata > Aves > Passeriformes > Cinclidae > Cinclus > Cinclus cinclus. The sequence goes on from NC_085046.1 coordinate 100,326,685, forward strand.
CCCCACTCCCTAAGACATTGTTTTTTGATGACACGTGGTTTTAGCTTAGTAAGTCATCTATCTCCCCTTGAACTTCACATAAAATTACACCAAGTGAATTCTTTTCTGCTTTGTTAGCCTCGTGCTGCATCGTAATTCAAAGTGGCCTAAAAAGGTGGGAAGGCAACATTTGTTGGCAATAGAGGAATTAATTTTTAATTTTTAATGTTTTTGTTCATGGGGGGGGGGGAAGTCCGTCAAGTGTACATGCATGCAGATAAAGCCATCATTCCTGTTACAGAGACATTAATAAATTGTAATTGTATTGCCAACAACCCCTTTGTGTGTATTTTTGTCCATCCTTTGCCAGTCTTGATCAAAAACTCTTTTAGGCCAAGTTTGTCTTGCCAGGGACCTTGCTACTGAGGTCTGTATCTTTTCTTGAAATCTATAGACTTTACCCAAGATACTACTACCAATAAAACAAGCATCCCACTCCTCCCCATCCCATAAACGTGTTAGGCGAGGCAGTGAGGAACATGGTCACAAAGTAAGAATTATTTTTCAGAAAAGAGAAGAATACTTAACTCTGTGGAGACTCTGGTTCTCAGGGTATGAGTCAGACTTCTACCAGGTTATAGCCAAGTCAAACAAATGATGTCCAACAGATGACAAAAATGAAAATGAGTTTCTCATCCAGAGACCAAACCCATGATTATTATTCATAAATTAACCAGGCCTGACCAATTAATCTTCTAAGTGCTTTAAGATAGTTGTGTATTTTAGTAGTTCAGGAAATAGCAGTAGTGTCTGAAAATGTATTTCATTAATTTTAAGTGGAGGAAAATCCTCACAGCAAATCCTGTGAGGTGGTTGCTGCTTTAAGAAATATATAAAAGTGATTATGGAGGGTAGACACCAAGCTCATTCTAGTCAGTTCTAGTCGGAACCTGACAGATGATAAGGAATCCTATAACCTGGACAGTTACTTCAGCACTTTGGCAAACCATACCTCAGATAATTCCATGACAGTTTTCTGACCTCCCTCCCACCTCATAACATTTTTCCACTCTAGGGAAAAGTGGAAAAGTAGAGCAAAATCAAACCAGCACTGCAAATGATCAGGCTTTTCTGAAGACAGTTCAGTGCCATATTTCTGTATTCATTATGCGACCAATAGTTCCTAGGTTTGAATGCTGACTGTGCAGTCACACCCATCCTAGGATGCATAGCTAAAACCAAAGCCCACCTGCATTTCAGTGGTATATTTTGCCACAGCATTTGTTTTGCTGTTTTGTTTTTGGCTTTTTTCATGTACTCCTAAGGGTGGAACAGCATTGTGGTTTAACCTAAAACTCACAGTGCTGCTCTCTTACCCCCTCCACTAGGGAGGACAATTGGGAAAAAAAGGTAAACTTTGTGGATTGAGATAAGAACAGTTTAATATCTGAAATGGAGTAAAGTTTAATAATAATTACTGTCGTGTTAATAGCAGCAATAATAATAATAATAATAATAATAATAATAATAATAATAATAGTATTAGCAGTAGTAGGAAAGGAATAAAACCCAAGAGAAATAAGTGATGCACAAAAGAATTGCTTGCCACCTGCTGATTGATTCCCAGCCTGTCCCCAAGCAGCAATCTGTGTCTTCTGGCCAATTCCCTCCACTGTGGTATGGATCATTCTTTAGGCCAACTTGTGTCAGCTGTCCTGGCTGTGCTGCCCCTCCCAAATTTCTTGTGCACCTGCGCACTGGCACACTAAATCCAAAACACAGCTACTTAGGAGAAAATTAACTATCCCAGCCAAACCCAGGCGAAACAGCATGGTGTGTTTTGAACTGTACTGTTATTCACAGTAGAGTGCCTTGTAACCTCAGCTGAAACTGATGCTACTTCCTTAGGCAGGAAGCCTACTCACACAAAGGCATGTTCAAAGCTCCAAGCTGCTTCCTTACAAATAGGAGGGGGTAGGAAGCAGAAGGTTAAACACCACGTCAAAAGCCAGTGACCTGCTCAGGTGTGTGTGTGCTGTATCTAGGTGACTCTCAGCAAGTCCAAGTTAGGGAAATGATTAAAACTGTTTTGGTTCACAAGAGAATCAAGGAATAAGAAAGAACCTGATAGTTATTGTACTGTGATGAGCATTACAGGAAATATGAAAGCTTGTAAACACACACAGGCAGCCAAGAATATAGACACATCTAATGAAAGAGGGTTGCTAAGTATCTGGTAACAAGACTACTTCAAAAACATGCACCCAGTGTAGTTTTGTCCTTGCACTAAGCTACTCACAAAGGACACATTTTCAGAGGTGCCATGCCCAAGCTCTTGGAAACAGATTAATTGGAAACAACTGCCTGCTCTCACCTGGAGCAAACACTTGAGTCATTTACTCTTCCTGCTCTCCTGCCGTCCTGTTGAGGGTCTTGACTGTCCCTCCATGCTCCCCTGTTCCAGAGTGCTCTCCTGTCTGTTGTGGTCATGATGTGGATCAGAGATTTAGAAACCTGCTTCGTGCATTGCTCTCCCACTGTTTGTGTTTGCAGGACTTTGTACATTTTATTTAATAGTGTAAGTAGTTTTGCCTGACAGGAAAATAAGATAATTATAGATTTTATATTTTTTAAAATAAGTAAAATTGTTGAGAGAAGCTAGGTCATTTGCAGTCCTGGCCACATTAATTATTTTGCTAAGACAGGACCTATGCAATTCAAAACCTGACCCTGGTTCCCAAGCTCGTTGGGAGCAGGAGATTTGCTATTCTTCTAAAGCAGTGACAATATGAACCTCTAGGACTCGGGGCACAGTTGTTAGGACTCTGAAAGGAAGGGGGTTGTTGAAATTATAAATCTGGTATTTGCTTTTAGCGGTATTTTACTAGTTAGTTTCTCCCTTTTCTGAATGTCCTGGAGTCTAAAGGCAAGCTGACTGAAATGCTTCCCTTCAAAAACCTAAACAAACTATAAAAATACAGAATTTTTTAAACAAAATTGTTCCCCTTTTTAAAATCCTACTGAAGTCTGAGAAAAGGAGCATGGAGAATGGTAATGAGACAGACATAAAATAGGGCATTCCATATCCATTACAGAATTCATCCATCTTTCCTGAGTCCATGTGGTAGCTAAAGATAAATCAGTTTTGTCAGTGGAAAAGCAACAATATTTTTGAGCTCACGCTGGATGTTTGCAGAAGGCTTCCTTCTGCCAAATGTTGTCTTCATGTTACCAACAGAGAGTTGTGCAGAGCCATTTCATTTATGCTCTTGGATTGGAGGTGAGAAATGCAGTCTGACTGGCATGTAAAATTTCAACAGAATATTTGGTATGTTTGCTAATACTTGTTTATGTAAAACAGCATTGATTCTCATCCTCTTTATACAGCACAGTGCAGTTGACTTCAGTGGAGCCATTCTGATTCACACCAGCTCAAGAATCCACCCTTCATATTCAGCTTTACAGTTCATTCTTGGGAGAGCTGTGCCTGTTAAATCTTTAATATATTGAGGTGCTTCAGTCTTGATTGGCTGTCTGATTTCCTAAGCCAGTATATTCTGTTTTGTTTACAGTATTCAGATTTATTTCAGAGTGTGGAGGTTCTCTTTTTCAGAAGGTAATAGATTTCAGTAAGAGAAAGTGCATTTAAGTTCTAGAAAATAAGGTAGTGTTATGTCTTATTCTTTTTGTATGGTTAAGCAAGCAATAGTGGATGATGACTCAAAGTTTCCCTTAATTGTCTGTCATCTCTTCAAAGCAATTTTGGACAGAAGACAGCACCTGTTCTGTTTTTCAGGCCTTTAAGCATATTTCAAATTCCAGAATGTTTCCCTTCTGCATTCAGTAGCATGGAACTTGCAGGTAAAAAAAGGTCCTTTTAATTTATCGTGCCATTTCTCCTGCAAGACACAGATCTGTTTTTACCTTCCTTTTAAAATTTATTTATTTAAATGCCATGTTTTTATTCAGAGCTTGTTTCTAGTACTTAATTTACCTTTCCTAAAATGACTTAGAGTCATTAGCTACTGTTTTTTATTCCTTCTTCATTTTACATTACTTCTGCTGCTGGAATTTGGCAATTTGGAATTTTGGGGGAGGAGGAGGTAAGCACGCATACATGTGCATGGAAGATTTTCTTCCTTTTCTTGCAATCCTTGAACCTGCAATACACTTCTGCAGTGAATTGCTGCATTTCTGGAATCTTCTCACAGCCTGCTTCTGTACAAACCCTTTTTATACTGTGAACATCACTGACTTTTAACAGCACCATGTCAGGTTGCTTAATATACCCTCTTAATATGCATGTTGGTATATTTGCACCAGGCAGAATTTTTCCTAAGTCTCTTCTGTGTTTCAATACACTTTGAGACTAGGGATCCCTTCTGAATGCATAAAGCCCTACAGTTATTGTAATACATCAGTTACTATGTTGTTTGTGATCAGACAATATACTAAGGATGTTCATGGTATCTGTAATGATCCATTTGAGAGGTGCTGAGGTTATTAAAGGAAGAATTATGTGCTATTTTTTTTTAACTTCCAATAATGCAGAATCTAAATGCTTTAGAGAGTAATAAACTGGGACCTTTTCTGATTTCCAGAGTCTTGCGTATATTTATTCTAGATGCTTGTGAGGACGTAGACATGTTTTCTTAAACCTACTTCTGTTTGGAAGAAGAACAGTGACGCATCAGTTAAGTGTCTCTGAGAGGTGCTGTTCATTTTCAGGAGTCAGAATTTGGCTTTGTGACTTATCAGTCATTATTAAATTTGAGGGTCTTTTGAATCATAGAATGGCTTGAGTTGAAACAGACCTTGAAGATCATCTAGTTCCAGCACCCTGGGATGAATGAATATGCTGATCACATGGAGCTGCCTCTGTTCCCTGGCTGGCCTCAGTAAGACTTCAGGAAATATTTAGGGGACTGGAAGTAATTGAGAGACAGATTGTAGATAATGATTGCTGAATATTTTTCAAAATATGGAATAATTTCTTTCTTATTCCCTTCCCTTTGTTCGTATGCCAGCTCTAGGAATTTCTAAGCTACTACAGGGCTTATTGATTCAAAGAAGAGTTTGTGCATTAGAGCTATAAGCATAAATAAGAGTAGCTGTGAAAGGAACCATCTGAAGTGTTAAGACCTTTCTGGAGAAGTTTGTGAAAAGAAGGTAGAATACCAAGGGCAATTAGATGACTAGTACTGCCTAAGCTCCATATTAGGTGTCTGAATAAAACCACTGCTCCTCAAAATCTATGACCAGCTGCCAGCTGACCTCAAGTATGTCAAACTCTCAATATGTGAGCTGTTTCCAGCAATCTTCCCAGCTGGGCTTGGCAAGGCTGAGTTGTCAGGTATCAGTGTCACAGCTGTTGAAAGATAGCAACAGCTGTCACTTTCATGTCCCTTGGGCTGTGCTCCCCAAGTACAGAAGGTGGGAGGCTCAAAGGTAATGGCAGGATGCAGTACTTGGGTTAGTGGTTACTGCATGGGAAACTGAGGACAACTGTGATCCAGGACTGTGGTTCATCTGGCCATTGGAGGATGCCTGTTGGATCTGAGCAGGCCCCTAGGTCTGGGCAGGCTCAGCCAGCAGCCTCTGATGGTGGTGCAGTGAATAATGGAATCTGAATCTCCTGAAGGAAGAGGAAGAGGTGACACTGAGTTGCCATCAAACATGAAGAAAGAGCTGGATGCTCTGAGGTCCCAGAGAAGATTCCTGAGCACTGGCAATGGGTGGAAGCCTTGCCTGAGAGCCCTTGCACAGTTTGGTTTGTTATCTTCATGTGGGGCGCCCTCTATGAATGCATTTGTCCCCACAGTGATGTCCTCCCTTTTTGCACTTGATTTGACACCACTGTCTTACTGCCAGCAGTAGTGGGAAAAAACTAAAAATTACATGACAGCATTCTGGCATGTAAATATGATCACTGAAATACTTACAAATAAATATTATGGAGGATTAAAGTGGCTAAATGAAGGTGGGACAGTCAGTGCAACTGTCCCAGACACCTGTACTTTCGTAAAGACATCCACAGAGGATGTTAGTTGAGGTGCGTTACTGCTGTAGCATCTTGCAATACATCTACAATTATTGCCAGTATTCTTTGGAAAAAAGCTCTATAGAGATCTTTGGGTGTCTAAAAATGTCATCCTCAGAATACTGCAAATGATAACTTTTTACCGTGTTCCAATCTGTTAGCCTTTGTGTTTTAAGTATTAAATCAGTCTATGAAATGAATGTTGGTCAATCTGATACTGTTTTGTACTAGATTTATTTGCATTTTTCCTAAGCAAGAGATAATGGTAGTATGAAAGTTAAGCGAGAGTTGTAATAATTATGTAAATCTCAAAAACATGAGCTCAAGATTAAAATTTAAAGGAGGCTCCTTTAGGTTAAAGACAGAGAAAAGTTTGGCCAAATGTTATTTGTACCTAGTGGAAATTGACTCAGCTGTAATTAAAATAACTAATGTACTTTGATCTAAGCCAAAGTTTGTTGTAATGACTTAAATATGTGGGATCATGTCTTGCTGATATGTTCACAATAATTTCATTACAAGATGGCTAGGGTATGCTACCATGAAGTGGCTTCATAGAAATGTGTTCACATATGAGCAGACAAGGCTGTAAATAAAAATGTTCGTTCCTTCTGGGAGTTACTGTAAAGTGCTTTTAAAAAAAATTACTCCTTTTCTGAAGATTCATTGCACTTGTCTGGAAAGAGTACAGTTTTCTGTAACTTAGGAACAGTTGACATACACAAGGAAACGTGGTATAATAATAAAGGAGAATTCTGCTTCTCCCAGTGTCTGAGGAGAGCAGAAACCCAGAGAGCTGTTCAACTACTGTCATGGCAGGCTGTCTCTCTCCCAGTATTTGTTTTGGGTGGCAGCGGAGGGTCAGGGAGTGAAATATCCGTATTACACTGCTGGAAACTCAGCTCATGTTGACAGTGGAGCAGAGCCCAGCTTCCAGGGGAGGGCATGCGTGTCCCTCGTGGGATGCCAAGGTGGAGCAGGCTGGTCTGGTCCATCCTCAGCAGAGCTGGGCAGCGTGGGCAGCAGGCAGGAATTGTGTGCTGCTACTGGAGTGCCTGGTGCAGCATTTCTGCAGTGGAGCCAAGGTTTGGGTGGTGTCTAGGTTTCAATGGCCCAGTTTTTGAGTGTGGTTCAGCACTCACCTGAAGTGATGCTAATGCAACTGCGCACGGCTGAGCATTCTCATATAAATGCGGAGAGCTGACCATTACACTGAGAGATCAAATGTTGCCATGGTGGTTATTATTATTAACATGGTTATTTTAGCCAGTGTTTACAAGGTTGCATCACTTACATGTGGCAAAATGCCCTGAATGTGCTCCAGGGGTTATCCCCAGCAAATGGCCCTGAAACATTTGTAGCAGGATTTTCTGTCATCTATTACACAAACCCCATGGTTGTACGAAATCAGCCAATTTAGTCCTGCTGTAAAGCGTCACTAGCACTTCAGAGGATGCATGCTGATGCTGTGTGTCGTTGCTGTTCTTTCCCAACATCCTTTCTCTTCCTGTTATTTGGTAACTTCTATGAAAAATTCCTAGTGAATAGTTTTTAATTCAGAGGAATATGTGCTGTAACAAAATCAGACCCCTTTTTTAATGAGGAAATGTTGATATTTGCCACTGTGGAAATTCTGCACTTTGCCGTGTGGAAAAAAAACATAAAGAAAATACCTAAGCTTTGGTAAGTTCAAACTAAATAGTTTTATTTTTGATTTCTTGAGCTGTACAGTGGCATTTCATCCTTCTTGCCAAGTGTTGTAAAAGTTCCTTTAGCAATTTGAATTTCAGCCTGAATTTTTTAACACTGGCAATCGAAAATAGAATCAGCCTTCCACTTTCGTGAGCTTTGTGAACGTCGCTTCATATTAAATATTTTTAGTATGTTGTAGATTAAGAAAAGGTCTGAATTTGTCTGACTGGAAAATATCTTAGGCTACTGACTGTACTGGATACAGATGTTTTTTATTACAGTGGTATATGTATCTATAAGTTTGTAGGGCTGGGGTTTTTTTGTTTACACTATATGTCAGTGTTGTAGTTAGAAAGCTGGAGTATAACATCAAATACACATTTTCCCCTTCATTAATAGTTAAATTTTTTTTGAATTCGAATAATCCCACAAAATTCACAGAAGTATGATTTTTTTTGACACCTCACTTTATTATACACTAACACATCATGTTGGAATCTGAATTATTTCTTTGTAAACACAGTTATAATTTAGTCTTACAGACCAGTAGCAAAGTATTATGTATGATAAAATGGAAAACAGCAAAATATTTAAAAACAAGACTAAATTTTAAAGTGTTTTCATTTTATGCTAAGTATATGAAACAGCCAAATGATATTTACATTTTATTCTCATTGTGATATAGTGATAATGCTGTATGAAGCCAAAGCTTTCCTTTTCCAGTGTCCAAAATATGCCACGCTGGAACTGTAGAAGGAAAAGTGTTTTCTTATAAGTCCAAGTCTACATGACAAAATGGATTTGGTATAGTTTTCCCTCTCAGCATACAAGTAAGACTATTAACTGTACTGTGGTTTGAGATAAGGTTGTCTACTTTACCTGTGTTTATGTTACCAAAATATGTTTTTTACTTCTGTATGTACACAAATTTGTGTGTATATATATATATATATATATAAAATATAAATATATATATATATATATATATACACTGCTAAACTGAAGCATGTCCATTCTTATCTCCATAAGAAATTCAAAAAAATGCTTTGCTTCTTATTTCATAACAGTATTTTTGAGGTTATCCAAAAGTAAAACAATTCTATATGAGTGAACATGCTTCCACTTCTTTCATATTAAAAAAGTACTCCTTTTCTCCTTATGTTAAAGTATTTGTATTAAGAACTTGCAGGAATTTTTTTGTTGAGTCTTTCCAGTTTATTCATGCACAAGAGTAGTGACAATGAGATTATGCTAATTGCAGATTAGACTTTACTTCAGTGGTGTCAATGACTTAGAGGACATTCAGAGATCACATAGCCAAGGGTTTTCTTCTTGCTTTCCTCACTTGAATCTCCATGAAACACAGATGAAAAATAATTATTTGATTGCTTTTGTTTTTGGAATTACAGGCATAACTCAGATTAGACCTAAGATCAAGCTATCAGGGACTTTTGAAGACTGAAATTTCTAGTGCCCTTTAACATTCAACAAAAGGTACAAAGGATCACAAGCATCTTTTTGCTCACACTCCATGGCAAGGAACTGAAACTACTTTTATAAGTTGTAAAGAGAAAAGGGATATCTTCACCCTTTATATCCACCATAGTCTCCACATATTATGCCTCTTAGTGATCCCTTTGTTCATTTGGGAGGTTTGTTTCTTTGTTGTTTGTCTTTTTTGTTTTATCTGCAAAGGCCACATCGGTGACCATTTAAAAATCATGAAACCATTTTAAAACCGTGAAAACAGCAAGCTGTTCTGCTGCACTTCCTGCTTTGCAGAATGCTAAATCTATACTATGTAAAACATGATAGTACATACATTCAAATCAATCATCTTATATACCCTTTCCATATTGTTACTCTCTCTATATGTTGACTTTCTAGTTCCACATCTAGATTTCCTACCACAGGGAAAAGTGCTGCAGTAGCAACCCTTTCTAAAAAGCAGCTACAAGAAGAGGTGTAAATGGTGCAGCCTTCTATTCCAGTCTCTGGGGATTCTTGCAAGAGATGTCTGAGGTTGTTGTCCCTCCTTTTGTCCAGGAGGCAATTCTAAATCCTTCTACCAGAAAGGCAGATGTGTGAGAAATCCCAGCTGAATTGCAGTGATGTCTCAGATACCACTGCAGAGGCCTCTTGGATCCTGAAATGCTGCTTGGACAACAACTGAGCTACATGTGTGCAGAGCATAGATGCCAAAATCAGCTTCAGTGTTGAAGCAGTTTTACTACATTTGGCTGCTGGGTTCCCATATTTTTTGCTGTACGTGAAAGAATGAAACTACTGATCCTTTTATGTCTACCCCAGTGGACAAAATGCCAGACATACAAGATCTAGTTGGACACAAGCATTACTTAGCCAAGATCTTGCAGTGAATGCTCGGTAATTGGTTAGCCTCTGAAAAAACCTTGATAAAATCCCAGAGGACTGTAGAGAAGAACTCAAGTATTTATCTTAAAAGACTGCATGTACTTTCCTTTGGGTAGTTTTTAATGTGTGGATTAAATAAATTCATCTATGACAAACTTGATTAATTATTAGGCAGTCGTTCTTACTGTAAGTTCCAGGTACTAGAATAGATAAACTGTGTTTTGAGATTATTTATTCAGAAGCAAGCAGATAAAACTTACAGTCTTTGAAAGTATCTGATATGACAAGAAAATTTTAAAGGATATTTCCTGTAGCGGAGATACTTGGAATTTCCAGATAAATATCACATGTTTAAAAGGGTATGCATCTGGTAACCTTTATACATTCAGTTGCATCTCTGAGGAAAAAAAAAAAATGATCCCTTTAGTCAATGAATGCACTGGTTTCCTTTTACCCCACCGGTATTCTTGTGGGACAAGTGAATATAACAGTAAATTTTAAAAGAAAAGTAATCACATGTAGTATAAAACACTGGTCACTGAGCTGACATTGGCCCCTAGGAATGCAATCGAGAGCTTGTGATATATGGATCTGTGGAAACATTACTTCAGAGCCTCAGCAGATGCTGAGAAAATAGATGTGAACATAAAGGAATGAAATAGAGAGTGAATAGATCTTTCTACTGCTGTATAAAGCCATAAGGTTTCTGTGTTTTGTAATGGTAGTGGTGCCCTATCCCAAAGGGACTGTAGCAGAACTGGGAAAGAATTCAGAGATGGTTGACAGGGTAAAAGTACGTGCAGCAATGTCTGAGGAACAGCTGAGTATGATGGGGATCTAGCTGAGAAAAAATGCACATGGAAGACTTTATGATTGAGAGATACAAATTTATGGGTGATGGGGAAAGGATGGATAGTGACCAGTTTCTCTTTTTCTCATAATGTGAGAACTGGGAAGTAAAAGGAAGTTCTTCATACAGCGAGCCAGTGACCTGTGGCAAAACACGCATGGTGTGTGCTGGAAATTCACATGACTGCGAAAGGTACTGGGGAAGTTCACAAGGGAGGTGTTTACTGAACAGATCTGGTTCAAGCAGTCTGAAAAAGATTAGAGACTTGGAGGGAGTATTAATCTTCTTGTATGATGCTTACCCGGGACAACTATTTACACTGCTGCTGATTACTGGTGATAATGGACTTTTGGTTTGTACAGGTGTAAATGCAGATGTTCTTAACTTCTTTTATGTTCACAGTTTCTAGTGTTTTCACAGTGGGCTGTAGGTTGATGGATATTTCAGACTATTAGTTCCACACCTGGCTTGGTTTTTCCCATTGTGGCATGTCGCTCTTTTTATTTTCCTTTTCATGAGTTTTAGTTTTCTCAGAAACTGAATTTTTTCTACCTGCTTAAAAATAATTATGAAAATTTTGAGGTAAATGTTCTCTCTTTTGTTCTAGGGTTTGTTAAATCCATATAATTAAAAAAAGTCAATAAATTTCTTTGTCCAAGTTTTGCCTGTTAATGTGCAACTCCTTATCTTCCCTTTCCTCCCTTCTTAGTATTAACCATTCATTTTGTTCACAGAAGCAACTTAAGATTTCAAAGTGTCATTGCCTGGTATGGATACTATCTTTTATCCTGTAAGTGTCTGGACAGTTGCCACCAAATGCCTTGCCTATGGTGCCAACCATTGTAAGAGGGAAGAGCATCACTGTTCATTCATTACCCAACTATACATTTATCTGAAAGTCAGTTTGCAAGCATGGGCTCGACTTACTGTAATGTTGGCCACTTTTTTCCATTATGAGAAACAGAGTTGTAGGGTAAAATTGGACTATTTGATTCCCTCTGCAGTCATTGTCCAAAACCCACAACTATATGTTACTTTCATTTGGAAACATGATGGTTCATTTATGATCCTGAGCTGTAGCCTTGTAAGGAAATTCATAGGTAACATTTTCAAGTTGAAAATAGTGCATTACTTCTGAAAAATTCCTTTGTCTGATCTACCTAGACCCCAACAGACAAAATTACTGCTATGTTTTTACACACAGAAATATTAAGGGAGGAGAACTGTTGTGTATGCATACATGGAATTGATATAATAGTTATAATACAGATCTAGCTGTTGTTCTCTGCCTGTTTTGCAGGATGTTCCAGTCAATGGCTTTCGTATACCTTTTGAAAGAAAACACTAGTGGTGTCACTTGGCAGTTCAGTGTTTCACTGAGCCTCACTCTTCCTTAGTATAAGCCTTTTGTGAAACATTGAGCAATGCTGTGATTTCTTCTCATGAAGAAATGTACTATTTCTGTAAGCACAGTTGAGTTCTAGATTACATATTTATATATGTATATAGACCACTCTCATGGTTTAACCCTGGCAGGCAGCTAAGCCCCACCCAGCCACTCACTCACTTCCCCACAGTGGCACGGGGGAAAAAGAAGAGTAAAAGTGAGAAAACTTGTGGGTTGAGATAGTTTCAAAGTAAAGCAAAAGCAATGTGCACAAGCAAAGCAAAACAAGGAATTCATTCGGATGGGCAGGCCAGTGTTCAGTCGCCTTCAGGAAAGCAGGGTTCCATCAACTGTGACTTTGGCAGAAACACTAACTCCAAACTCTTCATCCCTCTTCCCCCAGCTCTGTATGTTGAGCATGACACCATACACTGTGGATAGCCACTTTGGTCAGCTCAGGTCAGCTGTCATGGCTGTCCCCCCCTCCAGCTTCTTGTGTACCCCCACACTTCTTGAAACTGGACTGAAAAATAAATCAGAAATTACCATCATCCAAAGCTGATACATCCCAAGATGACGATTCTGCTATTCCCATGGTAGAACATTTCCTGTAAAACCTTTGGCAAAAGATTGTTCCTCTGAAATGCTCACCAGAAGTTTATTAAAAGCTAAGTTTCCTGAAATATCTAAAATATCCTTCTAAACATTTTTTCTGGTTTCCATAAAAATTTCCAAGGTCTTGTAGGCCTTACCATTTTCTATTGGAACCACCTGGACGTTCCTGTGCATGTAGTCCTTACCTGATTGTCTAATTATCAGCTGTGTTTTAGTTTTTACCAATTTGCCAACTGTGTGAGTCAGACTTATTGGTCTGTGGTTCTGTTACTTCCTGCTACCTCTTTCTCTACAGAATATACAACAATACACAATATACAAAAGAGTAAGACTCTTAGGATGTTTGTATTTTAATTTTCTTAGAAAAACACCCAATTTTGGTGAAAGGAAAAAAATATATGGAAAGGAGAACATGTTTATGGAAAGCTATCAGGTTTTCTTCCATTTGCCCACTGGAACAAGCATTTTTAAAGTAATTTTAGTATTTTCAGAGAGAAGAGTCATTGCCCAGGTGGCATACAGGCATCTCAGAATGTTCTCAAACACCAGGAAACTTTTAGAACCAAATCTCTTACACAAGTAATTTGCTTTTCCATCTTTCTGCTTCCCTGAAGCATCTGTGATAAAGGGAGGGAATGATGCTATACTGTTGCATAGGTTACTTCAGCTCTGTTGAAGCTCTATGTTGACAAGAGGGCTTAAAAGGCAAAGTTGACGTTGAAATGCCAATACATTTTGAGTCAGGGGTTCTTCAACTGGATCATGAGCTGAATTCCATTGTACTAGTGATACTGACGTTAAGCTCTTTGCAAAACCTCTTTCTGAGATGAAGGAGCCTCTATAGCTTCTGGGAGGAGTTCCGCCAAAGGTGGAAATTCATACCACTACTTCCACTCCCTTGTAAAAACATCATGGCGTAGGGTTTGGTTTGCCATAATTGTATCAGCCCTATTTACATATTTTGCTAGGCTTCCTCTCTCTCTGCCCTGCATCACATTTGTTTACTGTTTATGAACTTATGTGGGAAGGTATTCAAGAGAGGAATTTATTCGCCTCCTAGTAAGTACAGATTTTTTGAAAATGTAGTTCACCTCTGTAGCACGTGCTCTGCTGCCATCTCCAATTACTTGGTAGTTGTTTGGATTCTGTTGAAGGAACTCAGTACTGGATAATTACCTGCTCTTTATGACAGTGATAGAGGAGGGAAGAAACTAAGTTGCAAGCACTGCTTCTAGCAGACAGTAATGACTAAATTAATTTGAATTAAAACTAAATATTATCTGGTAGTGGTGAACATTGAGAGGCTTTTCCTCAAGGAGAGAAACTGGAACTCTGAAAAGTCTCAAATCCTGTTGTGAAAGAGCAGCTATGACTTAAAATTTCTCAGTTCATATTCAGTAATACCTGAGATCATGTTTATTTCCTGCATTTAGTTTGGTACAGCCACCTGTCAAATTATGAACTAGACATCAAGTAGCTGTTATTTGCTTTGAAAGCTTATGAGTATCATCTGGAAAAAAAAATGAATGGTCAAGTTCTGAGTCTTGTCTGACAAAATATTTTGTTAACCGAGTGGGTAAATTGCCTGTGTAAACTTGCAACTCAGAGATTATGAGTAGCTTGAATGATGGTATTGTGTATTGATGCAGAGGATACTGCTCAGTTCTAGTAGTATTCTCAGTATGAAAACTTCTAGGAAAATCAGGAAATCCTGCAAGAAGTTAGAGTAAGGAGACATTTATTATGATATGCAGTACTTATATGTTTTCATTCCTAAATATTATTTTTTATAAGTGCACAAAGCATTTTTGACTGTGTTTACCCAAGCCTGGTTGGCACTCCTGCAAAGTGTCTATCTCTAGAATAACTCTTTTTTTCCTTCTTAGAGCTCTGTAGTATTTTTAAAAGAGAGAGAAGTAGAAAGAAAAATGTAAGGAAACAGGTAAGTGTATGAATAGTACAACTGAACCTGAATTTTGTGTGCAAATACACAGCCTGGAAAAATGTATCTTATTTTACTTTTAAAACTAATGTAAAATTTTCAGGCAATTACATAGCATGTGATAAACTATTGCAAATTCATGTGGCTCTATCAGCTATGCAATATTCCAGTTTGAAAAGCAGATTAATACATGGTACTACAAAGAGCTGTTTGAAATTAAGGAATCATGGCTTTTTTGTAAATTTATTAGAAAATTTTTCTGTTGGTCACAGTTGTAGATTGTGACATTTGGCTGCACATGGCAATAAGGGACACTCAGGAAAGCCTGAACAAAACTGTTCAAACATTGCAAAGCTTTTGCTGAAAATTCTGAATCTAGAACTTGTAGTTATATGGTCTGGATTTCAGTGTGGCTGCTTGAACACACACATTTAAACATAGCTAAAATAATTGCATATAATCTTTAGCTCTTGTTTGTGGATACACATTTTGAGGTTTGGGCTGGATAGGTACAGAATAGACAATGGCATTAGTTAGTTGCTCGCTATTTTTGTCTTGCCAAAGTGTGTTTGTATTTTTGCAGTGCTGATGTCTGCCCACTTTTAAGGCTTTGATAAGCTGGCATCCTCTGGGTAGAAGATGATGTTGAAATATATAAGATACTCTTTGCGGGGGGGGAAGGGAAATATTAATGCATTTTCTATTAAGCTAAATATAGATGTACTGCTAACTGCACAGTGCAAGGATGGCAGCACTTTCAGTAGCACTTTTTCAATCACTAAAATAATTCCTGGAAGCTTCAGAATGATTTAATCATTATCTACTTAAGATGTTCATGTAAGACTTAGTGAACAGGAGCTGATATGGAGATGCTTTACTTGGTGGATCAATGACTTGACATTGCACAATACAATTGCACAGTGTACAAGGCACACCATTATCAAATTTTATTCTTAGAATAGTCCTTCCAAACAATTGCCTTCCTCCATCCATTGTTGATAGCTTTATCCCATTGTTTCAGCAGCACTCAAGAGGCCAAACCTCTGAGCACAGTTGCATTGTGCATGCAGAAATATGGTGGATATTTTACATCTGGGAAACATTGTTTAATAATAGGTGTAACTGCCACTGACAAACATTTAGCATTGTTCTTACAGAACCTGAAACTGGAAGGTGTTCTCTGTCTTCACATCCAAAAGTGCACAGAGTTGAAAACAGTGAGATTATGCCTACCTGTAAGGAGAACTAGAAAAAATTAGTCACTGGAGACATCTGAAAGGATTTGGCTTCCACTGGCTTGTAAGCTGTGAGCTTTAAGGCTGGGTATTGATACCCTAAGAGTGAAGCAGTCAGCCTTATTTTATGAACCTTTAATGCAGCAATGAGAGCCCTTGTCCCTGCCCACGTGCTCAAAGATGGGCATGTGTTTAATTGCTTTCCAGGACCCGGCTAAATTGCTTTGTGCCTTGCAAATGTAACCCTGTAGCCAGGAAATCTCAGCTGAGTTTAGAACTCATAATTGAACTCTTTTTTCATCTTCCATGGTCGTCAGGAGGTGTCCTGCTGTGTTAAGAGGCAATTAGTGTACAATAGTAGCAGTGAATTCAGGAGAGGGAACTGGCCCCCATCCTTCAGTGTTGCTGAATGC
The DNA here is from genome assembly GCF_963662255.1 of Cinclus cinclus. Lineage (NCBI taxonomy): Eukaryota > Metazoa > Chordata > Aves > Passeriformes > Cinclidae > Cinclus > Cinclus cinclus. Next base: position 100,343,211 of record NC_085046.1, read on the forward strand.
CCATACTGAAATACAAAGTTTTCCTGTCAAATGGAGGATGGATATCTCAGTGCTTGTTTCATTCTTGTAAACTTATCCTGGTGTGTAAATTTAAAAGCTATGTTTGATGCTTCTAGTATCTGATGTTCATGCTGAACTCAGTAGTGATGACATTTTCCTCATGATTGTCTGGAACCAACTGTATTTTTATTGCCTCTGAACCTTTGGCAGAAACCAGCTTCAAATCAGAATTATTCCTTGCATTTATGTCTATAAGGTAATTGTGGTATCTTGAGGCACTTAAACCAGAGCTGGCCAAGGGTGGGATTTCTTTTATACAGGAAATTATGATGTTTTGATTTTTTTTTCTTTCTTGCAGATCATATGACTCCAAAACTTCCAGATTTTCCCAAAAGACATGTACTGTGAATTAAATGTTTTCTTAATTTCCCACCCCCAGCTGCCCCAAACTACAGTTCAGATGATGTTGACAGATTCCTGTTTGGAACAATGGAGCAGGAGATTTAAGTCTCTGGACCCTGGTTCCAGCTGGGCTCTGAGGTGATGCTAGGTGTCCTGATGGAATTCAAGAAGTTAAGATTTTCAGTTTCTAGCTGAAACAAATTCTTTGGGACTGAGTCTGTGTGTGCTGCAGAAGTTTGAGCTCTTTAGTTTTATGTTTGTCACATACTGATGAAGAAAGTCACTTACTTTATGAAAAAAAAAAATCCAGAGTGGCTGTAATAGAGTATCTTTATTAGGCGAAGTGTCACTAGTTCAGGAGATAAATGCACATTAATATTTATCACTCACTGTGTACTATCACAAATTATTATATGAAAAATTACTTTTGCTTTGGTATTTCATCTGCTGTGATCTGAATTGTTAGCAGTATTATTCACTTTCTTAGAGATTCAACCAATTCTTTGTCATGCCCCATAAATAGATCAGAATGAGAAAAAAAAGAGGCAGTGTGATCAGAACGAAAATGCACCTTGCAGGCCACTGCCATATGATACGATGTCATATGATATAAATAATGTATCATATAATATATCAATCATATAATATCCTTTGTAATTGCCTAAAGCTCATGGCCATTTAAGAGCTTATATATGTGATTTTCAAGCAGGTCTCAGCAGCAATTGGCCATTCAGTTATTCCATGTCCCATTAGCACATCCTTGTGGTAGAAGCTCAAATGAAGTTCCAGGTACACAAAAAAAACTCTGACATACTCCTACTCCTCCTGTTTTAGGGAAAAGGATAGCAAAAAAGATCAGAGGACTACCTGTCTAGACATGAATGTACAAGAATTTTTCATTGTTGTTGGAAACAATGTGGGTAGCACGCTCCAACTTTGGGTACAGTCACAGTGTCAAGAGGTGCACGTGTGTGTTGGAGGCAGCAGTGCAATTAGAGCACATTCAAGTAGTTGCACTGAGGTTACATGCCAGTGGCTGGGGGAGACATGCCGTTACTAATCCAGCTCTTGGCTGGATTACCTTTGAAAAATAAGAAATTGATTCCTCTTCCATGTGTGAAAAGCTTTTGGCCCTCTCAAGTCCAGTTTAATGTTGCATCTGGGCTGAAGAGAAAGAGGGTAATGAAGCCTTCACATCCTGTCTGGCTTCCTTCAGGCTTGATCAGAGGGGAGAAAGCCCTTTGCCAGGAGCTTTCTGGAGGGATAAAGAGACTGGAGCAACCTCCCCATGTGTTTCTGAGACTTGCTAGGGTACATTTATAGAGCTACATGCCCGGTTTTGGTCCCACTGGGTGCCATTAGAAATGACACCTGCAGTGACAGCTAAAAGCAAACCCACTTTTCTCAGTCCTTCAGCCCAGTTCTGAGACAAACGCTCTCTCTCCTTTCTATCCTCCATAGTTTTCAGACCTTGTTGGTGGAGTGAAATCAGAACCCAGTGCTCAAGCTCCAGACTGAGGTGTTTTGCCATGAGATTTTTCTTGTTTGTCTTGATGGACATACAGAAGTCTATACATTTAGGACAGAAATGAAGGAATTGATATTGTGAATTCTGGTATCAGCTGGGACAATGTTCTCTTGCACACCTGTTCTATCCACAAACCTTTCTGAACAATATATGTCTCCTTCTCTGGGATATTCGGCTTCCATTCATGTCCCCAAGGATTTTTACATTAGGACAATTGAGTAGTTGAAGTATATTTTAGAAAAGGAATTGTAACATTGTATATGAATTAGAATAAAAAAAATCCAAGGATAAAAAAAAAATCTTTCTTCCTCACTGTAAGAAGCTCTGTTTATTTTAGCTGTTTCTTTTCTCACCATCTCAGTTCTGTATGCATATAGTTATGCATATAGTTAATTTTTCCTTCGTGCCATTTAGAACCGTTTCCAGTAGAAAGAGAAAAATGTAAGTAAAAATACAGTTAAGTGGGTTTACCCAAACCCCCTATGAATTGAAACTCATCCCTTTTCCAAACCTGTCACTTCTTCTTCCTTGACATAAACTATGTATTCAGTAATTCACTTATTTTAGCACTGCCATTTCTCCCAAGTTGTTGATGTAGCTCCAAACTTTTGAAATCCAGGTCATAATATTTCTTACTTTTCTCCAAATACTTTTAGTTTCTAGTTTCTGCTGGCACAGATGAATGTGGTGCAAGCAAAGTCCTCCTTCTCAGTAGAATATGATGGTGGCCCTGTCCCACTGATCTCCATGAAGGGAGGAATGCTGTAACCTACTCTGAACATACTTGGCTGCCTTCCAGCTGTGTGTTTATTCTGCCATCTTTACCAGTACACTGAGAAACTATTTATTATCCTGAGTGTCAATAGTACTTTAAATTTTTTCCTGGCTTTTTGCAGGAGGAGGGTTTTTCTCAACATTTCAGCATTCAAAGAAATATATTTTCAGCTTTTCTACAAATATTAAAAGGATGACAGCTGTAAAAGAGTGCTTTTAAAGAAATGGTTTGTTCAATTTGAATTCAAAGATGTTTGTTTTCAGGCCTGTAAGAAGTGAAGTCTAAAACTGAGATACACTTTGGAGTGATACTGAAACACTGAAAGATAGACCTAATAGTCTGGGCATTGAATGTGCATTGACTAATTGTATTGCATTTTTTTCTCCTTTGGATAGTGACTCATTTGGATACCATTCTATTAAAAAATTTCAAACCCACTTCCACATGAAAAATGCGTTGTTTGATACCTATTAACTCCCAAGCACTGAGAAGAGTTTGTGACTTAGAGCTTCATAAATCACCAGACTGTCTTTGAAATCTGTACATTAGGACATATGTTTAAAGTACACAAAATTTGTATTGTCAAACTGTTTTTCTCCGGCTTTGAGATAGGTTTTTTTTTTTTTTTTTTAGTTTTATTTAGTTGTATTCTGATGGTGCGGTGCTCATAATATCATGAGCATGGGATCTGGTAATGAAGAAGCAAAGCATCAAATAGTGAGGCTTGGAAAGAAATTGTAAAATACAGCAGTCCTTGGATTACATATGACATCACATCGAACAAATTGTTTAATAATATGTTCATTTAATGTCATATGTTCGTTCTTCCAAAGCTTTTGAAAATATTACCTATTTTATTGTTTCTGCTGTTACAGTGCTTAGAAGTTGTTGTCCTAAGACAGGACACCAGGCCAGCTTCTGCAGAAGAAGAAGAAGAAGAACAAAAAGTGGCCCAAAGATTTTAGTATCCAGTGCTTTTGATGTAATGCTCTTCTACCCAGGTTGTCTCCTTTCTGTGTGAACTCTGGTGTATCTAGTGAATGTATCTTATTTTTCAGATTGCAAAAAATTCATACATGGGCTCATTCTTACAATTTTAATTATTTTTAAAATTATTTACTATATTTAAAAAAAGAAAAGGGAAATTTATTACAGACATTTGGTATTCAAAATCTGCACTCAGGATGGCATTATAACAAAAATTTGGAGACTGATGGATGGAGATGGTCTATTACTTTCTAAAATTGTTGAATCATTCTTATCTCATTATTTGCTTTGTAAAAAATACTATTTAGGCCATTGATGACATGCTTGAACTATATAAAAATTAAAATTAAAATCCGATTTATTGGCTAGATCCAGAATGTGAACTATCATCTTCTTTCTAGTAGTTGCTCATAACAGATGCTTGCAGAATAAGCATGAACAAAACAGGCTGCATATAGAGTGACCATTTCCTAGGTATATTCTGCTAGTTCTGCCCTCCATAGCCTTGCCTTTATTTACAGCCTTGGGTAAGAATTTCAGCAATGCTGTCTTTTAATCAGTAAATCATAAAATTACCCTCAAATGTGTGAAGCAGGTGGTATAAAATCTAGGTATAAAATATTTTGGAAGTAGAACTGTTACTGCAGATAGGTCAGGTAGGGTGATATTTAATGTTGTCTTTTATCAGCAGTTCAATTTTGTCTTGGAGATGCATATTTCCTGAAATACTGATGGTTCACTTTATTTATTCATACCTTTCAAGTTTGGCTGCCTGTGATTAAGCCAAGTGTTTCCTAGAGGATTTATAAGGCATTTCTAAGTCTTCATCAAACATTTTCTATTGGCTTTTGAATAGACATCCAGTAAATCACAGAGGAACTATGACCAAATGTGTCTGGCTTGGGGTTCTTCAGTGTATATTGAAAATTTTGTTTAAAACTTAGGAAGAGAAATAGGGCAGTCGGCACAAAACAGAGCATTCATTGAAAGTATGTCTATACTCCTAAGCCAAACTGAGGTTTGTGTCTTGTTATGCCTCCTGCCATGTAATAATTTTGTAAAGAGTAATAAGATTGACAGGCTTTTATTTTCTCAGAAGTACCATTTGTGTTCTGTCTAAATACCAGGTAATGTGTTGATAAGCATTGTGATGTTATCATTATTGATGAAAAATTGCTCTCTGGAGACTTAAAAAACTTCTTTTTCTTTAATTAAAAAAAAAGACAATAAAAGGAAAATTGGCAATAGCAGTCATTGTGGTTTGTGATTAAAGAATACTCGAAGAAACTATAATTAAAATGTGATTTTCAGCTATAACACTGACCATAGGGGACAATCATGATTCATGTGGAACAGACTGGTGGAAATATTCTGTGTCAGAATGTTTTTATGGTATTATACTGAAAATCTTTAAGCAATGCTCGGAAATTCACATATTATATGTATGTATATTTTATTTTTTAGGGCATACAGGACGATTATTGAAATCCCTGTGTTTCACCAGTCTATCATTTCTGCTGCTGCACATCATCTTTCAGATTACAATAAACAGTCTTGAAGCTGCAAAAACTATTGAACCTGGTTTTAACTGTGAGTAAAACATTTTCGTTTTTATTAGCATTTTAAGTGTTGAAATGCTTCAGTGGTTTTAAAGGTGAAGGGTTGATAAGAAGGCACTTAGCTTTGTGCTCCTGTGGGTTTGCAGCTTGCTCTTGTTTTCCAGCTTTTTATCTTAAAAATTACTGTTAGTAAGCCAGGAAGACTAGAAGGGCTTAAGAAACAAAATAAATTTATATGTAACTTACATACATACATATATATATATATATACATATACTATTTTTTTCCCACCACATATGCATTTTCTTTGAGTTCACCACTGACTGTTGTTATGACTTCATCTTTTAGGCTTTCTCAAATTCACCTCAGAACCTGAAGAACTACTCATTTGTGTCATTAGATCATAATTCAGTGAATTAAGAGTAAAATGAAACAAAGTAACAAACCTCCCTCTAGCCATGTATTATGTCCCTCTCTGGCATAACTCTCTTTAGGTTTTCACTTAATTTAACTTTAGATATTGATTCCAAAACTTATATTCCTAAATAGTATTTGTGCCTTTCTTGCCTGTGTTGTGCGGGAGGAAGGATTTTCCATTTTTCATTTATGTATAAGCTCTACTTAAAATATATTGCATGACATTGTGTATCTTCCTCTCTCAGGAAATGTTGTTCAGTAGTTCAGAAAGCAAACATCCTTTATTGTGTAGAAGTTAATTAAAATAGCTCTCCAGTGATTTAAATATGCAAGCTCCAGGTAGAAACTATTTGTACTTGTCTTACCATGCTTACGTTTAACATTTAAACCTGTCAGCTTACCTTTGATAAATGTCCATTTAATTTATCACAAGGTATGCTGCTGCCACTTGAGTAAACACTTGTACTACAATTCAACACGAGAAACCTTATGCAATGTAAAGAATTTGACTTAAATAACAAAATCCTAAGGAAACTTCAAGTGAGCTTTACCATTTCACCTTTAGCTTACACCGTTTCCTAAAGTAAAAGGCATAATTGTGTTCATGAAATACCAGCTTCACCTGGAATATATTGGGTCTGTTGGTTCAAATCAGGCCTTCAGAGTCTAAAAATATCCTTTCTCTTTTTTTTTCAAAAATATATATCTTTCATTAAGTGAGCTGGATTAATTGTTTTCCATATGTGTTTAATGTTCTTATGACTATAAAGATATAATTTTTACTTAGATTGGAGTAATTGCATCATCTAGACACCATTTGTATGAGTGGAGAGCTCCAAGACAGAGTTGCAACCACTGACTTTTTCCTCCTATGGTGGGAACTTGGATCTGCAGTGGGATTTAAAATAATTATTTCATCCTGAAGAGATGAAATAGAGAAAGATTTCAGTCTTCAAGATGAAATGTACCATTTTTTATTGTTTATTCACAGCTGTTGAGTGTAGCAGGTCCTTTTTCCGCTGCCATTAGTCATGATCTCCTTACTTGGGGCCTCACAGGGCAGCGGGTATAGCTGGGTAGGAGTGCATTAAATGTTATCAGATTGCCCTCTGACACCAAGGCCCCTTGACATGACATTCCCACATACTCACCATTAAGCTCTTTTTGCCTCCTGAGCGCAAAGAATGGTTTGAAGTTGCCTGTTGGAATTATTCTTTGTCCCAAAGGAACACCCAAACTGTGCCTGAGGTGTCTGGGAGAGAAGTTGGTTGACCAAAGTTGTTCCAACAGTTTTTAAACTGCTTTAGCAACATGAAATATTCTGCTGTTGAATTTCAGTGCCTGAATACTGAGTGAACTGGCACCGTTTTGTTTACTGGTATGGTTGTAGTCAGTGAGATCCAGGTGAAGCCAGTAAAAAGGGCAATCTGATACTGGCTGGCATTGCTGGATCCCCAAGGCGCTGAAAGAGAATTTAAAGACTGTTGTGAATGCAGGGGCTAGAAAGGGCCAAAGCATTTGCTAGGTCAGGGAATAAGGTCAGTTATTGTCATTTAATGACACCAGAACTTGGACATTGCTGTGTGGGTGAGGAGAAGACAGAATTCCCACTGCAGAAAGCACCTTGGTAGTACTTGTGCTTGTAAGAGTTCAGTGTGACAGCTGCTCTGGTTTCCTGTTCCCCAGCCATATGAGAAGTGCTGTACAAAAGTGACGGCAGATGTGGGCTAAGCCATAGCTGGAGAAATGACAGCGCGTCGCCCATGCCGTCTGCACAGTGTTATGATCTCTGCATTTTAGACTTGCTGTTAATGTTTATCCAGCTCATTTTGCTTAATAAGAAGTTCAGAAGTGTAGTCTGGAAGATTGATGTGTTCTGGTTTTCTATACAGACCTAGATCCACTATTAATAAAACATTTTTTTACAGCTACAGTCTTTTCTGATGCTTATCATTAGGAAATTTTTCTTCCATTAGTCAAAATATCCTGTCTTCAACCTTCAGCCTGATGTGGAAATAAAGAAAAACTTTCCATTAGTCTTTATGGTTACTCATTTTGTGTTTGAAGGTTGCAGTCATATTTGTTGTATGTACTCTTCTCTCATTCTCTTCTATTTACACAGCCTCAGCCCCTTCAAACTTTCTTCATGCATCATGTTTTCTAGAAAGGAGATTATTGTTATTGCTATTGGTTTATTTCTATTTTCTCCAAGTTTTTCAGGTATTTCTTGAAGCTCAGTGTCCAAAGCTAGGCACTATTTCAGCTGAGAATTTAGTAGCATATACTGAAACACAACAATTACCCAAGTGTCTGCAAGGTACAGACACTCCCTATTCATGAATTACTCCCTATTTATGAATTACTGTATGCTACTTTTTTTAATAGTCTCACACTTTTTATTTGTGATTCACTGAAACCCACAAATCTTTTTCTTCAAAACAGACCCTTTTTTTTTTTCAATCCCACATTTATATAGGTGAGTGTTCTTACAGTATAGTAAAAGTTGATGTCTGCCCAGTTTTTTTCCCAGAAAGTTTTGTTTATCAAGACTGTTCTATCTCCTTGTTTGGTAGTGTCTTGTCTTACAGGGGCCTTCTGCAGTAACACCTTCAAGGGGTTTTGGATAAATAAATTTTTGGGTTTTACTTTAAATTTAATATTTGTTTTGATTTTGCTGCAAATATAGTATGTGCCCAAGTTAAGTAAATTAAACCATAAAAGGAGCTACTGGATGTTGTGGCAGGTCCCCTCTTAATTATCTATCTTAATTATCTGTCAAAGGTCACGGAAGCCTGGGGAGGTCCTCTGTGACTGGAAGCCAGACAGTGTTATTCCAGTTTACAAAAAGGGCATGAAGGAAGGTCCAGGAATCTACACACCTGTTATTCTAACCTCAGTTCCTGAAAAAAGTATGTTAAAGATAACCTGAAAAAAAGTATATAAAAGATTATATTGGGTACTACTTTAAGGCATTTAAAGGACAATGCAGTCATCAGTCGTGGTCAACGCAGGTTCACAAAGGGAAACTCCTGTTTACTAATTTGATATCCTTCTATAGTAAAGTCACCTGCCCAGTGGATGAAGGGAAGGTGGTGGATATATTTTTCCTGGATTTTAGTAAGGCTTTTGATACTGTCCTCCTGGAAAAATTGTTCAGTAGGTTCAAGATGTACTTGGTTGATGAACTGGATGAAGGGCAGGGCTTGAAGGGTTGTGGTGAATGGGGCCACAGGACCCTCAGGGCTCAGTTCTAGGGCCAGTCCTGTTTTCAATGTATTTATCACTGATCTGGATGCAGGAGTTGAATGAACCATTAGGAAATTTGCTACCAACAATAGTCAAAGTGGGAGGTGTTGTCTGGGACAAGATGCCTTGCAGAGACCTTTGTGTAGTCAATCTAACTCTTGGCAATTTTAGAAATAGGTGAAAGGACAGGATAACATTGTCTGCAAATTCACTAGGTTAGTTTGTCTCAATAATTTCAAATGCCAATTTTCTGAATCAAAAGATAATTTTCTGGTTTTAGTTTTTCTTTTCACACTGCTATATTAAAGCCTCTGATAATATTTTCATTTTGTTAACAGAAACGCTTGAAAAATGTTTAAATTAGTTGTGTGATAAAGACTACCACCTCTTAAACCTTATGTAGTCCTGGTTTCAATTTGAAAGTGAAAAACATCTTCTATATCTTCTATACCTAGAAGCAGTTTTATTTGGTATGTCTGCAAACACAAACCACACATACAGAATTTTAGATCCATTTTAAAATATTCTGCTATTTCCCTGCACTTATGTAATTCGAAATCAGTTTAGGATAATTCCTAGAATGTTTGGCATCTTTGGTTTGTTATGTTTTTCATCCCCTTCCTCTTTTAGGGTTCATATACCTCCTCTTTCAGGATGGCTACAAAATGCTACAGCATTCTCTTAATTATGTTGGTCAGTTGATAGAGGTGTTCAAAAATGTTTGACCAACAGAAAGTTCTTGTTTCTTAAGAGCCTTGTGACTATTGCCCAGCAATAATAAAATTTTGCTGTTAGTAGTCTTTATTTAGCTTAATGAAAGATTTCTGGTTAGCCACAAGTTTAGTGTGTGGAACTAACATTGAATATCTCCCAGATACAGAAAGGGTGAGCTGTGCTGATCTTAAGCCATGAAGAGCCACATAATTATTCTTGTTTCACTGATACATTCGTATAATAGACAGTATGATTTTAAAATATAGCAGCATTCCTGCAGTAACAGAATTTAATTATTAAGTTTATATTTCTGATGGAATAAAATTCTGGTTATTAGATTAGGCAACATTTTTTGAGTATAGAATCTGTTAGGCAGGCAACTGAAGAGTAGATTACAGGTTAATAGTTGCATTCTGCAGTATGCACAGTATGGTTCTTTCCTAGGACTAGTTTGAAACATCTTTAAAAATGGCAATACCACTAGCAGGAATGTTTTCCACAATGTTATTTTTAAACTTTTCTTCCAATAAATTAGTGCAATTGTTCCTCATCATAATGATCTGTAAATATACACACTGTATCTTCTTGTGTTTAGTCAGCCTTTAAAATTAGTCTTGTTTCTTTTTCCCTTAATTGTGATGATGTACATCCATTTTTCATTTTGTGCTCCTCTATCATCTCTTGTTCTTGACTTCTGTGAATGAATCTATTGAAATGCTTATTCTCTGGAACAGTATTTTTGTTCATGAGAAAAGCAACTGAGAATACTTCAGCTACTCACTAATTAAGTTTGTATTCAGTGTTTGTAATACCAAAAAGAACATTTAAGGTATTTCTGGATATTTTTCTTATATATCACACAAATAAACTGACAGAATTTAAACAGATACCTTGAAACCCTTCTACAGGATTTCTATGAATCTTTGTTTATTGTGCCTACTTGGAGTGCTTTATTTACAAAACGGTTATATGTAGAAAAAAGGAGAATAGATTTAAAGTGCCACTTTGCCTAGATAGTTTCTCTGTTAGATCATGGGAACTAAAATCAGATAATTCTCTGTCCCTGCTATGCCATGGTGAATGTCAAACAAATGCATGCCACCATTGTGGAATCATAATAACTTTCTGCTTTAGATAAATTTTGAAATGATTTCTTGGCTTAAAAGACCATCCTGTGTTTGCATTACTACCAGCATGTCCCTGAGGTATTTCGTTATATTAGGAAGCAGCCATAAGCAGTACAAATAAATTATGTTTCACCATTTATTGAAAGCTCAGGCTCAGGACTGAAGCTAACCTTTCATAGGAATGAATAATTACTCTTTCCTATATACCTGCTAAGATTTAATGTCTTTTATATCCTCCTGAGTATGCTTTTAAGGTTGTGCAGATTTTGTAAAGTACTGCTTTGGTAAAGATTGATGTTTATTGTTTGATTAATTAACTCACTGGAAAGAATGATGTTGCTTTTGTTTATAATGGGAAAAATTGTTTAAATATTTCATACAGAATTTCATATTTCTATTTCAAAGGTAGATGTCAGATGCATTCCAGTCTTTCAAATACCGTGGCTTACTGGCTCAACTCCTGTCTCGAGTCTCAGTTATCTCATGGCCCCTTGTTGGATGTTTTGACACATCATTTCATGGGAGACTGCCTTGAAAACACATATTTTGAAAATATTGGAAATTTGAAATACTATTTTATGAAAAATATTCTGATCATTTCCTGATTATTAGTTGTCTCGATAATTTTGACAATTTTAATTTCAAAAGCAGTGCTTCATATGAAATGAAATTAATCTAAATGGCATTAAGAAAACTAGTGAGTTTATTGTAAGAAGCTTCTAAGCAGAAGTCATAGCAAAGTAAGCATTTGCATACTGAGAAGTTCTTATGTCCTCTCCAGTAGTTTTGCTTACCAAAATAAAAGCTAACAGTCACCATCATTAAAGAGTGCTGAAGCAGTTGCACACCACACCAGAAAAAACAGCTCATTCTTCCCTAACAAAAGCATCCATATCTCAACCAGATAAATGGTTTAGGTGCTTTCCAAACAACTGGTTTAATTGCAAGTTCACCTGAATTGTATGTGCATCTTACTCTTTCTTTTTTGCTTAGCGAAATCTGTATTTCAATGTTTTTACAATACAAGTGGGCCTTGTCTTGCAGAACATCTACATTTTAATCGTATTTTTGTGTATCATCTCAAAGGTTATAATCTTGGCCAAAATCTGAGCAATAAAGAATACCTTTAAGCATCTAAGAAACAATTCATTCTGTTATCACAGAAGTCATCAGATTGTACTTGTGTGGTTTCTGTTCAAGCAGCAAGAGAAAAAGGTCCAGAAATTAACTCTTGTTTCAAGAACAACTGTGGAATATCCAGTATAGCAAAACTTTTATAGGATGAATCAACCAGCTATAGCACTGCAGAAGAATCAGAGTAACCTTTCATTGAGAGGATATATATATTTTGAACTCAGTGTTGTCTGTGATGTCTATGACAGCCAGTATAGCACAAATTTAGTCCACACTTTTAGCTAGATGAGTTCCAGAGTGGTGAGTGGTGCCTCAGTAGGAAAAACAAATTTTAAACCAATATTTTAACAGAAGAGATTATATAGGTTCTTCATGTTGTCCAGCAAGACTGGTAATACTAAATTCCATAATATTGAAGTCTATTTTTAATGGAATTTAGATGCCTACATATTTTTGAAGTTCTGAATTACAGTCGTAGTTCAAATAGGAAAGCCTATTTGTTCAGGTTTTATGAAAGATGAGTGATCTGATTTAACCCCAGATGGCAACTAAGTACCACACAGCTGCTTGCTCTCCCTGCCTCCCAGTGGGTTTGGGAAGAGAATCAGAAAAAAAAGGTAAGGAAAAGCTCAAAGCTCATAGGTTGAGGTAAGAATAGTTTAATACTTTAAAGAAAGTAAACTACTACTACTACCACTGCTGCTTCTACTAATTTTAACTGGGGGGAAAAAAAAAAAAAAAAAAAAAAAAAAAAAATTAAAGCTCAAGACATGCAAGTGACACACACAGAATAGAATTGCTCATCACCCACTGACCAATGCTCAGCTTGTCCCCAGGCAGCAAACAGTAACGGTCCCTTCCAGCCTACTCCCCAGTGTGTGTATATATATCTGTATGTAGGCATGACAATCTGGGGTATGGCATATCCCTTTGGTCAGTTTGGGTCAGCTGTCCTGGCCATGCTCCCTCCGAGCTTCTTGTGGACCTGCTTCACTGGCACAGCATGAGACACTGAAAGGTCCTTGATTTAGGGTAAGCATTACTTAGCAACAACCAAAACAGCAGTGTGTTATCAACATTATTCTCATAATAAACCCAAAACACAGCACTGTACCAGCTACTAGGAAGAAAATTAACTCTATCCCAGCAAAAGTGGGACAGTCGGTTACTTCTTGTGATTTAACTTTGTGCTATGTCTTCAGCAAACTGTGTGAAGCTTTGTTGCCTGAGCACATTAGGTGCTGAAAACATTTCCAGAATGCAGGTTAATAGAATTTTATAAAAATTAAAGCTAACTGTGGAAACCTCTTTATTAAAAGTCAATATATGGATGTTCTTTTTCTCATCCAAAGCAGTTAAAACTGCCTCTTGGTGACATCTGTCCAGTGCCATGTGTATTGAAAAAAACCCTGCTTTGACTTGTAAATTCTCCTAAGAAGCAGCTTTCCCTCTTCTGCTCTTTGTACCACACAACGTGCAGCAGGAGTCAGCTGGGTGGCAGGGGGCTTATGGAGATACCACAATTTACAGAATAAGGGGAACAGGATTTCTTCAGAGCTTCCCTCTTATCAGCCACTATACCTGCAGAATAATGAGCTACAGAGCAGTGAATGGCCATTTGTCCAGATCTCCACTGAGAGGCAGAAAATCTCAGGATCTCTGTGGAGATTAGTAAGAGTGGTGCATACAAGGATTGAAGTAGAGCTGAAGCTCCTGTTTTGCTGTTTTACTTGGCAAATACCACTGAAAACCTAGGAAATGACAGAAAGGAGACTTGACTTTAAGGAAATAATATTTCCTATCACTCTCTGGTTTCATCATGTACTGTTTCTTGCATAGGTGATGTGCAGTGTCTGAGTCAAGAAATAAAAGAATATAAAAATAAGAAGAAGGAGTCATGAAGAGCTTGAGACTAGAAAGAATGCTTAGTTGTAAAAACTGCAGTGAGATCCAGATGTGGTGGCACCAATATGGTCATTATATTGGGTCCTAGAAAGGTGTGTGGTTGTACAGTATTACCAATTACTATTTCTGACTGTTGCTTCAATGATTCAAAGAGTCAAGAATGTTGACATCCAATGAGAAACTTTTAATTAGTCAGAGGTGTTAGCTTGCCTCTTTTGTCTCAACAGAAAGTTACAACAATAGCTTATTCTGTATATAAAAGTTAATTTTCCTTTAATTCAGTGCACACTGGATGTCAACATTTCTTCAACATTTTCCATGCAGCTTTATGTAGCCAGGAAATTTATGACTGGGGAAACAGAAGCTTCTGTAATTGCTTCTTAGGTATGTATGATAAGTCCTGCTTAATTTCCTGCTGGGTGTTACTACTTAGCAGTTTGGAAAGTTAGTGTTCATTGTACTTATGGAGTCTTTATTTCTGGACTCAGGTTGCTATGTGAAAACTGAGCAATATTCTAGGGAGTCACTTTGAGGCATGGTACATAACTCTTTTGTATAATGTATGTGATTCTGCTGCAGTGATGTTGGCATACTTGCTTGCGTTTGACCATTCAAGAGAACCTGGCATAGGACATGATCCTTCTCACTCTCAGTTTGTACTTTTGACAGTCAGAATTGCATTGGAGAGAAGACCTGGGAAACTGCTGGATGGCCCATGGGGCTGTACAGCTTCTTTCTGAAGCTTGTGGACTTCGGAAGGTGCACCCAAGGCACACTTAAGGAGGGACCCAGAGTATCCACTGATGTTGTGATGCAAACTAGGATAGTTCTCTTCAGTGTCCCAGCTGTAGGTAGGATGACTGCAGGGTTGTAGAATAGAAGTGTGACCATCACTGTCATCTTGTTTTAGGGCTGTTTGGAGGAGAGATAGAGCAGCTGTTTTCTGTCTCCCTCTGTCCTCTTAAAGGAGGAAGCAGAAGCAGCAAACTCAAGGAAAAAATCAAGGCTAGCTGTGAAGGAGATGGCACTCAATAAAACATGAATAGATGAGAAGAGAGCAAAATGTGTGTGTGAAGGAAATAAAAGCAGAAGAGAGTAACCTTTTGTTGATTTATACTCGGGGTTAGTGTTGTTAGTGAATTAAGAACCAAATGTGCAGATAAGACTTCTACATTTTTATAAGTAGCCACTTGCTCTCTTGTCCTCTGGTTGTATGCTTAACCTTTGTATGAAAAGCTTATCAGCATACATTGCCAACTGCTTTTGAGTTCCAAGTTACTACAAAACCTGTTTTCCATATTGCAGAAAAGTTCTTGGAGGGCAGCAAAACCAGAAACTGGCAGCTCAGATGATTACAGTGAAAAAACTTGTCAACAGGGTCAACTCTTACTACCGTTACTCTGACCCCAGGTTATCATGGCTCATTGGCAGTGTTTGCCTGTAGAAGAATGAAGTATGTAAGGACAGCTCCCCAGTGCTTTAGCAACCAGCATCTCTGGGCTAGTGTAGGGATCATGTTGAAATGTTCCCTTGTTAGTCATTCAAATCATTTTAATATAAATATTTTACTGGGGAGTCTTACTGTAGTATTATTATTCAGAAGTAGGAAACTATATATTTATGTGTTGGACACTGTTTAGACAAATACTTTCCACTGAGAATAAATATTTCACTTTATTTCTGGGGATCTGTCTTTTCTGTTTGGCTGTTTACATCGTTAAGGATTGCTCTTCATCATGTAATTGTGTTGAGTATTTTTAGAAAACCTGATTTTTTAGTGTGGTGCTGTAAGCATTTGCATGTGCTTGTACCCACATTGCAAGTTTGAGAGGGGTTGGTCCCTGGGTCAGAGCTCTTAGGCTTGATCCTTCTGCACCTCTAGGGTTATACATCAGCAGCTGGAAAACAAACTGCAAATCTGAGTTCAGATGATGACAGCTGCTCACTGCAGCCCCTCTGCCATGGCTGGACCACCATCTGGGCATCTCAGCTGCAAGGACAGGTGAGGTGTTGTGTCTGGGGATGGCAGCTCTGATGGGCCATCCCTGGCGGTGCAGCACCCCAGTGGGTGGGCTTCCCTGGGCAGTGTGGGCTAGGGGCTGCTCTGGACAAAAATGAGGTCTTGAGTTGAGGTTAACCTCTAATTGAATGGGCTGAGTTTACTGAACTCTTCATGGAAGCTGTGATGTAAAACAAATCTCCCTATAAAACAAAGCAAAAAGTGTTGCTCACATAAATAGGGCTTGGAGCAATCAGGAAAAAAAATGTTTTCTTGATGGGGTTGGACTTGAAATGCTTTGGCGAGCTCTTCTGCATCAGTGTGTTAGAACGTAGTCCTAAACCTAGGTCAAATACAATTGGAACTTGCATGCTTTGAGTTTTCTTCCAAATGGAAAGTTTGTATTAAAATTCCCTCCAAGTTCTTCCAGATATGCAAGTCTCAGTAATCACACAGGATGATAGAAAGTGCTGTGCCTTACACCTTTTGCATAAACAATGTGCAGCACATCTGTCAATGCTTACTCTTAACAAAGAGCAAAATAACTAAGAACAATTCTGTAGCACTCACAATGGGTGAAAAAGTATCCTTTAAATCTGTGGAAGGAGGAGAACTGTGAATTTTGAATAGTAGACTTGATTTCCAAAGTCATTAACATCCCCCTTTTGTTTCATTTCAAATCTTGCATTTTTCCTTATATCTAGGTCTGGAAAATATAAATATATGCCATATATACTGTGTTTACTACTGAATTTTGTCACACTACATTTCTTGAAGGGTTTGTTTAAAGCAATCAAGAAACTGGACTTCAGAGATGTTACAGTCATCATCTAGACTAACACCAGAAAGATTTTCAATAGCATCAGTGAAAGGTGTAGTAAATGAAAAATATTTCCTGAAAAAACTGTAATCCTATTTTATGTGTTTAGAAATAGGGAGACTAGAACACAGTATCTTTCAAAGTGATTAAGAGAATGAACTTGATTTTCAGCTGTGTTCAGATATCATTGAATGCAGATTTTAAAACTGAAAGCAAGTTAAATACAGTTTTCACACTGAAGTAGTATAAAATGCTCAAAACCATGCTCTCCAGCCAGAGGCTGTCAAAAGCTTTACCAAACTTTTTGAGGTGTAGAACAGTGAATGAAAGTAGCTCCTGAAGAAAATCAAGAGAAGTGTAGTTCAGAGTACATAAATTAGTCATTAATACCTGTATAACTATGTATTTAAGTATATAGTCCTTCATTTTGAAAAAAGATAGCCAGCCTTCCAGCACAGAGGACACAGTCATAAGAACAGATAGCATATTATGTTCTTTTGTTCATGTATCACCTTACCTGCAGTCACTATGGTCAAAAAATAGCAAATAGCAAATTGTTTTTCATGGTGTCACACAAATTCTTTCTGGCGCACAAATTTAGAATGTTGAAATGCAAAAGGATGATTTTTAACTCATCCTTTAGAGCCAACAGAGTTTGACCTCTTCATGGGATTGCATCCATGTGGTTTGTCGGTGATGCTAGCAGGTTCCAGGAAATTCCTGCTTTTTCTAGGCCCCCCCAAATTTGTCTGTGAATAATGTAATGTTTCATGAGGAAAGTTGTGTTCTTACCTTCACTGTAGACATGTCAAAAGACTCAAATTACAGCCAGAATAGTCTCCATTGTAGAGTCTAGCAAATTACCATCATTTTTAAAAATACAGTCCTTAATTTAGATGCCAAACTGGATTTAAATCCTAAAAGTCTTGCATACACCTGGAGGGTGTGGTGGTCTAGTGGTAATTAAACACAGCTGCAGTGTGAAACTTGTGGAATTACAAAAACATACTGGTGAAAGTCCTATAAGCACCATCCCTGGAAGAGCTTAAAAAAACATATGGATATGGCACTTGAGGCGTGGTTTAGTGGTGAACATGATGGTAGTGTTGATGATTGGACTTGGCAGTCTTAGAGATCTTTTCTAACTTTATTGATTCTATGAATGTGTGATTCTACGATATCCCTGACAAACATGGCAAGAATAAAAAATAATTTGAGCTGATGCTGTTGTGCTGGCAACAATTCCAGCTTCATAAAAGTTATTGGTCTCCCAGTTCTCATTATTTCAGAGATGGATATTTACATAGTAATCCTTATTCTTGACTATCTGATGTTTTATGTTTGACTAAGAATAAAGTACAAGAATGGCAGAAACTCTAACAATCAGTGCTGTGTGAAGGGGACAAGAGATGCCTTTTGCACTGCTATCAGATTGTGCTCAGTTGCTCTCTGATTATATAAAAACACATGCACATTTTCATCTTGAGAGACATAATTCATTAGAGCAGGAACTTTTAGTGATTATTAAGTTTTAGTACTACACAGCAACCTGTGCAATTTCAGGAGTCAGGCTGATTGAATTACCCAATTAGACAGTCTTGCTAAGTGGGGGAAGACGACATTTCAGCACCATTTTTTTCAATAACAAAATTCCATGAAATTATCCAAGGTTTAGAAAGCTGTAAGTACCAATGAGGGAGGAAAATGTGCTCTAGTGGTCAATAGCACAGAAGCTCAACTTCTTTGACTCTAGGTAGAGGGCTTCCAAAAATATGCACAGACCGGACAAGATTAAAGTGGACGTAATACTCGGAAATATAACAGAAAATAATGTGTTATACCCAGTGCATGGATTGGTCACACAATAAATAATTGCTTTCTGCAGAATGGAGATAGTGATAAAGAGTGATTTGTTGAACTTGCACTTCTTGGTTAGATGCTCCGGAAATACGCAGGAGGAGCGGATACATGACAGCAGAAGGGATGGTCAGATGATGGACATGAATGTTCAGAGTCTATAGTGGGCTTCCTTTTCTGAAGTCCCTGAGTCTGCTACTCATGCAGTTGTTGCCTCATCAAAATTTTGAGGGATGGAATAAATAATTTTTAGCCACTGCACTGAATTAAATAAGATCTCCAATTTCCAGTAGTACTTGTAAGTACCATTAAAATTTTAATCCAGATTTTAAATGAGAACTTCTGGGGATTGGCAGAGATCAGGTTTGTCTTGCTGACATGTAGATGTGAGCCATGGTTCTGTGAGCCGTGGTTCTGTGAGTCATAATGCCCAGTGTAGCAGTTCTACAGCCATGCTGGACTGGACCCCTCTTCTGCGACTGTACTCTCATCATATCATAATTTTATGAAGGCTTCTAACCAAAATAAATTTCAGCTCATGAAACTGCATTGACTTGAGAATGAAATACCGCCTGTTCTCATTACAACCCTATTCTCTCAACAGCCTTTCCACAAGTTATATTACACAACACCTATGATACATGAATTTTGAGATTCTTTTTTATGACTTTTCATATCCCCACTGACACATTGTCAGAATTCTCTCATATATATGATAAAAAGGAAAATCCTGAGCAAGGAAGTTCACAGAATCCATATCCACATAAAACAAAGGCTGGAATGCTGATAGAGTTCCATGAACATCTGGAAAAAGTCAAAGATGCGTTTCCATATCTATTCTATGTCTTCCTGGATAACAATAAGAAAATTATACCACATTTCCCTTCATAGCTCACAGTTCCTGTTATTTTTTATTTTTTAAATTTTTTTTTAGCTATAATAAAGAGTGAAAGGTTCTATAACAGCAGCTGCAGGAAATGACAATAAATATTGTGTTTTGTTGGTGGCTGGTGTATTAAGTCAGAAGGCAAAAATCAGCTTCTGTGTTTTCCTATGTGATTTCTCAGAGAAAAGCAGAAGATTTTACATTTTAGGTAGTGGCAGCACTTGATTTCAGAGATTTCTCAAACTATGGTTGAAATAACAGGGTTTTTCTATTTTGGAAGTACTGAGTGCCAGCAATGTAAAATTCATTTATTTTAGTCTTTTTTGCAAGAATTAAATTTTTTGTACAGTAATACATATATTGTAAACACCATTACATATTTATACTTTACTAGTATATTAATTCAAGTAAAGAATATTTAATTTTAAATAAACATTTCATTAGCAGGGATTGCTATGTCCTGGATGTCATGGAAGTGATGCTGTATATATCATTGTTGCTGCCACAGCAAAACACTGCACTGGGTTAGGGAGAGACAACTGCTTACAGGGTAGTTCCATGCTTCCTAAATAAGTTTAATTTTTTCCTTTTTCCCCCCATCTCTAAATATTTTACTGTGTAACACTAGTTCTCTTGTACATGAGCAGGTAGAAGGTGCATTGTTAGGATGTTCTGTGGAGCAGGATGTGAGCCTTAGCTGAGTGGCTGCCCGTGTGGTGCAAGGAACATTTACCAAAAGCGAGCACAAAACCTTGCTTTCAGTTTTTACTTGAGAAAAGGTGTAAGACCTAGTTCTGAGAATAAAGAAGGGTTAAATATGTGGCTTAGATGACATCATGCTAGTTCTCCTAGGATTTTTTCAATAGGATTTTGATATTTAAAATAAAATACAAACCTACCAGATTATGGAAAATGGGATAAATGTTTCTCACTTGCTCTGCTTCTGTCTCTGTCTTCTGCATGTTACACAGTGGCTGCATTTATCTAAAGCTTTCACTGTTGTGTTCTCTTTTCTGAGTTAGGATCACTGCCAAAGTGATCTCATGTTTATAGAGGGTTTTGTTTTGTTTTGTTTATGTTACTGTTTGTGGTACAAATAGCTACTTTCACCTTGGAGTTGTACCTTTTTTTGTCTGTGTTTGATTCTGAGGTAGTATCCTCTATATTTGGGTCAATGACCACAATATTTGGCTGCTGTAATTTTCTATTAATATTAATAAAACCACCTATCCCCCTAGCATATGGGATGCAGAAGACACTGCTCAGAAAGCTGTTATAAATCTCAAAAAGGTTTATGAGCTGAAAAAATTGAGTTTGGAGAGGGGAATGTAGACTCTGCAATTTCCAAATGCTGATGCTAAATCCATTCAGATGTAAATCAAACCTATCAGGAGCATTCTGCTTTTTAGATACTTTATCCTAACTTGTTTGCTCATTATTCCTTCCTCAGCTGGAGGTTGTATATGAAACTTGTTTAAATGAAATAAATAATGTAATCCTATGACGAAGATTAGTATATTTTGGAACTCAGAAATGGAAAAAAAGTTAGGTAATGTTTCAGCATAAATAACAATGTGAGTAGGGGGTTTTTTGAGTTTGAAATTCTTAGTCCAGGATGTGGATAGTTAGGTCATAATCTCTCTGGATATTTCCCAGTGTTTGGCTAGGCTTTGAATGACCTCTCTAACTGGAAATCTTATGCTTCTTTGTGTAGCACAGAGTCAAATAATCTTGGCTTTGAAATGAGCAGTGTTGCCATATGTTTATGTATGTTCACTTATATTTCATATGTTTTGATGTGTTCACATACATGTCACCTGCACATTTGTTTTAATCGATGTGACAATATCCCACCTGATGCCTCTGTTTTAAACTTCATTACATTTCTTGCACACTGAAAGTACCTTATGTTAGAAGAATTTTTGTGGCTCCATCTACCCTTTGCTATTTTGGGAGACTTCTGTGACTGGTTTGTCTCTGCTGTTGCTCTGTCTTGGGAATTTAATGTTGCTTTTCTGCTAAATCATTGGCACTCAGTCAAGATATACTCATTTGTAATTCTGGTCCTTGGGGTTTATGACAATTCAACTTCCTTGCTATCAGGCCTTTGTTGATATCTACAGTATCTGTATGGAAGTTCTAAAACACTGTAGCCTCTGTGGAATAATGAAGATGAGCTTGAAATCTCTCATCAAATAATTTGCTAAAATCATTATTAGGAGGTATCTTTTCACACAGTGATAGCTAAACTCTGTTTAAATGCCAAAGTCTAATATCATCTTACACAAATGACATAAAGAAGGACCAGGATCAGGTCTTATGTCATTATGCTAGTCCGTAAGAAGTTACACTGGATTTTGTCAGCAAATGTCATCATGGCTATGCAGATACATCCCAGTGATGGAAGAACACATTCAATTCAAGATTAATGTGCTTTGACCATGGAGAGTTAAAACTCCTTGGTGCACAAGAGATTGAGCAGTTGCTGGGATAAAAAGGTTTTCAAGTTTCCTTGCATAGACAGTTTTTTATATTGTGGTACACCAGCCACCTACACTTGAGCACACCCTGCCTGCCAGCCCTTGATAGGAAACTGTTCTGCATGTGAGTGTTTATTTCTTACTAAGACAAATTTAATGAGCCAGTGATCTACTTTCTAACTTGTTTTCTTACTTTGGTGCTTCTATTGGTCCCTGCAGGTGCAGATTTCATAGAACTATCTCAGGGGCTTTCTTGGAGACTTCCTCTTCAGTTTATCATGTCCTGATTCTCTTGCTCAATGGTTGTTTTCCAGTAGGTGCAGTATTTCACCAGTGCAAAAGTCTAATAGGAAGTAAGATTCCAAAAGGCTTATGGTGGTACATAAAAAAATCAAACAGTAGGGTACCAATTATGTAATTTAATGACTTGAATAAACATTGTAAAATTTTATTTTAAATGTGTCTATCTGCAGATGTCCTCAGCTGTGGATCTAATATGCTTCTGATGTAGATTCTGATTGTTCTTAAATGGGAGCTTCCTCTTTCACCAGAGTAATTTTCCAGTTCCTCAGTAAAGGCAGTGAATTGGCCTTTCTCAGGCTTTTATTGAGCATGAACCTTGACAGAGGATTGTTTTCCACATCCGTGTTCATTAACTGTAGGCAGTGCAGTGACAGATGCAAGAAGATATACAGAGTACATCAGGATCTGTTTCTTTTCTATCTGTAAAATCACTTCCTTTTGTGTAATCTTGTACCATTATCTCTACTTGTCATTTAATGCAATTTTCTAGACTGGCCAGTTTCTTTATTTGTGTGCCAAAGATAAGGTAACCTCCATGGAGGTGGCATTCATTAGCTGTGTCTACATTCAGTTAGCCCAACATATATTCACATGCTGTATTTGGGTTTCTTCTGAAGTGCATTTCCTCCTACAGTGATGAATGTGTGCAGTGTACAACCTCCCTCATCCTTTGGCTTGTTGCAGTAATGGGATGCCTTATTTTTCTCCCTTTGCATTTCTATCTATGATTCCTGGTTCCTGCTTCCTGAGATCAGCAGGAGGCCTCCCTACATGAACACAGAAATACAAATGCTATTGCTAGCTTGCTTGTCACATAAACATCTGACCTGAGTATTTTTGTGGCCCCTTTCTGTAGACACTGAAAGAATCTCTTGAAAATGAAGTAAATAAAGAGATGTTTAGTCTCATAATCTTATAGTCCTGATACGGCTGCTTGGCAAGTCCACTCTTCTCCCAGTGGCTCACTCCAAAGGCTCTCAGGACATTTCCAATGTTTTAGGTGTAGACAGAGGTTCTAAATGTCAGTTTTCAAGGCATTTGAAAACAGCAGTTAAATTTCCCTTCTTCAGTGACTTTCAGTACTAATGGGGAAATTTCATGGAGACAGGAAGAGATGTCCTGTGCAGTAAATCAAGAAGTCATTATTTGTTCATTTTCTCACTTTTCTCAAGATTTGAGCTCCTGCAGGAACTTCTCCAGGACACAGCCATCATCCACAGCCATTCTGTTAGGCCAGCTTCAAAGAGGAAAGAATAAGAGAGAAGATTTGAGAAATGTGTGTGTTTGTTGGGCCTGATACAAGAGGAAATGGACACTGTCTCTGTCCCTTATGAGCTACCTAAAGAGAAATTTCCTCCCATCTGGGGAAGGATAAGAAGCTGCAGAAGAATGCAACTGAGAGTCATGATTCAATGCTGTGCCTCAGCTCAGTATAGCCTAGAGCTTCCTTTTCTCTTAGTCCTTCCTTAAATACTGAATTTTAGCATTTCCTTCAGCTTTTGTATCCTGTCTGGATTGCATTTTTCAAGGCAATCACTGTGTACTTCTGTGTTTTACACAGCCCTCAGCTCAGCTGGATCCCACCATTTCCTGGCCCATAGACAGTGCTGGTGCCAGCAAATCCCCCAGGAAAAAATATTTTCCTTGAATTTAGAAAGAAAATGGAGAAAATTGAATTCTTGGCGTAGGAATGCACAAAATGTAAGATATCTTAAGAGCAATTGTTCAGATCTCTGATGAGCTTGTTCATAAATCAAAGTGTGGAATTTGTTTCTTGGCTTCCCTTTGACATGTGAGATGGCAGCACATTAAATGACTCTTTATTTTCCTCTTTATACTTTTAATTTTTCATTGTCTCCTGTGAAAATCAGTATTTGTATTGGTTTAATGCATACTTTCCAGCATGTAATAGGAAGTTACATGAAGCTCTCAAAACAAAAAGATAATTCTGCTCACAGCTCCCACATCACTCCATGGAAACTGCTAAGAGCAGCTGTGCAAGAGATAAAGCCTGAATTATTTAAAAGGATTTTAAAAAAACCCTAATCTCCAGTGTCAACCCGTCTCTGCTTCACTGTCAAAAGAGAGCCAGTAGGAGGTCAGGCTGTCTAGCATCTCTCAGTCCATAGTTCATGTGCGAAAACCTATCAACACAAAGTCGCTAGTTTGTGCCAGGTTTTTCTGTATGGAGTATGGGCTATTATTTCTGACACAGTGTACGTATTTGTTTCTTCACTGTGGTATAGAAAAGAAGCCATTAGTTATTCCTGGTCGAGGTTTGACCCTCTCAGAGGAATCACTTGAGCTGGCTTGTGGCATTAACTGGCTGCTCCCACCCTCGCCCTTTGACTTTTGGTGTCTTTAGGCACCCGGACAAGCCCTGCTGGACACTCTGCCTTTGGGACTGGTGCCGTGATGCAGAGGAGCTGGATTCAGTAGGGTCACATTGGGAGTTAAGATACAACTTGTCCCACTGTTTTTGGCATGACTCACATTAAGTAATTAGAACCTCATGCCAAACTTTCGCTATTCACATGCTGAAATGGAGTAGTAATTTGTTTTATATGTATTAACTGTAATTGCTTACTAGGTTTGACAAATGTATTACTAATTCAACAATTGCTGTGTTATAAGGCACTGATGGGAAAAGCTCTACTCAAAGTCTATAATCTCTCTTGTGAACTGATCTTTAGTTCTGTACATAATTTTGACTGAAGTAGTATTTATTTAAAGCTGGAAATTGCTTCAAAATCTCAAGTAATGTGAAACTAATGCCCAATGAGAAAATAAGTCAGATTAATAAGATTAATAACTTCTAAGATTGGTTGTTTTTTTTTTTTTTGTTTTTTTTTTTTTTTTTTTTTTGTTCATAAGCAACTTTTAAAAGGGACTTGTTTGTTTGTCTTCTGTTTGGGTTTTTTTCCCTTTACACTAAAGCGTGCCCAGTTTTTACCACTTGAAAGAGAATTAAAGTTCTTGAGCAGTTTGAATACAGCTCTTCTTCCACAACTGGAATGAATACTTCGTGCTGCGGCTGACCTAGTGCAGGGGCTTTGACATTGTAATCTTTGTTCTTGCAAAGAGGTGGAGAATTGGGTTGATATTTATATTTATAAAATAAGTATCTCCTCTCTCTCTCTATCTCCACATCCAACCTCAGTGGTGTGAGGGATTTCCTTTTACATTTGTGGACTATTATTGGGATTCCCATGTGTTTTTACTCTGAAAAGCTGGCCTTGCTTTCCTCAGAAATGTTGACCTTTTGGAGTTCTTGATGTGAATAGTTTTTCAAGTCAGGGTCATGTAGAGCCCACATTTGCCCTCCTGCTCTAGAGGTGAAATAGGGTGGGCTGAGGAGCACAGGAAGAGGAAAAGAGGGAGAGCAGTTCACTGTTCTGTGGATTGAAGATGTGGCCAGTAACACGTAATTATTTTTCTCTAAAGGGCAAGTAAGAGTAGCTGTAAAGACTTAACTAGTCTTTCAAATTCTAGAAGATATAAGGTTGAATTTGAATAAATTTTAAATAGCGAATAGGTTTCCCCCTTGTAAAAATCCCAAATGTTTGGATCATAAAATGGTTGTGTTAGTCTGGGCAGTGACATTTGCTGCCTGCTTTAGGTGCCTTTACTGGTGTACACAGTTGATAGTAAAAATAGCATTTAATAAAATTTTACAGCAGTCAGAGAATGTTTCACAGAGACCTCCAAAATCTGTTAAATAATATTTGCTTTTTCTCACAGCTTTTCTAGACTGACCAGTAGCTTGGAAGCTTTGCTATGTTGAATATTTGCCAAGCCATCCATTGACCCTTTTGTTGTTTGTTGCTGTTTTGTTAAGAATGAATGCCATTGCTATAAAATTGATGCTCAAGAAACCAAAACCTATGCAGATTTTGCAAAGTTGGTCCTTGTGAGGTTACTGGTGTCTGAATCTTCTGAAGAGATCACATGTCCCAGAACTGCTTTGTTTCTTTACTTTAAATTTTCTGTTTGTCCTGGTGATACAGTTTTAATCACCAGACCTCTACAGATGTGCCAGTGGGTGCATATCTAGCTATGGATAGATATGCCTGATGTTGGAGCTTTTCAGGTTTTCTCTGAGATGGAGTGAGGTGTGAGATCTTGGCTGTATTTCAGTACCATCTTGCTTGGCAGCCTGATTTCAGTGATCCACTATTATGAGGTAAACCTCTGCAAGCACCAACAACTGCAGCATCCTTTTGAAGTGAGTCTCTCTTGCATCTCCATGTGCTTTGTTAATAGTACATGGAGCCCTCTGCCTCCTTTTCCTCTGGAGCTCTCTTCACCCATAAGCAGAACCAGTTAGGCATCATTTTGTCCTTCTGTCCTGTGCAGATATGGTGATGATGTCAAAAGTGTAAAAACTTGAGGAAATCCATAATGGAAATATAATTCTTAAAGATGGATGAAATATTACTGGGACTCCTGTTGAAGTCTTACTACTTTGCATTCAATGATTGTACAAAACAAATTCACTGAAGTGTTGTATAGAATTTATTAGTATTATTTCCATCACTAAATTTCCTTTCCGGATTAGTAGCTAGATAGGGTGGTAAGAAGGTTTTAGACTGTGATTTTTTTTTTTCCTCACGCAAAATGTCTTCAAATAAATAATTCCAGATAAAAAGTGAATTACTGAAGTTTAGATTAGTTTAGATCTAAACTAAGTTTAGATTTAATGCAAATGTTTACTTTCACATCTCTTTTCAATATAAGTCAATGTTTTTATATATGATTTGTTCTTTGTTAGAAACCTCTCTCTTTTATACTTTCCAGCTCATTTTCCTATCAAATATACTTTTTCTCTCCTTTGTGTCTTTGCTTTAATTTCAGAATGTAACAGGTTCAGTGTCCCCCAACTCTGCGACTAGCTCATGTTTGCAACTGCATAAAAATACTTCATGCAATTTAGCTGGGAAAAACAAGAAATATTAATAGCTTTTATGCTTTGTGGAAAATGTTGCCAAGATGCCAAGATTTGTATATTCAGGGTATTAGTTTTCAAAAACTGATGCAGAGAAAAGTTTTGGGTGAGACAGTTTAGTAAGTGGGCCAATATCCTTTAGAAAAGTTCTCTTGAACTGTTGCTTTTTTGTTGTGTATTATTTTGAGCAGAACAAGAATGTTTCCAATAAGTTTTTTTAATCCTTGGAGATGCTTTATAAACTGCTTATTCTCTAATATCACACCCGTGTTCCATCACTTGATACACTAATCCCACTGTGGGACCTTCCAGTTCTTCAGACCTGCTTGGGTTGGAAAAACTTGCCAACTGGTGGCAGCTTTGAAGTGTTGCTGTTGTTGGCCATGCATCTTTGAAAAGAAGCGAACAATAAAGTGTTTGTTCTTTTTCTATTAGGCCTGATGTAATGTCACCTCTAATGAAGCAGCACGTGAATAAATAAAACACATGATTTAAGAATGCATTTGAGAGTCACACATCTAAACAGCCCACTATTTCTGTAAAATGAGAATCCCTGATGAGTAGAAAATTACTAATGCTCATCATTCTCTTCAGTATTCACTCAAAAGGTATGACTCTCTTAATACCCTAATGAAACACTCAAACACATTCCAGTGAGGACAAAATAGCCACATTTGAAGTAAGTGTGAGAATACTCTTATCATCTATTAGCATGTGAGAATGGCAAAGGTTTCAATGCTTTTATTGATTTTTTTTTTGGCTTAGACTTAACCAAGTGAACTAAATGGGGAGAAATTACTCTTAATACTCCTAATTAAGCCTGTAGCTGTAGAAAGAGCAAACTGTTTGTAAACTGTTTAAAGCATGGAGTGCTTTTAAAAATGGAAATTATTAGGCAACTCAGTGATTTCTTTAATTTGTTGATCGTGCTCATGATATTTGTGGCATACTAATTAAATGTTGGGAAATGCTCTCCTAGTACACTGAATCTAATCCTGCAGTCTGTTATAGATGAAACTAAAAACAATCACATAATGCTGGATCCCTATGAAACCTGGCTGGGTACTTTTAGTGGCTTCACTGTTGCTGTTCCTCAGGTCATGATCAAAGCACAGATCAGTAATACTCACCTGTGGCTCTTGTTCCCAGCCAGTGGTAGTGAAATCCAGATGTTCCAGGCGTGCAGGGGAGCAGATTGCAGGTGGCAAAGTGTGTGACTCGTGTTTCTCCTGGCTTGGCAGGGGGTGCTGAAAGCTGTGCGCTTGTGTGTTGGAAAGGAGAGGTGTGGGTGGGTAGGGAACTCAAACTCACCAGTTTGAGTTGCCCAAACCCCTCCTCACCACCCCCTTGTCTGTATGGACTCCTCTCTCAGTGAGTGGCAGCAGCATTTTAAAAACACTGATGTGTAGAAGCAAAGAATCGGGCTCAGTCTGTGACTTCATTGTCTTCTGTTTTCTCCAGTTCTTTCGCCAGTTCTGCTTTTGCTGAGCAGTCAGCTCACAGTCAGCTCTCTCTTGAATGAGAGGAATGGGAGCTGGAAAGCAGAATAGCATTGCTCTTTCTGATCTCAAAGACTAGAGCTTTGTGAAAATTTGAGTGAAATCACAAAATTGTAAGCTCTGCCAAAGAGAAAGAAAATAAAACCAAAAAACCCCCTTTGTTAAGTTTATACTTGTCAGCTGAACTAGATAAGGCATCTTCATATTTTCAAGGGAGGAAGTGTAACATCTGTTGCTGTCATTGCCCAATCCTGATTGATTGTGTTTGTGTGCCTGCTTCATGCCCAGAGGAGCACGTCCTTCTGCATCCAGATTTCTTCTCTGAAAGGATCTCTGGGAGTGAGCCAACTTCCATGCCCTGAATGCCTTGCTGCTTGATGCAGTCACTGCTGCCTTCTCTTAATGGCACGAAGACAGAAGGAGGGTTTGAAAGTGCTGCTTTCTGCTTCCCTGGAAGGTGTATGCTAAGTTTTTACACATCTCAAGCCTATTTTCTGAAGTTTATTCTGGAAATCATCCTTCACACAGCACTTCAGATCTTTGTGTCATTTTAGTCACCGAAACAATTTTTTGGGTGGGTTTTGTTTTGTTTTGTTTTGTTTTCTGAAAGCTGAGAATGTGGGCAGGACCTTATGCCTAACAGCAAATTGCTGTCTTCATCTTACTATGCAAACATTTCTTTAATCTCTGAGGGCAATAATGTGAATGAAATGGTTGTTTAGTAACTAGGCGGGGGGGGAAAGTTAACCAGAAAGCAATTTCATAGAAAAAGCATGGTTTACATGCTGTGGAGTATGTTAATGAGTCAAAGATGCCACCACTAGAATGCTGGGATTTGTTGTCATAATGTCCCTCCTGTTTGTGTGCAAGATTTCCTAGTTTCCTATTCTTATTTAGGTAATCCATAATTTCTTGTATATGGATGTACTACTGCAGACACACTTGTTTATTTCCCCCTTCCCCTGTGTCTATGCTGAAATGTCCACAAATAATTGTGTGCCCACTTCCCCTCCTTCAGATGAGGCAAAAAGAGAAAATGAGACAATGAAAAGCGAATTCCTTGTGCTGGTATGCTTCACACATGAAATGCTGCAGGAAACTAGGTCGATGTTATTATCCATAACAGTATATTATGTTACAATAAAAGTAAGCAGAGGGTAGCTCTAGAGGTTGGAAGGATGCCTGTCACTTACACTCTGAAGTTAAGACCTTGCCTCTAAGATACTCCTTAGCAGACAGAGCAGTGTTGCTTGGGATAGGAGACGAGAGAATTTTTCTGCCAATAAAAATGGAGAAAAATCTTATTTTCTTCAGGCTTATGAAAAATAAAACTTAATACAAGTTCTACTTTGAAAACAAAAGCAAAGCCAGTCTTCTATATTTGAAAAAGGGCTCATTGAATTATTATTTCTCCTTTTCAGAAGGTCTGGAGTGAACTTTGATTCTCTTACACTCTGTGACTTTCTGGCTTAAGGCTGGCAATCCCCCATGGCAGCAGCAGGAAAAGTAGCCTTCCTTCAAGGCTGCTCCCCAGAGCCCTGACACTCTTTCCTGCTGTAGAGAAGAATAAGAGATTGACCATATCTAAGGACCATCTGACTTGTTACCCTTTATTCCCTTAGTGGGACTCAGGGCTGGTAACCTGCAATGTTCTGCTCTGCACGTTGTTTCCTTTTTTTCATCCGTTTTTGAAGTGGTCTACGGTGATGGGGAAAGGGAGCGTGGTTCTTTTTCAAAAAGAAAAGATGGCAGAACGAATTCAAATCTGACGTATCCTTGGAAATTTGGGTTAAAACCCACTAACCAACCATTACAGCAAACAAATAGATAAATAAAATATTAAACAAAAGCAAAAAAGCCCTTTCCATTAGCTAACTGTCTCGGGTTTCATCTAGAGTACATTCCCCAAGGATATTCTAGTGCTTTGGGTTTTGCTGTTTTGCTGCCTCATTGAGAAAATAAATTTGAAATTAAATGAGGTTAAAATAAGAGTGGTTTTAAGCCTGTGTGTGTTGCAGGGGAAGATGGCCTGTAAGTTGTTTCTGATATATCTAAGCAGATAAAAGAAGTCATCCTTGTGAAAAAGCTAATTAAAAATATATATGTGAAGCAATTCAGCCAATTTAAATTTGTTTTTTTACCTGTGTATCTTTAAACAAATCTGTCATGGGAGAAAAAAATGCAGAAAGTACTTTCCCACACTATTTCTCCAAGTAATTTTTTTTTTTTTTCACACATCTCTTAACTTGCTGTCATCTGCATGTAGAGAAACCGTGGTTGGTGGGGTTTTTTTGTTTGTTTGGTTGGTTTTTTTGGTTTTTTTGTTTTGTTTTGTTTTTTTGGTTGATGTTGTTTGTTTGTTTGTTTGTTTTGCTGTTCCTCATTGCTCTTTATTTCAGCAAACTATCAAAGCCCATTAACTCAGTGCAAGTCTCTCCAGTTATTTCTATAGACTTTGCATCAGGCTCAGAGACACAGGTTTTGCTGTCAAACAAAGTGATCTGGGATCTGCCCCTGCCTCCAGCAAGATGCTGGGTCAATTATATCCCAAGTGCACTGAGGGGTGATTCACATGGTGTTGTCTATCATAAGTTACACAGTCAATTTAAAAAACAATGCTCTCTCAGACCCTAGCTCTAAGTGCTAATTAAGATACTGAAAAAAATAATATGGATTTGGCCTTGTGAAGCAGCTGCTTTTAGGGTCCCCACTTCTCTGTGAGAGTTCTGCTGACACATATCTGGATCCCCAGTGCTCCCAGGGAAGCCACAGGCTGGAAGAGGTGAGTATTCACACACAGCTGCTAATCACGTTACCATAGCCGTTGTCTTCTTAATGCTCACCTTAAAGCAATATACATAAGTGTACACACACACAAATGTAGTGTCAGTACTGTTGCACTTTGCTCTATATTCCTCCTCTGCTCATTTTATTAGTAAAAGTTCCCACTCATTCACATCTCCTTAGAGAAGAACTTGTATTTTTTATGATGATTATTTTTCCGGTTAACGTGGAATGAGTCAAGATTTCTTTTTTATTGGAAAGCAATTTTTGTATCTCATGATAGTAATTTATTATTTTCCTCGGAGGAGAAAATACACAGTAAATCTTTCCCATGACATTGTGGAGGGATCAAATTTGTGCTCTTTATTCAGTAAAAAAATCTGTTGAAAGCTGGTATGTGTGGAAGGCAAGGAAAGACTTGCAACATCTGATCTTTCTTCTTGATATGACTTTCTCCTGGTACATAGTCAGCAATCACTTTCTTCATCCAGACAGAATCCTGGACAGCTGGCCCTAAGCTTCCATTTTACTGGTGGTTTTAGTCTCTTCAGCATGCACAGCAAACTGTAGCAGCCCAGATATTCCCTTTCTTCTTGTCCTCATGGAGTTGCTTTAAAAATTAATCTGCTATCTTGCCTTACACATTTGGCTCCATGGGGTTTTGTAGGGAGTGTGACAGTGCTGAGCACACAGTCCTACTCTGTTTGTATATCACAGCAGTAGAAAGGCTCCTGCTCACTGCAGTGGATGGGAGACAGCCCAGAAATCAATCTTTAGGGTGTGCACCCTGACCTGTCCCTTCATCCTTCAGGGCGACTGTAACTGGGAAGCTTTTCGGAGAACACTCCAGGATAGGTGGCAGGGAATGGTGGAGTGAGCTGCATCTGTCTCAGCAAGCAGCATGGTGTGGTAAGGGTGAAGTATTTGGTGCAGAGTCCTTGGCTACCATGTTTTGATGTGTTTTGAGTATGGATTAGCTCTGCTCTGGTCATGCAAACAGAAAAACATCTGGTGGCTGAAACAAAGCAGTTAGGTCCTTGGGCTGAACTTTAGTTTCATGTGAAAGGAATCCAGTCTGTGCACTCAAAGATCACCCTGCTGTGCAAACCAAAGCATGGTAAGAGCTCTACCCAAGAAATACTCTCCAGTTCTGAATTAAAATGGGCACAGCACATGTAGTATGCTAGATCTCCTAGTAATATGCCATACTAGGAGATCTCATGCTAAAAGAAAGAGTTGTCATTATCCCAGATGATAGACTGGAGATAAAATTGCCAAGTGATGAGTTGTAGGGTGCGTATTTTGAATCAAGGGAGGAGGAAGTGTAAGAGAGCTTTATTTCTCAAAATAGACAGATGGATGCTAAATTCCAAGGTAGCACTGTCTGATGCCCTTCACATGAGAGAAATGATTATTTATGTAAATGTCACATTGCACATAACTAACTATTGGATGGCCAGTGTACAGGTAAGTAAATATTACCAGTACCTCTATGGTACTGTGCAGCAAGTAAGTATGCCACCTACATTTCTCTAGTCAAAACTACTGTTTGGTTTCATAAAGCCTGTTGTTTTATGTTTATTAAACAGCCAAAAAAAAAGTAGGATTTCTGAAAAAAAAAAAAAAAAACACCAACAGTTTTTATCAGCTTTTGTCTGGAAGAAGATAGAAGCTTGCTACTAGGAACAAACAACTGTAAAGGCTGTTAGTAATATATGGAGCTGCTGAAACGAATGTGTTCCAATTATGGCAGTTTTTATCAATTGCAGTTGTGAACATTTCAGGTCATTAATGTAAGTTACTAACTTGTTAGTTACTTGTTAGTAAGTACTGAGGTGATGAAGGAGAATATGCAACAGAGCAATGTTTCCCAATCCATTAAAAATAGACTGCAAACCCTCAAGTGGTTTATAAACTTTACACACACTCTACTGAAAAAGAAGCTGTATCAGGAGAATCCAGTGTGTTAATCCAGGTTTTTTGAGAGTTTTAAGGTGTGCATTCAAGAAACTCAGGTCCCCCCAACTTGTCTCGCTGAGCTGGACTCTGCAAAGTTCTGCCTTGTTCTTGTTGTTTGAGGAGCAGAGTTGAGAGAAGT
The DNA here is from genome assembly GCF_963662255.1 of Cinclus cinclus. Lineage (NCBI taxonomy): Eukaryota > Metazoa > Chordata > Aves > Passeriformes > Cinclidae > Cinclus > Cinclus cinclus. Next base: position 100,376,677 of record NC_085046.1, read on the forward strand.
GGCACCTGCAATGGAAAGGTTTATCAAAGTGTATGGAGTATTCTGTATCTCTGTTTTGTATCTCTTGAATGTGTGAAAGGGTTTTTTCCTTTTTTTTTTTTTTTTTTTTTTTTTCTTTTCATGGTTTGGAGAATACTAAGTGTCTCAGGCTTTGAAATTGATATTAATATTATAATCTTTACAAATTCAGCTGTTCTTCCCCAAAGGTACTCCCAGTATTCTTCCCCAACATTGGTCACTTTTAACACCCAGCTAGATAGGGTACTGGGGCATCTTGTCTAGCCTGTGCTTTTATCCAACGTTGGACCAGATGATCCTTGAGGTCCTTTCTGACCTGGTATTCCCTGATTCTGTGATCCTGTGAATATGTTATTATGTCTTTTCCCTATTCCCACCAGTGCACTTCAGCAGCAAGGCACCTTCATATTTTGTGAAGGCAAACAACCCAGCAGTGGTTTGTGAGTCCTCTCATCAACAGTGAGTTCATAGTAAGCAGAGTTGTTGCCAAGCCAAACTAAATATGGAAACTGCATGTGAATGAAAGCCTACCTGTCAAAGAAGGCAACTTTTCACTTAAGGAAGATGTTCTGGATTTTATCTTATTACATCTCATATTCTTACGCTCTCATTCTTATGCTAAAATTTCATTGAGTGCACATGTGAGTATGGTATGCATGTTACCATTGTTCCTATTAAATGTGAGCAGAAATTCTGGTAGTGCATTATGCTTCATCTCTTTGAAGAATTTTAAAGCTAGAGCTGCTAATGTGAAACAGAATTTTTGGAATAAATGAGGATGGTCAGGCACTCTGGAGCAAATATTTGGAAAAACAAAAGCTCAATTACATGGGTATAAGATTAAGGAGTTCTTACAAGCAGTTATGGTATTTTTGTTGTGGTAAAAAAAAAAGAAAGCAAAAGGAAGCCACCTTAACTTAGTGACTCACGTGTAGTAGTAGACTGATTCTGAAAGTCAACAGGTGAATATTTTACCCAGACCACGCAGAGAGAGAGATTGAATTGAATAGCCAAATTCCTATTGATTTCCTTGGGAGCAGGAGCAAGTCTTTAATTCTTGATTAACTCCTTTTTTGATTTTAATGAGCATTACATGACTTAAATCCTGTTTTATGGTTTGGAAGCAATGGGTAAGGTTTAAATCAAATAGTAGGTTCTCTAGACTTTTAATAGTGCTATTCTTTTTAGTGCTTCTGTTACCTCAGGGTATTTATTTTGGCTCTTAGTGTGGTGTAGAAGTTGATACTATTGTGAACAGAATTGGTAAGTCTTAAAACACAATGTTTAGATCATAAACATTTTAAAATAAGACTCCATAAAAAAAGATTTGTTTTATTAATATGAAATGTTAGTTGTGTTCTTGGCAGGCTTTGCTTCAGAGGAGTCAGTTGCATTTCAAAGAGTGTTCTGGTGGCTAGCTAAAGCCAGAAGATTATTTCAAACCAATGGAGACCCAATTCCCTTCTCGTTTTTTTTTTTCCTTTCTGTCTCTTTTTCTCCCCCCCACTCTCTCTCTTCAGTAGGACTCTCTCTATATATTACAAATGAAGTGTAGCCAGTCATGGGGTGAAAAATCCATACACAATTATGTGTAACAGTGGAAAGCATAGAAACTTGGACTAAAGATGCCAGTACTGGTCTTTGCTTTAGGAAGTGCTGTTGAGATTTCTTTTCTTCAACACTCTTCAAATCTTCAGAGTTCAAAAACCATTGGCTGCTCTTGCAGAGCTAGCAGGATTGCATAAAATATATGGGGAATTGCTTGTGTCTGCCCTGCACTTACCTGTGGAGTGGCACAGTCATCTTTTTAACAATGACTTGATTCATAGATGCTGTGTTAAACCAGTTACAATCCAGAGATGAGAAGAAGGTAATGGAATTGGGAGATACATTAATGGAGCAGGTCTTTATTTATCTCAATCATTCATGGTTTGTTGTGGTAGAACTTGTTTTAGTTTTTCACATTTATTGGAAATAAATGTGTGAGGGTATTTTTTGTTCTTCTTTAGAGATGTCTTTAGAGGACTTCTTTTCATAAAATATTAACTCATCATGATGAGAGGTATTGTCTAATGTAGTTGTGCAGGCAGAAGTCTTCCCCCACCTCAGGGAAATACAGGTGCCACAGTGGAAGCTCTCTCTACTCATCAAACAATCAACATTGCTCGGTTAGTCCAGAACAGAATTTTACTTTTTTTTCCCATATAGTGAAGGTAGAGCTTTCTCCACCTTGCTTTTGAAGTCTCTTTCTGCTGTTTGTTTTGCTGGATTTGGGCCTGAAGTCCCTGCCTGCTTTGCTCTGAATGGGGGCAATTAAAAGTGCTGCTTAATGTCACTCACAGGGAATCTTTTTGTTCCTGATTTATATTTCGCTTTAGGTGAAGGAATGCATCAGCAACAGGAATTACTGTTATTTCTCTGATTTTGAGAATTCAACGAATGATTGAGATGAACCATTCAAAAAGAACTGTAGTTGCTTACAATTACATGCAGTGCTGTTGCATTTCCCACAGGAGCATAAAAGCACAGAGAGCAAACTATGACACAGCTTCCTGTTCTCCTGCACATTTGCTGAGCAGTCCTGCATGACTTGAGATATTTGTGCTCTTAGTAGCCTGTGTTTATAATGACCTCATAGTAGTTGGGGAAAAAAAAAAAAAGAGAGAATGGCAAAAAGCAAAAAAACCTACCAAGAGCTGAAAATTGAATGCCTATTGCTCACAGTGTGTGTGTGTGTGTTGGGGGGGGGGGGGTGGTGTATTTTGGAGAAAACCTAGTTAAAATTTGTATTAAGTGCATCAGAAATACTGAGGGCAATTCTTTGGATGAGTCTGCACATTTGAGTAGTTTGTGGGGCTGAGTCCTTGATCATTTTGAAAAAGAGTCCTTTGCAGCTGTTTGTATGAATATGAAGGGTTGACCAATAAAGAAGGAATAGATGTTCATGCCTTTGCTTAAAAGTAAAAGGACTGGATTTCAGAAGGAGCTGTAAAGCTTTCAGCAAGAATCAGGCAAACACTACAGTAAAGTGAAAAGCTGAAATGTGAAGAGTGCGTGATGTGAGATGCCAGCTCAGCACTTCCAGATCACATTGCTCTAGCAGAGGAGGAGACCACCCTTGGAATTGCAGTGAACTCTAGCTATTCTGCAATGTAAAGTTGTGTAGGCTGATACCCTTCTCAGTGTTGTGTCACCTGGTGGTAACCTCTCTCAACAGTTCTGCACTCTGGGGAAAACACGTGTTATTTACAAGTACTTCTCTAGGGGTGGAAAAATCTCCTTAATATACAGATCCCAGCTGCACAAGGAAAGGAAAAGAGTGTTCATACAAAAAGGGTTCTTAACGGTTTTTGGTTTTTTTCTCCTCTTTATACAGGTTCTACATGGGAGAAAACATTACGGCAGATTGGTTTTGAAAGGTAAGCCATAAATTTATTTCCTTACCAGTTAAGTTAAAGAAGAAAAAACTGCACAGGCAAATTCACAAAGTTATTAATTTTAGTTGATTGAATGTATCAATGACCTCTAGCTCAGAGTGGAAGTCATGCAATATCATGCACATATGTGTTTAGCTTTTCTGTTTGTCCTCTTCTCTTTCCCCAGTCAATCTGAAGCAATTTATTCATCATATGAACTGGGCTCATCATGGTGTTTGTTGGTGACTATACAGCATGGTAATATTAAAAAAAATAGGGACACAAGTCTTACTTATGAATGAATGAAAATATTGCTCTCACTTATGTTATTTTTTCCATGAAACTTCTAATCTCTGACATATGAGTTGACAAAACTAAATGAAGTTGAAAGAGGAACAAAGCTGGCAGAGAGCTGTTCAGCATCAGAGGAAAATTCAATATGCAGCATTCCTCAAGTGCAAGAACTTCTTGCAGACAAACTTAGCCACAAGGTCATCATACCAGAAACACATGTCTGTCTTGTAAATTAAACTAGGTCAAGGTCAGTAAAGAGTGATGTAAAGTAAAGAAGAATTCAGATGCTCAATGTCATCTTTATTCTTCTGCAAATGGTATGCAGAAGAATCTTCACTTGAGGTCTTGCATATCGTTGAAAATTAAACACTCTCAGTTGCTAAGTTTGATGTCCTCAAAGGTTTGGGTTTTTTTAACAGGTTGGGTTGTTATTTTTTTTTTTCAAGTTTCATCCAGTTTGGTTCCTGATGAGCATTTCATTCAGCATGATTCCACAGATGTCTGCAGGGCACTACAATAAAACATTGATTCTCTGACCACCCAAATTATGAATTAGCACTTCTTAGTGCTGCTTGTCTCCATTAGAATGAAAAAAAAAAAGTTTTAAGGAGTTTTAGAATGAATTGATATTCTATGTCTGTGCTTTGCAAGTGAGAATGGAAAAGGGTCAGAATCTTCTTAGCAGAGCTCATTGTAAGTTCTGTGGTGGCAATTTCCAACTTCTGAGATCTTTCAAAACTGGAAGGAGAATCCATGCTAGCTGTGCATATGCAAGGTTTGTACCACATGAAAGATGGAGAATTCTTTCTAGACTAAATTACAGCTGAGAAGCCTTCCTGAGAGAAGGCAAATATGCAGAAGAGATTTCTGTGCAGATACCATTATTGCCACTCTAGTTTGAAAAGCAGAAAGGCTTTCAAACAGCACTTCTGCACCTTGGGAGATTGATTGTCACCCTGGGGTAACTTTATTTGAAGCAGCACATTAGTTACCTCAGATGAGGTGAAAATTTGAATGTACTTTGCTTGCCACAGTCATAGGATCAAATGTGTTCTCTTACCAGCTTTTACAGAGAACCAGCAAGGAGTAAAAAAGGAAGATAAAGTCTTTCATACAGTTACAACAATTAGGATTTGGGGTTTTTAATATAGTAATATCTATTTTCTTACCCGCATTTTTTAATACAAGATTTTTGTGACAGGAATATATCGCAGAATCATAGAATGGCTTGGGTTGGAAGGTACCTTAAAGATCATCTGGTTCCTACCCTGCTGCCGTGAGTTGTTCAGAGCCCGATCCAGCCTGGCCTATAACACAAGGTGTGGGGCAGCCACAACTTCTCAAATTGGTTGACTAAAAGGTTAACGAGTAACATATATGTGAATTTCAGTGTTAACTCCTTTATAGCAATATTTTCTTAGCATCATATTATCTGTTATTGCTTAAGGTCAGTATTTTTTGTATCTTAAAGAATAGTTTCCAAAGCAAACACATTCCTGTATGTAATACCTGGATTCTGGAATCACACTTAACTTGCAGTCACCAAAGTAGAAATCCTGGGTCTGCAGATCTCACAAAGCTGACAGATTATCCTGTGGATGTATCACTGCATCCTTTCCCTAATCTTATTCTCTTCAGTAGGAATCCCTTTTTGGCCACCAATAGAGACAGGTTAGTGGACTACATCTATGTTGGCTCTGATCCCATACAGCTGTTCTTGTTTTATTTATGTAAACTCTAGGGAAAGAAGCAGCAGAAGCATGTCTGCCTATTTAAAATTCTGTTCTCTGCAAGCTTTTAACTTAGGCACACCTGAGTCAGCTGTGAAATATCAATAGTATTTAAATGTGTTGTTTGAGCAAGGATATTTTCGTTCAGGAGGGAGGAAGCAAGATTTTTAGATATAGAAAAGACACACATGAAACAATGCCCTAAGGAGGAATTATCTTTGCTTTAAAACTGGAAGATCCATATAAACTGTTCTCAACAAACTGTTTTAGAGTGGATTGAGGAACAGGAGATACAGTCAGTTTACTTTGCAGGAAATTAATCCCATATAATTTACAGGTGATGTCTTCACTGCTTTGTGGCTACATGGTGTTTACTCTGTAATAGTAGAGTGCTTACATTACTCTTGTCTTCATATCCTGAAAAACATTGTGGCACCCAGAGATCTGACTGCGAGGCTTTTATGTAAGCATTACTTTTGAGCTGAGGATGCTGCTTTTCAATGCAAGGGAAATTAAAAATGCTGGATCTTGAGTAAAGTAGCTTTATATCCAGGAAATGTCTAGAGTTAAGAGCTTTTCAATTAAAAGGAGTATATGTGGGTTTGATAGATATAAATGAAAGTCTTTATGTTATTGATTGTCTTTTGAGACATTACAAACAAGCTAATTGTAACATACTGTGGTAGTCACCACCTTTGTCCAGGATGAACTAGACTGCAGTTCCTGACTGTATTTTCTGAAGAACATTAAGGATCAATTTTGAGATTTAGGAAAAGTATTGTTTTGGATTTTGCTGTTCTATAAGAAACATGGTTTAAAATGCTAAGCACACGTGATACTTTCTGTGATACTTTCATGCCAAGCAAACTGTCACCTTAACGTTTTTTAAAAAATCTTTAGTAAGCCCAAGCAAGTAGACTTATGGATAAATAGGTTAACTTTTTTGCAGCTGTTAATGTGGAGATTATTGTTCATTATTGGTGCATATTACAATGGCACCTCTCTTGTACTTTGTCCCAAACTTGACTGAAAATTTGGATTTTTTTTTTTTTTAGCTTAGAAGGCCTTGTTCACCTCAGCGGCTTAAGATTTTTTCAGTCACATTCAGGACCCAGTGAAAATCATAGAATCATGGAATCAATAAGGTTGGATCACAGAGGCCATCCTTTAATCAAAAACCACCTTGTCAACTAAGTCATAGCATTAAGTGCTACGTCCAGTTGTTTCTTGAGCACTTCCAGGGATGATGACTCCACTGCTTCTGTGGGCAGCCTGTTCCAGTGCTTAACCACCCTTTCTGTGAAGAAGTTCTTCCTGATGTCCCACTTGAACATCCCCTGGCACAGCTTGAGGCCTTTTCCTTGTGTCCTGTTGCTGGGAGGCTCACTTGAAATCTCAAGTGGAATAGTTATGAACAATTAACAGTGACTGTGCTTGTTTCCTGGCTACTTTGGCAATTAAAGAGAGCTTAATGCATAAAGCCTGTTCAAATTCAAAAGGAAAGAGGATCAGTTCAGTCAGAGAGATGGTTTTCTTCTGTAAGGCAATCAGTAGTGTCTTTCCAGCTCATAGCTGGGGTGAGGCTTGCAGTGCAGAACCTGCAAAGAGCCACCACTGGCACTGGGGAAATGTTGCCACACTGCGGAAAATTAAACCAAAAGTAGGCCTTTTTTAAACACCTAAATTTCTCTAATTTGAGCTACCAGATGATGAGGTTTATGTCCTTGTGTAGTAGTTTCAGTAGTGGTTACAGGGATGTCTTCTGTTTTTGCATATTTGTTGGCCTATACATTATGTAACAGTTTTAAAACTTTAAATGAATGATGTTGGATCTCTTAAAACTCTTTGTCCTGAAGGGTTTCCAGATTTCCAGTACTTCTCTTATTATGGTTCTCTGAGTTGTAATGTGACTACTAAGTTACTCAGCTACTAACAACCCTTCTACTCCCTTTTAGCATTTGTTCCCATGGTGCATCTCCTATTCATGTAATGCTTTACATTATGGTTCCACAAAACAGACTTAATAAAGATTTAATAGCTGTTATTACATGTGAAGTAAATATAAAATGTTTTAGAAAATATATATTTGAAGAATAACAGATGTGTGGTTATTACACTTTTGGCAACCTTCAATAAGTACGTGTTTCATAGTAAATAGTTGTTTCAGTGATAGAGAAAGGAACTTTTGAGCACCAATCTCATAGTAAAATAAAATCATAAAAATAAGAGTTTTCCATATCAAAGATAAAAGTTTTGTTTAGTTGATAGCTTCAACCTGATTCAAAAATTGTTATTTTCATGATATGCAAAAGCTTCTTAATTAGAACTCATATATATGTATATATATATATATATATGTATATATATTTATATATGCAAAAGTAGGTGACTTCCACCCTGCATAATACTAGTAAGACCTCTCTGCACCATACCTAGCACAGCAGCAACCTCTGTGTCAAAAGTGCAACAGCAGATTCTGTCTAAAGTAATGCTGAGGGTGACTAGCAGTCAAAGCTGCTCCTGTTAGTAAAACATTGTGTATTGAGTTGTAGTCTTGTTATGCTTTTTGGAATCCTTTTACTGTTTCTGAGGAATGAAAGGGTAGTTGGAGATTGCTAGCTCTCACATTGAAAGGAAAAGGTAAGTAGGTAAGTGCAGGGAAGGGAATAAGACTCCCAAGGAAAAAGAAAAAGACCTGAAGATTTCTATACCAAAGCTAGAACTTGGATATTAACGTTGTCTCCTATTAAGGTAGATTTCATATCTTCTGTGTACCTCAGTAGCTCCTTCAACTACTCTCCCGAGCACAGGGTGGTAAGGAGGACACTCTGCATTGTTTTTATTTGAAAAAAAGTAAATGCTTGCCACAGGTAGGGAGACACAGCTAATCCAGGAGACACCAGGAGCAAGTTAGCTGTCATCGCTGAGAGATGCATTTTGTTCCTACACTGGGCTCTGAGAGCAGACGGGTGTCTGCTTTGCAGCTGCTCCACATATGCCCCTGCTTAGTCTAGCCAAAAATACTGTGTATATCTTCCCTACCCCTTGCAGAGACTGAGAACTCAATTTCCGAAACCACTCGTGACATGCGGTGAGTGCTGGAATCCAGATGCATCAGAGGCACTTCCCAAGTGCCTCCTCCCAGGTTTAGGTTGCTAATTATGAGCCTGTTGGTGAGCTGTTTTCTCTCTTTCCCTGTGCTTGCTTGGATATTTGATTGGTGCTTGGCCAGAGTTTCTCTGGGTGACGAGAATAAACAGAAAAAGAAGAGAATATCACTAGATTCAATAAACATTCAGTGTGCAAAGTTCTAGCTTGGAAATCAAAGTACCATATGGTTTTCCAAAGTGATATCCCATTCTTCTCCCCACACTCTTTGGTGAGTGTATGTAAAGAATAAAATATAAATATAAAATCTTATCCTGATACCATGCTCCATAATTTCAAGCCCTTTCTTCACATACTGCTGAATCCTAGAGTCCTTTTTTTGGGAAAGGCTCCCATTGGCATCATTCTGACAGCATTGCCTCAGCTGGGGGCTGCATGAGGCTGTATGGTCTGATCCTTGAGAAGTTATTTTAAAGAAAACAGTGCAGCTCGAATGCAAATCACAAATATTGAATAATTTGAGAAGACAAAGAAAAATGGGTGCAGTGGTGCAATCAAAGGGACTTGGGAAAGCCCTGCCAGGCACATCTTTCACCATTTTGGAAAAAAATAGGTGTATTACTCTGTATAGTTGTTTTGGTCACCTGTCCCACAGAGCACTTAAGCAAGTGCTGATTTTTTTAGTGCCCAAGCATGTCCCTTTACCTTGGCAGGGTTCTCTTCCACAGCATATCATCCCTGAATTGCTTCAATTCAGAGAAATTGGTTTAACTGGTGGTTTGCTTATACTTTCCTTTCTTAATATATGATACCCATCACACTTTTGTAGGAGTTAATGAATGTGAATTTATTCTGCATTTTTAAATATTCTACAATTACATGTATTTGAATAATATAGCAGATAAATGTAACATAAGGAGCCAAGAGATAGAATCAGTTCCCCATACTTGTGTCCAGGCAAAGGGCAGCACAGGGTGCTGTGTTCTGGGAAGACAGGGGGCTGAGGTTGCTTTTCTCAAAGCTTTGCTCTCTTTACTTTGTGGTGGCAGAACTGTGGAATTTGTGCATGTGTGTGCTGAAGTATTTTGTCTTGTTTATAGTGTAGGAAATGGGGAAGAAATGTGTTTTCAGTTTTATTTGTTATATTCTGCACGCCTGAGGTTCTATCTTAAATTGAGTTTTCTTCGCTGCTCTGACAAAAAGCAAGACTGAAATAAAAGTCTGAGTTACAGAGAAAGCCAAAATAAAAATTGAATTATATTTGCTAAGAAAAAAAATCTATTGTTTAAAAAGATATGAAGAAAACTGAAGTAGCTTTTTTTTTTCACCAACACTGTGTCAACTGAAATCTTTTAGTCCATGTTAAATAGTAAAATAGAAACCATTTAAATCTAGTTTTAAACCAGTCTAAATTACCTTGGACTTTATTACAATTTATTCCAATGCTGACTTTTGTTTCAGTGTTGCTGAGTATTGGGCATGCTGTAGTAGCCCATGAAGAAATTCTGGGAAAAGCTCAAAGTCGCATCCATCAAGGGAGATTTGCACTGGACATTACGAAGCATTTCTTTACCAAGAGGGTAGTCAGACTCTGGAACAGGCTTCTTAGAGAGGAGCTGATGCCCCAAGCTTTGCAGTGACTGTCAGCCTGCCAGAGTCATTTGGAAAATGCCCTTAGTAACACGCTTTAAATTTTGGTGGCTGAGCAGTTGGATGAGATGATCATTGTAGATCCTCCCTCCTCTCTCCTCTCTCCTCTCCTCTCTCCTCTCCTCTCTCCTCTCCTCTCTCCTCTCCTCTCCTCTCCTCTCCTCTCCTCTCCTCTCCTCTCCTCTCCTCTCCTCTCCTCTCCTCTCCTCTCCTCTCCTCTCCTCTCCTCTCCTCTCCTCTCCTCTCCTCTCCTCTCCTCTCCTCTCCTCTCCTCTCCTCTCCTCTCCTCTCCTCTCCTCTCCTCTCCTCTCCTCTCCTCTCCTCTCCTCTCCTCTCCTCTCCTCTCTCCACCTTTTCATGCAGGTTTTAACCTTAAGTTAGAAGAAAAGCTGATTTTTCATAGACGTCATTTTCATAAGTTTTGCAATGTACTATCCTAGCTTTTGCAAAATAAACACATTTCTTCCTAGAAACCATGTAATAGAATACTTTTAATATATTGCTAGTGATAGTTTTGTAGCCTTTGTGTAGCATACCTGTGAGACTGTAAAAAATAATCCACCAAGGGAGACTTTTTGAATAGGAGATGATCACCACATGGCTAAAAGCACTTAGACCAGTAATTGCTTCCTTACTTGTGGGATTTTCTCAAAGCTGTCCTTATTAAGAAAAGTGATAAAACTATCACAAAATATGTAAACATTCACTAAAGTAACTTCATTTGTTTTGAGCAGATTTAAGAGATTTTTTGGGTTTTAAACACCCATCTTTATGTTTAACTAGTTGCCTTAATGGTAACATAAACCATCTCTACCTAAAATAATTATAGTATTCATGGTTATTCTCACTGTAATATGCCAAGAATGGAATTACCTCTGAATAGATTGCAGCTACTTTGACATCTTCTTTTTTAAATAACGTAGAAAGCAGCAATGTGATTTTTCGCGATGTCTGAACACAGAGTCTTTAATTATATAAGCAACTCAGTAGATTTCAAAGATATGTCTCACAAGAGTGAACATTATGGAACCAAGGCAAAAAATAATTGTTAGTGGTATAAATAAATAAACTAGTTTTTGGGGAATATAGTCAATTCTGTAGAATTTAAAGAATTCTAAATTCTCTAACTTACAGAGTATTAAAAATCCAAGGTGCACGTCACATGAGGTGGTCCAGAGGAAAATCATATTGTTGTACAAGTAAAACACAGTTGTGTGATGACTGGGTTTTAATCCTCTGCCTGTACAGGCTGAAGTTCAAGGAGCCACTTATTTGTGGAAGCAGGACAGTCCTGCTTCCTGTTCAGCCTTCTGTGCACTCACAAAGAAAGCTGATGTGCAAACATCCTGGAGGCCGAAGAATCTCTTAAACGTGTGACGTGCCTGTGATAAATCTAAAATGCAGCTGTGTGTAGGTGAGAATCACAGTAGTGTTATTAATTACAAGATGCTTTACGAATAAGAAGGCTCCTCACTTTTTTCCTTTTCTCCTTTTTTTTTCTTTTTTTTTAATGGAAACTCATTTATTTATCAGCATGGCTGAAATTTCCTAACATACACCATAGTGTTTCTCTAACAGTACAGCAAAGGTGTGTTTAGAAGCCAAGCCAAATACTTTCATAAAACCACTTTGTCACTGTGGATAGCTTTTGGGAAAAGGAATAATTTGAAAGGCCAGGACAAAAGAGGAATTTATATGGGCTTGTCCCATTCTTCCAGTCTTACAATTCCTCTCTGTTAGAACAATTTGGACCAAAACAGAAATTAAAGCTTTACGCTACCTGTAAGGAAGTGTTTAGTAATAGATATGCTCTACTGAATATATCAAAGACATGTATATTTCAGTATGCAACGTTGTTTAGTGAGAAACAAATTTTTTTTTTTATTTTTCTTTGCTACATTGGTTTCTTCTTTTGCAGATATAAAGACACATTCCCTGAAATATTTTTATGGCTTTTCTGCTTTTTTTCTAACTTGAAGTAAAAAAACAGGTAAAGATTGGATGCCAAGAATAATCACAAGTAGCTTCAAAGTAGACTGATTTAAAAATTATTTGTATTTTTCTCATGACTTCTAACCTTTAAGAGTGAAGTTGCATCACATTTCACAGCTTTTCTTCATAGCTGTCAGGGTTGTAAATGGATGTGTGTATCTTGGTAAGGAAATGTCAGTGACTGTCATGGTCACATGGCTACAGAGAGTGAACATTTAGGAAAATTTTGCATTCCCAGTAAAGCTTTTGAAACTATCAAAATTATATTTGAGCTGTGAAGGACTCTTCTGCAACACTCATAGTTTAACTCCATCTCAGTCAAGAAGGGGAATGGCTTTAAGCTACCTTGTCTCTGGCATGCCAGCCTGATTTCTGCCCTGTGACAGTGGATCAAGAGACTGTTAGAGATCTGGTTCTGTACAGTGCAGACAGACAGCCAAGCTGCCAGGGTGGGAACAGCAGTGCAGATTTTATATTTGTTCCACATTGCTCTGCAAACAGCAGCATATCTGTCATCATCTTCATCTGGCATATCTTCTTCCCTTCCCTCCCACTGTCACTGCAGTGTCATAACATTTCTTTCCTTTTTCATTCAGCATGTAAAAAACTACTTTGGTTACTTTTTATTTATTTACAGTCTTCCTGTATCTTTAGAGTATGTGTGTGTTTGCCATCCGACTGCATCCTGCTGCTATGTGATGACATTGGCAAGTGATTGCACAACAGAAAGATTCATTGCAGCAGATGCAGTTGTGAATGAATAATCAAGTCAGCTGTAGCTTTTTAATTAAAAACTCATCAGTGAAGAGGATAAAGCACACAAATGCAAAAAAATGGATAAAAAGCCGTACAAAGATGTAATGATAAAGCCTGATATAATTAAAAGGTGAAAGAATACATTTGTGGATTCTGTCATATTGGTTTTGCACATTCATTTCATAATTTTCTTTTGGCTAACAAAGTGGGTTTTTTTAAATAAAAATCTGATTTTTTAATGTAAAATACCTATTAGCTGTACATTAAATGACTCTCATTGTGATACACTAGTTCCTACAACCCTACACTGTGCACAAGTCCGAAGATGTATTTAAAGAGTGGTCAAATACTCCTCTTTCTGAGAGCTCTGGAGACGTTCAAAGTGACTAGAAAACTTAGGGAAATAGAATCAGGTATATGAAGGGCTTTTTTACATGTCCAGAGAAAGTAGCTGAGTGAACAGAAAATTTTAGCAAACTTTGTACTGCACAGGAAGATTAATATTAGATGTTCTGGGCAAAGAGTGAGCTAATGTGAAATAGTAGTGTAAAGTGGTGAAGAGTTAATCAGAAAAAAATAGAGGAAAATAGTGAGGTTTCTTTCTTTCAGAAAATAGAATTTGTGTTGAAAAATTAATCTAGCCCTGGAAGACAGTTCCACAGTATAGGCTTTTCCCCATTTTTTTGACATGAGTAAATGTTCTGTACTGACTCTTCCAAGCAGCCAGTAAATATTCATTTCCATATGTATATGATGAGAAAAGTGGAATGGAGGTTAACACCCCGAGTTCACTGGGGACTTTTGTGGTCTCTGCAAACTGTCAGAATGCAAAGGAATATATGCTGTTATTGTGGAACCTAGATGAATTACAGGGACTTACTGAGATGCCAAGTTTTCCCTTCATGGGCTACCATTCAGAGGAGAAAAAGACGTGGGAGGAAAGAGTTGCAGGGCTCAATGCTCACATCTGCTCCAGTTCAGTACTGCTAGAAATTGGATCAGTCAGCCCCCGTATTTAATTTCCTTCTGTAATCTTGACCAATAATTTATAATTGGTATCAGCTGATCATCTGGCTCTCTCTTTCCATGACAAAATGAGTGAGCAAAGAACTTTATCCTTCTCTTTTCTGTCTGAGAGATGATAAAACTTTGAAAGACAAAAATCTCTATTAATTTTTAATGAAGTCTCTGAAACATCCTCTTAGTCAATCTTATTTTGTTATTTCTGTTATGCATTGTGTTTTTTTGGAAACTGCTATAGGAATCCATGTGAGTCAAGATACAACTTTGTCAATCACAATATCATTATGATTTTTTTACAAGTTGTATCAGCTTTGTTGAAGGCTGAATTCCAGGTGAAGGTGCTTGGAGAGGACCTCTGGAGAGAAGTTGCTGAATCAGAAATAACACAAATGCTGTTACACTCCTTTGCAAAATCATGTTAATGGGCCAGGTCTTCAACTGCAGTTGCTCCCTCCGTCCCACTATAAGACTTCTGGTGATGTTGGTGATCTGCACAAATGCAGTTTCAACAGAACGAGTCAGGGAGGCTTTTTATGCCTTTCCAATTCCTCAGTCATTGGGAATGGTACAGGCTCTAACTTAGCAGCTTCAGTTTTGTGAATGTCTTCAGAATATTGGTGGCTGTTGGAGTTTTTTTGAGCAGAAAGAGGGTGATTCGTCTTGTTAGTATGATCAGCCAGAGGTCTGAAACCAAACAAATAAATGTATTATTTTAAGGTAGAGCTAATTGTAGTCTGTGACAGAACAACAGCAATAATTAAAATCAGTGGTTTCAGAAAAAAAAAAAAGAGACTGGGGTGTACCAAATATTTCCCCTTGTATGCAGTGTCAGTGTAGCCTCACCTTGAGCACTATGTGCAGTTGTGAGCCCCACAATTTAAGAAGGAACAGGGTAAAAAACCCTCTTTTACCCTCTTTTCTGGAAGAGGGTAAAAAAGCTGGCTGGCTGGACACTCCTGTGAGGAGTGTCTGAGGACTTTGGCCTTGTCAGACAATCAGAGGCATCAGGACAATTCATTTAATAAGATACTTTAACTTTTGGTCAGCCCTAAAGTGGTCAGGAAGCTGGATGTGAAGATGACTGTAGGACCCCTCCAACTGAGCTGTTCTGTTCTATTCTTTACTATTTTACTTGAGACTTAGATTTTCAAGAGAGAGAACTGTGGAAGGTGGTCAGTCAATCTAGCAAACGTTAGCAGTGCAGAGTATACCTGTTTTCATGCTGATACTTCTCTTCCAGCCTCTGCCACAGGGCTGCTGTATTGGCTGCACATTCATGGTGGGAGCATTCCCAAATTGCATGATGGCAGCTTGTAATCTTTTTTATGTGACACTAGTGGTTAAACAAACAGAAGGGCTTAATAAGGTGTCCAGGTGAGCTTTAGATAAAACTATGGAGACAAATAAGAGATCATGAGTCTCAGGGATGTAAATCAAATAGGTAAATTTAACTTTCTGCTAACAACTGCAGCATATGTGCAGTCAGCAGCCCAATGAGATTAAAGGGAAATGAAGCTTGAAGTAAAACAGGGTTGGTTTTAATAACTTCACAAGCAAATGATTAATTTCTACCACTTCGAAAGCAAAAGCTGAAAAATATGTGATTATTACTCTGTCATTTCTAACAGCATGCTACAGTAGTCTAGGTACTTTGCAAAAAACGTCACTACAGACTAAGAGATGCTGACAAGTAAAGAAGTATCATGGAATAGAAGGAAGGAAATTATGACAGAGCAGTCTTTGCCTGAGGTTTCATCATAACTGTTAGATTTGGTACCTCAGATATGTCCTCACTGCAACTGCAAGTGAGGAGAAAATTTCTCCATTCTTGGACAATTTCTATGTAGAATCCTTATGCCTCTGAAACCTGTCATTGTGTCATTTTAATCTTGGTCTGGGCTGCCTCAGCAATAGCATAAAACCCTCTTAGAAGTCATCTCCCTCCATTCAGGATGAATCTTATTTATCCAACTGTTTGTGTTCAGTTTTCAGGTTGCTCATTTCCTATCACCCCTTGTGCTTATTTTCTTTTCAGCAAAATTAATTTCAGCTAACTTTTCTCATGCCATTTAACCTAGGGATTCAAAGAGAAGGAACATCTGATAGAAGATATTTTATGGCCTGTGCTGCTTGAGCCCTTGAGTTGTGAGACTGTTGTCAGTGTTTTTCTTGGCACAACCCAGCCTCCTGCAGTACAGTGGTAGCTGGGAGTGCAGTACAGTGGCAAGCCCACCAGCAGCAGAATGTGAGCCAGTCTTTGTTTTAATCTGGAGAGCAATCAGCATTGAAATTAGTATCCAAAAACCCTCTAGGATGCATGCTTAACAGTTTGGCTTTGTGTTTATTTTGTTTTTGTTGGGTTTTGTTCATGAGTGAATCATGTGAGATCTCCCAGTAGTGATTGGCACGTGAAACAGAAGGGAGCCTGTGGCTGGTGAAGCAGGAAAACTCCGTGTGCCGGGTCTGACCAGCCCGCTGCAGTGTGCTCACACCTGGCACCCAGCCAGCCTGGAGCACTTCACTTCAGCTCCTCTTTGCCCAGTTTGGATCTGAGCAATCCTGGTTTTTCCAATGCTAAGACAAGGTAAGAGCCTCCCACACTGGTGAAACACTACCACAATTGCCTCCCGCACCTGAGAAAGGTCTTTGGTGGCCACACATCCAACAATTGAGCAGATGGCATCAAGCAGTGCAGGGGACTAGTCCTCTCCCCTCCCACATGGGTGTGGAGTGTTCACCACCCAGAGATTGTGTTATAGGCTCCATTCACAGAAAAGTTAGAAACAACATCTAATGGCAGATGGAGATTTAGTTTGCCTCTGATTTCTACTCCACTTCTGTTTTGATTGACCCTGTAGAATTAAACAAAGTGCACCAGGGATGAACGAGGATGTTTCCTTTGGCCAGTTTTAATGGAAATCAGCAGAGGGATGAGGGGAGATACTGTACACATGCCTCCGATGGCTGGAACCTGCTTCCAGCAATGTCCATGGGCTCTTGCCTCTAAACCACTGGGATTTTAAGGCAGGTGGTGATGAGAAAAGTTAGATGTTGCTTTTTGTCCTGTCATGCTTGATGCTGTGAAGAGAAAGATGGGCATGTCCAGAGCAGGTGGGGTAGACTGGGAGCTGCTTCATATGGAAGAACTGAGGGTGAATGGTCCCATCCCAGTGAACAGTCACTTGCATGGTTTTAAATTAGGAATGGGTCTTATGGGACAGAAGGGTCTCCTGTGCAGACCCTGAATTGCAGTGGGCACTCCAAATTGAACCACTGGAAGTAATGTGTTTTTCCTCTGTATTGGAAATAATTTGGTTTTGACAAAATGACAGTAATTTACAATGTTAGCTGCTGCAATTGAGGGAAGTATTATTACCTCCTGTGCAGCTGACTGGAAAATCTAAATGTGTCTTTTACTTTCTGTGATTATGCTATATGCTGGCAACATAATGAAATGAAAAGTAGTTTGAAGTGATGATCTGTTCATGCTCCAACTAGAATATGAAAACTGTGGAGAGAAGGAGAAAATACGTTTTGAAATAATCACCTAATGTCAGCATGCTTCAGATTATCAGCACTTTCTTTTAGTCAGGACCGTTGTGGAACATACAGATATCTGTATGTCTTTATGTAAACACTTTGATGCCAGTTACCAAATATTTATGAGCATTATGGACAAATTTTAACTGGGAATGTTTTGCAGAGATAATGAATACTGAATTAACGCTTAAGCTAAATGCTTACACAATGAGTGCATAAGTGAGAAGCCTGTGTGAGAAGTGTTCAGAGCTGAAACAGAGAGTTTCTTCAAATAGTTCAGACCAAAATTCACTTATAGCAGAGGTGTCCTCAGGTCTCTTCTGCTGACTTTGGCTCTGCCTCCACCTAGAATCACATTCCCATTTTGACCTGAAATAATTTGTGTAGCGGATGGACTTGTCATTTCCACCACCATGCTGTGGGGCTGGCACGCACAGCGCCATGGGTGTGGAGGGGATTTTGTTCACTTCCTCTTGGCTGTGCAGCATGAGTCCTGCTGCACGTTTGGAGCTGTTGGACATGGGCAGAACGAGCTGAATGTTGTGGTGTCACGAGTCTGGCACTAGTGTAGCTGAGTGCTTTGCGTGATAGCCGGAAATCCCTGCTGAAGTTTAAATCTTCCGTGTGCTGCCCTGGGCAAGCTGGAGTATGCCCTTTATTAGAAGATCAATGAACAAAAAGAAACAGGAGGTGCTTTAGAAAGAGAAAAAAATTGCCACAAACCAATTTACTTTTGTTTTACTTATTGCACATATCTGTAATTTCTTAATGTTGAATGTTTTATGCAACGAGGCACCAAAATCTTGGCAATGTACATTTAGTTTCAAATAGCTGCTCACTCTCTGCATAGTGGTGTTTGGAAAGCAAATGTTTGGTTAATACGTGGTTAAGCACTTTTGCAATACAGAGTGTGTTCTTCATTGCAAGGTATCTTTCCTGAAAAAGTGAAGTGTACTTTTGGTTTTTGAATCTATGCAGACATAGTTTGTAAGCAGTGATTTAGATTTTGCAAATACTTCAGGAGCCCTTTGAACTTGTATGTTGGGTAGGTCAGTGCATGCTAAATATTTTTATAAGTAGTTTTCTATGCATTTTTGCTTCCCTCTTCCTCCCACACATTTACTTTGCATGACCAATATTCTCTGAAAATGCAACTTCAGGTATTTTGGGTAAAACACATGCCATGCTCTGCATGAACTGAAAGGACCATCATATTAAAGCAGTGCAGGAGAGAGAGTGAGCATGCACAGCACTATGGATATTAATATTTCTAAGTTTGTATTTTGTTTTTATGCTATAATTTATTTTCAGTTTGTTAATGAGCAAGGAGAGGACTAAGGGCAGACCTGCCAGTGCTCATCAGCTTATAAACTTTACCCATGGCACAGGTTTGACCTGAATGTGATGGCAAGGCCACCATGTGAACCAACATCATAGAAAACTTGTCTTTTGAGCCAGCAGGGACAAGTATGGCACCATGAAAATAGACTGTGAGCATCCTATGTTCACTGAACTGCTGTCTGTCTGCAATCCTCAGACTCAGATAAGTAAAGTGGGAGTTTCCCAGCAGAGTAAGTATGGGATCAGAGGTTTCATCCTTATTTCAAAGAGAGAGGATAAGGAGCCTCTTTAACTGGTTTTTAGCTGCAGCCATCCCCAACACCCTCTTCCAACAGCAAGGATCAGCAGGCACATCTCTAAGGCCGTCTAGTTAGTACCATTTGGATCAGGGAGGATACTAGTGATAAACACATGAATCATTCGCAGTACTTCATAGCTGCCAGTCTGTGTTTCCAGGGCTCCATGCATGTGATTTTTGGGTCTGTTTTACCTCCAAACTAAATGACTTCATTTGCAGATGAAGCTCATGGGAATTCAGCTGTAAACATCTACAGTGGTGCATTAATTACCCTGAAATACTAGATCCAATTAGAAATATCAGATGTTTCGCAGTCACCAGACAGACTAATGGAAATTATAAGCATCTATGCATCTCTTCCTTTGTTTATCACTTGCTAACTGTTAATACAGTATTATCTTTTTTTTTTTTGTTGTTTTATTAAATTCATTAGAAAGTAAAGAGATCCTATAGAAAACCCCTGAGGGGAAAAGAAGATAGATGTGTGCATGTATGGAAAGATGCAGTATGCATGAATATGACTTTTGATAACTTTTTAAAACTGCAGTAAATAATAACCTTTAAAATGCTTTGTTTACCCAGTATCCAATATAAAATCAAGCTTTTTACAGTTCTTTAATCTGGAAGCATTATCTTTTTTATTGTCTTAACATAAGCTTAACATTGTGATATATTGCTGATGCTGAATTAATTTTAGTTCTGTTTAAGAAAGATTACTTTTTCTTTCCCATTTTTGTTTGTTTGTAACAAAATAGTATAAATATTTAAAGGTGAAGACTGTTGGTATTCATTTTGTATGTGGACTATTTTATACATTATGCATGGTATCCAACATATGTCTCTATATATTTTACTTTTTTAAAATTGAAACCACTGCAGTTCTAATTCTAATAGTTCTTCTGTCTTTCTGGTTTTATTCTGTAAATGTGAATTACAGAGGAAGTTAGAGTGTCTGCCATTCTAAAGAAATGAAATCGAGCTAGGAGTGGCAGTACTAACACTTCACTGTTCACCAAAACTTTGTACATTCAGTAGGAGATGAATAATTTTAATTTGTAACCATTATTCTAGAAAAGAAAAAAGTGAAAACTTTATTTAAAAATCCTTTAATTTAAAAATGCTGATTTAGACAGGTCCAAACAAGAATGTAATGTTTAATTATGCTGGCTTTTTTTTTTTTTTGTCTCACTACCAGTGAGTATACATGAAGTAAGAGAACGGTTGTAACGTGTATCCACAGGTAACTCTATTCTCAATGCAGATAAAGTAGGAAATTTTGCGTAGTTTCTTGACCAGCAGAGAAATTCAGGAATAGGCGTGGGTCACACTGTCCTAGAAAAATTCTGTATATACACAGAAAATACAGATGATCCCTTTGTAAAGTAGTAAATTTAAAGTATTCTGCTGAAATCAGCAGGGGAACACATTGTCTGATGAGGAAACTGCCATATTAGGAGTCTGTTGATATGGTAAAACAGTTTCACATATTGACAGAAAAGTCAATTAAATTCCTTTTGTCCTACAAAAGTTATTTTTGTTACAGAGGAACTCTTGCAACCCTAGCCGCAGTAGTCCCTTCTTTTAAAAAATGTGTGCAATTTGATTTATTTGGTCAAGGGAAAGTAAAAACCATTTCAAACCCCTAATCTATTTTATGTGGGTGTGGGGGTATGTGTGTGTCCCTATGCTGTTTTCCTCTGCATCTTGTAAGAAAGAAGGAAAAACTAAAGCTGCCATTTACTGTAATTACACTACAGAATATGTTTCTGGCTGAGTTATAAGCTTCAGTCACTGGTATCTATTACAACTAAAGCTGCCCTGTAGGTAAATTATTTCATTTAAGTGAATAAATTATGTTTTACCAGCTGTAGATCAAAGGCTATGACCAATTCATTGAACACCATGAGATTCTTGCAGGGATTAAAAAAAAAAAAAGCTGTTGTTGTAGGAGACCTGAATAGGTTTCCTGTTCTGTTTAACTTTGTAGTTTGAAAGTCTCTTTTGGAGGAAAGAGCACAGTGTATAGACTGTTATCAAATGCAAAATATGACCATGTGTGAATGCGCAAATAAAGTGAGAAATGTTTGTGGAATGATGGCAGTATTTGCCATTCTTTTTTGTATTGCCAGAGATAACAAGTGGGAATAACTGCTTTTTGTTTTAGCTTTTGCTGCAAAAAAAGTGGGGAGCAAATTACTTGGGGTCGAATGAAGCAGTTTATTATTCTCCTTTACAGGAGAATATACATTTCTCTACTTTCAAGTGATCTTTTGTTTTCTTTTTAATTATCGTACCGAGGTCAATTTTTTTCCTCTTCATGGGGAAGTGGGGACAGCATGCATTTGCAGCTGGTTTTGGTGAATAAACTATTCATGTGCAGAATTTTTCCCTGCTCCATGGTTGGGTATCACTGTTAAGGCTCTCTGTTACTAGCCTGAGCTGTACATTACATCTCTCCCAACAACACACTAAATGATTTATTTTGAAAGATCAGAAGCAATTGGTTTGGAAGGAAATGTGAGCTGCACCAGGGGCAGGGCTCCTGCAGGGGTGTCCCCTTAGTATGGGGAGTGGGATATGCAAAGGAATACCCAGCGTGGCTCCGTGGGAGTACAGTGTGAGAAAGGAGAACCTGGTGCAACTAAGAAGTGCTGCTCCTTGTGGGCTGCCAGTTTTTAATTTGTACACATGTGAGTGGTTGAATCTGAAGGACTTCACAAATGATGCAAAATTAATTTTCGATTTTCAATTAATTGAGACTTCAGATCTGGGTAAAGAAAAAAATCACTTACAGAAAGGTTACGTAGAAGTAATCTGACCCATTTTTCAACATGAGTCTATCAAATTTCTACTGTTCTTACACTCATTAATTCTGGATTGAGGGTGTATTTCAAGTCTTTCAAAAAATACTCAAGTGAAACCTTCCAAATCAAGAGTTCAGATTATTTTTTTTTGCCAGATATTTCGTAAAACCATTTTAAAGAGGCCTGTTTCAGCACAATGATGAGGATTCTTGAAAAAAATTCATTAACATTGTTATGAAAGCCATGTATTCTGTCATTGGAAAAAAGATTCATTAAATGTGCACTTTATACCTCTTTCTGCTGAGGTGCAGCCTGGGCTAATCTTCAGTGCACCATCCTGCAAAAGGAATGGGGGGCTCATGTCAAGCCTGGATTTTCTGTAAAGTTAACCAGAGTGGCCATGCTCTCACAGGCCAGTTGCCTCTGCAGCATTCTGAGCTGGTACCAGTGGCACAAGAAAGAAGCAAGCAGTCCAGCAAGGACTTTGCCATCCAACTCTTTTGCAAATCTTTCAACTACTTAATTTTTTTCTCTGTTTCAGGACAACTGAAAGCCAAACTATTTTCAAGCTACTTAGCTGCCCTACAGTGCATGGCCATTCAGGGTTAAGCTGTTGAAAAAAACATTAAAGCCAGCTTTCTGATCACTTACCTTATTCCCACTTTAAGCATATGGTATTTTGCAATACACATCAGTGGAAAAGCTGGGTCAGCAGCAGTGGTGGAAGTGTTGGATTTGATCGTGGGTGTATGAGCAGACCCACACGGTTCTCAACAGTGGTTGTATTGTAATCACATTAGAGACTTTTTTGATATTCCAGGCCTGTATTCAATCACATCAGTTGCAGGTAACTCCTTCACAAACAGTTTCTTTTAGGCTTCAAAGCTGTAATGAAGGAAGGCCAGAGGTGATCTCTTTCTTTGTATCTATAAAACAACCTATTTGGTTTCCTACCAGTTCAGGCTATGAAGACCTAGTGTACTCACCTATGTCCAAGGGACTATACAGATGCCTCACCTGTGCTCAGAACTGACTACAAACATAAAACCCTACCAAAAAAAAAAAATGGACCTGCATATTTAAAAAGCCTTAACTTCACACTTTCAATTAATTATGATTATGTCCTCTCATTAATACTTGAGGCTTTCATACGTGCATTCAGCAGCTTAATAAACTGTTCATTGTACCAGTAAACTTAAATCCAGGCTCTCATTTTTAACAGTGAACAAAATTCAGACACCACATCCAAATCCTGAAAGTCATATTTCCAAGTATAAGCAATTAAACCTGAACAATAAAACAGTGCAATTTTTTTCCTACATAGAAGTCATGATGCCTTACAGATCTTTCAGAAAAAAGGCTTCCTTGGCAGGGATTTAACACATTAATTAGAATTTAAATATTTGTACTTAAATACCCAAAAAGGTATTAAGGTAGTCTGTAGAATAAAATGTATTACCAGTTAACATAATAGAACATGTTAAAATTTTAAAGACTTTCTGGTTTTTCCTCTGTGTGCTGGGAAGAAGGATTAGGGCACACTTAAGGGTGGACATCCTCATCCTTGGTGGACCTGGATGTTGTTTTCTTTGCAACAAATGCTGGTAAAAGGGTTGTACTTCATGCAGATGGATTTGCTAGATATTCAGTTGAAATATTTCTTGTTGAATTTGGAGGTTATTCCTGTATTGCTCTCAAAAAACTTGATTCAGAATTGGGTTAATCAAATTGTTAAGTATCACTAAAATACGAGTGTGCAAACTCCCAATAAATAATCACTTATTCTGTACTTCTGGAGAGGAAAAATGTCTGTCTGTCTGGAGTTTCTTGATCATCTTCATATTTCACATATTGCAAAGATTTCTTGTAACGGGGAGTTTGGGACTTTTCCTTTGCCTTGAGCTTACTTTCTGTTCCAGTTGAAAATGTCATTAGAAGTAACAAATGTTTCTTTGTTTGTTTTTTGTTTGTTTGTTTTGTTTGTTTTTTGTTTGTTTTTTTGTTTTGTTTTGTTTTGTTTTTTTCCATTCCATACAGTGTGAAAGGAGCAGATGCTGGGAACGTGATCAGACTATTTGTACCAGATATTGGGATGTTCATTGCTAGTCTGACAATATGGCTCATCTGCCGCAACATGTTTCAGAAGCCAATAACCGAGGATGCAGCACAGTGCAACATGCAGTTTGAAAATGAGGAGATGGTATCAAATACACATTTCTATCTGTATGGCTTTTAGTGAGATTTGACATTCCTGTGTTCTGAAATGGTTTCATGAGGGCTGGCTATGTTAAGAAGTAAACTTTCTTTCAGGAAATGAAATTATTGGCTTTGAAGCGGAAAAATCAAAAGTTATTATGTTGAGAAAACAAAGCAGAATATGAAAAGTGTAGATATGCTACAGGATTTTTCAAGTAATTTTGAGTTAAGAAATAATCATGACAGTCCATCACAAGTTGTTCTTCACCAGAGCTGCTGGTTAAATCTGAAAAAGTGGTTCTGCTACATACAATGCTGAGTTTCTTAGATAGCATTGCTGTTTCCAAATTTGTTATCCAAGTATAACAGCAGCACCTGAGTGATTATCAGAAATTACTCTTAAAGAATGGAAGAGAGACTGTGTATTAAGTTCATGGAATGAGTTATCTAGAACTTTGGTCATACTGAGTGAGATTGAGAATAATTTGGGGGAATGACTTAGCTGGAAGTGTTGATGTGTTTGCTGTGTCTTTTACTGGTGGGGAGAAGAGTAGCAGAGATACCAAAACCAGAAAAATCCACACAAAGAGGAAAACAATTTAATAATATAAAAAGCCACAGTGGGAACTCGGGCCAGGGTGCAGAGAAATTCCTACTACTAATCTTAACATGTTTTTTATCAGACTGTCTAGCATAGCTTGAGGCTCATTTTCTGTCTTCTTTTACATATGCGTGGAATGTTTTTTTCTTTACTCTCAAAACACCAATTTTAGGGGAGACAATTTCAAGTTGCTCATTTCAAATAGAAATTGAACTTTGAAGTGAGTGAAGTATTTAGGGGGATCAGTTGCCCATTTTGGTGCCACTATATAGATTAAAAAGAGGCCTCTCTGCATGTTGCCAGGTTGTCTGAATTGTGGCAGTGCCAGAAGCTGGTCAAGTTTCTAGCACATGAGAGATCAATATCAGGACTGTGCTTTATACTCAGTTGCAGTTGGAATTCTTATGGGCTCTCCTGGCAGCTGAAGATTGCCTGAAGGTTGCAGCTTTTTAACTGCACATTGGAGGATATGTAGGGCTTGGTCTGATGTGCTTAGGCAAAGCTTTGTGTCTCCTGGAACCTGCTTTTATCAGCTTTAAATCTGCTTCATCGTTGAAGCTGTGCAAAATGGATTTTGCAGCAGGCTAGAACCTTGGGCTATACCCAGAAAGGGAAAGAAGTGTGGCTTTGTTAGCATGGTTTGTGTTCAGCTCTCCTCTTAAATGAGTTTTATTTTACCAAAGTAATCTCCAACAGACTTCTTTAGTGCTCTTGATCTTCTGAAAAGAAAGTATTCACAAGCACAAAACAGGAGTAATCTGATGGTAGAAACTCAGAAGAAAGATGGGCATAGTTTGGTTCCTCTGAAACCAGATGACGATGTTTAGGTATTCACTTTTTCTTTGATTCAGAAGTGAACCTGAGCCTGGAGTCTGGTGAGGATGGGTGCTGGCTTCCAGGCAGGGTTCAATAGTCATTTCCCTACAGTGCAAGGAAAAAAACTGAGGTAACAAAAAATAATTGCAAAGCACAGAGTGTAGCTTTATATCGGGCTGGTCCTGGACTGGCTACCTCAAAGCCAAGGCAAGAGTGTTCCAGAAGGGAAGAAGGAGGGAGTGAAGCAAACTCTGACTGCAGAGAAGTATGAAAACTGGGCAAACAGAAATATGTGTAAATATGTTTTTTTTATTCACATCAAAACCCAGTGAATATTATTTATATTATGTAAACTGCATGTATTGCAGAATATTCAGTGAACATAGCAGCTGTCTTTAAATTTAGTGACACCCAAAGCTCTATCACAGACATTTTTAAAGAAAAGGGATAATGTTTTCTGTTATATGAAGGGATCCCAAAAACTTTAAGAAATTCTGCCCTTCACAGCCAAAATGATGAACCTCGATCAGAGTAATCTGCTAGCTTTTTAAAGATCGAGTGAAATGGAGTGTGGAAAATCAAATAGCAATTAAACACATTTTTCCAACCTTCAGTTTTCTCTTTCTAGGTGTCTGCAAATAATATCCTGGAATCATGTCTACTAGTTAGGAGGAGGAGACAGAAGCAGCTGAATCTACTAGGAATATGTATTTGGCAGGACTGACTGTAAGGAACCTAATGCATATGCAAATCAGGCCACTGAGTGTCTGAATTTGGGAAAATGTTGACATGGTCTAAAATGAGTCCCAACTGTGTAGGTTTCACGTTATTTTCAATTCTTTCTTGGTAGAGTACACTGGAAAAGGGAAGACTTAGTAAATGACCAGTTCTTTGAATTCTGCACGAGCTGAGGGATGCCTGGTGTTCTGTATTGGTGCAGCTCGTTACTGATGCTGTAACTCCATTGAATTAGAAAACACAAACTGAATTGCAGCAGCTGTCCTACAAAAAGACACCTCAGAAAAAATGCTGAGCTTGGTAATATACCTCCAAGGGAAATAGTCCTGGGTTTGTTAGACCAGTTCTGTATCCAATTCTAGAGTTGAGGAGCTGCTGCTGAGAGTTCCTGCCACCAGTCCTCAGAAATTTGTGGTAGGAGATTTTGTTAAGAATGCATCAGCTGATTTAAACAGCCTTAGCAGAGCCTTTAGAGAGGTAACTTTTCAGGTTGATAGATGTCTAGCCAAAGATGGTTCTATAAATCAAGAAATCAGCACTTCCAAGCCAAAGCAGTCTATTGCAGCATTACCTTCTTGCATTAAATTATTTACATTGAGTGATTCCAAGACCTCCTTTCTTTGCGGGAGAGTAAAATACTATCAAAATAGGCTTAATTAAAAAAGAAAGGTTAATTTATTTGCTCTTTCCAACAGTTCTGTATAGGAAAACCTATTAAATAATTGGTTTAATACTGCTAAAATTGACCTTTTCAAAGGTCTGTGTGAGCCCATCACATTTCAGTTGATATATGGGCATGCTGTAAAAATGCCTCCAGTTGAGCAGCAGTTTGTGTGCTGCATTTTGGCATGGCAGTAGCCTCGAGAAAGCAGCCACGATGGATCAGATTGCTTGTGGATTGAGATGCAATTCAAAACAAGAAAAAGTATCAGAATCCAAGTTAAGAACAATAAGGATTCGTTGTAAAATGGATGTCTTTCTCCATTATGTTTCATCCAACTTTAAGGGAAACAGATCTCCATCAGAAAAGTTTATTCTACAGAACAGAACTGGGGGAGGAGGCTCTAGGGCAGTGAGACTCTCAATTATTTGTAAGTAACGCTATCCCAGGAATAAGCAAAGAGTGTGGTTTTAATTAACAGTGAGTCATGGAGTAGGAAGGTCTGCCAGATACCAGGCTGCAGTCCAACTCATTACCACCCCTAAATGGTTGCACACTTGGAGCAAACGTGTCTGTAGGCCCTTTTTATTAGGGCTCAGAAAATTTAAAGCAGGTGAATTCAGCTGGAGACAGGCCTGGGT
Source organism: Cinclus cinclus (assembly GCF_963662255.1). Classification (NCBI taxonomy): domain Eukaryota; kingdom Metazoa; phylum Chordata; class Aves; order Passeriformes; family Cinclidae; genus Cinclus; species Cinclus cinclus. Next base: position 100,404,300 of record NC_085046.1, read on the forward strand.
TGCAAATGCTGAATAGCACAATGCCAGTCACAAGGTGTGAAAGGTGGAAGAAAATAAGAAACAACAGTTAAATCCCAGCTGCAGCTGAAAGTTCAACATTTCTGATTTGGAGCAGATGGTGGTTTATGTGCCAAAAGGCAGATACAGTGCATACACTCTGATAGGTATTAGAAAGTAAGTAGCCTCTTCTTCAGACTGTAGATTAATTGCTTAATGTTTTAAGTGACAGTGGAAGGAAGGAAAATCCTGTAATTGTGCAACTTTAGAAGAGGTGTTGGTCTTAATTAAAAAAAAAAAAAAAAAAAAAGTTGTAGTCTTCAATTCAACTTCCTCCCAAGACACTTGATGCCTTGCCCATTGAAAGTTGTTTCTCATGCATGATCTCCTAGAAAGCAAATAGGACCATTAGGTCCTTACTTTGTCTCATATTCTGGGGCAGACTTGATCCCAAAGCTTCCACCCTCTTTTCTGCAGAATTCAGAGATTAGTTTGGGATCTCAAAAGGGAAAAGAAATTAAAAGAAAAAGGAAATAGGGGAATTTTTTTCTTAAATAAAGTTTGAGAAGAATGTGAGGAGAACTTGGCCTGGAGTCAAGATACTGGGCTGGAATCAGGAGGACCAGCATGGTTCTCACTTTGGCCATGAGCTTGGTTTGTGTCCTCAAGTCTATTACTTCATCTGTCTCTCAGCTCCTGTGTCCCTTGGCCCACAGAAACTCTAAAAATGCTTAGTTCCCAGCTTTGTCCTTCTAAACAGTCACAGGCTGTTTTTCCTCTGCCTACATAGTACACATAGTGCGTTGTGAGCTCTCATTTGGCCCAGGTCTCCGAGTGTAACTGCAGTACATTCCATACAGGACAGAACAGACAGAGTCTGAGAGCTGCCCATGTCCCATGCCTTGTCCAAGGAGTTTCTAGCATAGGAATTACCCATTTGATCCAGTATCCTTATGCTGAAAGTAACTGGTACTTGCTGGATAAGGACAGCAGCGAATAAGAGAATGCCCTTTTGCAACATTACAGTTTATCCTGATCTCTCCTAGTATGAGAATGACTTTAATCCTAAAACACGTGGTTTCAAATCCTTTCCAAAAAATGTTGTTTATAATTGTAGCTACTCTGAATAATCTTGTTAAACATATAATTACCCTGACTCTTTTAAAACCTCATTAATTTCTTGGCTTCAGTGGCGTCATGAAGCAAGGACTTCCACAATTTAATAAGTGTTCTTTGATTTTATTTTCAATTTAACACTCTTTAATTTTATGGAAGGTCCCTTGTATTACATGCAAGAAATCAGAGTGAGATGGTGTAAGGGAAATAAAATGTAGTTATTATATTCTATATTTGACTTTTTAAGGCTAAGCAATCTGTTTCTTTTTTTAATTTGTTTTGTAAATTTAAATACTTTATTTTCTGACCAACTATAGTTCTGCAATATTATTTTGAGCTACAGAGATTTATCAGTTCCTCATCATTTCAGGCAAACTCTTACTGTTGATTTAAATGATAATATTATGACATTGATTATTAGGTTCAGAGATTTTAGGGTTGAGCAATTCTACCAGCATATAACCTACCCAAATGTCCTGCATAAGGGAAGTGAACAGCTCTGAGAAAGGTCTGATGTCCCAGTCTTTGCAGTTGCATTTTTCTTGCCTCCAGATGTAACCTGCCTTAAGCAGTTTGCAGTGGTGCCCATGACCCTGTCTACAGGACCATTCCATTTTTCTTGAAGCCTGTGATGGTTATATTTCTCCTTGGATGATTTATTGCTTTGTGTTTGTATCTTAATTTAATTAGATTTTACCAGTATCAAACATTCACCTGACTTGATTAGTGGTCATTGACATGGGATGCTTTGGCCCCGATTTCTCCAAACATCTTTTTTCCATATGGAACTCCTCTTTCAATATTTGCTTCTCTTCCAAAAAAAGAAAATTATTGATATTGTGGGAAATACTGTGTAAAAAGAACTTCTTAAAGAGGTTTGGAATGTTTTGGCTTCTTTGAGTTTCTTGATGATACCTCTTATTATTTCTCATCTTTTTTTTTCTTCTTGTTGTCCATATTAAGCACAGCACTAGCTTACATTATTTTCTAATTGGTTATTAATGTTTCTTTGGTTCTGACCTCTGAAGAACTGGTCAAACCCACTTGGTCTTGGTGTGTTTTGAACATGGTATAAACAGGATTCAAAACTTTTTTTTTTTTTTCCCTGTGGTTTAAAAAGAGTGGATGAGTCTCCCTTATCTCTTGGCTTGTGATGTTTGTAGTGGTGAAGTTTGCCAGAGCTTATGCAGCTGCCTCCCTCAGTAACAATTCTAATGCATCTCATCTTAACAAGGGTCAAAAGTTTACAAGTTACATTAGCTCCTTGGTTTGATGCACGTTTCTTGGGATAAGTCTTAACACAAATATGTAATTACACTACAGCAGGCTGCAGCTACATGACATTACATAGAGCAGGGCGTTGTGTGTTACCAAAGGCTGTCAGCCTCTTGGGCAGGAAACTTGAGTGTGCACCTGCCCTGTTCTGGGCAGAAACATGACAGGATGCAATTCCTCTTGTGGCAGCTCTTCACTAGGGTTGCTAACAGTTCTCCCTTCCAATTTTTGAGATACAGAGTTATTAAGCAGGAGATTCAAATCCTGGAATACTGCTGCCTTTGGACGGCCTAAGTGATGAATACCACAGTAGGAGAAGGAATCTCTTGGCTTGCAGAATTCAGTCTGCTGTTTCTGCAGGCAGCTGTATCACACAGTTCCCTCTGGAAGGTAGAAAGCACCATCTTGAAAACAGGGCAATTTTCCTTCATCCCATTGTTTCAGAAATGACCGTGTTCTGTAATTTTGCTTTTCTGATGGTTAGAAAACATCTGATTTATATTGCACAAATACTCATAGCTGCATTATAACCTTTTTAGTTCCTCTGCTCTTTTGCTTCAATACATTTCCTTCTCTAGAATTAATTTCTCTGATAGTTTGGGAGAAAAAACACACTTCTTTCTTTAAAGGTTGTTCTGCAAAACAGAAGACAGGGATTTTGGATCCTCTCCTGGATTAGACATCCCATTCTCCTATTCTTCTCAGTAGTCTAGAGCTCTTCAGGGTGGTACTGGAGAAGTAACCAAGTCACTTTGGTTTACAAATAGCCACAGCACCATGGTTGGGCTATTTATTCTCCTTCTTGGCAAGATACATACTGGTACAGTATGAATATTTCTTGGGTCAGAAGTTGCTCCATATGGGTGCTCTGCATACCTGCTCCAGCTCAGTTAACTGCATTGTGCCATGTAGTCATAACCCAACTCTTCCTATTTCCTTTTCACAATAAAAGAAGTGTTTAATTTCTCAGGCCAAACACTGAACTCTGCCTGTGACTTCCCCTCTCTTTTGCATTTGGCTTCTGTGCCTGACAACCTTCTGAAGTCAAGATGTGAAACTGTATTTCAATATTGGCCCAGTGAGCTGTGTGCTGAAATCACTCAGTGTTTGCTCAGGTGCGATGGGTACTTTGGGAAGTGAAATAATCTCTGTTTCTCTCAGTACAATATCTATTGTATACAGGATTTAATGAGTTGCCTTCCTGTTATCCTCATTCTCTGCTTGTCTTTATTAATTTATTTTTAATTTCCTTTGACTTGCTGAATGCCTCTGTCCCTATATGCTTCCAGTAAATTGCTGATATTTTTATTTTTATTTTTATTTTTTTGTAATGAGTCACTCTTTCCCACAGGAGATGTTACTGTGTAGGTATATGTATAGCATTTATTGCTATAAAACACTGCAAACACACTGAAAGTTATTTCTGATCTACATCTACCTTTCTGTGTAGGCCTTTAACCCAAGCTTTAGCACACTTACGATGTACCAGTGATAAAATTTTTCAGTAAGATCTATATGACTTAAAGTTAATTTAGGATTTTCTTTTCAGTGATTCAGCTGAGTAATGTAAATTATTAAAATAAACTGCTTAAGTTCCAGGATGCTTCTATTTCATTAATGTCACACGGTCAAAAACTTCACTGCAGCCCCACACTGGATGAGTTCAGCTCATTTAGCAGGGTCTTCCCCTGAAGTCACACAGTTTCCTTCTTCTAAACCAGCCTGCAGCCTGCAGTCCCCTCTCCATGCCCAGCCCCATGTGTGGGTAGCCTGGTGTTCCCATCTGGCTTTCTGAGGACGCCATGTACCTCACACAAGATGACCTTAAAGAAGATACCCTTGCTAAGCAGCCCCATTTCTGTAGGAATCAAGTTCAGTGATATGTGGGAATTGTTTATGTGGAAATGTTTGAATCCATTCTGTGCAGGAAAAGCAAAGACATCCACTTCTCCTGTGCTGATGCTTTCAGAACAACAGTGGAGTTCTATACTTTCTTGCAAAATTGAAAATTCAAGAAATGATTCTGTTAACATAGTTTAATATTGACTGCAAGTTAAAACTACAGTCATTTCTATTACATTAAGGGCTTGCAGTTCCTTTGATGGTAAAAGAAGTAGCAGTTCAGTTTCTTTTCAAGCTTTTGTGCTCACAGTTGGGTTTGTCTTAAGGACGGTTGTGTTATTTTGATTATTTTTTTTCTGTATGCACTTACACATGTGCTGCTTCTAAAAGCAAGTAAGTAATTAATTCTTCCTACTGCTGCAACTCTCTTATATTTAAAGATAAAGGTTGAAAATCTTTTTTAAGGGAGGAAAGACAGTTTTTAGAGTCATGATAGGTTGAATGTAGTAGCTAGGTGACTACAGAGGCAATTGAACTAAGCGTGAGAGGAGAGAAAGAGTCTATGTCTATTGTTCTGCTGATTAAATTGAATCAAATATCTTTTCTCAGATAATTCTTAAACCAAGCTGTTCATTACAGGGGCTTTTTGAAATGGGAAGTCCAGAAACCTGAGCCTAGTGGTTTTAAGAGACTTAGATGTCAAATAAATCATATCTGTGTTACTCTATCACAGGTACGGAATAAAAATCTTTGATCAGAGGTAAAGAAGTAGTTCTAGGTGATGATATATTGAGAGAATCACAATTTTGCAGAAGCAGTGTCAGCGGGATGGTGTGACTGTGGGCCCCAGGGCACACAAACTGTGGGGCAGCATGAAGACAATCCAGGCCCCTTGAGAGAATCTGGTGTGGCTATCAGCAGCAAGGGTTAGAAGTGTGCTGAGATCTGGAATGCTACAGCTAGAAAAATGTAACATTCCCTCTCTTTTCTGTTTGTTTCCTGGTACTGGCTGGGAGGAAATGTCAAAATACTGAAATAAGGCTATTTTTGCAACCTTTATGAGCCAGGTGGAAGAAAGAAGCACCTGAGCACCCACAGGAACCTAACTCTTGTGAGCTTAGTGGTGCATGCTTGAGATGTCCAAATAATTAATGCAATGTATTCATGGAGACGGGAGTTATGAGACTTGCATCCCCTTAGTTGTAATAATTCTGGGTAATTAAATTTTGTTGCTGTCAGTATTTGAATTTTTGAAGGATTTCATTTGTGTTCCCTCTAGAATTGAAAAGTTGCTCAATAAATGAGCAACTTGTGTTGACAGACACAATACTATTAAAAATAGGTATAAAGCAAGGAGTGCTCTGTAGCAAAAATGGGGTTTAGATTAGAGTTAAGGCTTCCTGTTAGTAAATACATCTCTGGGACTAGAGGATATCTCTGTGCAGTTGTGTTTATACTGTACCAGATGAAACATTTAAAAGTTGGATGTTGAAAAAGCGGCCCCCAAAGTAGCTAATGGACATTCTGGCCCTGGCCACAATAGTAGCTGCCATAGCTGCCACAGGAGCTGCACTGTTTCCTTGCCTGTTCTCTATCTCAATTTGGCAGTTTAAAAAAGTGTTGTACAATAAATACTCCAGGGACTTCCACATGATTGCTAAAAACCTAAACTGCATTTAGTTTGTTTATAAAAAGTCCTGGGGCCCTGCTCTGCAGAGCAAGGGTCATGGAAACACATGTTTATGGCTTCACAAATGCTCTATACTCCTTGAATGGAGAAGTTTATTTGATTTAATCAGCATCCACAGGGATCCTGTAATTGCATAATAGGTAATTTATTATGGAAGAAAAAGTATTTTTCTAACTGTAGGCTATGTAGCATGGGTTTGTAGCTTTAGACTAATCCACATAGTAAAAAAGAGCTTTGCAAAGCAGTCTTGACTGTAGTAATGGTGTTCTGTGATGAGCGCATACTTGTATGGCTTTTTAATCATCAGAAAGTGTTAAAACAACAAGCACATTATCACCATGCTGGATGTGAAAACTGTTCACTGTTTGCCTGCCTTCTGCAATTTGAAGTGCTCAATGTGAGAAAATGGAAAGCCAGTCCAGATGGTCCAGTCAGAGGGCAATGAATATGAGAGTAGGGAATCCAAAGTTTGTCTTTTCGACATACACTGGAATATGGCCTTCCATCTACTTCAGCAAAGACGCATGGACCTTCATCCTGGATACTGAAATAAAAACAGATATGTTTGGTAAAAAAAGAAAGGAAGAAAGAGAAGAAAATCAAACCTAGAGCTGTTTAACTGTCATAGTCTTTGCTGACATAACCATCAACTGTATCATGAAGCCAGGCAATTCTTGCACAGCCATATCATTGATCATTCTGGCCATTATGATAACTGCAAACCAACATGTATCTGTTCTGAAAAAGCTTCTGGGACTCCATATTATGGTTATTGTTGATGATCTCATTTGTCAGCTTTTCTTGAGCTGAGGAGAGAGGTTGAAGAACTCCACCTCCTAACAGACTTTTGCAGTTTTAGAGGGAAAACTTGGGAAATCAGTTTGGCATTTCCTGAGGTTCAGAATGCTGAAGTTTTCTTTCCAACATCTGATGACCTCAGTAACACCAGAAGTAGGTTATTCTGCATTTCCTGTGAATGTTTGTGACGTTTTAATTTTCTTGCTGAACTTGGAATTCATATTTTCATATCTAAATAAGAGCTAAAAATGAAGGAACATTAACTTCTCTGGTAAGTCATCGACTTTGAAGCTTTTAGCTATGGTTAAAGTTTATAAGCCTCAGTCCATGGACACTTTGGACCATCATCTCCTTCTCAGCTTCCATTATATCCTGGTCCATTGAAATCCTTCTCCCTAGTGCTTCTCCCTGGGTGTGCTGTCATGTCAGGACTGGATTATTAATGCTTAGCTCTCAAGGCAAAATGTAGCCTAAATGTCTTTAGATCAATGAAAGAAGATTAAATAGCCTGGTAAAGTTAAAAAATTATGGTCCTAGCAATGAGAGAAAATTCAAATATCCCTTTTAAGGATATCACAAATTTGCGCATATAGCACCTGAGGTTAGGAAGGCAGGTTGGGATGAAAGATGGAAAAGTATATCAAGTTACCTAGTCCCACCTTTTACTGGGATGTTGTGTGTGGTTTCCTTACTTCAGTGTCCTTCTTTTTATTTTATTGTTTGAAGGTATTTTGTGTTTTCCTCCAATTTATACTTTAAAATATTTCTATTATTTTCATTTAAAGAACACACAAGAACATTTTCTGCCTTTTTGGAGAGTATTATTTTATTTTGTGACTCTTCAGACTTTTATTTCCTGTTCCTGCCTAAGTATAATTCATAGCAATCAGGCTTAATGCAGTATTCAAAGAGAGATTAATCCCGATGGCCTTCCATGAAGTAACTTACTTATTTTGAAGTGATTCCTATACACTTTTAAAGTGAGTCTGTGTTTTAATGTGTATTGTCTTCAGCAACCTGAAGGCACAAGCTTCAGAAGAAGAAACTTGAAGAAGCAAAGGTCTCCTTCACACAGATCTATGTTTAGTAAGTGTGACATTTCATAACCTCTAAACCAGTCCATCAGTCTCACTCATTCTCCTTTGGGATATGAACACTATTGAAGGTTTCACTGTTCACTGGTCGTGTTAAGCTCAAGGCACAGAGCACTAGAACCAGTTCAGGAGAAGCAGGATTGGACCCAGAAGGACTAGATGAAGAGCATGTTATCTTGTATTTGTAACACAAGCAAAAAGGATCCCAACTTTTGCTCTTTGTTTAACTTTCTCACTGAAACAGCTTTGGCACAAGTTAGGGCAGAATGCATTGCTGTGCCTACTGTCAGCATTATTTCTGAATATTTAATGTTTCCCATCCTTGGGATAGGAGCTCAGATATGAGCAGCAGTGATGAGCAGACAGAATGCCTCTTTGTGCTGCATGCCTTGAAATGTGATGACTGCATGTTTGGGCTGCTATCTCTCTATTATTTTGCATAAGGAGCAAATAATTTATATTTTGACAGCTGTATAGGTGACAATAAAAGGCTATTAAAATTCTACTATACCCCATTTAAAATATGTATTGCTAGTGAAATAGCTGGATAAATCCAAGAGAAGTGCAGATTTCCAGATCAGTCCTGCTGTATTTATTACATATTTCACTGTCTGTAAAATAGAGACTCCTTAGAATAAGCAGGTTTATTTGAGGGTTTGTTTGCTTGTTTGCTTGCTTGTTTTCAGTCATTCACAACAATGTTAATGCTATGAAGTAAGAGGAGAAGGCTGGCAACAAACTTCGAGGTAAAAATGAAGGAGTGAAGGTGTCTACAGGGATTTTTGTTCTTTTGGGAATCCACATAATGTAATGGTACAGAAGAATTTGCTTAAGTAGGCTGAGAGTTCATCTGTTCCTACTACAATCTTATCTGTCAGTGTGGAATTTTTTCTGCCAAAGGTCACCAATAAATAAAAACTGCTATTCTGATGAAAAATACCAATAATCTCTCTTTTTCATTTTCACACACAGTGATACAGATTGCCCAGAACTAGTGTTAGCTAATACAAGTCTAAATTAGTGCCAAAAAAGCTATTCTATATTACACCAAATGAGAACCTGGCTCAAAACTCTTACTTGTTTTTTGTTTTTTTTGTTTTGTTTTGTTTTGCTTTTTTAATGCCCCTAAATTTCCATGAATGACTAATTTTTCCATAAATTGTAACTTCGTGTGAGCCTCTTGCTAATCCTGCAGATCCTCACTGTGGGTTGATGATTTGGTCTGCATCACTCAATAGTTGTGTATGTCTTCTGGTCTCCAAGATATGATGGAGACTCGATGGTGAAGACTGCTGCCAAATCCTAACAAACTGCTCAAGTATGACAGGCCTTTCCAGATTCACTTATTTTCTTTTTTCCTTTGTGTAGTTCTAAGTCACTGGTCTCATTACCCCTGCTAAATTGCTGTCGATCACTCAAGCTTTCACTACGTTTCTCTTGCTCAAAATTTCACCTTTTCTTTCACCATCAGTTGATCACCACGTTTCTCATTCTCTCCCCAAGCCTCTGCTTAATCTATTTTTTCTCTCCCAAACTGCCCTTTAGTCACCAATGAGTTATCTGTCCATTCATTTCAGCCCTTGTTGCCCTGTTCCAGATCGCTCCTACTTGCCCCATTCTAAGTTTTGCATTTAGAGAAAGGGTTGATGAAAAATGGGTTTGGAGAGTGAGATCCATTGAGCAATGTGAACCAGAGATTGCACTTGTTGGAACTTATTGCTGAAGCCTTTGAGGCAAAGAGGAGTTTAAAAAATATTAGATAGCAAGATGTTTATCTTTCTAAGAATGCTGAACTAATAAAACCAAATTTCATATGTAAATGATCAAGCAGCCTGTTGTGCACATGTTGGAAGACTGCAGCCTTTCCCAGAGACCACCCTCAACATTCTTTTATTTTGAGACAATTCTGAAATGGGATCCATCAATGTACAGCTCTAGCTTTAGTACATATTTCTTAGGTCTCACTACTTGGCATAGTCAAAGATTGTAAGAAGACTTCATGGTTAAATAATATATGTGTGGGTTTTAATTTCAAATTCCTTTGCATCTCCCTCTCTCTCTCTCTGTATTTTTGCATTCTGTTTTTCTTTCTTTCCCTCTCCTTTAGGCTGTAAGAGAAAAATTAGAGCCAGATGATGCTTTGATGTATGAAGAAGATCTGGATGATGACGACTGTGGAGAAGCAGAATTTGAGGAGACCATGAAATTAAAACTGCTGCGTAGAATTGCCTTCCTAGCATCCAGACTGAGAGAGTTTATTGGCAATATGATAATCACCACTGGAAAAGTTGTTGTTACAATTTTACTTGGTTCAGCAGGTTGGTGTATTTGAAAAATTTCCTCAGGAGCCCATTAGATTATGCGTTTAACAAATGAGTTTTCAGCACTTTGGCACCTGCGGGAGTAACAATGGAAATTTTTAAGGGAAAAGAAATTGCTGCTGATTTTATTAAATTAACTCTTTGGCAAGTATTTGAATATGCTGAGTTGCTTAATTTTTTTGGTACTGGTACTGTGTGGGCCTGTCACTCTGTTTATAATTTTCACGGTTGCTCTTATAACCAAACAGTGAATGAGGGGCATATTATAAATTGCTATATATATTTTATGCGTATAAATATATACACATATGTATTTGTATTAAAGTAATTCACAGATTTGGGTTCATCGCTCCTAAGTTTAAAAAGGAGATGTATTCACATAGCCTTTAAAAAAACTTAATTTGTGTGACCATGTAGTGTGTAAAAAGAGTGATAAGCAGATTTCCTATTTTTTTTTAATTTGGTTGAAAGAGGGACTGTTTTGATGTTATATAGCCTACGTTTTTATAAGACATTTGATTTAATGCTACATAATCAGCTACAACCAGAACAGAAATGTACAAAATTACTGTAGATTGTAACTACTGAATTCAAAATTAGATCATGGAATTGTAGATTAACACTTATCTGCCAACTCACATGTTTGTATGGAGTGATACATTTAAACATTACAACTTAACATCAGTATATGACTTACAAAACAACAGTACAAAAATGTTTAATATTGAATGATGAGAATTGGAGATGTGGCTGTTAAAGTAAGGCAGGTTCCTTCATCAAGGCAAGATTGCTAAACAGCCTTACGTGTAGCCAAATGGAAAGCAATTAATCTAAAAAGAGAAAAAATATGTGGGCCACCATAGGGCCTGACATCAGGGAGGAGAGATGTCATTTAAAAAAACCCAAATAAACAAAACCAAAAAGCCTGCTGCCACTCAACGTAAGTGAACATAATCCATGTTCAAGGGGAAGCAGAAGGATTGTGCAGCAGTGGTAGGGGCAGTTTCATCTGAATGGTGATGGGCAGCTTGCCTGTGGAGCTCCAACACAAGCCAAGAAATGGGAGGTGTTCAGAGCAGAGTTACAGAAAGTACTTGATGTCTGAGAAGCCTCTACTCCACAGAGAGACCTTGAGCTTTATAAGTTAAATAGTTCCTTACTTACCATGCCAAAAAGATGAAGGTTGATTTGACTGCAACCTGAAAGAACTGAGAAAGATACGAAGTGCTTCCTTGTTTTAAGGTATCTCATGTAGTGGAATTGATAATGGGAGCCAACAGTTAAGTGGTAAACCTAGGCAATTTCAGACCCGAAATAAATTTTGAATTTTTCACTGCCAGAGTAACTGGCCATAATAAATAACTTATTTTAGGATATCATGGATTCTCATTCTCCAAAAGTGTTTGAACACAAAGTGTCTCTTTGTAAGAAGAAAGGAAATAGTTAACAAGCTTGAAGCAAGAAATCTCTGGGTGGAGTTTTACAGCACCATAGATGGAAGCTTAAAATATGATATGAAAATATGATGGTGTAGCTCAGGCAAATGACTGTGGTAATGAATCCTTGCAGTGCCTGGACTCAGCTCAGCAAGGGACCAAGCCTGGGAGCACTGCTCACAAAAGACACATCAAGCCAGCACCTGGTGAGGGGCAGGGCCAACAGGCACACAGGAGCTATGGGCCACCAGGAGCCTTCAGGTCTGTCCTGAGGAAGGTGGCTCCTACACATGCAATAGTTAAAAATCTTAAATTTAGGCAGGGACCCATGCTAGCTCTGGCACTGTTGCTTCAGAGAATCCACTGGGCTGCTGTGCTGGCTGCAAGCTCTTCCATCATTTTCTCATAGTTGACACATGAATATCTTTCCTGCTTCCTAACTTATTTTTGCAGGCTACCAGCAGAGCATTGAATCCCCTTCACTAGTTGGACATTTTCTCAAGTGGCATACTCAGCAACGTGTGCCAAATCAAAAACAATATACATGTGTGTGACAGCAGAGTCTTTGTCACGTGTAAATTATACATTTCTAGGAGCTGACAGTTTTTTAAAAATCAAACATTTACTGGTTATTCTGTAGATTTTATATAAAACTCTGTTTTGACATGTGAATCAGGGTCTGCTTTGTTTAATATATCAAGGTATTTCAATATCTGTATGAGAAGGCTGTTCACTGATTATCCATCATGCCACTTTAGCACCTTATACTCAGAATTGACACAATGGTGGTCTCAGGCAGTATTAGCTGCCCTTGCAGCCACTTTCATGCTTTATGAAATATCTTTGCATAGAGAAAATTCCATCTCAGAGGGAAGTCTGGAGAGTGATTGTGTTCTAAGTGCTGACATATGGCATAAGTAAATGGAACAAATAAAATTTTAAAAAAAGATCCTTCTCTTGTAATCTCAAAGTTAATAGCAGTCTTTAGAGCTAATATTAATAATTAGTAGAAAACTAATTGTATCAATTTTTTTAATACACGTCTTGTCAAATTTAAAGTTTAACAAATGCTGATATTTCCCATACTTCTCCTACACTCCATGCTTTTACTTTTACAGGTATGATGGTGCCATCTTTGACCTCAGCTGTGTATTTCTTTGTGTTTTTGGGCCTGTGCACATGGTGGTCCTGTTGCCAAGCATTTGATCCGCTGATATTCAGCTGTTTGTGTGTATTAATGGCTATATTCAGTGCAGGACACTTGATTGGACTTTATCTGTACCAGCTACAGTTCTTTCAGGAGGTTATTCCACCAAAAGATTTCTATGCCAGGTAAGAGAAATTCCTTTCCTGTTTTAATTGTGGGCATGTGATGCAGTGTTCTTTTATCACTTGTTGATGCAAATGATCTTCCACATAATGCTTTAACAATTTTTACAAATACCTTCTTGTTCAGTCATGGAACAGTCAAATCATTTCAGATGGAATGGTTTTGAATGATAGAGTGGTGAAAGTCCAGACTGGGTAATTGCAGGCAGAGAGCTGGAGCAGGTTAGGAGGGGAAGGTGACTTCTGGTTTTGCTCAGAGTGTTCCTCAGATGTGATGTGAATGATTTAGCTAATGAAGGAAATAAAGGAAATAGATGGCAACATTGGTGCAAGGGCAAGTGTACAAATGCACAGTTGTTTTTTTTTTTTTTTTGTAGAAGAAAACAAATCCTCTGGTGTCTAATGTCATGTCGCAGTGTCTGAACTAGAGCAAAATGCTTTTGTGGTGCCATTCTTGTGTGCAGAGGCTGAGGGCTGCTGGGTTTCCTCATGTACTGTGCCTGTTAGGCTGTTGATATAAAAATTCTCTCTGGTCATACAGAATCACATAGAACATGCTGATCTTCAAACCAACAGCAACCTCACCTAAGTAAAAAGCAATATTTCCAGTTACTTCTGCAGTAAATATTGACTGGCTGTCAGCTTTATTGATTTTGCTGACCCTTTAATTTTCTACACACTAAATCTAAAATAGGATGAAATAATGGATGTATTTCATTCATTAGTATTTATTTCTGCTGGATTATGATAGCAAATTGTTTTTTATGGTATGTATTTTTAATGTTGTAGTAATCCTTACATTAAACTAAATGTGAACATCAGCTTTATTTCTAGTAACCCTATTGTTCCTTTAAACTACTGTAAGCTGAAGGTGAAAGGAAATTAGAGGTACTTTGGAGAATCAATTAATTATCTTCCCATGCACTGTGAAAAGCAGTAAAATTGAGCTGTCTAGCTACAGTAGCTGTTACTTTAGTACTTATTTTGACATTCTATTTAATACAGGTTAATAGATGTGTGTTTTGTGATGCTGGAGGTGACTTGTCGAGTCTAATTGGGAGGGCATTACGTTGCCTGAAAAATCAGAAAAACCTGCTTAGTTTAGGTTCTTTTGTGCCACCTAGAGGTCGAGGTAGGAGAGTGAATGATTTCTAATGCCCGGAAGCTGAAATGCTCTCAACTTTCCTAAAAGTTTATATTACTTCCTCCAGGCATTAAGAAAATTAAAAGAAAATGTCTTTGAAATACTCAACCATTCGACTTTGAGGATACCTACTCTACTCGCAGTTTTTAGCAATTGACAGCAATAACATTTCCTCAAGGAAAAGAAATATGTACTTTGTACAATTTAGCTACAATATTTGAAGCTTTCTTTATATGCATGATTGGTGAAGTTCATTTTTCTTTTTAGTATTTTTTCTATTCATTTAAAATTAATTTATGTTTTTGTTTCAATTCATTTAATCTCAAGATAATTTAATTTAGTAATTTCTTTTATTATAAATAACATGATTCTTTGTTTTATGATAAAATTTTGTTCAGTATGAATATGGCACTTTATTACTAGTCCTTGAGGTTAATCAAGCTGCAAGAAAGTTGCCTCTGCCTTGGTACAGAAAAGTAAAGCACCTTCAGGGTCTGGGTTAAAAAAACGTCCCAGCGTTGGACTGCAGAGTATGTATTGACAGTTTTGTTACCAAAAAATGATGTTACCATCCTGCAGACTTTCTCTTGAACTGGTACTATTGAGTATTCTGACTTTTACACATGATATCATGTGAGGGAATGATGTTTCAAATTATATGGGAAAAATATGTTTGAATATGTATAACAATGTATGCACAATGTACACCCAATGGCAGCAGAAAGAGCAGTGTTCCTTGATTCTTTATTTGCAGTTCTTTCTATTGTGGATCTACTTTGATCTGCTTTCGGGGAATTGTCTTTGAAGAGCATCAAGACAGGTGTTGTCAGAGCTTGGAAGTGAAAATCTTAGTGTGAGAAAAGGCCACTGATGATTTTTAATGATGGAGTAGAGCAGGAGCTAGAGGAGAAAAAATGAGAGACATGTATTGGAATGCTGCAGAAAAAATATTTTAGCATTTTTCATCCTATAAGAAAATCAATGTCTCACCTATTTTATGTACAATCTTGGTTTGAAGGTGTGCCAAATAGGCAGAGTTCCCATTAATACTAGTACATGGCTTTCATGGGCAAATTATATGCCAAGAAAAGAATTTGGTTCCCCAAATTCTTGCTACAAAAAAGGACATTGAGGTGCTGGAGCATGCTCAGAGAAGGGCAAAAAAGCTAGTGAAAGGTCTGGAACTGAAGTCTTATGAGGAATATCTGGGGGAACTAGAATTGTTCTGGAGAAGGCACAGGGAGAAACCTTAAAGAGCAACAAGGTGACCTTGTTGCTCTCTAAAAGCAGGTTGTAGCAAGGTGAGGGTTGGTTTCTTCTCCTGAGTAAGAAGCATCAGGACTAGAGGAGGTGGCCTCAAATGGCACCAGGGGAGGTTTAGATTGGATATTAGGAAAGCTTTCTGCACCAGAAGAATTGTCTACCATTGGAAGAGTCTGCTCAGGAAAGGAGTCACCATCCCTGGAGATACTTAGAAGATCTGTAAACTTAGGGACATGGCAGTTAAGGACATGGTTTAGTGACAGATTTGGTAGTGTTGGTGTAATGGTTGGACTTGATGATCTTAGAGGTCTTTTCCAACCTAAATTATTCTTTGCTTCCATATGAAAGAAGGACTTTTATTTCTCTGTAAAGTTCTGAGGGCCCAATCCCCAGAATATCAAGCTCTCCTGAGTATCACGGGCTGATGAGAAAACTGCTTCTGTTGGGCTGCTGTTGGACATTTTTTCTCTCAGCAGAATGTAAGTCTGGTGTTTTAAAAAGCTCCTTTCAGGGTTTTAGTTCTCAAGTTTGCAAGAAATGTACAAGTGGTTTCTCTAATCAATTTAAAAATGTGTTTTCTCTGAATAGTAATGCATTCAGCTTGTCAGGGTATCAATTGATTTCAGACTAAATAAAGTTAAACTACACCCAAACAAACCGGAAAATTCTCAAGTTAACAGTATTATTCAGCTATGATTTGCATCATCCTTGAGCTGTTCCTTCCTTTTAAGAACTCTTCAACTCAAAATGCACCGTTCATGATTGTAAGAAGTGACTAAACAAGGTCATCAGAGGAAAGCAGTTTTCCTGGGAGGGATAGCCTGACACCTAGTGAATTTACATGTTTTGCCCTGAAACCCTATGGGATTGTGCAAACAAAGTATTTCTCACCCAAAAATAGGATGTTGTGATAACATAGCCCTAAGCCAGTGATATTACTGAACATGGAGGTATAGATGTCCTGTGAAGTTTCACATTTGCTGCTGTGGCTGTCTGAATCTGTGGTGTGCAGGAAGAACTGACCTAAACACAAACACACTGAGATGCCATGAAGTGAGCACTGGGATCTGCAGATTGAAAAAATGTACAGGGTATAGAAAAGTCTGAATATAACTGGTATGCCAGGGGTAGGCACGCTGCCAAAAAGTCAATATTGCAAATTGATGCAATATTGCAAATATTGCAAAGGTGGGGAAAAAAAATAACAAGAAGTACCCATTTAAAGCAAAATTCAGAAAGTATCATGTTTCTACCATAAAATTCTTTTCACCCAAGTTAGTAAAAGCAAGTTAATGAGCTAAAATTACTTTAGAAATTAGGTACACAGTGTCACAGCCTGTAAAAATACACAGTACTATGTTCGCCATTTTTCGGATTGCTGCCTCCTTTCTTCCTGATATTGTTTATTTTGGCAAAATTATAATTGGGGAAATGATAAGGCCTTGCCAGCGTGTAGAAATAGGATCAGTGTAGTGGTATGAGGTTTGTCCTGAGTCAGTAGAGTTGATTCCTGTCCAAAACTGTGCTCATAAGCATATTAATATAAAGATCCATCAGTCCAATGTAAATTAAAAGCTATGTTCTTTCCTATAGTTTAGGTCTGTCTTGCTTGTACTTTCCAGGCAAGTAATGTTCAAAATAGTTTAAATACAACTGGTTTCATCTATGGAAGGCATCTCCCTTACAAAATCAGGCAAGCCTAGGAGTCCAGGTAGTATCATCCACTTCACAGGGGTACCTTATTTCACACTTTCTTAAGTGAATGGGAATTTGGAATTATGCATCTGATTGCTTTGCTGCAGTATGAGTTGGGAAGTGTAGTCTAGGAAGTTTTGTTCAAGAGAAGATGTTCATCTAAAAGATGTCTATAAATCTATATAAGCAGGACTTTTAAAATAGGTTTTACAGTAACTAATAATAAGCCTGCTTAAATTACTCTTTTACTTTTGGAGAAAAGATATCTGCTGCAGATGGTAGATTTAGGATATTCAGTTTATTTTCAGATTAATCTGAGAAGAGTCCAGTCCAAAATCCTTCATTTGGACTTCCCTGGAAACTTTCATACAGATTCAGATTTTGTAGCCCAAATGCTCTGTTCAACCAGGGTTATAAATGCTTAAGAACTGTCTCAAAAATGTTCCTAGAGCTGTCAGACCTGGGTTGGACATCCAGCTGTAATATTTTTTCCTAAGCCAGGCGCTAAATTTGGGAATAAAATCCCGTTACGAGAGCAGATACTGCCAAAATGGTGAGATGTAGCTGATTGATTACCTCTTCAGGGCAAGGCACTGATCTCCTGCTCTGCTGATGATTTTGTAGCTCCACTGGAGCCAAGAGCTGGACAACATGTTTCATCTGAGCTGCTGCCTCTGCTAATCCTTGCTACAGACCATCTTTGGCACCTGTCTCAAAGGTGACTCACCTCTGAGAGGCAGAATTTTCTTAACCTTGTAGGAAACTCTGAGGGTTTTTGGGGTTGCCTTTTTGACTTGGTCGCAAGCCAGTGTTTGAAAAGGTGGAGTATTTAAAGCTCATTTATGTCTTTTTAGGCACTTCTCACCATGATACTGCAGCACCACTGCCAGGGCAGAGGCCAGACCCTTGCATACTTGCTATGTAAAGACAGTGCACTGCACTTGTCTATCATCCTCTTTCAGCAAAAGCACGCTTTGCAGTTGCAGAGAATGCTCCAAAACATACCAGGCCAGCCACTATGTTGGTTACAATGACCAGATTTGGTTAGAGAGGCACAATTTCTCTCAGTGAAGGAGATGTTAGGTATTTGACCTTAAGAAATTTGCAGCTGAGTTTCATACTAGCTCTATAATGTATCACATTTTAGGATATTTAATTCTATTTAGAATGTTTTAGCCTATAGGCTTTCTCAGAAATTCAACTTCTTTATATTTGTTAAAAAACATTTTGCAAAGGAAGTGAATGATTCTGTTAGCAGCTTAGAAATACAAGTTAATTCTCCTGTTGAAAAAAGACAATAATAATCCTTGCTATTAAAATCTCTTTCTAAACTATGAGGTGGCCTTATTTGGGCTCCCTTTATCATGAAAAGCTGGGCAAGGGAAAAGCAAGAGAGGATACGGTAAGGAGCAATTTTCCTGGAGAGTAAGGATTTTCCAGTTCCATCCCCATGTCATAGCTATTGGGACTCACCATGACCACCACCAACCCCCCATCCAGTGCCAAATCTAGCCTTGTAATAAGCAGGCACAGCTTAATCCATGTTACTCACGCTGCATCCCAGGTGATTTACACCCCTCTGTCTTCCACTGGACTTGAAAGGGATGTAAACTGAGACATGTGCTAAGACCTTTTAAAAACAATGGTTTTCTGCTTGTGGGACAGAGTGGTTTTTTAGCTGTGTTCTGCTACAGTGGTGATCTTGTCCCTGGTGAGAGCCCTGGCAGCCTGGTGGGGCTGGCTGTGTTCACAGCAGGTTCCCATTAGTGGGAAGAGGGGATCCTCAGCACTCCCAACAACGACCACGCTGCATCTGAGAATTGAGTGTAAGCTGGAACGTAAAAATCAGTCATCGTCATGTGACATAACATTGGTGAGCTGCCTCTTCCTTGATGCACCCAGATAGCTGTGTGTTGCACAGAGGCTCTTCTTCCTTGGATGCATTGAACTACTGAGGTGAGAGGAACAGGAGGGAGGTGACGAAGATTTTAAAGCTGCTGATACACTGTCATAAACTTGCCTTCTGATTCAACTGAAGGGGGCATGCAACTGGTCTGATGATGTAGCCGTCCCACTTTTGCACACTCTCAGGTAGCTGACTCTTCTGTGATCAGCACGCCTCCCTGCTAGCAGAAGCTCTGCTCATGGGTAGGGAGAGACAGATGACTCCACTCCCCCATACACACCATAGGCTTGCAAGTGTTGTCTGATCCCAACACTGACACTTGGATAGATTCCCTGCCCATCACAGCCTGTCCTGTGTGGACATGCAAAGGGTGACTGCAAAGAAACGATCCCTTAATTTTCTCTTTGTGTTTTCTGAAAAACACAGATCAGCATTTATTGATTGAGTGCCTGAAAACAAGAACAGAAAAGAGACAAAAGACCTCTCCTCCTACCAGATTTGTATTCCTATGATTCTGTGGTATTAGGAGATGCGGATTGCAATTAGCAAACGTATCTTGGATTTACAAAGTTGTTTGCTTGAGGTCTGCCCAAGAACAGTTATCTTTATACTCTGGTATCACCAGAAATTGTGATGAAGAATATCTAACACCCTGTATTTTCAGTTCAATGTATTAACATTGACAGATAAATCATCCCTCATTTCTTGGAGGTAAAAAAGACAGTCCTGAGTAACCTCAGTCGAGCACACACTGGGGAGTTAGTCCTTGTCCATGCTGGGGCAATCTACACCAGTTTCTCTAAACATTCACAGAGTGGAAGTGCTTAATCTCTTGTTTACGTTCATTTAGCTGAAGTTTGGAACTTGCTGATAAAAGCTGAGCCAATCATATTCAATTTATAACCTGTTTAAAATCAGCTGTTATGCCCCTTTCATTTTGCTACTGGGCGATTTCCAAACATTTCCCGGGCATTATGGTTCATTATCCCATTATCTTCTTTCCCATATCCTGCTATTTTACTTTCTTTTTATGTTTAAAGCCAAATGGGAATCACAGCTTTTATTTCTGCCTTAGTGCACTCGCTGCTAAAAAGGAAAATTTTCTTTGCTCATACTTTCTACTGCAGAATCTCTTGATGAAGTTATCCATCACTCTTACAGGGATTTTTCAACCTGTTTCACTGCCAGCTGAGTAAGTGGAAAATCTCTTTATCCTCTTCATGCATCACTGAACCTAGCAGACTGTCCCAATGTGACTGAAAAGTATCATCACTCCTTTTTCAGAGGTGGAAAAATTCCCTAACAGAGAAGTTAGATGAATCACATAACCCTCCTGAGATAGCGAGAATTTGGAATAAAGCACAAAGCTTTTGGCTGCAGTCCAAGTCCTAGATCACAGACCAAGTTACCTCAAAGTTAAAATAGTATGAAGCTACACTTTAAAACAATCTCTGTTCTTTTGCGCTGTTACTCTAAGAGGTAGCAGTAAAGCTTTCAGGCAGTTGCATGGTTAGTTGTTGGACCAGGTCACTTCCATGTTTTGGTCAGTACCATCCCACTGAATGCTAATGCTCACTGGGGCTATCTGAGCACTGTCCTCTCCTCCTAAGTGGCTTCTGCTGAAGTTTAACCTGAGTTCTTCTGTTCTTCTCCCAGCACTGAGCTTAGGACAACAAGGCTGTCCATGGTCTGCACTGCTGGTTGAGTTTTGGGGGCAAACTCTCCCCTGCTCTGCCTGTGAGACACTTTTTGAGGTGGGGCTGTTTGGCTTCTTTGCTTTCAGCAGCTTAGCCAACTCACTTTGAAAAACCAATAGCCTCAGTTTGCCATTTTTGAGCTATGCCTTCTGTGTTAGAGTGTCCAAGTTCACTCTCTCAAAAGGGGAAGCCTCTGTGTCCATGGGTGTTTCTGAACACGCCTTTGACTTTCCAATGCTTTCCACATGACTCCTTAGAAGACTGGACCTGTTTTCACTTTACTTTCATCTCTGAGTAAGAAAGTCCAACTGAACATTAAATATTTTTAATTTTTTTCCTTGCAGCTTGGGTGTTGTCCATACTCAGGTGGTGCTGTTCAGCATTAATTGCTTTTCATGCTCCTTTATGGTCACAAAGAATATGTGTGCACATGGGGAAGATGGGTAACTGGCAAATCATTGGTGCCAACCAGCCTTCTCTGCTGGGAATTCCTCTCTCTGCTGACTGTTCTCTCTCCATCCTCTCATTCCAGCAAGGCTGCCTCACTCTTGCAGCCTCCATCCTCCCTGAGTTCCCTCTGGTTTATAGCTGAAAATACTTGGAAAATAAACCCAAAATTCCCAAACTCTGCTGTATTTAAAATAGTTTTATTTTAGTACCAGAACAAGCAACTAATTGCCTAATTTTATATGCGAACAAACTCTATATTTGCCTAACCTAAACATGAGCCAGACTGGTGCTGTCAAAGCAGTGACAGTCTGACCCTAGTGAGGAATAATCATGTTGATGGAGTCACTCTAGCTAAGTTATCAGGCAGGAGTCTTAAAGCAGTTTCTTCTGGACCTTTATCCCCATTTCACCACCTTCTTGATATCCTGTCTGGCAGTCCCTGTGTCAGATGCTCAGAAGTCTGACTGGAATGAAAAGATACTGGAATCACTGCCTCAGTACATTTTTCATCAGATGAGAACCTCTGGAAGTCCCAGCAGAGGCCCCCAAAGGCTACAGCAACATGCTCCTTTTCTAGCTCACTTATGTGCTGAAAGGAGCAACATCAATATTAATGCTCACTAAGAAACTCAGCAAAGTTGAGCTGTGTCATGTGTAATGAAAAGATTTGGGGATCCAGAGAAGAAACCAAGTGATCCTCTTCATTTAAGGCTTTTGAAGATAGGTTTTGTCTCAGTAAACAAGGGATTAATAGACCTGCACCTATTTTTAGTGACAACAGTGGAGAATCATTGCTTCTAAACCAATGAAAGCTTTTGTAATAGAAAGTCAGTACAAAGATAAATTATTGGAGAAAATGTAACATAGAGCTCACAAGTCTTTATGTTCAGACTTAAACTCCCCCCAGGGAAGTTGTTTTATTTCAGATATGTGAAGTATTTTAATGTCTGAAGTTTGGTAATTTTTATTGGAGGCCCATTCCTTAAGAGCTTCCAGTCACATAGTCTCAGAGAAAATTTGATTATCTGGTTACTTCAAAACAAAAACCAGTTTATAGAGTAGATGCAGTTTATCATCTTAGTTTAAAGTTGTTAATGAAATTGAAAGCAAATTGAATTCTATTGTAGCTGCTTATGTGGTCCTTTTTTTTCTCCTTGAATTAAGATTTCTGTTGTATTTATGGGTTTTGCAAGCTTTTATATAATTCACCACCCTTAAAGATATCCTTTCTCCTCTACAGCTTCCTGATTAATGGCTTGTAATTTCTCTCTGTCCTCATTATATGGATGATATTAGCACACAAGTTTGAAACTACTCACTTTTTTGTGAGGTCTCTCAGCAGTAGATGTAGATGTGCAGTAGATGTGCATTTGAAATTAGTTTTCCTTTAAAAGAAAAGTCACTGATGTTCAGAGGAGGGTGGGAGATACACAAGGGCTGGTTTTGTCATTGCCAGAAAAGCTTTGATCCAATAGAAGCTATGGAAACCAAAACTTGGTAGAAAAAAGAAAGTGACATAAGACATCTGCTAAAGAGCTATAGAAGTGTGATGGCATTAAAACAAAAGTTAGAATAATCTACTTACCTACCAAGCGTACATTCACTCTGCGTATGCTTGTATTATAGTGTTGGGATAGCAACATGCTGAAGAAAAACAATTCCATTCTTACTCTACATTTACAGATATTTAAAAACAAAATATTTTGAACTGTTAAGCTGAAATGTATCATAGTGCTTCTCAACCCAGTCAAATTTTTGTATGATCATTAACATGGCACAGTTCCACCTAGCCAGTTCTGAGTTCTCTGAAGCAAAGCAGGACTTTTTAAAGCTTGTATCACTCCAATATGGATACATTTAATAACTTTAGTTCAGCTGTGAACTGAGGTTTGTGGCTGCAGTGTCTCCCTACTTACTTTTCCTGCTGAGCTGAAGAGGAGGCATGAAGGATCAACTCCTTCTCTGTGGAATCTTGTAACATGATTTGGAAAGAAAAATGCCAGTATTTCCATTATTTTTTTTTTCCCCCTTCAAAAAGCCATGTGAAACCAAATGCCTTCTGCTGTCTTTAACCCTAATTCTTTGGGATGCCTACTGCATTTTAGCCAACTTTCCCGCCTCTTTCCTCCCAGTGTTCTGTTATTTCTGTAAAAATGTGGTGTCACTCCAGTGTACCCTGGAACAGTAGCCCCAGTATGGTCTGAATTCCCAGCCAATAGCCTGGGGAGTAACGACCTTCTGGAAGGCAAGGATGGGTCTGCAGGTACCACAGAACTGGCTGAGTGCTTTCCAGCAGCATGTGTTGCTTTGGGCACATAGTCCAAAGAGGGGGAGTGGGGTGGCTCATATGATTCCCTTGGAGGAGACATTATGGATATGAAGTTTATGGATCTTAACTTCTGTATAGCTCTGTCATCCAAGTACGGAAAACCCAACAGGACGGCTTGCGTGTGAAAAGGGGACACATCCAGATGAAATAAAGATTCAGACAGTTTCATAAAATTCAACACAAATTAAGAATTTCTACAAAGATGGATTGTCCAAATCCAACCCAGCACACTAAAATGTTCTCATGCCATTGTTGGGAATAGCTGTGCAATAGGTAGTGGCCACAGGAAAAAAGCATCCTGTAACATTAAATGCTAAATCAGAAAATGCACCTCCTAGAGTGGTTTGATGCAGGCATTTTCTTCAAGCTGTAATCTTCATGATGCAGAAAAATGACCCCTTGCTCTGTTGTGTAGTGAAAAGTACTATGTAAAGGAGTATACGGAGTTGTAGGAAGATGCAGCAATTGGAAATCTCAACTGGACAAAACTATTACAGAAGCTAAAACTTGCAGAAAAAGAGACAGTAGAAGATTTTCTATCAATTGAAGTCAAGGTTGGATGCCATTCCAGACTATAAACTCTTACTCAACCACAAGATCATTGCTCAATAGAAGAATTATTGGGTGTCCTACATTGTGCAGGAAGTCAGAGTTATTTCTTCCTTTCCTGGCATTGAAAATTACAAGGCAAATACTTTCCCAAAGTCAACTCCTAAAATGTGAGCACATGCAGGATCTGAATTTACAAATATGTTTTTACAAAACAAAATTCCAAATAATTTTAGTGAATGCAAAATTCACAGACCTAAAGATATGTAATGACCGCTTTGATAATTCTGCATATAAAACATTTTTTTTTGTTTACATAGCTTTTTTTTTTTACATAGTTTTTTTTGTTCATATTTAGTACCAGGAGTAATTATGCCAATTCTTATATTAATGTAATAATTAAGTAATGCATGCAATAAAAGATTTAGCAATGTAGATTTTTAACAACTTCGGCAGCTCCGTAGATGAACTATCTGTGGGTGCAACAGGAATTTGTTTTTCTGTTTTCAAGTGAAATTGAAATTCCTCTTCTGAATTTTAATGTTAGACTAATACTGGAAGTGGGAATTTTGTATGTTCACAGCTTACAGCTTTGTTGCGAAGTCATGAAAGATGAAGGTGTAGCTGCTAGAAGGATGATTCACAGACTTAATAGGAATCTTTCCCATGAAAACAAACTCACAGAATAGTAACTGGACAAAAAGATGCCACCTTTATTTCAAGAACTTACTTTCACTGTGTTATTTCAGAGCATTTCTCAGTCAGAAACTAAAGCTCCTCTTGGCCTTTTATAATTTCTATATCTTTTTCTGAATTATTTCTACTATGCATTTTTAAGGATATCAGTGAGGACTTTGGAAAATCCAGCTTTAGTTATTTTCAAGAGTAGAAATAGTAATCTATTCACATCTTGCAAACCTCCATTTTTTTGTGACATTGCACGCAGTCTTTTGGAAAGCCTAATATATCCATTAATGAATAAATCTCTCATAATTTGTTTTATTTATATTCTGTGTCCAGGCACACATGTACTTAACTTGTTTGGTAGTGGGTTTCTCCCACTTAGAACTCATTGTCACCTTACTGATGGCATCTTGGGTACGATGAAGTCACACCAAGATCAGAGTTGGCCTCAAACACAGTTGGTTGGGATAAATGCTGAATTGACACTGTAAAGACATCTTTGAAGAATTAAATATGCAGAACTGAATAATGCCCTGATTTATATTGCTTATACATTTTATGGCAGTTGTCCCTGTGTAATTAGAAGCTTTATGTAAGAGAAGATTACTTTTTTCCTCTAAAAAATGTTCTGTACCAGCAGTTCTCATTGAGGATAATGATGAAACATAAATATTGAGTGAGTAGCAACTTGTAGCATTATTGGAGGCTAGATCAAACAGAATGAGTATTTCCAAGACAATGGTGAATTTTGAATGTGATAAACAGGGAAAGTTGTGTTGAGTACATTGTGACTAACAAGTCTCAAAGCCTGAATAGAAATCAGAAATGAGGAGTGGTTCCTCTACATCCATGATTTATGAGACAAAGCTAAATGCACTTAATAAATTGAAGTGAAATACATTAAACTACATTGCCAGCCATGTGGCAACTTAGTGGGAAAAGATGTGTTGTAACTTCTGAATATTTGCTGAATGCAGGGGCAGAAGGGAGAAGAATTAAGTCCAATATTATAATGTATGAATAATTTGGAGCCAGCAGATGAAACTAAGAGAATGAGAACATAACTGAAACATAATAAATTTTCCTAACCATTAGGGTTACATGGAATGTCTTCTTTTCAGTGGAGATAAAAGTAAAATACAAGTTGTTCTGACTTTCTAGCTATAGTATATTATAAAGCATTCTATAGGAACGGAATATGAAGGTCATGTCTGCTTGGCACAAGGTTCTGAGAACCTTCAGGATCTTTCCCTCATTTCTGTAGAAAATACTCATCACTAACTGTTGATGGAATGGCTTTGCATTTCAGTAAGAATTGGATTTCACTCTGATTCTGATGCTTATGAGACAGAAATAAGGTGAATCATACTGTGCTTACATAGAAAAGCTTAAAATGAACCAAAGGTCGAGAACTGAGTTGTAAAACAGAGGTAAAAGATGAAGTTAAGAGGAACTCAGCAACTAATAGGGACTCAACAACCCTGATCACTGATGAGCACAAAAAAGTCAGTGGGAGAGAGGAAAGCCGATAAACAAGATGTTCCTCTATGCTGATAGAAATATGAACAGAAAACAATCCAGCATGAATTTCACCCAGATGGAGCCAAACTGTAACATCACCTCCAAATGTTCTTGGATGCTGTGGAAGTTTGAGTCTGAGTCAGCTCCAAACACAGCTTGTTCAACTCCTTTAAATTACAGCAATTTACTTTGTATGCAGGATTTTTTTAATGCTTTTTTTTCCCCGACTTTGTATCCACCCAAAAGCTCTTCAAGGTCTTAAAGTTTATACCTTTGGCTTGTATTGACAATCAGAATGAGAAGGGAGTGCTGATAGATTGCTTAATAAAATGCTATGGAGCTCTCCTTCTGGAAGTTAATGGTATGCCCATGCAGCAAAGCCCCAGTTAGGAACAGGTATAATAACATTTTCACATTGCAGCATCTGAAGGCAGATTTCAGGCAGCACATCTCTGTTGAATGCTGTACTTGTTCTTTATATTCATTCAGCTTTTCATGTTGGATCTTACTAGGTTAAGGAAGAACTAAGCTTTTAGGCACTTTTAAAAATGAAATCCCCAGCAGAAACTCTTGCATGTTTTGGTTTTGGGTTTGGTTTTTTATTAATGTGTTTGGTTTACCCTTTCAGAGGAACAATAGTTTGGGATTTTTTTTTGTTCTACCAATAAGGAGATCTTCTTAATTGCCTCTTAGACCTTGTTTTGGTAAAAACTGAAAACTTTCATAGATATTATGCTAGGAAAAGCTTTTGTCAATAGACAAAAGTATTTTTAATGAATACTGACACGTGCTACTGGTAGCTTATGCCCTAACTTTGGAATTCTGCAAGCTATTTTCAAAGGAAGAGCCAGATTAATTGTTGTTTCCTATTAATTTTGTTTCCATATTTAACACATCCACTAGGCATCTGACATCTTGTATTAAAATGAAAATGTTTGGAATATTTTTAATACTAAGTGGGTTTTTTGCCAGCATGCGGGAGTGCAGGGTGTTCCCCTGGCTTCCCTGGGTGCCTTGAGACCCTCCAGGCAGGAGGTTCAGAGGGTGTGGTATAGTGCCCAAGACCCCTGGGGACTGGATTTTAGTCCCTGGAAAAAATTACCAACATTGCAGGAAGAATTGCAAGTCACAAAAATTAAGTAGAGTATAAATTAGATTGTTAGAAGGTAGAAAAGTGAGTTTTTAGAAGTGTTTATATTAGGGGGTTTAAAGCTAAGATGGAGGATTTTGGGCGTGGTATGTCTTCTTCATGTTATCCATCTTCTGAGTCGGGATGGCATCACTGGATTGGTTTGGGACAAAGTTGGATGTAATAACAGTGTAATAAAAGTGTCATGTATTGGAAAGTAATTGTAAACATTAGATGCATAATTTATAACATAAAAGATAAGTCTTGCCCCAAGGGCAGGCAGAGTGTGCTACACAGACCTCTGTTAGTTAGAGAAAGAATTTCTTAGACAAGAAAGAATAAACAACCTTGGAAACCTCAGAAAACGGCTTCCTGACTCTTCTTCGGCGCTCAAGCTGGGAAGACTTGAACTCTAAACCACCTAAATGTCCTGTTGTGGGTGATATCATGTTCAGGAGACCCTGCAGACAGCAACACCAGCATATGTTCCTTACTTGATAGAAATACTGTGTAATCCCAGTTTTTCCAGAAACATCAAATATCTCATGTCATTGATAATATTACTTCAAATTAATTCTTCTTCTTTTTCTTCCCTCAATTATTTGATCATCTGAAACAATAAACTTTCTGAATTTTTTTGTTCACAAAAGCTATAAGTTCAATAGAGCCCTGTATGTTTCTAAACACTAGCATAGTTAGATAACAATTTATTAATAGTATTAGCTTTTTAAAAGAAAAAACTGTAAACTGTTCAGTGTGTCAAGAAGATATACTTTACAGCTGCATCCTGGCAGGGTGACTGAAACGGTGTTACACATCAGTTTACTATATCTCTGTGAAATGTCATGTTGCTGAGATTTGCCAGGTGGATTTGCAGCCAGATTTTCTCACCCCATTTTCTGTAGTTCTGGATCTACAGGGATCAGGTCATTGCAAGTTTTTTTCATTGGACATAGTAGATGTAATATTACTATACTCCCCTTTTTTCATGTTGAAAAGTGATTTCAAAGAAGCACTTCATATGACTAAATATGTGGAATGAAAATTCTCTCTTTATTTTAGATGATATGGCAGATGCTGTTTTTGAACAGAGCAACTGGTATGAAAGATAAGCAAAAATTGCCCTCTGAAATATTTTTAAGCATTTTTAAGATTTGGTGTTTATTATCTAATATGGCTGCTTTGGTTTTTTTATATTTACAGGTTGTTTGGTGTCACTTCTCTTACTCAGACAAATTGCTCAAGCACCTGGATGATCATCAAAAATCAAGAGTTACATTGGTACCACCATGCTAATCCAATCTTACTGCTGGTGATGTACTACACCCTCGCAACTCTCATTCGTCTCTGGCTGCAAGAGCCTGTTGTAAGGGTAACTTCCTTCTCTCTTCCCCTGACTAGTGACTGTGACAATGACCAGTGCAAATACTTGCTAACAGAGGTGCAAAAATTTAGGAAAATGAAGAGAAATAGACAGCAAATGCAAGGAGGTACTTTGAATTTGGTCTTTTCACTAAGTGTCTCCAAGAGTCTGACCTAACATGGATGTTATTCTTAAAATCATCAAGACAATTATGTAAGGAATGCAATGGCAGAACATTCGTGCTTTGATTTGGAAAGCAGGTATCAATATGCAGTAGTGGCTGGACTTGATTGACTCAATGATCTTAAAGGTCTTTTCCAACCTAAATGATTCAAGTTAAGGTGCTATCAAGTGAAATGCCAACACCTAAGGCTTGTCTACCAGAACAGAGGTAGGATACATTTTGGAACAAGAGTCTGTAAGACAAAAGACATATTTGCAACTTTATCATGGATAGAGAAAAATTTTCTTAAACCTTTCCTCCTGTCTGCCTGAGTGAAAATCCCAGCTTTCATTTAAGAGCAAGAAAATTTTTACTTCTTCCAATTTCAGAGGAAAATGGGTATATAGGAACGCAAAGGTACTTTAAAACCTTAGAAACTGAAAGTATAAAAAGGATGATCCTAGGCATTACTTATATTAATTTCCTGATCCTCAGAGGCCTGGTGTGAGTTTTTTAGTTGAGGTTAAGTAGTGCTGTAAACCACAATGAAAATATTCATGACTGTGATGTGAATTAGTGGAGTTTGTAGAAGCAAGTAAAAATGTTGAAGGTTTTCTTATTTTAAGGGTGTTTCTTCATATAATGAATGATATAACAATTAAACATGTAAAAAGGCGATCAAAATACATCACCTCTGAATTAAGATGTCTGGTATTTGGGAGTTACATATATAGGGCTTCAAAAGGTGAATGATACCAGAGCCATCACCTTGAGCTATTGAAAAATTGTGCCTTAAGTTTCCAGAAATCTTAATAACATCTTTTCTGAAGTCACGTCATTGGGGTTCAGTACCTTATGGCGCTGGGTACTTTTAGGGTCCTTTTGCTTTTTTTTTTTTCCTCTTTCTTTAAATGAAAACTGAGATTTCCAGATAATAATATGATTTTAGCACTGGGGCTGTAACTAAAACTTCACAACTCACAAACTGCTTAGTAAAACCATGAGAACTACCCACAGAAGAGCAACCACATGTGAAATGCAGTTAGTGTGAGCTGTGTGATCTCAGCAAGTCTGGTAATTGATTTCCCGTACCTGTGCTGTTTTCATCCAACAGTCACCATCTAAAAGTTTGATGCTGGACCTAAGTTAGTTGCTGTGCTTTTTCAGTGGAGAGAAGTGTGTCTTTCTGTCTTGGGGAGAGTGAATGCTGCAATTTCCTAGAGGAACTTGAGAGCAACTATAGTAGTCTTGCTTGAAGTTCTTTTTTTTAGACTTGCTTGTGGTGTCTGAGATAGATATTCCCATAAAACACTAAAACCAGCCTCTGGGAACTGCCAACAAGTGAAATTAGAGATGCTTTCCAAGCAGTTGAGCTAGAGTAAGTATTAAAAGACATTAATTTAAGAAACACTGATGTCAAATTCATGGCTACATGAGAGGCAGTACAAAGTCTTGGCACTCCCAAGGGATCTTCAGATGCCAGGGAAATGATGCTTCCCTCCAAAGATAAATGAATGGTTTAAAAGGGAACACTGTAAAGGAAAGGGGATCTATGCATTAATGCTTATTTTTGATGCACAGGATGTAGGTGATGCAGGTGTTTGTCATTAGAAAGAGATGCTGAGATTTGCAAAATTTATTGTATTTTCTGTGTTTTGCACACATCCTCCTTATGGCATTTTGCTTTTGTTTAATGGTGTCATAGATCAGGATTTAAAATTTCTCTTACTGGCTTTTCCCTGGTAGACTGCATTCTCAGTTATTTAAATCCAGAAATAATTGCATTCTGGGTTTCATTAAAATGTTTTTAAACTTGTGAAGTTGTGGTACATTTGATTCATTATAGAACTAAGTCTGTAACCTGCCTCTGCAGTCCCCAGTGATCTCGAAGTTACTCTGTATTTATGATCTCACTACTAACCTACTTGAAGTTTAACAAATGGCAAAGACAAAATGCTATGAGGTGTTTAGTGTAAAGAAGTTGTTCTCTATATACTGCTGTCCTCATCTTAGGAATTTTATTCAAAAGAAGATCTTGAACAAAATCTGTTTTGACCAAAACAAGAAAGAAATACTTTTTCAGCCTAAAAAGATTATGTAAGCTAAATATATACTGGTGTAGCAGATGCTAAAAGCAGAGTAAAACATGTAGTCCTGAGGGTTTTATTTTTCTTGTGTGTATTACATCTTGAGGTCCTCTTGTGGATAAAATTCCTCCTGGATTGCAGCAAGAATTGTCTTTGAGACAGATGCTCTTGAGACTGTCTCTAAATGCTGAAGGTGTTGAACAATTTACAGGAACAACTGCCACTTCAAATTTTGAGTTTCGGGGTTCAGTTTTTAGTGTGTGCACCACAATGCCAAAATATGGCATGTATGAAATTTCAGTGTACACTCTCCATGTGGAATTCTGTATGGATCTTACTCATGCAAAGTGACTGTGGCAGTCAGTGGAAGATTTCCTTTTCTTATGCTTGCTATTTTGGATCCTGACTTGTTCTAACATAGAGTCTTGTGAAATTCTACCTCTGCAAATAAGAAAAAGCAATCTGTCTAGAGATTTCAGCTCACAGTTGTAACTGCTTGTGCTGAATATATGAATAGAGCCCATTCATTCTGTGCTGTGAGTGGTAAGTAATAGTACAGGAGTTAGCAGAGTTACAGAAGTTGAATGTAGAGTCCTCTTATAAAATTTTTATAATTGTTTGAATTAAAAGGTATTTAAGAGTTGCTGAGGAAGAACTGAAAAAATTAGTCAAGTCAAAGGACTCCCTCAAGCTGTGCTTGTGTGACTAGTACTGTTTTCTGACTTTTCTTTCCCATCTGAGAAAGAGAAAACAAGATTTCCCACCCTTCCCTGTTGTGTCTAAGGCTAAAAATATCTTACTAGAATTATGTGTGTCTTAGGTCTTTTGTATTGTTTTTATCACCCTGGTGCCAAACAAAATGCCTTTGATAAGCAGTTCTTCCTGGTTCATATTTATATTAAAGTTTGAGATGGCAGTGGCAAGTATTTTAAGCACAGAATCAGTTTACATCATCTTACAGTTTAACTAGGAATTCCCTTTTACAATCAAATATAAATATACAATCATATGTGAAATGTACTACCATTTCCTCTGAGAAGTGAAACTAAATTAATAATCATTGTTTATCTAAGTCAATTAAAAAAATAGGACCCCGCTGCTAGGATTGGAATGGAGAGTTTCAAAATGAGCTAGGATGTTTGGATGTCCTGTTTCCATGGGTAGCTTTGTAGACCTCTGCCCAGAATCCTGATTTATTCTTCTATTGCATCAGAGGATTTGGCCTAAGCAATGAGAGCAGTTACCACTAGCAAGCTGCCACTCAGGAGGCACAGTGCAGGAAGAGCTCTGGTAGGGCTCGAAGAGAAGCTCTAACCCACTATGGTTTGCACTCCTCCTCAATTTAGTGATAACATTTGCTATCTCAGATGGAGAAAAAAGCAACATGGATTAGAGACAATCACCATCACAGTCCAGATTGGAAGGAACTTGAAGGAACTTGGGAAGATCATGTAAACCAACTTCTTCTGAGAGCAGGGCCTCAGATTAGATTTTCCATGACCAAATCTTGGATGGTTCATTGTTCTCATGGTGGGGAAAAAATTATATATATATATATATATATATATATATATATATATATATATATATACAATTTTTGATTTTTTTTTTAATTCTCAGAAAATGTTTCCCTGAAGCAAGTTACGTCCTTAGCCTCTTGTCCTATAACTATGCCTCCCTGTGAGAAGACTACCCTTGTCTTCTCTAAAACCATAATTTTATTGCTATAAATTGGAAAAAAAACTCTAATTCCTGAACTTCAGCTGCTCCAAACCTCTAAGCATCTTGACAATTTTCTGTGGGACCCTCTCCAGATTTTCTGTGTCTCTTTTGAACTGGGGATGCCAGAATTGCATTGCAGGTATGGCCTGACACTTGCCAGGCACAGTGGAATAATTATCTCCCTTGATCTGCTGGCAGTACTCTGGCTGATGCAGTCCAGGACATGTCTGCCTTCATTGCTGCTGGAGTGCAGTCCACTGCTGGCTCTTTTTTTCATCTTGCTCTTCATCGTGCACCAGAGCCTATTCCACAGAGCTGCTTCCCACACAGTCTGCCCACAGCCTTTACTGTTAGGTGGGTTTATTCCAGCTGCAGGATTATATCTTTGTTAGACCTTGTGCAGTATTTGTTGTCCCATCTCTGTATGGTACATTTCTTCTGGCACATTTGCCTCCTCCCAGTTCAGTGTCATTCACAAATTTTATGCGGGTGCAGTTCCATCCAGGTAGTTTTGAATAGGACCAGATCTAGTGCCAGTCTCTGAGCAACTCCACTCATGGCAATCTACCTTTTTGCCTTTGAGCCTTTACCCTACTTGGGGAAAGGCAGTTTAGCTAGTTCTCCACCCATCTTGTGCTCCATTTGTCAAGTCCATTTCTTACCAGCTTGTCAGCAAAGACATTATGGAACAGTGGTCACAAATGCTGAAATCAAGCTAGCATGAAATCTAAATTAAACATGAAAACTGCAAAGAAAACTAAACATTGTAGCTTGCAGGTTTTATATTTTATGTGTTTGTATATGCTTATGGTATGATTATATGGTAAGCTAAGGTAGAGCATGTGTAATTCTGGTGTCATGTAACTAGCAGTTATAGTAAAGCTCTGTCATTGTTTCTGAATATGTTATCTCAGAGTCATCTATTATAAACCAAGTGTATTAGCCACTAAAAGATGCTTCAGACATGCTTTGGAGAGGGAGCATCAGTTGGGGGGAAATTCAAGCTCCTCTGCTAAGATTGTATTTACAGAGCTGTAGCTAGTGCTGTCATTTGTTGTCATTTAGCAGACGCCTGATGAAGAGAAATCTGTCAGCAGGGAAGATGACAAAGAAATTCCCTGCAGCCCAATTCCAATGACAGCAGAGAGGAGACGCAGTTTGTGGTATGCCAGCCACTATACAACTGATGAGAGAAAAGTAAGACTGGAGGGGGAATGGTCTCTGCATTACACAATTACTTTGAATTAAGGGAAGCGGTGTTATATAGCTTGCAAGTAAGATATCCACATATGTTTATATAAATCAGATAAAATATCAAGGCTGCATGGCACAGTAGGATAGGAATATGTTTTGTAAAAATGAATGAAACAAAACCAGGAGCCAGTCTAAGGATGTAAAGAAAAAGCATGCTTTATGTTTTTTGGCTTCCATATTTAAGAAGTGTGGGACTGGGCTTTTGGCTTGGGGCCATTATCGTTGAGCAAACCAGCTAGAAAGTCTCTTAGGGAGCTAAACCTGATGTAAAGATCTGATCTGTCTTGTAACTATTAATTAGCACTGTCAGTGGTGGGTGGGGACTGCCAGCTTTTCTTCTCCTAAGTGTACTGGTGTCCTTCTTGAAGTTACAAAGCCAGGCAGTTTAGGCATTCGTGTAAAATATCCTGGAAGGGTCCAGCCCTCTACCACCTGTCTGCACCAGCTGCATTGCAAAATTTCATTTGTTAAGTTGTTGTCAAATTTGGGACATACAAACATTCATTCATAAACCACGTGTACTCAAGCCCCAAGAAACCCATTATAATAATAGTAATGGGAAGTGGGCTGGCAAATGGATAAAGAATCGTATTTTATATTTGCATCACCATTTTATTGGAACTATTTTTATAATTGTAGTAATTCTAATGATTGTTTAAAAACTTAGTTTTTAAGCATTGGATCATTAGAAAGACATTAGAAAGCAGTTAATCAGTATAACGCAATACTGATTAATTATTTGACCTATTATTCAAAATTTCAATGCAACATTCTCGTTTTCTGGTTTAAAACTCAAAGGAACATACAGCAAAACTGTGTCAATGCTATGGCACACTGAATATTATGGCATTGTACAATTCTGCTGACTTTTTAAGAATTGCTTCTGAATTTCTTGGTGCAAATCAGAAAAAGTCAGTGTATCTGCCTGCATGTATTCAAGAAGTCAGACTTACTAATGCTTGAGACGTGCTTCTGTAATAATTTGTTCTTGCATTGCTTTTTGCAGCTTCTGTCAATGACCCAAGATGAATACAAGCCATCGGATGTTAGTATACTACTAGTCTTTGTAATTTTGCAACTCTTCTCAATCTGTTTAAATACAGACAACAATGACGCATACAGATAAAACCTTAGATGACATTTGTAAAACTTCTAGATTGATGGTTAGCCTGCCATTTACCCTATAATTTTGATTATCCTAAATGTAAATGTCTTCTGCTTCCTTAATAATTTCCCTGAGAAACCATTGATTGATCTCTTGAAATTAAGCTGCTTGTAGTAGTACCAACTGGCAAACGATCTTTGCTATTTCATTGGGTTTCAATAAGATATGAAAATATGCTTTCTAATGCAAGCCACCTTTAAATTTGATTTAGTTTCTTTGCTATATTTTTTTATTTCGTTCATGTTGGAATGCTCAGACCCTTAAAGCATGACTGAAAACCCATACGAGTTCAATTTACAGATTACAGAAAATCCAAGTCTGTATTTGAACAGACAGCAAATGATCCATTTATCTTGACTGCTATAGACCTTAGCAGACTCTGAAAGCAGAAACAGTCCCCTCTGTTTAGCACACACACAGAAGAATGAAAGTGAATTTTAGGAACATCCATAGCCTAGTCTAAATGTGCTCCATGGTCTGCACCTGGTGCAGCTGGATATGACTGAACATAACGCAGATACTATTCTGAACCAGTTCACAGGCTGTTGCACATGCCTATGCAGAGTTCTGACAAGCAAGGTATGCTCCTATCTGACAACCTGGGCAGAAGTCAGTCTTGGGCACTTATTGCCATCACTAACCCATTGAGTGTGAATTTCTGCCAATATGAAAGATACTGATGATTGTGGTCGCTGGAGCCCTTATCCAAACAAGCACAAGGGCTGAAATTGAAGTCACAAAAATAAAACAATTAAAGAGTTGAATTATGTTTGATTAGCACTACCAAGTGACAAAAATGTATCATCAATAACAATGTTTACCACAAGTGGTTTTATTAACAGCTGT
This sequence comes from Cinclus cinclus, assembly GCF_963662255.1. Lineage (NCBI taxonomy): Eukaryota > Metazoa > Chordata > Aves > Passeriformes > Cinclidae > Cinclus > Cinclus cinclus. The sequence goes on from NC_085046.1 coordinate 100,440,165, forward strand.
AAATATAGATCTCAAGACTAATAATTCAAATTGGAAAGTAATTTCTAGCCATTATTTTAATAACTACTGGAAATAATTAGGTGTGGACTGAAGTCTGAAAATCCTGATGTAGTAGTTTGCCTATGAAGAAGGGTGAATTTTTGGTTACTTTTATTGGTATGACATAAAAATCTAATAACAATTAATTTGGGGAGCTGTTCTGTGTTACTTTTGCATGCAACATGACTGTAACATATCAGTTTCTTGGAAGTAACTGCAGCTACTTGTTAACCTCTTTTAACATTGGCACTCCAAGAGTAGCTAAACACAGAGGTAAGAGTCCCACTCTTCCAAGAGCCACGGTAAATGCAGTGCCTCTCTCTGGTGTCCTGGCAGGTGCTGCTGGTAACAGTGAATGGGAACCCTGCTGACTATCACACCATCCACCCTGCACTGCCGCTAGAAAACGGCCCAGCCAAAGCAGACATGTACTCCACACCGCAGTACAAGTGGGAGCCTTCGGATGGCACGTCAGGTAGTAAATTGCCTAGGAATTGTCATTTGTTCCATGTGTTTTTCTCATTCTGTATCATTTTGATAACCTCTTTGTCCTGTTAAATAACTGCTGTCACCTTACAATGATGGATGCCCATATGGCAGTTTTATAAACTGGGCTGTAGGTGCATCTCATCCAAAATACTTTGCCTACTAACACAGTGATTTGAAGTAGCCATCGGAGTGATTACAAGCAAAATAATTTCAGGAGAGGATGCATGTACTGTCTTTATACCAGCATGGTATAAGAATTGCAAATAAGAATTTCTTTTTCTACTTAGAAAAGGAAGAGGAGGAGGAGGAAGAAGAGGAAGTTACTCAGGAGGAACAAGAAAATGTTAAATTACATGCCCTGGTCTCTGTGTTTCAATTTATCATGAAACAAAGCTACATTTGTGCTCTGATAGCTATGATGGTAAGTACTGGCAACAAAAAGAATAATGCTGTTGATTTTACAGCATTGTTGTAATTTTAAAGCATGTTGTTGTTGTGTCTTCTCCATGCTTTTCTGAAAGTAGTCATATCAGCAGGTTTTCAGAAAGTCTTTGTATCAGGCTTAAAAAATATCAAGATGCTGTCTCCATCATTTTGAGCCCATTTTAGGTTATTCATGCATAATTCCCAGGCCTGTTACAGACCTTTAAAGAGGGCAACACATTTCCAGGACTGGGGGCCCCACGCTTTGTTGTCTGTTTGATATCAGAAAACCACTGCGTCTCAGTTTTCTTTTGATTCCCAAGCTTCTGCACAAGCAGGTTTGTCACATGTTTGCACCACCCAGAAATTACCTATAAAACTAAGGTATGTCATACTGATATAGAAAACTAAAAATACAGTTTCTAATTCAGGTGATGCATGCATCCAATAATTCTTTGAAAAAATAAAAAAAAGGAACTGTAAAGCCTGGTTTCCTGTATTGACACAGAAAGATCTCAAGGAAAATACAACTTTGTGCCAAGGCAGACTTTTGTGTTGTTTTAGTTACCACCCTTCTTTCTTTTTTTCATGCTGCTGCTTTTTTTTAAAGCTTCCTTGTTGCAAATACTTTGAACTGCATTATACCAAGATTTCCACATAGTGATTAGATGTTTTTCTATATTCCCAATGCAAGCTTTTCTTTTACTGTTTTGGAAAAGTTTCAACTATGATGAAATTAACCATAAAGCTTCTTGGCCCCATTTTGCATTAAAAATGGTAAAACAAATTACCTTGGCTGCCTCTCGTTTGCATAAAGTTTCAAACTTTATTTGCTGTCTTTTAACAGAAAAAGTTTCTCTTGTAAATAAGGCAGGCTCCTTGTGCAAAATGTGGATCTGGATTGATGCATTCTGAGGCATTAGCAAGTAGTTAGTTATTTTCATATTGACATAGTAACTTTTCTCCTATTTTTTTAAACTCATGTACTTCTTAGATCATAGAATGGTTTGGGTTGGAAGGGACCTTAAAAGTCACCTAGTTCCACCCCCCCTGCCTTGGGCAGAGGCACCTTCTACTAGACCAGGTCTGCATTTCCCTTTAATTAATTCCCAGGGTTATATCTCTCAATATATATCTCTATATAAAAGGAGACTATATATTTGAAGTTAAATTATATACTTGTAGTTAAATGATCGCTTTTCTCTTCATGACATATTCTGATTTTACGTGACCCAAATTAATTTATGAATTTATCTGTGGTATGTTCTGGTGCAAATTCCATCTGTACTACAGCCAAAGACAGCTCAGTGCAAGCTATTTTCTCATACGAGGATGGGGAAGTAGCATGTGTTTTTCACATACCCTTAAAAGACATAATTTCCAGGAGGGCTGAGCTAACCTGAAAGAAATACTCTTAATGTTTAATAATTTTCTTTTTTAATGCTTTAGTGATAGTTATTCCATAGTTATAGCAGCATATATATAGCTAAATTTAGTCCTAAATCAATCACACAATGTAGATTTAAAAAAACATTTAAACACTCTAAATCCTTTTCTTGGGTGTTTAATAGAGAAGTTTTTGATAACCGAGTTCTTTCTGAAAGCTGTAGAAAATGTTCTGCAGTTGTGAGTACTCTGTTGGTCTACTATGGTTACTATAGACTAAATATTCTTCAGGTTAGGTGAGTGCACTCCATTGCTTTCCACTTTAAACTGATTCCACAAAAACTAGAGCAGTATGGAGTTAATGCTGTTTCGTAATGCTGTCAAAGGCCTTGAGTGCAGTGCCCATTGATTAGGTTTTGCTATCCCTACTCTGAATTCTTTGCTGCTGTTTTTCAGGAAGAATTTCTGTGCCCAAATTTTAATCTTTTTTTTTCATCTCTTTTACTTTGGTGTAATGAGAAGCAATTAGTCTGCTTACAAAGTGCAGCTAATGCATCAAGCAGGGTTTGCCCTCAGAATCTACTTCTTGCATGTTCTCCAAAGGGTTTATTTTACCTGGTGATTAATATGGGTGAGAGTCTGATGAAAATGAAAATGAAAACGAAAATGAAAATGAAAATGAAAATCAAAATCTGTGCTGAGTAGAGAAGTGTAAATGAGGTATAACTGGAAATCTCCATCTGTGGACATTTTTTCCTCACTTTCCTCTTTCCACAAGGCATGGAGCATCACGTATCACAGCTGGTTGACTTTTGTGTTACTGATCTGGTCTTGCACATTGTGGATGATTCGGGACCGAAGGAAATATGCCATGATCAGTTCACCATTCATGGTTTTTTATGGAAATTTACTGCTAATACTGCAGTATATATGGAGCATTGAGCTTGAGAATTATGAACTTCCTCAAGTATCTGGTTTTTTAAAAAGAAAGGAACCTGGGGAGCTGGCATCAAAGGTAAGTGTAACAAACAGCTGAGATTTATTTATGAAAACACAAAATATATTGTGATAAAAATATGAATCTCTTGACATTTCTTTAAGAGTCCATCCACAGTATTCAGTTTAACCACTTTCAGTAGCAATTCTAAAGTAAAGGATAAGACTTTAGAAAGAGTGTTCAGAAAACTGCTTCTTGTATATTAAGCTAATACTAGAGCAAATGTTTCAGACACCTTTTAGGTTTTCATTATAAATCCACAGAAAATACTTGGATTGAAATTACTCACCTGTTTGGTTTTATAAGCTGGATTCAAAACCACATGTTATTTGATTCACTAGATTAATACCCATGGACTGTCAGATCTGTCTATGACTATGATGGCAAATGGAGCTGTGTTGTCATTGCAATTACCAATACTAGTCGTTCCCTAATGGTTTGGCACAAGCAACAGCACATAGCTGTGGCTGAGTTTTCGTTCTTTATCCTTACACCTGAATCAGCACAAGTTGAAATCCGTTTCAGGTTACCACCAAGAGAATTTGCTGACCCCCGTGCATGATAGATTTTTTCTTTAATGTCTTGAAAATGCATTTTGTTCCGCAAGTTTGCTCCTGGGGGAGGGACTGAGCAAAAATAGGATGGTTTTTCCTAGAGCACCCAAGAGAGGCATCTCAGGGAGTGCATCTATCTGGCGCTGCTCCCTTGTGCTAAGTGGACCACTTCCCTTGTGACTCCTAATTACAATTTAAATTGATTCTGTACATCATCTTCCTCATTGGCAATGCCCTTTGGACAACCATTTCTGGGTCTTTAATGCATTTGAAAGTTAGTGAGTGCTGTATTATTTCTCTTGTAAAGGTAGGGCTAGTTTGGCGAGAGGAATAAAGCTCAAGGGGTTCTGCAAGAGTTCTATATTTTTTTCAATTACTTCATAAATCTCTAAGGAATTTTAACTGTCTTAATATTTCATTCCCTTTGGCATTATTTCTTGTTGGCTATATATCAAATATCTCATCTGAAAACAGATGCTGTCAAGAAAGAAAGCTGTTGTGTATATATGGTGATTTGGTCTCATCCATAAAGCTATTAGCTGTTTTGTGGTGGTTTTTTTTAGGCTGAATAAAATTCACTCCTTAACTTTCACAGAATCACACAATAGTTGAAGCCAAAAGAGACTTCTGGAGGTGATTGGTCCAGCTCTCAATCAGAGTCATCTAGACTTGATTGCCCAGGACCATGCCTAGATGGCTTTTGAATATCCCTAAAAGTGGAAACTCTTTTTACATCCTGGGGCAACCTGTACCAGTGCTCAATTACCCTCACAGGAAAAAAAGTGCTTCCTGATGTTCATAGGGTACTCTGATGTTTCAGTTTGTGCCTGTTGCCTCTGTTCCTGTCACTGGGCACCACTGAAAAGAGTCTGGCTCCAACCTCTTTGCACCTCCCTTCAGATATTTATAGGCATTGAGTGAGATTCCCCCTGAGCTTTGTCTTCTTCATGGGAGAGATGCTCCAGTCCCTTCATGGCCATTCAACTGGATTCTCTCCTGTACGTCCATCTCTCCTGTACTACACTGACAAAACGAGATGCAGCTCTCAAATTGTGGCCTCACCGATGTTAAGTATGGAAAAAGAATCACCTTCCTCACCCTGCTGTCAGCACCTCCTAATGCAGCCATTAACATTCTTTGTCATAAGGGCGCATTGCTGGCTTACTTGTAGCTTGTTATCCACCAGGATCCACAGGCTGTTTCTGCCAAACTACTCTCCAGCCGGTCACACCCCAGCACATAATGGTGCATGAGCTGGTTCTCCCTCCCCTGGTGCAGGACTTTGTACTTCACCTTGTTGAATGCTCTGATGTTCCTCTAAGTCCCGTTCTCCAGCCTGTCAAGGTCCTGCTGGATGGCAGCATGACCCTTTGGTGAATCAGCCACTCCCCCCTAGTTGTGCATTATCAACAAACTCAGTGAGGATAAACTCTCCCCCTTCATGTGGATCAAAAATGAAGATTTTGAACAAGACCAGATTCAGTTTTGACCCCTGGGGCACATTGTTAATCACTGACCTCCATCTAGACTTTATGCCATTGATCACTGCCCTCTGAGCTCAGCTGTTCAGCCAGTTTTCAGTTCGCCTCACTGTCTTCTCATCCAGCCCACACTGCATCTGCTTCCCTCTGACCATCTTATGGAAGACAGTTTCTGTCTGGAGTCTAAGTAAAAGAAAGTGTCCGCTGGTCCCCTCTCATCTACCAGGTCAGTCATTTTATCATAAAAGTTTATCAAGCTGGTCAAGCATGACTTCCCCTGGGTGGATACACTCTGGTTATTCCTGATGGTGTTCTCATCCTTCATTTGCCTGGAAACGTTTTTTTGGTTTTTTTTTCAGAATTAACTCCTCCATCACATTAGAATCACAGAATGGTCTGGGGTCAGCAGGGACCTTTCAAGACCGTCTAGTCCAATCTCCCTGCCGTAGGCAGGGACATTTTTCACTAGATCAGGTTGCTCAAAACTCCATCCAGCCTGACCTCAGACACTTCCAATGATGGAGCATCCACAGCTTCTCTAGGAAGCCTTTTCCAGCATCTCACCACTGTCTCTTTCCCAAAGATTGAAGTGAGGTTGTCCAGGCTTGATCCTTCATCTTGAACTTCTTGAAGATAAGAGTGACATTTGCTTTCCTTCAGCAATTCTGTCACCCCATTTGATCAAAGGTCATTGAGAGTAACCCCTACCAGTGACACCAGCCAGCTCCTGGGTACATCCCTTCAGGACCCATGCATTTATAGATGCCCCCTTTCTTTAAATGTTCCTTGATCCAAGCCTATTCCACCAAAGGAAGACTCTTCCTTGCTTCAGACTTTTCCATGGTCTCCAGGAACTGTGTTTCCTTAAGGCCAGTCTTGCCAGCAAAGACTGAGGCAAAGAAGGCATTTTGGTACCTCACTCTCTCCCATGTGTCACCAGGGCCCTCGCCCCAGTCAGCAGAGGGCCTAGATTTTCCCTAGCCTTCTTTTTTCTGCTGAGGTATTTCCAGAAGCAAATCTTGTTGCTCTTGGCATGCCTTGCCAGACTCAGTTTCAGTCCTTGACTTTTCTAACCATGTCTGTGCATGCATGGCCAGTCTCTGCATTCCTCCCACATAACCTAGTCCATCCTCCATCCCCAGGCCAAGTCTGGGCATTCCAACTGTGTTGCCATGCAAATCCCAGCTTCATCTCTGCATCTTTCTGGCCTGTGCTTCCTAAAGAGCCTGTAGCTTGTGGCTCTATATTGCAAATATTCAAGGCATCACACCCTGTCTCTCTCATCCCAACAAGACCACAGTCCTGCACAGAGATCTCTAATTGCTTGGGTTTGTTCCCCATGCTGCAGGGCTCTAGTGTACAGGCAGAGGGGCACCTGACATGCTGTTTTCCCAGAAAGAATCTGGCAGGTTTCCCTGTAAGGCTGTGTTGAAGTAATTGCCTTGCTTGTATACAAATGCTTATGGCAACCCTGAATAAGCCTTGTTTTGCTGATTATGTATTTCCTTTTGTTCACATCACCCCAGGCACCCTTTGCTTGTTAGCCTTGTCCATCAGTCACTCTTTAGGGCATCTAGCAATTCTGTACCCCCCTTTATTCCTAATTTAAAGTCCTTTAAATAATGGTTGAATTTAAATGAAGACTGGATACTGTATTCTGCAGAAAATAAAATAGAAATCTACTGTAATTCTTTCTGCATAAGTGTCTGCATGCTATATGTGTTTCCTGGTCTGAAAATGAGATAAAATCTATGCTGTAAAAGGTGACTAAAAGCATTTCTTCAGTCTGCAACCCTTCAAGGCTTTTCTTAGAGCCAGCTCTGGCTCTGGAAATGCCAAGTAGAACAAGGGAAAACGTGGCAAGAAGTCAGAACTGATCATTGCAGAAGAAAGTCTGTGTTTTACAATATCAAAGGTCTGTGTTGCAAAAGCCAGACCTCCAGGAGGTATCTGGGAAAGCTGTGACCAGTCACACAGGCTGACAGTCTGTTGCCGTGACTCAGTGTTAGCAGCAGTGGCAATAAAAAATTCCATCTCCTGGGAGCAATCCTTTTCCCCATTAAGGTCTTGTGAATTAGGGAAAAAATACATTCTACCACTGGCCTTTTCATTGTATTGTGTGCAAAGTATTTGGCTCTTACGTGCTTCCTCTTTGAAATTTTGTTCTTCTAGCTATGTAGTGAAATAAGGCTCCTTCTGCAAAGGGAAATGAGCAAAAACTTTGTGGGAAGTAAGCATAAAATCAAGTGTGACAACAGACATCATGTTATTTTCTAAATTTTGTCCATCTCTTGGTATTGCAAGCTTTTTGCAAAGTACAGAAATGTACTCTTCATTAAACAGAGCTTTTTAATTCTAAAGTATCCTGCTATTACTGAATTATCTCTTGAAGCTCTTAAAAGAATTAAGAGCTATCTCAACTCTTGTAACTGTTGCAAATGAAGGCATATCCCATCCACTGGGTCTTCTGTAGCTGCTGCAAGTCATATAAAAAATTGATTTTTAAATTAATTTTGTTTAAGCACCTGAAGTAACGAACCTCCTAAATCAAAATATTTATGATATACAAAACCATGATAATGACAATACACTCTTGCATGTGCTTCTTCCCTGAAAAAGAGGCAAAAATTAACAAAAAAAACAACAAATGGGAATTATTCCAATCAATGCATAATACAATCCCTAAACTTATAAGAGGTTTTTTTTTTAGCTGCTTTTAAGTAGTTAAAAATGGAATAAAATGGGGTAGGAATAGATGCATATAATTTAATACCTTTAAGAAATGGAAAATTGCAAATGAAGCGAAGTTGTCTGTAATGCAGGATGTTTCCTGAATAACATAACTTGCCATGAAATGCACTTTGACACAAATGCCATCACTGCCATTTTCTGAGAGACAGAGAAAACAAAGGCATGCAAAATTTGTGAAAAACCTATGCTTGTATCAGTAGGACATAGGATATACAATTAGTCTGTTGGTTTTGTTTTGATTTTTGTTTGCAGATTCTTTTCACAATTACTTTCTGGCTACTGCTTAGGCAACACCTCACTGAACAGAAAGCACTTCGGCTAAAAGAAGCTACTTTATCTGAGGTCAAAGTTGGAAGTGAAGAAAATGAAGAAAAAGGTAAAGCCAGATCCAATTTAGTCCTTCAGTCATTCTAGAAGTTCCAGTTACTGCATTTCTCTGGTGCTGTAAGCATTAGCAAAGTATCTGTTATTAGCTAAGAAAGATACTACAAAATCTATGTGCAGCTATCTCTCAGATATAAAAGTAAACACGTTAGAACTTTAGAAATTCAAATAAAATGTTCTTTACTGGGAGGTAATAAAATAACTATTTTTAGAAAGTTTATGGAACTTGCAAATGATCAGTTTACTGCTCTGTTCCCAACTCAAACCAGGGAATTATTTGCCTAAACTTTAACCACAGGAGATGAGTTTACCTAGGAAAAGTTGCTAAATTCCTTGAAAGTTGTGTTGGTACATAAACTCTTATACAGACACACAAGTAAAACTACAAATTTCAGTGAAAAAAATAAACATATCTTTTTTCAGTGCAGGGGCTCAAGCACACTTGAGAGCAAAGTTTACTTTCATAGATTCAGCTTTTCTAACAACTCATGGTTGGGTTTTTTTGCTACTGGGCCCATGTTTCTCCAAACATTCCTTGCCCTCTCTCTCCTTCTCTGTATGTTAAACTGGAAAATTTCAGTGCACTGAAATGGTAGAAAGTGAGCCCTGAAAGCAGTGGTGTGGTTCTGTCTCTGATTAATTACAATCCTTGCCTCAGTGAAACATCTGATCAGTGTCAAAGCTGTGCTACAAGGAATTTCAAGGGAAAAGCCTGAGGAGGGGGATGGTGAGTGGGACAAAATGAGTGAGCAAGATTTTTGATGGTGAAGTTTTAATATTGCTCTCAAGGCAAAGAAAAGCAACTGTACTGTATGGTTTTGGAAGTCCTGTTATCTTGCATGCACATGTACCTGCTGCTGTGGGGGCACTTACCCTGCTCTCCACATACATCATGATGTTAATAACTGGGGAATCTTGACCTCTTCATGGTGAAGTGTTTGTGCAGCATTTATATTTTTAAGCTTGTTTGGGCTTATGCTAATGTTTTCCCTTGCTTGTGGTTTTTGGAGATAAACACAATATTATCTAAAGGACAAAACTCGAGAGGTTCGAAATCAAGATGAGAGTTTAAACTCAAGATGAGAGGTTTCTGGTGGTGCTGGTGGTTTCTTTGTTTTCCAGTTTAAAAGCTTGCTTACTTGAGAGTATAAGCATTGTCATGGAAAGTGTTTTGGCTGTTGTCCATTATGCAACCCTTAGGCTCTAATTTTCCACTACAACTGCTGGTGTTTCAGACAAAGCAAAGACAGGTGTCTGGTAAGGATATATAGCCATGTGCCCTATGGCTCCAGCAGCAGGTTTTAAGCTCATACAAAGTTAAAACCCTTTTCCTTGCTCTGAAGGCATGTATGATCAGGAATTACAGTCTCCTGTGAATACTGAGCTTTAAGTTTCTGTGTTGTGTGCAGAGATTTTTACCTTCCACACATTTAAATTCTTACTAAAAGTTGCCAGAAGAGACAGGCCAAATGTGACTCTGTATTTGCAGAAGAGGAGTCGCAAGAGGGAGAAGTGTCAGAAGAACAGGAAGAGGAGAAGGAAGAGGAGGAGGAGGGAGAGGAGGAGGATGAACAGGATATTATGAAAGTCTTGGGGAACCTGGTGATGGCTATGTTAATCAAGTACTGGATATACGTCTGTGGGGGCATGTTCTTCTTTGTCAGCTTTGAGGGTACAATTGTCATGTACAAAATCATCTACATGGTACTGTTCCTCTTCTGTGTGGCCCTCTACCAGGTAAGGGAGAACTGTGTTAACTGAATTTTATCCTTGAATAGAAGTGTTCATACTTTTAGCTTGGTACTATAGTGGCTCCAAATAGAATTCATGAAGAGTGAATTTTTTACTTTAGTTAGACACAACGGAATAACACCATTTGAAGAGATTAAGACTAATTTTTCTCCATTTTTGATTCTAGTGGCAGGCAAAGTACACATAAATTAGATTGAATGCACACCTCTGCTCTGCCATGCCACTTCACCATAAGCTTTGGAACCTTTGTGGAAAATTCTGAGTCTGTGCACTTTCGACATAGCCACCAGTTTTTGTGACAGCTAGTCCACACAGTTTCCACACCCCAATGAGCACAGGAGTACCTGTCCTCCTGGACTTTCATCACCTAATGGTGATGAAATTAGGTGACTGAAGATGTCCCTGACTTTGTGTCTGTGGCCCAAGACTCATCAGAAATTTTTGCACAAAAATCTTTACTTGAATGCATTTGCATCAGGAGTAAAAACTATCTCAAAAATCTGTGCCTGCTGCTGGGTAATCATTGCTTACTTTGGACCTGCTGGGAAAAATAGTGTTCATCCTTGTTTGACAGTACAATGATGTCAATATTTCTATCAGTGTCTTTGCCTTCAGCTTGTGTCAGCATCTTTAGTGTGTGATTTTCAGGTACACTATGAATGGTGGAGAAAGATTTTAAAGTACTTCTGGATGTCAGTGGTTGTTTACACAATGTTGGTACTTATCTTCATCTATACATACCAGTTTGAGTCATTCCCTGGGTTGTGGAAGAACATGACAGGCCTAGATGAAAGGAAGTAAGTGGTTTTGATTAATTTTTGATTTTTGTCTTTGGATCTCTGAGTTCAGCATTATGGAAGGAACTGAGAGTAGTCTTCCTTCTTATAGGAGAAAAACATCATGCAGCCATTCTGAGGTATAGCTGATTTTAGGAACTGAGTTTTGAAGCCGTAGATTTATTGGTGTAACCATAGAAGTGAGCAAGACCAAGAAAGGAGCTCAGAGTGGTGTTTTCTCCAATTGACTATCTAGGTCTTTGAATTGTTTATGTTCTCAATACAGTGCCAATACTTGTCTTCACCACTTTGACCATAGGAACTAGATCCAGGGAAAGATTAAGGGTAGATCTGCAAGATGTTTGGAATGGATGAAGGTGAACCTGCTCTTCTGCTAATAAGGAGGACTGGGTTTCTTTATGCTTATGATGAGTTGGGCATTTCTCAAGAGAAACTTATATTACAAAGTATAAGCAATATGAGTGAAACTCCAGTGCAGTACTTTCAGTCAGAGAAAACTCACCTGATTCAAGAGATCTGTAGCAGCGTTTGTTCATTTGACTGTACATTTACAGTACCTCTCTACATTACTGAGTCCAGACACAAGATACTTCCATTGCAAAACTTGCTATTTTGGTAGAAGTTTAGAAACCAAAACCACATAAAATGTACCATCTCCTTATTTCCTGTTGCAAATAATTTGTAGTAATGTCTCATGGAAAGAATATTTTGTATGAAAAGATGTCTTAGTAGAATTTTTTTTTTTTCCAGATTAGAGGACCTTGGCTTAAAACAATTTTCTGTGGGTGATCTATTTACACGCATCTTCATCCCCACCTCCTTCCTACTGGTGTGTATCTTACACCTTCACTATTTTCATGATCAGTTTCTCCAGATCACTGATTTAAAAGCTGTAACCAGCAAACAGGACAACACTATTTACAGGTAAAGAAGCAGAGTAAATGGATCTATTTATTATCTGTATGGAAATGTTGTTTCTGACTATCTTCTAATGCTCACTTTTCAGTAAATATTATTTGCTTTTGCTATGACTACCTGGTTTAAAAAGAGAGTGCATAGAATCTAGCACCCCACTACAATCCAATGTATCTGTCTCTCCCCATTTTCCCCTGCACACTGAACTTTTTCATTTTAGGGTGCATTTTCAAATGTACTAATGACATTTATGTATTTATTTCATTGGCTTTGACCTTTAATGGGAGTTGGGTGCTTAATTACTGTGTGTGCCCTTTTGTATGTGTGTTCTGTCAGTAACAAGAAATACAGGTTCTATTTTGGGTCACTTCTGTTTTTTTCAATGTCCATTTTGAGGGCTACATGAAGATTGGGAGATCTCTGGAAAACATCACATTTGCTTTGAACAGTTAGGCATTTTTGTAAAGTTGAACTTCAGAAATGGAAAAATTCTGAATTTGTGGTTACTTTTCATAGTATTGACCCTTGGCTATGCTAGACATTTGGTGATTTCATCCAGACATTCATTAGTGCTTTTTCATGAATCTGGGACATCACTTTTCCAGTGTTCGATTTTTGCATCTTTTCCTGCATAAAACCCAATCTCACCTAGGATCCTGAGCCAGAAGTATAAGAGAGAAAAATGGTTTTGTAGTACATAGTGTACTACATAGTGTTATATTATGCAATGACAATTGCAATTATGTTCATTCTTTGGAAAAAAAAAAAACAATTAATTTAGACCCTACTTTTAAAATGTTCACCTGTCTAGTGATAAGTGTGTCTTCTGTGAATGGGGACTAGCTGCATAGCATCACATAAAACACAAGGTGTTTTGGAATAATGCCAGTTACTTAACAGGGAATTATGTTCTAGGTTATGCAAGATTTACAAAGCGTTTCAGATATTTTTCATATATTTAATTTGATATGAAGATACTTCACCATGTATGGTATAAGTTTGTGCCATGAGAATAAGCTCCAGTTTTATGGAATGCTTCCAGTATCTGTATTGAAAGAATTGCTAAGACCAGAACAGATCAAACTTGATAGAATTTCCAAAAAAATATGTGGGGGGGATTAAACTTACCTTTTAAATATCTGTCTGTGTAATAAATCTCCCATCACTCTTCTTGAATTGCGAAATATGGTGGCAGATTCAAGGGGGCTTTTGTAATAGCCTGTGAGCAAACTTCCCTTGCCCATAGTGGACTTTTTGTGCAGCAGTAGTTACATGTTAGCAGCTCTGAATTGGCCAAGTCCTGAAAACAGAGCCCACATATGTGTCTGAGCTGAAATGGTGCTGTTCCTGGGCTGAGGCATGTGGGGAAATGCTTTGCAGTTACCCCACAAGCTCTCCTGTAGCCCAAAGTTTGCACTTGTGCTGAGTAACATCGGAAGTTTTTACCTTCTTTCTAGTGTGATCCAATAGACACAGAATAAAAAGACAAAAACCCCCAGATTTTGATGGTTCACTTTGCCTGTCAAATTGCTACTTGAAACTCTTTCCATTACACATGGGATATACAAAAATATTATACAGCTTTCTAAATGGTGGCATGAAGAGGATCACTGTGACTAAAGCCACTTTATTCCCAAAGGATGGAACCGCTGATAGTGGAGACACAAAATGTTTTCATGCACTGTGAGCGAACATTTTTGCCAAGAATAAGTAGCCTTGAGACACCATGCTGAAAGTGGACATTCACTGTTGTACCAGGCTTTTTATTAAAGTAACAGATAAAGAGGATCATCTGATATCATTTTAGCTTTTTAGTCTTGGAATTAGAATGCTATTTTTTCAAGTTTAAATGTGTTCTAGGTTGTATTTAAAGGGTCACATAAGTAACTAAATATTTTTACCTGTTAAGTGTGACATACATGCTACATGTGCCGTTTTGCAGAATTTTCAAAATCACAAATGTCACGTATCTCCTCTGTTCCTCCTGAGAAGCTTTATTACGACCAATACCCAAATCAGAACAGTTTGCTTGCTTTGTACTCCTACTAACAGTGCCTGGCATAATAAAATCCAGCTCTTTTCTTCCCTTGATGCAATAAATCACTATTGAGCATCAGCTGACTTTATAGTTCAAAGCTTCACAATAAGAGCTCAGCTGACATTTGTATTAGTGATGCATAAAGCTGGATAAGAACTAACACAACAACCAACTTCAGCTTAACAGTAATGCCAGCAAAAAGTTGCAGGGGCAACTAAAATAGATTCAATGTTCATATATATGTGTAATTTTCTCTCAAAACTACTAAAATATTAAATTTCATTTTTGCTTTGAAGACACTAGCATTCACTTAACAAATGTTTTACCTCTCTAAACTCATTTTATGCTGCACCTTTGGCAACAAAAAAAAATGAAGAAACAGAACCTTCATTTTGAGTAACAAGACAGAACTCAGTCTTTTAATAGTAAACTTCTTAAAATAATCACTGCAGCAGAGAGCTACTTAAAGCAATAAAGAAAGCATGTCCAGTTCCTCCATCTGCCTTTGAACTGCCAGGTGTGATTACAGAACTGCAGTTGTGTGTAACTGAAGAGTCCTGTGAAAATTGCTGAGAATGTTAATTTATTAAAATGCAGCTTCTCATGAGAAAATTTGCAGACTGAGTTGAAGAGTAAGGGTCTGCTAGCTGCAAAGAGAGGGCACAGAAACTGGCACAGTGGAACTGGCAGAGTGAGGCATTTCTCACTATTTATAAAGGTGTCAGAACCAAGTGTCTCAGTTTTACATCTGCAAGAGAAAGAAAAATTCTCTGATTAAGACTTTCTAAACCCATTTCCTTGCTGTACCATGAGTTATGGGATGGAAGAGATAAAGGCTGTGAGGTAGATAATTTCTCTGATATGAAGCTCTGCCATAATTACCTTTACTTTTTTTTTAAGACAGAATTATTTTAAAAATGTGTGGTATTCTAATGCTTACTTAAAGTAAAGCAGTAAAGGCTGTTCTAAAATTTTGAGGACTATGAAAGTTCTCTGTAGTTCTGGCTGAAGTTGCACAGGATCTAAATGTCTAAGAATTGCATTTATAAGCTTCCTAGACTTTTCACTGCATGGTGTATGTTAAAATTTCAGAGTGTGCGTTGTTATGACCATGTGTCGTAACACATTGGTAGACAGGAAAGGGCATTCGCTCCTATTTAACAGTTTTCTTTTCTCTCTCTAATTCATCTCCCATTTTCATCTTGTGCTTTCATCTCCCACCTCATAGCCATGCCAAAGTCAATGGCCGTGTATATCTAATAATTAATAGGTGGGTACTTCAATTCTTCCTTTCCTTTAAAACCGATACACCTTATTTTGTTTCTTTATTACTTCTTAGTTGCCTTAAAGCAAAGTGTGTTCTTGCTGCGCAATACTGTGAAGTAAGCAGGGAGATAACATTGTTCAGGTATTGCAGTTTCCCAAAGCTGATGAAGCAGTTAATACACCTCTTCTGCATATCTATACATTGTGACTTTCTTCTCCCAGCTGAGAATTCTCCTAAACTTTGCCCACGCCTCAATGCAGGAATAATTGGTGCTACTTGTAATTGGCTGCAGACAACAGATTTGGTTAAGGAGGCTCATTTATCTACCCTTTGTTTGTGCATGGAAAGATGCATGCCTGCATGCGCCTGTGTACACACAGACACACAAACACAGAGACACACACCCCTGTGTTTCTCCAAGCATGTAAGAATGGGAATCTGAGTGCCTGTTCAGTTAAATATGTGGTATGCATTATGAGTTTGTACAGACTGAAATTTCAGAGTTGGAAAGGGAACACTGAACCCACTGCATGCTAAGGCTGTTAATTCACAGGCTGAGTTGGGTGCTGCAGGATCCAAACTAGAAAAACTGCCATCATGATCATCCCTTTATAAATGGTGTCTTGAAAACTGTTCCATGAATTAGATTCCTTTCAAAATACTTGACTGGAATAAATATGAGCCATTTTTTAATAATCTCTGAGAATGGAAGGACTTCTGAATTGTTGCCTCTACAGAACATAAACAGAAAGACAAAGAAGATGCATTGTTTAGATATTTGTGACTACCTGTTCTAACAAGAAGTCAATTTATGAGTCATGGTCATGCTCCTTCTTCAAATGTCATCACATATTTTGGGTCACTGTTCTTAAAAGTTCACCAGAGCTGGAATTCTGGTCGACAGAAAGCTTGTGTTTAAAGGAGTGATGAGGGCAAGCACCTTGGCTAAGGTAGGCAAGCTGGTTGCCAAGGGGCATGGCCAGGAGGCAAGGCCAGGCTCTCATCCGTGGGCAGTCAGGAACAGGGACAACAAGTGAGGGTGAAGATCAGAGGGTGGAATCAGTAAGCGGGTCAGCCACATCTTGGTGAGGCCCCAGTGAGTCCATGGAGATAAGCCAGGCTTGCAGTGAAGGCAGGGTGTTAGTCTGCATGTCAGACTTAGGGTCAGGGAGGCATGGGAGCAGGCACAGACACAGCGGTGGAAGCCTCAGCATGGAAGCAGCACCCTATGAAAGGAGAGGGACCTTCTGCACCAAGGATTCCTGGCCTGTCCACATACCCCAACAGGGCTTGGATTCAAGCAGCATATCCCCTCAAAGGCCTCTAAAGGCACTGAAGGTCCTGGCAGGGGAGATATAGCATTGTATGCTCAGTTAAGTCCTGGAGACCAAATATTCAGGAGATGGGTCACTAGTGTTCTGCAAAGCAGAAGACTTTCTGTTCTTAAGGCTTTACATGAAAGATACTGGATAATTTCTTTTATCCAGAAAGTTTCAAGCAATTCATAAACAGCAAAAAATTATCAAAGACAAAAATGCTTAATAATGCATTCAATTAATTAATCTTCTGCTCTAGTAAACTACAAATAGATGAAAGTACTAGGGACATGCACATGCCGGATTTTAGGGCTACTGAAATTGCTTTGTTGCCAAAAACTAGATCTATTGGTGTGCTTCTTGTTTTTGATGCCCTATTTAATGAACCTGAGAGTAGGAAATGCTCTCAGCTAAAAGCAGTAGTGGCTGTACCTTCAAGGCTTGTTGCCTGCATTATTTAGTTATTTCTCTTCCTTAGTATCAGACACAGTGCCTTTATGTTATTTGGAGTAATTTCCGACTAGTATGTGGCTTCCAACAGTGAAGTCATATCTCACTAGATGTGAAGATGTATGGGTAGCTTGTCTTAAAAATTCTGAACTACTGAAGTTTTTATATCGTAATACCTCAGTGTTGTCAGTTGCAATATAATGTGATCCCGTAGTGGGAAAAAAAATTGGAAAAGCAACACTAGCAATGCATAAAGAAATTTTGGAAGCAAGATTCCAAACAGACTAACTTTGCAAACACTGGGCAGGGCTTTTTATCTATCCTTGGATCTCCTAAGTGCATGGTCCAATGCTCGCCCAAGCCTACTGATGCCAATAAAACTAAACCTACTGAAAACTAAACTCTTACTGAGGCTTTATCAGGTATATATGTTACATATATAAAGATCAGTATCTTTAAAACCCATTTGCCTCCTGGATCTTCAGAATGCAAATAGGAATTATGTGAATGAGAGAAAGATGAGTCCACTCATATCAAATCCTGTAGTTACTGTATTTCTGTCCAATTTACACTGAGGTAAGTCATTAAGTCCTTGATTTACACCAGTGTGAATGTAGATTATTTCATTATAAAAGTCACTTGGGAAGATACCTCATAAAAATCAATGCAATTGCATGTATACAAAACCTGTCTGATTATACAGTTACCCTCAGCAAGTGTGCTGAGCACACCAGGCTGTGTGGTGCTGTCAACAAACTGGAGGGAAGGGATGGCATCCAGAGGGATCTCAACACACTCAGGAGGTGGACCCATGCAAACCTCATGAGGTTCATCAAAGCAAAGTGCAGGATCCTACACCTGGGTCATGGCAATCCCTGACACACCTATGGGCTGGGCAGAGAAGTGACAGAGAGTCGCCCTGAAGAGAAGGAGTTGTGTGTGATGGTTGATGGACAGGTCACTATGAGCTGGTGGCATGCACTCACAGCCCAGAAAAGCAGTGGATTCCTGGGCTTCATCCAAGGGAGCATGGTGAGCAGATCAAAGGAGGTGATTTTCCCCTCTACTCTGTTCTGGTGAGACCTCACCTGGAGTGCTGCACCCAGCTCTGGTGACTGCAACATAAGAAGGCCTGGAACTGTTGGAGTAAGTCCAGAGTAGAGGCACAAAGTTATTAGAGGACTGGAGCACCTCCCTTACAAAGACAGGCTGAGAAAGTTGGGGGTGACCAACCTAGAGAAGAGGAGATGATTTGGAGACATCACAGCAATTTTCCAGTATCTGAAGGAGTCCTGCAGGGAATCTGGAGACGGGCTTTTTGTCAGGAACTGTAGTGACAGGACAAGGAGTAATGGGTATAAATTGAAAGAGGGGAAATTTAAGTGAGATATTAGGAAGAAATTCTTTACTGTTGAGTGGTGAGACACTGGAACAGGTTGTCCTGGGAGGATGTGAGTGCCCAGTCCTGGCAGTGTTCAAGGCCAGGTTGGATGGGACTCTGAGCATTCTGATCTGCTGAGAGGTATCACTGCCCATGGCAGTGGGGGTGGATACTTTAAGGTCCCTTCCAACCTAAACTGTTTTATGACTCTGTTTTCAGTAGCCAAAGCTTCTGAATAAATTCTTGAGTATAAGATCTTTTCAGGTTGTTAGACACTCAGGTTCATTTCCCAACCCATGATCGGGAATGTTATTCATGAATGTGGCTAAAATGTGAATAAACTTTATTACTTGGTATTTTGGGGGGGTTGAATGGCTTGTTAAACTTCTGGTTTTAAACCACTTTTTCTGCTTTTTGACAATTGGCATGGTATATCTACTTCAGGATTGTTTAGTCAGATTTCTGTAGATTTTCCTTCATTTGAGGCACCAAAGTTTCCATCTTGAAGAAACTGCAACTTGCAAATGACTGAAAAATAATTCTGCTTGTTTGAATTTCTTATTAAGTGCCTAGCCTATTCTCTTCATTTTTAATGATCAGGGAAAAAATTTACAGGTTTTTAGTTTCTTGACGTAAAAATCCTAAAATTGGCAGAATTTCCTGTCTAAATGGTTATAGGCCAGAATTTCACATCAAGAAAAATAAATCCCTGAGACAGTACTATAGCATATTAGAACAGCCTTACAGGTGCTTGAAAGGATGCTGAGTGTAGTACTTTCAATAGCAAAACCAAATATTTAATGACCTCATCATACACTTGCCAAAGGGCGACTTCATTGCAAGGAGTCATATTCAAAGTGTAATTGGGTTTTCTGCAACTATGGGAGGTGAGTCCCAACAGCACAGCTGTGGGAGAAAAAGGAAAACCATAAGAAAATATTTATTTATTTTCTCTGGTAGAGAAAATACATATACTGAATAATCCCAGGGAAAAAAAAAAGGCACCATGGCACTACAGAATTATTCTTTCTGTGTGAAATCAGTCATATTCCAGGTTTTGTAGTGTGAAACTCACTGATAGATTTAGATGGAGACAATTATAAATTGAAGTAAATTCTCTGTGTGATGTGGCAAAGAGAGAGAGAATGAATGACACTATCAAAGATAGATATTAGAAAATCTTCTGAAGGAGCAGCCATGGAATTCTTTTATTTGTTCCCAGACCAGTAGCTAGAAGAAAACCTTGCCAATTCCTTGGCTTTCCAGGTGCGTCTTTTAATTGGAGGAAGGTGCAAATGCACTTACAGTGATGTGTCAGATACTTGTGATGGTTCAGCTGCATTACTCAAAGCATGGTACAGCATGGTACAGCAATGATCACGTTGAGCACTGGTGTAAATAGGTTGCCCTTTTTCCATCTGTGCTGCAAATCCATGTTTCTTTATAGAAGCACCCCGTGAATGTCATGATGGCATGCTCTTGGCATCAGAAGGCTTCTGCAGATGGAGTAGGAGAATGCTTTATGACTTGTGATGTAGCATGACGTATTTGTCAATTACCTTCTTCTGTAACCCCTCTGTTCTCATCTCCCTTTTTCTTTCTGTTCCAATTACTTTGAGCAGCCTCAAGAAAAAAATACCAAACCACCAAAATGAGTAAGTCCCCTGTGAAGTCATGAAATGTTTCCTCTTAAATAATGTCATTTCATGCTTCTACATCTTAAACTCTGACCATTTTCTCCAGTGGGGAAAATGTCAAGTTTAAGTGTCAATACCACTCATTACTAACTAACCACTAGTATCTGAGTGAAAAGTAGTTACTAATACATTCCGAAGATTCGATTTTCAGTGTGTGTTTGGAGAGAGTACCAGAATCATTAACTTTTCTACTTCTAAGGCATTTTCCGTGAACAGTTTATTTTTTTTTTCTAATTATATAGTTTGGAAAAGAAAAATACTTCAATGTCATTACTGCTCAGTTTGCTGACATGCTACTGTTTACCAACAGACTGGTGCACCAAGATGGAAGCCTGCCTGACATAACTATGATGAATTTAACAGCCAGCAGAGAAAAGGAAGAGGATAAAATGCTGGAAGAGGCTGGTGAGAAAAGAAAGGAAGAGCCAGAGGGGGAGGGAGGGAAAGGGAGGGTCAAAAAAGGAAAACAAGAAGAGAAGGAAGATGAGGATAAGGAAGATGATGATGATGATGATGATGACGATGATGATGATGAAGACAATGAATCAGAGGAAGAAGAAACTACAGGTAAGCTCTGCAGAATGCAAATTTTTCCTTCCTCACTCCTAATGAATAGTGTCAACAGGTGGTTTGTTATTGGTCACTCCTGTTAACTTTAATCACCAGTTTTCCTTCTAGTTTCACATGCCGTCTGTGTCAAAGAGCCTGAACTGAGCAGATGGTTACTTGCCAATTATTCAACAGGCTACAGGCTCTTCTTGGGAAAAATCATACTGTAGGATGCTGAGAGGAAGAAACCAACAGAAATCCAGTTCCCATTTCTTCTAGGTGGTCTGGATTAGATTATTTGAAAGCTATCCCAAATCCTAAGTACTTCTTTAGAGTGAAATCTCCTTACAACAAAGAAAATAATACACATACGTATTTAATATCTGATACTGCATGCTTTCAAGGCAGCGCTCCCAAGAAGTCCCAATGGCTTTGGTTCATTATTTATGTGCACATTAGTGTCGTATTTTTCACTTCTGAATATGGAATGTGTAATTGATGCCAGATGAACATAAAAAAGCTTAAGGGCAGACGTGGGTATGGCTTATACTGTCATCCTTGATATTGTTAACATTAACTTCTAAAATGAATTATTACCATAACTCAGTTTGCAATATGAGCCAAAAGTGAAACTAGGAAAGAGCATGTAACACCCAAGGAAGGTGTATTCTTTGGAAAGGGCTTTGCTATAAATTTAGTTACTCATGCCAATATTCACAGGACTGTGACACCTAAATAGGGAGAGGATCTTTGTCAAGGCAGAATGGCAGCACATCAGGTTTAGCAGACATGGAGAATCAGGGTATCATTTAGGTTGGAAAAGACTTCTTAAGATGATGGAGTCTAATCATTAACCCAGCACTGCCATATCCACCACTAAACCATATCCCTAAATGCCACACCTATTCCACCACATCTTTTAAAAACCTCCAGGGCTGGTGACTCCACCACTTCCCTGGACAGCCTTTTCCAGTGCTTGAATCTCAGCTGAAACAACTTACCTTTCCTGGCTGGAATAGCTGTCATCACAGAGGTGGTCATGGGCCATGGAAACCTTTATTTGGCTAAGTTTCATACTGTCTGTGAGGGTTAAGGGGTCTGGTGCACTCCAGCCATCCCAGCTTGTTGGAAGGGCTTTGGGAATGAAGCCATTGGTGGACATTAATCTGTGCAGCAACACGTGCAAGCAGGGAAGTGGGGAGCTGCATCTGATGTTGCTTGGAAATAGCACAAGGGGATCCATCTTTAAGCTGCACATGGCATTTATTTCTACTGGAGTTATACCATTTTTACAAAGCTGTGTGGCCAGACCTTTGACATTAAACACGTTCATGTGTGCAGACTTCACTACAGAGTGTTGTACAATCTTTCAGTGGATGCAGTCATGCCTGTATTTTATTTTATTTTATTTTATTTTATTTTATTTTATTTTATTTTATTTTATTCATTATATTATTAAGTGCCACTTAACTGGCACTCTCTGGATACATCCTGCATGATGCAACACTGCAAATTAAATCAAATGCTATGAAAGAATGAGTGAGAACTTCTAACTCTGTAAAGACTTCTCTTAAATATTCTCATTGTGCTTATAAAAGCACATGTAGGATTGGAGTTCTGTAGCTTAATTAATTTCTCAAGTTTAATTACGTGCTTACAGAATTTACATCACTCAGCATTTTTATTAGGATTTTCTAAGTTCTTTTTGGAGAATAAAAAGGCAGAGGAAAAACATGGAATTTATTTGACAAGTGTTCCAGAAGTCTGTTTTTTTCATGAAAATGTGCGTGTGTTCTTCACACAAATATGCATGGAGTTACCATCTTGGTGTGATTTGCATATAAAATAAAGTGGTAATTTGAAACAATTTCATAAAGAAGGTGATAACTCCTTTGCATTTTTACCAGCTTAGGCAGTGATGTGCTTTGGTATCCCTTGCAAATGTTTCCATCTCTGATATAAAAATGTTCTCACAGCATGCAAAATCCCTCCTAATCTCCAAAATGCTTCTAAAACCTTGAATACAGTGTGAAGACTGTGTACTAATATATATTTTTATATATATATATATCAGCCAGTTACAGCCAGCCCACAAGCCAAGTTGTCACTTACAGAGCACTGTTCAGCAAATGTACTGTCATCTACACTCATGTGTAACACAAGCCACAAGCTTGCTCACTAGTACTATTTGGGAGGATGGCCTTTTTAGCCAAACACCTCTGTGAAGGGATACTTTCACCCAACTTCATGATCTCTACTTGATAAAGCTTTCTCAACTGAGGGAAATATTTGACTGGGCTACAATTTGCCTTTCGTGATTTAGATTTCCTGTGAAGGCACAGGTCACACTCTAAGAGGCTGTGCTGTTTTCAAGGCAATTTAGATAACTCTGACATCTCAAGATGTCTATAGTGCAGTTGTCTAAACCTTTGTGACAGGAGTCCTAGTGTGCATGGGTTTCTTCCAATATGGCTGAAAAGTTTTCTGAGTAGTAGTAGTAGTAGTCTGTACTTTCTGAAAACAGTCTGGGTCCATAGCTTCCAAGCATCAAAAACATTTTTATTTTTCTGCACTGGAAAAGGACCAGTGTTGGAATTAGTTCCTGAGTGAGATCTCTAAGTTTAAGTCCAAAAATACTGGAGGATGAGAGTTCAAAAAGAGCTTTGGTGAGAGGAATGAAAGCAAAATTGGCAAAGGAGGCCACCACTGTTGCTTTTGAAGTGCAGAATCCTTCCAGGGAATATGGGTCAGAGGGGAAAGCACCCCAGCTAAGTGAGCTCCAACCCCATTTTTAGTTAGTTAACCACTGAGCTGTACCTTTATCCTCCATCCTGTGTTACTCTAAGGCTTAGAAGAGAAGCAGAAAGCTCACTGCTGTCTAGTGGAGTATTCTGTTTCACAGAGACCTTCTGGTTTTGTCCTTACAATGATTCTGCTTGAACATCCCTGCAGACTTAAGGAACAAGTGGCATCTGGTGATCGACCGCCTTACCGTGCTGTTTTTGAAATTCCTGGAGTATTTTCACAAGATGCAAGTCTTTGTGTGGTGGCTGTTGGAGCTGCACATCATCAAAATTGTTTCCTCTTACATCATCTGGGTCACAGTGAAAGAGGCAAGTAAACACCCCCTGTCAAACTCTTACACTTGTGGAGGCCTGTCAGCATCTGCCATGTGGTTACACGCCCAGGTGTAGGGAGAGGGCTTCCTCCTGTCAGACCTCACTGAAATTATGGGATCCAGCCGGGTTTGTTTCACCTGCTTGGAACCTGCCTTGACATCTTCCACATTCTCTCTGTTTTAGGAGTCTCAGCCCCCACCTTTTCTCCAGATACTAAAATTTTATTAGTCCAATTCTTTGGATTTAAGAGACATAACCCCTCTCCTGCTCAAACTGTCTGTGGGCACCATCCAAGAATGGAAGGTGTAGGAAAGGACGGGGAAGGTACATATAGGAAAAATATTTAAACTTGTTCTGGTGCTTAAGAAACAAGAATGTGGAACTATGCCTGAAGAAAAAGGGAGCAACGCTATTAGCTGTGCTTTTGGTGTGGGCATTGTGAGTTCTTTGTGTGACATCCATTTCTTGAACAGGGTAGTAATACAGGATTCATTTAAAAAATATCCCTTTTCTCACGTTTGTTTTTTTTGTGGGGGAGAAGTCAAGAGAATGAAGGTCAGTTGCACAGACACATGGATTTAAGCCATCTCTGTTTGATGTGTACTAAAGCAGCAGAAGCTGCACGTGGTCCTTTGTATTTCACATCTGTTGATAAAGAAGATACGGAATTTTGTGGACCTAATAGTATTAATATTATGTAGGTGGTAAATTTCTTACTAAGCCAACTGTAAAGTTTTTCTTTCTTTACTTACTACTTCGTGTCTGTGTTATTGTGGGTATTGTATTTTTCTTTCATTATTTTCCTCAAAGTTTATGCACGTCCCTTTCTTTTGAATGATTCTTTTTTTTTTTTTACCTGCTGTGGAAAAGGTCAAACTTTCTCAGTTCTTTTGTTACTCCATGTAATTTCTGTACTGTTTTTGTGTTTTCAGGTGTCTCTGTTTAACTTTGTGTTTTTAATTGCCTGGGCACTTGCTTTGCCATATGCTCAGTTTCGCCCACTGGCATCAAGCATCTGCACTGTTTGGACATGTGTGATTATTGTCTGCAAAATGTTATACCAGCTCACATCTATTGATCCCAAGACTTTTTCCAGTAACTGTACATTGGTGAGTACAAATGCATATTAAAAAGGTTTGGCTGCTGTCTTCTTCAGTGAAGGAGAGTAAAAGGAAGCATATCAAGTACAAAAATAGCAGTTCACCTGATGTATTGTTGTTTATTATCATACCCTTCCCAAGCACTCTTAAAGTCATGTTTTATAATTGTTGCCTTTTCTTTTTTAGCCAGGAGAGAATGAAACTAAGGTCGATTTAGAAGAACTGAAAACCTCAGTGCTCTACAGTGGGCCAGTTGATCCTGCAGAGTGGGTTGGATTGAGAAAGTCTAATCCTCTTCTTGTGTACTTAAGGGTAACTTCTTTATTATCTGTATTCAGATATTTTCTTATTTGTGATGGAAGTAGCTTTGTCTTTGAAATAAATAATCTGTCACACACACACAAAAAAATATGTAATGCAAACCATTGATTATAGGAAAGTACAGAGGGAAAGAGGCAACAGAAAACCGCATCTGTTGCACAGAACATTTCCAGAAGGGATTCAGTACCAACTAAATTATTCTTTCATGTAGAATTATCACTTTTGGACTCTACCATCTGTTAAAAACTCTTTTAAAAATGTGATATTTAAGAACTCTTAAGTAATTAAGTGGTACATGGATTTCAGGTACCAAAGGACTGATGGGTCTAATTGGAGTAATTGCCCTGAGTGACAGTGTGTGCGAGAAGTTAATTTTTCTAAGTGCTTATTCCTTAGCCACAGTTTAGAAAATATCATGAGTTAAGAGAATACTTCATTCAAACACTAGTAAATGCATGTCTATTGTTTTTCTTCTTGGTTTTGGTTGATGCCTGTGAGCAATGCTTTATTATTCCTGTCTTGATTCAAAAACTTTACGTACAGTGAAAATGTGCCAAGTCCTGGGGGAAACCATATCTCTTCTTAATTTAAAGAATCTCTAACATTCTATATACACAGTTTAAGATTTTCAGAAAATATAAAAATCCCAGGGGCACCTGTTTCAGGAGACTCTTGTCCCAAATATTTCTCAGAAAACAGAGATCTAGAGTTTGCCACTCCTGCTTCAGTTATGACTTCCTTGAGGCACTTTCCCTGAGATGGTCTTTTTAAACAGCCTTAGAAGTTAGTGCCTCTCTTCTGTTGAGCATAGGGCAGATATCCCTCCTAAGATAAATAGAAAATCAATTCATAGCCACCCTTGACTGCATCCTTGTTAATCTGGCTTTGCACAGAAGGAGCTGTGCCTGAGAGAAGACTGGTGGTTCATGTGAAAGAGTGCCCAAGTTAAATTTGCTCTACCCAACATCCTTGTTTAGGAAAGTTAGTGCTTGACAGCTAAACCTCTGCAGATTACCTTTGTGTATGTTTGTATCTTCTATCTCCTTCAAAACAAAACATGATACCTTAAGAGAAGCTATGAGAGGGCACATGAGTGGGTCAATGCTTTTTTCCTTCCTTTCATTTCCACAACTGTTTTTTATTAAAGTATTTTTAATTAATGTCTTTATATGTATCTTCTGGATGTCTGTATGATTTATCAAATCCAAGAATTGGTGTGAACCCTTATTTGTTTCAATCATAGTAGTTGGGAATAGATGCCAGTGCATTCTGGAGTGCAGAATTCCTCAGTGATAACATCAATTTGAGTAAATAATGGGTTTATGCTTATCAGAAAATTTTATAACTTCTTGTGGTTTTGACATTTATTTAATATTCTCCTGATTGTGTCTCCCATAGAATAACTTACTGATGCTGGCTATTCTGGCTTTTGAAGTTACAATCTACCGTCACCAAGAATACTACAGATGTCGAAATAACCTCACCACACCTGTGACTAAAACCATTTTCCATGATATTACAAGAGCACATCTGGATGATGGACTTGTAAACTGTGTCAAGTATTTCGTAAACTACTTCTTCTACAAGTTTGGTTTGGAGGTAAATATGTATTACTTTTCTCTAGATTATCATTCCAATCCTTTGGAATGTGTTATTTTTGTATCTTGGGCTGTGTTTGACATCTAGAGGTTTATTAGTCATCATTCATGTTAGTCATCTCTGTTCCTTTACCTTGTCTGTTTGTTCATGTGCACATGATATATACTTTCAAAAGATCTTTCCATAAAAAGTGATTTTTCACAATTTTCTATGCCTATCTGAAGGAGGCAACTCCCAGAGTAATGCATCCTAAATTTAATCATAATGATGCTCTTGACCTACCTGTTAAACACTACCACCACTTTGATCAAGGGACT
This sequence comes from Cinclus cinclus, assembly GCF_963662255.1. Lineage (NCBI taxonomy): Eukaryota > Metazoa > Chordata > Aves > Passeriformes > Cinclidae > Cinclus > Cinclus cinclus. The sequence continues at coordinate 100,467,287 of NC_085046.1, forward strand.
AAACTGTTCACAGACATCTGAGGATTAAGAATGAATGAAAATTTTAATAGCCCAGCAAGTTATTTCCTTTAGGAAATAATTTCAAGCTCATTCTAATCTGGGGAGAGAGAAAACCAAAGTAGCATAGTGCACTGAATAAATGAAGTTTCCACAGAGTTTCAAAACATTTTTCATAAAACTGAGTGAAGGGACTGCTTTCAGTGAGATCAGAGAGCAGAAATGGTGGAATGAAGAGTCTTTAGAATAATGGAAAACTAAAGATGTCTTGCAGGAATTGACTGGATTTGTCTGTCACCAATAGAAGCTGTATGGTCTAAATGCCTTGTCCATTTACTGCATGAGGATACATTTTAGTTGTTACCAATCTTAATAGTTCCTCTTCTTTTCCACATCTGTACATTCTATCAAAATACATGGCTGTGTAATACATTCTTTGCTTGGCAACAACTAAACATTTCAGATACCAGCTTTGTCACAAGGCTCTTTCCTTCCTTTATCTTTAGGTATCACATAATGGAAACCTGCTCTAGACAGAAGATTATAAAAAAATTTGGGTGTTTGGGTGTACTGGTGGATGTTGCTATTGGAGCATGTTGGTTTGCACAAGGTTCCTGCAGTCAGACACAGCCACGTCCAAGCATTCTGTCAGGATCCACAATAATTTATTACTGCTGTATTGACTAGCTATGAGGTTGTAAATGTTGTTTATGTTTTTTTATTTCATTTCCAGACCTGTTTTCTTCTATCAGTGAATGTAATTGGTCAAAGGATGGATTTTTATGCAATGATTCATGCCTTCTGGCTGATTGCTGTGTTGTATCGACGTAGAAGAAAAGCTATTGCAGAGATCTGGCCAAAATATTGCTGTTTTCTAGCATGCATCATTACATTCCAGTATTTCCTTTGTATTGGTATCCCACCTGCCCCTTGTAAAGGTAAGGACACCTTTTATATAAAATACTGCTACTTGCTTTTATAGAAAAATGCTGGAAAATTGGTAAGTATTCTGAAGAAAGGGATTAAGTAATTGTTATGAAGTATTGATCGAATTTTTGCATGCTTCTGCTACACAGACTATCCATGGAGAAGTGGCAATGCCAACTTCAATTCCAACATCATAAAGTGGTTATACTTTCCAGACTTCATTGTGAGACCAAACCCTGTCTTCCTTGTGTGTAAGTATTTTAGCATATTGTTATGAAGTGTTTATATTTCCTTTGCTTAAATCATCTGTACAGTGGAATTTGAAGCCAGACCTTTATTTACACTTCAGTAGCAAGATGACAGATGTTTTTGGCAATGGTATACTAAGCATGGCTTTGAATGTAGTAGAAAAATTAACAAAATTAGGAAATTTTGCATCTGCTATTGCTTGGACATCATAATAATTGGACATCAAAATGTATGAATATTTGCACTTTTCTCATTTATTTCTCCATAAAAGTCTTAGACAATGACAGGTAAAAAACCTAAAAACATTAATAAATTTCAATTCAGAGTTAAATGCATTGAAAACCACTCAGACTTGGAGGTTCAAAGTGTGGGAAAACAGTCTGGTAACTACATTGTAGTATATCACAACTCTCCTTACACCTATGTTGATGACTGAAATTTTCCTTGCAATCACTACTTTCTCCTAGACGACTTCATGCTACTTCTGTGTGCATCCTTGCAAAGGCAGATATTTGAGGATGAAAATAAAGCTGCAGTACGAATCATGGCTGGAGACAATGTGGAAATTTGCATGAACCTTGATGCAGCATCCTTTAGCCAGCATAATCCTGTTCCTGACTTCATCCACTGCCGGTAAAAACTGAATCTTAAACACTTGGAAGATGCAGCACTTCCTTTTCTTGAAGTTCACTAGGGTAAAAGTCATTCTCAGAGCTTCCAATTTTACTTGGAATTTGTATTCATGTATGTTCCCATCTAACTACTGCTGTATGAGAGAGCTGACAGTTAATTTCTGGGCAATCAGCATCTGGTTTAGAACAGGGTGGATGCAAACACCTCTTCCTAAAACTGATGATTGTTTTAAGTGCTCTCCAGAGAAGCTCAGTGATAAATTTGCCTGAATGCCTGCATTCACAAAATCCTAGACTTGTTTAGGTTGGAAAAGAACTTTAAGATCACCATGTCCCACTGCTATCTTAAACAACCAACACATTGCAAAATGTTCACCTTTAGGTCACAAGTTCTTGCATACTATCTGTGCACAACTGGATTTACAAGGTTTGAGAGGAAAAAGTAATTTGGCTGTTAGGTTATTCTAACTCTATATTTCCAACTCCAGAAAGAATCTTGGTACTCAAATTTGAATTTCCCTCTATGAATGCCCAGTGGGGCGGCATTTATGGTGGACATAAGTGCTCTGGTGTTTCCCCCAAACACAGACATGTTAGCAAGAATCCACTGTAGTCTTCAGTTTCCCATGTATGTGTTTAATCCCAAAAAGTCATTAGTTGTGTCCTGCTGAGTTGTTGTGTAAGCACAATCAAAATAATACTCTGAGACTGTCATTTGTGGTATTTCATCTAGGCATAAGAAGCATAAAAGTGTCTTGGGAGGACAACTGACATGTCTTCTTGTTCCTGAGCATTGCATACAAGGTTGTTTTAGAAAGTGAATAATACATAAAGGGGCAGAACTTGAGGCAGTGTGTTCTGAAAGGCCTTCAAACAATGGAACTGTTCCATTGTGTGATCATTTCGGCAAACACAGATTAGCTCAGCTCTTCTAAATTGTGCTGGACATATTCTTATTTGAAGTTGTCCCTGAAAGTTTGTGCAGTGTCACAAGAGTAAGTGGCAAGAGTAAGATTGCTGAGCTTTGGTGTTCTGTCAGACTTGATCTGTGAATGCATGCTACCTACAGATTTCATAGTATGACAGGAATGCAAAAATGTCTAGAACTAATGTCCATTAGAACTAATCTTCCTTTTGATTGCAGACTTTTATTTCTTTTACCAGAAAAGTGGTTATCACTGGAAGTCCTTCTCAAGATCTTTAGAGTGATCCTGCTACTTCTGTTACAATTGGTTGCCAAATCTATCTTGAAATAGCTTTGAACTCTTGAAACATTCAGTTGACTCATTTGTCCTGAGATTTATAGTTGCTACTAGGCAAAGGTTGAACAGTTCTCCCCCTTGAGAATTTCCAGTCTACACAGTGAGCCCAGTGCTCTAGATTCAGTAACATAAGCAAGAAGCAAGGAGTATTAATCTTTCTTCAAAATGCTCCATCAAGTGAGAATGCTTTCTAAAACATACCTGACAAATAGGGCTTAGTTGAGAGGAAATGTAGTGGAGATTGCCTGAGTTTTTCTGCTGCCATTGAAGTTGTGTCCATCTTAGCAAAGGCTGATGCAGCAGTTCCATTGGGCACACTGATGTGTTTAGTCACTGATAAAGACCATCACTGGTTTCTGGCAGAAACATCAAATTTTCCACCCTTACTCCAGAAAAAAAAAAAAATCATTCTGAAAAAAACTTGTTAATGATGAGAATATGTTATAAAAAATGTCTTTCAAAGAGAAAAAGGCAGGAAAATCACTGCTTTTTGAACAGCATCTTTTGGGATCTTTTCAGTGTTCTCTGAAATCTGATAAGTAATTCTGGTCATCTGTATATTCCCAAATGGACAAACATGTAACTTTGAAACACAGAGGATATTTGAAGATTTTGGGTAGTAATCAGGGTCAGGTTTATAGTGGAAAGCAAAGTTCAAGCTGAACTGGCCTGCTGCCCCTCCACAATCATTTGGGTTAATTTGTGTGTTTTAGTTCATGTGCATAGTAGGCATCAGCTTGAAGCGGGACATCCACTCAGACACACTGCTGGGTGTGTGCTGACCAAGGAGACCTGTGGAGAGGTCATTAACAGTATGCAGCCATTTAACTGGGAGCTTGCTGCATGTATTAGACAGTAGGTAATATTACTGATTGAGAATACAAAAGCCCCAGAAAATCAAAGAACCCATTAGTGGAGATGAGCTGAACAAATAAACTGCAATCACTTTATATTTGTTCCACCTAAATATCAAAAAAATCTGTGCAACCATTTCATGGAACAGTTTTGTGTTGTGTGAATAAGGAGAAGAATGAAAATAAAGCAGAGAAATAAAAAATAACAGGGACATTTTTTGTTTGAAAAACAAATCATTAATTACTAGAAAACCTAGAAAAGTTAACTAATGCATTCAGGAACAAAGGAAATTCATGTTTATTCTATCTTTTATTGTAGGTATTTGGGAAGGGAATCACAGACTGCTGTGTATTGAAATGGAAGGGACCTTCCATTTCAAAGGAAGATCATCTAATTCCAACCTCCCTAGCAAGGGTATTGACACCTTCCACTAGACCAGGTTGTTCAAAGCCCATCCAGCTTGGCTTGGAATACTTACAGGGATGTGTTATCCACAACTCTGGGTGACCTGTTCCAGTGCCTCATTACACTCTGAATAAAAAATTTCTCTCTAACATCTAATCTAAATCTCTCTTCTTCTAGTTTAAAAGCCTTGTCTTATCCCCGCATGCCTGTGTAAACACTCCTTTTTTATAGGACCTCTTTAATTATGAGAAGATCACAGTGAGGTCTCACCAGAGCTTTCTTTTCTCCAGGCTGAACAACCCCAACTGTCAGTCTTTCCTTATAGGGAAGGTGCTCTATCCCTCTGTCCATGTTCTTGGACCTCCCCTGGACTCATTCTAACAGGTCCCTGTCTTTCTTGGACTGAGGACCGCAGACCTGAACGCAGTACTCCAGGTGATATCACATGAAGGCAAAGTAGATGGGGAGAATCACCTTCCTTGACCTCTTTTGAAGCAGCCCAGGATGCAGCTGGCTTTCTGGGATGTGAGTGCACATTGTCAGCTCATGTTCAGCTTTTCATCCATGAGAACCTCCTTCTTGTCAGGGCTGCTGCCAATGAATTCCTCTCCCAGTCTGTGCTCATGTCTGGGGTTTCCCTGACTCAGATGCAGGACCTTGCACTAGGACTTGTTCAGCTTTATAAGGTTCATATGGACCCACTTCTCAAGCTTGTCCAGATCCCTCTGGATGGCATCCCATTCTTCTGTTGTGCCAACTGCATCACTCAGCTTGGTGCTGTCTGCAAACTTGCTGAGGGTGCACTTGATCCCAATGTCTGTGTCACTGATGAAGATATTGAGGAGCACCTGTCCCAGGACAGAGCCCTGATAGACACCACTTGTCACCTACCTCCAGCTGGACACAGAGCCATTGATCACAGCTCTCTGGCTGCATCCATTCAGCCAATTCTCTATCCACTGCATAACCCATTTGTCAAACCCATGTCACTCCAGTCTAGAGAGATAAGGATGTCATGTAGGACCATCCTGAAGATTTTACAGAAGTCCAGGTAGCTGACATTTCTCTATATGTTGACCTTACAGAGCGTCGCAGTCACTCCATCATAAAAAGCCACAAGAGTGGGCAGGCATAATTTTCCTTTAGTGAAGCCATGCTAGGATCACCTTCTTGTCTTGCATATGGGTCTTGTGTTCTTTAAGGTATCTTACCTTTCTTTCAGCTCTCAGGAGTCCCTTTCAATGTTTTCACTACAGTATAGATTATCCCAGGCTTTACATTATGTTATTTTTGAGAGGTTACACAGCACACATGCAATGCTAAATGCCTAATTTGCTTCAAAGAAGCACCAGAAAATAGGTGACAGTACCTTAAGGTGACTGAATATTTTATTAGGAGTTACAAATCTTTAAAATAAGGACTCTCAGGCTCTGGGTAATCCACTGGAGATCTACCTCAGAAGAAAATGTATGTATCTGGCCTCTATCCAAGACAATTTGGAACTGAAAGGGCTTTGTCTAAAAACATTTCTTGGGCTTTTCAAGAGACATTTCAGAATGGTTTAAATGTTTAGTAACATGGACAAGAACTTGATTCAAACCTTATCCAAGCAAGTGAAATTAATAATAGCATTTCTCCAAAAGTCAGTCAGAAAGACCCAAACAGGAAGAGAAGACAACCTGATTATGAATAAATTATGAAGCAGAAGAAATTTTTTTTTAAAAAAAGTTGTGCTTGGTATTCTTGTGTTTTCTGAAAAGTCTGATGTGTATTTACTGCTATGTAAAAGAATAGCAGCTGCAGACTGAAGCTTCCTTTCTGAAGTGTCGCTTCACTTAAGAAGGTACTACTTGGTCACTGTTCTTGTAGACATGGATAATAAGCTTTTAACTGCAACATAAACAGTGGCAGAAGAACATACTTCCAAAATGCTTAATTTTCTTCTCTCTGGAGAAATACTTGAGTTCAACAACAATAAATACAGTCTAAGTAAGAGATTTCCTGAAATTTTTTTGTCTTTCCACCCCCAGATTTCTCAGGGGATACGTGCTTGACCCCAAAGGAGTGCACATCCAAAGGACTTTGAAAACAGAAATAAGAACAAAGAATAGAAATAGGAGCTTTTAGAATGACACAGGATCTGAAGCAACCTCACTGAGGATAATCCTTTCCCACAGTCTCTAATGCTGGAAAATTCTCATTTCAGTTCCCAAGAAGTTTTCAGACATTCTCTTAGACATTGTCAGGGGGAAAAAAAAAAAAAAGCTTGGGATTGTAATCTTCTTTTTTCCATTTAGAAGCACAGACAGTCATTGAACTGTCTCCTTTAATACCTGGGAACTGGTATAATAATATAATCTAATAATAATAAAATAATATAATCTAATTATAATAAAAATAATCTGGGAACCATCATGAGGGGAGTCAGGTAAAGTGTCTGAACGGCAGCTGTAATGTCAGTCTTGGAACTGTGCTCGGACTTAAGCCAGTGAGGTAGGACCTGCAAATGAACATTACAGGCTTCCTGGTTTTATTATTTAAAGCAGATAAACATTCTGTTGCTAAAAAAAATGAAACTCAGCAAATAATACAGTTGTGAATTTGGGTATTTTTAAGGTGGATACAAGCATGAAGGAAGGACTTCACTGATAATAAAGTAATTGTAAAATTTCGTATCAGTTCCTTGAGAGGGTTTAACAAAAATAGTAGGAACTAACACCTATGGGATCCACAAAAATAGGTTTGAATAAGTCCATTGAAATAAGGGAACTAGTTCTCAGAAGATTGGATGTTGCTATTGGCAGAGGGAAAATCAACCAAACTCCCTTCTGAAAGCTGAAATAGGGTTTGGGGGAAGGGAAAGGATTTGAGGATGGAAGCTGAGTTGGGAACATTAGCAATGTTGAGATTAGAAGAGGAAACGAGCTCTGATGCAGGGTCACACAGGCTACTAAGAGTGTAAGGAATAGGCGATATGGGAGGAAGAAAGAAAGAAGAAATTTGGGAGTAGGTGAAGCTTACAGAACACATATGTATAGGGACAATATGTCATCAGAAGAAGGCTACAGGAGGAGCCTTGTGGTTACAAGAAGGTGGGTGCCACACTCAAAGCAGGGGGCTGCTAAGGGAAAATAATGAAGCTGTGTAGCAGCAGCTCCTCCAGCATGAAGAAGCCTTGAGCTGTATCCATCACCACAAAAGGCTCTCACCAGTGTGTAAGCAGAAGTGTTTCCTTCCCCTAAATTTCAAAGTGCTGGCTGATGACAAATACCTTTCTTGAAAGGGATTATCAGCTGCAGCATCAGCACGTCTTGGTGCCTGCAGGCAGAGGTCCAGACTCTAGACTGGTCATAGTCAAACACATCATGTAGCATGCCAGGAAAACAACTACACCTAGAGCAATATCTCTCTGCAACAGGCTGGGTTGTATTACAGTTAAAAAATGAATTCCTATTAAATAAAATATTGAAAAATCATGGCAAGACCAATAAAACTTTAGAAAAGAAAAGCAGATAATTTGATATAGACAGCCATCTGAGGTTAAAATAGCTTTGATGGATGTGTGGAATGAACTTCAGACTTTGTCTTCCTTGGTTTTGAGCAAATTGATGCAGTATTTTTTTCCAAAATGTTATCCAGAGTATTAGTGGGTTCTACTAAAGACATGGTTGGAAAATCACTTGGTTTTATTTCTCATTAATCTTTCAGGTTTCTTCTGTGTAATTTCTCATTCAAGGTCTGTCATGCTACCAAAAGCCTTAGTTTGATGCTTTCAGTGCACTGGTGTAGTGCTCATCTTACTTGGAAGTGTGACTATTCCTAGCCTCCTGCTGCACCTTCCCACCTTTCTGCACTCATCACACCAGCCCTGAGCTGCTTCAGAGGCTAAGTGGACATAAAAGTATCCCTTCCTTCTGTCCTCCCTCAAAGTAAATAGGCTTTTGCAAATTTCTTCTTGAAACCAGTTCAAAGAGCCAAAGCCAAAAAGGGGCTGAAGTGCAGAGCTAAAGGAATGACAGGGAGTGGGACTGTCCCCTTGGGAAACAATTGTGGAGATTTCTAAGGTGTATTGTTAAATATCACATCCTGAGGGTGGCCTTTTGCTCTTGGTAAATGAAGAACAATTAAAGAACTCTTAAATAACACTTAGAAAAGGAGAGTTTGGAAGTTTTACATCACATTAAACTAACGATCTGTGTGGTCTGCAGTCAAAGCATAAAATCACAGTATATGCTATCCAAGATTAAGCTTTTTCTCCTGTCTGTGTAGAAGCTTTCAAACAGAGGGTAAGCACCTCGACTGTCCTCATGGGTTTGTGTAGGGTCTTTTTAACTGTTGAGGTGTCTTTGTCCTTCAGCTTCCCACTGTTGCATAATGATCCCAGAGCAAGGAATGGAAACTCCTTGCTTCCTAACATTCTGGGCTTTGAGGCAGAATTTAAAGATTTACGTATGAGAACATGTCAAATTATTTGAGAGGTAACATGTAGAGAACTCCCCACCAAGACATGTCTTTGTTCCTGTTCTTACAGCATTTGACCTATCTATAGCAATACAAACAATTAATGAAAATATGGGGCATGTGTCACTCTATGCTGTAACAGACAAGATTTTGCATGTAGTAACTGAAAGAAACATGATTTCTGGAAAATTTTTATCTACCTGAAACAACTTGGGTGGTTCTCTCCATTGTGTTCAGTGTGGCATTCTTGGGCTAGCAGAAGTACCTTGGGTGGTTGGTGGTCTCCATTGTCTAAGTGTGCCTTGACTGACTTGTTCAAACACCATTGTCTGAGATGTCCACACCAAGATGAATTCTTGGGAGCCACTTTTATTGCTTGATTTGCTTTTAACTGCAGTGTTATAAAAGTCAGAATGCTTTCCATCTTTAAGGACTGCATCATTTGTCACTTGATGCAGTTGTAGGTGCATCCTCCCTTCTGAGAATGTTTCTGCTTCAACCAGTTTTGTTGTTTGGTTGGTTTAGAGATGCCCAAGGCATATTGTATGTATATTCTGGGTGTAAGAAGAGCAGGTGTATTTAATAAGGTAGATGACTGCTAAAATATAGCAAATGGCTACCATTATAGTGAAAAAATAGCTAAAAAATATTTTTTGTCTTCTTTTTCATATTTTCTCTAATTTTCTGAAGTTTTAATGTAAGAATGATACCTGCTGCTGATAAGGACACGAGCAAATGCCACGTGTATATGTTGGGAAGTTTGAGTTGAGACATTTCCAGTTGTCTCTAAGTGTCAGGTGCCTTTTTATTGAAGAGTATTAAGACATTGCTGGTTTTTTTGATCAATTTGGTTCTATTTTGGGCTTTTCTCAAAAGATGCTGATGCATTTTGTTGGTAGCAAAGGACAAGCCAAGCTTTTTGAAATAGAGCAGTGTCAGAAAAGTGATCTCTTCCTTGACATCCCACACACCAATAGTTATTAGTAAAGGAGTATCAAACAGAATGCTATTTTCTGGAAAAGCAATGAGACCACCGTTCCTAGTGCGCATCAAGTTAATGAAGACCTCTTCGACTGATGTTTTCTTTATTTTCCAGTGAATATTGATTCTTTGTTAATGTTTTATCACCCAGAACCCAGTAACCTCCAAAGTCATGATATTTGCTGATTTCACAGGCAGTAGATCACAAATTTCTTAAATATTTGCAGCAAATAAGCATAAAGGAACTTTCTTGTTACCCTCCATTAAATGCCTCTCTGGTGAAATGTGTCATAGAGGCCTATAAATGTAAGACTATAAATACATACTCCTAGAAAGTTCTGAGCCTGAGAACATCAAGCAGCAGGGGCCTTTTTATGTGGCTTCATACAGTGCATTTAGTTCATTTGCTGCTTACATGGTTTGGCTTAGGTGTATGTGCACTCCTGTAGCTCCATCTCCCTGCCTGGTTTCCTGACAAATGTAGTCACACAGCCTGGGTGAACAGGCTCTGAAAACACAGTTAGATTTGGAATCAAAACACTATAAATGGGGGGAAACTAAGAATTAGTTGGTTTTGCAGTGTTTAGCTATATGTAGTATTTGGTATTGCCTTTGGCAGATATTCTTGTTTGAAAACTCACTGCGTCAATATTAAGTCAAGATTTTAAGGAATCTGAAAACACCAAATTATTTCTCTCTCTTTCCCACTGTGGGCCAGGCTGATTTCAGGTAGCTCTGTCTCATAGCTTCCTGGAAAACATTTCAGTAAATTCTATCACATTTCTCTTCTGTAGAAACCTTTGCCCCTAAAGATTTTTGCAGCTGATCACCATCAGAGAAAGATCTTTTTAGCAGTTGTTTATGAAAACTCATCTGAATTCCCTAGAAGTCATCAATAAATATAGAATTGTTTTCAGTGATGTACTGTAGTTGGCTTTTTAAAGTAGATTTGCTACACCATTTTTCAGACTTCTTGAAAGATGATCTCAGTCAGCCCTTAGATCACATATGTGACATTGCCAAGTAATATCTCTCTGCCATGAATTTGATGAGAACAGGTTTTTCTCCCTTCCATGATACAAGGCTTGATCCTGCGGCAAGCACGGCGCCCTGACCAAGTGTAGCAAGGTACTTATGCACAGGAAGGAGCTGAAATGGAATGTATGAGCTGGGCAGACCCGTGCATGAACCAAACCCCCTGACTCTGGTGTTAGTGGTGAGCATCTGCGCAAATACCGAAGTGTGAGAATGCCCAGAAGACCTTGGGCACAAGTGTTAGCCAGTAGTGCAGGAAGAGGAAAGAGAACATTGCCCTCAGAAAAAAATGGTAACTTTCTCTCCTTATTTTACTTCTAGGTCCTACTTAGACATGTATAAGGTGATAATATTTAGTTACCTCTTCTGGTTTGTGCTTACCATAATCTTCATCACGGGAACCACAAGGATCAGCATATTCTGCATGGGCTACTTGGTGGCCTGCTTCTATTTCCTTCTCTTTGGTGGAGACCTGCTGCTGAAGCCCATTAGGAGCATTCTGCGTTACTGGGACTGGCTGATTGCCTACAACGTCTTTGTGATCACCATGAAGAACATCCTGTCGGTAGGGAGCTGCTGCCTTCGTTGAATGGCCATTAAAAATCCTTTTTTGGGACCATAGCCTGCAAGCACAAAGTAGTCTGCAGTTCAATTCAGCATTGCTAAGGATTGGCAGTGCATATCCATCACAGGAAAATGTGTGCCTTTGTGCTCAGTCAGGCTCTGTGAAAGCTCACAAGCTACTTTCAAAGGGCCAGGTTCTGGTTTCTTTGCCTAGTGAATTCTCTCCTTAGAAGTCTCATGAAAATCTCAGTGAAGTGAAAAATGAGTAAGAAGTGCAAAATTAGTCATACTGTTGATAAGTAGTGCACATTTAATTAGATAATTTATTTAAATAAAGTATTTTCAAACCTAGTATGAGATAAAGTCATGTGATGTGATGTAAAGTAATCAGTGAAGTTGACTACAAGGTTACAAATTCCATTCCTGTTTCCTTTAGAACTAGTGTGAAATTCAGGTGGAAACAGATATATTTGATAATTAAATGCCAAAATAGCCTGCAAAATATTAAAGATTTTTTTGCATTAATTAACTCCTTTGTATGTATTCTTGCACTGGCACTGACAGGTGATTAAGACAGGCCAGTAATTTCAATCTTTTTGAAAGATAAATTTAGATTTATTCCTGGCAATTGCTGTTTAGCTTTGAACATTTTTAGTGCTGGACTGCAAAGAACAGACATTTTTTCTTTTTACATTTATTTAAGTCACTATGCTGTAATAAAATTGATTTATGAGTGGCTTGAATTTGCAAATGTTCTAAATGCTGGCATATGTGCTTCATTTTATGCTTGGTAATTTGGTGGAGCTACATGTATTTTAGGCTTGTTCATGTATGTTTGCAAGATTAAGTCAGTAATTTATAAAAGCTGGTTGTTGTCACATCACATGTCAGATGTGTCCCTACCTGTGCAAAGACACAAACCCACACACCTCCTGTCTCACTAATAATCAAAAAAACAAGTTCTGTCTAAGACTAGTTTGTGTGTCACTAGTAAAGCCACTCTTTCTTCCAAGATCTTTTAGTAATGAGAATAATTTGCCTGCCCTTGGCTGTATTGTTTCTCATGTAATGTAAAAAGATTCAATTTTTCTAATCTTTATTTCTGCTATGTCTTGTTATGTGACACTGCCCTTTTACTTTGCAGATAGGAGCATGTGGCTACATTGAATCATTAATTGAGAATAGTTGCTGGGTGATTCAGGCATTTAGCCTGGCTTGTACAGTTAAAGGCTACCATATTCGTAAGTATAGCTTATTTTTCTCCATAATTTTCTATAAATAAAGAATCATCTTAAAATTTTCCACCATATTTAAGTTGTACCTTCCCTTGATATACCACCTTTTGAAAAATCTTGGTCCTATATTGATTAGCAACACAGAATATTGAAAATATTTCACAGGAACAAGGGAGACATATACAGAGCAAACTACCACCATCCCCATATATCCACCCAAGATCACAGATTAATCACATTTTCCCATATATGCAATTGATGTGGTACTCTAGTTCACTGTACAACTTGAGCTAAAAGGTCATCTCTGTCCATCACTGCATGGACAGGGCACCTTTTCCCAGCTGCATTCCCCGTGTGCTGTGTGGACTCCCACTTCTCCCTGTGTACCAGGGTTCAGTGGTTCAAAGGGTAAACCAGTTCAGCTCACTGAAATGTCATGGGAGTGGTAATTTTTCTGAATGTGTAGTGAGTTTAGCCATTTTTTTCCCTGTGATTATTCTCATGTGGTGATAAAAGGAATGGAGTAGATAATATCTGTGGATGGAGGTGAGAGAAGGGATGAATGACAAAGTATAGAGAGCAAAACCCTTCACATCCCAGTGAGCTATTAATTTGTCTCCTCTTTGTCCTGACAACCTCGATTAACTGTATGAAACCTGCAGGTTTTTTAGTAGTTTTTGCATTTGTTTTTTTTTCCCCCTGAATTTAAAGAGCTGTTTCATCCTAGTGAATCTGCAGCAAAATTCTGAATTCCTGTTGTCATAATTGATCCTAATAGGTAAGTGTGGAATAAGGGAAAAGAAAGTAAATATGAAGATGCAAAGTCACAGGATAAAAAGTACCTAGGAATTCTTGTGTTATCCAAAACTTTTTGGGCAGCAGTAGAAACTTAGACACAGGTTTTCCACCCCACCCCCTGGGTTTGGGCACAGCAGGCTTTGAAGCTCTTGTAGTTTGACCTTCCAGAGCTATTAGATTGGCTTGCTTTCTTGAAAAGCCAGCTTCGAGCCAGAGCCTGTCCCTTGAGTCCTTCTACTGCCTTCTGTAGGGTAGCATAGGCCATGTAGTTTATAGTCCAGCTCCACAAAACCCAGTTTTAATTTTTTAATATCCCCAGGAGAGCTGTCTTACAGAGAATAAAGAAAGAAAGAAATAGCCCAAGCCAAAATCTAGAGGTGGGAGGAATGGGATTTCCTCTCTGCCTGTCTCCTCCTACCTCAAAGGAAGCAGTTTTGTGGTTTCAAGTATTTCTTCTCTTATGCAATGGAAAGGAACGTTGAGCTGAGTTGTGGAGAGGAAAAATAAAAATATTAGATGGTGGCAGTCAAAAAGTCATTTTGACAAAAATAAACCACTTATTTCTCCTGTTGATAGTGTTCTTAATTAAAAAATTAGAGGAAAAAGTCACTTTGAAGAGAAGAAAAAAATTATATACGACATTTTAGGAAAAACTGAAATCAAATAATTCAGTGTAACAAAAATTACGCCTTTTCCATTCTTTGATTTCAAGTACTTACTAAAGTGGAGTGCATTTATATGCAAATGGTTCACTTCTGATTAATTGCTACTTGTCATGGGACATCACATTGTTGGAAGCTTTTTGATTTACTGCAAAAGAAATTGCAGTATACCTCAAATGGAAATGCATGACAGTTTTCTTTAGAAAAATCTAAAATAATTCAAATAATTTTAAAGTTTAGGATTTTGATTAAACATTATGAAAGAATTCCTAACACTGATGGTGTCTTTTTCCAGCAACAAGCAATCTGGATTGTAAACTGCCCAGTGGAGAAGCAGGAATCATTTGGGACAGTATATGTTTCGCTTTCCTGTTGCTGCAAAGAAGAGTCTTCATGAGTTACTACTTCCTTCACGTGGTTGCAGATATAAAAGCTTCTCAGATATTAGCATCAAGGTAACAGAAAATTTAAAAGAAATTAATTTAGACAGATCAAAGCTCTCATGGGAGCAGTGCCTATTTACCGTTTACCATAGGTAGCACCAAAACAGTCCTTTAACACTGATTTAAACAATCTATGCCAAATTCATAATTGCAAACCCAACTTCGACACAAAAAAACAAATTAATTGAGAATCTAATAGAAATTAAACCTTAAATCTTGAGGTTAAATCTTATTTAAATTAAATCTTTCTACTAAATGCCATCTGCTGCTCCTGTTAAGAGCTCTGAAATTATGTTGCAGCACTCTCTCAACATTGATGTGCATGGGAGAAAGTGCCAGAGTTTCTAAGTCTTGGAAAGAAAATATTGTGCTCTCAAAGCCTGTTTGAGTCAATTGTCCTTAGAAATCCTGTCTCAAGAAATGCCGCAGGAGGAGGAAGACAGGAAAGTTCTTACGTCTGGCTTGGGAAGAAAGGGGAACACTCTTGGGAAATATCACATCACTGAACACTGACTAGGTTTGGCAAGAAAGTGTTACCCTTGTTGGGCCTGTTATACCACAAGCATTCACTCATAGCCATCACTAGCACAAATATTCTTTTGGTTTATAATATGAAGGCAGATGAGGAATGAAATACTGGTTTTAATTTCCATAAAATTTCTAAGAAATTACCTTTGTTAATATTAGATTAAATGAATTTTGCCTTTTTTTGCCCCTCAAAAGACATACAGACATTGATTTCTGACTGTGTTTCAGGACAACATTTGTCTTGCATGCAATGAAAGGAAGTAGTTTTTATCTTCTTCCAGGGATCATCTTAAGAAGGGGACGTGTTTAGCTCCCTATACTGAACAAAATTCAGCACTGTAAAGGAAGCTAACGAAAGACCTACACCTCCACCCCACATTGCATTAGGCTTTTGTTCTAGGGTGAATTTCAGTGCTGATACCCAATTATGCTGGACGTGGCCTTTTTGAACCTCTTTTGGTGTGCTGGGTTCAGTGAGAACAGCATAAAACAAAATCATGAGTATCAAAATACATTCTGTATAGAGAAATGTGCATCCGGAATGAAAAAAAATTAAAGTCTAAAATTACTTTTCTTACTGAATCCCTGACAAAAGAAAGGCTTTAGATCTAGGCTACTTCTCTGAGAGAGTCTTTAAGGCTATTAAGAGCCTTCAAGAATTCATGTGTGTATTAGGGACAATGGCCATAACATTCAAATCAATGAACTGATTACTTTTCTAATGTAATGGGGTGAAAAGCCATATCCTTTTGGCACACCAGTAACATGCTCAAGGGTTTGTATTGTCAGATTGAAAGCACCATAATTTTCAGAGGATAAAATGAAACTGAATCTATGTTCACCATGGCCATGGATAAAGCTGGACCTTGCTTACAACTCCCAGGAGGTGAGGCAGGTGATTATAGTGCTGAAATGACTATAAGGAGATCCTGGGGGTGTGCAAGAAATCCTTCATCAGTCTTGAACCTGCTTGTGTTCTGTGTTTTGAGGACTGGAAACTGAAATTCTTGAGCAGCTGCTACAGCAGCATGCAGGCTGAGTAGGGTTCACAGCATTTGGCCCCAGATCTTGAAATGATTGTCTGTAAAGATGTTACTATTTTAGAGTTTTACTCTTTTAAATCCTGTTTCTTTCAGCCCCTGGGTTAGTTTTGTTTGATGCAGATAAGGTCATGTATAGAGGGAACATAGAGTTATCTGTGATTAGTTGCCATAAGGACAACTTAGAAACTTTTAATATGTCCTTTACTTTTTTCTTTTCCTCTGTGCCATTTGTGATGTAGGGGTGCTGAGCTTTTTCAGGCTACAATTGTCAAGGCTGTAAAGGCAAGAATTGAAGAGGAAAAAAAATCAATGGATCAACTGAAAAGACAGTATGTATTTAATGTATTTAATGTGTATATATATTTCTATGCATATGTATGTACATATTTAACTGATTGCTGGTATTTATCTAACACTTTCTTTGGTAGATATACTGGCTTCCAGTGTTTTTCCAGCACTTTCTTTTATAGAAATGCTTTACCGTTATTAGAATTTTGTTCTGTATATCTGTTATCTGTATTCCTGGAAAAATTTGCTGCATGACTGCTCTTTCTGTTTTGTTTGTGGTTCCTCCTGTAGTGTTTAACTGTAAAATATATGTTTACCTTCACTGAAAATATTTGCATTCAGTTTAAGTGGCCTAGAGATCCTTTCTCTTTATACAGCATATAAGTCACTTTGGTTTCCCTTGCATGCAGCCAGCGTGCTTGTTTGGTGACTGCAGAAAGCTTTCAAAGCTCCCTCACTGTGATGCGTGCTAAAAATGCTTCCTAACCAAGTGTCAAAGCCCACTCATGACAGCTTCTTCCACCCTACGTAATGGAAGAATCATCAAAAGATTGCAGGGACCGTATTTTTTACCTATATAGAATCACAGAATCATAGAATTGTTTGAGTTGGAAGGGAAAATCTAGAAGTCACCTAGTTCAACCCCCATGTAATGAGCAAGGACATCTTCAAAGAGACTGATTTGCTCAGAGCCCCATTCAGCATGACCTTGAATGTGTCTGGGGATGGAGCATCCACCACCTCTCTGGGAAACCTACTCCAGGTTTTGCCACTCTTACTGTAAAAGCTTTTTCCTTATAGCCAGTCTAAAGCAATCCTCCTTCAGTTTAAAACCATTGCCCATTGTCCTCACAGCAGACCCTGCAAAAAAGTTTGGCCTTATCTTTCCTATAAGTTGTCTCCAAGTACTGAAAGGCCAAAATAAGATCTCTCCAGAGCCTTTTCTTCAGGCTGAACAACCCTAATTGTCTCAACCTCTCTTATAGGAGAGGTGCTCCATCCTCTAATTACCTTTCTGACCTTCCTCTGGACTCTCTCCAACAGGTCTATGTCCTTCCTGTGCTGGGCACCCCAGAGCTGGATGCAGCTCTGTGGGTGGGTTCTCATCAGAGCAAAGGGGCAGAATCCCCTCCCTCACCCTCCTGCCTATGCTGGTTTGGATTCAGCCTAGAACACAGTTGGGTTCCTGGGCTGGGAGTGCTCATTGAGGCTTATGTCCAGCCTCTCATCCCTCAGCACTCTCAAGTCATCCTTGGCAGGGCTGCTCTCAATCCATTTCATCCCCCAGCCTGTGTTGATACCAGGAGTTGCTCTGACTCAGGTGCAGCACCTTGAATTTGGTCTTACTCAGCTTCATGAGGTTCTTGTACACCAACTTCTTGAGTTTGTCCAGATGCCTCTGAAACACATCCCATCCTTCAGCTGTGCCAATGGCACCACACAGCTGGGTGTCATCTGCCAACTTGCTGAGGGTACACTTGATCCCACTTCATCCCCAGACATTAAAAATAGCACTGGATCCCCAAGGGACACCACTTGTCACTGGTGTCCATTAAGACAAATTATTTTAAAGGCGAAGAATGAGTACAAACAGTGCAGGAACAACCAAGTCACTGGTTCTGAGTGGCAAGTTTCAGGAAAAGCACTGCATTAGTAGAAGTCCAGTGCTTCATTTGGTGTGTTGTAACTCCTGACAATGATTCTGTCAATTTTAAATGATAATAAGATACTTCAGTGGGAGTAGAAAAGCAGTCATGATAGCAGGAAACCCAGCTCTCCCTGACCACAGAGTGAACATCGATGCTTTGTTCTTCCAGCCAGCCCCTTCAGAGAAATGTAACTCCTTCTATTTAAGGGCAAGACTAACAACAGTGTGGTGCAATGTTTCCCTTAGATGTGGTGCAGAGTATGTGTGTGTGTGTGTCTGTGTATGCACATGTTTAACACTTTTTTCCCAGGGTGAATGAAGGCATAAATCTAATAAGATTCTTACTTTTGCTAGAATGGATCGCATCAAAGCCAGACAGCAAAAATATAAGAAGGGTAAAGAGAGGATGCTAAGCATGAACCAGGAGTCCTCAGAGGGGCCAGAGATTCGGAAGGTTTCTGAAGAAGATGATGAAGGTACCATTGGCTACTCCTGTACCATATTTGCAGTTGAGTGCTAAGGATCTGATAGACCTGCTAGTTGGACAACTGCTAAATTGTCTTGAAAACTGCCAGCATGTAACAACATTTTTAGCTGAGTATCAGTTTCAGGCTCAATTCAGCCAAAAAAAATCTGTGTTATGTACTATAACTAGGTTTAGAGAAAATGGTTTGCTTTGAGGATACTTTTGGTTAACTTCAGCCTGTTGGCAAAGAGCTGAAAAGAGTCAGAGGTTTGTTTTGATAAAAGTCATTATCTATAAACTACAGTTTTACAGATAGGGAGCACCAACATTTTTCCAAGCAATGTTTTCTGGATGCTGTTCTGGACTTTTTTCAGTCACTGAAATGTTTGTGTTCTTTTAAATGTTATTTAAAATCATGGGGACAGATAAAATCATACATACCTAGTGCCACATTTCCAGCATTGACCTGGGATCAGCACTTACTGGATTTAAAAAATTTTGGAGCATGAAATGTAAGGGGATTTGAGAGGACGGACAGTTTTTTCCTCTTTAAATTACAGTCAACTGTGACAATATGTTTTAAAACACAAACCCCAACTTTTTAGCTGTTTTAGAGTGGAATGCTATTTTAATTAATGCATAAACCAGAGTATATCTGCTTAGTGGTCATGGTTTTGAATTATTTTAATATTAAATGTACTCAGTAGACTTGAGATCTGATGTATTCATGAAATTTTAGTTCTTTTGAGAGAAATTAAAAATTATTAATCAGTGTAAGAAATATGTTTCTCATTTTGTAAAATTAATATTTGAACATATTTTATTTTAGGAGATGCAGACAAAGAGAAAGCCAAGGGCAAAAAAAAGCTGTGGTGGCGGCCTTGGGTTGATCATGCTTCCAGTAGGTTTTCTCAATCCTCTTACAAATATGTGGATTTAACCCTTATATCCTTGACCAGAATGAAGGCATTCCCATAGCCTGTTTGTTTTATGCCTGATTTTGTGATTGTGACTTGATAGAAGGCTTGGGTTTTTTTCAAAAATTTATTTCTACTTTCCAATCTTCAAAGAATTTAATTATATTTTGAACTTCTGTGTGTTAGAAGCATAGCTAGCTCATGATACTTTGAGCATTCTTAGAAAAATATCAAATCAGATAAACATGTGCTGAAAAGAATCTGTATTGATCTCAAAAGTTTCAACTCCCTGGTACTGCAGAGCTCAATATATTGAAAAATGTGAATGTGAAAGTTTGCCAATGCATTCTAAGATTAGTCATAATTTCTTTTTCATATACACATATCATACATCCTTTTTGTGGTTCATCAGTCATTTTTGTATCAGCTGTAGACATCTGAGTAAGGCAGGAAGATTACTCCCAGAACTGGGGTGTGTAGAGCTCAGCTCCATCTCTCTAATGACACTGATGCATTGATGCCAGTTGTTTTGCTATTTCCAAGTTTTTGTGTTTACTCAAGAACAAAAATATGTCTAGCCTTGTGCACAATAAATTATTAGCCTGTGTCACTCATATAATTGGTACATTGTGATATTTTAATTTGGTTGTAGTCCATCCCAGTCATAGGATAAGAGTTCTTTGCTATGTTGTGGATTAGTAGAACAGGAAAGCTGAGTAGGCTGCAATCTCAGATCAGATGTCCTTCAATTGGATGTTTGTTGATTGAAATCAGACATGAGCTATTTAGTAACCTCTGAAGATGTGAAAAAAAAAAATTAATGTAGGGCACTGGTCAGAGTTAAATCACAGAAACACAAAATCACAGAATGTGCTGAGTTGACAGGGACCCATCAGGATCAGTCCAGCTTCTGACCTTACACAGGACCATCCCAAAGAATCACATCACATGCCTGCGAGCATTGTCCAAATGTTTCTTGAACTCTGACAGGCTTGGTACTCTGATCACTTCTCTGGGGAGCCTGTTCCAGTGCCCAGTCACTCTCTGCATTAAAAACTTCTTCCTGATATTCAACCTAAACCATCCCCAACTCTTCTTCATGCCATTAAAAATATGAATGGTCATTTAGTTTAAGAGCTACTCTAAGTCACAATTTCACACATCTACATACTGTTTCATTTACCTATGTCTATTTATTTATAACTTCAGCAGGCATATATTTGCCAGCAGTGTTTACCAGAACATGGTATCTATTTCTATCAAGTCACAAGTAAATGTGCCTCTATTTTTGTTTTTCTAAAGGGCACACTGCCACTTTAGAGAGACCTATCCTTTTCAAAGCCTTATGAAAATAAAATTCTTGTCCCATAATTTCGTTAGAACAATGACAGAACAGATAAAATCTATGATTTGTGAGTTTTTTTCTATAGAATTTCAAGCTGTGGTGATTTTGAAGGAATGGGATATGGTCTCTTGTTTATTCACCACTGTTGTAGTAAGAAGAATTGCACAGAGAGATATTAACTTTGGCTTTTACTTATTTCATCCTCATTATTTAATGTTCTTAGGTGGCAAGTTGCATTTTGGTGTTTAAATATTGAGCATTCTTGAAATTATTTACTGCAATAATGCAAAATCTTGTGGGAAACATCACGGACCCTGACACTATAACCAGTGGTTGCCTGCCATGTGGCTTGCATCCACACTCAGTGAAACATGGCACTGACAGTGGGTGTTCACAGGCATGCACACTGATATTGCCCACTCATTCTTTTTAGAACACCACTGTAACTGCAGCATTCTGCAGCATGTGGCTCTCCGTCTCAGTAAATGGGTTTGTGGGTGTATATATGCATGCACTGAAGTCACTCAATCTTGAAGTTTTTAATTTATATTTTTATTGTGATTTTTTATATCACTTGCTATAATTTTATTGTGCGGAAAGATACCTCATTTTGTGTATCATAGCAATTAAAACAGTCATGAATTTGGGTCTGAGTAAAACAGATAAAAAGCATCAAGGAGGATTTCCTCATTGATAGTCATTCACAATCTCCCTTGCAGGGAGGTGTGGTTCCTCCTGTGCTTGTGGATTATTTTTGAAGTCCCACAAAGATCAGCAGGAGTTAGGACCACATGCTTAGATTCTCCTGGGTCACACAGTTGAATTTGATGTAGTGCAAAAGATGGTGGCTGCAGCTGTCCTGGGGAGCTCTTTCCTTCTGGGCACAAGCAGATGATGAGATCATGGTTTCTCCTGCATGGCTCCTCTTCTGCCTCCTCCATCTCATCCCACAAGAAAGGCCTGCATGTCCCTTTTCTCAGTAGGAGGAAGCCACATTTTGCAGTCCAAGAGGGGTCTCTCAAGTCAAGTCTGGCCATGAATTGTATTACCAATAAAATTTGGTCTCTTCAGGAAGCTTTGTAGATAACTGACACACCACTTGCTCCATTTTGATGTGTGCAAGAATGCATTATTGCTATTCAATCATACCTCTCCCTTGAGCTCTAAAAGGAATGTAACTGCTACATTGGAGTGTCCCCTCAGATACACTTGAACCTAAAAATTTTGTTGGTGGATTTATTTGCTTCCAGATCAGGCATTCCAAGCCTGACTGAGTGCTACTCTGAGCCTTTACAGAGCTGCACTGCCTTAGAAGTTTTCCCTAATGTCAAACCTTACCCAGCTGATCTTCTGCGTTGGCAATTTCTGTTGCTGACTACAAGATCCCTTTTTATGAAACAAAACTGTCTCTTAAAATACATTAATCTCTTCAACACATTTTAAATGGACCTTCTTGGAAGGCTCAGCACCAAAAAATTAATTTGTTTTATCCAGGAAATTTCCAAACTTTCTTTCCACCTCAGTGCAACAATTAGAACACCTGAAGCGGACTCTCTGTCCCTCTGCAGGGCATTCATTGATGCTAAAAATCATAAGTTGGCACATGAGGAACAAAATTCCCTCTGCGAGGGAGTTTTAGATGGCAAAGCTATGATCCAAATTTCACAGCCTTACCCTGAGGTTTGTAAGTAGTTATATGTGGTTGTCTGTGCACACAGGATCTGTGTAGAATTCAAGGTATGATTGAATTACAGCAACTATTACTTTTCCAGAGACCTGTAATGATGGATAGATATAATTTTATATATATATATATATATATTGCTCCATATATCCAGATTTTGTATATTTTCATCTAACTGTTCCTTCAAATATTTCAGCTTAAATGTGATTTTTATTTTTCTCTTGCTCATTACCTTATTTTTATTTCTTTTGTTTCCCTTGTTTGTTCATGTAGGCCTGTTGCCATCTGAGAAATAAAAACATTACTTCTGTTCAAGGATATAAGGCCTAGCTTAATCACTGTGTACCTATGCTGTATCAAGGTTTCAGAATCTTTCTGAATCCATGGGCAAAAAACTGAAATTCATTTGCAATCATGTTAATAGAATCCAAGTGATTTGTTTTAACCAAGCCAAGGTTTTCCATTACTTCATCAAACTAGTATCATCCCATTGCCTAGTTTAAAGGATTGCTTCAGTATTTTAAAGAGAAATTCTGTATTTTTTGTCCAGTGGTACTGTTCATGTAAGTTTATTTACTTACCTGCTGGGCTTTTTTTACTCCCTCAAATAATCATAAGTCCCCACTAAATTTAGACTTAATTGTCATTTTTCTCTAAAAATGTAACCTTGTAAATTGATAAACTTCAATCCTTTTCCGTACATTTTCTGCCTTTAGGGATGCTTTCCTTAGCACTTGTATAGTTCTTATTCATACCCAAAGTACTGTAGACCAACATCAAATAAATGGCCTGAGACTTTCATCTCTTGCTTCTTCTCTGTTTTCACCTCTCCTGGTTATAAATTTTTAAATGACTGGCTACCTATTCATAGGTCTTGGGGGAGTTGAGAATAGAACTTTTCAGAAAAGTAAGAAAATATTTTGTTTCACTTAGTGGTCAGAAGTGGAAATTATTATTTGTTTGAGACGGATAGTGAAGAGGAAGAAGAAGAGGAAAAAAAAGAAGAGGAAGAGCCTCGAAAAAAATCTGCATTTCAGGTACATTATGGTAATTTGCTATCTCATTAACATCGGGAAAAAAAATGTATGTTTCTTGTGACGCAGGCATGTATATTAAAGCTGCCAATAGTCCTGAAAAATATTGGAAAATTAAATTTCTTGCCAATTTAAAATGTAAGTTTGCCTTATGCTTTAAGCATTGCAAAATCCTTATCTAAACTATACTAGAGTCATATCTTCATTCACTTATGCCTGAAGATAACAAAAATGTAAAAATCAAAGGTTAAGAACACAAGTTTTACTGTTTTTCTGCATTGCAATAAAGACAGTTGAGGGAGACTACATCCATTTATTTTCTTTCATTTTTGGGGCAGTGTATATTTAGTGCCAGACTGTGCTGATGTAGGAGGATATTGTAATGTTAAAAGGGTATCTGAGGTTTCCTGTCTGGTTTCCTCCATGTGGACTAGTTGGTGTTAGACAGTACCAGATACTGAATGCAGTGGCTTCAATGAAGAACATGGGTGAAGAACTGAGTGAAATACTCCTACATCTAGGAATGCTTTTGCTTTTATAAGATTAAATTTTCCCTGGTGGAAGAATTTTTTGGAAATGCTGCAGAAATTTTTCAGGTCTGTAATTCCAAAAGCTTAATCAAAGAAGCAGCTTTTTCCAGCTGAGTATTCCCATCCAGATGCAACCTCACATCACTGCAGAATTAGCGCAGTGCAGAACATTCAACCCAAGGAAGAGCAAGAAACTGCCTTCATGATTTTCTGTTCCCTAAGCCAAAAACGTTCAAACAAAGCTTCCCAGACAACATTACTGAATTACATGAAGAAATGGTTTATTTAACTCTTTAATAAAACGTGCCTTTGTGCCTTTTATATATTAACACCACCTTACATTGCCAGCTGGTTGCATTTGTTAAACTGTATGCATGGTAATGGCATGAAAAAGAATATCTGACCTTAATAAGTGCAAAACCACTCTGGGTCAAAAGAATGTGATATGTATGTTTTGTTTTCTAGTACTGCAGTATTTTTTAATAAAATATATTTTGCATTTAACTTGCCTTGGACCATAGAAATGGCTCATGACTTTCCAGGTCATTTTTCTTGCTGGTGTTCTTGCAGCTACAGAGGAAAGTTTGGATTATTGTTTCTGCTGATTTTTTAAAAATTGGTGACAGCATTTTGTTCAGATGTGCTGGTGCCAAGCACTGAGTTAAAGAGTTCCAAACTTGAGGTTAGAAATTAACAAGTTTTTTTTTCATTCATGCTGGGATTTGGGTTTTTTGTTCATCTCAGTCCTGAAACTATTTGTTTAAGGATGGAAGATTGTTCATTATTTCAAAATTTGGTCAGATGTTATGGATAAGTGGCCTGTTCTGCAGTATGAGCAATATGAAGATGCTGGATGGCTTTATATAAGCATTGATTTATATAAAACAGAAATTTGGTTTTCTTCATGAAAGGCTTTTTCATCCTATGGTCATCATACTCTTTTCACCTTCCATCATCATGCATAAGGTCTTAGTAAAAATACTAGCCAAGTGAACTTTGTTGTAGATTCTGTTGAAGAAATTTTTTGAATGTAGAATCTTTCTTTTAGTGCAGATTATGTGCAGTAGTCCCTTCAAGGGTTAACTTGGAGATTTTAAATATTAGAGAATGCATGCAGTTAAGAGTCATATTATTGAAATTTTAATGTGAACAACATAAGCTATCTTTTTCTCATATTGAAGTTTATGAATGTAAATTTGTTCTTAGTATTCTAGTTACAGTAATTAAAGAGATCCTTTTTATTAATATTTTCTGCTTTTCTACTAACTACTCTTGCTTTGTCCTTCTTTATAGAGAGCTATTGGAAAATTTGCTTCAGCCATTTTAGCCTTGCCAAAGTCTATCATTAAACTACCCAAAACTATTCTTCAGTATTTAATCAAAGCAGCAAAGGTACTTAATATTTTGCAAATGCTTAGTATGTGACCCACCCCATAGTTCCTGATGTAGTGTATGTGTACCTCTGTCCTCCTCTGCATTTTTCCTCTTACATGAATTAATTTTAAAAAATTATGACAGCTAAAGTATCATTCTTCGTAAATGCAATGCATTTCATAATTTTGAAGTGGTCAAATCACAAGAAAAATGGTCTTTTTAAAATTTTTTTCTACATGCAACTCCAGGGGGAAAATGCAGAGCCAAATTCTTATTTTCTTTTGATACTGATTTACAAGATGGTCACATCCAGTTGCGTGTATCTTATGGACACAGTGGTAATTTATCTTAGAAGGCTGGTGGAAAGTTTGCCAAACACACATTCTGCTCAAAACCCCTTTTTAGCTCTCTACTCTTCTGGCCTTTATCATCACAAAAAAAAGATTTATGGATCTTCTCTCTTGCCCTGATTGAATGCATTTAGGATTTCCTAACTTTGGGCACTGTGTATATGTGTATATGCATCATGACTTCTGTAAGGAGTGAATGTTACAGATTGAGAGTACCAGCTCCAAAGCCTAAAAGATACTAAATTGGAAGTTGGTGCAGTGGTAGAAATGTAAACTAATATGCACCCATTATGCTGTTAAAATACTCCTGCTTATCATAGGTAATTACATTAAATTTATAATTAAAATTCCCTTTATTAATTCTCCTTTTCTACCCCTTCCAAGTCTGCCTTTTAGCTCTAATTTCTTCACTCACACTATAATTGTGGCTAGTGTACACTTTCACAGTTAAATGACAACAGAAGGTATTGGCAATTTCTGACTTCCAGTAAAGTAATATGGTGTTAGCTCATTTAAGTACGACCATTCCCCCAGATCACCTTCATTAGAAAACACCTGTTACAAAGCAAAGGGAAACCAGGGCCTCTGATCCCACACATTTTCTCATGTCGTGCTTGTTTTGAACAACTCAGACATATAAAAATAAATCACGAGATTTGGAAGGTCTTCTTTTCAACAGTAACAAAATAATTTCTTCTCTTTGGCTGTATACATTTACAAACCAAAACAAAGTATTTTTCCCTTTTAAATTAATTGGATGTATTTTAATAGTTTTAAAAGAATACTTTGAATATTCCAAAGTGATTTGGAAAATTCTAAAACTATAAATAAACCAAATAGAAATTTTGGCATTCTGTCCTGTAAGGGGCAATTCCAGCTTCACTGAGATACACGTGTGTTGTTGTTATTACCTGCATGTTTGTGCTGTGAACTAGTTAGACCTGTTTTGTTAGTGTGCTTTTTCAACCTCTTGGCTTCATCTGTGTGCTTTCCTGCCCTGTCTCTGTTAGCAGTCTGTGCTGCTTAGAAATAGAAGACAACTGAAGATAGTTATCATTTTTCAATGAAAACATTTAAATGAGCAAAAGAGCACCTTTCACATGAAAAGTTACTTTAGTTTCTGTTATTGACATATATTTTATCACATAGGGATAAAAGATTTGAGTTTTTATCCTTTTTTCCTGTGATCTTCCTTCAGAGCTGAAGCAGAGCTATTTAAAAAGTTACTTTTCAGTGACTTTTTTCCTTTTTTTTTTTTTTTACCCCCACTGCTATATAATTTATAAATATTTTGAGCCAATTCTGTGTTTCACAGAGTCACACAGGTCAACAGACTGTTGATCTGAGTGAGTACTGTGAGCAAGATTTTGTCCCATAAAATATCCTGGATAAATAGGTAAGTATTGCTGTCTTCATTTTACAACTGGAAAAACAGTAGTAGAAGCATTCATAAGTGACTTATCTGAAACAACAAAGAAAGGCATTGTTAAAATCAGGAAGCAATGTGAGGAATTCCTGACTGGCAGTTTTGGGACTGTGAATAGATAACAAATCTGTAAACATTACACTGGGACATACAGAGGGGGAAAAATATCTAAGCTGTGAAAAATACAGTTACCTGTAAAGGGCTATCTCTACATATTTTGATCTTTTAATTCATGGATTGCAGCACTTTCTCTAAAAGTTTTCTTTGCTCTGCATTCTGCCTGTAAAATAATAAAGTAGATATACAGAGTTGAGAGATTCAGAGAAGGTGGCCCACATGCACAAAAAGGTATTAATTCCAGAAGTTCAGAGCATGAGTTTTTGTGGGTTCTAATGAAACTTGGGTTACCCACAGTATTTCCACATTTGTTTTTACACTTATAAAAACAGTATACGAAAACTCAGCAGATCTACAGGGGAGGTGTTTGATTTGGGATTAAACATATTTCCTTGCCCCCACAGGTCTGCATGTATTTACTCAAACTATATAGTTCTGCTTGTGGCTTATTCTATGGCTTACTTTTAGAACATGAGGAACCTTGATATAATTGAGGTTTTTTCCTTCCAGTTTGTCTATCAAGCCTGGATAACTGACCCTAAAACAGCTCTACGACAGAGGCGAAAAGAGAAGAAAAGTTTTGGGAAAGAGAAGAGAAGGCGAAAAGGATCTGGGGATGGTAGGTAACCTTTTCCATTCTAAAAACCACAATATTAACTATTAGAATTATTAGGAACAACTGCCTGTTGTTCCTGGTCGTGAAAGGCAAATGAGGTTTAGAGGACAAGTGCCCTCAGTGCTGGCTAGGAACTGAAAAAATGAGTTAACTTTGACTGGCAGTCCTTCCCTGCATCAGCCCGTGGCAAGGTCAGCCATGTTCTTCTGTTCTGCATAGCACACTGAGAGAGGTGAAGGGGAAGATGGGATATAGGTATTTTCCATGAAGTTGCAAGAAATGCCCAGAACTTCTGGTAAGTAGGAAGATTCAGAGCATTTCAGAAACCATCAGCTATGAGAACATTTGTGGGAGTGCTTGCAATAGGAAATTGTAAAGACATAACTTTATAAAGCAAATAACTTGTTACTTAACAGCATTTCTTCAAAATATAGGAGTGTAAATTCCAGGTGTTTCGCCATAATCAGGCAGAGAGAGGACATTATCCTTTCACTCTCTCATCTCCTAAAAAGGTTTATCTTTTTGTCCAGTCATTTCTAGAGTTTATCAAAGTCACTCTTTCCAATGGCAAGGTCATGTGCATTCCCAGGGAAAGGTGTTGAAGAACTATTTCATGAGGGAGCCCCCAAACAGCTGTAGTTTAAGTGAAGCTGTAAAAAAAAAAAAAAAATTTAAAAAAAATCAGTGAAATAGACACATATTATTTATTTTGGCCATATTTTCTATATTGTTCCCTAAAGAAGCTTGAGTCGATATATGAAGAAGATAAAGAAAGGTTTTTCACTTTCCATGTTGCAGTCACTGAGAACCCCAAATATCCACAACCCCTTAAATTCAGTGGACAGCAAAAAGAAAACATACAAATATTGATTGGGCTTTGCTGACAGTGTAAAATAATTTTTACCTCTGAGAAATCCACCAGTTTATAGGTGGTTGATATGTCTTGAACTTTTTCTCCATGTTTTAGCTAGAAAATAGAAATTCAAAAGCTTTTCTGGTCAGTATAGACGTGGAAAAGAGGGCCCCATACAGCAAGCAGCAAGACACTCCCTTTCTTTGGCATCTTCACCTGTAAGAAAGAAGGAGCTGTATAATTTGGCTTCTGACACTGAAACTGTAGCTGCAGTTATGCATTAGATAGAAGGAGGATCACATTTTTGCCCTTCAGTTCTGCCTGTGAATCTACAAGACTCTTCTGCTACAGGCCTAAATAAACACATGTGGTGGTGTCAAAAGAACTCTGCTGCTTTGTGTCAGCCTGAAGGTCCCACTCAATTCCTTCAGGTTTGGTGGGACAGAGGCAGGAGAAGATCAGAGCACCCTGCTCAGGCACAGGAGATGAAGACATGCATCTCCTTATGCAGGAGGTGAAGAAATCAACTCAAGTGTGAGTCAACAGAAGGTGGGACAGCTGAGTGTGGCTGAGGAGTGACTGAGAAAGTGTCTGGGTTTACACCAACAGATGCTCTCACTCAGCAGCCTATCTAGTAGAAAACATCACTGCAAATTACAAGGGAGGGATGGTCATCTATGAGCAAACACCTTTACTGACAGGGTTGTCCGTTCACTTGAGTGCTTTGGAAATGGAAATGTGCTTTCTGTTATGGGGGTAGGTGAGGAACCAGTCACTACCTGTTAGTAACTGCAGCTTTTTCTAGCTAGAATGGCATTTACACCAGAACTTCTGTAGGTGTAACACTCACTGGTTTTTTCATTGCTTGCAGGAGGTGGCAATGATGCGGACTGTGAGGACAGTGAAGAGGAACCTGTCAAAAAGAAATCTGATGGACCAGGTATGAAGGCAGAGGGTTTCTCTGCAGTTAAAATGCAGTTGTGACCAGTGGCCTGTCACAGAGGCAGCATTACAATGATCCACTCTGATGCAGTAAGAGCTTCCTAGCTGTCAGATTTTCTATTGCAAGATTTACAAGCCTTGAGCATAGGAACTTCTAGTTCTGGGCTATTAGCTACTGTACTCACTTTCTAAATACATTAGAAATTACACCTGCCAGCTCAGACTTGATCACTGCTGTGTATTTTACTTATAGAGGAACTTAAGCTAAGATTCCAGACCTGATTGCACACTGCCCTGTGTTAAAATCTCCATTGATTTTGAGAGTGTTTTAGCAATGTTAGTATAATGCTTTTCTTGGTACTTAACCATTCAGCAAGGCACAGTAATCACCACTAAAAAATTATATGTTCCTGATCTTACATGCTCTCATTCAAAATCAGATTTAGGGCAGTTCTGTACAACAGAAGAAATGACAGAATTTTTCAGGATCTTTTCCACACTCAAATTTTTCCTACAAAAAGATATAATAGATCATAAATCCAAGCTTGGTTCTTGGTTTCTAACTGGAGTAAAAGAAGAAAACACACTCTCCTCTTAAGTCAGTCTTCATCATGGCTTACCTGGAGTGAGACTTTATCATCAAAAGCTACTTTTCTTCTCTATATAAAATTGTTTCCCACAGTTCTGGTTAGAATTGTGTCCCTGAGTGACTTACAGGGTAGAGAGGCTAAAAGGATGTGGGAGATACCATTTCTATCTCATGAGAGCAGCGGTCTCAGAGATATGAGCTGTATTACTGTGAGAATGGGGGATGGGGAGGTTGGTGGGTTTTTTATTTGTTACTTATTTTAACAATCTAGTTATCTGTCTTAAAACACTGAAGTGAATCACACAAATGCATCTCTAGAGATGTACTGTTGGTGCTGAACAGGAGTTAGGGGGAAAAGATGGAGGTTTATAATTAATTTATATTGGAAATAAATTTAAAGTGCTTTATATTTCTGTTGAAATACTTTGGCTGCTCCTAGGTAAAATTTGTTACAGAAGATGCCTATAAAAATTAGTCAGTAGTTGGTAATAAGTCATTGGTATTATTAGCAACCTTAGATTGAATCCTATCTCACACTCTCAGGCAGAGAGAAACTTTCTCTGCACAAAGTAAGTATTTTTTCCCTTTTTGAAGATGTTTAGATGGAATTGAGCCTCAAAAGATTTTTTTTTTTAATTTTGAAGAACAGCAAAGGTGCCAGAACAGCTACAGTGTCATTAAAAATGTATGCCAAGACACCTCCAACCCAGAGAGAAAAATGACCTTTCAGATAAGACTGGAAGCACTTGGCACCATGGTGAGACTATGCCAGGCCAGTGGTGGTCAATAATAAAAATAATTTTAACCTGAGAGCAGTGACTTCTCCTGAAGTCAGTAGCAGAAGTTACATATCGGAGAGTAAGACTGTGGGTTAAAAAAAGAATATATGCTATATATTTTTGTGTATGTGTGATGTTCACTTTTCACCTACTCATAATATTATCTGGAATTCAAGGTAATGAATTCCAAGGTAATGAATGATCCTTGAAGCAGAAACAGCTTGAAGACCTGCAAATGAATTAATAAAATTTAAGTGGATAGCTCATAAAAAAATCTCCAATTCTAAATTACATTAAAAAGTCCTGAAAAAAGGGGAAAATTTTTATTGAAATAATTATATGACCTAGTGAAGGGTGCTAAATGCTCTTATGCTCAGTGCTAGCAGAGCAGTTCCGTGGCATTGCTCAAGTAAATGGGACATACTGCTACTTCAGCACCCACTCTCAAGGAAAGTACCACTAATGATTTTTTCCCATAGTTTCTCTCCACATAAATGTACATAAAACAACTCTGCCTTTACAGGGTAATTCTTCACTTTATTATAGCTTTCCTTTTCCAGTCTTTGTAAGGAGCTGTGCACTCATTCTGCAGAGATTTGCTTGCCATCTTGTGGTACAGCTAAGAAGTGAGGTTGTTGAGAGCATCATGCATGGCAGATTATTGACAGATTTCTATTATTTCTTAGGCTGCTTAATCGAAAATCTGTCTTTACACTCAGTCCTCTGGGTTTTGGAACCTAGCAGGGACAACAAGCTCTGGAACTGGCTATTGGAATGAATTTTTTTAGTATTTCATAGATTCATGGAATCTGTGAATAGGAATCATGAAATATAATGGCTTTTGTTGGAAGGGATCTTAAAGATCATCATGGTTCCAACCCTCTAGCCATGGGCAGGGACACCTTCTGCTAGACCAAATTGTTCAGAGCCCCATCCAGCCTGGCCTTGAACTATATGAGGACTCCAGTGTGGTGTTTATGTTTGTGAGTGGATAAAAAATAAGTTGAAAGTGCTGCTTTTTGGATGAGAAATACCATTATTAATGCCAAATGAGCTACTGAAATGTGAAATTAACTTGAGACAGATGTGTTGAGCAAAATAAAGCTACTATTGTTGGTATACACCCTTATTCATGGAAAGTGTATTGTTTTACCAAAATGGTGCAAAAATAAAGTTTTATAAGTTATTATTTGTCCTAGTTGTGCTTGTTGAGATCATTGGTGGCTCAGTGCAGCCTACTTAGATAAACAGAGGCTTTGAAAACAGTAAATGCAGAGAAGTGTGATTCCAAGTGATGTGAGGTTGGATTCAAAGACTGCTTAGGCAGTTTAGGCTTTAAAATCCAGCTTAGCAACACTCAAGCACAAAAGGCAAAGTTTGTGCAGAGAGAAACACAAGCAATTCAACACAGAAGAGGTTCAGCTCAATACACTGACTGAGCACTTGTTCAGATCACAGGACCTGGGGATGTCTAGTCCTCTCAGGAGATGCCTAAATCCTTGGGTTTCATTTCACAGACCTGTGCATAGAGTGTCCCTCTAAAATCAGGAACTGTTTATTTGACTAATGGTTGCAGGACCAAGGACTTAAAGGTTGAAAAAGGTATTCCAGATGATAAGCCTAGGCATAGAGTCAGGAAAATGGTCCAGACAGCCAAAAGGCCTCCAGCCATCTTCAAAGACTCCTTAGTATGACAGGCTTTCACAGCCTGGATTATTATTATTAGACAATAAAAGAAAAATTAATCTAACTCCAGGCAGAAGTACAATAAAAGACATTTGTGTTCATTAACTCCCTGTTGCTTTTTTTGTCCCTCAGATAACATCATCAAGAGGATATTTAATATCTTGAAGTTTACTTGGGTCCTTTTCCTGGCAACGCTGGACAGTTTCACAGCTTGGCTGAACTCCATCTCCAGAGAGCACATCGATATCTCCACTGTGCTCAGGATCGAGCGCTGTATGCTGACCAGGGAGATTAAGAAGGTAAAGCCTTCAGTCTTTTTTGTCTGCTAGTGCCATTTCCAGCACGGTGAAAAACGAAAGGCTGCCTTTTCAGATCACGGTAGTGAGGAGGAAAATTATGAAAATGCCACATAAATGTGCATTTTGAAAATAAGTCCGGACTTTTTTACAGCTTGATGGTTTATAAGTCCTTAAATAATAAATTATTTGATTTATTACCTGGACACAAAACAAATTAAGGGAAAAATAATTCTATGAGAGGTTGATGTAAGGATTTGGCTGAAGAACATCTGTAGTATAATATGTTTCTGAAAGGACAATAGATTCAAGAAGGGAGGAAAAGGCTGGCATTTTAAACAGCTCAAAAAACTACCTCAGTGTGCATATTTCGCTCTTTTTGTAGATCAACTTGCACTTTAAGTGACTGGCAACACACAGGTATACATTTCTTCAGTGAGAATGGACCTTTATGGTCCTTCACAAGCTAGTTGTATGTTAGCAAAATCTGTTATTAGCAGAGATTAACGTTGTTAATCTACACTAACGTTTTTAGTATAAATAGAAATGTATTTAGATCTCCAAAATGCAAGTAGATGATACAACTCTTGTTGTTTATGCCAGGCCTGCAGTGGAGCTATAATGTAACTTGTGCCATCATTTCTGAGCCAGGATGTCATAATGGCACCAATATTATCACTGCAGAAGCAGCACAGCTTGTACAGAAACATATCTCATTAAAAACCCAAGTGTAAATTTTTTTTCTTAAGATTTTTTTAATTCTTTTTGTCACAAAACATCAGATTTTGAATATTGTAGTTTTGGGACTCTGTGGAGGACCAGAGTTGAAATACTACAAACTATTAAAATTAGTAAGAAAATCCAGTCAATATTTTAGATTACTTTGATTATGTTAGGTGGAAAAAGTCCTTGCATAAGGCTTCATTGTAAGTTAGAAAAAATTACTTTTGAAGAGTAGCAATCTTTCAGTGTAGCATCTGAAGTCAATGCAACCACCATTGGAATGAGTTGGATGTGTTTCTGCCTAAGAACTGAAAATTCTCACTTTTATTCTTATGACACACCTTTAAAATCCTGATTACAATATCACAGCCAGAAAGGCTTGATTGTGTTCCCAGATCTAGTCTGACAGTTAGTAAAACCATCTTTTCATGAACTTTATTGCTGTGAAGTCACAGAGAAAGAGTAAAGGTCTTCAGTGTTTTTTTTTTCCATGGATTTTCATCTGTGTCCACAATTCACGAATAAATTTTGATTTTGGAACACTAATTAAAATCTAGATCAGTTTGTACATGTACTGTTCCTTGGGCTTTTTTTCTGTTTAAAAATTCTGCTACTGGCCACTAATAATTTTTCCTAGAGCCAGTAAAGCTATCTAAAAGAAATCCATCAAAAATTGTCGGAGTGCAGATAAAGTCATGGTGCAGTCCACTTCTCATTCCCATGCTGAAGGATTTGCAGTCCATCAGCAGAGTTTTGGTGGCTAAATATAACCTGAAACCAAGTGGATTGCTCCAGTTTTGCTTGAAAACCAAACAATTTGGGCCATGGTAGGTTAAGTCAAAATCTGACTTGCACTCTGAAAAGCTGGGAATTTGCTCTTTACTAGGAAGATGTTTACACTGTCCTTAATCTGTTGCTTGCCAAATGACAGAAGAAACTGCTTCCTCAAAGAATACACCTCCCCCTGGCCATGTGTGTCTACCTGTACTCTCCTCCACAGGGCAATGTTCCGACACGGGAGAGCATCCATTTGTATTACCAGAACCATATGATGAAACTCTCTGAGGAGTCAGGACTAGACTCAATTGATAAAAATCCCAGTCAAGCTTCTGCTTTGCAAGCATCTGAAAGAATGGATAGTTTAGATTCAGCAGCATCTCATGACAGCATTTCCAGGTATTGATTTTATTTTATTCTCTGGAAGACAGAGGTATCATACAGCAAGTATAACACTAGATATTGTCTAAATACTGATGAACTTGCTAATTAATGTTGAATTCTCTTTTTGATTTTTCCATGCCATCTGAATAGTGAAAATTACTATATGTTGCTATTTCTTTAAAGTGTTGGACTCATTTGATGGCTTAACTTCTTTTCCACTGCATGGCTACCTCACTGCTTTTAGTTTCCCCTAGAATTAGGAATCATTGGCATTGGAATTCTGTTCTTATGAAAAGCAATGGAGCATAAGAGGTGCTGAGGATGCTTCTGGGATAATGTGTAAGGAATTCAGGAGTGTAATTTGTGGAGGGATCATTCATTGTGAATATTTTTCCTTTGTAAAATAAATTGTCATTTGTTGTCCACAAATCAGAAAAGGCTTTGCATTGAGAGAGATTCTGCATTTGAAAGAACAAAATCCCCACTCATACTCACAAAGCAAAAACCATCTGAAGACCCTAGTTTCCCAACTGCCATGATTACAGTCCAGCAGACCTACATGTTTGTTAATCAAATACCCAAACTAGTTCAGGAAAACCACCTTCTTCATTCTTTTCTGAAAACAGATGCCATCAAGTCCCTTGCCAGAATTACTGCCTGCTCCTGCTGCTTCATGCACACAGAGGCACACACATTCACTTCCATCTCTTACAGAGGCAGTCTGTTCTCACCGCATCCCTGGAGTTCTTGACTTTTAAGATACTGCAGAATTTGTGTAATGTGAGGGGAAGAAGGGAGGGCTTTGGAAATCCAGCTATTTTGTAATCCTTGGCCTTCTGCTGTGTCCTGTTCTTCTGTGAACTGTGGCAGTGTCATATTGTGTTTGATACTCCCAGCAAACTCAGAAATTTTTGTGTACAGTAAATTATGCATAGCTTTTACTAATGACATATGGGTAGATGTCAGCAGGCTGAAAATACTGAATTGTCTTCCTTTCTGATAATATTGAAAAGCAAGGGTAATAGAGTGCCTGTGAGTAGTATGCTTCAACAAAATATCCACAAATTGCTTTTCAATGAGCACTGGTCTTTGAGAGGTTCACTCCAGTAAAACACCAGATCTGAGCAAATCTCTCTTGGTGGCTTGCTGCCCAACTGAGCAACACCCAAGTGTTTTGTCTCAAAGTTTTACACGAGTCAGATGGTGTGAGAAAAATGTGCAGTCAAATTCTGTTGCCAACTCACTTGGACCCACTTAGATATCCGCAGGACAGATTTTAACTCCACAAATTTCAGTCTCAACTAAAGAATGAATAGTAGTATCAGTCCTGCTTTTATTAAATAGTTTTTGGTCACCCTGTTTACTACAGATAGAAGTTATAATTACTATACAATCATTAGCAGGAACTTTAACCATAAACAAAAGGAAGCAAATTCCAAAAATAATTATAAAAAAGAAAAACAAATCTTGCCATTTTAATGTATAGGTTCTGCCTCTTCAGTGAGATGGTTTTCAATGTTGAGCTCAACTTGTATTTTGTTGTTTTGGGCTTTTTTTCGAAATAACCACCTATTTTTTTACCCTGCTGTAAGCACACTTGCACATTTGAAATCTCTTTTCAAACTCAGAGAATTCAGTGATGATGCTTTTCAACAGAAAAGTAAAAACTTCCACATGGCTTTCTGTCATCTCAATTTCCTTTGAAGATATCACAGGGTTTATAAACAAAGGAATAGAAAAGGCAGAATTATGACTGATTTCTCTAATCTCAAATTATCTTTCTGGTAATGAAAAATCAAATATTCTTGCACTGAGTATTATTACGAATTGTGGACATCTGCTTTAATAATAGAGGAAGCAATAATGAGTCTGTTGATTGAATGATAATGCCATCTGTCTATTGGGGCACTCTTGCATATCTCTTCAAGGGATTACAGAAGTGCCTGTGTCATTTTTTAGAAAAGTGAAATGTTTTAAACTTCTTATGAGTTTATTGATTGATTTGTTTTTAATCACCCAGATGAGAGCAGTTTGTATTTTAAAGTAATGATTTCCTGTAAATGTAAATGTGACTAATTAAATCTAAAACATCCCTGTGATCATGGATCTCGGGTTGCAATGGAGAACTTATGGGAAGGGGCAGAGGGTTTCTGTTCTGGTTATCCTTTGGTTGCATTCCTAAAAATTCTGTAGTGACAAAATTCTGTAGTGGACATCAGGTCCCTGTGTAAGGTGAAGAAGTCTGGAAGCACAAAGAAATGCTGAAGCACAGAAACTGTTAAATTAAAAAAAGACATAATCCTCAATGCTCAGGATAGGAATTACTGTAGGTAAACACTGGATAGCCAAAGAGAAAAACCCCCCTGATCAGCTGCAGGAAATGTACATTTCTTATGAAGTTCAGGGCTGACTCTCATAAGTCTAATCAAAAGATGTTGTTCTTAGCCTAGATAAAGCTTTGAAAGTACTTATGTAGAGTGTCCTTTGTGGTTGTTTTTTTTTTTCCCCTTTTAGTAAGGCTGTCATTTATTCTCAGTCATTTCTCTATGCAGTAGAAATTAGGAGGTATTCATATGGTATTTTTTTTGGTTTCTCTTTATGTATAAATACTCTTATGTATCCTGAAGGCAAAGCACAAAGTTCACATGGGCCAGGTGAAGGGCACCACTAGAATGGATTGGGATCTAGCATGGCAGAGCATTTGCTGCAGTTTGTTTCCATTTGATTGATGACCTGTTTATTAGGTTAAAAAAAGCCTGTGTATTTCAGTAAGATGATTGGGAATTTACTAAAACTAGTTGGCTGCCTTTCTGGGGCTTTGCCCACAACTGTGTAATAGCAGCTACACACAGTTCCTAAGTCAGATTTCAGGTTATCTAAGGTTTTGTTTCCAGTTCAGTTTGTATTCATTTTTGCCCATCAGAAATAACACTTACAGTTCCTCACTCTACCTTTGTGTAGACTTCTATAGGAGCTGAATGAGGGAATCCCTGTCAAGGTGTTTAAAAGCACCACCTTTTATCTGTGCTTCTCTCACTAGAAGGGAGAATAGGGCTTGAGGCAGGGAGTAGTGGAGAGGTAATTTTGCCTAGGGAGGCATAAAGAAGGATGAAAGGAGAACCCCTGTTTGGGCTGGATCAAAGTCCAATTGAGGCCTGTGATTGTTAGGGATTGATTGGGATTTTTTCTTGCAGGCATGGGGAATATGCTAATACAGAAAATAAACAGATAATGCCAGTCAGTATTTAGCCTATGGACAGAAAAAAAAATAAATACCCCCCCCCCCCCAAAAAAAAAAACAACAACAAAAAATGTAATTCACTCATAAAGCCAAAAACTCTTTTTGAAGGGTAAATTTGTTTAGGAAAAAGGAAGTCATAAACATCAAAATTTCCAACTCACTGAAGATAAAAACATCTCTGCTATGTATGTATCCCCATTTAAAATGGATACCTGATCAACCTTATATGAGATCACTTTTAATGAGAATCCAATTTAAAATATGTAGTCACTGAATGATTTTATGAAGCTAATACTTTCAAGGTCTCCAACACAAAACTCAAAAAATCACTTAGGAAGATATGCTTGGATGAAATTTATGTGATGGCAATGACTTGAGTCAACATCAGCTTTGCTCAGTGTGAATCTCTCCACTTTGTTGGTGTTCTCATTTTGGAAGCATGCTCCTAAAGCACATGAAGAATACACAGACTGTGCTACAGGTGACAACTCACACATCTCTCCTGATATTCGAGGATACAGTGCAGCTGCTCAGTCAGTATTTATTCTGATTATTTATTCTTCATTTAAAACAGCTTTAAACCAAATGTTGCAGGCACTCATCTGGACAAATGTTTTTATCTGTTGGGATTAATAGATACTTTTCCCTTGATTTTTCTGGGAGGCAGGTCAGAGCTGGCATGTTTGGGAGGGCAGCTGGCATGTGTTTCTTCCATTGAAAACATATGAATGGGCATGTGAACATAAACAGCTGCTCTGCTTAAGTCCCTTGGACAGTTTCCTTTGAACTATGTCTGCATTTAAAATCCTTCAACACCTTATTATTAGGTGTTGCCCTTCAATAGAATAAACCCAGCCCTTGAGATCTAAAATGACACATGCATGAAGCATTGTAGCACACAGAAAGGTCAACTGCAAAACTGTCTTGTCTACTTGCTGCCATCTTCCCATATTTCAGCACCAAAACCTCATTGATAGAACAGCCTGGCCATATCCCATGTTTGTATGTGCAGAGGGAAACCTCCTCCCTCAAGAGCCCCTCAGTTTAGTAACCCCAAGGTTCACCTGAGCTCCTATGCTGCTGAATCATACCTCCAGGGCAGACCTCCTGTCCCATATCATAAACCATGCACCATCCAGACAGCCCTTCAGGCTTTCTCTGGAGGGCCTTGTGTGCCTTTGTGCACACATAGAAATAATGAAGTGCCTTGTAAGGGGTTCTGGCCAAGTGAAGTGGTGGGACAGAGGTGCCCCTGCCATTGAGGTGGTTCTTAGGGAAAATATTTCGCAATACCTTTAGTATCTTGATGATTCTTTTCTTCTCTTCAAAGGCCAAGGTATGCTTTTAGCCTCAGTCAAAAAAGCCATTCTGTCAAAAAAGATCATCAGTGAGAGTAGGCCTAAGAATAACTGCTTCTTCTCTCCACGTATTTTTGCTCTTTCCTCCCCCTTTTCCTAAAGGCAGTAGTTGCAGACTGTAACTTCATGCCAGCAGATTTTTTTCCTCACTTCAAGCTAGCAAGACCAGAGGAACGTGGAAAATGCCATTGCCCTTCCTTTCTGACCTCTTTCCCAATTCTCTGTGCCCCTGGACAAACATCATTCTTGCCAAGGAAGCAAATCCCCTGATGCCACTGCTCAGGTGTAATACAAATGGAGTCGAAGAAAAGTAGAGTGTAAATCCCGAATTTGGGGGTCTTTTCTTCTTTCCTTCTATCTGAGCCACTCAGGCAGGTCACTGCACGTGTTAAAACATCAGGCCACTCAACTAATTTCATTGACATCTGTGTTTGTCAAAGATTTTTACAGGAGAAATAGTCTTTTTACCTACCATATGTCATCAATGTATTTGCTTCTTTCCTGTTGCTCTGTTAAATGCTTGTATTTAATTATGTACTTTCTTTCTCATAACTCATCCAGTTCTTATTTTCTCCAGTTATACATAAATGCTCAATGTATTGCGTATGTCTCTGGTGTCCTGTTGTATTTGATAAGTGAAAGGAGATAAGGTTTTATTATATCTGTTCTTTATTTCAACATGCACATGTTACCAATTTTGATTTTTTTTTAAGCTGTGATTGAAATAAATGAAATCTTCTGGAAAGAATCATCAGGGATTCCTAGTAAATATCAAAATAAAAGCCATTCCATGCAGAGCAGGTTATATTTGGCA
Organism: Cinclus cinclus; assembly: GCF_963662255.1. Taxonomy (NCBI): domain Eukaryota; kingdom Metazoa; phylum Chordata; class Aves; order Passeriformes; family Cinclidae; genus Cinclus; species Cinclus cinclus. The sequence continues at coordinate 100,507,601 of NC_085046.1, forward strand.
TGCCTTTACTGGCTAAGTAACATATCCGATTTGGCTCTGTGGTTTGGAAAGAGGATTAGCCAATGTCTGACAGCTTTTTTTTCTATTTGTGGCATATGAGCTTACTCAGTTTTAAGGGCTCATTTAGGAAATTGGCTTGGTACCTGTGTAGAAAGACTCAGCACAGTATATCAATAAAAAAAATAGAATTGGTACAGAGGAGGTCCCTTCCCAAAACATCCTTGTGGAATCTGGAAATTTCAGGGGTAAACAAACAAAACAAAACCTCCTCCCACGTAGATGTCCATTCCCCTGGAAAGCATGTAGAGCACTATTTTGGTTCCAGAAATAGTGAATAGATGGCCTTCTGCAGCCCCTCTATGAAATTGACTGTGACCAACCTGTGCATAAAAATGTGTTTCTGTGGTGACTCTAAAACAAATCCTTATCTTCTCTCTGAACCTTTTTTTCTCTGTGTCAGTGTTTAGCTGCATGGCGAGCATATTTGTGTACTGAACCATGTGTACCGTAACACCATTTGTATTTAACACTGTCTCTATAACTGTTTGCGCTGCTGTAGCTGCTACACTGAAGCAACCATGCTGTTCTCAAGGCAGTCAACCCTTGATGATTTAGATGGACCAGACTCTGTTCCTAAAACAAGTGAGCGCGCTCGACCTAGGCTTCGTAAAATGCAGAGCATGGATATGTCCTCCTCATCAGCTGACAGTGGCAGTATAGTGTCAAGGTGCTTAACTCATGCATGCTTTGTTCTCTCATTTACCCATGCCATTATTCTGACTGCAGTGTACATGGATCTGTGTTTGCAGACACGTGGTGTGCAGAGTGGTTTGCATGGTTGCAGGAAGCTTTACTCCCTCCTGTGTCATGGCACGGTTCTGAGATTCAGAGTCAGGATCATGATCTAGGATTCATTTGCTGTTTCACTTCTTGTTCTGTTTTTTGGGTTTGTTTTCATCCTCAGTTCATTTTTTTTTTTAGAAATTGTTCCATAACATTATGCTGGATGTATAAAAACAGGCTAAAGTCTGTATTCAGCTAAAAATCATCTTATTTTCGGAGTTACTGAGTTGATGCTTGTTCTTAAATTGGAAGCTGGAAGCTAAGTTTCTCAGCTAATCAGTTATCCTAAATACAGACTGAGATGTCTGTATTTTAGAAACTAAGGCACCATTGTGCCAGTTTTTCAATTTTTATTTTTCTTTATATAGGAAAGATTTTAAAATATGTTTTGATTACTTTACCATTCATTTACAGTAAGGTGTTAGAATTAAGAAAGGGAAAATAGCCATGAAAAAGCATCAAATAATATTAATATCCAGTGCAAGGGAAAACTATTCAGAACTGTTCAGAACTGTTCATTCACTTTTTAGCAGGTAAAACCCAGGGATTTACATGACATTGGGAAGCAGTGTTTCAACCATTTAATAAATACTATAAATCTGATATTTTATGTAATTTTGCATCATTGTTTTTCAGTTTTGAATGTGTTTGACATTTTTTTTTTACTTAATCAGTTTTGAAGTTATGGGATTCTATGATTTTGTACATTTTTGCCAGGATGAGTCCTACTGTGAATCATCCAAACACACATCATCATAAGTGTTACATGGTCTAATTAAAACTCTGCTACAAATAACATGATCTAACATAGCCACAATAAGTTTGGTAACAGTGTAAAAGGAAAGAAAAAGAAATTTAATTTTTAATTTTGGAAGAAGAGGATAGTGTCAGTTGGCTTTGCCAATGCAAATTTTCTCTAAAAGGTTATAGTTTATGTGAAAATACAGCCCCATTAATTTCATAGGAGCTATGTGAAGTCTTGTTTTGCCTCTGTTGAGATACAGGGCTGTGCAGCCAACAAAGACACTGAGTTGGTGCCTGTTGTCTAACCGGTGAAGAAGGAGTGAAATGAGACTAAAATGAGAAAGAGGGAAGTTCAAGGGGAGAAGTAAAAAAATACTTGAGAGGGAAGGCCACAAATGTAATCAGAGGGCTGGAGCACCCCTCCTATGAAGACAGGTTGAGAGGGCTGTTCATCCTGGAGAGGAAAAGGTTACAGGGAAACCACAGAGCAAACTTCCAGTATTTAAAGGATGACTCCAAGAGAGCTGGAGAGGGACTTTTTACAGGGCATGGAGTGATAAGACAGGGGGAAATGGCTTTACATTAAAAGAGGGCAAGTTTAGGTTAGGTGTTAGGAAGAAATTCTTCATGCAGAGGGTGGTGAGACGCTAGAACAGCTTGCCCAGAGAAGTTGTGGATGTTGCATCACTAGAAGTGTTCAAGGTCAGGTTGAATGGGGCTCTGAGGAGCCTGGTCTAATGGGAGGTGTCCCTTCCCATGGCAGGGAAGCTGGAACTAGATCTCTAAGGTACTTTCCTACCCAAACCATTCTATAAGTCTATGCAACGCCAAGGGTAAGGAAGGTGAATAAAGCAAAGAACTGATCAGAGTGTATCAGAGAGTCGAATCCAGAAGTAGGTACATACAGAAGTAAAACAGGCAGGTAAAGTAATAGGGAAGAGCAAGTACTGAAGAACATGGGGCAGTGTAAAGGTAAGCAAGATACCCTGTTACTGGGACAGTTTTGTCATTTGGTTTGTATTTCTTCATGCTAGCAAGTTACATGTTCTTTTATTTGAATCAAAGTTGATATGTGTGTGTTCAGTTCATGTTCTGGTTGTGTACAACACTCATACAGTTGTTGTTAAAAGCACTGTGTTTAGAAGGAATCCCATGGCCACCTATCCATCTTAAATAGATGGAATAGCAAGTGTTGACTCTGTTCAGGAATGTTTGAACTGCTTTCAGAAAGATAGTGTAGATTCTCTTGATAATATTAATTTACCCCTTGCTGGTGTTAAAAGATGGTGCTCTTTTAATCTCTGTCCCTGTGAGTTCAGTGGGATGTCATTCATGGAACAGATGGACCCAAGTGTTCCATCTGTGTAAGAGGAAATCAGGATGATATCTTTTCTACCAGATCATACAAACTTTGAAGGCCTGTCAATGCAATGAGATCGCTCAGCTGTCTGCATAAAGGTACAATTAACAGGCTTTGCTTGATCCTGAGTCTTGTAATACTCAGCTGACTCTCTTCATCCATCTCCAACAGTGAACCCACACAGGTCACCATGCTCTATTCCCGTCAGGGGACCACAGAAACTATTGAGGAGGTAGAAGGGGAGCATGAGGAAGAAGGAGCTCATTCTGCTTCAAGGTTGGAGGAAGAGGAGGTGGAAGATTATAGCCTGGATTCAGAAGGAGCTGCATATACTCCTGATACCGATGTGCCATTGTACTCCACAGTGGACAGCAATGCAGAAGCTCCACCTTCCTATAGCAAAGCTGTCAGCTTTGAACACCTTCCCTTTGGCTCCCCAGATGACTCAGCTGGGAAGAGCCTCATGATGGTGAGCCCCGAGGACAGTCGGACGGACAAGCTTGACGCAATTCTGCCCCCGCTGACGCACGAGCTAACAGCTAGTGAGCTGCTCCTGAACAAGTAAGACTCCTCAACCAGGAAAAACTGTTGATCACAACGTGTAAAATTTTATTATTACTTTGGGTTTTTTTCTCAGAACTAGCCTACAAATTCTGATACAGACCTTGTGCTAAGTTTGGTTTAAGGGAAGAAGCTCATTTCCTGTGCACTTGTTCCAATTAGAAATTTCTGAAGTGACTCAAATTCATCTTGGAAGGCATCTCTGCTTTCTTCCTAGATGCCATATATAATTCCTCTGATTAGCATTGAATTTGTGCTACAATTGTCTTGGGGTCAAGGGCTTTTCTAAATATTCTTTGTGGAGAGGACTTCTCCAGGCAGCTGTGATTTCAAATGAGTTTCCTCCAGGGCTATCTGGGAAAACGTTTCTCCTTTAGTTATTTTGGATTACTGTAAGGGAAGCTCTGACCTTTGGCAGTTTTTTTTTAAGCCAGTGGGAGCTGAGGGTTATGGAGAGACACCACCTTGCTAGGTGCTTTCTCATAAGGGAGAGGGTGTTCCCTTCTTCGCCCCTTAGACACTGTGCTCAGTAGCATAACCAGCATTGAAGTGGGGATGGTGCCACTGCATATCTTCAGCTGCTCTCTGGCCTGACTCAGCTGGGGAGGGCTTCCCCAAATGCAGGGGCAAAATCTTAAACCACAGAACTGCCTTTCAGCCTGCCTGCATCTGGAGAGAGAGGGGGTATAGATCTGATCTTGTCTTCTGGCTTTCCGCAGTAATCTTTGCTTTTAAATAAGATCTTTTCTCAGGCCAGGAAACTTTATGAAAAGCAGAGAGATTATGAATGCATATGAAAGTCACTGTCATTTATATGTATTTGAGTCATATAAATAGAAGATTAGACATATCTAATACCCATGGGTATTTTTTATGTTCTAATCTTATGCCCTTGGACAATTCATAACATAGGTCTCGTGATGTACCTCTGTTTTTTCTCCAAATTCCTATCTGTGGTGATAAATCAGTTGTGAATTCACACCAGTATTGGGTGATTAGCGTGAGATATGTTGGTTGGGCAGCTGTAGAAAAGCCATGTTTGTTGAAGTGCTTAGGCCAGGCTGATTCTCTTTCTGGGAGATTAAAAACTAAAAAAAACAGCTCAACTGTGCTTCTAGTTATTTTGCCTGAAGTTCTTGCTTTCTGAGCTTAAAGTCAGGCTATTTGTTTATAATACCAAATCCTCTATTATTTTTTTTTCTTCCCTTGGACTGAGCAGCAGATTTTAATACTTTTCAAAAGGAAAAATAGTAGCAATTTGAAAAGCAGCTCTTGTGAAGTTCACGTTCAGTTTATTTGTGGTACTCTGCTCCTCATAGGATGTTTCATGATGATGAGTTGGAAGAGTCAGAGAAGTTCTATGTTGGTCAGCCTCGAGTCTTGCTCCTTATTTATGCTCTGTACAATACACTGGTGGCCCGGTCAGAAATGGTGTGCTATTTTGTGATCATCCTTAACCACATGATCTCTGCCTCCATGATAACCCTGGTGCTTCCCATCCTTATATTCCTGTGGGCCATGCTGTCTGTTCCTCGGCCAAGCAAACGCTTCTGGATGACAGCCATTGTCTACACTGAGGTATGCTGCTGGTTCTGCAAGCCCATGTCTAACACAGAAATCTGAAGTTGTAGTCTTTGCATGGTCCCTTCACTCATTTTGATCTCTGGGATCTGGCCTGGGCTTTTGGCTCAGTAATACAAGTATTTGCTAAAGTTCTCAACAATTTTTGTGGTCTGGAAAGAGCTTGTTTGCTATTTCCTTCATTGCAATGAGCAATACACTTTCTGGCATGTAAAGCACTGCTCACAGGAACAGACCATTTGCAAACTGTTGCTTTGTAATGGTTAATCAAGAGACAGAATTCACTGCTTGTGGTATCTCAGGTACCACTGGGTATTATCTGTTGGTGAATTTTGATTGACTTTATTACTGGAGAAATGTGAAGTGTTACTGCTCTGTAGTAATGAGTATGCTTGTTTCTGTTCTCATAAAACTGACAAAATAGTCATATTTTATCCCTCTTACTGTCATGAGGATATTATATCTGACATGCTTATAAAACACCCCAAGTGTGTTGTGTTTCCGAACAGGTGGCCATTGTCATCAAATACTTCTTCCAGTTTGGCTTCTTTCCTTGGAATAAACACGTGGATTACACAAAAGATAAACCTTACCATCCACCCAATATTATTGGCATTGAGAAGAAAGAGGGTTATGTGCACTATGATCTTGTTCAGCTTCTTGCTTTATTCTTCCACAGATCCATTTTAAAGGTAATCTGGGTTCAGATAGTTTCTTATTTTATATTTAATTTTTAATTTTAATTTTTTTAATCACTTTAGTGATATAAAGAAGTCAGTCATTTGGTTATCAGGAAAAATTTCTTCTATGAAAGGGTTATTGAGTATTTGAAGTGGCTGCCCAGGGAAGTGTTTGAGTCACCATCCCTGGAAGTGTTTAAAGACGTTTAGATGTGGCACTAAGGGACATGGTTTAGTGTAAAATCGGCAGTGCTGGGTTAACAGTTGAGCTGATGATCTTAAAGAACTTCTGCAACCTAAATGTTTCTATGATATCTCACACAATACATTGAATTTGTGTTCTCCCTTGTGAACATGTGACTGAGCTGAGCAATGCCTGTGATAAACACTGTGACAGAATACAGGCTTGATATGTTCTTTTCTTGTTTTTCTATAAGTGCCATGGATTGTGGGATGAAGATGAGAAAGGAGACAGCTCCAGTAATAAAGAGGATACTGATGATGAGCTCTCTCTGACAGGAGGCAGGAGAAACTCTTCTGCCTCTTTGAAATCTGTCAATCTTGCCGCATCCGTGGAGTCCATCCACGTCCACTTCCCAGAGCAGCAGACTGCCATCAGAAGGAAAAGTTCTAGCAGCATATCCCAGCTTTCTCACAGGTCCAGCTTCTCCTCACACAGATCTAAGAGAGGTAAATGTCTTGACATTTCTGGGATTTGATGGACAAATGTTCATTTCCCATAGGATCATGCTACTGAAACCTGATTGCTGAGGAGCTCCCAGAGGCTACTGAATGCTGGTGCTTCTCAGTGATGAAGTAGGATATGAACCAACGTATCTTCATGTTTGAATGGACTCCAAGCCTTCCTAAGGTTCAAATGGAGAGCCACACTTTGTGATTCATTATGTTTTTTAAATTACATTATCCAAAAGCTGGGAAAGGAATGCTCCATGTGTGGACTAGATCCAGAAATTCTGGTCCAGCATAATCTCCAGCTAGAGAGAATGCGAAGCACATGTATTTTTCATATCTACATTTGTAGGTACTTGAATTAAGAAAATGGCTTTATTAGTTATATTGAAACAGATTATATATCCTGTCTTGTAAAAATGGCAGGGTCACTCTAGCCTAAATATATATATAATACCAACTGAGGTGACTGACTCAGATCAATCAGATACTTGCTTTCATCACTAGTCTGTTTTCTCTTTTTATAGCTATTAATCAAGTTTTGATATGCCAGTAATTTAACCTTTGCTGAATGCTCTCAATATTTTATCACACTGGGGGAAAAAAAGCAGAAGAATTCATTTCAAAGCTTCTTTCAAATGTGGGAGCCATACGAGATGGAAGTCACAAGATTTATTAATTTCTAGCTTTAATATTTAAACTTTTCTTTTGATCTGACTTCCCTTTGCCTCCCCTTTTTTCCAGGAAGTACCAGTACACGGAACAGCAGTCAGAAGGGAAGCAGTGTGTTAAGCATCAAGCAAAAATCCAGAAAAGAGCTTCTCATGGAAAAATTTCGAGAACAAATGATCAAAGCCAAGGCTTTTACAATTAAAAAGTGAGCAATAGGAGGAGTTATGTGGGTTTGGGGGGAGGTTCCAAACAGTAAAGCAGTAAGCCAGCATTTTAAAAGGGAGCAGGCTGCTAGTGGTGTTAATTCAAGCATTTGTTGTATACAGATGTCCCACCAGCTGAATATCAGAGCAAGCAGCAGTTGCTCAAATAGCAGCAGCCTGATAAAAAAGCTAAATATCCCATGTGACCTTGATTGGCTGTGTATATTTCTGCTAAACAAATCCTAATACAGTGGTTTAGAAGCAATCAGAACAAAGGACTGGTGTCTCTGCAGTCCTGTGAAGGCTGTCAGAGTAGATCTTAGATATCTTTAAAAATATTAATCATACCACACTCAGCCTTTACTTTCTTCACTGCAAGTTATGTGTTATTAAATGACATTGTGGTCTGCATTGTTTTAGGACTCTCCAGGTGTATGTGCCCATCAGACAGTTTTTCTACAATCTTATTCATCCAGACTACAGTGCAGTGACTGATGTGTACGTGCTGATGTTCCTCGCAGATACAGTGGACTTCATCATCATTGTGTTTGGATTTTGGGCTTTTGGGGTATGTCACAGAGGCATCTATCTGTAAATCCTTAGCAGGATTTACATTTTGTGGATGCTAAACACCATGCAAGTGCCCCTTTTCCTTGACAACCCTTATATTTTGCATTTCAGAAACATTCTGCTGCAGCAGATATCACCTCTTCATTATCAGAGGACCAGGTCCCAGAGGCATTTTTGGTGATGGTGCTCATTCAGTTTGGTACCATGGTGGTAGATCGAGCATTGTACCTCAAAAAGACTGTCATGGGAAAAGTCATCTTCCAGGTCATCCTTGTTTTTGGAATACATTTCTGGATGTTCTTTATCTTGCCTGGAGTGACAGAAAGGTATAAGCCCTATAAACAAACAATATGGGTGGAATACTGATGCTCTACCAAGTTCTTTGTATTTAAATTGAAGATGTTTATAGCTAGGCTTTGGAATCCTGGTCAAGTTTCTTCTTCGCCTCGTTTCTAAGCAGAAAGTTGGAATGCATTTCCACAGCAGTAACTGTGGCCAATATTAGTTTGAGGAAGAATTAGTTATATATGTACAGAAATATTCTCAGTTCAGGCCAAAATGCAAGCAGGTGAAAGAGAAATTGCCTGTAATTGAGTGATTAAAGCCTTCAGCTCAGACAGTGTTGGCCTCTGATCCAATTCCCTGCTCCCAAGACTGCTGCATACTGCTTTAGAAGGAGCAAGTAGAAAATGTCTCCCTCAGAGTAACTTATAATTTAGCACTTTCCTGAAATGTGTGGACTGTGGATTTAAATCTCTTTAAACTGAAGAATGTCTAAAATATGTATCTGTTCTGAAGAGCAAATTTCTCCTCCTTGTGCTCCTGCCACTTGGCTCTGGAGGTGATGTGAAGGTGGTCATCCGCTGCATGAAATTTTTTTTGTGTCACATGCCTAGTCAGGCTCATTCCCAAATCTAACATTTCATGGCTCAGGGCACTGACCACTGCAGTCTGCAATGCAGAAGTGTTAAGGTTCCCTCCCTAGTGTTTGGCTAACTCCCCTCTTGCTACTTAAAGTTGCCTTGAAGTATTTCCCTCACTCCATTGACTGTCCATGGAAATTGAGTGTGTCACCTGGGCACCTTACACCTCATTAACAGTCGAGTTATTTTACTTAGAGAAAAGAAAAAGGTTTATAGTGTAAAGGAAGACTGAAAAGCCTCACTTTCTCTCAAACAGAAAGTACAATGGCAATTATGCCCAAATATGGGAAAAAAATCATTTATCAAATGGATCTCTTACCTACTGCATGTCAAGATTTGTTATGAAGTAAAATAATTTTGACTTTGTGCTTTTGGGAAATCTATGTCAAGTTGCTAATCTCAAATCTGCATCTGAAACATCACGTATTCCTTCTAAGTGAGATTAGAACTCCCTGCAAATTTCTTAATTTAAATACTTCAGTGGGATTTAATTGAAATTATTGGGCTATGGCTGGCTGACAAATTCTGTCCATCATGAGGCACCTGCTACAGATGCACTGTGCTATTGACTAACAGCCAGCATGGCTGTGAGGAGAGATTGAGGGTTAGTTCAGTCCAGAAAAGAGAAAGTGGAGAGCTGTCTGAATTATTTGTTGGAATAAGACTTGAGTCATGCAAGGAAGGGCAGAAAATATTTTCAGAGGTCATTCCATCTTAAATTCCTGTCTGAGGTGCTGCCATGATCACAGGTAGCCACTGAAGCTGCCTTGATTGAACCCCTACCCAGGGCTCACAGAGAGTTGAGCCATCATGGGGGGCAAGGAAGACACTGATCTGTGTTGGGCAGCAAGGGACCTTCAGCATCCAGAGGGAAAGGGCACTGCCCAAAGCCTTCACTCTTTGGCGAGCCTATTCCCAGTCTCTCCCCTGTGACCCTGAGGAGGCAATGGATGCTGGTTTTAGACTTCTTCATTCGGTGTCTTTCCAATACTCTTTTAAACCTGCCATGGGCTAAAAGCAACCCAGGCCTTTTCACAGGATGGCAGGAAAGGGAAACTGCCAGCAGCAAAAAAAAAACATTTCAAGCTGATTTGGTCATACACAGGTACAAAGCTCATCACTTTCCTTTATCTTTTCCTTTACAGGAAATTTAGCCAGAACACAGTGGCCCAACTCTGGTATTTTGTGAAATGTGTTTATTTTGGCTTATCAGCTTATCAGATACGCTGTGGATATCCAACCCGTGTTCTTGGCAACTTCCTTACAAAAAGTTACAACTATGTCAACCTGTTCTTATTTCAAGGGTAAGCATACACTTACTGTCTTTCTTCTTTCTTTTGTGTAGTAAGGATCTGCTATAGTAAAATGCTGGGGTTAATAATGAGTTTTCTTCACACACTGCTGGAAATAAGACAGTAAATTTTGCACAGCACACTCTGTACATGACATACAGTAGTCCACAAGAAAAAGAAAAATCTATTTCTAGAAGGCAAATTTAATAAAATTCCATCTCTCAGTCTGAAACCAGAAGCCTGATATACTAGTCAGCCATTCAGCCCCCTATGGAATAGACGTTTTTAACACTTCTAAGAAATCACCTTTGTGAATAGAGATAGGAGCTACACATTGTGCTAGAAAACAGGTAATGTCTGCAGGTCCGAAAAGGTAGTAAGGTTTCAGATCCCAAAGAGACCTTTAGAGAAGGTCTACCTGCTCCTACCTCAGGAGGTGAAAGGAATAGAGTGAAAGACAACACACCTGAGAAATAGGAACTTAAATAAGCACCAAAAAAAAAAAAAAGTTTGCTTTGAGAAGTGTTTGAAACTCTTCAGGAGTTCAGAGTGTTAAGTCAAGGAACAGCATACCTCAGAGTGAAAGGTGGTTTACACAGGCAGACCACATCCTCCATTTACACTGTTACAGTGGCTGTGTGATCAAGCCAGTTTGAAGCATATATGTATTTCACAGAAAAAAAAAAATGGACTCATTTCAGCCTTTTCACTGTATTTGCAGTATGGGCTTCTTGCATTCCAAGGAAAAGTTACAGAAGAAAGCTTTCCTCACATGAAATACTCTTTGAGATGTGGCTGATCAGGAAAGTGTGGGACTAGGAAAGGGAATGATGCCCTTTGAACAGCTGTTCTTTGTGTGTTGATTTCCTATTGAGTCCCACCTTCTTCTGCTGTTTAATCCTAAGTCACAAAGCCCAGTTCCATATGCAGCAGAGGGCTGCCCACCTACTGCAAAGATGCCATGCAACACTCAGTGTAAGGAGGTATAAAATTAATCCCACCACCCTGTGGAAAACATGTTCTCTTCTCCCAGGTTGGAGGAATCTAGGAAACCTTGTACTATTCCATCAGTGGCTCAATCACAATTATGGATGTAATGATGCATAAGCATGTTTATGGCCTGGCAAGATCTAGAGTAACACGAGCTATGGCAGTTTCAGGATGTGATTGTACTTGTGCTTACAGAATCCCCAATTAAGCTTTTTTCATGTTGTCTTATTTCTCCCTCTTGTCGTGTATACTCTTGCTGTGCTTGTTTGATGTGATGCCTCTGTTTCTGACGAGTTATCTGTTGTGGTCTCCCTTCAGGTTCCGCCTAGTTCCATTTTTGACTGAGCTGAGAGCAGTAATGGACTGGGTTTGGACTGACACCACTCTCAGTCTTTCCAGCTGGATCTGTGTTGAAGATATCTATGCTCATATATTCATCCTAAAGTGCTGGCGAGAATCAGAAAAAGTAAGGAAAGCCCATATGAGTGATTTAGGCCTTCTCTCTCTCTGCAGAAAGGAAGAGAAATAATCATGAGTCCCTAAATAATTGAGAAATCCACCATAAAAAGTTCGTTGGAAGATATACCAGGCACTTGTGTTCAGAAATATTCAGACTGTTGGGTACTTTACGTTAGTTGGCAGCTGCTGCAAATGAAAATTCAAATGGCTTCTCTTTTGTGCTCAGCTGATTTTACCACTATTAACATCAACTCCACAAGCATGTGCCTGCTGGCTTAATTGCATGCCTGGGTTTCAAGGCTGGGGTTGGAGGTCCTGGTATTCACACAGTCTCACACACAACTAAATGAGAAACCTGGAGTAGCAGGGAAGCTGCAGCTGAGGAGAAAGGTCAGTAGAAGGAAGAACTCATGCCCCCCAGTGTAGGTGCCAGGGACACTGGGTTCATGTAACTGCAGAGGGAACTCAGGTGGCTCCTTTCTCTCACAAGAGTCCCTGCACATCCAAAACTGAGCTGCAGGCCAGATAAACCCACCATTTGTCTCACTGAAATTTCAGTCTCTTTAAATCATTTAAGCTTCAGTTCAAATTATACTTGCAAATTCTGGCTTCTTTATAACTGCTATGAAGATTGCAACCATATGCTTGCTTATTTTGCCAATTTGAAAAAGAAATTACACATTATTTTAAGAGTGACCAAACCAGTCAGAAATTCTACATCTGTATCGAAGTGGATTTATTTTTAAATGTTACTGATGTATTTCTACTTTTATTATAATCCTGTCTCTTAATGGCAATTGCTAAATATATCACGTAGATGAACTCAGAGCTGAAGTGCACACAAATCTTGCATATAGGCTTTTTCTGTATGATTCCCACTTCTGCCATGAATGGAAAGAGTTCTGAAGAACTTGAGGAGTTGGGGAAATAACAACCCAGCTCTACTTTGACTCTCCATCTCACTGCATTTTTTTAAGCCACAATTCACATTATGTGTAGCAGAGACCTGATGTGGGAAGATTTCCATGTCTAAGCTGGCATGTGTGTACTAATGCCATACAGAAAAACAACTGTGTCATGACTTTACAAGTGTTGTTCAAGGTACTTTGGTTCTCCCTCTCTCTCTCACTGAGTGGTATGTCTAAGTATTTGGACTAGTAGAAGCTCTCTGAGATGTTCTATCAATAGAAGTGCCTGAGCTAATCTGCAGACAAATAGTACACCCCTGCTGATCTGGATACAATATTTAATGGAAGTACTATTCTGTAGCGAGAGACAAATGACTTTATACACTGCTCCTGGAAAGTAAATAATTGGTTTTAAATATAGCATTGTATTACAAATTTATTATTCTCATAGGGCTTTATGGATTCATGTTGCAAAGCAAGAACAATTTGCTGAAAGCCAGATTCCTGGTGTGTTTGAGGTGCAGTGCAGTACAGTGCATATTTATTTTGCACAGGCTACTAAAAACTATGAAGTTAAATCCTGTAAGAGAATTACACCAAAATAAATTACAGTGAAACTAAGACATTTTACAGGATGGTGAAAGTATTGAGTATTCAGTCATGAGGCAAATGACAGAGGACAGGAATTACAGACAAGGCAGAATAGACATGCCATGTGATCTGCTTTGAAGGGAGAAGAAAACCAGTCACTTTTGTCCTCAGAAGCTAAGCGAGAGAAGGATATTACATCAGCAGTATCTGATCAGGATATCAGATTCTAGGAACAGCAACAAAATTTTAAACATTAGTTAATTTGAGTTGGTATGGACTTCACTAGAAACAGATTGGATCAAGCCTGTGAACTCTTAGAAATACTCTAAGTGAGGTGTGAAATGAATGTGGAGGTAGTGCAGTATCAGACATTTTGCTGATTGTGTATGTCAGTTGCTGGTGAACAATTTTCCTGCTTCCCCCATCCCCCACAATATAGAGTTTGCAGCATTTCAAGACCTATGAGAGGAAGTCTGCCTTAAGGAGTTTTGAGATAAAAGTTTTTGAAAGTGCAAAATGCAAGAAAGTGGGTCGCTCACAACAGCAGTTTTTGGAGCAAATTGTTGTGCCACTGTTTCTGCTATTATTTTATATTTTGTTCTTGTGAGTTCATGCTTGCACCTAGACAAAAAAACATATCAAATTATCCTGCCTAAATTCTTCCTTCTTTATGGCTGTGAAGAATCAAAATCAGAGAAGTTTACAATATTTTTCACATTGGACACAAACTTTGGGTTTATTTCTCACTTTTCTCTGTTGTCATCAGAAATTGGGTGTCTGTGCAGGTTTGGTTCAAAAAATCTCAAAATATCTAGCCCGACATGGGGTAGCAAATTTCCACAAGAGATGGGAAGCCTTAAGATCACTGTATATTCACCCATCAAATCATATGAAGTGTATCTTTGATAGAAGGGACATTACCATACTGCTGTTTGCTTTTGCAGAGATATCCCCAGCCAAGAGGCCAGAAGAAAAAGAAGGTTGTGAAGTATGGAATGGGTGGCATGATTATCGTCTTGCTGATTTGTATTGTCTGGTTCCCACTGCTCTTCATGTCTTTAATCAAATCTGTTGCAGGCATCACCAACAAGCCTCTAGATGTATCAATCACAATAACTCTAGGAGGTTATCAGGTAAAACAGAAAAAGCACTAAAAGCAAACTGTTTTTTGCATTATATTTCCTTGAGCTATTTCTTCTTCCTTTCATTGAATTGAACTCTCCTGCTTTATGCAAGGTACCTGGCAGCCTTCCACAAATGACCCTTTTTGGGTTTAAAAATATGTTACTTTATCACTGATGTAAAATATTATCTTCATTTTCAAGTTAAAACCAAACTCTACCAGCAGTGGAAACTGAATAAATTATCATACAGGTCCACATGGTAGATATAAGGTAATTGTAGGTAACTTGCATCTCAGTGGAATGAGATTATAACATTGTCATGTTGAATTGAGTGTCATAATTGTATGGCATCCTGTGCTGCACAGGATGCTATAGAGTGTACATAGCAGACAATGTGAAGTAAGTGTGATACGTATGTGCTCTTTTGTTCCCAGCCTATTTTCACCATGAGTGCTCAGCAGAATCAGCTCAAAAGTTTGGATCCGAATGAGTTCAATGAATTTCTGAGAAGCTATAGGGGTAACACTGTAAGTGAAAAGTAGAATACTTCATTACTTAAAAATGTGTGCATGTTTCCATGGTGTTTCCTTTTGTGAGTTTTGTTTGTGTAGTTATAAGACATATAATTTATATTAATGGAAGATATTTCTTTGAAGAGAATTTGCATGAATAAAGGTTCAGGCACATCATTTGTCAGGACAGGGTTGAGTTATGGTGAGACAAGCTACCAGTAATGTAGACATCTTTGCACAAAATCCTGGAAGGCAGAAACCCTAGTTGTTGTCCTGTTGTCTGTATAAAACCCTCCTGTCTAAATGACACAGGTCTTCAGGAGATGTCATGCTGTTCGTGTACTGCCAAAGAAGACATGCTGTGGGGACAAAACAGTGTCTTATGCACTTTTAAGCCCCGTGTTCCTTCCTAGAGCACACATCTTTCAGTGAGGAATGGTGGTGCTGTCAAAAGAAAGTGTGCATAGCCTAGAAATGTTTTGACATTAAAATGTCAAAACAAAAGCATTTAAGCATAGTCTCAGTGTTTAATGGAGCAACATGCCCAGTTTCTACAGGAAAAGGACTAGTAATTAGTAGGAGCTGTTGCACTGCTAATGTAACTGGCATTTGATCAGGTAAAACTTTAAAATAAGTTCTTGCTACTAGCCCATTGAAGAATTTGATGTCAGAATTTGATATTAGATCCTACCAAATAGCCCATGTATAATAGCACTAATACTGTAACCTAGATCCATTTGGAAGTTACAAGGTTCTAGTCACTTTATCCTTTACAGACACTTTTCTGTGCAGAAAGATACTTAACAAAATAAAGAGTAAAATTTTACCTCGAGCCTAAATAGCCTCTACAGAGTTTAGTTCATGAACTTTCAGACTCACTTTGGCCAACATGGCCATCAAACAGTGAGGTTATTTTTGTTTTGCCTCTTTAGCTTGGCTATACTTTGTTGATTTCCTTTCCTATCTCAAGCCCCAGTTAATGCCTCAGGAAAACAATCAGTGCAGACCACTGCACTAACAAGTAATCAAACATTTACAAATCTGTCTGACTGGGAAATGTGATTCTGTGTCTTGTGAATATCACTGCACTGAAATTTTTTTTCTTCTTCCCCATCTACAGGCTGCTTTGCAGTTTCTAGAGGGCTATGCAAGAGAAGATATAACTCGAGCAGATCTGGAGGGAAATTCAAACTCTTTATGGACCATCAGCCCTCCCAGTAGACAGAAAATGATACAGGGACTTCTAGACTTTGATGCTGATTTCAGTTTAGTTATTTCATGGACCATTCAGAGGTAATTAAACAAAATTATTATGAGGTGGATGGATCATTTACCAAGCATTAGCTCAGTCAAACAGTTCCACACTGCATTTTTGGTTTAGTTTTTCAGCAAATTCTATCATATGGCAGAGCAAAAAACTGATATTAAGAGGGAGAGAGACAGAGAGAAGTCACTTTTGTTACCCATTAATATATTTGTTGCCTGCAGTTCTCAAAAAATGAAGTGGAGCCACTACCAAGTAGATTATTTAAAATGTCCAGGTGGAATTTTCAATGGGACTTGATGGGAAGGAAGAAAAAGTAAGAATATTTTAGCCAGTTTTAGATGGAGATGTTCCAGTGAACTGCCCTTAACAACAGCCTTGATAACATGTATGGAAAGTGAATACTTAGACTTAGTTAAAGCAGAAAACCTATGAAAAAATACAAACACAAGTTCTTGGTCCTCTTACTAAGGGAGTCTGGAAGTGACACAAACTATGTGCAAATACTATAACAATGGCACAGATCCATTTTGTTGAGACCTTTGTCTGCTCATGTGAGATCTCTTTGGCCCCAATGAACTAACTTTACAATGAAGTTTTTGAACGAGACAGCCTGGAGTATAAAGTGGTTGCACTCAGGCTAGAGCACACCCAGTCACCAAGGTCATTTGCTGGCTACTGTCTGCCAGATGGGGCTCCTCTAGACTGCTGGATTAAATTGGAGTTAAGTCATCACTCCATGAAAATTAAGTTCCTTTGCAGCCTCCTTATTTACATGTTTCCTTGGAAGAAGAAGCTGGATTGTTTGTTATAAGACTGTGCACAAGAAGCAGGTCAGCTGAATCACTGTGGGAGCTCTAAATATGCTGGGTTCGTTTCTTCCAGTCAGAAATAGGCGTGTAATGAATCTGCACACTTAATTCATCTGGAAGCACAGACCATTAGCTAGTGAATTACATCACTCCATCATTTCTGAACCTTACATTAATTTTTAGTACTGCTACTCAGTTTGCCCACATGCTTTCATAGCTACAAGCATTTATACATTAGTGGAAAGAGACATTTTTCACCCTCAAATTGTATCTTGTGGGTTATACTGTGAACATGAATGACTGAAAGTGTTATAGACTTTCCACAGTGACTTAACTGCTGCCTTCCATCTAGGCCAGGAGGCCACAAGCAGCAGTAAGGTGTGCCTGCTGTGTCACAGAGGCAGCATACACACCTTCTGCCTTTGCACATCACCTGCAGTGGGTATTTCTCTGCAGCCCCCAGCAGCCCAGGAGCTGCCTTACCCAGCTTAGGTTATGGTTTCACTGTAGGTTGTCAATGTGTTTTCTCTTTTACTTACCACAGAAATCTGTCCCTCGGTGCCAAAGCTGAAATAGCATCAGATAAACTTACCTTTACACTAAAAAACCATACCAGAAGAGATATTGCTAGAATGATGGAGGGAAATCAAACAGAACAGGTGTAAGTTATTTTCTTTTTCTATTTATATGTAAATTTTCCCCTGTGAAGCCTGATTTCCTAAGGTGGTCAAGCTTTTGCAAATGTTTTATTTGTCTGCCCATCTATCCCCCCCTAATAATAGATGCCGACAGCACTGAAGCCAAGTAATAGTAATATTAAAGGTGAAAACTTTTTTCCTCTTATAAATGTAGGCTGAGAGGACCATGAACACTGGATCATCAACAAGTGTGGTGAAGCTATTTGTAACTTTTCTTTGATTTACTGGATAAGCACAAGTTCAGTATATTCACAGTTCGACTCACCTCTGAGTTACATCAGTTCAACTTGATCTGAGGATGTTGTACTGAAGATTTTTTTTGTTCTAAATAACCATCCAGACTGTATCTCACATTGTTACTCTTGAATAGTACTGGATTGGCAAGGAAGTGCTAAATCACTGCGGTCAAAGGGTAACATCTGCAGTTGTTTCTGACATCAGATCTTTTCCTGTGATGGAAATTCACAAGGCATGCTCTTCATGTGAATATCAAACATTATTCTACGGATATGGCCTTATAGCATTAACAGCAGTGGAGACTCCTTTTAGATCTGAAAAGAGTCTGGCTTTTCCTCTTCTGCCTTCTCACTGGGGATTACTTTACAGCAGTAGTTTCTAAGTACTGATAAGCCAACACATCATCCCTGCAGGCCACTTGATTTGATTTGTGGCCGCAAGAGTTGAAAAGTTTAAGCTGAGACCAGCTGGGATTTTGAAAACTCTCCTGAGGTTCTTACCTGTTAGTAGATAGAAATTAGGTTTGCTTTTTCTGTGCACAGCTGTTTTTCTGCACCCACACACACTGCTATTGCACACGTGATCATTGCACTTAAAAAATATTTGATGCCTCTTTTCTGGTGTGTGAGGATACAGCAATATTTCCTAAGGGGATGAAGGGCCACAGAAGGTAGATTTTTCTCATTTATGGGAAGAAGTAATTAATTCATAATTGTCTTTTTGCAGAAGGCAAGCAGTAACATAGATGATATAGCTGCATTTGCTTGTCTTGCAGTAATTTTGTAGATTTATTTTTTTTTACTTTGTCACAAAGGAAAAATGGTTATGATAGCTATTAGCCATTCAGATACTTCAGCAGGGAGCTTTCTGCTACCACCTCTGCTGGGACAATTTAGCTGCTGAGCTCTTACCTTTTCTTGGACATGCTGGAGTGATCAGAAGGGATTTTCTATTGACTACCCTTGTTCTTCCTCAGCCTGGTGTATGCAATGTAGCCAAGTGTCACAGGACTTCTCTGAGAGCTTCTCTTCCCTGGAATTTTTCAGTCATTTGAGCAAAATGTTAGGACAATATCTCTGCTTTTCATGAAATGTGTCTCACTCTAGATACTGGTAATTTATTCCCACTCAAGATGATTTGATTTTGAGTCCAGTGGAAGAGCTTTTACAAACATCTTTCTTCCTAAGTTTGAAATCCTCCTAAAAGCTGTGAAAATATTTCCCAATGAAAAATTCTGGCAAAAATTCTTACCCTTTTCAGGTGTTATTATTGAAACACCTTGCAATTCTGAAGCAATTCTGTGTTCACATATTTTCCTAGCTTGTTTATTACTGGAAATGTGCTCCCTTTATATAGCTGACTATAAATGCAGCTTTTTAGAAAGGGGAAACAAAATATAAAGTCTACATTCCTTGCAAACACATATACCCCAGGTATGTGGAATTCATGGTGCGTGAATGGTGACATTATGGATGGAAGTCTTTGCTGAAGTTCTGAAAAAACAGTTGAAAAATCTAGCTAGTTTTCAGATGGGACATCTGAACACTATGACATAACTTAAGAATTACTGGGAACTGTGTATAGCACTGTTAGGTATTTCTAAATTATTTCAGAGGTATAAAAATATGAAATATTTGATTTCTCATTTTTTCCCAGAACATTAGAGGAAATGTACCCATACTACATCAAGGCTCCTAGTGATTCTCTGGCAAAACCCATAAAGCAGCTATTGAGAGGTATGTCTCCAGATTATGGAAAACAGAATATGATTTAAAGAAGTGCAAGGCAGCACTCACACTCGTACCTTCACTTGTACATTCAAGCTGTTATGGGGCACCTCACTCTGAAAAGCACTTAAAGTGGTTTTTACTTGGTGTCTGCCAGCTTGAGGAGAGATAAGGTAATACACTATAAGGCAGAAAATGCATCTCCATTTATTTTAGCTTTGGATTTCACAGTAAGGACTCTAAGGATGAAGTCTGTCTTTCCTCCAAGTCTGCTTTAGGAACTGTTTCCTTTCTTTTATACACATATTACACAGTGATAACAAGTTTCGCTTCTCTGCATCCCCCTTCCACCTTACTGGGGGTTGTCTGTGGTGTTGCATGTCAGCAAATGCAGCTCCTCAGCTTAAATCATAGCACTGCTTTTTTTTTTTTTTTAAGCTATTCCTTCCTTATTGGCTACAAAGGATCCACTTTCAGTAACTCATTGAATTTCAGAGTGCTTTTACTCAATCTGAATCCATACAGGTACTCACAGATATACAGAATACATGCACTCATTCACATACACATGTGAAAAAACTGCTGGGTTGGAACAGTAGGAACAAGTCTTTATCTAAGAGCAATTTTCTCAACAGGGGCTAAATTTGTAGCTTGAATGTGATAGTAGTAGTGCTATGTAATATGTTCTTGTCAAGGTTCATCGAGAAAAGCAGTTCTTGAGGCTGAGCCCAGCTCTGTGAGTAGCAATAAGTTATGAGTGCTTCACTGTCATTGGTCAGGTCCCTAATTTGATTTCTTCTGAAGGGCTTTAAATGTATACCCTGCTAATGTACACTCAGGAGGACCAGAGTTATCTCCTGTCTGTGTGATCAGTATGCATAAAACAGGATGGCATCCTTTTTCTGACACAAGAGAACAATAAATTTTATATGACATAAATGGTTTATGGTCATAATTTCACTTTGAGATACAGAAGCTGACTGCTACCCCTTTGGGTTAAATGTGTTTCTCTAGGCCTGAAATGCAGATCTGATGAGTACTATTGATATTTTTGCCTGAAAATACCATTATTTGACAGTTGTACAGAAGAGCATGTAGGTGATAGGAAATATATTTAATAGATTCAGATAAGATGTGCTGAAGAAAAAACGCAGAAGTCTGGGTTTTATACTTTTGTATATAGAGCTAATGTAAAATGGAGTTAGAAAAAAAATGCTTCTGCATTGATCAGTCATTTTATAATGCAGATGTTTGAAGTATCTGTCTCAAAATGTTTGATTTTACCAATTCTTATTGGTAAAGAATTAACACTTCCTTTTTTCAATAGACTGCAAGTGGGAAAATATTACAGTTTCCCTTGTCAAAAATACATCTGAAGAGTGGTGGGTTTTGAATCAGCTTGGAAAAAGACAAAAAACTACTCATGAAAGTCTTGAACTCTTCATATTCAGTGATAAAGTCAGTCCACCGAGCCTTGGATTCTTGGCTGGTTATGGGTAAGAAGAAATCTTTACATAAAATTAAATAAAGTACATAAGATAGAGGTGACTTTATTTTCTTGTTTGGGGGATTATTGCTTTTTTGTTGTTGTAGTGTTTGAACATTTCAACATTTTGAAAAAGACTTTTGTGATATTTTATTATTATCTATAGAAGGATTAATATTGGCAAGGTTAGTATTACCCCTGATAACTGCTTTCCAGTGGGAATAAAACCAGAAGCACCCTTCACACCAATTTCCCACTGACGAGAAATAATTCAAAATATTTTAGTTTAGCTGCAGGTCAAGTTCTGCCTGAACTCTGCCTGGTTTTGGTGACCTTCTCAGTCTTGTAGCCAGGATCCTGGATATGAAAGAGTTACAAAATACATCTCCACAGACAGAGGAAGGCAGGAGACTAAGCATTCCCAGGAGATACAGACTTCTGGTAGGATTTTGGAAAAGTCTCCATAGAAAGATTATCATGGGGGACAGGTAAATGTTAGTTTGTCACCAGTTACATATACCTTAATAAAAAAACATTAGATATGAAACTTGACAGATTATTTGCCTTTAGTAGCCAGCTGCAGTCAGATTTCCAATTCCAAGGGTGACTTCCAAGCTGTAGGAGGCAGGACATGCGACCATCAGCAAGTGGGGTTAAGCAATTTAAGTCAGCAGCCTCAGCTGTTTATGCTTCCAGATTTGTGGGGTGTTCAAAGAGATCTTATTTTCCTTCATCCTGTGGCACAGCAGAAACAAGACCCTAATTAGAAATTGATGTTCACCCCACCAACAGACTACAGGGTAGCAGGGTAGATGATCTTCCTCACACCTGGCTGCCCTGTTACAAGGCACGATTTGAACTCTTCCTTTCTTTCTTTTCAGCATTATGGGACTATATGCCTCAGTCGTCCTGGTGATCGGGAAGTTTGTCCGTGAATTTTTCAGTGGGATCTCTCACTCCATCATGTTTGAGGAGCTCCCCAATGTAGACCGAATCCTGAAGCTGTGTACTGACATTTTCCTAGTGCGAGAGACAGGAGAACTGGAACTAGAAGAAGACCTGTATGCCAAGCTAATATTCCTGTATCGCTCACCAGAGACTATGATCAAGTGGACTAGGGAAAAAACCAATTGATCTCTTTGGCATCACACTGCAAATCAAGTTGGTTAAATCTGAATTTTAAAGGAAAAAGAAAAAAGCACAATATTCACTTAAGAGCTAAGTCTTTTATAGTTAGGTAGCAATGATTTTTCACTGATGGCATCCTGGAAGCTACAGCCTTAGGAATCCATGCTGCCTTTCAAATTAAGGATCAACAGTGAAGAAGGTTGAATGATTTGTTATTTTTAATGTGCCACTCCTCTACAATCTGGGGACTGCTTTGTAATTTAATCAGCAAAAAGTTTGCATCTTTGTCTGGCTAATTTAATTTTCCAGACAACCATTACAACTTAAGAGAGAAACGAAAGGAGTGAACCCACAGATGACTCCAGTGTACTTTCCTAATCCTTTCTGGAGCCACGCAGTTTGGATTGTGCAATATGCTGTTGTACATCACTGACTTTCAAGCTACAGTAATGGGACACTGACAAGCCTTCAGGACACCCTGCACCCAGGGCCACACTGGGAACTGAAGACATTCTAGCCATACCCATTTGTAGAAGAGCAGAGGTTTTGATGTACAAAGGACACTGTGGACAAGCCTCTGTCAGCAAAAAGAAAACAAGTAACAATCTCTTGAAATGCCTTATTTTATTTGTACAGTCACAAGAGACATTTCCACCAAACATCAATGACTTTTCTCAGGAAAAAGAAAAAAGCAACTGAAACTTGACACTTCGTCAAGCTTAACTAATGGCTAGAATAATTATGGTGAATTATGGAGTGTTCTGCTGGGCCATTCTCTTC
Organism: Cinclus cinclus; assembly: GCF_963662255.1. Taxonomy (NCBI): domain Eukaryota; kingdom Metazoa; phylum Chordata; class Aves; order Passeriformes; family Cinclidae; genus Cinclus; species Cinclus cinclus. Next base: position 100,530,436 of record NC_085046.1, read on the forward strand.
AGCATTACTGCTTTCTATTGGATGAGAAAAGAAAGTGAAATCGATGACCTAATGAGCTACTTCATTTCTTATAACCCTTTAAAGACTGAGTAGTGTGTGCTTCTCTCTGCTCCCCATGACATGCTTTTTCCCATTTCCATGATTTAAGGCAACTGTTGTTTTGCTGTTAGCTAATATTCTTCTTCCAGTGTTTCAGGTATACAAAAATGTTTACATATTCCAAGTCACATTTTTACATCTGAGACGGGTTTTTTTTTTTAAGTTCCCAAATATAGACATACATACAAGCTTGAGAAATGCCCTTTTTTAAAAATTGCTATTACTAGTGAAACAAGTGGCTCATTAGAGAACATTGCAGCATGAAAATTTACAATTGCAATGTATGTTTCTTTCCATGTTAAAAAAAAACTGAGAAAAAAATTAATTGAGTGGGTAGGGTATGTTAAAAGGATATACTTGTAGTTTTGATTCAGTAATGACTTAAAATAAAGCACATGTTGCAAAATCATTTTAGAAGTATTTTTCCTCTGCCTTTTTACATGAAATGGGAAAAGTTTGACATTCTTCTTAATCTGTGAGAAATAAATCTCTTTCTTGTAGTTAGCTGCTATTTATTATATGAATGATTAGTTAATCACCAGAAAGAAACTAACATAATTTGCTGGCACATTTTACTGCAGAACTTCATAAAACAGCACAACTAAATGAAGTTGAAACATACTCTGCTGAGTGCTTCCATGACAAATGCTGTCACATCCATTCTATACTGTGAAAACTAACACTTTGAGCACCTTGACGTGCACAAAATAAAAATTGCTTCATGATATTGTAACAATAAAATAATTTGGTGACTGGAACTCACTGGAAGACAACCTGATTTCCTCTGAAGTGAAAAGCCTGGCTGCTCATACAGCCAGGCAGCATTCCCCCTTGGAAAGTTTCTGCTCCATTCCTTTCATAGGTCCTGTGAATGAAAATTTAAATATAAAGGGCAGCCCTGACATAGCACTCAGGGATGCTAAAATGTCTTTTGCAGTTAGATGAAGCCTCACCTGGCTGTTCAGTGATTTTAAGGAGACCAACACTGGAAGGAAAAGTGTGTTTCTAAAGCCAGCAGAACCATGCTGGCCACAGCTGGTCCCAGCTCCCTTCCTGGTTCCTTCTCTTCAAACGGGCACTTCCTTTTTGTTGGGAAAAAATCTGAATGAGCTGTACAGTTATTTGGGCTTTGCAAAAATGTGCTGCTCTTTCTTTCATGGATTGATCAAACTTTGAAAATAAAAGGATTCTTCTGTTGGGTTCTTTTTTTAATTTATTTATTTTTAAAACACCCTATAGTCAAATCACTGATCTGGACTGGGTAGCTACCTGCAACAGGTGAGGAGTGTATCAGACCATCCTTCAAGCCCAGCTGTGCAAATAAAGTTGAACTGGCAGCCAGTTTCCAGAGGCATTCTAGGGGGTCAGTACTGGGACCAATACCGTCTAACATTGTTATTGTCATCCTGGTGGACAGAACACAGTGCCCTTTCAGCAGTGTGTGGACTTCTCTGAATCTGGGTCTGGGGAGGTTTGTGATAGCACAAGTGTGTCAGCTTCTCTCCTGGGACATGGGCTGGGCAGCTGCAACAGCAGGGGCAGGACTGCCTTGAAAGGCAGATCTCAGGATAATGGAGAAATTATCTGCCAGGTACTTCATGAACTTGGGCAAATGCAGCAAAGTCCTGTTTCTGAGGCAGCAACCCTTACAGCAATTCAGACTAGGTAGATGGGTTGGGAAGAGCTTTAGGATAAAAAGAGACAAGACCAGGGGTGGGAATTGCAGTGTGACCTTGAGGCAAAGGAAACCAACAGCATACTGGGCCATACTTCCAGGATCACAGCTGAAAGTCAAGGAAATTTATTAGTTCCCTCGATTCAGCATTTATGAGACCACATTTGGAGAACTGCATGGTGCTTTGGGGGCTCCAGTGCAAGAAAGATACTGACAAACTGGACTGAGCAGGCAGCTGAGAGCACAACATGCAAGGAGAGGCTGCAGGAGCTGGGCTTGTTTAGCCTTGAAACAGAGAAGTCCCATGGAAAAGCTCACTGGTATCTACCACTGCCTGACGGTGAGATACAGGGTGGAGTCAGTCTCTGCAGAACTGCATGGTAGATCTGATTAAATAAAAGGAAAAATATTTTTACCATGAGGGCAGTCAAACACTGGAGCAAGTACCCAGAGAAGCTGAGAGATCCTCCGCCTTGGAGGTTTCCAAAACTTGTCTGGTCAAGCCCTGAGCAACTTGTTGTAAGTGGCCATACTTTGGATTGTAGGTTTGATCTGAAACCTCCTGATGTCCTTTGCAATCTGAATTATGTCACGATTTTAAGATCCTGTCAGAGATGCAAAGTAACCTGCTGGTGTGCTTTCCCAGTCTATGGATGCATTAGCTCTCCTATTCTGCTCATCAATAGTCCAGACATAACTCCTTAAAGCAGGAGGAGAAGCAGATTTCAGCTGCAGTTTGTTTCCCTTGGCTCTACTTAGAAACCTGCATGTGCTTACGCAGGCAGTGGTTGGAGTTTGTAAGTGAGAACAAGGACAAGTGCTCTGGCAACACACCCAGCTGTACCACTAGGCATCCCAGAATTCTCACTGGCCCCTGTGACAAGGCAAGCGATTCTGTTTGCACTGCTTGTGTAATTAAAGCTTTCATAGTTTTCCCTGATTTGGTAAACTGGCTAATCCCTGGGTAATTAATACAAATAGATAAATAAAGAAATAAGTAAAACTGCATCTGCTCTGCCTGGCACTGTGTGATATTTGAGCAGGGTTTTTACTCTGGGTGCATATGGGCTATTTTAGATCGGGTTTTCTTGCTTCCTTCTTGAGGAAGGAAACCAGGAGGTTTCCTGGTTCAGAGGAAATCTAATGCTTTATTAAAAGCTTGGGGAAAACAAGAGAAAAGCAACCTGGGAGTATGCAATAGGAAAGGCAAATTCCCTGTTTAGCACCCAAGGGAGCAGGACCTACAAGTACAGTGCAACCCTGACCTACTGCTCTGAAGAGCTACAGGCTTTTTTTCTGTTACATTAATAGTTAAAGTGGACACTTAAGACAGCAGAAAAAGAGCTGGAGAAGAAGTAAGTATTCAGATTCATTCAGTGAGATTCCTATGATTGAAGGAGCTCCTTTAATCCTGTGCTTCAAGTTGATAAAGTTCATAGTATGAGAAATCATTCACACCATAACTTCAAGATTTGTCTGAGGAATGTGCTGTACAGGTAGCAAGCCATGCAAGGGATCACCAAACATCTCCTCTTGCCTCTCTTGGCCTGACAGGCACTTCCCAATGCCAGTTCACTGACTACCATTTAGAACTGTTATTAAAGCAGAAATCTAATGAAAACCATCTTTTGCTATGAAGAAAACTAGTTGGAGAATAACTGATGACCAGTAGACTGTAGACTTTCCTCTCGAGTAACTGGAGGAGTATTTATGTATGAAGGAAGCTATCTTTGTCCCTTCTCAATATGCAGAAATTACTGATATGCTTAACAAAATGCACAAAATGAAAATACTAACCCTGTCCCATCCCAGACTCTGGACTAACTCTAGATTTGATTATCTAGAGGGACACAATCACACACAGAGCTCAGATGTCTTGTGACCATCTCTTCCTGCCTTTCCTCACCAGCAAGATCACACGCATCCATTTCCTTGGTGTGGGGGGCCACAAATGAATGGATGAGGATCCCTTCCTAGCATAAAGCTCTCATTGCTGTTGTTCCAACCCAAACCTCCTTCAAAGGCTTTCGTGAGGTTATATCAATTTTCAGGAGGAATCTGGTCTTAGTGTGGGGAATCTGACACCTCCATAGGGCCTGAGGCAGCCCAGCTGTGCTGGATGTGCTGCATCACTGGACACCAGCTAATGCCTGCTATGCAACTTTAGCATCTTGCTTTGCACGTTCAAATACATCAAACACAGACATGCATCTGTGCATGTGTGTGTGTGTATCTCTGTTTTTCAAGAGCACAATTTTGCTGTATTAGCTCTCATTAATATTTCAGGCTGCTGCCTCCTGCAGCTCGTGCTGGGGTGGAAGAGCGAGCTGCCAGCAGACACAGATGTGACCGTCAGACTCCTGTAGCAAACATTCAGGGAAAGCACATTTTTAATGTTATGGCAGCAAGAATGAGGTAATGCAGTTAAAATATTTATGAACCCTTTCGGCTGACATCTCCAAATACCATGTAGAATCTAAACTTTAGAGGTCAAGGCAGTGTATTAACTAGATATTCATCCAGCTATAAAAAATCTTCCCTGTTTTAAACAATGCTAGGGACAGGAGGGAGGGGGAGAGGGGTGGATCAGAGAGAGAAAAAAGAAGACCAGTTGCAAAGTTCATCACGTATCAAAAGGAAACACATGGAAAGTGTGGGGAAAAAATTGTGCTGTACCTTTCTCCTTTTCACAGAAAGTCGTCTAAGGTTATCTTCTAAAGGTTCAAAACACTCTTCCTCAAAAAGGGTCACAAAATAAGGATGAACTCCAAATACCCCAAGCTTGATACAGCACCATGTTACCCGGCCTGCAAAAGGCAAGTGGGATCTGCAAAAGATCCCAAGTTTTAATATTTTTATTCTACATCTTACCACCAGTTGAACAGAAACATTGTTCTTACAGCTGATGGCTTGAGAGATGAGCAGCTGATTGTAGTCTTATTATTCAAAGGGGAAGGGGGAAAAAAAAGAAAACAGATAAAGGAACAAATAGATAGATAGATGAGAAAAAAAACTTGAAGAAATGCTTCTATCTTCCAGTTGCTCTGATGGACAAATAAACAAAGTATATCACTTCAGATTGTTTCAATGGGGCCCCTAGAGGTCAAAAACCATCATTTTTGCATGGTTGGACTCTTCTTGCTTTCTTTCTCATGCCTGCTGCAACCAACGTGGCTCTTACTGCTGGGCTCCATCCCTTGTCATCAGGTCTCACATGTGCCACATCACAGATCCCATTCCCTGTCCCAAAAAAATCTGCACGAGTTCTCAGCTGCCAGCGCTCTGACGTAGAGATCCCAATGCCAGTTAGCCCTGCCTCCTCCCCAGGGTTTCAGCACAAGTTCAGCCTCAAACTCTGTCTTGCACAGGCAGGCTCCCACCCCTGCACTAGCCAAGGCACTGGGAGACACCAAAGGCTGGCCTTTGACATGGCACAGTTGTACTCCCATCCTAATAAAAGACACAATGAAAGAATTACGAAAATCTAGTAGAGCTGAAAGTACATCATTGCAAAATTTGTCAGCAAGGAGACATAATGCATTTTCAGATGGCTTTTTGAATCATCCTATCCATCAGATGTTTATCTATCTGAGCTGTTTCTTTTACAGTACTCAGCCCATCTGGTACTTGGCTCATGATGAATGGATTTAAAACATATCCTTAGTACTTTGATGAAGTAATATTTCTCCTGTTTGTTTTGCTTAGATAAGACTCCACAGCCATTCCACCAGGTCTGTGGGATTTATGTAGCTACTTCAACAGCTTTCAGCTAAAACAAAAATAATTTAAAAAAAATTGGTGGTGGTCTTGCTTGGGGTTCAAAGGAGAGGAAGGGCACTGGTCTCCACCAGGGTTTCTGACAGACTCTGTGTCTGCTGTGCTGGAGCAAAAGGTGGATGCATTTCTCTTTTCACGTGTTCCAGCCATCCCTTTCCTTTTCAGCTGACCAAGCAGAGATTCAGATAGCCCCAGATCTCCTTCCAAATACATCCAGGAAGGTGCTCCCTCTGCTGTAAACTTCCCAACTCCTCCTGGGCAGAGGCTGGAGTCACCAACCAAAGTGATCAGCCCAAACAGAAAGTGCCACCTTCCACTTAATTCTGTAGGAAACATCTCTGAACCAAATGTCCTGGATGCATCCAGGGGAAACCAATTGCAACACCTGCAGTCTAAGGCAGAGTTGCTTTTTTCTGTGGCACCAGGCTTGCTGATATCCATGCACTGAGCTCAAGCTCCTTGACATGAAGTAAAGAGCAGGGCATGCAGAGCAGTGAAAGGGACATCTTTCCAGCCAGCAGCCTCTGAGGGATACATTGGAGCATTTCCTGCAGCTCAGCACAGCTCACTGAGGTTTCCTTCACTTCCAGCTACAAGAATATGAACTACAGGAATAAGGATGAAAGGATTTGGGGAAGCATGCTGTCTACACAACCAGCTGAAAAGGGGCAAACCTATCCTAGGGATCAGTGACTCAGGAAAGAGCTTTTCTGCCTTTCAGGTCAGGAGCTGAATAAGTGCAACGAAACAGACAGAGGAATTAACTTCTCTAAAAGGGGTCTGTAGAGGATTTACCCATTTTGAAGTTTTTCTTTATTAGTCATGCACTGGCTCCCACCAGAGCTATTCAACATGTAAATAGTTGTAAGCCTTCTTTACTGCAATTCTTTATCTTGTAGTATTAGTATGGGTCACACAGGCAAGAGAAGACAATACTTCTGCTTGCATTTGGGATTGCAGTTCAACATAATATCTGGAAGATAAAAGAAAAACACACACACATATATTCTGACAGTCACTTGTTGAAGAGAAGCAGCATGGAACGATGATTTAATACTTAGTTCGTGCTTCCTATGTGGTTGAGGGCAAAGAACATGCATGAAGAAGATCATACATACCCTGAACTGGGGCATCTCTTTCCACTGACCATGCAAGAGGCTGAAGTATTAAACAAGGGAGCTAAAGGATAGACCTAAAGCTGTGTATGTGATATATTCACCTAAATATGGTTCTCAGCCCCACTAGTTCTAGACATCTGGTGCAGTTTTTCCATTATATTCTCATTGTCCAACTTAAAGGTAAACATAGAGCAATGTGTGATTTCACTCATCTCAAATCACATTGGCACAATTTCTGGGATATTATGGCAATAGGTAGTATGGAAAAATGATGCAAGGGTGACTAGACATGGGATTGTTAAAGAAAAACCACCAGTTTTAACTCTGAGAAATAAAATCAAATGCAACCAGTGGTGTTTACAGAAATGTGTTTTCTGTTTCACCTGGCAACACCTACTTCCAAAACCACTCCTCCTTCACTCACTATTACAAATTCATCTGGATGGTCCACAAAGCAGAGAGGTTGGCCAGCTCTCAGTGCACAGCATCTTGCTGCTGACTAGGAACTGAACCTTTTTTTTCCCTCATCAGTTTTCCCAGCCTCTACTTATGAAACCTATCAGGATGGATCAAAATAGAACAAGGACTGTTGTTGCTAATCAACAGCAAAATTTGGCTGCACTTCACCAAGATTCAGACATTGTGACTCAGCCTGAGCCAACACTCTAGTTTATACTTTGAAAAACCTCCTTCCCCTAGCTGAGTTTAACCCACAGATGAAACCTACCCTTTTTTGCCTGGATAACCCTTAATCCACCTAAGCACCACAAAAAACAAAGCAGTAGTAAAGATGAAATTAGAGGGTGGAGAATTTTAGAGAGGGTGAGTTGGGAATGACTATTAGAGGTGACAAATGCAGCTGCACCTACACACAGCTGACAAGGGCTCTACACTGCACCTGTTCTTTTTTAACCCTACACATGCCGTGGAGGGAAGGGTGGTGTACCGCCTTGCTGTGGCAGCAGCATCACTGCCACAAAGGCTCCAAGACTGATGGAAGTCACACCTCTGTCCAAGTGCATCTGACTTTCACAAAGGCAGACGCTACCAGATTCAGTCCTTCATGCTGTTTAAAAAGCCATCCATGCCTGCTTATGTTGTTGATATAACTATCAAAACATTTGCTTGCAGGTGTTTATAGCCTCATTTAATTTACAAGTATAATGGAATTGTCAGATTGAGAAATTAGATACACAGAAGTCAAAAAGTCTAAAGTATGGATTCCCAAAGCAACTGCAACTTATATCCCATTTTTATACAAAACCAAAGAGAATTTGTTTGGATGTCAAGAGCAGGACAACTCAAGTTTTCATAATTTTTATTTTTAAATAGACTCTCTCATTCAGTGGAATGAAACTGAACTGAACCCTGAACCATGGTGGAAGCATCAGATTATTTCTGTTTCTGGAAAGTATACCTTTACCTTAACCCTCTCTCACAGTCAGCAAACAAGAGCAGCAAAGTTCCTGGCACCTGCTGAACAAGCCCAAGCCCTCTCCACAAGACCACCTCCTGCAGCTGCAGAGAAACAGTTTAAAAAAAGGATCAAAACCACACTGAGCCATTGTAGACAGTGAGTAAACCGTTTCTACTGGCGTACTATTATAAAGCTGGCCCACTATTATAAAGCTGGCCCCCCATCATTCACACTTCCTGTAAAACATCCACACCAGGGGGGGAAAAACCAAAAAACTCTCTACAGAAAGGATGGCTATGAAACAGGACTGTACTGCATTTATTAAGGATGTTTCATAAAGCATCAAATCTCACTCCTTCCAGCAGTGGTCACTAGCACAAGTTTCCAGACTTTTACTATCAAGATTAAATGCCATTCAATTCAAGCCATAGGAAATGTTTATGCTGATTAATCCAAAGATCTAAAACAGGAGTCACCACAATTTCCTTATGACACCCTTCCTCCCACAAGCTCTCCTTCCACTTCTGGCATTGCTCAGGCTACTCACTGGGATACAGCTTGTGGGGCAAACCTACATTTGATACAGCTTGTGGGGCAAACCTACATTTAATGTTGTTTCCTAACCCCAGATCTGGTCACTGGAAGCAATATAAAACATTAAACAATGTTAGGAAACAAGTAAGAATATGCAGAGAGACTTGGGGTGATTAAAGGGAGTTCCCATATTCAACTGCCTAATAAGTAGCTTTAGAGAGGATGGAATCAGACTCTTCTTTAAGGTGCACTGTGATGGAACAAGAGGTAGCATTCACAAGTCCCAACACAAATTCCCATTAGATACGAGAAATAATTTTTTAACTACAAGGGATAAAGCAACTTGGGGGATCTCTGTCCTTGGAGACATTTCAGTCCAGCACCTTACTGCGAAACTCTTCTACTTAAATTTCCTCTTCTTGACCACATCAGACTCTGTTTTTAAAGATACCTGCAACACACATGAGCACCATCTCCTGAGGTAAGGTTATTTTTTCAGCCTTTGTTTCCATGGAGAATGCTGGTTGCATTTAGGGTGTAGCTATTTCTTCTTCAATCTGTCCATGTGCTTATTACAGCTGATAAAATGTCCGAGGGTGGTTTTGAAAAGGAGGTCCAGTTCTGTCAAAAACAACATTGGGGTGAAACTTTATTACTGACTATGTGGTTCAGGACTCAGCAACCAAAGCAGATGCTGCAGCCCACCCTGAAAGTTTTACAGGCACTGCTCTTTCTGACAGTCTTCTCATGCCTCTCCTTTCCCTTCCGCACCCTTCGTGAATATTGGCTTGGAAGGTAGGAGGTGAAAAGAGGGAGGGGGGAAAAGTTATTTTTGGCTGTCAACTTTTTATTGCATAAAGCTCTTTGGAGCTGTGCATCTCACCCCGGGTCAGAACAAAACCAGGTCTTAAGTGGCAGAGAAATCTCTTGGTGAGACAGAAGCTGTCCAGCTGCCAGCCAGTAGCAATAATGTCCCAGAGCTCTGACCCGCTCAGGGCTTTGAGCCAGCAAAATGCAGGCACAGAGAGCCTGGGCATCTAAAGTGCTTATAAACCCACTGGATGCTTCTCTGAGGTGAAATTCCCTCAAGGGGAGCTTTCCTTGACTTGAAAGGGTTGAGCTCAGAGTCCTTGCCCTGTGCAGGGCCGCAGTCTAGACACGCTGTCGTGGGTAGTGGGGAGGGGGCTGGCAGTGGGGAGCTGCTGCCTCCTGCTCTCTGCCAGGAGGCTCCCCTGGAAATGGAAAGATAGAAACTTCCACAGGTAAAGGGTTTGGTTTGCAGCCTTGGAAGAAGCTTGGATTGATGTAAAAATGCAAGTTCACAGACATTAAGCAGTGAAATTATAAACTTGTGTTTCTATAGTTGTAAGTAAGAATATGCCTTAAGTAAGTAAGAAACTGTATTGGGTAAGTTGGTGAAAGATTTTATTGTGTAGTAATGCAATTGTATAGAGTAAGCTAAGAGTTTAGAAGTTACAATAGAAGCATATTATGCATATTATACAAATGTGTGTATGTAGTAGTAGCCCATTGGATAGAAGTATATGCAGTTTAGCAGAATTAAGTAAAGGTGATAGGTTAGAAAAACCAAATAAACTGTGGCAGCTTTCCATTGGATTAGAATGTCATATGTTGCCTTGTAAAGAAGGAACTTGCGACTACTTTGAGTTATGGCCAAATTCTTGCTCCTCTAATACCTCACGGCCTTTGAGGCTGATGTTTATTTGAGTAATAAATTGTTTTTAGCACAACAGTGGTCCCATCCCTTCATTAAGGCATCAGTAATACCCCTCCTTAGCACTGCCACCACAGCCAAACCTGTGACCCTCCTGTGCCTGCCATGGCCCTTGTCTGAGAGTTTTGGACACAGCATCACTAACAAGAGACATGGGAGCCTCCTTGGAATTGGCACGGGGAGGGCAAATGAAGTTTAATTAACTAGGTCACATGATTGCATAGCACATCAAGAATTACCTCTGTCTTCACATCTTCAGGATCAGTAGTGCCTGTCAAAAGCAAGATCAAGACTCCTGAAAAACTCTTTTTAGGCTGTTACAGCACTGATTCTCAACACATTGTTTAAAAGTTTGAAGGCTTCTTACAGTATCTAACACAGGTGGAAGACCCTGAACAGAGATGGATTTTAGAGAGCAGGTCCCTGACATAATTTCTCCTTCTTTTAGTTAGTCTTTTCTCTTTTTTCAAACAGAGCCACTCAAGTTAACTGAATTAGCACATATGCCTCTCCAGACACCATTCAGCACCTAATCAAGTGGTAGGATTGTAAATACCACAAGCTGCAGCAGTATCTGAACCTCAGCTGTTGAAACTTAGATTGTCTTTACAGCTTTGCACTGGTGGGACCAAAAAATTGCATCAGGCAAGCAGTGATTTCATTCCATCAGAAAAATGCCACACAGAAAATAAAGTTTACAGAAAATGTGGAACATGTGAGTCATGCAAAACAACCTTTCTGCTCTGCTACTTCAGTAGTATAAGGCAGAGGTTACCTCTGAACTGCCAAATTACAAGTGAAATGAAGAGGTAACATTTCAAGGTAAGCAGATCCCTGCCTAGGTAAAGATGTCTGTCTCTTGCTGAGAGGCAGATACAGCCTCTCCAAACCAGAGATCAACTTTCCTAATTGAATGAGCAGGAGATGTTAGAGGGAGGCAGGGGGAAAGGTGGATATGGATTTCACCTGTGATGGCTGCATGGTCTTGAAATAACCTTGACAGAATAATCAAATGCAATTTAGAGAGGGAAAAGTATTATTTATGGATGTATTGCAATAACTACGGGAAAAGTAGATCTTCAGCATTCTGAAGATAGGCAACTTCCCAAAAGAGGAATGAGCAAGCAGCAGGGAAAGTAGACATCGCTGGATGATGTGTCTCTTTATTTTCAAGTGGATCCCAGAGATCACCAAGCTGAGTTCAAATCTACTCCTTGGATTTCTAAGACCTTAACAAAATCACTGAAACTGAGATGCTCAGATCTCATTTTTGGGCAAGCGTTTTTCCAGGGCCAGTAGAGGCAGTTAGTTGCTCATTCTCCTGGCTTACTTAAATTTCAGGCTTACTTTCAGAGCCAACAAGTCTGTCCAGCAAAGTCACTGTGCTCACTACTAGCAAATTGTTTATTTGCAGCTGTCATGCTCTGAGTGAGATAAACAAGATCAGAAAGGCCCATGTGAAGGTGAAATAGTAGCGCTGGTGCTAGCTAAAGCCATCTGAGCAGGTTAGCTCGATGCCTGTATGAAGCAACAGGCATCGTCTTGTAGGGAAAACAAGGAAAGTGATCCAAGCACCAGCCAGACCTTTCTATAAAACACACCAGTCAATGGGAACACAAGACAGATGCACACACAGAAGGAAAGGCAAAGAAAGGGTGGAGGACTGGAATCAGCTAAGATCAGAAGGCAATGGCACAAACCGGTACTTTCAAAAGGCAAAAGATGAATGCAGGTTTGAGAAGGTTATAAAGAGATTTAGTTTTTCAAGTTCTGCCATAGAATCATAAAACTGGTTAGTTTGGGGAAAGACCTTTACTATGGTCAAGTCCAACCATTAACCCAGGACTGACAAATCCACCACTAAACCATGTCCCCAAGGGCCATATCCACACATTATTTTGAACACTTCCAGGGATGATGACTCCACCACTTCCTTGGGCATCCAATGCCTGACAGCCCTTTGGATAAAGAAATTTTTCCTAATATCCAGTCTAAGCTTCCCCTGGCACAACTTGAGACTGTTTTCTGTTGTCCTGTCACTTGTTACCTGGGAGAAGAGACTGGCCCCACTACAGTCTTCTTTCAGGTAGTTGAATACACAAGCACCTCTGAAGAAGTTACACTGCACAGACTGGTAATTGCTATTTCAGCAAGTTTTAACCCTTGAACTTCTGTCTTTTGGATCTCTCTCTGCTGTCAGGTACAGCTTTGACTGCACATTTGCACATTCCAGCAGCTCTTATATTTCCTTTAGCATCCAGCCTTCTTCAGCTTTCATCACAAGGATCTGCAGTCTGTTTTAGAGCTGATCTGGCAAAGAAATCCATAATGAAAAACTTCATGCAAGAGCTCCCTAAGGTCTCCAGGTCTTATGAGTTTGGAGGACTTCCAGCCCTCTCCCAGGGACTTCCCAGTTCACACTCAAAGAATTTTTAGACAATTGGACTGACATTAAAAAGAATTTAACTCCCTAATTCCCCAGGGGCTGGAATAAAAAGAGAAAAATAGATATAAGTTTAGGCAGATGAATAATTATACAACATAGAGAGAAGAGCACTGGAGAGCTAGTGGAATTTGCTGCTGCCACAACAGCATGGCTGATCCCAGCTCAGCTGTGGCCATAAGCAGCTTTCTGGGCCTCAAGGTGCTTACAGGAGAAAGCCACAACATTTGCTGTAGGAACTTTGTGCTCTCAGATAAATTGGAGGGGAAGTGGGAAAAATTTCACTTCAGATTTAGACCTCACTTCTGAGGAAAGAAGTGTTAACACCAGTCTTAAGAAAAAAGGCAATAATATGAGAGCCTTCAGTAGCAAAATTCCCCTCCAAATAGTTGCCTTTGCATCAGGGTCTGTGCAATCTCCCCCACTAGATACTGTATGTAGCCACTAGGAAACAAGAAGATTCACAGCCATGTAGCACAGCTGGAAAAAAAAAACACATTTAAAACTTACTCATATGCATCATCCCATGGCATATAGGAGTGATGCTGCATTAAGTAATTGTTGTATCAGCTAATGCAATGCATGTATTTGTATATTTTACATATAATCGTATGCATTGCATAGATACTGTGTATAGATATTTTATAGTCACATTAGCAGGTTTACAGTATGGGTTTTTTCAGCAAAAACAGACCTTTAAGTAATTTGTGATTAAAAGACACCAAACTCAGATGTTCCCTCAAGGCAAATTGCTTAGGACATACTTAAGAATATTGTGGATGGTCTGAGTCTACTTGGTAGCTGGCACCTTTTACTGGGAGAATCCCAGAAGGGAGCATTTTAGAGCAGTGCCCCTGCTCCAGTGACCTGTGTCAGCAGCAGATGGCAAACAGCTGCTTCTCCCCAGACCAGCAAAGCAAGATCCAGGTAACGCACTGCAAGATTGCAAGCTTACAGAGTCCCACATCTGCTACCTTTTCCAAAAGCTGCAGATACCACCGAAACACAGAGATCATTCTTCCCACAAAAGATTCAGTGTCCAAGGTCAACTCCACAAGCCTGTGTATAGCCATCTGTGCCTGGAGTGCCCAGCTCTAGAGCTTCTGGTGACCACAAAGCAGTAACAAGGACTCTGCACAAAGTCAAGGCTCCAAACTCTCCCATCACACCTGCTTTCCCTTCTTCCCTGCCAGCTACGGCTGTCTGCTAGGCAAGGAAGGCATCATGGTCTCTTCCCCAGCATGGTTCAGCCCTACCACGATCCAGCTGGAGAGAGTCGAGAGACCCCTACAACCAAACAGTGCAGAGCAGATCAGTGCAGTCTTGGACCAAGCAAGAACAACAGCCAACTTTCCAGATGGCCTCAGGTTTAACAGGAGGCACTGCAGCTGCTAGGAAGGGCTTGCCTGCTGAATAAAAAAATATGATGCTTGGATTAAAAGAAGTCAGCTGAAGCAGGGTGATGAAGGCAGCCTGTGCAAGAGTGAGAGGCTGCAGTACAGCTCAGAACTGATGGATCGCAGGTCTGTTTTCATCAGCCTGGTGGCTCCACACAATATAGGATAAAAGAATACCTAGTTGCAAACATCACTGCAAATGGGGATTTCACTGGAGAGTGCTGCTGTGTTCTTGGTTACATCATAACCAATACTGCTGTTAACACTTTTTACCTCAGAGGAAAACGGAAAAAAAACAACAACAAAAAAAGAAAAAAAAAAATCTTAAATCACTCCACTGTTACTGTTTTAAATTAATTCAGAGCTAGAAACTACATCCAGACAGTAACAATACAAAAATCAAAATCATACTGAAATGGTGGAACTTGTCAACAAACAGCAATTCATACAGAAGCTTTAGCTTTTAGTTTTTACAATAATAGGCATTAATAACTAACATATCCAGGTTTAAAAGTCTAAAACAAGTGATAAAGATACCATCTCAAATAAAATAAGCCTTTTAATCTGGAGAATAAAGTACATCAATTTAGCTTCCTACATGAAGATACAATCTACATGCACTGTAGCCCTCTAATAGAAATGACTGCATAGTCATGTCCCTAAACATGTAAAAAGAGCCTCTTACATTACAAGATACATTCATGATATCAGCATATACTGTCTGTAATTAAGTGGCTAATGCAGGGGTGTTATGTTAAAACATTTATAATAAAAACTTCCAGTAGTTGAAAACTTAGTTTCCACCTTTACCATATACTTGACCACTCCAAAGGCTCATTTAACTTTGACAAGGAGTTCATCAGCTTGGAAATTATAACTCTAGCCTCTAAAAATAAAAAAAGCTTTAACTACACATAAAAAAAAAAGATGCTGAAGGTCTTGTGCAAGAAAGCAGGCATTGAAAGAGTATAAAACTGCTGAAAGAAGTCTGCACAAAGGCAGCTACACATCCCTAATGTAATCAGCAAGATTTAAAGATTTTAATATAAGTAAGATTTAAAATGATCAGTGAACATCCAAAGCAATACTGAACTACAGACTGTACTGTTGGTCACATGACTAAATTCTTTCATGCAACTAAACCAAGGGCTTTAAAGGATTAATTCCCACCTAGAAACAATTCTCCAGACATTATATGTCTATGAAATACTTTTAGAAGAAAATCTTGTTAAGTGTTGCCTAGTGTGAAGGTATAGCAGGGCTCTCTGGGGAGTCCTCTTTGCAGTAAAATTGTAAATTGTAATGTCTGTTTTCCTGTTAGTGGTGTGTCCACAGCAGAAGCATTGTAGTTTGGATCTGCAGTGCAGGACTGAGGGCAGCTTCCCAAACAGATCCCACTTAGCAAGCTCTAATTTGTGTTATGAAATGGTTTTGTAGCACATTGTCCCAACCCATTCCATTTGAATCTAACACCTCTGTTTTAGATTCTAATACACCTAACACACCTCTGCAGGTGCACATTAAATATGCTATAACCTCTTGCAGGGACCATATTCCTTTTTTCTTCAGCCCTTTTCCTTCTGGGGAGATGTGACGGGGTAGTCATGGAGATGAACAAAAGATGATGCACAGGACCAGGCTAGAGCTGTATCACTGTAAAATACCCAAATCACACATGACATCAGTGCTAGAACCTTGGTACTGACTGTTTATCCCACCAATGTGTCCTTCCTGTCCCATCCTGTTCACAAGTGCGGACAGGAGGCAATAGGAGCTCTCAGAGATTATTTAAGAATGTTGTCTCCTCAAAGCAACGTGGAAATGATAGTCCTGCTCCAGCCTTTGGCCTCTGCACATTTTCATTTCCCTGGTTCTTATTCACTTCATCCCTGCTGCCTCTATTTCCTCTCCCAGACTCCAGCACAGAGTGGGTCAGTGGGACTGAAAATGGGGAGGTCCCACAGTGCCCCTTCCTCATGCTGTAACACATCTGAGGGAAGGCACACCCCAGCTTCCCCTGAAGCCAAGGTTTGCTTTATTTTGGTAGTATACGGAAGTTCAAGCACAGAACTTTAATTTTTCAAGCTGTCCTATTAAGCCCTAGGGAGCAGTGATACATGGGCATTAAAACGTGCTTTCATCAGAAGCTTTTTTTAACCCCTCAGACTACTAAGCTGCCCTCAGGACCAAATCCATTTGTTCTCCCAAGAACCAGCAACATCACTCTATGGGTCAAAATATTTCAGTAAATCACAGAGGCCTTAGACCAAGTCAAACTCCCTAAGAAACATCTAGAAAGGAAGAAAACTATTTTCAAGCTCCCATGGCTGGAATACTTCATGGCAATGTTATAGCTACAGCAAATTCTTCTCTAGGAGGAAAGATTTCAGGCAAAAATTAAGGAGAGGATTTGATTTATAATGGAAAAAAATTACAACTAACAGGCCAAGTCTTGCTTACACTGAATAATACTTAGCACCTATATAGGAAAATTCCCACTGACTGTAGTCAGAGTAGGACTGAAGCTTTAAATATGCAGCTTCCCCTTCAGCTCCAGAATAGCAGTGCTAAAAATTAGGCGTCAAACTGGGATATGTCCTTCTGTTGAGAAAGAGGGAAGAAATGGTATGCAGGGAGCCCCAGCTTCCTCCTGGGAATAATAGTCCAAGGGCTTTGGCCCTCAAAGGGGCACCTGACTGTGCAGGTCCATTGAACACTTCTGGAAGAAGGGTGAGCACTTGCGACAGTGCTCAAGTGGGTGTTGGAGCTTGTGGCTCCAGGGAACAAGTTTGGGGAAAGCTGCCAGGGACCAGTTGAGCCAGAGTGCTTCATGGCTGCTGGACTTAAGCCAGAACAGGTAGGAAAGGGGAAAAGTCTGCATTTTGCTGCAGGCAGAGAGGGCAGGTGACTGCCAGCCTTCTGCAGGCACCCATGGCACAGGGGCGGCTGGCATCCCCCTCCATCCCAGGCAAGGAAGGGGAGAGGGGCTGGGACTGCGATCCGAGGTCACAGTCCTGCCCTGGGCGAGCAAGGCCTAAAGGGAGGTAAAGTGTTTGAACAGGATCCAGCTCAGCTTTATTGCCTGAAGCCGTATCTGTTCTCCAGCAATGTCAATGTCACGTGCACTCCGAGAGCAAAGCTGCCATTTACGGCCTCGGCAGCCAAGAAAGCAGACAAACCTGAGCATCTGCATTTGCAATCTCCACTGCTCCATAAAAGACAAGGTCAGACAGAAAACATGTGTTTCATATTTGAAAATCTGAGTGATTTATATTAGGGGAGCAGGACTGGACTGCATGCAACCTCTAGGCTGTTAAAATTTAATTTACTAACCAATTACTATCAGATGCTTGACTTCTTCAGTTGCCCCCTATGAGGAGTTTAGTTTCTCACAATATTCTGCCTTGACTTCATTGCTCTATCTCCTTCCAGGGGCTGAAGAGAGGTGAAAAGAAGTCAGCAAATGAAAAGGACCAGCTAGTCCCATGAGTTCACATTTTATAATCAGAGAAACCACCAAAACATTATCTTCCAATTTCTGTGGATCATCCTTTTTCCATTATTTGCAGCTTTACCTGAAGTAGATGGATTAAACTGAATGGTGCATCTCTCACCTTAAGAGAGAAAGTCTGGAGGAGACTGTCCCTAGCTGCCCTGTCCTTGTTCTGGCTGGATTGGTTCTCAACCATCACTCCCAGTTTAAAACACTTAAAACATTATAAATGCATGTCTCAGAAGACAAAACTAAATTGAACCAGGATAAAAAGTAAAGTCAGAAGTAAGATTATTGCTGATAAGCATCCTTCCTGTTTCATGGGTTATGAGGTTCAAGTTAGTTCTGTGCTGCACAGCTTTGGGCTGCAAGTTCACAGAAATTTCTGACCTTGGGGCAGCAATGTGTGTGTGTTTTTGCAACTCTTCTTAATCTGAAGACACAACATCAACACTAGCATTGGCTGAACAGTTTTTCAAATGTTCTCTGTTAAAATTAACTGCATTCTTGGTTAGTAAGTCACTCATGAAATGAACCTGGCTTCCATTTAATGTGGTGATCAGAGACCAATAACATTTTGAAATCATGGGAGAATTGCCAGCTCTTCTCTCCAATTATATTATCTCTTCAATGCTATCTGCATTTTGAGTGACAGGTTCCCTGGGATTAGGTTAATGTTACTACTCTTGGAATGAAAGAGGAAAATATTTTAAACTGGGGAACGATCAATCCAGTCCAAAACTTTAGGATGGACAATCATTCATATTAAGACATGAAACTCTTAGAATTTATTTTTTTTTATCCAACAAATACTCAGCAGGTCACAGGCAGTTGGAAAACTCCACCATGGTAATCCATGAGATTGTTTTGTAAAGTAGACAACTAGTGTGCTTTTTTCCCTCCCTTTCTTCTTTTTTTTTTTTTTTTGAGAAGAGGGGCAAAGGAAGGGGGCAGGGAGGAGAGGAAGCCAACAAAAGTCAGACTCCAGGTTTTATGAGTATTTTAATGTCAGCAATTAACTAAGGACTGCAATATGCAGTATATCAGACTTGTGCTAAGGCTTTAAATGCGTAATGTTCAGAGGTTTTTCCATATTTCTGAATGCCAGCACTTCAGGTGTGTTTATACCTTTCCAGAACTCTTCATTCAGCCCTGGTTTCACTAAAGGCAGAATACAAATGCTGCTGACCTGAGGTTACCCACTCACTATACCTGGAGAGTTGCAGCAACGTTACCGTCAGGCAGATTTATTCGTATCTGGCATTACTGCTCAGGAACTGTCTAATTAGCAGTCTGTTGGATCAACAGAATGAAACATGGCAATTTCTAAGTAACAAACAGAAGGAGAGTAAGCTGGTACAGGATCACTGGGTGTAATAGGGCCACGACTAAAAAATGTGACAATAAATTCTCATGACAGAAGAGAAAACCTGAACCAAGGCATATAGCAGAACCACAAGTGATGATAGAAGGCTTACCAGTCCAGCAATTAGTTTAAACAGCATCAAATTCCTATTTAAAATCCATACCGTAGTAGTATTTAGAGACAACGATTTTTCATATTTTTGCACTGTGAGGTTTCTGCATACTATTATGCTGTGGATCCTTCAGCTCTGGAAACTGTTGCACTTCAGTAATAACTCAAACAGCCCCAAGAAGCTCAAAGACAATTTGCCTGGAAGTTAATGACCTTGACAAACGGTAGATGTTGTCCAAACCTCCAACTCATCCACCTCAGTCTCCCTGTCCACTTGTCTCTCCCACACAGTGCCTTGGCAAGCACAATCCAGCATTTAGAAACCCTGACAGAAGAAGAAAGTATTTCTCCCCCAAGAGAGGGAGTCTGTGGCTGGTAAACACATACAGGAGTCTCAGTCCAGCCCTTGCCTGCCATGGAGGCCTGTCTGGGAGAAAGGGTGGAAAGCCAAAAGTGTGTAATTCTTCACTGCAGGAATTTTGGCCAGGGGGTACAGTTGGCTGGCTCAAGGCAGTGCACCTTGCACAGCTGAGGATCTGCTGTATTCTGTCTGTAGGCAAACACATTAACAGGAGAGAGAGGGAGAGAGAGATTAAAGAAGAGAGAGAAGGAGAGACAGTTTACTGCATAGCATGTACTTGGAGAACACAACTCCAACCTGTCTCCCACACTGAGGTCCAGGGACATTCAATTGATGATCCAGATCTGAAACTAGATCTCAGAATTTGCTTCTAGTTCTGTAATTGCAATATTGGCTATAAAAGCATCCCTAATTATTTTTTTAAAAAATCTGCATCACTGAAGAAAAAAAGAAAAAAGAATGCCATTTCCTTAACCTAGTTACTTCTTGTCCTTTCCTGAAAGTGATTTTTTTAAGGCATATGCACTCATGGGTGCGGATGGATCTGTGCACAGACTATCACAGTATTTCATCCTCTCTTGCTGGTTGCAAACGTTTCACCCTTTGATTCATTTAACTTCAGCATAGATGGGATGTGCAGCTTCCAGGCTCTTCATGGAACCTCTCCTTCCTACCATTGAGATATTTATATTAAAGAGCTCAACCAGCAGAAACAAGATTATAATCAATTGTCCTAGACTTCTGCTTCAAACAATTTGATTACAGGCTATCAGAGTTTGTCAAAGGTCCACAGGCTGCCAGTCATCCATCCAAAATAAGCCCAGAACACTTTGAAAGCCATGAAGTAAGACTCACATTGTTGATATGTAATGTGGCATCCCTTAAACAAAGCATAGGCACAAATATAATAGAGATTGATAATGTGAACAAAAACATACCACAGCTGTCTAGGTGTAACTTAAATCTTCACCTGAAGAGAATATCACTGCCAGATATTTCCAACCATTCATATAGAAATCAGGAATATCAACATCTTTAAAAACTACTAAGAAATGAAGTTTAGGAAAATCAGGAAGAGAGTCAGAGACAAATAACTACACAGAAATAGCTTAGAAGACTGACAAAGACCATAGCATTCCTATTTTAAGCAATTAATTCACATTTAACCTGCTATCTCAAAATGTTATAATTCTGTATCATATGGTATGTGCTACATTAGTGAGCCACACCACAGTTAACTTAAAGAAGTATGAATTCCACACTCAAAATAAAAAGAGTTTGGTGACAAATGACAGCCCCTAAAAATCTGCTTCAGGGTGGAAAAATAGTTTGTACATTTGAAATTCAAGCCTTCCTTTTATCTGCCACAACTCTCAACATGGGCACGGCCTAAATCTAATGATTTTGTGTCATATTCACATATTATTTATATTTGGTCAAAGATAAAATGGAAAACAGTGGCAAAATGCCAGTTTTTCTGCCACTAATACAGCACATCCTGTATTCCTGACAAACACCATGAGTTTTTCCATCTGCTCCAGATCCATGATAGTACATTAACTCTGCTGAGAAACTACTGTTTCTCTTCAAGGCACACAAACCAAGTTCAGCACTCTTAAATTAAAAAGTAATTATTTTAGTAAAATGTTGAGAATACATAAAAAATGGTCTAAAGGGTGAAAAATCACTGAAACAACCACCTAAAGGAAAGGTTTGGTTTCTCCTCAGCCCAAACTAAAAACAAACAAACAAAAAAAACAAAACAGCCACAAAAACCCAAACAAAACAAAACAAAAAAACAAAACCAAACAAAAAACTAAACAAAACAAAGAAAAAACCCCAAAATAAAACAAAACAAACAAAAAACCCCCTGAAAGTGATATCCAGCAAAGCCTTCAAGGAACACTTCTGCTCCTGCAGCAAAGACAAAATGCACACAACTGTAAAGGAAAGGAAAGAATGCAGCAAAGAGCATTCCCTTTATTACACTCTCTGTTCAGTTGCTGTGCATCTGGAAACTCCACTGAATAAATGCATTAGAACAGAATAGTATAAATTTGACATTAATTCAAGGGGCATAAAAAATGCTTTCCCCAGCTGCCTTGCATCAGAATTATGCTCAAACTACCTTCAAGTGTCTGACAAAAATGATGACTTCTGTGATTTACACAAGCTATCAGATGAGTGAGTCATGCTGTTCTGGTATTTGTCAAACAACATATTATGTCTCCAGCTGTTCCTTCACCCTTCTTCTATGATCAGGAAATCATAAGAGGGCACAAATACTCAGCACTGGGCTGGAATCCTTATTGGTTTCTTGTCCCCAAGTTCACTTCTTTCCATCACACATTACCTCATAACCTCTTTCTATACTTCAGTCATAGTGAATGTACTGATTAACATCTCCCATATTCTGGTTCATAAAGATCAAAGTCCTAGTAGTGGCAGTATCTATACTTAAAAGTGACCAATTATTTTGTTATAACAATACAACACTACACATAGTCATTAGTGGAATTATGCACAATACAAACTCAGAAAGAGAAAGCCCAACAGGTACTATTCCTGAAACACCCCAAAAAAATTACTCTGAATTCCCCCCCTCCTACATTTTTAACAAATTACTTCAAAGTCCAGTGAAGTGATCACAGATGTGGAGTGTTTTCCTATTCCTGTTTCCTGCAAAACAGGTACATAGAAATTTATCCTGGAAATAGAAACCTCCCCGAAAGTGTTAAAGCAATTAATGTATAGCCCAAATTACAGTAAATTTCAAGTCATCACATTACTTCACTTCAGTCTTGTGAAGAAACACTACTTCTGAAATAGAGTTTCTGATTTAGATATCCATGACCTTCTAAAACAAAAACTATCATGTTATAAATGCCTATAGGGATAAGCATAAAGCATGTGTGTGCATTCCGGCTGCTACTTGCATTTACTACCTTGGTTGCATGTTGTTAATACCAGATTTTGTTTGGCAATGAAGTATTCACACCTGTTCCAAGGTGTGAACTTTTCCAAGCATGTCATCTCCAGGGGAAAAAGAGGTAGCAAAACCACATAAACATGAAGCCATTTGACAGCCTATCCATGAAGAAATCACAAGTGGTTCTGTGTTAGCACACCCAGGAACAAAAAGTGACTAGTCACGTCCATACTTTCTCAATTTTCCCATCCCTGTATCAGTCACAAGAAATCTTCTGCTCCCTAATGGCTGCAGGAGATGACATATACAGAAAAACAACTACTTGAATCTCAGATTGCATACAAACATGCATGAGCTACAAAGGGGGGAAAAATCCTTATATTAGAGAATATTAAGATCTAAAAGGGATAAAAACCCCCTGAATCAACAGGAAATAAAGGCAGTTTCTTTTACTTTCCAATGTTTCTCAGCAGCATGGCCTTTCACCAAACTCATGTCTTGCATCAGGATTAGATGGAAGTATTTCAAAGTGGTGAGAAATAACTCTTTGATGGTGTTTCAAAGAAAATTACTTCTCAGGAATTCCCACGAGGTACAGAATCTGGTAAGTTTGGGAAGATAAACATTAAGGCAGTAGCAGAAGCTACCAGACCATGACTTACTTAAAGAAGAATTTTAAAACCTACTACTCTTTCTGCAGCTCTGTTACTAAACCTTTACAATATTTTGCTCAGTCTGTGTTGCTACACAGCTGCCTTAGTCCCCCAGATCCACTCAGCTTTAACCACTGACTCCTTACACACCCAACCTGTGCTCCAGGCTTCAGTGCAGCTGAGAGGATCCTCATTCTTCCTCCAGTTATTCAGCCTGGAAAATCATACATTGACACATAAGGGGGCCAAAAAATTACTGAATGGTGGCCAATTAAATAAAATAGTTGGCACCCACAAAACACATGGGGCACCATAGGTCTTTACACTTCATGAATTCTCTGCTCTATTATTACCAACACAATTACCGTGGAATATTTGTTGAGCAGTGCAGCACAGCAAGCATTGGCTAGAAAGTTGTCAGCTACACACACAAAGAAGTCCCTGTCTGCAGCTATAAAGTTTTGCCTTTCATTTCTGCATTCCAGTCAGTTAGTGACAGGCAAAGGATGTGTCTGTGTTCAGACTGCCTGCAGCAGAACCTCTCCCCAGCATGGAGAGAGCAGTCATGCCAGTCCTCATCCTTCCCTCCCTGCCTCTCTGGATGAGTCAGGAAGTGGCGTATTTTTTTTAAGCAAACTCCTTTCAGCAAATTACAGTAGGAGCTCTCTGTTCCATCCATCAACATACCATTGCCTGGTGACCAGCTTCCTCACTCCTTCCATTTTGTGAATTTCCCTGCCCCCTGTACTTGTTGATGTCTGTGCACGAGGCATTTCATAAAATTTTGTGGCTGCACTAAGACTGCCAGTTGTAGCAGAATCAGCCAGGTCTGGAATTGAAAATTTATTTTAACGGGTTATAGTGCACACTGGCTACTGTTTTATTTGCCCACCCACCTACTATCCATAACCTGGCTACTTAATCACCTGAATTCCCAGGCCCATATTTAGAGAAGTGAAAACACAATAACCTAAGCTGTCTTTGTAAGTTGACTTCTCCCACTTCAGACAGGTGTTTCAAACCATGAGAAGCAGCAGCAAGGGCAGGTCCACGTGTGATTATTTCCTACCAAACCACCACTCCAGCTAAGCATATTTAACAGCAGAAGCTGTTCTGGACGCAGAGCAGGGGAAAGGCACCATCTAGCGCTAAGAGGGAACAACGCTCTTGGGATAACAGATCCACGCCGGGTTACGCAGAGCTCAGAAACAACGCAAAATAAAGACACGGAAATACAAATCGAAAACAAGCAAGACAGCTGCTGGCAACCCATTTTCACATTGCACATGCTGGGGCCCGCTTCTGTCACTCTACGACTGGAACCTTTCTGTGGCGCGGTCCAAACCGGTCGCACACCAGTGAAGATGCTGGCAGTGCACACTGTGGAGTCCGGCCACGCTCCTTACCACTATTCCCACTGGACTCAGCAGATGAATCACAGCAGCCACATGTTCTCAAAACGTACGTGCAGCCTTGCAGCTGCCTCTCCGCTCCCGTTCCAGGCTGACGGCTACTCTGGAAATCACGGCCGAAGGGCAAGGGCAGCGCCTCTGAAACAAAGCCTTTCGGAAGGGGGTCAGAGACAAACAACACTCTGCACATCCTCTCCAACAGGTCCCGAGGCAGAGGAAGAGCTGATCCCAGCTCCTGGGCACGCTGGCCTCCACAGACCATTAACTCAGAGATTCATGTCCCTGTTCAGGCTCAGACCGCAGATCCCAAGTGGTTCCCTTCTGCTCCTTAAAGTTACATCTACTTCCTCCAATTTTATTACCACTACTAGTCATAGAGGTTGGGGTCACTTCTTTTTTCCATTTCCTGCATCCAAAAAAGTTCACTACTTATTATAAATCTAGATTACATGGCCTTTTTTATTTTTTTTCCCCCTGAGAGCAGCTTAGTTCTTATAATTTTATACAGCTGCATATAAGGACAAATTCCTGCTACGCTGGTAGAACTTCAGTGCCAGATTCTCCAACCTTAAAAAATATTCCAGCAAGTTTCAGTTTAAAATAGTAGAAAAGGTGAATTTTCTACAATTATGAAATCTCCAAAGAGCTACAGAATTCACATCCTTAAGTTGTGTGAAATCTAGTTGTATTTCAAACTTCCCATTGATTCCAATTTGAATAATGACAATCTCATAATCTCATGACAAAAACCACTTTGAAAATCTATCCCAGTGACAAATTAATTAACATTCATTTTCAAATGGTGACCCTCAGAAGGTCCTGATCAACAACAGAGAAAGCTACCACATATGCACTAATTTCAAGTTTTATTTTTCATGTTGGTGAAACACACAGCCTCTTTTCAAGAGGCAGCATCTGTAGAGCTGTTACAAACACACTTTGTACTTTATTACACCACAGATTTGGGAAAAGAATGAGTAAAGCACAGGTTTCACACTGCACTTGATGATCTTGATGAGTAATGATGATCCACTTGAGTATTAAGTTACAGATAATTTAGAAATCTTCTGATTTTACATATACATTGCATCGGCCATTGCTCAGTCCCCATGCACAGTTTATTTTTTATTATAGTCAACACTGGTTTTGGAAACTCTCTTGCTGTAAATGTTATATTTTCCATTTTAGATCACTTAAATGGTATTTACATAAGTGTGCAAATTGCTCTGAAAGATAGAAACAAACACTAACACATAATATACAGACAGTTTTCTCTATAGTTAAACATTTACTAAAAGGCAGTTCACATTCCTAACACACTTTCACTGTCTAAAATAGGAGAGAATAAGTTATATAAAATAGACCATCTTATTTTCAGATGCTTCCACTTCTGCAGATTTGGTCTTTGCAGCAACATTGCAATTAAAGATTAAGATTCTACTACTAAGAATCAGAAATGTCAATTCAATGGCAGCTTAACATGTTTAGTATCAACCACTTTTGTTCCAGATTTTCCACACTTGGCACAGAACAAAGAAACAACTTGAGGGAGATGGGAAAACAGTTTTGAACATATTTTTCTTTTTTGGCCATATGGAAAGTATGTTTTAAAAATGCAACAAATCATTTCATTTTTTCTTTTAATGGCCTGTTAGTGTTACAAGCACAGTTTAAATAAATCTGAAAATTCTTCCAGAGAAGCACGCAAAGTTCCCAGTTTTCTTATGTACCTCATCATTTCAGATACATACAATTGTTCACACACACAAAAAGCAGACTCCTTGGGCTCACAGAACAAAACTGATTTCAGAACTAGAAGGAGCAGGAAATGCTTGAAGAAAATTCCTTAGTGTTCCCTGAGTTTCTACGTGTGCATTTTTTCTACCATAGTAAGTGTTATGTTCAACTTGAATCAAATACAGCAAAAATTCTAGAAGAGTTCTAGAATTCTAGGAAAGTCTTCAAAAACCATCATTCATGAAAGCATTCTTGGTGAAAAACAACTCAATTCCTAAAATTTCATAGTCAAAACTTTTATATACATCATCAATATCAAAGGGAAATTACCCTTCAGATAGTGAAGAACTACAGGTGGATCTTAAATAGGTTTAAAACTCATGGTTATTATTACACAAAACAAAGACACAAAACTGGTTTTTGAACACCCATTAAATTGAATGTGACTTTCTAATGAGACAGAAAATTATGCTGCACTTTGTGCTCCCATCTCAATGTTACTAAGTGCTATTCACCCCAAGGGAAGTGAGCATTAGCCCTCTAAAATTTGAACCTTCATCACAATTACACCTGACACAATTTTGTCAGACATATGCTTGATATTTTTGATGACAACCAATTCCTTAATATGGCAGAAACTATCTCAACACTTTAGACTGTGCTTTTGGTCTCCTGTTTATGGAGCTTTGGGCATCACATACAAATCCTTGCTGGATTCCAAGTGATGTCACCCTACGTCAGACCTTGCTTAGGTCCTGCTGAAGAAACAAGCCACAGATACAACCTCTAGACTTAACAACTTTTAAGCACAAAATGGTGAAACAAATTTAGGACACTAAAGAAGCTTGCAAAACACACGGTGACTTGAAACCAAATAGAAATAGGATGCGTTAAAATTTGGTTACCTTGGATTCTAAGCTAGTTTGAATAACGCCACTTACAGGAGATATCTGTTCAAAGCTTTGAAAATAAGAAAGACTCAAATGTCTTCATAGACTAGCATACTGATTAGCAAATTAACACCTAGGATGCTCATGAACTCAAACATATCACTAAAACATTCCACCTAAGTCCTTGTTAAACATTTGTCTTCAGAAGTTTTTATTTATTGCACGTTACCTGCTAACTTCAGTTTCTTTTTTGGTTATGGCACACTTCAAAAACACTGCTAGGAATGGCTGCTCACTCCTTCCTTTTCTAAGGTGCACATTACAAACACTATAGACACATTTACTTCCAAGCAGTTCAGGTCAATAAATTCCTTATGAGGAAAGGCAGATGTGCATTTTTAAGCTTGCAAGATAACTTCAACCTAGCTTAGTGTTTTTCACACTCATGTGGATACTGTAAGAAATAAGGTATTAAAATAATATTCCCCAGTGAAGTAAGAACACGTTGAAAACAAACTAAATGCTCCCCCTAGTGCTTCCACAAGTAAAAAACTTGCCTGGCACAGTCTGCCTTAAATGGTCTTAAAAAGGAGATAAATAGCCAGATGAATGATCACACATTGAACTCTGAAAACAACTGCAAACATCTTACTGGGACCAAAAGTGTCAGCTGTTGAAATCCAGCATTTAAAATTTTGTACCACTCTCCCTCCAGTGCTTCTGAGGTTTTGGTTTCTTTTAAACTGTGCTTTTAGTAAAACTCTTCTTAATTTTATCCCGTCAGCTGAAGGCAGGGCCCTAAGGAAGTTCCTGCCAGGTAAGAGATGAAGTCCAAAGATGTTTCAAGATGATAGGTACAATCATGCTTTTTCTCCTGCATTGCACCCAGAAGCTGCCAAGTAAATATTAGGATTCCCATATCACAATTGCAATGAAGCTCTGGTAAATCTGGTACCTTTGGATACGCTCAGCATCACAGGTCAGTCAGATACTGATGACAACCTAGTCTGTAGCTAGCAGAGTCCACCAGAATATTCATCCTCTTCCTCATCAGCATGAGAACCCACTGCAGCTGGTCCTCTGGCTTTGTCTTGGGCAGCGTTTGGTGACTTCTTCTTGATTCCACCTCCTGGGACCACCAAGGTAAGACCAAGCTTGGCATACTGACAACAACAAGGCAAGTTTAATTTCTGTACTATCATAGAATTGACTGATGCTCACAATAAGCAAGCAGGCAACATGCAGTACAGAAACAAAGTGATGATGCTCAGGGTGTATTTTTCCAGCTTGGAATAAACATAACATTGGTTCATTTTTCTCAAATACTCTGAGAATGGGACATGAAATCTGTATTGATGCTGCTTAATATCGACTAAATCAGCCACATAGCTCCTCCGGTTCAAGCTTTATGTAGAAAAGAAATAATTCCAGTATGCAGCTGTTCATACATTATCTAGTATTAGATTACATAAACAGCCTTACAAGTGTTGTTCAGCAAGACTGGTAACTTAATTCTGACTATTCAACAAAGTAAAATTAGCCAATACTGCTACAAGGTTTGGCAGGGATGGATGTTTCCATTACTTTACACCTTTCCTATCTTATACTTCCTGCAATTTACAAATTCAATTAAATAAATAATGGTAGAGAAAGAGACACAACTTGCTCCAAATTCAAAATCTATCCTGAATGAGTACCTTTGCTAAGAATAAGCAATGGAAAAAACCATTTAATAATGCCATCCTGTAGGCATCATGTTCTGTTCATGTTTGTGTATATTTATCTGCAGCATGGTATTTTTGAGAAAAAGCAGAAGCAGCAAATTGTTCTTGCCCTTAAGGAAGCAAGCAGAAGAGGACTGAATTTTGGTGAACCCATTAAACAAATTCAGCAAATCCTAACAAGCTGTTCTTTCACCTAATCCTTCACACCATCTGACAGGCAGGCAATACCATCACTGGCAGGCAAAGTGAAATACAGGAAGCTCACAGCCAAAGGGCAGCATAATAGGAAATCACAATAAATATGTGGAGTGTGGTCTTCTTATTTGTGGGAATCGAGCTGGCTGACATCCAAAGCCAGACCAGTGTTTTTGGTGAGTTGCCCCTTGGCCCCAGACCTTGGAAGGCATTTGTTTAAGTTTATAACAGTTCCTAAGAAAGCTGTCAAAGGTTTTAAAACTGTTCATGGTAAAGCTTTATAACCCTCATTTCCTATTGGTTCCTCTGTTCCCAGTTATGTCATCCCTTTTCTCCTCCCAGTTCAGGAAAGTTCTTGTATCCTTGTACCCCCATTGGTTTATGTTCACTGCATTGTTCCACCCATCCTACCTTACTGGTTACTGCCCCATATTACTCCTCCCTTGCACCACTTTTCCCTTTACCCATTGGATTCTCACCCTGGACCCACCTCTCCTCATCCCTTATAAATACCTGGATTTTCCCTCAGCCTTGTCTTCGACCCTTAGCTCTTAGTGTGTGCACGTGTTTTGGGCCTTGTCCCACATTTTCTTTTATGGTTATTAAAGTATTTAGTTCCAGAGTTATGGTGTGGACCCGTTCCTCATTTCACCACCCTGATATCCGGGGACCTTTAGAGGTTGGTCAGGGAGACTGCCCTTGAGTCTCACGCCTTAAGTACTGAAAAACAAAAACCCCGACACTTATTTTCCTCTACTAGGAAAGAAAGTCCACCCTCCTATCTGAAAAAAAAAACCCAATCACAGGATCTGTCTACTTACATCATTATCCATGTATTTGAAGAGTGGAGAATTACAGACTTCAGAAACTTGATCCTGATCCTGCTGATCATATCCTTCTAAAAGTTGCTCCAGTGCTGCACAGTCTTCACTTCCATTAAATCCTGGTATACTGAAGGAAATTAAGAGTTGACTTCTTCAGGTATATGAATCATATCCATAAAAATTAAACTTTAAGTAATATTAGTTTGCACACTGCAAATAAGACCACAATCCTAGTCAAGAGAAAACAAGAATATTAGATTTTTAATATTATTTTCCTGATCAGTCAATAAACTCTTTCTCCACTTTACATACAGCAAAATTCTGTCATGAGTTTCTGTATATAAAACTGGAGATTTGGAAAAAATTAGCAAGATGTTTAAAGACTGACCTTTTAATATTATTTCTAAAGGTAAAGTAGTACAATTTAACTTATACATATGTTCATTTCACTAAAGACACAGTTTAAGTAAAAACATACTGTTTTGAGATTTTGCTACTGAAGTTTCAATGAAAGCTGAAATGAAGAATTGCCAGGGTTAAACAATAATCCATATTTTGACACCAAAATTTTCTCTTGTAACATGGCAAGAACTTTTAACATCCATCTCATTTTCCCTGTTACACATAACTAGTTCTTTATGACTTTGTATTTTAGGTTTGTTAAGAAGAATCACGGTAGCCATTACAGCTAAATATATCACGTGTGAAAAAGTTTCCTGATAGCCATACACCAGGGAACATTATTATTGTACTGTAAGTCAAGAGAAGTGCAGGTTAAAAATGTATGAAAGAACAATGCCAAGCAAGGTAGATCTACACTAGCTAAACATCCAGTTTAAAATTATAGGGCATGAAGTAGACTTACCTGTAGCTTTCCCTCACACATCTTTCTGCAGCAACATAATCATTTCTATGAAGATGAACTAAGACTTGAGCAATAGTTTTCTAAACAAAACAAAGCAAAAAAAAGAGTAAGCCTTATGATGCTTTAGAAATTAAAAATAAAATATGAGAAAAATAATAGATTGGAGTATGAGAAAGGTCATTTCAATCCACAATCATCCTAAAATACTGACACAAATTACTTAGAACAATCTAGTGAAAAAGTAGAGAGCCATCTCTTCAGCTGGTACGTAATAGGTTATCTCCCATAACATTTTAATGGATTGTTGTCCCAAGTATCAGTTTTTGTAGTTTGTTTTTATGGTAAAATCTTTATTTTTTATGTGTTGTTTGGTTTTCACAGCTCTTATATATAGATAACAGCACCTTAAAAATTATAAAAGCACAGCTAAAGCTTGGGGAAACACCACTACCACAAACTCTCACCATTTAGCAAGAAACTTATCACTGAATGAAGAGGTACCCATCATCTGTCAGATGTCAGTAACAACAAAACTAAAAAAACTGAAATGTACTATCAGAAGCTGTCACTTAGAAATTACCTTATAGCAAGTGGGGTAGTTTTCAATTTCCTTATAAATACTTTTTTCCTTTTGAAGAGACAGAGCAGCCTCATCTAATCTAAAAACCAAAAAAACAGGAGTTTCAGTGCCAGGAATACAACACAATGAACCCAAGGCTAATTACAAAGTGTTTAACCAATACAGTGGCAAGTCCACTGGAATAAACAGCAAAACAACTAAAAACCAACAGTGATCTATAAACAGAGTAGGTAAATACACAGTGAGCAATTCCTTTTGCTAAGAACATCTCTGGTATTTATTCAGAGAAACCTTGGTGTTTGTAACATTGTACAAGACAAATGCTTTGTTACATACAATAGCACTTTTCTCTATGTCCTGAGGTTACTATAAACTATCAGTAAGCCTGATATCCATGAAGTAGCAATATAGTTCTTAAAGGACCTAAATGTTTCAGTGAAGCACGTCTAAGATGAACTGAAGGTCAAGTTCGGTGTAAGTGATTTACAATTAAACTTGTCTCACTGAGACTTCAAGATTCACTCTTTTTCAAGGAGTCCAGAATCCTGCCTGGATTCTTCCTGCCTGCAGCAATTTCTTTCCTCAGGTGAGTTCTAATTCCTCTCTTTTACATCCCACAGCTACAGAAGACTTTCAAGTACTTTCTACATACTAATGTTGGAAAAAAACCAAAAAATCCTGCAGTATTTTAAGAATTAATGAAAACTGCTGTTTTCACAAAGCAACTTTCAGCTCACATTCTCCTATCCCAGAACACAAAACGGGTGATTCCTGGATGAACATGGTATATCCCATAAAAACTGGAACTTAGGTTAAAGTGAGTTTCAAATAAGAATAGCACATAAACCAAACAACATCAAGACAAAAAAACACAGTCAAAATCAAATTCTAAGGTCCAATTACATTAAAAGAACAAAAAGGGATAAAGCTATACCTGCGTCCTCTGACCAGAAGTCTTGATGCCTTCCCCAGCATTTCTAATGCCTGCCGTAAACGTTCTTCATTCTAGAGAAGAAAAAGAAAAATTCAGACATCCTTATTTCATTTCCATAGAATTAATACCACTAGAACTTAGTCTAAGTGTGTCACCTGTAACTTAGAATTCTAACTGTTAGTTATTAGATCAGCAGTTCACACACTCAAGGGAAACATTTAGTGTTTTGGAGCTCCCAAGTTCCACAGCCAGGTCCTGCATGGATCTGCTCAGCAGAGGAATGTCAATGCAAATTTGCTAATGTGGAAACACATGATAACTGACAAAAGAGAAGTACATCAAAGCCACTTGCAAAACAGCAAATCACTGGCTCATGGAGTGGGCGGAGCACCAAGCAAAATCTTTTCTTCTATGCATTCAGGGATTTCTAATTATTTTGAGTTTCAGTACACAACAGCAGACAGGTTTTCTACCCTCTGTGCTGCCCAACAAGAGGCAGAACACTTGAACTAGAAAATTCAGATTCTGTCAAGTCCTAAACTGAGAAAAAGGCAAAGCAAACTGACTCCTAACTTTTGTCATCTCCTTCTCTACACAGAATGAGAAGCCTTCAGCTCCATTACTCAGCCACTCAAGTAAATTGAAGGAAACGTAATTCAGAACCTAATCTTAGGCTCTTTCTTTATAGCTGAAAGAAAAAAACCCAAAAAAACCAGAAACACCCACAAAAATCCCCCACTTACTTCAAACACCGATGCTGCTTGCTGATAGAGCTGCACAGCCTTCTCTGGACTCACATTTTCTATTAACCTGTAATAAACATCAATACTTTCTCTTCAGATGAAAGAAAAATATTTTTTTACCTGAAAGCATCAAAAAGACATAAAAGAAAACCATAGACATACCCATGCCCTACACAGATTCTAGCTACCAATAAGTCAGACTCACTTTCCAGCCCGTTCCAGTGCAATGGCTGCTGTGTCTGGTGTCCCATTCTCCAGGTACATCATACTGGCTTTCTCAATCAGCTGAACTGCTTCAGGAAGCCTCTGCATCTCCTGCAAGGCAATAGCCACAACACTGTTGTCAGAAAAGGAGCCTATGTGGAAGGACACAAATCAAAGCAAATTACAATAACTTATTTATTAAGGTTCTAATTTTTATTTACAAACTTGCAGAGCTAGTGAAAATTGACCATCAACTCCATAAAATTCACTTTTAAGTACTAAACTTTTGTGTAAATCATGAACTTGTGGTAGTTTAGAGTAAAAGCAGCACCACTCTTCTGTTACCCTCTGACATGAGGTACTCTTCTTTCCTTCTACAAAAGGTAAGCTATTTTTCCCCTCAAATACAAATGTTGCTTTCCTAATATACTGAAGGTAGAGGTGGGGACTATGAGTCAACTAAAAAATGTCACTTGAATATGCAATTTGCTTACATGTATTTGTAAAATGGTCCAGTGCACAATATTCATCACTATCAAATGGAACTTAAAAATAAAAACTAGTAAATGAGAATACCTTTAGCATCATGCCAGCTTGTTCATAAGCTCTGCAGAGAAAAAAAAAATGTACAATTTGGTCAGAGATGGTGTATTAAAACAAGCTGGAGTTATGAAGCAAAAGTTAACATGCATTGACTATCTAACATCTTCACTGTTAGCATTTAATGCTTTGAGGATGTTTCAAGTGTTTCATTTAATAACACAGTACATGTGTAACTTTATCTTCCACAAAATTCAACCACACTCCCCAGTAAGAATCTATTCTAACCTGATCCCCAGGCAATATTTGGATTATTGTCATCTCTGAAGTACCCTTTGATTAAAAATTTCTAAATTAGCTCAACAGTGTAGAATTTCAAAATTATGAGAAATTCATCTAAGAAAAAATATTTGCTATGGAAAGGTGCTGAAGAATGACAAAATCATCATTTCTTCAGGTGGCCATTACAGTTTTTCAGTCTTTCCTAGCTCACACTTCCATTGAACTAATTTTGAAGCAGCAAAATTACTTGAATCACAACACTTACTGCACTGAGATCAAAATGACAGTTCATGCTTGTACCGTATGTTAAAAAATCTGTTTCAGATTACTTAGCACTTCTGTACTTACTTGGCAGCATGAAAGAGACTGGACATAAAATTGCTGAAGTCAAGGACAAAAGCCACAGAAATATAATGCAGGAAAAATACTAATGTACAAAATCTTATACAACTACTAATTTCAAAGCAAGGAAACTCATAAAGGCAAAATGAACCTACTAGAAGTGCAGGCAGGCTGTCAAAAATAAATAATTCTAAGGACAGAATAAATGCAATATACCAATGTACAGCTACATATAAAGTTGTAAAAAGCAAATTTACTTAAAATATGTTCCTGCTTATTAAATAGTACTACAAGTACTGTCATAATGTCAGAACTTCATTTAGTTTATACCATGCATGAATAGGTTATTAAAAACCAATTAAATTACTGAAGCAGTACCTAGGTATCTCAGGCACCTGTCAGCTGTTATTTAGGACAACATTAACTTTCTCATCAAGAGTTTAGTTTTCCCATTCAGAGAACACAGAAACAGACTTTAAAAAGCAAATCCGTTACACTGACAAAATGAGCAAATATATTAAATAAGCTGCTACCAACCCCCATTACTCCAATCTAAGTAGCAATTAGTCAGCTTCTTGGAAAGAAAGAATCTGAGACAGTGTAAAGATACGCTTTATTGTTTTCATGCGCCTCAGCTTCCCGTAAGCAGGCTTCCCTTGCCTGGTCAAACTGCTTGGCATTCTTAAAAGCAACAGCTGAAAGAAAGCAAATAAGGATTTTATTTACAACTTGACATTGTCTTCTTTTATAACACTGCTGCTAGAGAGTTTAGCTACTTAAAGATGCAAACAGGCTCTTTAAATGCATGGTTACAGTTTACCAAAGTCTTCCCAAAAATCCCACGCAGTTCTCCCAGCTTCATTAGTTACTTAGTTACCATTAAAGACATTCATTATCAACACCCCTTCCATACTACCACAGTATCATGCATAGCTCTCAATGTGTTTAGCTGGACTTTGAAAGTCACTATGCTGTATTTTAATTACAGAAATGGAGGAACACATATTTATATAATTTTAATCATTAGGAGCTATACAAAGTCAGAAATGTGCCACCAACGAAGCATACCCATAACTTTGCCAGCACACAGGGTACAAATATGTATTTCTATCTCATTAAAGTAATAACATATGAAGTAAGATTTAAAATAAATTCCAATTTATAAATGCTCCAGTTGTTCTTCCAAGTTTGTATTTTTGTATTCAGTCTTAGGTGAGTAAGTAGGAATGCCTACAGTAAGAAGACAAAAGACCACGACAAAATGCTACTAAGGGAAAGAAGAAAATACTTAAGAACAAAAAGAAATCAACTAGTAAGGATTTTATATTCAGTGTGCCACTTGACTTGACCTTACTGTGCCTGAAAAAAAAAAAAAACAACCTGGCAGCATCTCAACCTACTGAGACAGTCTCGTCTGTTGTTTTGTAGATAAAGTCACAGGATTTGGGGGTGGACAAGTGAAAGAAGGAAAGAAAGCTTTATTTTTGTCACATATAGAAGTATCAAAAATAGTTGTAAGCTTGAAAAAAAATTGGTTTTGGAAACTGTTCTAGATCTCCAAGTACAATCTGAAATTTATTTTACAATGCTGCCAAAAGGATTTTTTGTTGTTTCATCTTACCTTTAGTCTTCACAACATTTTTACTTATGCAGCAATGTAATAAAAATGTGCACCACGTTATCAGGGACTAAGCTAAATGAATACTTTGAAACATATAGGGCAGTAGTTCCAGCCACACATACCTGCCTTCCCATATTCAGTAGCTGCACTGTCATAATCTGGTTTCCACTTTAAGAATCCAGTTTTCAGGCTAAAACACAAAAAAAATAGTAATTAGTAAATTAGTAAAGATTTTATGTTTTTCCATCAAGGCACTTCAGATACATTTCAAACTTTAGAATACACCTGGAAATGAGCAATTACCTATGTGCCAATACTATGGTGGCATCACTACTGTAAAAACAAATGGCAGCACTGTTAAGAATTGTATAAAGCACTGCAATTATATCCCATAGTTACAACCCTCACCCTAACATGCTTCTACTGTTCCCAGAGTCTTCCCAAGTCTATCTTCTCAGCAGTAAGAAGGCAGCAGAAGAAAAATACTTCCTCCTACAACAACATGGTATTTCCAGATTTCTTATACCATGACACCTGACAATATTTTTTTCACACATCAGTTTCCAGCATTCCTCTACATGATTTTTTTTCTTTACTTCTGAGAATTAACAAAGACTCTCCAATACATACACAAATAAAAGAATTTACTTACCAGCCCAAAGACTTATATGTCATTATATGTCTACAACAGATCATGACACTAAAAGGTGCTACGTGTAGGCACAGATACATAGGGGAAAATTAACACTGGAAAATTAGATGAGTCATTAGGCAATTTGGAATCCAATATGCTGACTTCCTCATTTCTAAAAGAAATTAAAATATTACCATAACTTTACAGTCTATTTGCATATTTGTTGTAGGCCAACACATTATATGCAACACATTCTTTACTTGGCAAAACAGTTGTATATAGATCCTAAGGTGATCTTGTTGTCTTACTTGGATGACGACCACAGATGACTCTAAAACAAGTCTTCAAATTGTGATATTTTTATCACAGTCAGAGTCTCAAATGCATCAAGCTGAAATACACAATGCACTCAATCTACACACAATTTGAGGTCTCAGTGCCTTTTATTTTAAGAGTTCTCCAGATAAGATTGAAATTAATCCTGCTGGAGAGCACTTTTGGTCAAGTAACTTGAGCAAAATATGCTGGGTTTTTCGATTTCAAAGCTTTCCCTCTATGCCAATTCATGCATTTGATCCATAATTTCCAGAGGGCCTGTCACTATTCTTACTAAAACTATGGCATCTTTGGATTTGTCAGCTCTATTACATCTATACCGCTCTGTGTGCGGTTCAGACTTATAGGCAAAATGGCTGTATTCAGTGTTAAAATGCACAGTAGCAGCCTATCACAGATGTAAAGATCTCCAAGATAAACGTATGTACACGTCTTTGAAGCCACCTAAGAAGCAATAATCACACATTCCTCACGGGCAGGAAATAAACAAATACCACCTCCGCAAAGTCAAGCCCTTTTATCAAACACAGTCTCCGTAACTCTTCTCCCACTTGTCTGTAGCCTTAAGATGTGCCAGGGGAGGTTTGCGATGGACAACTGGAAGAAATTCTTCACAGAAATGGTTATTAGATATTGGAATGGGAGGTGATAGAGTAGCCATTCCCAGAGGTGTTAAGGAAAGAATGGAGGTGGCATTCAGCGCCCTGGTCTAATTGACAGAATGGTGCTGGGTCACAGGCTGGATTCGATCATCTCAGAGACCTTTTCCAACCTAACTGATGGTGTGACTTGTCTTCCTCCCACTAACTTTAGCAGAAGGGCAGAGGTGACAGTGCTCGCCTTGCCGTCAGGGTGGAAGCAATAGAGGCCACAAGGCCCTAAAGGAAACTGCTCAGGCTCCAGGCCTCGGAGCCGCACCGCCCCCACTGTGGAGCCTTAGGGCCGCTTTACCGGCCCTGCTCGGGGCAGCAGGCCCTCTACAGCACCCAGCCCTCGTAGGGAGCGTCCCTTCAGGCAGAGGAGGGCCGAGCAGCCTTGCCCCTGACTCCCTTACCCCGGCCCCGATACCTCCCTCCCCTTCTCCCGAAGTGCCGCCGCCTGGCACACGGAGTCTCCTCAGCCCCCCTGTCAGGCCCGGAGGGACACGCCGCCTCCATGGGGCAAAGGAGCGCCGGGCGGCCCGGACAGCGCGGGTGCCGAGCTGGCAGCCGCTCGCTAACTCCTCCCAGCCCGCACCCTCCGCCCCGCTGCCCTCCGCTCACTATTTCTCCGCTTTTGCGATATGCTCCAGTGCTTCGTTAATCTTCTGCGCCGCCATCTCGCCAGCGCGGCGGGCCGGGCTCGGCCACGTTCCGCCGCCTCCCTGCGCTGCGGCTACGGAACGGCGCAGGGATCACCGGCACCGGGGCAGCGGGAGGAGCGGCCCGGGCCCCGCCTGCTCCCCGCGCCTGCGCCGCGGCCGGAGTGCCCTGAGTGCCCGGAGTGCTGCGGGCGGTCCCGGAGTGCCCCGAGTGCCCCGAGTGCTGCGGGCGGTCCCGGAGTGCCCCGAGTGCCCCGAGTGCCCGGAGCGCTGCGGGCCGACCCCGGGGGCGGAGCCGCCGGCGCGGCCTGTGCGGGCCGGGGTGCCCAGAGCTGGGCACCTTCCGTGCGCAGCCACGTCGTGTGTTAGGCCGACAGAAGGTTTTCTTGAAAGAGAATCACACGTAATCCCAGAATCGTAAGGGACCTCTGGGGATCATCTGCTCTACCCCTCCTGCCAAGCAGGGTCGCCTAGAGTAGGTGGCCCAGGAACGCGTCCAGATGGGTTTTGAACGTCTCCAGACAGGGCGGCTCTACGACCTCCCTGGGCAGCCTGCTCCCAGTGCTCTTCCACCTTCAATGTGAAGTTCTTCCCCATGTTGAGGTGAAACTTCCTGCATTTTATTTTGTGGGTGTTGCTCCTTGTCCTGTCACTAAGCACCACAGAAAAGTCTGGCACCATCCTCTTGACACCCTCCTTTGAGATATTTATACGTATTGGTGAGATCCCCTCTCAGTTTGCAGGCAAAACATCCCAGTTCCCACAGTCTCTCCTCGTAGGAGAGATGCTCAGTCTTTGTGACCTCTTCTGGACCTGCTCCAGTAGCTCCTTATATTTCTTGTAATGAGGAGCCCAGAACTAGACACAGCCCAGAACAGCAATGAGCAAGACCTGCATTTCCCAGGGTTTTCAAAAGGAGGCCGGTTTTTAAATTAGTGCACAACTCAGAGGCCAAAGTCTGAGCAGCACTTCAGGAAGCCTCCAGAGGCAGTTCTGCGGAGGAATGATCTTCTGACTCAGTGTTGGCAAAAACATGAGGGTGTCCAGCCAGGCTGGCACACAGATTGGATGCAGAAAGTGTGAGAAAGTGCTGACACAGGCCACGGAGTCATGCAAGATACCCAAATTATGCACTCACTAATTGAGTCAGAAGTGCTGAAGTCTCTCTTACTGCTCATATGTCCAACTTCCGTGATGCCTTAGTTTTGTTAATGTGAAACATCCCTGAGAAACAGAAGATCAGTCAGTCATTGAGCCCAGGAAGATATTTCTCCAATCTTGGACATCATTATTTTATTCCAATCTGAATAAGTGAAGTATTTATCAAAACAGGAGAGAGAAAGCAAAGCAAGAACCTGGTTAAATTTGCAGAACTTCCCAGAGCCTAGAAGTCATTGAAATTATCCTTATGGGTCCCCTTCCAACTCAATATTCTGTGATTCTCCAAAGTCCATACCGTTTACAGGAATCAGCTTTACAGGTTTCTACATCAAAGTGGGAAAAGAAGCAATATTTACCTGATTTGTTTTACTCCAGGTAGTCATAAAACTCACAAGTCTGAATTGCTTTCCCTTCCTTTTCATTTTCCCACATTCCCTTGATGGGACATGGACACTTAATATTCTGACTTTGGTTCTTGCATTGCACTTGAGAGGTTGTCATCTATTGCAGATGGTGGAAAATCCCCACTAAATCTTAAATACTGTTATTCTGTGTCCTAGATCAAAATAAGGGAAAAGGTTGTAGAGAGGTTTTCTGCTTTCAAAGGCAGATGAGCTGTCATGGGAGTACTGAGAGAAAATAGCTAGTCTTGCATAATACATACAGAAAAAAGGTTTTGGGCAAGCACTCAGTGGTAGCAGGTATGAAGCAGAAGAAGCTATGATCGGAAAGAATCCTGTGTCATCATGTCTGTCTTTTCTTTCCCTCGTAATGTCAGCCAGGATAGATCTGGCTGTATAACTATGA
Organism: Cinclus cinclus; assembly: GCF_963662255.1. Lineage (NCBI taxonomy): Eukaryota > Metazoa > Chordata > Aves > Passeriformes > Cinclidae > Cinclus > Cinclus cinclus. The sequence continues at coordinate 100,570,675 of NC_085046.1, forward strand.
GCTTGCTGCAGTGCCTTTCAAATAAACTTGCGTTAGCTGGGAAAATTAGATCCTAGACAGCAGCATTAAATGACAGAATAATCTCAGACTGTTGCTCTGAAGCACCAAATTAATTTGGTTTGGTTTGTGTGTTTGTTTTTGCTAGGACTTCTGGCCTGCTCTGTTCTCTGGATTGTAAATATCTGTTCACTTTCTAGTGAAACTGCACATGTGCACTGTCTGGTTACACTTTATACTGGAATGACCAGACGAAAGATTTCCAAGACTAGTATTAAATGAAATTGGATATTCTTGGGTTGCTTTTATTTTGTAGGCATGGAACCTCCAGAGATTTTACATCTGGGAAGGATCATATCACAGCATCTGGTGCTTGGCTGTGAATTAGAATTTGGTGCTGAAAAATGACCAGGTACTATGTGAAAAAAAATTTACAGGGATAATAGTTGGAGTGACAAATATGTGAACTCTGTAAATAGCTGTATTAGTAGAAGTCATTGATCATTAGCCAGATCATCTTCCCATAACTGTACCTTTCAGAGAGTTTCTTCCTTCTATCTAAGCATTTCTTCATGTGCACTATTGCAACCAAAGGAATCAAGCTACAAGGAAGAAGGTAAGCATAAGCTTTACAATTCATTTGTCTTAAATGTGTTTAAAAGCACCTGTGTGAGACTTCATGGGAATAACCTCTGGCTAAAGGCTGGAGGCAAACGGCTGGATACAGCACCTTCCACCATTATGGCTGGGTCCCCCCACAGCCCTGCCATCAGGACAGCCTGTGTGTCCTTCAGAGAACTGTTGTTAGTTATATGAAACTATCAATACAACCATAGCTAAAATTTGTTTCTTAATTAACTCTGACTTTTCTATAAATATGTTGGGTTCTTTCAGAAAGTCAGGACTGACTGCAGTGAAATGTACCTTAAATGAGCTGCCGAATCCTATCTGCTACTCCAGAGAATCTGGAAGGTGAATTTAAGTTTTCCTAGATCTGGATTTCTCACCTATGTCTGGTACCCTTTTATGGCACCAGAACACAAAAAGTTCTGCCTTGTAATTTATTAGTGTCTGAAATTGGAGTTTGTAACTACAATACAGCTCCACCACCATGCTGAGGAAAGTATCTGGGAGGAAGGGAGAGGGATCTGCATATTTCTTCTTCCAGACAGACTAGGCCAGTAATAATGGTCTAATGTACAATTGGGTCAGACAAGTTTTGGGCCTATAATATGTACAAAAATGGGCTCTGTAATCACTCCAACCCAGTGCCAGCACCTCAGTGCTCTGATATCTTTTCTTTTCCTGTCTTCAGCATTAAATCCATATAACTTATTTGTCTTTCAGACTCTGCTCTCTTTGTGGACATGGCAGAAAGCAAACTAACCACTCAGGGTAGGAAAATTAATAAAGACTGGTTTTCTGCAGATTTGTGTCTCCCTGATTGTCTTTAATTAAATAGCAGAGGACTGTAGTGTGAACATGCCTTTTAATAGATGCTTTTTATTAGTCAGAGCATAAAGAGAGAGGCGTTATAAATATCCCATCTGGGGGAAGGTGGTAATGTCTACTTGGCTTTCTTGTTTCATTGGACATGAGAGAGAAGGAGGGTGTTCTTGTAGGATGAGCTAATGTGAATCATTCATAATTCCTTCTGCACTATTTGTTGAATATGTATAATTTACATGCTCCTATTGAAGGTTAAATAAGGTGGCATGTCCACAAATTTAAGGCATGTTGGTTTTGTCAGTAAGATGATGCATCATGATTATGAAGACTCTTTGAGTCCCTACCTACTATTCTCTTGGTCTCCCTTGCTTCCAAAAAGAATCTATTTCCCTCAGTCAAGACAACCTTCAAATTCTAATTTATTTAAAGTCAAATTAATTTTATACAACAGTTAATGTATGACTCACAAATAAATGTACAGTATTTACAGATGTGAAAAAGCTCTTCTGGAGGAGAGTTGAGTCACCTATTCCATTTTTGAGAGCCCAAGGTTGGATAATCACCACCACACCACTTCCCACATGCTCCAATTGGAGTCTGACCAACTCAGTATTTTTGGCATTTCTCACCTCCTAGACTTGCTCCTTGATACTTCCTCATCTTCTCAGCCACTGCATGAGCAAGTGATGATAATTTACCTTCATACCCGATGGTTTTATGCACCACCAGTGCCTAACCCACCCTTAAAAAGTCCTTGTTGAGCTTGTTTTGGTAGTCTCAGAGCAGTTGTTACTAATTTTCTATTTTCCACTGGTGGCAATTCTACAGCCCTGGCAACTTGCTCCAAATAAAAATAGCTTCTTTCTGCTGGTTACTAGGTCTTGGAAGGATGACCTTTGGAGCAAAAGTCTCCCTTTCTGAGACTGGGGTCTCACCACAAAACCACTTCTGGAGTCACCTAGACTCCTTCTGGGTTCCAGTTTGTTACTGGGCTAGGCTCACAGTTTGTTGGCTAGGCTCTTCCTTGCTGGCTCTGTTCCCTCTGGAAATTTACCAAGCAGTCACACAGAGAGGGCAGGAATATATGGTGCAGGCATGAATTTCTCAAGTCAGTTGAAGTACCACATCGTAAATGTGTAATCATAGCTTTACTTTAGCTTCTCTTTCTGTTGATGAAGTAACTTGCTCAAGCACATACATAATTTAAAAACGTGGCACCTTTTCTCCTCCAGCTTTGCAATTCCAGAACCTCTAGAAACCTCTCCTGTTTTTCTTCATTCTCCCTTCTTTTTGAATTGTTCTCTACAGAAAACTCTCACATCAGATTCTCCCGGTAGAAAGCCAGCTATTCCTCCCGTAGAATCCACACGGTGTTAATGGATTTATGGATGGATCTTCCATAGCTTTGCAGCAGCAAGATGCTCAGTGCCTCATGGAATGATGTGTAGCATTGCTCCTCAATTCAAGAGTCATTCATAACTTGACATGAACATATATCCTTCAATTTTTCACTGAAATACTCTTTGAAATAGATCCCAAAACAGAGGCAGGAAAACGTAACAGTTTTCATCAGCTTTGAAAGCATAATTAGACTTTTCCACTTTTCTATAGGATTGCCAAATTTCATAATGATTTGTTCTTCCAGGTGCCAGCTTCTACTCTACATCCATGGACAGGGAATCAGTCACTAATACCCAATAGAATCAATAAGGCTGTCCTTATTCAAGGATATCAATAAACTTTTGGTCACTTTTATTGACAGCGTTGTTCTGCACACCTGAAGCAAGATTTACAGAGAAGGGATAACTTTTTGTTTGATTTTAATTGGCTTAAACTTTTTCCACATTGTTTTCCTTAGTCTGCTTCAGAAGAGCATTGTGTAGATCTTCTAGCCTCCTAGGTAGAACCTGGAATGCAAGCCTGGATCAAAAATGCTCCACAGTGCTCTCTTCATTAGAACTATGGATGAGGCACAATACAGAGCAGTCCCAGTTGCTAGGTTTTGTTTCACATGGCAGCATGGAGTTAACAAAAACATCTGCTGCATTCTCCCAATGCTTTATTCCTCAGCATAAAATGTTTTCTGAGATTAATTGCTTTGTTCATGTATATGAACATCTTACTTCAATGACACCATTGATTAGATAATATCAAAGCCTATTTCCCCCTGTAGAGGAGTCAGTTCTCCCACTCCAAATTGTTATTTCCATCCTCTATTATCATGCTGCTGCAGTACATGTCTGCAACAGCCCAAACTATGCACTTTTGTAAGTCTTTTCCAATGACCTGATTATCAAAACTGGCAAGGCAGCCATGTGGGGGTGCAGCTGAAGGCCTCCCTACCTACTCAACTCAATTCCATGGGCAGCTCAGTGACTGAGAAGTAAAGCTCTATTGTTCTCCATGTAAACATCAGAAGTAAAGAAAACAAACCTTACAATTCATTTAGCACTGTTAAAGCTGATGATTCTTACTCTCAAACATAGCAGTGAGCTAGTCTTTAAAATGCTAAAGGAGAATTTGACAGCAGGATTCCATTTGACTGAACAGCCTAAAGACTCTTTATCCCTACAGGGACTATATCTGTACATTAGGTCTTGGTCTCTAGATAAAGGTAACAAAAATCTCCTTTAGAGTTTCATCTGTGGACTGGAGAAAACCTCCTTCAAGTCATTACAGTGCCTAAATTTCTATTCTCTAATAAAAAAATCAAACACCTCTAGTACTTCTGTGTGCTATTCAAGGCTCTAAGAGTTCAGTGAGCTGCTTCATACAGATACACTCTGATGTGCAGTCTGGGTTCACTGGTCATTACGAACGTCTGAAAATCTGTTTAGAAGGATTAAGCAAGACATTCACAATGTGCATTCCTGCTAGTCTTAACTGTAGCCTCTTGTCTGCATTTAAAGCTTTTTATTAATTCCCTTCCAGGAAAAAAAAAATCTGAAAAGCTTAGGCAAACATCAGGCATTTCTTGTCTTTCTCCCACCAGAGCTGATATTTCTCTCTCAGTAGGCTAGTAGTCAAAAATTACTGTATTGTCAAAAGCCCTTTTGAGTTAACGACAAAAAATTAGAAGAGAGTGAATGTCTTGGTTCATTCAGAATAGTTAGCTGTGGCCCATTCATGAGTTTCCCTTGAAATATAAAAATGAATATTAAAATAAATTTAGCAAACATGATTTCCTATTGTCCTTTCTAAGTCACATGCATTTCCCCATACATAAATAAAGCTTTGTATTTCACCTTAATCCTGTAAATAAGTGTCCTGGTTTGAAAGACAGGTGTTTGCTAAGGAAAGCAGAAGCTTCCCTTTGGACTAAAAATTGTGATCCTTCCGATTATTATGATTTTGAAATTAAGGGAGCTCTCAGGCAAAGATATGGGGGTAGGAGTAACAGTTCTTTACTAGTATATCCAACAAGACAAACAAGAACAACAACAGCTATGAAATTACCCACAAACAGAACAGTAACTCAGTCCCAGTCCCTTTCCGGCTGCAGGCACCTTTTCCCTGAGCTGCAGTTCCCGGTGCTGGGGGCGGGCGGGTCCCGCAGAGCCGCAGGAGGGCTGGGGGTGATGGCAGAGCTGTCCCAGGGGGAGAGAGAGATGGAGAGAGAGCCCTCCGCTCACGGTGTGGGTCCTGCTGCTCAGCAGAGTGCTGGATGGTGGTAGTTCACAGCGAGAAGTGAGAAGGGCAGGGTCCGACAGCAGTGAGGATGGCTCCCGACACTGGGATGGCAGCGATGGAGCAGAGGCGGCGATCGTCCTTCTTGTCCAAACTCCGCGGGGGAAAATGGGCCGAGCCAGAGCCTTCCACTTCCTCTTCTGGATGTTTGAATCTCACGGGGTTTCCCTCTTCTCTCTCCTCCCCCTTGTCACCAGGGCCCAGTCAACAGGTATCTTAGCATGACAATGGGGAAAATTCCACAGAGGGAAAAGGGAGAGAACCAACCCCCAACAATAAGAATACTTTAAATTCATTCAGTTCAAATAATCCACCACTTCTTTTGTGTGACTTATTTTGATAAAAACTCTTAACTTCATTTTCCACAATAAACCATTTATTACTGTAGTGCATGTAGGACAGATCTCAGAGATGTTTTTCTCATGAAAAGAAAATGTTTAGTATTTTGTGAAAATAATTTTTAATATTCTATCCTTGGTCTGTCCAAAGATACATCACTAAACTGTTTCCATATGCTAAATCATGTGAGCATAGTGAATTCTCTTAAATGTAATTACCATTAATGTCATATCCTCTGAAAACACTAGTGGGAAAATTTCAATCCAGGTGAATCAAAACCTCCTCATAAAATTCATATTCTTTAGGTTTACTTTTAGTGTGGGAAATTAATTTATAAAAATGGGGGTAAGTTTCCACTTTTATTTGTAAATCAACTACAAAGTCTTTCTTTAAAGCTGTCCAATGTATCTTCTTATCTCTCTAAACCTGCTTAACTAAGAGCAATTACTAAACTTACAGATCTGCTTCCTCTTGCACAGATAATCAATGAAGACTGCAGACTGACATATGGAGAAGGAAAGGTAACTCAAGGTAGCATTTTCCTACAGTTTTGTATGCCAGGTCTTCCTTGCAAATGGATGTGCTTCCTACATGGCGTTCTGTCTTTCACTTTTGCAGAGCACAGCTTCTGTGCATTCGCTTTCTACCTCCTACCTTGTTCTCAGAAGCTCTTCTTTCTATCTTTTCCCACCTGTCCTCTGCCCCACTCCTCAGCTCTGGTGATACCCCTACCTGCAGTGCTGCATCCAGCTCTGGGATCCCCAGCACAGGAAGGACAATGACCTGTTGGAGCAGTGGCCACCAAGATGACAAGAGGGATGGAGCATCTCACCCATGAGGAAAGGTTGAGAGAATTTAATTTGTTCAGCCTGAAGAAGGCTTTAGAGTGACTTAATTGTGACTTTCCAGTACTTGAAGGAAACCTACAGGAAAGATAGAGAGGGACTTTTTACAAGGGCATGTAGTGACAGGACAAGGGAGAATGGATTTAAACTGAAAGGCATTAGGTTTAGATTAGAGATTAAGAAGAATTTTTTTCCCTTTGAGGGTGGTGAGGCACTGGAACAGGTTGCTCAGATAAACTGTGGCTGCCCCATCCCTGGAAGTGTTCTTGTGAAAAGTGTCTCTTCCCATGGCCAAGGGATTGTAACTAGAAGATCTTGAATGTCTTCCAACACCAGCCATTCTATGATAAAAATAATAAGCAACACTTATAACAACATATAAATTACTGGTATTTATGATGCCTATCACTGAAAAATGGTGTAACTAAGAGCTAGTGACAGTTTCTCACTTGTCACTTTTTGGAGCTTGATACAGTATTTGGCAAGTGGAATTCATCAGTCCATGCATGTTGTGTAAATGTGAGAGGGCAGGAGCTTGGCATTCCCTTCTGGAATTCAATCTTGTCGATGTAGGTCAATCAACTGTTTGTCAGATGTAATGGCTGTTGTAATGAAGCCTAGCAAACACAGGAGGGCTCTATGGGAACACGTATTAAGAACTGTTTAGGTTGGTGCCAAACAGGAGCGGTATGTTCTGGTGTTACGTAACAAGATGTTAATAACCAAACGTTAAGTTAATTTGCAATGTAGTTTAAAGTAGTAAAATATTTTGCTATGAAATTACCATCTTGTTTTGGGTATGTATGGGCTCATATCTAAGCATTGTCTCTGTGCTGGAGCATAAAAATACAAAAATAAATCTTATAAAATCCAGCTGAAGGGGATTATTATGAAACAAATGAAATAAAATTCCTGATTTTGACATTTCTGCTAAATGTATCTGTTCTTCATGAAACAGATTTAGTTTTAGCTGTCATAGATATATTTCTGTATATCACAAACTGGCTCCTGACAGGAAAGGATGGTCTCTTTCCTTTATTTTACATTACAAAACCTAATTTTTCCATCTTGCTACCATGGAAACAAATGGGGAGTAAAGACAGTAAACAGGAAAAAAAGCCACTACTGCATAATGGGGTTTGGTCATTTCTCCACAGAAACAAGCAGGCTTTCACAACAAGGCACTGCTGCAGCACAGCCATGTCACTGCAAGTCCCTTGGGGCAGTGTGCAGCTCATGGCAAACTGATTGTGGCAAGGCCTCTGGCTCTTTTTGAGGAGTGGGGCTGTGCAGTCATTCAGCATCAGCTGTATCAGGTGAGCCAATGCAAATGTGTCTCATGTCAGGCAGTGCTCTGAGAGAGGTGGGTATCTCCTCGCTGCCCATCATCCCTTGCCCACCACCCCTTTCACAGAAAAATTCTGGGAAAACAAATAGGGGAAATAAAATCTGACAATAATGTGGCAGCCTCTGCAGGAAGAAGGACCTCTCCAACTCTCATAAGAACAGTGTGTGTGATGATTACCAATAACAGAAATAAGGAAAGGGAAGCCACAGATTCCTTGTCTCTCTGCAGAAGCTCACCTGAAAAGGAATGTTGCTTTCCTGGGGCCACGGTGCTGCTCTGGACTTTACACAGGAGATGTCATGAGAATGTTCTCTCCCCTCATCCATGACTGTCTAGATAAGGTAAGGAGTTTTGTTCCAACGTTTATTACTGTCAAAAGAAGAACACTGTATGTGAAGCCTAAAGGCACTAAGTTGGATTTTTCCTGCTAAAATTTGAGCATCTCACTGGAAATTCCATGGTAGCAGTGCTTTTCTGTTAGGCAGTTCCTGAACCCAGTAGTAGCTCAGCTACCTTACAGGTGCTTACAGCTGCCTTACACAATCTCATCTGTTGTTCAACAGAGAGTTCCAGTAATGTAGATGTTAAAAATCAGATTATGTAGATCCAAGCTGATAGGAGTAATGAAGGTGACCTATTGACAGCAACCTCAAGACCAAACTTTCTGGAAGAATCTAGGAAAAGAACAAATTCATTACCAAATCAGAAATCAAAAGTACTCCAGTAGGTAAATCAAATTTACTCCAGTAGGATGAAGAACTGTGCAAGACTCTTGGATTAATCCTTTAGGATTTCATTATCTCAGTTCAGCTGTACACTAAAATGACATGTGAGTGCCTTTGGTAAGCAATACCAGTTGTCAAGCCCATCACATTCCCATTATAATGCAAGTTGACTTTAAAGTTTAAATCTGTCATGTTAAGACCACCTCCAGCAGGGTGGTGGTTAAAGTTAGATTTTATTGTAACTGTGAGTTTTGCTTTTTTTATTTTCCAGGACTTTTCTTTTGCCAACAAGTATGAACCAACACTGACACAACAAATGATGTATTAATTTATAAACCCTTTGGGAAGGAAAGTACATTACAAAGGATTTCCGTAATGCAATTTTAACCCAGATAATAATTTCATAATTTCACTTCTGAAAAAATTACTTTTATTTAGTAGACATTGTTAATTGCCACTAGTAATCTTAAGTATTTTCTTTTTATTCTCCCTTCAGCAATAAAAAGAGTATAGAATATATTTCTAAAGGGACACTAAACAGTTCTTCTGAGGATTGGTGGTACAAAGTTAATCATCATGAAGAGATTAATTTCTTATGTTACAGACATGCTGTTCTTGACTAACAGGTTATTGTTTCTTTACAGCAAGCAGTGCTATAAAAATAATTCAAGGCACACTTACACATGTACAAACAGAGTAGCCAGGCAATGATGTATCTTCAATCACTGACCCAAGCTTTGATTGTTGCTTACTGAATGTGTGGCTTTGTCTGCTTACAAAACCAGGTCACAACCTGCAAACTTCTGACCTAAATTTGGATGAAAATATCCTTCTACTTCAACAAAGTTTGCATCAATGTTCTGGGTTAAGTCTTAATGCAGATTGGCATATGTTCTTTCATTAGGATTACAAGGAAAAATGTTGACTCAGTACCAGGTTTTCCCTCTCAGATTGACTGCTGTACCTATATAATGGAAAAGACCATATATTTTCTTCATGTGACTGCCCAGGAAGACAGGAAGAAAATGAGTGTTACGGCAGTACAGCTGTGGGTTTGCTAAGCAAATCTGGCCCACAGAAACATTTTTATAGCAGATCCCCCAGTTGCTGCTTCCATTTAGATGAACCACAAATATCTTGGCATTCTAATCTCTCCACACCATATTAATCTCAGTTTGGTGGGGGGGAAGAGAAAACTGTGAAAACAGTGTAGGAATGATTGCCTTCTTCCATTCCATCATTTGATGCTTCCTGTGTTCCTCCAGAGAAGAAGATAAAGGAAGTAGTAACACATTTGTGGTGTAACACAGACAGAAAATCTCTTTAAATGTTTTTAAAGGATATCACCCTATATCATTAATTTTCTGCCACTACTAGATTCTGGTCACTTCTGCTATCCTGTGGGGATGGGAATCAAGAAGAATCTTTTATCAGGTAGTGGGAAAAATAATGCAGGTTTACCAGAGGAAAGTCTAGGCAGGCACCAGAAGCCACTACAAATGACAGAAATATTTGTGAGAAGGAACATTTTTAAGGAGAAAAATTAAAGAAAGACTCTGCCAGTAAAGGCTTGATCAGATGATATACAGGTGCCACAGGTACTGTCCAATATATTAAAGACTTTTCTGTCTCTAGCAGATCAAGCGGCCACATTTATACTGGTTCTACAACCTTCCATTACTTACTGTTCTCTGCTTTCACAGACAGAAATCACACATCCATCTGAAAATTTTTCAATTTCCATTGTTACACATGCCTATTTCTTTCATGTAACAGCAGTAAAACAGTTTTTCTGTTACTTTCCCATTTTCCTTTTTTGATGGGAGCTACAGTTTGTTAAACCAGTTGCACTTGAGACCCAGCCAGCAAGCTTTTTTATTTTTAGCTGAAACCCCTTCCTTTATATGTTTTATAATAAAACAAGCAGGAAAAAATCTCACAGTTTTTGCATTGTAATTTCTCTTTGAGGCCTTTATCTTTTTAGTGGTGCTTTAATGTTACACCATAACTCAAAGACTGATTAATTTTTCTTAGAAAATAAAATAAACATTTGCTTGCTTTGAAGTCTGTCATGCTTGACAAATCTAAGACTGAGGATTGTCAGAAGCTAAGAGGGGTCACACCTGTTTAGAAAATAGAAGCATCTCTTACAGTCTTCTGCTCTTCAAGAGTAGCCAAAATACATAGCAAATTATGTAGGAAGGCAATCATATACAATGCTTCCACATGTATTCTCCCATCTTCCAAATACTTTTATTTTGGAGACGTTCTAAGCAGAATTTATGTTTTATATTTCATAAGCCTTGGTTGGTTTTTCTTACATGAGTTTGTCCAGTGTTCCTTCATGCCCATTAAAAGTTTCCTCTTCTAGAGTATCTTCTGAAGAGGTGATCCACAGCTCATCCAGCTGGTGTAGTAACAATCACCTTCTTTGATTTATTTTGAACCTGGAATTTTAGTAGCTTTATTTTATTCCCCTGGAAGAGACATTGAACAGCATCCCCCTTTCTTCTCTGTCTGTGACAGCTGGGATTTTATGGACCTACTAGTTTTCTGTTAAAAAGTCCTGAGAATAGGTGTGACATGCTTATACTTTGCAATGCTTGAATGTATTATCATGGCAGTACCTGGTAGAATCAGTAAACATGCTCAAAGCCAAATTCTAGCTGAAATAATTGATAGATATATTTCTCAGGAAAGATTCAGATATTGAGATACTTAGCATAGATAATGAAAACAGTTCACTTTTAGCAGCTTCAATCTTCAAAGACAACTTTCACATACAGTTTATCCTTTGTAGCTGTGAACAGATTGAATCACATGTTCTGGTCTCTGCAGATGTGAAATGACTTTTATGCCAAAATGGGGTATGTACATTCCTTAAATCTTAAACAAACCTGAAGTACACATATATTTTAAGGACTTGGTTTAAGTGATGTTCTTGCATTTTGCTCACCTATTGCACAACTTTGAAATTCAAGCACTGTAGATAGGTTTAAGTCATATTGAGGTTTCAAACTTAGATTGCAGCTCATTCGGGTTTCTTAACATGAATATCTCTCCTGTACACATTAGAAGCAGACATCAAGATCTTGTGTGTTCCTCGGATGTGCATGGCTGTATATATGCATACAACTGATGTGTCCTTCTGTGAGGAACTAGGCACAAGCATGTTCAATCCTCAGTGCCCAGTGCTAATCTGTTAAACTTCAAAGATTTTAGAGGTCTTTTTGAGGACTTTAACAGCTTTCCATCCTTCTGAAGAACAGTACAATAAAATAAGGAAAATGAAAATGAAAAGGAAAGTCTTTTAAACCCATCTTCTATACAAGGAAAGTCACTTAAGGGCAAGCCTGTTTCTCTGCTGCCTCACAACAGTTTTCTCCTCTTGGCCCATGTCACTTCTAAGTCTATCAACACAGTAAGGCCAGATCTCTGCCTGTGTGCTGGTGCTCTGTTCTGTACAGCTGCAGCTTGGCTGGACTCTTCATTCAGCACTACTTTGAGTGGCAGCTCACTACCCTCACAATGCTGTGTTTGACAGGAGAACACTGACCAGTGAAGAAGAAAATGCAAACAACAAGAAAGATACTTTTCACAGAGCTATGCCACCAAGATCTGAAATTCTTCCAGAGGCCACAGGCAAAGAAACTTGCTTTCTGTATATTAAAAAAATGCTTTCAGCAGCCTTCTTTGAAATGGAAGTCTGCCTAGCAAGCAAAAAGGGAAATGAGATATAGGATAAGAGTATGATAGACTGTCATATATATTCGTCTTTCGCCCTTAACATGCATCTGGAAGGAAAATGTCAGAATTATTTGTTGTAAATAACAACCGGGAATTCAGTTGGTGGAAATGAGATTTGCCTTCATTTTTAAACTAACTTAATAGAAGGTTAAATTTAAATGTTAAAAAGATAAAACTTGAAGGCTTAATAAGCTGATTAAAAGAGTACTGTTATCATGCTAGAAAGAGCCCATTCCCCTTGATTTACTGGGGTCTGTTCTTTTGGGCTTATGTGAACAAGTAGAACAAGGTTCTGCCTCTCTTGTTTGCCTTCCATAACTTGTAGTTTCAATGTATAAACTATACTTGTGTGCCTAGCCAAGCAAAATCATTCACCTGTGTCCCCAGCCCAGTTCATGTATTGGTCTATATTTAGGAGGGCAAGTTTCTAATGTCTTATTTTTGTGTAGATTACGAGTAATCCCTCCAAGGTCTTTGTTGGAACATTTGTCTGTTTTCCATTAATCTCAGTCTTCTTACAAATTTAGGTCAGATTAATAAGATTGATCAAAGACTACAACCAAAGGAACAACCCTAGGTGACTTTAGACCAAAGTGGTAAAGATCCAGCTGTTTCAGTTTGCAGGATTATTTGTGACCTCTGTGATGTTCATAGTTTATCTTAAGGTTATTCATCCTAAGGAACATTTTCTATCAAAAGAAAAAATAACTTAAAAAAAAGGACATGGGCTCCCTGGACACTGCTACTAAACAAGGCGCAAGAATTTAATGCATCTGGGGACAAATTACTGTCTAATTTCTAAATGTTTTCTTGTAGTCCATACTAAAGAGGCACATTAGTAGGACAGTAGTAAGACACTATCTCTTACTTCCAGGATCCATATTTTTAGCTTTCTGTGAATTTATGTGGTTTTGATCCCATGATATCTAGGACCAGTTCTTAGTTGATTTATTCTCACTCTAGCCTTCTCACATACTAAATTTTACTGAGAGAGAAGGGAGATGTTTACAAGGTTTGTCAAATTTCTCCTGGGAAGTCCAGAGTAGGGAAAGCATTCAGCTCTGGTGTCTTAACCAAGCAAGTTTCTTACACTGGAGCTCCTTTCAAACACTTTGCTCAATTAAAACTGTTGGGAGGAAGAAAATGTGTGTAGAGATTACTAATTTGAAAAATAATTGCCTTCCTCATGAAGCAAGTTCTCAGATCTGCAGAGCTTCTGCTGATAACTCCACAGTGCAGCAGTTCTCTGGATTTGTTGGAACTGGAATTGTGCATCTTAATTAGGTTGCAAATTACCGGAATAGTATCATATGAGCTGGGCTGGGATGGATGCCTGCTGAACTCAAAATGCAAAAGGTTAAAATAGGAAAGGTGGAACTGGTTGTAGAGATGAATCTTCTGATGTCTTTGTAGGGGACAGCTATGTGGTAATGCTGTTGAAAATATGCAGGTATAGGTCCAAAATGCAGAATTGCAGGGTACATGTAAAAGATAATGATGTTAAGAAAAAAAATTAAGGTGACGTACTGAGCTGCAGATCCTAAATACAAGATTCATTGGAGCTTGGTCTAGGATTGGAATTAACAGTGGTGAGGCTGGAAAAGGGAAAGAATTAAATAAATGTTGGTTTTATTGCTGAATAAGATCACAAATACAGGATGGCCTCTATTTATTTTAAGGTTTGGGAAAAATTTGACCTTGGATATAGGACAGTTTATCTGTACCTTTGTTCTTTCTCTGTATTCTGGCATCTTCTCCACTTCAAAAAAAAACACACACACATTGTCAAAACAGGGCTGTGGTGAGCCTTTCTGCAGAAGCTCATTACTCCAAGACTCTGCTACCTGCAGCTTCAGTCACCAGTGTCTTGTTCTCAGCTACACATCCTTGAGTTGGGACCAGAGGCCTTGATGATGGATGAATTTCAGCCCAGCAGAAGAGGTGAAGGATGGCAAGCATTGTGCAGATGTGGCACAAGCTTCCAGAAATCCACTTTTGGGTTTTGGTTTGTGTAACTGCTCTTGTGTAGAATCTCTCCCTGTGGCTCCTGTATGCAAAGAGGAGGCCCTTGTTGGTAAACTGACCCATGTTTTCTTGACTCTATGAAAAACAGGATGCTCTGTTAGTGGAAAAATAAAAGTTTCCTTTTCTAGAGATTTTGTCCAGCAAGTGAGCTCTGACAGCCTTCCTGTATTTTATTAAGACTGTAGATGATTTTCACTGAACAGGATATGTACTTGCTGAAATATTTCTCCTGAAAGGTTTATTGTTCTCTGATATTTTCTTTCTGTTGGGTCATCAGAAGTTTATTCCTATATACTCTTTCATTAGAGTACTAGGACTTTTTAAAATTTTATTTAGGTTTTTAGGGTTAAGGGCTTTTTAAGATCTCCTAGTTTAACTTGAAGCTGTCAGGACAATGCTATAGTTCTTGGAAATTGAAGGATAATGCTTTGAAATGCAAAAGGTGACCAGAATAAACAAATAGAGAAATTAGGTTACTGAAATGGCTATCATGTCAACATTTCAACTGACTGAGGGAAGACACTGTCAGATAAATACACCAAAGACAGGATTTTCACTGGGAACTATCATAATTTTCACTGCAGATCTCAGCCATTATTTTATATTAGTTGTGCATTATATTGTTTTAGTTGACAGAAGATATTTTGTCACTTCCACTGCATTCCCAGTTGAAAACATCAGTGTCATGGTTTAACCCCATCCAGTGGGGAGAAGAATTAGAAAGAAGATAAATCTCATGGGTGAGATAAGAACAGTTTAATAATTCAAACAAAAATAATAACTGTAAGGGGGGGGGGGGGGGGGGGAACAGAGAGAGAGAGAGGGAGAGAGTGGAATAAAATCCAAGCAAAACAAGTGATGCACAACACAGCTGCTCACCACCTGCTGAAGGATACCCAGTCTGCCCCCAAGCAGCAATCAACAGCCCCTAACCAACTTCCCCCAGTTTATACACTAAGCAGGACCTTCTGTGGTGTGGAATATTCCTTTGGCCAGTTGGTTCTCCCCCCCAGCTTCTTATGCACCTCTTTCAATGGCAGAGCATGAGACACTGAAAAGACCATGATTTAGGGTAAGCACTTCTTAACAGCAACTGGAACATCAGTGTATTTTCAACATTATTCTCATACTAAATCCAAACCACAGCACTGTACCAACTACTAGGAAGAAAATTAATACTATCCCAGCCAAAACCAGTACAGTCAGTAATTTAAAGTGTCATGCTATCATAAAATCCTCTGGTTCAAAAGCATTTTAAGAATTTTTATCCCTTGGATATGTTGATTTAATTTTTTCCCAATGTGTTCAGTAGCCTGGAATCCATACGTAGTAAGGTTTGACTATATCCCTGCAGTGTGTAGTGTTGAATGCAAAACCAGACCTGTGATCAGCAGATTGCCATGTTCAAACAGTTGTTTTTCCAGCACAGTGGTCAGTAGATGAAAAAGAACACCAATCAGAAACCCAGAGTAGAGTCATACAGACATCCTGATCAAAAAGAGGTCCCCCGTTTGACTGATAGAAAGACCAAAGCACAGGAAGCCTTTATCACCAGGCTGCAGGTGTTTCCAGGGTAAAGACTGAAGTTTTATGGGTCTGTTGTAGAAATGTCTAGTACACTGAGTTTTCTAGGTGTTGTCATAACACAGATAATAATATTTAATACCAATGGCAGAGGTAGGTGCTAGACTCCAATCACCTGATTTGCAGTCCCAGAAATTCTTAGCTAGTTTATTATGCTATATCTCTTCAGATCAACTGAAAGTGCTGGTATTTTTCTTGGAGGATAGAGACTGACAAGTAATAGCTAACAAGGAGAGCCAGGAGGTAACATTCTGATAGCTTATTTGTTGGCCAAAGTCCCTTTAGACTTTTTCATTTTATTAATGCTCTTTCTTCCATTTATTGTCTTTTTCAGTAGAGCATTATAAATTCTGGCCATTTTTCTTTGAACTGATTCCTAATCCACATTTTTTGTTTAGGAAAATCAAGTGTATTTGAAGGTAAAGCTAGCATTTTCCTAATATTTCCGTTGCTTTGTTGTTGTTACTACTCTGATGTGGGAAGATCTATTGGCCACAGACATAACTCCCTCTTTACACACAGCTGGCAAATGAAAACAATATCAGAACATCTCCATGACACACAAGGCTTTTATACAGTGATGTTTCAGACTTTACTGCAGTTTCCTTTGGAAATGCTTAAAACAACTACATCTGTTTCCTTTCATTGGGATTTTGTGTTCTTTAAGCCAAAAGGAGGGGATAAAACTCATTAATTCTGAACAATAATTGCAATGTCCTATGTAAATATTTTTTAGACTGCGGGGTTGTTGTTTTTTTTCTTTCCTCTAAAAATATAAAATAGCTTGTCTGTTCAATGTAATGCGAGTTCCTGGATACTTCTGCATCACTATGTTATGCACAAATACTTTGACTAGATTTAAACAATCTGGCTCGGTTGTTGGTGTCAAGCTAGCAGTGACTACACAGAAAGCAGTACAGAGCCATTCTCCTAACAGCAGGAGAGAGCACAGTGTGGGTTTAATTTACCATGTTTCTGAAGTACATCTGGCATCCTAAAGTGCCTGCCAGCCTGTCATAGCTTGACTGTTACCAGTCTGAGTACGTCCTTCCTCCACCTCCTACAGCAGATGCTGTAGCTATGTCTCAAGCTAGGTGAGAGAGTGCCTGGCAATCTTCTCTGTCACCACACAGAAAAGATTCTGAATGTGGGCAAAAGCCAAGTACAGCTTTTTGAAGGAAACCTAAATTTTTCTAATAGTACAGAGGGGTAAAAATTATTCGTGCAAGCTACAACATAATCCAAACAAAAAAAATCGGTGTAATCCCTCCCCTTATCTGAGGACCAGGTCTGTCTCTGAATCCATTTGTGCTTCTCAGAGCAGTGCTCTTCTAATAGATACATACAGCTGTTGTCTAGTGCTCCCTGCTTAAGAAATTATGTATTATTAATCTGTCTCTAAGTCCCTATTAAACCAGGCCACGATAAAGTGAAAATCAAAGCGCTTATAACATTTTGAGTGGATGATAAATTAAAAAACTATTTATAAATAAAAGCTTAAAAGAAAAGAAAACAAACCCATGCAGATGAGGCAGCCTCTCAGACATCAAGTGTGCTTACCAAGACCTTATCACCTGCTCGAATGTCTGTCTGCCTGCTCTTGGTTCCAGGAAGGCAACCTTTTCTCTCCTGACCAGAATGACCCTAGCTATCTTGTCTGTGACATTTCTGCTCTGCTGGGTTGCTCTCTGCTATCCTCTGTTACTGGAAATACTGCAGATGTTTCTGGTTAATTCTTTCTTGGGTTCACACTTCCGAAGTCCAAATCCTTCTCTGAGCTACCTGGAAAATTCCCATAAAGAGGTGTGAACCTGTATCTTCATGTGCTTGCTCTGCAGCTTTCCACTATAGCTGTTTTCTAATTTACAGCATATGTGCTTTGGGATGGCTCACACTAGATGCACTTGGTATTCACCACTCAGTGTTCTGTAGTGTGCTGGAAGAAAAGGCATGTGGTCACAAGAGGAGTACAACAGCATCCTCGGGACTTCAGGTCTCTTGGCATTTCCTTGCCTTAATTCCTGTTAGAGCTTAAGATGGCAGGGAAGTCTCTGCTTCCACAGGAAACACCTCTGAGTACACAGAGAAGAGGAAACAGTACCGGGACAGAGTACTCAGCCCTCAATAGTCACGATACCTGAAGACTTAACTCCCATTCCAACTACCACTCCCTAATCATCCACTGTGCTATATGATAGCTGTTTCCTCCAGTCTTAAGGGGAACTGGATCTCTTGGCAAAGGTAGAAGGAAGAAATATTTGTACTCAAGTTCTGCAGCTCAGTCATCTTGAAGCACATGGAGCCATCAACCTCACCCCAAGCCATCACAGCTGCTGAAGGCTACGGAATTTGATGCCTTTTTGTCCTTGTTAACCTATCACTCATCTTCACCTACAACAATAAGAGCTGTTGATTGAAAAATACTGTCTCAAACCACCCATTTGGTTTTGGAGTATAAATTTAGAGACTTTTAATATGGACATAAAAGACAAAATTCACAGGGTGATTAAAACACAGGCAAGGAGTGGACTTTCTTCACAGGAAAAAATAAAGGTTTTTTTTCTGAGACATCAGGATTGGGAATAGCATAATACTGTCATATGTGAAGAAGAAGTACATCTGTGCTTGCAATACTGCTGCTGATAACAGAGAAGATCTAACATTTTAAAGTTTTCCCAAAGCAATGAGACCCAGGATGAGTCTCAGAGTAATTCTAATCTGTGATATTATGCCTGGGACTAAGTTTTTTACTGGATATGAGCAGAAGTAAAAAATTTTAAAATTCATTTACTGGTCAACTAGTCTGTTTTTTCCATCTTTGCATCCTCATGCTTTATCATTTTATGTCCCCCCTCTTTCATAATTTACCACAGTGCATACCCCCTTTTTCACTGCAGTGTCTGTGCAGATGCATCCCAGGGACTGTGTAAAATAACCACAGAAAACAGATGTGCAATCATTGCTGTGTACCTGAAATGAAAACTGAACTTAATGGGAATGAATGACATCAATAGAAATAGGTCATTTTGGCATTTACTTCTTTCTGGTATTGAACAAGATTAAAAAGTGAAGAGCTAGGTATGGCTTACTATATATGCAGAGAGAGGAGAAAGAAGAATAAAACATTACAGCTAGTACCATATGGTAAAAATAATTCCTTAAGATGGTCCATTTGCTTTCAATTTAACAGTTAATAAAATACTTTTGTTTGATTTTCCCCATTAAGATCTGTAGTAGTTTAGATCCACATATGTGAGGAAACTTCCCTTCTATTATCTTTCAGAAATGGTGTTTTTAAATATTTCTCTTCCCACTTCCCTTCTTGCATATTAGATATTTTGAATTTTCTCCCTTAATCTCTAACTATGACACAGAGACAGGGAGCTGTGCTGTGCCAAGAAGTACATGAGTCAGTGCTTTTCACCATTCACACAAAGTTAATCAAGGTGTGAGGTATCTATGATTGATAATCTTATCAAAGGATGTGCTCTCTTTAGAAATCCAACATGAAGTCTTACCCACAGTTTCAAGGTTCGGGTGCAAAAGAAGCAATAATTTAAGATTTGTATGTAGGTTGCTATTTTTAAGTTTAAAGGTCCATTACCAAGAGTCTTATAAGAAGACCTTCTTTAAGATTGCTATAATCTGCTTTGGAACATTTGTTGGATATATTCATAAAACCTATTCATCAGAAAGACATTGAAAAATTCACCAGTTTCAGTGTTGATGCAATGCAATAATTTGGCTCTGATCATGTTGCAGTATATGGAGATCTTTAAGAATTCTTTCATCTGAAGTACTGCACAGGGCCTCTCCTTTGTCTGGGATCCTGAATTGCACATTGTTAAAGGCATGATACCAGAATCCATGGAATAAGGTTGCTACTGTATTTGGAGACACAGCTGAAGAGCTTCTTTTCCTCAAAATTCACTGAATACAATAAACATGAAAATACACTAGACAGGAGTAGACAGCTTATGCTCTGTAGCACTTGGAGAGAACTGAGCTTGCAGAAAAAAAAAACCAACAAATTCAGAGTCCTAGAAACTGACTCTTGAAGGTATGAGAAGATGTCAGGGCAAAAATGCTATAGTAACTGGGAATTTCAGTCACCCTACTGCAGATGAGGCAAATATCCCACAAGAGGAGGCTGATTTAAATTATAAATAATGAAAATAGTAGCAATTTGAAAAGCATAATGAAAGATCCAAAGAAGTAAAGTTCTTGGATTAGGCCTGATGAGTGAGCAGGAGCTGATTCACAATGTGTTAATTCAGAAACATTCTCAAATGCAGATCCTTGGCACTGAATCTCAGAAAAGCCAGTGAGAGATAAGGCAAAGCTAATCAGGTGGACTAACTAACAGGGTAAGTTAACACTTGGGAGAATGAGAGAAAGAAATAGGTTTAGTATGACTGTGTGGAAAGACTAAATATTTTCTACCTGTTAAAAATTTTCAGTCAGTAAACAAAGAAACCGATGCCGCTAAAAAAAACAACAGCAACAAAACCTAACAGGTGTGATATTGCATTCTTTGGAACTGGGGGTTATTTTAAACAGGAAAATAGAAGAAATCATAAACATTGGCAAGATAAACATAAAGGAAAGCCAATGTGAATAATGCAATTTACCGAAGATATTAAAAAACTAAAAATAGAAACTTTTCAAACATCAAAAGCAGGACATATGCCAGAGAATCAGTGAGCCTGAAAAATGATCTATGTATAAAACCTAATGTTGATACCAAGGCTTCACTGTTTGTTGCAGAGAAGTTTATCAAGTTTCCTATACTAGAACAGTCCTTTACAGAGGAAGAGTCCAAAGATTTATCTCCAACTGAAGTGTTGATACAAGGACTTTTGTGCCTAGACAAAAATGCAAACCACAAAACAACTGTTTATCAGGACCATGTGGTATTTACCAAAATGGTCCAGAGGAGCTCACTGTGAAGGCTATGACTGAGCTGTGGTGCATGATATATCACTTAAATCAGCCTGAGCACGAGAGAAATATAAGGTGATAAATACAACACGAAATCTAAAAAGAACAGATTTAGTGCACATATGGACAATTACTGTATCTAGGAAAGACTTGAAGAGAAGAGCCTTTTAGAGAAAAAGTGCTATCTTATAAATCTATTTCAGTTCTTTGATCCAGTCACTGAACTTGTAAGTAACACCGATTCAATTGATACAGTGATTTTATCAGCAAGCATGATATCTTTTAACGGAAATGCTTAAAGGAAGTAAGATGTCCTGGGAGTTATCACGTAGATTATTAATTTTTTAGAAAATTAAGGTTAAGAATAAATAGTTGTCTTGTTCATTTGAAAGAGCTTACCAGTAAGGCCCATATGAGGAGCTGTGCTGACTCTCACAGTTCATTAAATTAACTGGGAAAGGACTGAAGAGTGAGATGATGAAGTTAGCAAACGATACAGAATTATTCAGGCTAGCTAAAACTAAAGCACACAGTAGAGAGTTGTAGCAGGGTCTCATGATACTAAGTAACTTGCTTCAGAGAAAATAAATAGGGAACAATTAACCGCAATAATTTATTGGCAACTAATTAAGTTACAAGACAAGCAGTTCAAAGCAAACAAAAGTAAGTATGTGTTCTGCAAATAATTAAAATGGGGAACTCATTGTCAGAGGATGCTGTGGAGTTCAAAATTACTTTTATAAAATAATTAAGACAGATTCATGGAAAAACAGCTGATGCAACATGACTGAACACAACAACGTAGATTCACCCTGTGGCTTAAGGAGCTCCTAAACAAATTAGTACTGGAAGCTGGGAGATAAAGCAATGGGAAGGTTATTCTGTAATTGCACTGTTCTTACATTCTTCTCCTAGACATCCACTTCCACCTGAATTATGAATAAATTAATTAAGAGTTTTGAGCACTGATGCCTAAGAACTGGGAATATCCTATTCGAGTTTTTAAATGTTTTCATCTTACCCATCTGTTTATATTTGTCATATCTTGTAGGTTTGGGACAAGGACATTTATGTTTAGAGAGCAGTTAGTGCAATTAGGCCCAACAACATTTTAATTCTAGCTCTGAGCTTCCAGGTGTTATTATAATATGAATATTGAGCGGCCCTTCCCAGGAAAGACTTGATGTATTACCAAAACAAACAAACAAGCAAACACCTCTGTTGAAGAAAATTGAATTGCAATGTCAAGCACTTCAGAGTTCAGAAAGATGTAACTTAAAGCTCTCCAAGCAAGATTTAACCTTTGAAATCCAAACCTGGCAAAGCTATGCGCAAGTGGAAATAACTACAAAGAGGAGAAGCAATCCAATGTAGGTGCCATGTTTAACTTGTTCTCTTCATGTATTCATTTATGGTTTTATATACACATTCTACTCATACACACACAAAAAGTCTTAAAACCTAGTGCTGCAACTGGGCCCTTCATTTTACACTTTAAGCATGAGTAATAGAAGAATGCTAAATGAGAGAAAACTGAAATAAGGAATCTGTGAATCAGAACTGTAAAATAAAAGGGAAGAAGGTGAAGCCTGAAGGACTATCACTTGTAGAAGTGATGTGTTTTCTACTGGTTAGCAAAGAACTTGTGTCATTAGTGAGACAAACTTAGGTAATTATTTTCAGCTGGCTTGGATACAAGTGATCCAACACTGAACAGGATCCTGTATTAAATAAATTGTTGTAGGATTTCCTTCATGATCAAATACAGACATAATATGAAAAAAAGGTATTTCTTTCTTAAAAAACAAACAAAAAAAACCCCAAGCACATTTAAATATGTGTATGCATATATTTTGGATGTGAAGAATGAAGGCTGGGAAGTTTAGTTCCTGAAAAAATGAAGGGGAGTTTCCATATTGGTGATTTGCCAAAGAAGAATCCGGAGCAACATTATGTCAGAGAAGCAAACTAGCAAAATACAAAAATTGAGTGGCACGGAAACAACAGATAGCCCAGTTAGTCTGTTTCTTTCTTTGCAAACTTCTTATTTTAAACTTTAGTCACTTTGCACTAGGGCTAAATTTGTTTTATAGTTGCTAAACATCTGTACTGATGACATGATCTGCTAAGGGTATATAAATTAACACTATCTGGAGATCAGTGCCTGAAAGTCTTTATTATTGAAGATTGTTTTTCTTCAAAGTATTGAACAAATTTTGGCATAAGAACTAGGTTGTGCATATAGCCTGGGTGTCCACCCATGGGGGCTAGAAAAGTCCTGTGGAATGTGGTCAGCTTCATTTGACACACTAACTGTTTCCATTTGCGTCCTATTCAACAGTGAGTTGCAAGACCCTGTGCTGATCAAGTTGGGATGTTTCTTACATTACCATTGGGAGGCATCATTTTATCATTGACTAACACCAGAGAAGGTATCAAGGACCATGAGCAATCTTCTCCCAGCCTCAGCATCACTCTTAGGAGAATGGTGTCTGTAGTTTTTTCAGTGAGGCTAGAAGATGATGAGGCTTACCAGTTGTCCTGCTTCTGGGCATAAGCTGAGGTCAGAAAGGCTTGGCTTTTTGCTATGTTGCACTGTTGGCCTGTACTGTGAGTAGAAAGCATCTAACACAGACTGATTCCAATCTGCTTACCAGATGATACCACAAAAGTTAACAGTATGTTGTGTCTTCAGGGTAACATTGCTCTTTGAGATCATGATTAGTGCTGCTTCTAGATACCTGTACTGTCACTCGCTGCATCAAATGAAAGATATTCCATCTCTCTATTAATTCTATTCAACTGATAGGAAAGGGGGGTGTTGCATCACTGCAAGTCCCTTACTATGCGTACAGATCTGCTGTTGACCTGTTGAAAAGTAAATAAGCTAAGGTTTCCTGCTTGTTCCTAAGTAGCCTGTCAGCAAATCCCCAGGTGGCTCATGAGAACAGGCAAGCACATTTTTGCTGCCCTAACAACTGATTTTTGGCCCTCAGACCATGCAGAGCAGGCTGCAGGCCAGATGAATTTGTTCAGGGACCATCACCTGCTTCCAGGCTCCATAAACCCCTGGGTCCCACGCATGTAACTTCATCATATCGGAACAAAGGCCAGAGGAGTGGGACAGATGAATAAGACAACGTCTCTAAATACTTTGTCTTTGAAGAGCTGAGCTCTCACAGCTCCCATTAACTCCCACTGACCCAAACCAGTGAATTACCTAGTAGCTCTTTCGATCTGGATCTTTTTTTGCTTTGCCACTGTAGTCTTTCCAGACATCTTGCTATCCTTACTTAAAATCTTAGGAAGGAAACAGGGTGAAGACCAATTCCTGCCACACCCACAGGCATTCTGAATAACAACATAGGCTGTTCAGGATCATTTCTCAGTGAAAAATGTATCTCAGCTGCTTGCTGAAATGCACAGAAGTTAGATAGCACCAAGCAACCTGTTCCACAGGCACCTTGTGAGAATGAAACCTTGAAAAATTATCTTACAATCTCCTTGTTTCTCACACTAGTGAGAAACAAGAAGAGGGATACGTATGACTGAAGGTTTTACTTCAAGGAATTTTCTCTCTTATCCTTCAAGACACAATTGAGACTCGAGCAATCTTTGTAGAGTGACCAAAAATTTCTATGAAGATCAAGTTTCCCCAGATCCAAATAGGAATTAGGTGCTCACATTTCTTACATGCTTAATAAATGATGTGGAGATCTCATCAATTAATGTCAAGAGGACTCAGTATTATACAACCTCCAAGGAAATTCCCAAATATTGCAGTTACATTATTTACATTATCCTCTCTCAGTTGGGATGTGCACATTCTGCCAAACACAAAATTTCAGCAGCTCATGTATGATTCTAAAGTATTATCTTCAAGTAGTACATCCTGACATGTATACACCCCTGTAACATGGGGATGAAAACACATCCTGGAGTTATAAACCCCATGCCTGCTTTGAAAATAAAGTCAACATATTACCTTCTAAACACATGACCAGCAATCTGAGCAAAACATAACCTCATAATGGTCAGAAAAATGTGTGCAAGTTTGTAGACTAACCAAAGACATCTACAAATCACAAGCATCTTTCACAAAGCTGTTGTCTTGGTATTTTTTTGTGTCACTCATCATTATTTTTAGTAATAGCTAACACAGATATTATTCTGCATTTTAATTCGCAATTGTTTTTACATGTACTCTAATTAGTACAAGGTCAAAAGGAAGGCTTTTGAAAGGAGATATGAGATCATTGTTGTCACCAGATGACAGCACTTTGAAAAGTTACCAAAACTCTATGGCAGAATAAAAGAGGGATTTGGAGTTTTGTTCTGCTCCTTAACATGAATTGCTGAGCATTAAGAATTTATTTGGATCAGGGCTCAGTCATCACTTTCAAAGTGAAGAAATTACTCTTTGACAGGAAAAGGCAAACTGGATTCTTGTTTTCCTACAATTGTATCAACATTCACGATGGTCTAAAGTATCCCCATTGTAGTTTAAACCCACAGGAAGAGGCTCTGGAGGCAAAAATGTTTGTGTGAAAATACCTTTACACAGCTTCTAAGGGGTTTTAGGTTGCTCTTTTCACCAAGGGGCAGGCTTCAGGGGCTATGCCACAGGGCTTGTCCCCAGATTCTAAACCAGGAAGAAGTCCTTTAAGTCATCAGCTTTTCACCTAACATGGTAGCAGTATAATTCCCCTGAATGTTAACTATGGGAGTTTTGGATGCCTCTTTATTTTTGAAGGTCTGAAGGGAACACAGGAACTTCAAAGTGAAACAGCAGGATGTCCCTCTCTGACTTTCTTGTAAGCCCCCTTTAGACACTGGAAGGTTGCTATTAGGTTTCCCTGGAGCCTTCTCCAGGCTGAAAAATTCCAGGTCTCTCAGCCTGTATTCACAGGAGACCTTCAGCCCTTTGGTCATTGTCATGGCCCTCCTCTGAATCTATTCCATGAACTAACTCTATGTTCTTCTTTCCTTAGGGGTCCCAGACCAAGACACAGCACTCCAGGTGGGGTCTCACCAAAGCAGAGCAGAGAAGCAGAATCCCCTCCTAACCCTGCTGGCCACACTGCTTGACCTATGGGAGAAGGAGCTGGGAATCTTGGTGGATGACCAGTTGACCATGAGCTGTCAATGCCCTTACAGCCAGGAGGGTCAGTAGTATCCTGGGGTGCTTCAGGAAGAGTGTGGCCAGAAGGTTGAGAGAGGTGATCCTGCCCATCTACTCAGCCCTCGTGAGGCCACATTGCAGTGATGTGTCCAGCTCTGGGCTCCTCAGTACAAGAAAGACATATAAATATCTCAGAGGCAGGTACCAAAAGGATGGTGCCAGACTCTTTTCAGTGGTGCCCAGCACCAGGACAAGGAGCAATGGCCATAAACTAGGAATGAAGTTTCACCTCAACATGAGGAAAGACTTTTATACACTGAGGGTGGCAGAGCACTGGAGCAGGCTGTCCAGGGTGGTCATGGAGTTTATCTGTCTGGAGACATTCAAAACCCATTCAAAACTCTGTGTAACCAGTTGTAGGAAACCCTGCATTGGCAGCAGGTATGGACCAGATGACCTTTAGAGGTTCCTTCCAACCCTAACGATTCTGTGATTCTGTGGTTTTTCTTCTCAGGTCTGCTCTCAACCCATTCTCCTCCCACAGTTTGTGCTTGTGATTGCCCTGAGGCAACGAGGTAATGTGACCAGCAACTACTTGGCCATTGGTTCCACTTAGGAGCCATTTGTGCACATATTTTCAGAAATTTTAGATGGACCTTTGCAGGACTAACTTGAAGAAGCTTCTCATAAGCCTCTCACTATTTTTGCCTAAGTAAGGATTCCAGAATGTGGCAGGAAATTTTATTAAAATGAAACCTTTTTCAGTGTTTTCTGCATCCCAGTGTTTCTTTTTTTATGTTGTAATACATCAGAAAAATATACTTACGATTAATACATGTATACCTTTTTTTCTTCTGATTTAATTTTTCAATGCAAAAAGATTTAAAATCTTTTAAATGTTGGAGCCATGAAATATGCTGCTTTATTTAAAATAATGACACTGGCACTAGTTTTGAAATATTGAGACCCGTCCTGTCCTAGAGGACTTTCTCACTTCTTATTTTCACAAAACTCCTCTTTAAACTACTGTACTCATTAAAAACACAGAAAAAATATTCAAGACTTGGATATTAAAATATAAAACCTCTGGATTTTCATCAGAAGATGAGACAGGATTTGTTATGAACCCTAAAGTTCCTGGATGAAGTTCAACAGGCCAGTAAAGACAACACCATTTCCTGCAAGCTGAATTTGAAGATTGCCATCTGATTACCTGGATCTTCAACTGTCTGTGTCTCAAATAATACTGATATTGTTATTAAACTATGTTGTGCCACAGTCAAGGGATAATGACAGCAAGCCTGACTTGTACCTCGTGGGAACCAGTAGGAAATGCATCACGCATATCAAAAGTGACCCTGTAACAAGTATCAAGTCATTGGGTGCAGGGCTTCTCCCAAGGGTAGATCAGAGCGCGGTGGTGAGTGAAATGAGCAGACTCTGCTCAGCTGCTCTTTGCCCTGAGGCCAACAAGCACAGCCCAGCTACAGGGTAAGCTAAACTGCCTTACTGTCTAAACAGTGTGCTTGCACCCAAAATGCCTTTTGGTCCTTGTCCTGTGCTAATTTCCAGCTGTAGCTGGACAGTGTATGGAAGCCTTTGACAGGTGTTTTTTGAGTTTAGGCCAAAATACTGCCAGACCTGTGCAGAGAGAAGCAGACGGTTACAGTCTTGTTCCTGGTTCTGGCTGTGCTCTTTTACCTGTGGCAAATTCATTTCCCTCTTTAGGTCTACCAACCAGCATGCAGGACAAAGTCACCAAGCTGACTTGTCCCTGCACTCTTCCAACTCACATATGCAAGACAGAATTAGGTCCTCAGAAGGAACAGCACTTGTCCTCTTATCCAGTGTGCATAACACATGCTGGAAAACAGTGGGGAATATTTCAGCAGCACATGGCTTCATCAGTAGGCACTACCATTCTAGTGGAAACACTGCAGACTGACTTCTGCTTTGCTTTAAGATATGTTAGTGGGACACTGCAGAAAAGGCTGAATGTTGGGAGCCCAGTCTGTGCATCAAGGCCAAGGGTGACTGTAGGCCCTCCATTCCCTAGTGCTGTGAGTGCTAAAGCCAACAAGAAACTTCAGTAAATAAAACTTTTTTTTCTTTTCTTAAATAGCACATGTAACTGTAAGAAAATTTGTGTTCAGCTTCTCAAGAACACATATCCTCTTGTTGGCAGTCCCATATACATCTACTGGGGAAAGAGTAACTTTGAAATATCTGCTACTTAAAAGAACAGCAATTACAAAAAGAACTAGCCACTAACAACAGTGTCTTAACTTTTATCTTCAGACAACAGATGGTGTTAATCTGAAGCTTTGCATTCCTAAAAGTGCTGGAATCATGAAACTACTAACTTCCAGCAGGAACCTGAAACATAATGCATTGCTGGAGAAGGCAGTCAAAATAAGTGATCAGAGCAAAACATGCCTGT
The DNA here is from genome assembly GCF_963662255.1 of Cinclus cinclus. NCBI lineage: Eukaryota > Metazoa > Chordata > Aves > Passeriformes > Cinclidae > Cinclus > Cinclus cinclus. The sequence goes on from NC_085046.1 coordinate 100,598,924, forward strand.
TGTCAAACAGGCTTCACATGAAATTCTTATCTTTTCACAAGACAAGATGTCACCCAGATGACATTTGTGGGTCTCATTCTGTTTTCAGTCATGGAGTAGCTTCTAGTTACTGATACATTTCATGACAGGATAAGAATTATTAGATCACATTTGTGTTCTCATGCCAATTTTGCACTGGAATAAATAGGCAGCCCTCTGCAAGTAGGTCACATTTCAGCAGAGTTACTTCAGATTTTCTTCACTCTTAGCAAGATCAGAATCAGTGACTGCCTGGGATGAAAAGTTAAGGTGACACTGAGGCAATTTCTTTTGTAATTCATGTGGGGAAAGCTAAAATAAATAACACGAAAGGCCCCCACATTATTAGTTAGTGTGTTTGAAAGAATCCTGCCGTTGTGTTTTATCTTTTCTTAACTGCAAGCCAGAACATTTAAGATTTAATTATTTAGAGAAAGGGGGAGGGGAAGCGTGCCTTTTGAAGAAAGTTCCACAGGTTTCCAAACACTTCAACATTTCATCATGGCAATCAGCCAGATGCCAAACAAAATGCGGTTTTCCACCAGGGATCTGACAGGTGGCCTTTCCAAAGTTTACACACTGAAGTGAGAGCTGATGTTCTGCTGCTTATTTTTCTGCCTTTTAAGTTATTTCTTTATTGAAGCCAGACTGCAGACATCTTTCCATGTAACAAAAGATAAGATCTTTCCCTGAATAACTGGTGATTTTAGTATGCTTTTATATTACACATATCTACTCAGGAGATTATTATTCATACATTCAAATGAAGAAATGTTGGGCTGGCAAGGTGGAAAAACACACACACATACGTATGCAGGCAAAAGATAAGCTATTTGAAGCTTCACTGATAACACAGAGCCAGATACTACTGAGGTACAACACGGGAAGAAATCCCATCTTTCCCTCGAGGTGTTTCCCTTGTCTCTGGCTGTGGAAAGGGCTGGCACCCCAGCCTCACTTGTCCCCTGGCTTATTCTCTGGAGTATCTCCACCCAGCTCCATCTGCCTGGGGCTCTCCACCTGCCACCACACCAAAGAGGTGCCTTCAGGGAGAGGTGAATGCACTCTGTGGCTGCACCACACTTCCCTTTATCACATCTTTCTCTCTGTTGTCTCAGGGTTTTCAAACATCTCCTCAGAATTTTGAATGCTCCTGAAAATCCCCTAAATTGACAAAATATCAGGGGAGACCAAGTGCAGGGTAAGAATGGAAGTACGATAGCTCTAGGTTGTACATCTTACTTTCCTTGCTTCCTTCAGTTATGGTGTTCCTCAAAGTACATGGCAAGGTCCAGGTGAACAGGTAAGAGAAACTAAAAATTCTTCTGTAGAAACTTATTTCTTGAAGAAACCACAACCACAACTGACCCCATGGAATTGCTCATTACTGATAGCAAGGTTAATGAGGTTCATGTCTGACTCAGTTTAACTCAGTTCTGGGACCAGATTCTCATAGCTCACAGGAGAAAACGGGGTGTGCCCTTGCCCTCACTTATATCCCATTTGACTGTCATGAAGCCAAAGGAGAGATGTGTATTAGAAAATTAAGTATGTAGCCAAAATTATTAGCATTTAAGAGGAAGATTCTGGCAAAGAAAGGCCTAAGTCCTGACCGAAAGTTTAGCTTACTGTCATCAAGAAGCAGCTGGGAATATTTCTTCCTGTTGTGTTCATGTTCTGATATTGCACTTTACGATAGCTTTTGAGCAGTTTCTGAAAGCTTGCCGTCTGGCTAAGATTTGGCCCATATCATCTGTTTGTTCACCATTCCTCAGGGAAGAGAGGCATAAGCAGTTTGTTGGGTTGCATTGTTTTTGAGGGGTTACTTAAAATTGTGCTCATGTATGTTGATACATATCTATACTACAGAGGACAAGGTTGAAGAAGTCACTTCACACTTGCAGCACACACGCACAAATTGCTAAGTCTGTGGAGGACCTCAGTTCCTGGGGGAGTTTATTCCACTTGCTGAAAGCAGCCCACATAACCCTCAGTTTTATGGAGAAGAGTCCTCTTCTGCCAAATGGGCAAGGTTGTAGCCCATAGCACTTCTCTTATATACAAGAATGTGTGTGTATATGATAGAAGTCTAGACATCAGACTAGTCCTTGAAAATTATGTCTATGATGGAGTTGTTTTACTATGCCAGAATGCCATAAAGGGACCTTTCTAGTTAAACAAATAAAAACCAAAATATATGAGCAAGTATGCCAATGGACAAATTTACTGTATGCTATGAGTATTTCATGCAGAGAGAGATCACAGAACAAAGTTTTAAGTCCTTTGTACAGGGGAAATGAAAATAAGGTACAGTCATGCTGAATTGTCCATCCTTACATGTAATCCTCATGTCTTCTCGTCCAGCCCTTTGTTTTCCAAAAATCAGAGGAGGGCACTAATGAACCTATCTGCAGATTTAAAAAAGGGGGAGTACTCTTCAGCATCACATTTTTGTTTAAGATCTCAGTTTCCATCCATTCATGACAACAGCAAAATAACCAAGTGTTTCAGTCATGCAGTTCAAGCACATTGCAAAATAAGCATAAAATTATTTACAATTGTTAGCAAAATTCCACAATACTTAGAGCAGGCACAGAAATGCTTGAACTCCTCTGTGAGTAGTAAATAAGCCCATATGGTCTTGTCATCTCTCCTCCCACTCCACACCCATAAGAACACACACACAAAAAAAAAAAAAAAAGAGAGAGAGAGAGAGAGAGAGAGAGAGAGAGAGAGAGAGAGAGGAAATATAGTAAAAGTAACTCAACAAAACAGGCAATTCCTTAGGAATTTTGTTGTATTCAAAATGCCTTTGAAATTATCCAGCAACTAAACCACAGGCTCCCTCATCCTTTTGGTCTCACAAAACAACAACAGAGCATCTTCTGTGCTCAGATGTGGTAATTACAGACAACATGCACAAAGAAAAGCAAATAGAACAATTTCAATTGCCAGAGCCAAATATGCAATTGTGCATCTATAAAGGTAATTACAAACCAAAAGATCAGTCATGGTTCTGGTTTCTTGAAATTACTGTTTTGCCCTGAAGAAAAACAATTATCACATAAGTAACCCTAATAATTTTAACATTTGTTTTGCATATCAGCATCAAATCTGAATTAATACTTTTTTTTTTTTTAAGTGTGCATTCTGAGCCAAACATTGTGTCTCTTACTAACATCTAATTCAGGAAAGCCTTGGTCTAAAAAGCCTCTGGTGGCAATGGAAAGACTCCATAGAGCTTTTCATTGCTGATTCAGATATTTTTTTACTCTTCTTATCTACTTTTAAGTCACTCGTCTCTCTTGCCACAAGCTATTGTGAATATAAGGAGCACAAACTGAGAGACTCCAGAGACAGGTAAATATCAAAAGTTGACACATTGTACTGTTGCTTTTCAGCTTTACTGTTGATATATAGGAGATTTCTTTACTTGTTGGTATTTGTGGTTAAGCACCCGGTCAATAGTTTTGTATGCAGTAATCAAATACCTTGAGTATCTCCCCAACCCTTGACCCAAATCACTGGAGAATGGCATCTAGTTACCACTTTCAGTGCAGGTTGACCCTGCAGAGGATCCATGTTTGTGTAAAGAAAAACACATGCCCTACTGCATAAGTATTTGGGCAAAATATCTCAAAGAAAACCAACCTACTTCCATCTACAGACCTTGATGAAGAATCTCATTAGAGAAATTAAAAATACTAATGAAACACCTTTGTGTCAATGTGATATTTGGAGTACTTTTGGCCTTTGGAAGCATTCACCATAGATTCCACACCTCTCTAAACCTATGATGTTTTGTGCAGGGGAGAAAGAACCACAAATGAAAACAGACCTGGCTGCTTCCAGAAGCATTAGCTCTCAGTAGTCAGATCACAGCTGAAAAACCAGAAACATAAATTAGTGTTATAACATCAGTGGGAGCAATCTTGATGAAACCTTGAAAGGTGGCCTCATTTCAGGGGCAATGAGGGGAGATCAGGTCAGACTTTTCTGCTTTTTTCCCTATGGACAAGCCAATCTCCACAGTGAACCCAGTTCACATAGTCTGTCAAGGATAAGCTGTTGATCCAGTGAAGGAGCAGGCCAGGCTCATGCTTGATACCTCGTTTGGGGTTGGCTCAGCATCCACATGTAGATCCAGGCCAGGAGCACCAAAGCCAGCAGGGATAGATGTTTCGGCACCTTTTCCTGGCAGAGTGATCTTGCATATCCATTATGTATTTTTTTTTTCGTATTTTACATATTTAGTCTGCCTTGTTGGCTGATATGTGATTTTTTGGCTTGTTTCACTATGGCTTGGCTGTATTTGATCAGTTGGCTTGCCCAAGTCTAGTATAATTTGATTTGTAAAGCTGCTGCAGTTTCTTAATTAGACAGTTACAGACTGGAATCCATTTATGAAAGTTTTAGGTTAGCATTTCATGCCACACATTAACTATCTTTTTCATTCATTTGTTCATTCATTCATTCATTCATTCAGCTTGCTGAATACATAGCAGGAGTATCTACATAAGTTTGGGAAGAAGGCTGAGGACAAAGACTGTGATTAGTAAAGGTCATGAATCCTCCTCAGAGGGTTCAGTGCCGTTAGCAACTCAACACAGGATTTTCAGGTGTTCTGTGACACACGTTATCTCGTTTTATGGTATGTATTTTCCTTTCCTCTATAATTATTAAGCTTTCTTTCCAAAGGACATACTCATACTGTCTTTCCATACCTTTAGCTGTAGGCAACAGCTTTTACCTGAGAGAAAGCTCTCAACAGATCAAGCAGTTCAAAGGGCTTTGCACGGCATCTACATCTCACCCTGTCTCTAGCAAAGAGAAGCTACCAAGTACTGCTGCACCCTCCAGCTCCTTGGTTCCCACCACCATAGTCAGAAGTCTACATGACACAGAAGTACTCAGAATATCTGAGAAGGACAGCATGCAATCACAGAGGCAGAGCAACCTGATACTGGAAAGGATCACTTCTTATTTCTACTTCCTTCCTCAAAACACTTCTGTTTGATCCTCCTATTTCTGCCTTCATATTCCCCTTTCTCATGCCAGGCTTCCAGCTCTGCCATCTTCAGCTGCGCTTCTCTTCTTATGGTCGTTTCCGCCTTCCTACCTGCCTGGCCCTAATCCCCTCAGGCAGAAGAAGGAGGGGAGAGGAGCAGCACAAGGTTCCTGTGAAGATTTTCAAGCCACAACATTGGGCTGCTTGCCAGCTAACAAGAGGAACTTGCTCCTTGTGCTCATCAGCAAAGTCAAATGTAATGCAATGGGGCACAACAGGTCAAGTAAGTAGAAAAGTCCTCACTAAGAATCACATTAATGTATTGCAAAAATGCTTGAAAGGAGCAGTGTTTTCTCCTGCTGTGTTATGTGCTCTATGGCAAAATCTTTCTTGATCAAAAAAATGCAGGAGCAGCACAAGTGTGAATGCCTCCTCCCTCACTGCCCTCAAAGTATTTCAAAGCCTCTACAGGACCCTTGTCATGTCAGCAAATGCAAGCACATGCCATGAGCACATTCCACAAGCCAGGCTGCCTCTCATCATTTCCTCCGTGTGAATTTGGGGACTGAGCAGAGGCTGCTTAACTTGACACACTTATTTCAGCCCCAAGCAAGCAGACAATTCCTGAGGCAGCTGCAGGGAGTAGCTGGCATGTGAGTGGTCACCCACAAAGCCCTGGCTGCTGTGAAGTCACTGAGTCAGGGAGGGCCTTCTGCAGCAGCAAACTGCAGGCTGTGGGGCATTGCAGGAGTCCCAGCTCCTCTGTCCCAGGAAAAGGGCTACATGGCTTTTTCTTTCAAATGGAAAGTGAGATGTGGTCACAGGCAGAATAAAACCAAGAGAAAAAGCCTGACAAATAGCCTAGTGACTTGTGAGAGAACTGATTCTATAGAAGATGCTCTTCTGCCTTGTGAAGTTGGGCAGACCCACCATAAGAGAAGCTCCACTGCCTCTCGTGCACTGGGGCTAGGGTTTGATCCTACCTACCCCGGAGAAACAGCTGGCAACATGTAGCAGAAACTCCTCAGCTCTGCTCCCACAGCAGTATGGCTTTGCTCTAGCCTCAGCTCAAGACCCAGCAGGAAAAGCCCCTATGTAGCTCACAGCAGGCAAATGTTTTCATTACTGGGGACAGATGCTGGTTTAGGTTATGGGTGGAATTACATGGATGACATCCCTTTCTTCCCTAGGAGTTTCATGGTGGTTTAACATACATGGGCACACCAGAAGATGTTTAATATGTTCAGGGTTTAGCAGGAACAAGTTTCCTTCTGTTCCCTGCTTGGGGTCACACTGCCTTGTCCCACAGACTGCACTCACCCAGATCCTCACTGTCTTATGGACTCTTCTCATATTCAGTGTATGATTGCAAAGGAGCTTTCCCCTCCAGTCTTACACAACCCCTCTTGAGGTAAACCAGTGGAAAAATTACAAGAGGGAGCTTAAGGGGCACATTATGATTTGTGCCACAGCCAAGGAGTGAGCCCTGTCCTAATAAGCAAGCATACAGAAGGAGGCAGTGTGTTTCTGTGCCTTTTCTTCTTTGTGCTCTGCAACTCAGTAGAGATTTGGAGGTGGGAATAGGACTGCAAGGTGTAAGATGATTTACAAATGGAATATGATAGGATCATGGAATAATTCCTGGTTCCTGTGTTAATATGCAATGTTATTCCTTCAAGATGTGTGGCCATAACTGGGAATTATTGAAGGGAGCTCAGGGTTTGGAAGACCAAATCTGGATCTGCAGCCTTTTACATTTGGAGCATTTTTAAAAAAAAAAATACTCTTCCATTCTGCCAGCAGCCTTTTTGCCTACTGTGCTGATGAAAGCCCTTGGCTGTGCCATAGTCAGAATGACAATAACAGATCTGTTTGAAGCCATCCAAGTGTCATCTTGTACACAACAGCCATGTTGAAAGATGTTTGTGTAAGGATGAAATAACTGACTAAGAATGGTTACATTACTCTTCAACCACAGGTTGCATTTGTTGTTTTGCATGTAAAAACTCTGCCCAGAAAAATAGGTATGGGGCCAACTGTGTCACCACTCAAAAGCTGTCAAATGGAAAAAACATAGCATTTCATGTTCAAGACCACCAGCATTTCTCTGATGGCTGCTGAGCTCAGATGAGCAGTGTCATGGAAGGAGGACTATCCAGACCAGTTCCAGTGTTCAATAAATTATATAGTGCTTTTATGTATCGCTCTCTAGCAATATGAGGACAGGGAAAGTGGCCTCAGAAAAATAATGACTTTTTGGTATAGAATATTAAAACCACCTTCTTAAATATATTTGGGGGAATAAATCCTATGAAAGAAACTGACAGAATTCTGCAGGAAGGCTTGGTGTAAAAAAGAGAGCAGCAAAAAGGCAGTGCTATAATTGAAATTAATTTTGATGTATTATTGCTATAATATGAACAATATGGAGAAAATTCTGACTTCAGGAGGGAATGAGGAGGAAACTGCCTACCTTATCTTAAGCTAACAACAGCTATTGAGTAGCATAGATGTCCTGAACAGTTGTGAACTTAGTGCATGAGAATACAGTGGATGAATGTTCTCTGAGACAAGACTTGCCCCCAGCACTTCTTATAGCAATTCAATATACTGAAATAATAAACCCATTTAATGTCCCTTCCAGAGTATAAAAGAATTGAGCACTGTTTAATAATACTGAGCAGATCAACAGCAATATTTCACAACACAGAGAACCAACACCATCAGGATAAAATACTGTGACTTCTTTAAAACCATTATATTCCCATAAACTACACCAGACACTTTCCAGGGTGCTGGTCACTGGCAAGACTATAATGAAAAAGATGAATAAAGCCTATAGTTTGGGTGTCCTTTGAGCTCAAGAATTATATGGCATGGGAATGGAGAAGGAAAAAATTGACACAGAACTTCCACAAAACATGGGTTCATTCTAAGGACGATCATACTCTGCCTAAATGTCCTGTCCAATTGCTCACAGCTACACAGTTGCCCAGCCCACTGGCAAAATAGGTAGTGTTGGCAGTGGTAATAATTAATCAGCTGATTCGTAGATGCTTCAGTGACCAAAAATGGGTCTAAATTGGCCCACTGGCTCAACTTGGTAGTGGAAATTGCATCAGTGGAAAAACCTATATACTGCTTTCTGGTGGTTTAACCCCAGCTGTCAGCTAAACTGCCATGAAGCTGCTGGCCCACACACACACACACACACACTTCCCAGTGGGGAGTAGGATTGGAAAAAAATGTAAAACTCATGGGTTGAGATAAGAACCAGCTAATAATTCAAACAAAATAAAATATACTACTAATAATAATGGTAATAGTGAGAACAATAATATTAATAATAATTGTAATGAAAAAGAGACAGAGAGAGAGGATAAAACCCAAGAAAGACAAGTGATGCACAATACAGTTGCTTAATCTCCACTGATCAATACCCAATCCATCCCCAAGGAGTGACTGGTGGCTCCCTGCCAAATCCCCCCAGTATATAGACTGAGCATGACATTTTCTGGTATGGAATATCCCTTTGACTAGTTCAGGTTCAGCTGTTTTGGCCAAGCTACCCCCTAAATTTCCATGTTCCTGTTCACTGGCAGAGCATGAGACACTGGAAAGTCCTTGATTTAGGATAAGCACTTACTTAGCAACATCTAAAACATCAGTGTGTTATCAACATTATTCTCATAATAAATCCAAAACACAGCACTGTACCAACTATTAAGAAGAAAATTAACTCTATCACAGCCAAGCTCAGGGCATTTATTACAAGTTATTAAAAAGTAGATGCATTTTTACCATATTAGTCTAACTGTGGTATGTATCACAGGATATTAGAAATGCCACTTTATTACCAGCCTTTAATTAAGTTGGGTCTGCATAGTATTCATGTAGCCTGCTCACAGCAGGCTGACATAGACCCACTTGTACCTGGAGGATGTGGTCAAAGATCAATGGATTCCAGTGGTTCTAAAATGAGGAGCTGAGGTTCAAACTGAAGGAAACACAAAATCAAACAGTTTCAGAAAAACTCCCCCATAAGACACAAGAAGATCCCAACAAAATGGTACCAGTGTCATGGAATGTCAGTGAAATGGAAATGCTGGTGTGTTACTGAGTTCCACTCCTATGAAGCTACAGCCCTGGAAACCAGCAACCTTCTCTTAAATCTTCATTTTCTAAACAGGCTTAATGCAGAAGATTATTCGAGATAACCGTATATAGCTAATCAGAGCTGCACAGCTTGCCTATTGTAAAATAATTTTAACTTTCTGTCAAATGACTAGATCAAGCACGTATCTTGTTAGCAATCCTGCTGCAAATGTAGTCTTCATTATAGCTCTCCCACTGCCAATGACACCTAAATATACTAACAGCTTCGTTCACAGCTACTCTAAAATAACCAAAGCAAGATAAACTTCTACACCATTTAATTATTTTGTTGTTGTTACATAAAGTATTCAGCATTTACATACACAGGAGGATAAAGATGGAATAAGCTGGATCAGAAAACATATAGGTATTACTTGTAACATATGAAATTTAAATGAGGTAAAGTTACTCACCTTGGAACTAGGAATGTTTGAAATGTAAGAAGATCCTACAACAAAGACCAATGTTTTTAGTGAGAAATGGGATTTTTGGGAAAACACATCACATTAAAGCCAACATTTAATATTCAGTTCAGCCTGCCCTGATTTCAGTATGAGACTGGACTATCTGCTAGCTCTTTCCATGGCTCACTCCAAGTCACGATTGAGGAACAGAGGTTCATTTAGTCTGGTTAGCTCTAGCCCTGCCATTATGTCAACTACTCCTGTTTTCTGGATCAATGGCAGCCTGCAGTTATTACCCAGTGGCCTCAGTCCAAGGCTGGACTTTCCAGAGTCTAAAGCATAAAAGAGCAGAAGTCTGATGCTGGTGATGAGCCAGAACACTTGGTTTCCAAATCAAAATAAAACTGCAATCATACTTTTGTTTTTCCTCCTGTGTGAAGGATCCTGGTTTTTTGATCTGTCCAGTGTAGATCTCATCAGTAAAGGGCTTTTATACACATTTTCATACACCACTGCCATTGTCCTTTGTTCCAGAGCTAAGTGTTGGCAGAATAAACCCAGTCATCACAAAATGTATTATTATGTGCAGACACACTATTGAATAAAGTCAGTCTTGATCAGAACGGGACTGTCTGAACACAGCTCCATGCTTTTTCATTCTGGGATTAATTAAGACTGAGGAAAACACTGCTGAATCCTCTTCTGGAAGACCAAATCCAAGCAAATTTTCAAGGCACATCATGAACGTTTGCTCCTACATGTTATTTCTGTGTTTCCTAGTAGAAACTCATTAGCAATTCAGTAGTTAAGGGATTACTCATTAGCTGGTAGCAATATGGAGCTGAAAACCACGTAAGAGTGCCAAAGGAGGCTTTTATCTCTATTGTGCATACCAGATAACGGACAAAAGTAAAAACATAGCAAAGCCTTAAAAATCTTGACCTAAGAGTTGTTCTTTCAGTCAAAATTATTTTTGTGAAAAACCTCAAAGATATTTGGGGTCAGCTTTTACAGAGAATGAATGAATATCAAAGATTTGCATGTAGGAAGGGCAGGTCCACATGTAAGCAGCAGAAAAACTTCCCCAGGCTTGGCACCACAGCAAGAACACACGCAGATCACATACTCCAATTGCCAGAAGTCCTCTGCGTGTGCTCTGCTGCAATAATTACATTGCATGTGAGATAATGCACGTGCATTTACATCTTTATAAAAGAAAACCCAACAGAGAAACAGATAACAACTGCCCACAATGGATCCACCAGTTGTGGGGGAGTTCATGGTCATTCAGCTTTCAGACACTGTTTAAACAACACATTCCTAAGTGTTTAATCAGTGTCCTGATATAATATATTTGTAAAATGTTGTAGAAACTCACATGACCATATTTCACTGAAAAGAGATTAGATACTCATCATCAGACTTTTTAAGTATTCTATTCGAAAGAGGGTACCTGACCTATTTAAATTGCCATAAATCTGTCTAGATGCTTATATGACTCATTTTTGTCAACTCCAAACTCCTTAATGTTATCACAGATAAAAATTTGGAATGAAGTGACCATATTGACATTGTTTTCATTATCAGTGCACACAGTATCTTGAAATCCCTTCGTATGGATTTGTGTGTAAGTTTTAAATAAAAAATCCAGCAAATGAAATACTCCTTCTAAGATCTTAAAATGGGCAAAAGATGAAGAAATGCTGTTCCAGCTAAACTCCAGCATTCTGGGATTACTTATTTTTGTCCTTCAGGAAGTCAGAATGCACCTAAAGAGTAACCGGGGGAAGTTATGCAGAGAAACACAAAGCGAGAGGTTAGGATTTGGTTCCCATCTCAGGAAAAAACTCCGGTTTTATGTAACCTTATTTGACACAAAGCTGAAGGAGACCTCTTGAGCCATGGAGTCCAGACCCCAGAATCCATAGTAAAAAGCATGATATATACATGCATGTCTAGTATAGCTGCTGTACGGTGAGTGTCATGATGGGACAAAACTTGTATCACTGCATCAGAGAGGAACTGTTGCTGCACTGCATGATGCGCATGGCTTCAGGACATGAGTTTCAGATATGGTGTCATTTGTCAGTACTTTATGCAATTTTGCTGAGACACAGCTCTCTCTGCAGCTGTCCAGCAACAGGCAAAGTTCCTCAGCTGGTGAGAAGGGAAACACTATAGAAAGAAACCCTGAGCAATAGTTTCATTTAAGGTAACAATTGCTTCCCCATTTTTACCTCTGAGCTCCACCTGCCCCACAGTTGAATTTCAAGGATGTCTGGGTTAAAAGCTCAGGCAATTATGACTGCTTGGTAGAAAGGCCTTCCTCTTCATCAGAAGGTGAATGCCCAAGAGCTCCTTCTTCAGGAGAGATTTTTTTTTCCCTTTCACAGTGAGCAGGCAGATGTTGATTGATCTTTACCCTGGCAGCTGGTAGGTGGAGCAGACTCCTCCCAGAAGCAGGAGTAGGTGGGGGTAGCCAGCCCTCCAGCTGTGCAGATGGGCTAAGGTTTGCAGTCACTGGACAGACTTGCAGTGAACTTCATCAGTGACATGTAACAAAAAGACCATACATAAACCTGTCTGCCTCCAAGGAAAAGCACAGCTGACTTTGCACCAGTCCACAGTCCTTTTAATCTTGATGAGAGTGCTGCCCTAGCATGACCTACAAGCTGAAGAATTAGTTAATTTTCCCCTCTGATTAATAGCTCATGTAAAATTAGTAGGAAAGAAAAAAGATGTGCTAGTTAACCACCACATCTTTCTTGGCGGGAGGATGTAAATGTTGAAGGCAGAGATAATATTACCTCCCCTGGGCATTAGACACTTGGTGGTTTGGAGCACATGCCTTTGATAATCAACATCAGTATCTCTTTCATGTCACTGAACAGAAAATAGGGCCTCTTCAAAGAGACTAACTCAGAAAAGAAACTGTTAAACAGGCCTGACTGGGTTGAGCAATGCTGGAAATTAAGTACCCTGGAGGGGCAGGATTAGAAGTGAGGTCAGCACTCTCAGACCAGGCAAGGGAGTGCATTAATAGCCCTCTGTACTGCCTCTGAAGTTCAGATGGTTGTCACTGAATATCCATGCAGCTCTCTCATTCTCTCCCTCCATATGCTGCTCTGTTAATTAGAATTCTGCCTTCTTGTCATAAAATACATTAATTAGCTGGTGGCCAGGAACTTACTGGCCTAAGCTTTTGAACTGCTATGGAGTTTCAATTGCACAGCCTCACTGAGAATTATTTATTTTTTTTAAATCCTGACTTTTTCATAATGTTAATCCACTAGTAGATACTTGTCCTTTATCAAAGACACCAAGGCGTTCAGCAAATGCACATGAAAGAATGAAGCTTTGTTCCTTTGCCATCTGGACTCCTGTTTCATGTGTGCTTCAAATAAAGGAATTATTCCTTTCTAATGACTCAGAGTTTTCTTTCCTTTAACCCTTCTAGAGACAAATTACTAGCTGTACACTGATGACAAAATTTCTCTCCTGGATGGTAACTAATATAAAATTAACTTTTCAGCAGAAGCACCTTTAGAAAAGCATGTCTGTTTTTAGCCTGGGTATTTCAGAGGTTTTTAATAAAACTGGGCTTTCAGCAGCAATGTTCTTGGCTATTGAAGGCACCTTGCAATGTTCTATTCCTCTGGACTGTCAAAGCAGCTCAAGAAGTGCTGCAGAGCAAGAGTACGGAGTCAAGGCTGTGCTTACAAGGTTATCTCTGCAGCAAAACTGAGAGCCATGGCCAGGTCCCCAAGTGAGGTTTGCTGGGCCATTTGGAAACACAGAGCCCTTGGAGCCATATGCAGGGAATAATGCACCCTGACTGCATATCCTGTGTTAGGGCAGGTTGGCTGCCCTGGGTAGGGAGCAATGCCGGTACATTTATGCTGCTTGCTGACCCACAGCTCTGAGTCATAGAAACCAGGAGATCTTAGTAAGATACTTCATTGTAAAAATTCAAAGATGGCTCCTGGTGAAAGCAAAAGAAAATGAGAGGATTTTATTTAGGTGACTTAGAGTCTTTCTTTGAGTCCAGGCTCTTTGTCACAACTATTTTCATGTGTTGCTCTTTCTAACAAGGGGTTGGTTTCTGTCCAAGTAAACATGCAAGAGCCAATTAATTAGTGCCTGCTCTGGCCAGGAAACGTTGTCAAGCACGGTGCTAGCAGGCCCAGTATTTAAGCCCAGATAAAAGTGGTAGAGCTTGGATTCTGGAGTCAGTAGCATCTGAGATAGTTTGTCATTGTCTGCAGAGGTCTAGGCATGTACTTTTTGAACTGAATGCCAGCAATTTGCTCACTTCTCCAGTTGTTAAAGAAAAATGGAAACACTTGACAGCAAATCTTCCACCATTCATTGTTCAATGCTTAAACTGCTCTGGCCTAAATTGCTTTGCAGATTCTTTTCCCGATGTACACAAATGTATTATTTCTTTCCATTTCCACTTCTTTCCAGGAGCAGATTTTTACACTTTACCTCCTAGATTACTTCAACAGCCAACTCTAAAACCTTAGCTGCACAGGACCTTAAGATCTGATGCAGATATTTTTTCCAAGTAACAGGGACTTAAGCTCTTGAGAGGCTCACAAACTGAGTGTAGTTTTCGTTGAACTAGAGAGCAGAGCCTGGTAAGCAGGGTCCTCCCAAGGCTACACAAAAATGCCAGATGCATAAATGACTTGAATGCTTTTCCTGTGTGCCTGGCCAGCAGGAGTGCCAAGGGAAACAGGAGAGATTTAAACTTTATCTCATACAACAGACAGCAGCACTGCTTCCCACTGCTGCAGCTTTGGGATTTAAGTTGCATTTGGGAGGAGTCTGGCTGGTGAGCCAGCATACCCCAAACACATCTGGGCCTGACCCTAAAATCAGCTCTACCAAGATGTGCAGGGGCCATTACTGGGACGCTGGCATAGCAGCAATCTCTGTAGGAGATCGGTGAACCAGAAAATGAGAGACAACATTTCTGTCAGAGTTCCTGTCTCAGCTCAAGGATCACTGCATTGGCCACGCTCACCGTTTAAACCAATCCCTGCTTCATTGTGCAGATGCAGATCTTCGAGGGGATCTTTTCTCCAAAACTCTTCCCCAAGAATTTTAAAGGAATTAAATTTCATGGTATCTTTTTGAGGAAAGTACTGCAGAGTGTGGATTTTTGGCATTTTTAAAGTAAAAGACACTGAGGCATGATTAAATTAGGAGTCTCAGAAAGCCAGAGTGGAATCAGACCAATCCCAAATTTCCGGTGTGTGCCATCACACGCTCATTTCTTCATGATGAAGCTCAGGAGATCCAACAGGCAAACCTTGGATGCTATTCTAAATTGCTAAATGTAGATGAAGTTTGTAACCCTAGTTATCCAGTCCTGTTTCTGATTCTCTGAACTCCCAGTCTCAATCAACTGGTTTCCAGTTCAATGGTATCTGTATAGGTTCACGAGGTTGGCAAAATTTTACAGCAGTGGGAAATTCTTATATTTTAAAAAGGGCAAAAAGGTATACGTGATAAATTCAGTCAAAGATCAGCAAAACTCCTCGGATATTTCTCTTCTTCTACAGGATGGATACAGTACATTCTAATGCAGTTTTGAAATAAGATTTAGCTCTATGTTTAATGCCATGCTTACTAATTACTATGTATTTTTCCAAATAACTGCAAATCAGTGAATTCTATTCAAAATTAACTTTCACTATTGTTTGTTTTGTTGAGAAACATTTTACTGAGAAGCCACAAGAATCAGTCTGACAGTCTTCTCAACAATCTCTTTTACCTCGTGCTTTGCAGAGAAAAACTGCTGTCTTTTCTGGTTTTGATCCTGCTTCAACCAGGGTTATCAAAAGATGCAGGTGACATACTGGATACATAAACTTGGGACAGTAACACATGTTCAGCAGCACCAGTGAGAACAGTGCAACTAAGAAGAAGTTTGATTTATAAAAATAGGCTGATTAAATCCAAAATATGCAAACATTAAATGTTTTTATTGGAGTAAATCCAATATATCCAAAACAGGTATTTTTTTACTACTGTTATTCCGTGTAAAAATGGGGTAATGTCTTTTTTTCTTTCTTTTTTTTTCCTTAATTTCTTTCAAAGAAGCAAATACATAGAATTCAAAGCCACATTCTCCTTCCTGCACTTGTTACTACAAACAATACTTGTAAAGAGGTTTCTGTTGACAATGACAGGCCTGAATAAACACTCAGCTGGCACACAGGTTTCCATTAGCAGAAGTTTACATGCCTTGTCATACTTCTCCAGCCATCATTTGTCACCATGCTTTGCACAAGATCAGCAAACACTATTCTCTCACAAACTTTCCCCCATTACTTTCTTAGGAGGAGAGGAAGAAAAAAAATAGAAAAAGGGTGAGGGGTTAGAAAGGTAGCATAACCACTTCTTCAGCAGAGCAGTCAAGATTTGCATTGAAGGGCAGCTTCAAGCCTTCTCTCCACAGACCAAGGGCAGTGCCCTGCTGCTCAGCAGTCTCTGAGCTCTCCTGGCACAAGGCTCTGCTCCTTGACACCGCAATGGATCCGGAGCCACAGAGTGAAGCACAGCCAGGCTCGGGGCTTGTTTCAGTAGTACTTAACTGGCCACAGTGTCTTGGTGCTACCAGCAGATCTGCAAGCCAAGCAATTGGCAGAAATCATCTGTTTTCAGCTTTCAATTACCTTAAAGATGTATAGAAGTTTCTTTGCCCAAGCTGGGCTAGTGAGTGCTCAGACATATTCCTCACAGAGACAGGGTGATTCAAAGGCTGGGCACGCCAGGCAACTTGAGGTACACACAAACGATGAGTATACACAAACACAAAAACCCCACAAAATATATAAGGATTTTGACATAAAATTCAGCTAAAGAAAAGCAGTTCACTCAGGGGCATGTTCATAAATGTACTGCAGAGACCGACCCTCACACAAAGTAAACCTTGACCTCAGGCTATGGGCTCGTGATCAACATCTGGTGAAGAGTCAAGAGGACACTTTGTCATTGCTCCCCCCCAGCAGAAACACAACCTTCAACTCAGTCTGGTTCCAGTTTAGAAGCAGTGACATTTGGTGAGTCAAAGTGACCTCAGCTTCACTCAAACTCCCCGCCTGCTACTAAACATCCAGCAGGGATTTAAGGGAACAGCAGGAACCAGATGGAAAAGCACCAGGTCTGGGGACAGTGAAGCTACAGACCCAAAGGTCATTAGTGCTCCATAGGGAGCGCCTGAGCCACATTACTGCTAGTGCAGCCCTCAGGCTAAAGAGTGGCTGGAGAGCTCGGCAGCCTGGGGAGAAAACCCCTTTCCCTATCCCTTTCCCTTCTCATCCCAAGGTAGGCCCCAGCCCTCCTCTGGCCGCATTTGCTGCGATGGGCCTTTAACCAGCAAAAGCACCTGGCAGCCAGGCTGCCCACGTTTGTTTTTATGAGGCAGGGCGAGGGGTCAGGCAGCAAAACGGAGACGGAAAATCAGACGCCAAGCTGGTTTTGTGGCTCACTGGCAGTGAAAGCTGCCACCTCCCTGCAAAGCCCAGGCAGCTGCACACCTCCATGTCCCAGCCCCTCTGAGGTGCCTACAAGGCTTCCATCAGGGCCAGGGGAAACAGCAATGGTCCCCTCAGCAGCATGGCTTTTTAGAAAGGATGGGAAAATAAGACAGCTCAGTTCCTTTTGATGCTTTCTTCACAGTTAGGAGAGTAGTGCAGATTCAAGCATGTTCCAGAGGAGCATCTTTCAAGTGAATCACACATGCCTCCGCTGCTAAACTTGTATTAATCAAGTAAGGGACACTGAAGGGATGGATTTCACACTCAGCTGCCCCAAGTGCTGGGGAAACAAGTCCAGGGCCTCCCAATGTCCGCTGTCACCCTGGCACCACATTCCACTGCCAGCTCCCAGCCCACACAAACAGTCTACACTCTTTTCCAGGGATGCCACCTGGTTACATGAGTGCCTGTTCAAACAGCGTCGAAACCCCTGCTGCCATACTTTAGGGACAGGCACTTTCCTGCTGCCTTTTCTCCTCTACCACTAAGAAGCCTCTCTGCCAAAGCATACATTCAAATGTGCTGAAATGGTGAAACAGCTGGAGCACTGCAAAGAGCTAGAGCCAGACAGCCTAGCTCTCAAGGGCAAAGTGACCCTGGCAAGGAGATACTAGGAAATCCCAAGATAAGTCTGTGAAAGCAGCCTTCAAGCAGGATTTGGTGCCCAGCCTGTTCATCTTTAGATGTTATTGCCCCTTTGAGCAGGATGAGTATCAACACAGGGGGTGGGGGACCTTTGTCATGCAGCAGGAATGTTAACATCCTCCAGACTTAAACGGCGCCATCTGAAGACCAGTTCATATTCTGAACTTAATTTTTCATGTGTACATCATGAGGTCCTAATAAAAATGTTGAAAACTCTCTTTGTTGTCCTCCGGTCCCTGCAGGACTCACTTCTCCTTTGGCATTTCTCATTGTTGTCATCTGTAGACAACAAGATTGTTGTTAAAGTTATGGTACCAGCTTTACAAAATGAAAAGGATTAAAAAAAAAAAAAAAGAGAGGGGATAAAAAAAAGGGGGGGGGGGGGAGGGAAAGAGAGGGGGGAAAAAAAAGCTGAACCAAAACAAAACCAGAAAGAAGATGGGGAGGGGGAAGTGGGGGAAGAGAAATGTGCCAGGAAGCAATATAAAAAGAGCAGAGACTTTTGATGTTTTCTTTTCCCGCCTCCTTCATTCTTGGCTGAATTATAGGGCGTAGCATAGTATTTTCAGAGCATCTTTTACAAACTTTATTTAGTTCAGTGATTCACATTTCCCGAGCAAGGTTAACCAAAGGGAGGCGTGTTTCTCCCTTTGCCCCTAACTGTTCCCCAAATTTCAGATAAATTGTATCACATTGTTAAAAAGAATTGTCAGAAAGGAACTTTTCCTGTTCTCCTCCAATGGCATTGTTTTCCCTAACAATGTGCAGGATGGTTCATTACTTATTTAGAGAGCAATTTAAAAATACTTTACACAACCTTGAGCCTCAGACTTTGTTAAGAGACAGGCACATGGTTAAGACTGAGAACTTCATCACCACAGCTCTCCTAAGCCTGTCATTTTCTTCCAAACACACATGCCTAGTCTGAAAAAGCAAAAGGTTACCTATGTAAGTCAGCTGACTTTCTTCCCTGGACAGAGCTGAGAACTCCCTGGAAAAAGCTGGAGCTGAAATCAGATGCCCAGAGAAGACATCACAGCTTATCTGGGACTTCTAAGGCCTCCATTGATAGCACCTGAAGCTCCAGGCTCCAGGAATTCCCCTGAGCAGCATAGGCTGCAAGCTGAGGCAGTGCTTGCATCTCTGTGATCACTGAGACCATAAAAGTGGCAGAGTGATGACCCTTCATCAGCTGGCAGAATTTATTTGCTCTATTTCCTATGCAATACCTGTACAGAACTTGCAGTTCAACTCCCAGCCCATGACTCCTGGGACAGTATCGCCAAGAATTCATGCAAGGCTGTATGAGGGGCTCACAGACACTTACTTCATTAGTTCTGTCCAATCTCTGCATGGCTTCTCATCCTCTCTGGCTATGCATTAGAGGGAACAGCAGCAGCCACATCAGGGCTCCAGGAGAGTGAACACATGTACAGTGGCTGGGGAGGTGCCAGATACTCAGTTAAAGCAACAAGGAGTTAAGTGCATAAGGCATGACAGGCAAAGCAGCTCTGCCAATAAGAGAAAAGGTTCAAAAAACCCCATGTCCATCAAAGAACATCTGAATTATTAAAAAAATAATAAATGTCGGCATAGGAAAGTTTTACCCTTTCCTGCATCCTTTCTTTTTTTTTTTTTTTTTTTTTTTTTTTTTTGGCTAGAAGCTTCTACTGTCTCCACAAGAAACAACTGTAAGGTCAGATTTCTTTGAAAGGAACAGAGAGGAGAGCTTCTGGTTTCTTTCCAAAAAGCAATTTATTTTAGCTTCACAAAAGGTCAGGAAGTGTAAATTGCAATGTATACTCTTCCCGTGTAGCCAAACATATTTCCAAGCAGAGCCATGACGTTATAAGGAAACAAACAAGTAAATATAAGGAGGCCAAAAAAACCCCAACCTGCAAACATTTCTGACTATAGAATGGTATCACTCTCACATTTAAATGTGGAAGCTGGAGGCGGGGGGATCAGAAGTGATAGATGTGACTTAGATAAGCATAGAGGATGAATTTTGGAGGATAATTACACACCAGAAGAAACATCCCAACAGTGAATTAAACTCCACCAGCTTGGCTTAGTCTTGATTTTCTATTGCAATCCTTTATGCAACAACAAAAATTGTGTAACAGCCAGAAAATCCATAACTCTGCTAGAAAACATTGAATGCACACAACAATATAAGCAGTCTGTTACCTACAGTAGATGAGGTTTGTTTAGGTCCTTCAGCCCAAATTCCATGTTCCTAAAAGCAGCATGTTTCACTGTTTGGATGCTTTTGTTCCCACATGGCTCTCTTCTAGTTACATGTAGCTCCATTTCAGCAAGTGATGGAGAAAAAAGCAAAGGATTACCTGGGGAACACTGTTTATCTCATAAACCAAGACTATCATACTTACTTTTGTGGGCTTAATCCACTTGGTACTTAGTGGATATATTCTCCAGCCAACAAAAATTAATGAGATACAGATTCTACAAGGGGAAAAAACTGCTGGACAGATTTATATTATTGCCTATTGATATCCCTGGTGCTAAGGAAGCCTAAGAAGTGGAAACAATATGGCTGTGTCTCCAGAGGGCCCTATTTGTATGTGCTTAACACTGAGCTGGATTTTCACTTGCATCAGCACAGGCTCTTAGCAGCCCTGCCTGAACACTTGTGGAAGATGTCTGCTGCCTGCCTGAAGATGGTCTGTGGCCAAGAAGGCCACAGCCCTCTGCTCCAAGCATCAGGAAATAGAAACAGACTTTCTGGTTTGTGCTCACACATCACCCAACACAGGGCATCACAAACTGTCTGTTTTCCATCCTACTGCCGTACCAAAGCAACAACAACTGTCTTGCTGAGTTTCCAGGTAATAAAGACAAACTTTTCTCTAACTGCCATGGCCACTGACAGTTTATGTTAATCAAAGTGACACCAGCATAAAGTGCTGGGCTGCCAGGCTAGAAAGCATTTTACTCTCAGCTGTTTCTGATATGTTTGTGTGCACAGTTCAGTTTGCCATTAGGAAGGGCAAATAATGACCCATCTCTAATTTAAGGCTGGGTCCCTTAAGTAATAAACTGAAAGTCAATGTTTAAACAAAGAGACACAACTACAAATTCAGCATGACACTCCCCAGAAAAGGGGTCATTAGGCAGCAGAGGCCAGACAAACTTCATCTGCCCCCTAAGAGTTTTCTGCTGTATTTGAATGACCACCAAAGATACCATTCATCTTTACTGATCCCTGTTCCTAACCATACAAGGGTCTGAAGAAGTGAAATCAGTTACTGGATATGAGATGGACTCCACATGCCTTTTTGCCTTTGCAAACTATCACACAGACATGCAGCCTGGGACTGAGCAGCTCACCAAGAAATCTGCCATGCAACAAAGGATGTGTTTTGCACAGCAAGGCCCAGTGAAGGGGAAAGACTGTGGCTCTGTGACAATCTGAGGGATGAGAAGGGACCTAAAGTACACCAGTGGAGCCCTTCCTGTGCTGATTCACAGAAATAAGCCTGGCCTATGGCATCACAGACCATCACCTGTTCTTCCACCACCATTTGGGAATGAGGGGTGTGAAATACTGCTGGAAGATTCATAAAACCTTCTCCATGCCTCTCCCCTCCGTAATCTTGGGGCAGAATGGTAAAAAATATAATAGGATTTTCATCAGGTATGATGATGCAGCCATGTGGCTGTTCCTACTAATTTGAAGATATACCATCCATATCAGAGCCTCTAGGTTCTTGGATACATATATAATCTTCCAGTTTAAAAGTCTGTTTACTGTTTTCTCCTTTAAGCTTTCTGTCAACACTGATTACTCCTATCTAGGATATGAAAGCATTAAAAGTGGTTCCACTTGACAGTAATAAAACTATTTTTTAAGAACTTATAAAACCTAAACAGCTTTTTTCATTATGATCTTCTAGCAAAAGCCAGTAACGTTTCCTGAAAGACAAGAAAGAACAGTTGTACCCTATGGAAAAAGGCATTTGGAAGATAGACTTACTTTCCCTAAAGAGCACTGAAAAGCAGATAATGGTTGCATAAAAAAAAACAGGGGAAAAAAACTTAATATATATTTTCCTAGGGTTGTGGTTCTGCTTCAAAAATGCAGAAGAGGATGGGAATTTACTGAGTGTCAGCATAATACTGTCAAAGTCATGGAATAAGTGCCTGGTACATAACCAAAATTCTTATTTTAGGATATGTCCAGATGCTTCGTGATGCCTTGATGAGTAGTTCTTAGAGCTTTCCCTTTCCTTCTCTGTTCTTTGTGTAGGAACCTACACAGTCAGCTGCCTGCGTGAATGGAAAGTGAGTCTTCATTCCAGAGCACACAGTTGTATGCAAATATTCCTATTAAAATCCCAGTCTCAGATATAACCTCTCAGCAGTCCTGCAGACCAATATGTTCAATCTCCTCTAAACTGTAAAACCTAATGAGAAAATGTTCCCACAAACTGTGTCTGACCCTGAAGTAGAAGAGCTCGGTTAACCACATGAACCTTGAATGTGTAAATGAAGAATCCTCCCTGCCAAATGCTGCTGCTTCTAACAAACCTCATGCTCAAGCAGTGTCAAGCATATGCAGCCCAGTGGGTGAGTGCTGCAGGGGCAGGTGGCCTGGCTGGTATTTTACTTAGTTTTTTTTCTTTAATTCTTATACGTTTGGGTTTTTTAACTCCATAGGCACCTTCAGAGTAATAGGTATAGAGGCTGAGTGATTTTACAGGTTCAGATAGGATGATTGCACCCACAGCTGTTTGTATTTTTTTCAACCTGTCTCACTTCAGTGCAACGACAAAGATGTTCTTGCACAGGAACAGATCAGCAAGGGACAAATTTTGTCACTTTATGCCCTGTTTCAGTGAGGAATTGTTGGACATATTTAGTTGCCAGCTTGTTTTGGCTATACACCTGCCGAAAAAAGGTACAAGCTGAAGTGTCTTCCATAACTCAGTCACACACCAGTGTAAAAAACATTATGGGAACTCCAATTCAAAAGTCAAAATTGAGGTTTTGATTTTAAAAGCCTAACTAGTGATGTGTTTGATGAGAAAATGAGAGCTGCCATGCCTAAATGAGCACATCTGGTCAACTTTATTTTTAACAGGACAAAGACTCTTTTCTCTGAGGCCAAGATACTAGGTCTTTAATCTTTTTCCATATTTCTCATGCTTATCACATACAGGCTTATCATAAAGATGTCTTTATCACTTGTTCCTTTTGATTAAAGGCTATGAGTAATGCTAGCCAATATCAATAACAATGCCCTAAAAATAAAATTATCATCAAACCAGAACCTTTCAGGGAACAGTGTTAGTCACACTAGTCCCTCATGCATAGATCAGGCAGTACACTCAGAAGAAAAGAAAAAAACCAACAAAAAAAACACCACATGTGAAGAGCAAATCTCCAACTATATTATGTTTGGAGAGTATCATTCATCTTACAGACACTGAAATACTAGGTGATTATTATTTTACATTAATCACACAGTTAAATGGCTCAGGTATCAGGCAGACAGGTTGGGGGAGGAGAGAGGGGGAAGAGAGAGAAGGGGAAAAAGAAAAAGTTGGCTCAAAAATTTCATTCTAAACAGAAACCAAATGTTAGTCACTTTGAAGTACAATAAATTTTTTAAAGATTTGAGTCAAAAGAAACAGTGAAAGTAATTAGTCTTACTACGCATTCAGTGATCATCAAACCAAAAATCACTGCCACACATATGCATATAAACATGTAAATAGAAATACATATTGGTCAAAAATATGGGCAAGATGTATCATCCACATGAAAGGTGAGACTACAACAAAATAAATTCCACTAAAGGCATTGATTGCCAACCAAGTTATTACAGACAATTGGTATGTATCTGAGACACAATGATAATAAGGACATTTAATCATCTTAAAGGAAACCATTGTGGGAAATCATTTTAATAGTACTTAGAAAGATTATAGTCTCCCAGTTCCGTGTCATTCTACAAAAGACTAGTGTTTTCCCATAAACCATAGCAGATTTCAAGGAAAAACAGGTAATGGTAAAAGAATCAAAGACATATGAAAGTTTTCTGATTTAAAATGATATTGCTCATTACTAAGTATGTGGTTTTAATTACCTTCTTCCTAAGACCATTAAAGGTACATGTTGAAGGTGCTTTTCCACACATACTGAAAAATCTTGTAAAATTGTGATCAACAGCAGCAATATTATTTGCAAATTGGCTGAATTTTCATTAAGAGAATGAAATTAGTCCAAAGATGACATTTCTGTCCTTCACTGCCACAATCAACTGCTGAAGAAAAGCCAGACTATAACAATACTCTTAATACAAACATCCTCAGTTCACGTGGACCTTCACACCAAAAACTCTGTCTCAGCTGCCACAGGGTAAGATTCTGCATTATTAATTTTGCGTGAGAATTTTCCTTCTAACTTAACCTAGTATCTCAGTTTCATGCTTTAATAATGCTCTTCAAGCAAGTAACAACCCATAAAATTACTTTTTTCAATATACTGTTTTGTCAGTTTTTTATGCACATCATAACTAACAATTAATTAGTGTTTGTATAAATTTATGTCCTGGAATTCACATACTGTGATGTTCTTTTAAGAGATTTTAGAAAGAAAAATAGACAAAAAGCATTAATAGTGTTAACCAAATGCTATGAATTATTCTGGTTTTGAACATGTTTGAGCAAGATAGAATGAGGCATTTAACCTGCTTTTGATCATTCACTTTCAACAAAATATTTCAACCAGGCATCTGATCTGTATGCGCTGTTGATTTTTTTGAACAGTGACAAATCAAAACATGTGCAGAGCTAAAGCACAATCAGTTATATGGAGGTTAATAAAATATCCTGAACTGGAATTCCTTCAACACATCTGAATTTAAGCCTTCTGTACATGTGTTTGCTTTGGGTGTACTTGAAGTTGGAGTTCATTAATGAATAAAATTGCTAGAAGATCTGCAAGTCTGCTCAGCACCTGTTTTTTTTTTTTTATCCAATAATGACACTAGGATCTGTACATCTAGTCATGTTAATTGAACAGAGTCACTGAATAAAACAAAGATAATGGTAAAAAAAATTCCCCTGATTTTTACTGACTACAAGGCAAGCAGACACCTGATTTGTCTTTTCTTTGGTGGTGTAGTGGTGTTTCAGTCCTGAAACAGCAGCATGGTACCTTCCAGGAAAACAAAACTCTATTTTCTGTTTTGAGATCTCGTATAACTGGGGTGTGTGGTCTAAATGCAGATTTTTAAAAGGCATACTCTTATTTTCGTAAGTATTTCAAGTGTCCCCTTACCTGACTGAGCAGCTCATTTAGCCTACAAAAGTACTGGAGTCCCAGAACAGCTCCCACACTGCCAGGCTTCCAGAGATTTACATTGTACTTTCTAAACTGTGCATCCTGCCCAAAAATCTCAGCTACAAATTGTAGCAAGAAGGTAGCACTTAAGGAGAGGGGAGATACTGAAACAAAATTAATAGCATGGGATGGAATATCTCTGGGATGGATATTCCTACAATTAAAAGACCTATATTCCGCATCCTGGAAAGGAAAAAGGAACTTTTTAAAACAATATTGGAACCTCTGCCAAAAAAAAATTAATAATCCTTGTGTGTGACTGACAAGGAGCTACAATGCAGAGTTCTTTTTTTCACTTCTTGATTTATTCCTTAAAACACTTTCTGCCCAACATGCGCATGTTATGTTTCCCAGTTAGTGTTTTTGCAGTTAAATTTTACATGGACAGCAGAAATGAACACAACAGGAAAATTCCTCTATCCAGAGCATACAATGTGGCTTCTGCTTCAGGTCCAGCCCAGACCATCCACAGAGATCCTGGGTTAACTCAGGGAGTACCCTTGTGCTTTTACAACCTATCAGCTGTTAAATACAGGGCATTTCTCCCTTGATGGAGCAGTGTGATTTATGGCCTGTGAAAATATATTCTTGTTAAAGATTATGTATTTGCAGCTCCAACAGAAAGGAGCTGTTTGGAACAAGGGGTCAGCATGTTTCAAGAGAGACATGAAGATTTCACAGACCAAAGCCACGTCCTATCTTTGAAGAGTTGTCTCTTAAGTGGCTGACAGACTCCCAAGAGTGGTCTTACATTCAACTGATCAGGAGGTTTCACCCCTTCTTCTCACCTAAGGATTTAGCATCAGGAGGTGGGCGTTCATTACTTATAAATGGAGCATTGATGTTCTCTAGGTACCTCAGGATGCTTACTAGAAACCAGAAGATGCATCATACTTTCAACAGGTGCCTCTTTGCCTCCCCTGTAAATGTGGCTGTTTGGGAGTCCATCACTCAGGCACTCCATGTCCCAGCTGAGATCCTTGCTGGGGTTGGGCAGTGCCTGCTGCAGAGACCAATTTTCTGGCATGAGGAAGAGAGGGTAGCTGAAGGGAACCTTGCAAGTGACCCTTTGTGAGTGAATGAAATTAAGAGGGAGGCCAGCAACTACCAGCACCCAGACATAGATCCTTAGGACTTGGATATTCCACATTGATGGGGGAAAGAAAGGTTTTTGGCAGTAACAACCTCCCTCATATAAGAAACCAAAAAGTAATCCAAACCCATCATGTAAACCCCATCTCTGTGTGCATGAATATTGGCTAACCCTCCATGATCTGCTGCAGTAACCCTGTATGGGTTGTTTACCCTTTCTGTGCCCCAGTTCTCCCTTCTGCTAAACCAGGGCAAAATTACTGGCTTACCAATTGCCACAGGAAAGCAATATCCTAGGAAAACATCATGATAGACTTAACTAGGCTTATAAATTATTTTGATATTCCCAGATGAAAGTTCCCGGCAAGTATTAAGTTTTATTATTATTTCAGCTGCTCCCTTCTATAGTGTAATTGCCAAAAAAAGACTTTAGAAAAGCCTCAGATTAGGCATAATACTTTTCTTGTTAATGACTAGCAAAACATCATACTTGTAACATATGGGACACAAGTGCTTGATTTCTGTTTAGAGCACCAGCATTTAAGAACCAAAGCAAGTTTCACTCCATGTCTTACTGAAATCTGATGTAACTTTCCCGTGGAAAATATGTGTTGGGGACTGTCCGGCCATGTTTCTTTGCAACTTACACTATTTCAAAAATAATTTATATAGAGACTAACCTAAGGTCAATTATTATTACCATCTTGAAGAAGTGACTGTAAACTGGGAATAGCTTTTGCTTTAATCATTTCTTTCACTCTACAAAGCAAAATAGAAATAGTTTGTGGTGAAAAATGTGTCTTCCAGTATAAGCATTCAATGTCAAAAGAAATCCTAAGTTTAAAAGTGATGGCTTTCAGCTGTTGCTCAGTAAGGAGTCAGTGTTTCTTTTCTTCTGGAAAGCTGATACTGCCTCTTCAGGGCAGTTTAAATGGACAAAATAAGAATGGGAGAGTACAGGAGACTTAATGAGACTGCAGTATCTCATGATTCTCTCTGTAGGAGATGTTTAACATGGTGTTCACTACCCACTACCTAACCATGTAACTTGTGCCTGAAGTGGCCATGGTTAATCTCTGCTGGAACACATCATGGGGAAGTTTGGTGAAAGGCCTTGATTATGTGTGTACAGAATGGACTTCTTTCAACACTATAGCTCAAAAACAAGGTAAATCAAGAAGGGTCAACCAGTCTTTAACAGAAAGCAGGAGGAGAAAGTTCAGAAGTTCATTCTACCTGGAGAATATCCATGATCTGAAGTTAGAAACAAAAGATTTCTGCAAGAATTTGCTGGTACTTTTCAAAACCACATCAGATAGAAAACACAGAAACTACAGAAACACCAGGGTCAATCCTTAAATTCAATATGCCCATAAGTGCATGGATTAAAGAAAATGAATCTATAAATAGTGTAGCAAGTTTTCCTACATATGTCCTTAACACATAATGTGCAAGTACCTGAAAGGAACCAAAAAAGGGAAGGTTGCCATGCCATTTGCTGTTTTGGTCAGGAGAATGGAATTGTCAACACAAAGGCCTTCCTCTGCTTTGAAATGGAGGAGCTGTGGAGTGTGATGACCCTTGATTACCTGCTCTCCTTGGCAGCACTATTGCTTTGCCACAGTTTAATAAAGCCATTTAAGAGCCAAATTCTAATCCCAGTCACACTCAGTTCACATTATTCCCTCCCTCAGCCCACAAGGGTGGAAAGAAGATATGCAGTGTACCCAGGACTGAATACAGCACATCATTGGATACGAGCCCCCATGCAGGGTTTAGACATAATCTGGACTAAAGCTGAAAAACATGCAAAATGCATTAAGCAAGGTGATCAATTTCCAGTCAAAAAGTTATGTCTCACTAATATCCCAATTTGTACATCAGTCTCACTGCACTAAGTGTCTAGATTAAAACAAACAAACAAACAAACAAACAAACAAATGGGATTCAGACCCCACTGTTTCAGAGTGCTTTAAGCTAACCATGGGCAAACAGCAGCAGGCTGCAGCCTTCAAACTTCTTTGGGAAAGGCCAGGAAGTATGGCATTTTTTTTAAAAGGCAGTGCTTTAGGATGAGAGAGATTAATTGTATCCTGTCACTAATGGCTGGACAAAGTAGATCGATACATTGGCATGCTGAGGAGATCTGATGCTTACAACATGCCTGACTAGAAGAAGCGCTGAAATGTAGGGAGCAGAAATTTTAAATGAAGCAGGGAAATGGGGGGAGGCAAAGCAAAGTGGTAAGAAGATAATTTTGACTGTGCTCCAAGTAATAATTGGGTGTCCCACTAATATTATTTGTACACTACCCAGAGGAGGAATTACCAACTATTTACTCAAAGATAAGTAGATCATGACAGTCATCCCAAGGATTGTGATCCTATTGCCTGAAGGTAAGGGCTCAGTGCTGAGCCGGTGTATATAAGCTTATAAGTATGTAAGCTTGTTTCAGTGAGCTTCACCACAGTGACCAGAGGATGTCTACACATCTCTGTGTACTGTGGCACTCTTCCTGTGCCTTTCCCAATAAGGGCCAGAACCAGTCATCAGCTTTTCCTCACAAGTAGCGCAAGCCTGAAAGACAAATCTGAAAAGCACAAGAAATCAGTGCTTCATCAGCACTTCTAGCACCTTCCTAATCCCAAATACACTCCTTGTCCCTATTCCAAGTGCTGACATTTCCCAACCTTGCCTCTGCACTGAGCTGTCATCTGCTGAGCACCTAACTTTCCACGATCTGCCAGTCACTCAATCAAACTACAGAAAATACAACAATGGCAATGCTTCTACGAACCACTGTGGAGCTGAGCTGATGGAGAGCTGGCTCTTGTGGCAGTTCTAGCCAGTTTTACTTTGGCTGCAAGTCTACGGCAGCAACATTAATAAGAAAAAGTCTGAGGACAAAATTCTCAAGGACACAAACTATTTTATAATTAGTTTTTCTTAAAGTTTAGGTCTCCACATGGATTTCAGCAACAGAAACTTGTGAATATCTGCATTATTTTGAAATAGGCCATTTTTTGCCTTTGAAATTGGGATGTGCTGAGGAACATTGTTGCAATGTCAGCATCCATTAGACAAATTAAACTTTGTGCCAGAAAATTATACACTTACCCAAGAAAAACATGAGAGAGGAAACAGAAGCAGTATAAGATTGGTCAACCTTATGCAAGTTTTAAAATCTTCATTTCTGCAGATGGTATTTGGACTGAACTGAGTTTCCTAATTTTCTGGAGTCATTTCCTTAGAGACAAACTGATCTGTTTACACTCATGTGACTCAGCTGGAAGCAGATAATAAATTAAACTAAAACCAGAAAGGTATGAAATATTCAAACAGCAGTAAGTGGACTCTGGCTTGAAGGATCTTAGTATGGCTGTGGCCAATACATACTTTACGTCCCAAGATCCTTTAACATGCCCTGATGTTGGTTTGGAAGTCCTTTACTTAGATGATGTCACAAGAGAGTACAGCAGCAACCACCCAGCACTTCCCAGTCCCTTATCTCTGTCCTGCCGTGAAGTCAGCTCTAACATCCTATTCCCAGACACACCACTCAGCTCTATTTCATCTCAAGCCAAAGCAGCACTGGAGAGCAATAGTTGCTCATCTACATACATGCGGGTCAGGGCCAGTTTTTGCACAAGGTGAGGCCCCCACATATCCACCCCAATTCTCATCCTGGGACAGCAAAGCTGTTGGGGGCTGCCACATGGCAGGATGTGGTTCCCCATGCACCAGTATATGCGTACACAGACCTCAGTATGAAGCCAATGTAGAATTCTTAAAATAAAGCCTAAACTTGAATAAAAAACAATAATAAAAAAAAAATTCTGGCACATAATTCTCCATAACTTTCTAGAGAACCCAGTAAAAAGCCAAATCTTCCAGAATTTAAATTCCAAGTATAGAAACTTCTATACTATTGATAGCCAGCATTAAGTTACAGTGCATTTAAATGCCTCAGAGGCATTATATAGACAAATAGTGCAACAGAGCTTATCTAGCAAGTTCCAGCCTTGATAAGCTAATAATATGCTGAAAAAGCTGCCAAGAGCATGCTTCTAATTGGCTCCTCTAAAACACAGAACCACAACAGAAAAATATTTTAAAAGGAAACAATCACCATCATATGCAAATGTGCCATCCCAAGAGACAACCACCTTGGTGTGAGCCTTCTTAAAAGGCCAGATGGAACAGGATAGAGCATGTAAACTGGATCTCTCTCCTAGAGTTTATACCCATAAATCTGCAGATGAAATACTGGAGGAAGGAAGTCAGACTTCACTATTTAAACTTGTGATTAGGAGTTTAAATGGTCAAGTTATATGCCTGTTTTTATAGATGTCTGTCTTTATATACATGAATTGCTCTTTTTTCAGCTAAATTTTCCCACATGTGGAATGTTTTGGATCAACAGGTATTGTAATAACTACGTTTTCTTTGAAATAACCTGAGCAAACTTCATATCAGGGCTTTTCTAAGTAGATACTGTATTTTTAATGGTACCAAGATTTTATAGATTTTGTCATTTTAAAAAAAATGGTGACAACTACTCAAAGCACACGTTATAAACAATTTTTTTTATTAAGCCACCTGAAACTCATGTAGTCAAATTGCTGATGAAAACAACAAAAATGTAACTATCAATATTTCTTTTTACTTTGAGAAATCTTAAATGGGGATGAGGGGAGGCAGAAGCAATCCCACCTTGTACGGATTACCAGATCACTGCCTACTACTGTGATTCTGCTTTTTTTCATGGCATACTCATAACTCCCAGGGACAGGCTTGGACTACATGCATAGCATCCACAAGGCTGCTAATCCCAGGATTTACGTATGTATTTATGTATGTCCCTGCTACTTACCAAAGTTTTAAGGAGAGGATGTTCTACAAAGAAACTATGTCAGGAGAACACTTAAACTCAGGAAAGCAGGATAGTTTAAGGTGTCTTCAATAAAAGATGATCTTACTGATCTTACAAAGCCAGTCAGGATTTGTGTAGACAGATCTGTGGCCAGCACATGGGATAAACCAGGCTCATCTACAGCATGTGCTGGCACTCCAAGCTAGATCCAGGCTGAGGAAGAATGTCCAAGCTCCACACAGAGACTTTGGACTAGAAGCAATAGTATAAACCTACAAACACAGGTGGGGGTCACCAGCTCAGGAACAGGAATGATTTATGCTTTTTGGCAAGGATTTTTAAAGGGTTCTGATCAATTAACTCGTACAGTTCCCCAGTGGCCTCCTAAACATCTGTGTAGCCCAACCAAGGTGGGAGGAAGGGGAGAAGCAGGGTGTATGTGGCTGTGGTATGGATGTAAATAGTACTCTGTGGATGAGAAGAGAGCAGGAAGTTCTTAAAATGTTATTTTCATCAGAAGTTAGATATGCAAGGAGACATCACCTGGCATGGATTTTTCACAATCTACACCAAGTACCCACCTCCTCTGCTATTGGTAATTTGTTCCTATTCCTATTCCTCCTACATACTGTTCTTCCCACCTCTACAGCACAGAGTGTATTGCTATAAGTGTCCTGATTTAGGCTGGGAGTCCACAGTGTAATTGTTAAGGACTGGAAACCGTTTTCTGTCTTTTCATTGTCAAAGCAATTGTCCTCACCCCATTCTTAATGTGATGCTTCTGCTTCTAATTTTCAGATGAAGATTATATTGGATAACTCAAAAAGTCTGTAATTTTACTGGCTTCTCCTCTTTCAGTTCTCTCCTTTGCCCTACTGGGGGGAGAAAAAAAAAAACATCCTCTCTTCAAACTGCATCTCAGTTAAAGGTCTTTGAAGGGATTTAAGATTTTTTTTCAACATAATTAAAAAATAGTCATGAAAATACAAGAGACTGTCTGGAAAGTTGGCTGTTACAAGTCCTCAATGCCACTTCCCCCTCACCCTACCAACAGTGTTTGCTAGGCATAGATATTCAGAAGTATTTTTTAATCTATGTTAATATATTGCTGACTGCTCACCATGCTTCTCCAGGCCCTAAGAATTTGAAATACAGCTGTCTGTAGCACTAAAATAACTTTGGGCATAAAGCACTAGTATCACCACATATCCATGCATGAATGGCCCCAAAGTTTTGCAGTAATGGACCTTCAAAATCACTGTCTTGAGAACAAGAATCGCTTCCTCAGGTGAGCTTTTGACACGCTGAATATAAATAAAAGTATCTGCTGTCAAGCACCAGTGCTTCAATAATGACATAAACACTTTTCTGTGTCTTAGAGTATTTTATGATGGTCAATTGCAGATGGTACAAACTCCTCCAGGCTATAGTCACTGCAGATTTGAACCTCTGCAGAAACAGGTGGGAGGTTGCCAGCTCCCAACTGTTCTGTATTGTAGACACAACACAGAAGGCTAGATTAATCTCCCACTGCAGACAAAGCTGTAAAAGCCCCAACATATCTCTTGTGGTTCCTCCTAGTTTTATTCTGTGCACAGCATCCTTGCAGATTGGCTGCCTGGAATTAACATGCTTTGTGTGTTTGCCCTTCTGTTTCTGGGAGCATATACTTAACCCTTGTCTTCCTTGGATGCTTCAGGGACAACTCCTGGAACAGTTCCCAAAGTTGGTGTGTCATTGTTAATATCATGCATTTTCTTTTCATAGGTGTGGAGACAGCCACAGGGGATCTGTAAGTCTGTGTCTGACTCCAGTATTGTCTCTTTTGCACATGTGGCTTGTGCTGCCAAAAAATGATGGCAAGAGACCAGCCTCATTCCAAAATAGCAAAAGCACAGAAAATTTTGCACTGATTGCCAGCCCCGATTGACCAGAAGTCACAGTTCTGACAGAAAATTATAGGCAAGAAAATCCTCAACTGTGTACATGGGAAGACTGCGACATTAAGTAATTAAATTGACTCATTTGCACTTACTCATTTCAGAAGAGCCCAGCTCTGAATTAAAAGTGTTTCTCTCAGGAGGCAGTTTTCAAGAACTAAGTTTTCATAGGCATTAAGTATGAGCTTCTGCCAGCTAAGGCAGAGGGGGGGCTTCAACCAGCCATGCACACCTTGTAAAGCCTTTGCTGTCTCAAGAACTCCAAAAGATAGCGCCAGAAACTGCAATATTTGTCTACAGGTATTTCACCAGCATTCACAGGTAACAAACAAGTGTGATGCTTTTATCTAGGGCAGGAAAGGACAATCAGTCTTATTAAAATTAAGGGTCTCTTCAACAAGGAGGAGAGCCTTCCTTAGATGGAAGGTGGCACTGCTGTACTGCATGACCTTACATATCAAACTGCATCTCAAGCCATGCTGGAGTCAGCATCAACCAAATACCCATCCCTTGCTTCCCCAAGGAGAAGAATTTTTTTCCCCCACAAAGCAGACACCATCTATTCATTTGAAGATTATAATAGCAGAGATTTACAGAGGTACACACAGGCTGAGCAATCTACACTCCTAAGCACAAAAGGTCACATGTGCAAAGAGCTAAAGAAGAAAACCTTCCAGTCATGGTGGAAATATCCAGCCACCCCTTCCAAAAGCAATATGCAACACCCACTAATACAGCCGGGCTAGACTCACTCATTTTAATCATGTTCCACAGGATCGCTCATCAGCTTCCACTAACAGTCCTTGATCTTCACAGTGCTTTCTTCTCTACTTTACTTACAAGCCTTCCAACTAATGAGTGGGTTATCTAGCAATTTATCACCACCACCCTCAGCTCATCAGCATATACATAATGAAGCACAAAAAGGGGTAACACACAATATGAATCCCTTTGAAAGGTCAGTCCTCAGCATGAAAGGCTTCCTGAATCAAATAACATTCAGGAGGGACAGCTGGAGTCACAGCTGTAGCTGTTGAATGAAAAACAATTTTCAACTTAGAGCACTTCGGAAAAATCACAATCCCAGGAAGAGTTTTATAAGTGCATAAGGTGTTTTTTTTTTTTCTTGTAGAGGCTTACACTTTTTTTTTACTGAACCTGAGCTCAGTTGTCATTTTTACATGGCTTCAAAATCATCAGATATTTATGATGACATTTCTTTGGAATTTTCAGCAGTATTTGCTACCTGTCCTTGTACACAATCCTTGTGGCACCTTTGTGTCTGGAAAGAGGGGAAATCTGTAGCTGTATCCAGTATGTATCCAGGAAAATATACTGGAACTACACCTGAAAGAGATTTGTAAGGGATCTTTTATCTGTCTGGGAAAAAAAAAAAAAAATCACTTAGAGTTAAGGATACCAGTGCTGATTCATAGGTGGTACACAGTGTTTATGAGTCACTGCCACAAAAGGCTCACAACAAACCCCCAGAGCATTTACAACTGTGAGATGGCAGTTTCTGAACAGGGTTAACAGGGACATGGCCCTCCCAGCAGGCATGACACTTGCCCAGCTCCTGGCCTTGCAGGCCAGCCTTTAACCATTCTGTGTGCTTGCTTGTGTCTCTCTACCCCCAGCATGGCTCTTGGATTATGACCCTGAGAGGGCAGCAGGACAGCCTGCCACTCATACAAACTTCCAGCTCGTTGCCTGGAGCAGCCTCTGAAAATGGGAAGGAACTTCCCCAATCCTTCCACTGGATAGTTGATAGCACTCTAGCTAAATTGCCCAGCCCCAGAGATTATTTCAGCTAAAATCCACCTTCACCCACCCCAGGTTTCTCTCCCTTCCTTTAGGCTTGAGAATTAAATGCAACCATAAAACCATGTGGCTTAGTGTCAATTATAACAGCAAAGAAACCAGGTAATTATGGCAGCTCTCCTTTTCTGAAAGAGGGTAATCAAGATGCAATGCCAGGGTAAGAAAAGTTGTCTGGGGAAAATTCCCGTGTCTGTCTTGGCACCCACATTGCCCTGTTTCTGTCCAAGCTAAGGAATTGTAAAAAGCCTTTGAAGTACGCTCAGCATGTCATCTGCATATGTTTGCAGCTGGTTTACTGTTAGTGTGGCCAGAGCAGATAAATGATTATGTGTATCCGACCTATATTTGTTGATATTAGCCTTTTTTCTTGGAAGCTGTCTTTGTACACTGTCCAAGCCTTGCCTGGCTGCTCGCAGTATCACTTTTTTGTAGATTCCTAAGAAGTGCCACACCACCAACTCGCAGAGGACTTCTAGAAATGGTTCTAAGAAAACACTTCAGAGAGCTGATGGGACAGCTAGCACAAGTTATTTGTTCAGCTGTAATTCCCATCCATCCTAGAGAGTCAGCATCAACCCCAGGTGAGCATGGGCTTCTGCATGGAGAGAACAGCCATGGTGCATCTGGAGACAATTCCTTCGGTCCATCTGCCACCAGCATTGCCACAAAACACCCACTGCAGCTGCTCAGCTGCCACACTGCTCCTGCAGGTCACTTTGATTCCCTGCCATATCTCACTACTCACCAGGCCCAAACCCACAAAGGCATCTCTGTGCCTAATTTTAACTGAAGTGAAGGGGAGGAAGGTGTCTAAATATTGCTGGCTCTTACTCATTCGATAAACCTTATCTCCCCCAGGAAGCCTTGCTCAAAGACAACACGAAACAGCATTCAGGGTAGTAGGTAAGGTACAATGCTGTCAGCTCCTAATTTTTAAAAGATCCATGAACGTATTCAAGTATTCAGCCACCCACACTGACTTAAATTATGAGTTTCTCCTGCACTGTGTAGTCTTTAAATGTGTTTAAGGCTCCCTTTACCTAAGGGTAGCGTTGCTTCATATTCTCTACACAAAAAGCTCTGATGTCTGAGCTTTGCACACACAACAATGACCACAGTAGGTAAAGATCTGGCCAGGTTAAAAACAACAGGTAAAAAAAGCCTTGGATCTCACTCTACCCTTCCACCAGTTCTATATCACCTGAATTAAGATGTATTCAGTGGCATTATTCTGGGTTTATGACACACTGTAAGACCCTGAAGCATTAGTGTTAACAAATTTTATTATCATTTCCATATCTGAATATCAAATAGCATCTGGTATTTTTAAAAATCAACCACAATTAAAGTACAGTTTTAAGATTTTTAGCCTTTTCCTCAGGCAAGTTGGTGAAAGTTCACTTCTGCATTTTCTTGTAGTAACCCATTGCCTGCCAGCTTCATATCTGCAATCAAATATAGTAGCTTTGTGTTGATAAGATACTGGTTATACTTTTAAATCCAGTCAAATTTTAAAAAGGAAAATAGAATAGGGCTATTTTTGCTAATCCTGGCTTTTACTAAGTCTGTTCCTATGAAATCTAAATTCTGACACAAATTTGATTTTGCGTCTTGAACGTCACAATTTCTCATAAAAGGCAGCACTAAAAACAAAAGCATGTATTTCACCTGATTAATATGTATATAACATTCAGCAATATCTGACTGGTTTGGAAAGCTGGGTTGTAATGATTAACACATCCACAGAAGCATCCACAGAAGGCAGGCGGGGTACACTGCTCCAATTGTGCCAAAGTCTGTCACCACTACATATTGGCAGTCTGGATGAGAAAGAATTTCCCAAGTAATTTAAGTGCTGTGAAAATTAAGCTAGCAGTTTAGATACATTTACAAAAACAAAGGCTGGTGATTACAAAGCTGGAATGAATGTGAACTGTGTTTATATGTGCTTCCTGGAAGGTAAAACATAATCAGAGGAAGCAAAAAATAATCAGCTTTCAAGATTTTTTTTTTTTTTTGCTTTGGGGTCTTGTCAGTAGGAGTTGTTTTCTTATGGCAGGATAATATGGAAGATTTCTGTGCTGTTATTCCATGGTGTGATTTGATGAGACAGCTGGTGTACCCCATGCTGGAACAACAGCTGGGAATGGTCATGTAATGTTTCTGGACAGCACAACACAAGCCAGTAATCTCTGTCTCTCAGCTATCAGTCACCTTCCTTTTAATTAGTTCCAGAATCAGTGTCTAAATAGGCAGTGAAATGTCAGAAGTCCCACACTCTGAAACGGAGCTTCCTCAGACCCCAGGTAGAGCTTGATTGGTTTTGTTGCTGCAGACCACTGACCTTTGAAGAGTGAAAATCCCAGTCATGCTCAAGGAGCTTTTTTCAAAGGACACATCTAATATATGCTAGCCTTAACACAGTGGCATTTGAAACCTTGCAGAAAAAGACTTTAAACCTACTGCCAAAATCCACCTTAATCAGGATCAGTCTCAGTCAAGTAAGATTAACTGGAGTTAGAAAGAAACTACTCATCCAACACAAGGCAGCTGTCCAGACTCCCTGGGAAATCAGCAATAAAAGGTAGCTGGAGATGGTGATTCATCTGTCCTTTTGAATACCTTTCTTAGGGTGGGTGGTGTGCCCTCCATGCCACTGATTTCTGGGAGATGTGTGACTAGAGCCTCTATTTTCTTGAGAGTTAAAGTTAAGTGACTTAAAACCTACTCATAGCTTCTACAGCTTTGCAGACTTTTCACTGCTGTGAAGAACAGAAGGAAAACTGTAAAATGTCAGATTGAAGGTCCCTCTACCCTACTTCCCACCACACTGACAGCAGATGCCTAGTGAACAGGCATATATCAAAACTCCTGTAACACCCTCCCAGTTTCCAGACATTTCCAGAACAGGAACCTCCTGATGAGGCTGTGGTTTCTATGTAGTTAGTACTCCCAGGGGATTACTCTTACATTAAATCTCTTTTCTGTCCTTGGAATCCTAAAAAATCTTAGCACCCACACCATCCTTTGCCAAGAAGATCTATGGATCAGCAGACTGAGATATTTTGTTAGGAGCCTTACTGTTTTATTAGCTTAATCTGATGTCTCCCACCTCTTGTACTGGATAGGAATAAAAAAAAAATCAATGTATTCATTCTCTCCATGCCACTCAAGATTTTTTTTGTAAATGTATCCCCTCCTTTTCCTTTATCTCCTTTCCATATATGAAAGTCCTAACTTAGTCATCCTTCATACATCCTTTCTGTGCCTTTGATCATCTTTGTTGCCCATCTCTAAACCTTTTCCAGCTGCCTTGTAAATTTCTTGTGATGGAGGGTTCAGGACTTTCTAAGCTCATTAGAACAGACAACTTCACACCAAGCATCCCAAATTTGCTGCAGTGCTACTTACTCAGGACCAAAACCCCTGTCAGTGCTGTGATAAGCGAGCGCAGTGATAAGCGGGCTGCAGGCAGCAGTTGAAGATCTTCAGCAGCCTTAGTGAAACTGGAGCAACAGGAGCAGACTTAGTCAGGTTTCCCCATCTCATCCTCTTCCACTACAAGTGGCACATATGAGAGGTGGGAAGTCCCAGCTCAGGGTGCTGGAGCCATTGGAGGTGCAGGAGCTGCGGTGCAGGACCAACAGGGAGACAGACACCTGGAGTGTGGAGCTTCCTGAAACACGGAGCAGGCATGAGTGGCTCTTGCTGCCTTCATCACCTCTCCCCCAGACCCCTTTGGCGCCTTAGCCATAACTTCAGGACACTGGAGAAGGGGCTGATTTTCCCAGCTCTTCAGTCAAAAGTCAACCCTCATTTGCCAAGCAGAAGTGAAAACAAGAAGATCCATTCCCCTGGGTCAAGTTCATGCAGGGAGGGCAGTCATCCACAGTAGGTTTCATCATCTAACACTGGAAGTAAGTGTGTTAGTGTGTCTTGCAAATAGTCAACATGCATAGCTTGTGGGAAGGCCATTTGTGAGAAATTTCCCTTTGATTTAATGGCAGTCATGACTATGGGAGGTCTGATGGATGATGTGTAGGGCCAGGGCCTTCCCACTAAGCTGCAATCCCTGCACATGATACAAGGCTGATCTTTATCTTCCTGCCTGCAGGCTGGTAGCTGAAGAAATGGGAGAGCAGGCAGGAAAGGAAAGTTGGGAAGGGAAGGGAAGGGAAGGGAAGGGAAGGGAAGGGAAGGGAAGGGAAGGGAAGGGAAGGGAAGGGAAGGGAAGGGAAGGGAAGGGAAGGGAAGGGAAGGGAAGGGAAGGGAAGGGAAGGGAAGGGAAGGGAAGGGAAGGGAAGGGAAGGGAAGGGAAGGGAAGGGAAGGGAAGGGAAGGGAAGGGAAGGGAAGGGAAGGGAAGGGAAGGGAAGGGAAGGGAAGGGAAGGGAAGGGAAGGGAAGGGAAAAGGAGTGACCAAACAGGCTCAAAGACAGTGAATATGTACCTTCAGTTGCTTCTTGAAATACAGACTAGAGTTACAAAGTTATGGAACCTACATTTGCTGCTTTACATAGTAAAACATCTGAGTTTGAATAAATTGGATTCTTGATAACCAAGTGATTATTTATCAAAAGATGCTAACACCCCATTTGCCCCTAGAGTAATGGTCACATAGATGAGCTGAAGAAAACAAGACTGATCATCCCCTTCAATAAAGGTAGTGAATTCTGGATTGCATTGGCTGAGAATATATTTTCATTTGTGTTATTATGTTTTCCTAAGGATAATACAAACCTTTTCATATAATATAAGACCTGATTAAAAGTAAGTGATACACAGTGTTCAGACTCCAAGGTTAGAAAAAACATATTCCAAAGGACAGCATTATTACTATTATTATTATTATTATTATTATTATTATAAAATATCAACCAAGGCAAATAATTTTAGTCTTCAGAAAAATGTTAAATTCCCAGTAGGGTGGGGGGGGCAGCTGACATTCCTAGTGGTTTGCTGTCTTGTTTGGAGCACTATGTAGTTAACAGCTAAAGGGCAGAAAAGCTTGCTACTGCAGAGTTGCAATCACCTCAAGAAAATGCATGGCCTAGAGCACTTTGTAATTCAGCTAGAGCAGAAATGCAAAGACAAAGAATGGTAGGAAGAAGAGGTAATTTGTTGTTGTTGGTGTAATGTCACTGTTACTTGTTAATCTCAATTTATACCAAAGCGCTTGCACAATATTGGTAACAGTGCACTGTTAAATATGGCAAGGCAGCTGCACCATGAAGAATCAAAAAGTTGGGATTTACTTTATCTCTTACAGTGTCACGTTTCTGCAATAAAAACAACATTTTACAGGAAAACTACAGTGATAAGCGAGTGCCAGTATGAGGAAGAGAAAATAGAGCTGATTCTATAAAGCTTTCAACCTTTTCATAATGTGCTACCTCTTCCTTCAGAGCTTGGTAGGCTGCCAAGAGCCTTGAAATCTCAGAGCCTGGGTCCAGGAGGATCAATGGATCACAAAGAAACGACTAGGAAAGGAAGATACAGTAATTATTTCTTGAGTTATAAAGGACACAACCATGGGCTTTCCAACAGGTCTTTTTCCTCTTTCACATCTTGGAGGCAATCCTGAAGCAAACACAATGCCAGAGATTCATGAATTGCATGAAGTCCAGTAACTCTTTTTTAATGAGGAGATTCCATACCTTCACCCCACCCTGCAAAGGTATGAATGACAGCCTGTTTCAAGGTCTTAATTTCTAACAACTCTTATCAAATGTAATGCAGCTATAGATTTGATGCCAAGGCCACACATTAGCCTGTGCAAAAAAAAACCCCATGTATCTGACATCTCCAAATCGCTACACAAAGAAACCATCCC
This sequence comes from Cinclus cinclus, assembly GCF_963662255.1. Taxonomy (NCBI): domain Eukaryota; kingdom Metazoa; phylum Chordata; class Aves; order Passeriformes; family Cinclidae; genus Cinclus; species Cinclus cinclus. Next base: position 100,639,632 of record NC_085046.1, read on the forward strand.
ATACTGCAAATATTTTGGCTCCTATTACACTGGTGGAACTATGATAGTCAAAATCAACTGCCAGTTTTTCCCTGTCTGCTTTTCCTATATTGAGAAAAATGCAGAGTAATCCATAAGACTTTGGTTTAACCAGTGTAAATCACAAACAAGTGAGGCATTTTTCCCTGTTCAAGTAACATGAGACTCTAGGAGTATTTTTTTCCTGTTTTGTATTTAGTAAACCAACTCACAGTTTGTACAATCCGAAGCATGTCCTCTAAGCAACTCAGCATCTTCATCTTTCAAAAGTTTTGGCAAGACATTGAGGCCTCTTCTGGTTTTGTTAAAGACTATGTTAAATTTGCTTTTAACTTCAAACTGAAGCAGAAGTTTATCTTTAGCGTAAAATTAAGACAAATTTGGAGGAGACTAAATAATGGAAAAACAGTGGGAGCACTAAAAACAAAGAGAATTACTAGGGATTTGGGTTTTTTTCTTTCTTTGTTTAATTACAAGTCCATTGAACAAATAAAGCAAAATCTTTCATACCAAGGTCAGAGTAAAGATATATAATTAAAGAACATATTTTTATCTTTTGATAGATCAGATGATAAATTCTGACTATCACCATGTTTACAGGTCATTTCCATATTTGAACACAGAAAGGCAAAGTACACAACTGATCCCGACTCATGCCCTACAAGGCTAGATGTTCAAGATGGATGGACAAACGTCATGAATGCAGTGCCACAACTACTGAAAAAACCTTTTTATTTCTCAGTGTTGGGCCTGTACAAAACAACTAATTGATGTCATTTGTAGCCTCATAGAGAGCTTGGCAACTGTGCAGCTCCACGCAATTTGTAAAGTAAGCACCACCACTAACAATTTCATTGGAGAGAAATGGAGGCAAAGACAGCAAGTGTCGGGTCCTAAATCACCCAGCATGTCGGTGTCAAGTGCAGAATCAGGGACACGGTAATGACCCCCCAAGGCCTGAGCCAGCCTAACGCTGCTCTTCCAGGAATCCCCTTTCCACACAAGCCAGCTGGCTGAGAGACCAAAGCATAAGAGCTACAAATAACAAGCAAACCAGGAGGAATGGGACCAAGTTCCTGATGGCAAATACCTCCAAGATTTCCACTGCTGTCAACAAAACATATATCCCAACACAGGCACTGCTGCCAGCAATAACATCATACCATTGTCTCTTGCTGGCTTTAGTGCAAAGAGTGTAAAAGAAATCAAATGTTGGGTGGTAATGGTTAACTTTGTCATGCCTGATTCCCCTCATCCACACTGCTCAGTGTTATCTCTCCAGCCTTCTCCTGATGCTCCCTGGCTAGTCATAACTCATGTGGCAGAAGAGTGGGGAGAGAGGAAAAGCTCAGGCCCTGTCAAATTTTCACCCACAATTTGAGAGCCACAGGATTGAAATCACAGTTACTCGTGTACTACCACAATGTAGTTTAATGGAGCATATTTGGGAGAGCTGAAAATAAAAGCTTATCCAACTTCTCTAAATTACCATTGCATTTTTTTTCTGTCCTGAAAGTATCCAATAAGAAATTTTAATTCTGAGCTGAAAAGTAATAACTCAACCCTGCAGTTATCAAGGTCCTTCCTTGGTTTATGTGGGATATGGTTGCTTCTGGAGTTTTGCTAGTTGGTTGGTTTTTTTCCCAAGCAGTGGTCATGGTGCCTGAGCCTCGCTAGAGCACTTTCTCAGGCTTCTTACAAGGCAGCAGTGCTGTCAGGCAGTACAATCCTTATACAAAATGCATAAATGATGAGTCCAACAGTTGAATGTAAATCCATTATTGTTAAAATGGTGGGTTCAGAGAAGCAGGGATCAGACCTTCTATTTATGATTTTTTTATTTTATTTGATGCACAAGAGCTGACACACAGGATTTATATAGGTATGAAGTAGGCAAGAACAATAATTCAGTTTCCCCTCCTTCCAAAAAGTGATCTAATTTGCCTTTCTTTCCTCTTTAATGGGAAAACAACCAATACAAACTGGAAAGCAGAGCAATAAATGCTGACTCTACATGGAAAGACTAATCTGCATTCTCTACCCGAGGGCCAGGGAAAGCTTCATGTCCTGGAGGCTGAGACAAATGGAAAATATCAAAGGTTTGGCTCCATTTGCAGCCAAGCAATGCCACCTCTCTTGAGCCAGAACATCTCTGGTTTGGGATTGTTTCTCACCAAATTGAATATAAGAGCAAAGTCAGGCTCTCAGAAATGTTTATTAATCCATATTCACTTCTGGGCTAAAATCAGTGCCTAACATTGTCTCAGGTGGCTTGAGATGACGCTTTTTGAAGTCAGTGGAAAGATTCCTGCTGCCCTTAGTGCTTCTTATGCTATTACTACTATTGGTGTAATCATGCACTAATTTGGCCATGGCTGTTGCCTGGGAAGTGGGATGCAGTATTTTGAATAATTTTCTGGTTTAGACTACACCCCACACAGAACATATTGGAATAGTTAGCTAATGTTTATTGGGGTGGATCACATCAGCTGGTATTGCTTTGGAAAGAACAGGCAAAAATGTAAACCAGTTCTTCACAAGTGTTCCACAGCAATGTGGACCCTACTAAGACATGAAAGAAAGGCACATCACAAAGGGCAGGTATAACTTTGCATCAGTCATCTGCACCTCCTTCTTTTCTTCTCCTTGCAAACTGATAGACTAGGCCAAGTCACCAGAAGGATGGATTTCCAGCGTCCACTTACACATCATTTTACCACAACCACACTCAAACTTACCAGTATTCTGCATGAAAAAAAGAAAATGTGACCAGCCACCCAAACAACCACATAATTTTGACCCATTAAATATCAGACAAACCTGACAGAGCCTTATACAGGTGGCACCTTTCTTGTTGTGTGCACTGTATTGCCCATTCCATTCAATATCCAGTAGTACTTAGGTCTCTTAAAAGCCTGTTTCTACCTCCATCACTACAGACCAATAACTTCCTTAAGCAAACAGGTCTGTGACAACAGAAGACTCTTCAGGATTGCACACCTACATAATTATTTGTATGTTCAAACCCTTCAAACCCACTGATATGTTCAGAAATTATATCATCTGAATTAATGTCTTCACATTAAAGCAGTGGTGACACAAGAGCAAATTCAGGCCTCTGACTCTTTTAAAGTATCTATGATATTTTAAATCTCTGCAGTACAGCTGAAATGAAGTGTTAGAATTCACAGGAACAATTATGTAATTTTCATGGAACTATTTCCTCCCTTTGGTCCCTGAAAATCATTGTATGGCATTACTGGAGTTGTTCAACTAAGGCTATCACAAATGTTAGTGGAAAGTGTCTTCAGACACACAAGATACAGATTTCAGTTAGCTGTCTCCTGAAGAAACTAAAAACCCATCTGTTGCAACAAAAGCAGAAATGAGGAACAGGCCTGAGGTTTCACAGGAAGAAAAGCAGTCTGGAAAAGAAAGGGGGAGAACAAGTTTTGCCTGTTATCGGTAACAGTTTTAAAGGAGGTACAGTGTTAGATCTTCTGAGGAAACCCTGGCCCCATTTTTTTATTACTGGTCGTGTTTTGAAACAGCCATTTATAGAAGAGATCCACTCTGCTCATTGTCAATTGCTAACATATGTCCCACACTTGGCAAGCAAGACAACTTGGGAATGACATTTTGTGAATAATCAACAACATCACCCAAAAGTGGCTGCGTCTTTGCTTTGGGCTTTATAAAATATTTTTTCCCCAAACAAGATAGCTTTCTCACAATTGTGCCAAATGGAACATATTAAGCTTTAATGATGGCTGAAAACACTGTGCACCGAAGAGGCAGGGATGGAGCTGTGAGAGCTCGTCTTGGACCTCAGGACAAAGAACTGTGAATGTACCAGCCACAGATGCTGCTCTGGGCCTCTGGGCAATGCTATGGCACAAACAAATAACACACTAAAATGGCAAGCTTTGGCAAACTGCATGTGGGACTTTCCAGAGGTCTGGGATTCAATCATAAAACACTACGCAGGACGTAATCCCCACAGCAAGCAGCAAAAACTATGGACAGCAAGGGTAAGGACATGGAAACTGCCAGCTTGCTACAGAAATATGTGTGGCCTGCCATGGAACCCCAAACATACAGACAGCTCTCACACACATGCATGCAAACAGTGAATGCAGGGATAATGATGAGCATTTACCTGAAGGGCCAAGGACTATGCTTAGACTTCACCTCATTTAACTTTCAGCTTCCAAATGTTTGCTTTGAAGTCCACATTCATTGTTCAGGGTATCTATCGAAACTCCTAGAGAGCAGCTCAGCTCCCACAGTTCAGACTGCCTGCCTCTTTCCAGAGACTAACAAAACTCAGAAAAATGCCTTTGGGTGCTGTTTCACAGCTTATGTGTCTGGAAAAAGCCAAGTGTCCTCTATCCTTCCCCAATTTCATACTCTTCCATCCTTTCAGAGAATCTCCCAGAATCTCTGCCTCCTCTGGGGCAGCTCCATCATCATCAGATGCTTCCCTGAGCCATTTTTGCTGTGTTAGTCATCTGCCAAATTTGGAATGAAACCATCTGAAGTAGGGTTCCATAAGCCCACACATGGTAAGCAGCAGGAGCTTACAGTCAGGATACAGCAAGGAAGATGGTTAGATGGGGCAGCAGAAGGGACTCTTCTCCAGGGGTGATGTGATGCCAAACTGACTCACTGCCTCCCATGAGACTGCAACCCCAGAAAGGCCACCTGTCTCCAAGGCAGCAAATGGTGGGAGACAAGAATCCCAGCATCTGGTAGGGACCGATACTCAAAATGAGTGGGGACACTTGTTCTCTGTTTAGTTCCATAGCCATTATCAAGTGAACTCTTGCCATGAGGATATAAGCCAGTGAATGTATTGATATACAAGAGTGACAAGTCCCTCAGCAGCCACCCCAATGGAGGGGAGCAAACACTCAGCAGCAACCCTACGTGTCATGAGGAAAGCCTTGTCCCCATCATCAAGTATACACTGTCCTTTCCTGGCTTTTCACAAACCGACTTGTTCTCTCTTGTCATATCCTTCTTAATACTTCTGAGACACTTTGTGTAGCCTGATTTTTATCTCAGATGTACATAAGCAATCCTTTCCCTGTGATGAGACCTGGCCAGTGAGTCCTCATTCAGTGTGAGTGGTGTCATAAAGAATGGCTGAGCAGGTCCCAGCACTGAACCAGTGACTTATTCTGGTTGAGAAAAAAACAGCAGTCTTCACTCTCAAAAACTAATTAATTCTTAACATATTGCATCCCATGGTTAAGGAAACACTTAAGGCACATAACATCTCTCCTGCTGGAGATGGGAATTCTGGGGTCTTTCCCACACAGACCTAGAGCCAGTGGGCCTTGCTTAAGTAGAGCAGGGTGAAAACCCCCAAGTACCAGCACAGCTTGGGAGCTGACCTACTGGAGAAGGACCTGGGAGTCTTGGCGGATGACCTGCTGACCACGAGCTGGCAATGCCCTTACAGACAGGAGGATCAGTAGTATCCAGGGGTACATCACAGAGAATGTGGCCTAGTGATGCACGTCTGCAGTGCTGTGTCCAGTTCTGGGCTCCTCAGTACAAGAAAGACAAGGAGCTACTGCAGAGGGTCCAGCAGAGGCCACAAAGATTATCAGCAGTCTGGAGCGTCTCTCGTAGGAGAGGCCGCGGGAGCTGGGCATGTTCAGTCTAAAGAAGAGAAGACAGAGGGGGTCTCATTAATGGAGGTGAATATCTCAAGGGCAGGTGCCAACAGGGTGGTGTCAGCGGGCTCTTTTCAGCTGTGGCCAGGACAGGACAAGGAGCAGGGGCCATAAACCAAAACACAGGGAGTTCCACATCAGCATGAGGAAGAACTTTTTTTATCTTGAGGGTCGTAGACCTCTGGGACAGGCTGGGAGATCATGGAATCTCCCTGTCTGGAGGCATTCAAAACCCACCCGAAGAGTTCCTGTGTAACCTGCTCTAGGTGACCCTAGGGGGCAGGGGGGTTGGTCCAGGTGATCTTCCTAGAAATTTTGTGATTCAGATCTGCCACAGACTGGATATGGTGGTTTCTCAATAACCAGGTTGGTTTTAAAATTTACCTCAGGAAGATTCACTATTATCTCAATCCATCACAAAGTGTAGAAAGACAAAGATGATCTGTAGGTCAATTCTAGGGCATAATTAGTTTTGTCTAGTTGTGATTTGTTGTTGCTTGGGGTTTTTTGTTGTTTTTTTTCCTTGAAATTTATTGATTCTGCAGTCTTATAAATAATCACTCTCATTATAAATGCCTACTAGCTCTTCAGTGCATGTGTATCATCCACATTTTGCTGCTTTCCTTTATTTTCAATCAATTCCTAAACTCTGATAAAATCTTGCAACCTTAAGCTTAGATCTGACAAAAGATGAAAAGTCATTTAGCACCATGCCGTACACACACATATGTATGTATCAATATCAGCCTAATGCATTGCAAGCTCACAATGTTTTCACTGTGCTTTAATTTTCCCAAAATGATTTTCAAAGAGAAAAAGTACACTCCCCTGAAAAGTTCTCCCTTAGCTCAATTCCCACACATTTAAATAAAAATAACATTGCCTCTTTAAACTTCTCAGATCAGGGCTCCATTTAGTATGAAATGAGGGTCTTCCACTGTTGCTCATATGAATGCTGCTAACAGCTGAAAAGGTTTTACTCTGGTGGGAAGAAGATGGGCCATGATTGAAGGACTGTGATTGAAGCACTGCTGCCATTTACCTAGCTGAAGTATGTCGAGATAATTTCTCCCAACCACCTCCTTTAAATCACTCACTTTCCTATTTCATCAAGATTCTTAACAGCCCCAAATCAGAGAGATCCCTGTAGACATCCAATTTATTCTGCACTGTTTTCAGCTGTTTTCTTTCAATTTCCTGCTCTGTGCCTCCTTCTTTGAGCTTTTACTTCTCCTCTCTGGAAGTTTGCTCTTTCTGTCACTGCTGTTGGTATAGCTCTTCACATTTAGACTTATCCTCTTCATTATAGAACATAAAAATTACACATAAACTGCAAAAAAAACCAAACCAAAAAAAAAACAAAAAAAACCCCAAAAAACAAACAAAAAAAAACCAAAAAAACCCAAAACCAACAGAGGACTGGAAAACCTGGTGCTGCTAAGGGCATCAAAGGGCTTTGAGAACAAAGCTCAAAGGACAATCCCTAATAATTCACCTGTGGCCATTTTTCTAAATTCTTATACACTCTAGTGTGAAATGACTGTATTTTATTGTCTTACACTTAACACATAGACTCTGGCCTTTGGTATTAATGGGAATGTCCTTTAACTAGACCTGCTTTTTGTTCCTTTTCTTTGATTCATTAGTTGTTTACTGTGGGCTATTAACAATCCTAGGACTAGCTTTAATCCACAGCCAGAGCCTTTAAATATAATACATCATCAACAGGTAATTATTCACTTTGAAGTCTTTCCTTCTTTTTTCCTTAGCTGTTTGAGGTGATATCTGAGGCTTTAAAGTCTGGTAACAGAGTACTTCTATCAAAGCACTAAAATTAGTAATGCAAATGTCAAGAAGTTAATCTGCATACTTTCAATATGAGGATGGCCTATCTTTACCTTTTTTTTTTTTTTCTTCGAGCTAGAATTTTGGAAAACTTTTGATGCTTTTGCATCAGTGGTAGCTTAAGAGTTTGGAATTGGGTAACTGCGCTATATAAGACTAACACTATAAATTCACAAGGATCATCATCTTTTTTCATCATGTTTGGTACAGTTTTATTACTGTAGTTCCTCTAGCAGTCAGCTCAGAAATCCAGAATTCCAAATGAGACCCTCTGAACATACACTGGCATAAGCACAAGTTCGTGGTGCTGAGCTGATTTCAGAGGTCTTTGACTCAGGTTCTTTGGCATCATTTCAGGAAGGCCCTTAAGACTCTGATTAAGTGTTTCTATCCTTAAGGCTTTCCTAAGTGCTGTCTGATACTGTTACATGTTTCCTGAGCTAGGACCTGAGTGTGCTTGGGGAAACACTTTGAGAAACTCCTGAGCCAGTCCCAGATACACTGAGAAAGACAAGAGTAACACATAGCTACACAGAACCATAGATCAGTCTGGGGTCTCTGTAGCAGAGTGTTCATTCATTTGAAGGACTTCTAGGTCTTGAAAATTCAAAGACATAATATCATAATATTATGATAATAATTTATAGAGAAAAATTTTCTTTTACTCGCAGTATTCTGTTTTAAAATCTGTCATGCAGCATTTTATAACTTTGGTCTGTACACAGCCTTGGAAATAACTTCTGAGAAAAAGCTGGCCTATAAATTCAAGACAGTCATATTTATTAAGATATAGGGTGCAACATGCTCTCATTATCCATGTATCTCTCACCATGTGTTTTTAGGGTGCTCTGACATGTGGCTTCTAAAACAAGTATCACCAGGCATGTGGATTATGATGATTATAATTATTATTATTAACATTAATATTTTGCCCTTTTGCATTTATTCCTATTCACGAGAAACAGTAGTCACACACACCACATGTGACAGGCAGACTGCTGCTCTCCCAGCTCCCAGTTGGCAGTAGAATGAGTGGGGTGACTGAGGCAGTCAGCATGTGGACCCAGCTGCTTTGATCATGACAACACTCCTAGAAAGCACTGAAAGTGAGGAGCATCTACTTCCCCTGCAGATGAAGGAGCTAGGAGCCAAGTTTCAGCCTCATTTCACTGAGGCTTTCATTGTTAAGATACTAAGTAAATTATAGAAGGAATGTTAAGCCACTGACACCATCGTTGTCTGGCTCACCACAAGAGGAACAATCAATCCAGCACATGAATTTGGAGGAGTGGGGTGCTCTGTGCAGCCCTGACTGCAGGAAGGTAAGTGTGAGCATGATTTGTCTTCCCCTGGTAAGTAATCTGCAATATCATGAGAGAAAATGCACGCACACTGAAGAGTTAAAATGGTGAAAATTAAGTTTACAGTGAACAATATCCTTGCTTTTGGGGAAGATCTAAAAGCTTCTCAAAGGGAAAGTAACAGTTTAAAAGGCTTTATCTTTGCAAGCATTATAAAAAACAGTCATAAGCTGTATACACTACAAAGGCACTGCCTTCGCCCCTCCATCTCTGTGATTTCTTTAGATTGAAGAAACCTGTTGGCTTGAGTTCTAAAACCCCAGATAAAAGCTTTGATTTGTTAATTAAATTTTTACTGCTATCTGCATTTGACATCTCAGTCAAATTGTATCCGCTTGCAACAACAGAAAAAGTCACATCAAAGGAGAGCTCCACCTCCATGACCTGTAATTACAGAATTTACTGCACTGTGACACTGGCTGCAAGATGCACCTGCCAGGCAGACCCATCTTACAATCTACACCTAAAACAAAGCTGTTTCATTCAGCTGGGGTGAGCCAACACATGCTGAATAAAAGGGCTATGTTTTGTCAGGAGCTGGTCTAGCGTATTGCTTGTCCTGAGACAGACGGGAGCTTCTGAAAACAAGGGGGTTTTTTTCTGTGTTATCACTCTAAGTCGGGGATAAGGATGAGCTCCCACAGAGAAAGGCAGAAGTAGGGGAAAAAAGGAAAAGAAATTGGAATGGAAAGATAAAGAGAATTAAAAAGAAAAGAAAGAAAAAGAAAATTTAAATCCATCTTGGTGGTTAAAACAAAACAAAAAATGGAAAAAAGCTACTCCTAAACAAAACACTGATAAAATATTAGGAAACACAGAGAAAGATAGGGTAGCAGAGAGAAAATAGAGAGGAAAACAACTGGATATTATGCATATATGCTACCATATCCACTGGAGTCAAACTTCAGCCTGCAGTGCTCTTCCCCTTAAACACCCACACAGGCATTGCAGAAATCCCCAATTTGTGTCAATGCATTCTTTGACCCTCAGTTGTTTTGCACTATATTTTCAAACAAGCAGAAATGTAATATGGAAAAGACTCACAACATAATCTTTATTAAATTTGGGAGCCTCCCTGTGAGCCCTAGAAATTACTGTTAATATTTACATTTGGGAAACAAAACACAAAGAAGGAAAAATAAGTAAGGCATTGAATAGACTTGCTGGGTAGGAATTTTTCCTGGAATGATTAATAGCATAGAATATCCATATAACAGAACAGGCATTTTCAGCAGGAGAATAATATATTTGTTGAAAAAAAATTCTGTTGGGAAAACCAATATGAAAAATCCATGCCTATCCACCCAGAAGGCACTTGTTACTACTGCTTCAGTGATGCAGGGATTTCCATCAAAAAAATAGTTCTCAGTGTGGTTCTCTCCTATGGATTAATGTCCAAGACAGCCCTTCCTAAAAAAAAAAGAAATTAATAATAATTTAAATAATAATTCCTCAAATATTATGCTAATTTCATTTAGGGTTTTTTTTTTTTCAGAGCTTCTTGTTTTCTGACCAGAATTCTTTCTGTTTGTTTGTTTTTAATGAGAGAAACAGAGAAATTAAAATCTCTCACTTTGACTTACTTCAGCATGCACCTGGCCTCACTGTAACAGGGCAAAGTTTTCTACTGACTTCAGTGGGCCTAAGATTTTGCACCTTGCCTTCCTCTGGCCTCAGCAAGCACTGACTAAACAATGTTGCTGAAAAGCACGGGTGGGATACAGGGTCTGTAGACATCAAAGCTTTTCTCTGTTTTCATTGGAACTTCAAAACACTGTTGAAATATTTACTAAACCAAACTGATGGGATGTCTCTGAAAGCTTGGATGAAAAGCACCCACTATGGCAAGCTGGGGTTTTAAGCCTGGAGCACCACCTGGGCATTCCTTCCAAAAGCCATGTCCCAAAATTGGGCATCACCCTTTTTTCCAATAGTCTGTCCCTCTATTGTGCTATCAGAGCCATTTTCAGCAGCTTTCCACTATGCCGTGTGGCTTTCCTCTGCTGATAATAGCAGGAATGCAGTCCCAGCTGAGGACAGGACCTGCTCAAATCCCACCATCATCCTCAAACTTTTTGGACACTGCTTCAGAAATTACACCACCCCCCAGGCCTGGGCTGTAGTCACCCCCTGGCTTTCACCACCACCTAGCAAAACAAGGAGTAACCTGGGAAGACTCTCAGGGATAACAGGGCACACAACAGGCTGTTGGTTCTCTCAGCATCACAAAACAGCTCAGGGCTAAGTCAGAGCCAAACTCCTTGCACCTGAAGCAAGCCAACATGTGGGCAGCATCAATAGCTGCACACCTCAGAGTGATGCTGAGATCATAGCTAGGAGAGCAGAGCCAGACCAAAACACCAGAAAATGGAGTAAAATACATTCAGAGACAGAAATTCCACAGCTGCTAGCTGGATTTGGAAAGGAGCTATATCTCTTTTGATTGTCCAAATCAAAGCAAGGGAAAATTGACCCTAGATTACCTTCGAGGGCTGTCAGTAGTCACACTACATTTAAAAAGCTATGTGTAAAAGAAATGAAAAGCAGTGAGAGCTATTACACACTTTTAAAGTCATTCAAGTTCAGTTTTGAAAATATATCCACGATCTGTTTGCCTAAAAGCAGAGTGCTGTGATCCTTGTTTACCAAGTAAAACAAACACTCTGTATGGCACAGGTAAATGACCTACAAATGCAAGTCTTTACAAGCCTCCTCATTACGGTGAGATCAGAGTGTGCCATGTGTGGCTATCATTTTCTCAAGGTCTTTTCTTCTCCTCTTCCTGCTTTTTGTCAAAGCCCCTGGCTTCCCGTCTGCTTTCTATTTGCAGTTGTTAAAAGGAGGGACAAATGCACACACAATTAGTTTGGAGTGGAACAGAAAAGGGGACTAAAGTGCAAATAAATATTAACCAGATGAATGGTTCTCTCCAACACACATCTTCATGAAAAAAACGATGAAGGATACACAATTATGTAAGTTTGTTGTCTGCATAGAGTTTTGCAGAAAAAATTTTGCCGTAGACCGTAAGTCCCACATACAGACATTACATTTTCCTGGTTCTCCCTGCAAAGAAGCAAAAAAAGTTGATACAGAGCACAATTTTACAGTATTTTACTATCATCAAGAAAACATGTGTTTTTTCCAAATGTGCCAGCTCTAACCCATGACCCTTAGGACACTTGTGACAGTCCAGGTGAGGTTCTTGGTTTGCATTTTTTCTTTCTTAAAATTGTTAATCAATAACACTATTCAAAACCTCTCAGCAGCTTCCCCTTTGCACTGATGGTCTTCTCCTTCCCCCAGCTCCTGCATCAACAGCAATATTCTTCCTTCAGTAGCCTATTGCTCTGAGATGTTGAATTCTGGCTCAGTGTTTGTGCACACCTTCACCAGGACAGCTCTCAACACTTCAGTTCTTCCCAGTGGATCTCATCTTCCTCGCTGAATACACACTCACCTTCAGGCTCCAACCCCCACCAGGTACTCCCCCTTATCCACCTCCAACATCCCCTGGTCACAGCAGGACACTCACCACTTCGTCTAGCCTGTGGTGTACTGTCACAAATAAAGCTCTGTTCCAGGATTTGAGAGAATAGATGCAGACAAGCTGGTGAGATTTTCTGCCCAGCCCCTTTTCTACTATTGTATCTTTGAAAGAAAAACAGCAGTGGGTACTAAAATAGTAATTTGGCATATGTACTTCATTGCTTATCAGCTCATTTGCCAAACAACAAAGAGAGGGAAATGCTGTGGGGGTCATTATACCAGGAGAAGGCTCAGAAAACCTGGAAGTCTGCGATGAAAATAATTTAAATGGCATAACCAGTGATTAGAATGAGTGTCTGTGGCAGTAAATGGGAACATATTAAAGTGGCATGGGAAGCTTAATCGGTGATTGATCTCCCAACAATTACCTTGCTTTCTAAATCCCTCCATATCATTTAACGAGGTGATTTCAATGTTCTAATAAAATGTGGCAGGGGAATGTTTCCAGATGTCCAGTGTGTAGGGAAATAAATGCTTCTCTGAAACCATAATCTGTGCATTAAACCAACCAACATCATCTTCTGATTGAGTTACACTTCTCTCTCAATTACAGAGGAAGAAGTCACTGAAAAGTCAGTAGATTTTTTTAAATCCTTTCAAATCATGTCAGTTTTATACAAAACAGAACTCCTCCCTTTCTCTTGATTTCTTGGCATAAAACACCATCATTTCACAAGTGCTGAAATAACTGCTTTTACAATATTTCCCTAAAGCTGGTAGCTTATTCCTACATTAGAAATGGAAAACGATGCTACTTATGCCCCATATTAAGATTTTTATCTCTGATCACTGCAAAAATGAGACCAATATGAATAAGCCAGGCTATCAAGCTACACTTTGAGAACTGAGGAAAAGGTTGTGATGAAAAGCCCAGGACATCAGGAATCTCACCAGATCAGTCTGCTTGTCAAACATGACCTGCAGCTAACACTGGGAGGTTACTAGGGTTCCCAGCCCACTGTGCAGCACTTCTTCACCGTGAAGATTGACTCTTTTTAAAAATTGTTTTTCATTTACGAGGGTGCCTTCTACAACTGCAGGTCCAATTTCTGTACTTCAAAGAGCTCCTACTGAGGTGCTCACATGACACATCACCAGACTCATGCTTGTGTACAATACACACAGCAGCTATTGCATTGTGGTGGAGGATGTCTGTGAGCAGCCCTGACTTCTTGTGGACCCCCTGGGTAACTATGGGGAGATGACCCATGGCTGCAGCATTTGCCCTGTGTTTTCCAGACCTGTCCCCCACAAATTATTATCCTTCAGCCAACACTTAGGGTTAAATTTGTGTTCTTTAGAGTGTTTTGATGCCAAATATCACAGCGAGTTCTGGTGTGTGTACATATCTGCCAAAAGCAACTTGATGCCTTCATTGTTAAGGGCAAAACTAGCCCCCTTCACTGCCCCTCTCTTCACTACCTGCATTTCTGGGCAGTGACATACAAATACTGCTGTGCACAGGACCCATGTCTATTCTCCATCCACTTGAGACTGGATGGTTTGTCTTTGTCTGTATTCACCCATCAAAACCAAATAAAAACTGAACTAATCCATCCAACTAAGCTGAGGTCACACCATGTCTTAATTTCAGGGAGTGCAAACACAGCCCTCTTAGCAAAGAGAAAAGAAGAAAATAGTGGCACACTTAACCCCCTCTGCTCTGTAAATAGTTTTGTTAGCTCTCAGCTATCACAAAAGCATATCCCACATTGCATATGGCAAATATTAACCAGATACTGAGTGCAGTTCTATTCACAGGACAGTAAGTAATGCATTGGGTCCTCTAGGTTAGCTATGCTTGGATGTGAGAGTCTATATTGACCTGTGAAAGATTGTGAAGGAGGAAGAGAATACTTTCAATGGTCTAGCAGGTCACTGAGTGCTTAGTGCCAGTGCTAAGAGCCCAAGGGGAATAGTTCATTCCATGACTTTGAATGTTATCTCAGTTAAACAAACTGAAATGTGCAACTGAGTTTATTTTAGAAATGGTAAAAAATTATGCTGAAAGCAAACTGTGCATGGACTGTCTATCATATCCAGGGAGTCTGAAATTATAGAATATACTTACACAGATTGTTCACTTTAATATACTGCCAAATGGTGTGAAGGCCAAGCTGTAGATTAAATTTCCCTTTTCCTTCCCTGCATATGATACAGTGATATGACCCAGATGATAATACATGAAGAAAAACTTGTTGCATTTGCCTATCCACAGGGTTCATTTGCTTAACATTGTGATTAGTAATTCCAGTTATTAGTAAGTGCTCAACAAATAAAGATGTTCTGAAATCTGATCTTTTGAAACTGAGGTTCCTGAGCATTCTCTTTCAATGTGTAAGAGGATGCAGTCCTGCCTGACCTTCACAGTTAGAAGGCACTTAAGCTAAATCTGTGCATTTTGTTTCCAGAAAGCACAAAATTAAGTGTTCCTTGTCACTGCACATGCTTGTTGAGAACTATGCATTCCCTAAATAAATAAATAAATGAGATATATATATAATTTCTTCATAGACATTTTTTTGGTATATAGCAGACTTGCTACCATTACCTATTGCTGATGGACAAAATAAGAGCTGTATCTGCTTTCTGTTCATTAACTCAGGCTAAGTAATTCATAGCGAGCATTTGTCTCTATCCAGGAGTGGGGGGAAGAATGATTAAGGGCTTAAAAACATTGCATCGATGCATTTAGTTTTCACCAAAGAAAAGAGGAAGCACGACACTCTGCATTATCTCCATTTCTAAGGCCAAAGTAAGTGTCCTTTGGTCTCACTTGAACATCCAGGCTGGCATCCCCACCTGAGGCTGGGGACAGTGTCTTGTTCTTGCAAGCAGCTAAACCTCTCACTGGGCTTTCTCAATAACATTTAGCAGTAGAAACTCTGTAAACACTATATTTTCATGGGTATATAACACCAGGTTGTGTGCAACCCACACTCCCACCAAGTACTGTATACCTTCCAATCATGCTAATTTTTACCTTCCCTTTCATATCTGTGAGGATTACCTGGAGATGTGTATGTTATTCATTTACAGGTTTATTCAAAAAAAACAGGACTCTTGAAGAGGCTGAATTTATCTCAGACTGGGCCACACCTTTTAAAAATGGCAGCCCTGCTTGTGGAAGTACACTCTTGCACTCTGTAGGTCTCAAACCTACAATTCTGTCAACTCCAGTGGGTAATACAGCAGACCCCATGTTTCCATTCCTGTGTACAGTATCTTTTCATGAGCTTACCTAGGCACCAGTTCACTCTACTGCTGCCGAGTTCCCTTCTGCGGCAATAAAAAAGGCAGACATCAGTGTAAGAGCAGCAATGTATCTTACAAAGGAAGAGAAAATGAAAAGTGGTTAAAAATATATCAATTAAAGCAGGAATTGAAAGCAGATTTGAAAAAAAAAAAGTTCCATTTAAAGAAATTGTTTATCCTAATTTACATGGATAGGAGCCACCATCTTAATTTGCAGGTAATGCAATATCAATTAACTATAAAGTACACATGGAAGACATTCAAAGTTCAGGGAGCAAAACAAGAAATACTGCTGTCAGAAGTGAGGCAAAGCTAGAGACTGGAGTCAATCAATCTGAAATTATTTGTAAGATTACAAAGCAGCATATAGCTCTTCTGTTGGACAATTTTCTCAACATTTCAGTCACAAGGGAGTGCACACTTCAAGTTTGCCACTTCAGGAGACAATAGCTACATGGAATAGCCAAGCAGAAATCTTGATGTAAGAGGAAGAGTTTTATTAATGTGAAACAGTCCAGAGTCCTCTCCTCATCATAACAAGTACAATTAAAAGTTCTTCCGCTAATGGACAAAATACTTCCTTCATTTTCAAAACAAACTATTATAAGGGAAACTGTGCACTGAGTAGACATTAGTCCTCAAAATTTTCCTTTATTAAAAGCTCAGCGTGAAAAACTCTAAAGAATTCCAACAAAACAATTTGGAAATCTTCAGGGATATCTTATGCCATGCCTCAAACAAGACCCCAGGGCAAAAAAAAATTAGAAAACATTAAGATTGATGAGATAAGAGTGATCCTTCAATTATACAACACCTCAGGAGAGGTGCACATTTCACAGAGCACCATTGCAAGATCTATCGTTGCATCAAAGAGAACTGCATATAATAGCAAGCCCAGAGAACTCCAAACAAAGCTGAGAGCCATACAGGAAAAGTGGCAATGTGATAAAGCAGAGGAAATCCAGCTGCATGCTGATAAGCATGAAAGGGTTTCGCGAGTCAACACGAAGAGGCCCTGGTCCGGTGACTCTGGTCTAATAGTGAGCAAATTGCTTGCAACTTTCAGTTGTCTGTAGGACAGCTTGAAGAAAAGCCTGGAAGACTCTTGTTTGCTGCAGCCTGTGTTTGTACTGCCCACACACAGCCGAGTCGCTAAGTATTCACCTCAAAGTCTCTGCCATATTTCAGAGGGTTGTAAGAACTTTGATATTACTATTTGTTTCAACAAGATGAAAGTCATGTCCTGAGCTGCCCCTGCTAAACTGCAAGAGCCTCTGGCATTGCTGTTGATGGATAATCACAGTGTGCAATGTGGAAAGACAAGCAAACCCAAAGTTAAAGGGAGCCACCATCTTCAAAGAAATGGCATTTCTATCTTCAGCTCAAATACTTACTGTGGGTAAAAGGTATGAAGGTTGCCAATCAATTTTACTAGCACTTAGATACAGAGATTATTATTCATACTTTTTGAGGTTTTTTTATCTCTGACATATGTTTAAATTTGTGATTAGTCTTAGGACTGCAAGCTGGCAGCAAAATGCATTAACTTTCAATGGATAAAAGATAGATCTAAAATTCAAAGTGGAACTAAATGGAGTCAATTATGCATTGGAAAAAGACATTTGGAAAAAGACATTAAGGGAAGTGGTAAATTTGTCATATCTTTAGTCTCTAAATCATTGTTTAATAACTTCCTAAAAGAGGTGTTGCAATTTAACAAAAACTTGCTGGATTCACTAATGGAATTACATGACGATGTTCCTTGGTCTGTGAAAGTTTAAAATAAAACAACTTGTTGGCTAGTAGAAGTGTTTCCAAACTCAAATTGAAATGTTTCCAGTGAGCAAAACCTTCTGCCCACCCACATCCCATGGAAGTTCTCAAAGCAGCACTGAAGTGAAGTTTAGAGTGCACGTAGGTCTTTGGCTGGCTCTCTGCGGTAGGGAGCAATGGATCCTGATCCATCAGGGAAGGTAGAGGTCAGGACTGGCAGCTACTAATCGCAAGCACACATGCACCCAGCCAGGCTTTAGCGGGTGCACATGGAAGTCTGCTTCATTACATCACTCTCTGGAAGCACAAAAGGGATATTGCTTTAACTCTGAGTCACCAGGGCAAGCAAAATCTCAACTTTATAAAACGATACCTCTTCTGTACAGGGGAATGTTTTCCATATGCTGTGGGATTAAAAATACAGCATCATATAACAGATAGTCATTTGGATAGATATATCCTGAGAAAAATCTTCTTTCTATGAAGAGCTGTATAAGCAAATTAAAGAGAGGGAGACATTTTGTCTCCATTTAACCATTAATATCGTGAAATAAAACCTTGACTTCATTTGGCAGCTTCAGGTTGTTCTAATCAGTGATGAGAAAAAAACAATAATTTTTTAAGGAATACTCATACTTTTACAACAGAGGCCAAAAATAATTATTATGTTGATTTAATTCAAGCATCTACTTATCAACAATCACACCCCTCCCCCATAATGTCCTGGAATAATCCATGATATATTAACAGGAGATAAAATATGTGGGTTGAATGACAAGTCATGTCTCAACAAGAAATTTTTCGCTGTTTAGAAATGTAAACCTGGTAAAACAGCTGCCTAATTTTTACACTTTGTATTCCTTTGCATCATCCTTTAGCTTCTGAATGCTCTGCCTTTGCCTCACAAGTCAAAAAGCTCAATGTCAGTGGCTGCATTCTCCATCTGCAATACAAGGTGCAATCACACCATTCCTTAAATTCTAAACTTATAAATACACCATAAAAGGCTCCTTAAATAAGTAACTTTAGAACTTAATTTGAAGGCTCAAAAAGCTCTTTTCATAAATTTGCCAATATGTGTTTGGGAAAAAAAGAAAAATTAAGTTAGAAAGCCCAAGTTTTGCAGTGGTATTATGAATGTTACTAACATTCTACCCCTGATATCTACCTCAGGATCATAACAGCTCCTTTTAGCCACTACATCACACCTGGAACTTTTTTCATAATCATTGTTCCTTAGTATATATCTTACATCATATAAAAATGGCCTAATTTCTCTAATGCGAGACATAAAACTTCATCAAATGAAAGCACTTCCAAGGCATCAGTCTTTAGGATATACCAGATCTGCAGTAGGATTATTAATTCGCTTTCATCAGCGTGCAGATTCCTGCAAGACATTCTTGCACATTAAAACCTCCTTGGTCATTCAGAATTCTTTATTTCCCATTTGCTTACAATTTATTGTTTAAAATTCAATGCTAGTCCTATGCCCCTTCTTGCCTTACTGCTTTATTATCTTTCCTTTGGAAGAGTTCTGCTCTTCCAAGCATCTCAGGACACCAGGAATAGGTGAATATCACCAACACATTTTACAGCTCAATAAACTAAGAAACACAGCTGCTTACTAGGGAGTTTTGCATGTAAGAAGATAAAATGAGAGTTAAGACCAGATAAGACCAGAAGGAGATCCCAGTCATAAAATTGTGCATACAAATCCTGTTTCCAGATTCTTTTCCTCCAATCAAGTGAAAAAAAAAAAAAAAAAGGTTAAACTGCACTCGCTTTGCATCAAGATTCAAATATCTCTCCAAACCAGTGTATTTCAGATTTGCAACACAGAAGTATTAGACTGACATAATTTCTCTATGTAGACTCAAATTACCCTGTATTCAAGTAGGATTAAGTTTCTCTGGTCCTGTCTGTTGTTCAAAAAGATGTCATGTTTTGTTTCTTTTTTTAATAAATAAAAAGAATTTAAACCAAGTTAAGTCCAAAAGTGACAGGAATTGAGAAGGAAAACTGTGTTTGTGCAAAGAGAAGCTCATTCCTCTTGACAGATTTTTGTTAATATTGATCATAGTGCTTGTGAATTTGCTAACAGCTTAAAAAACAAGTATCAAAAAAATATTCTAAGTCTCCTAAAACTCTTTAAAAATACTAGGAGACATGAAAAATCAGGGGTTTCAGAAGACTGTAGTAAAAATGTGGGAAGAAGAGCTGAAGTCAACATCTGTAATATCATGCTTATTGCCTCCAGTCTCCTCTCAGTCACTGGTGGTTCACCTTACAGGACAGGCTTTGGTTACTGAGTGAAAGAAGCAGATATGTTATTTGGTTCATCTCCTGTATGCTTCATACAAACAGTGGGAAGGGAAGCTTGAAGAAGCAGAGCCCTGAGTGAAGCAGGAAGATTTGCAGGCCACCTTGAGGTGGCTGCAGTTCTCCAAGTGGCTCATGACAGGCATGATTGATGTAAGTGGAGAACTAAAAAGCTAAAGCTGTTTATTCGAAAGGACAATACATTAGAGACTTCCTGACTGCTAATGGGTCCTTATCCACTCCTGCAGTGTACCTTCTGGAGCAGTCATTAGGCAGCCCTGGAAGAATGTGTCCTGTCATTCCCAGTAGCCTATGGCACACAGAGGATCTGCATTTCACCTGCAAGCTAGGGCATGCACAGTGTGCTGAGGAAACCAAAGGGATGGGAAGGACAAGTGAAAAGAGGACATGGCGTGTGAAATTTGAGAACAGTTGTTTGTACATTTTACACATTCTGGGGATACATTTAATAAATTAAAAGCAGCCTGTGTGCAAGTTTTCCTCATCAGCATAACCCACAAATATGACAGTGACTCTAGAAATGTCATCCCAGTGTCAGTATTTCTATCAACAACAGGTGTTTGTTAGTTCAGACCTCTTTGCATGCTTATAACCTTCATAAAAGACATACTCCAAGACTCATTTTAGACTGAAGATAAACCCCAGCTAATACACTGTTGCTCCAAACAGCCTTGAAATTTGGCTAAGCATCAGTCCAGCACTGAACACCCAGTTTCTAAGTCCATATTTTCACTGGAAGTTTTTAAGGGTTTCCATAGGCATTAGGAGCCCCTGTGGTAGGCATCATTTCAGTGGTTACTGAAAATATAGTGCAGGTAATGAAAAATGTTACTGCCTGAAGGCCACACAGCTCAGGTGGGCTGTGCAACACAAGACCATTTCAGAGGAGAAACTTCATTTCAGGTTTCAGGTTTGTGATTTGAGAGAAGCTGTGATATGCATATGTGCAGCAGACTTTGGGTTTTCAGTGTGATGCCCAAAGATGGTCAAAATGTCAGCCAGCAGCACCAAGCAGTTCTGTCTGCAGATCCCTGAGCTCCCCCTTCGAGTGTTTCATCCTTCCCCAGACTGCCATTCTCTCAGTTCAGCCCAAAAAGTAGTTGCTGGAGCCTGACTGTAAAGACAGGGTGATTAATTTGTTCACATTAAAAACAACTCTCTCTTTCTCACATACACGCAGGAAAAAAGAAAAAAAAAAAAAAAAAATCAGGTTAACTGGACAACCATTTACAGACTACAACCCAAGCTGACAGAGTCCTAAATTTAAACCCTAAATCTTCTAGACCATGATCTGACTGACACTTAGAAAAGCTGGTTCATGCTTAAGTGCCTAAACGAAAGAGACCTTAATCTCTTTCTCTTTTAGTTGTGAGTTGGAATAATGAAAACATTTTTGACAGAAGTATGATTGTTATGTTGATGATGTCCCTTCAACTATTTACAGAAGTAGTGCCAAGATACCACAAGAAAGGCCTAGCATAAAGTATTTCCAGCACATCAAAAAAAACAGGAAGCATGGGAAATCTTCCCACTAGAAAAGCCTGATCTCATGGGATTTCCAGCTCAGTTACTTAACTCTTGCTGTCCCAGCAGCTCAGAAAGTAGATTACATGAATTTTCCTCAAATCTGCGATCTCAGTGACTCACAGTAAAGTTGACAGAGAAGCAGCGGAAACCATGACATCAAGTGAGACTTTAAACTGAATCTTTTCACTGGTTGATCTTAAGGAAAGCCACAGATAGAGTTGTTTTAATTCAGCTGCCAATGTGACTTGCTTTCTCCCAAACTGGCGCTTGAGGTAATTAAATATTTATGGCTTGATGGGAGCATGCATTTTTCTGTGCTCTGGTGGTTTGTGTGCCAGGGGAAGAGGCCAGTGCATACCTGGATGGCAAGCAAACAAAACTACATACAAAAGCACCTGTGTTTTGTCCCACAAACCACATCATATGGGATCTACTTTCATTTCTTTTGGAACTCTTGGGAAAACCAGCAGTGCTTCAGAGCCATCTACATGGGGTAAAGCAGCCAGTACAGATGCCTTGGGACAAGCCCTACAACAGGGTGCAAGGAAAGAGAGGGACAGCAGCAATTTCCATTTTTCAGGGTTTGCAACAAGATGCCTTAAATCTTCCATTCAAACAGGATGTAATAACCTATAGATGGTTTGTAGAAAGGGTATCTCAGCTGCTGGGAGTAATTATGTCCCTTCACAGCTTAGCTGACAGCCTGGTAACCCAGCTTCAAGCTCCTGACAGATCAGGAACCTCTGAGTTCCCATGGGACCTTGTCTCTCCTGATCTGCACCTGCTTGGCTGATGGGGAAATCCTGCGGCAGAATCCCAATCCACCACCTGCCTAGCAGTAAACAGAGACTGCTTCAAACAGCTGAAGAAGTCTCCAAAGCCTTCAAATTCCCTTGGGAACCTAGCAATACAAAGGACAAGAGCCTTTCTCGTACAAAATACCTTGTATCAAAACAGAAGGAAGCAGACAACACATTTACTTTAATAGCAGAGTGCTGGTCTTCTACCTTCCACCCTCTAATCTCCAGCTGCCAGGTGGCCAAACCCCACTTGCCATTTCTCTCCATGCTTCATCAGAAACTTCCTTAGAAGGCTGTCAGCAATTTCTGATTTCTGTTTGGCAAAATTAAGAAGGCTGTTTGCACTGCCTTCGATAGGCAACTGAGCAATTAGTCTCAGGAAATCAGACTCTTACACAACAGGCCTTTAATTTCAACTGCACCTTTTAGGGTTGACTTATAAGAAAAGTGAATTCCAGTGTTCTCACATCCTTTTTCCTCACTGCAATGGGCTAAGCAACAGCATAGGGAGCAGAGCTGTTGTGCACCTTAAATGTAGATACCACCACCAGAAAAGGAACCAGTGAAATCTCAGGCCATGAATATACAGGCAGTTCTTGTGGAGGCATTCCTAGAATAAGGTGAGATGGGAATGAGTTAAGATTTTTCTACATGATCTCAGCTAATGTGCACAGGGAGAAGAAACCACTCATATTTGCATATACTTCCCACATTTCTGTAAGGCAGATGCACTTTATTAACATGAAAAAGGAACTGGCCTGTTTTCATTTTCATTTCAGTTTCAAATATTCCTCCTGTCTCTGCTTTCTACAGTGGTTGGGCTGTGTTTGGTATGTTGACCAATCTGAAGCATTCACATAAATACTGTCAGGCTTGTAGTTTTTTACATCAGTGTCTGCAGAGCCCTCATTTTTTTTTGTTACCCATAAATATGTTCATCAGTTCTCAGGCATCTAATGATATCTTAATTTTTTTTAAGTCTTTAACTCACATAATCTACTTGCCTTTGACAAAAACTCCATGTGACTGATGGACTTGCATCAGAATGGAAAGAAAAAATAATGTGTTAATGAAGAAAAAATCATAAGCAGGGGTTTCAGCTAATATTTCAGAGTCTATTCAGGTTATTGTGTCAGCCATAAAAATAATCCCTAGATAAGGTAAATCCTGAGGCTGAGATATTTGTTGCATGCACATGGTAAGAAAATAATCTTAACTACATGGGTTTAACATCCTAATGAAGCTGCATCTATTAAAATTAAGGTCTGAGCTGCATAACCCATGAATGGTTAAATGAAAGAGTGTCCAAGAAGTTTACAGCAAAGGGTTAGAATAAGGTGCAGATTCAAGCTGCTGAACATGTGAGGTGATTAAAAGTGTGTTGAGGGGGAAGCCATCTCCAGATCACATCACTTTACAGACCCATTTAGGAGCAATGAGAGAACGAGTTACACAGACTACAAGGTGAGGGGGTGAACAACAAAGGAGCAGGCTATAGGAATGCAGGGAATAGTTATCTCTTAAACAGGAACACAGAAAAGGCATACTGACACAGACCGTTCAAGAGGCAAACTGGTGTAATCTGGAGTGCTCCAGAGCAAAGACAGGACTAATCCTCTATCAACTTGACTCAGTCTCACTGCAGACTCAGCTGCTGAAAGACAGTTTATTGAATGGCTCTAATGTCACCAAGTATCTCAGGCCCAAGGCTGAATGGGTTTAAAATAAACTGAAGCAAGCTGCTCCTAAATCAGATTAAGCAGTCACACCACATTAAAATTTGTTTGAAGTTAAATGTGTCAGAAAATGCCCATGTTTTAACACAGCGAATGAAGAAGCCCTATAACAATTCCATAGATTTCTGCTGTGTTTTGAGTAGTATGGTACTCAAGACATTGCTTGGGTGTAGGCATGTACAAGCTGATAGGCACGTACAAAGAGTTGTGTACCAACATCTTTATGTGTTTGATAATTGCCTTAATTTTTGTCTGGAAGAGGATTATTTTAATTCATGTGGAGACAGTCTTAATTAAAGCACATGCAGGGCAAAACAGGCTAATCCAAGAAAATGTTCCTTCACTGCCTGATAGAGACCTTCTACCACAAGACACCCTGGTCAAAGAGGACACACCCAAAATGTTATCCTGTATCCAAACCACATGCTCTTCTTAGAGAAGAACATAGTCATGAGAACACAACTCTAGAATAATACATTGAAGGTTGTATGACCTTAACATTCATAGAGATACAGCTGGGCATAAGCATCATAATTTCAGCAGAAATTTTCAAGGCAGGTTTTTGCTGAGAAACTGAGGGCACAAACAGCACAAACCATTATTAGGTCTTGTTGAATGCTAATGCACATTTCCAAGAATAAAAAGTGTCCAGAAAATCTGGAAAGAAATTATTAGTAGTGACAATAAAACACACATGACAAAAATGCCTTCGATGTGAGGGACAGAAGGTTAAATCAATCTCACTGCAGTCAGAAAAAGGGTAAGAGTAAAAATCTTATGAAATCATGAGATCGTGGGTCTGGGGATTGTTACTAAATTTCTTGAATTATTATCAGGATCCTTTTCTGTTTCCAAAGCAGCATAAAGGAAGAGACAGATAATATGATGCCAATATCTGCAATTAAGTGAAGGCTTGGTCATACTCAGAAACAAAAGCCTTTTTCATCTTTTTAAAGGTGTGATCAATAGCAGCTGAGCCACTTGAGTAATGCCAAAACCCTGTAATAATAAATACCTCAATACTTTACATGCATATAAGATAGACCTTACACATGTGTGCACCTGTGTGTGTTACAGGGGCAAGGAGTTTTACCAGAGTTTTCAGGCATGTGCAGGCATTTCCAAAAGCATGAAAATGGTAAATTGTCTTCTTGGAAAGAAACAGCTGCACTCAGTACACACAATAAGTATTACCAAATTATTCCATTATTACATTTGCTTATCCATATCAAATTATTACTTAAGAGTACAGTCAATGTCTAAAAGGCACATTGAGACTGAAGAGTCTCTTGTTGCTTCAGTTCTACACAGTGCTCCTTGTTAATAAAATAATGGTGGATAAATGTGTAAATACGAGCAGGAAGTTTTCCCCTCCTATTTTTATTTTCAGCTATTTATTTTGATTAAAATATTGCTATCCTATATTTCCTGCTTCAGCAGCAGGTTTTGTTATTTAAACATTACAGGACAGAAGCTCTGGGCTCCCAGTCAAGCAGGATAGTTAAGCTAAGGATTTTCTATATGTGGCAGTACTATGAAAGCCACAGAAGTGTTGTCTCCAGCAAAAGATAAGGGGGAAGATGTGCTTCAAATATATGGTGGGCATGTCAGCAACTTTTATGATGACATCAGAGAGAGCAAAGACCTAACTTGCCCTGCCAGTGTGTCATTTCTCAGCCAGAGAAATGCCAGAGTTGGTTTAGAGCACACAAAGAGGTTTAAGAGAAGTTCCTGAAAGGACTCAAACCTCTGGGAGCCTGGCTCACAGGGTAGAAAAAATGGGGCTGGCTCCTTGTTTACAGGGTGCACACAGCTGCAGAGGAGGGAGCAAAGCAGTTGTCTGTGTTTTTTAGACAGACCAGGGCTAGTCAGACTTGGCTAGCACATCAGATTCAACTGCTCTTTCTGTTGAGCCCAGAAATAATAATGGTCTGTTTCCCTTTTTTTAATGTCCTTTCAACCATGCTGCTATTTTTATGCTTCACTTGCTGGCACTTGGATCAATCACTGTAGGACCTGATTTACAACCTGTATTCCAGACACTGCTTCTAGCAGGGGGGGAGAGGGACAAGTGTGTTTAAACATTCATTGTTCAGTGTCTCGATTTGGCTCCAGGAGATATTTGGAAATATAAGGCGAAGGAAAGAGGCTGGATCCTCTGTCATTTATACTAATTAACTTCTGAGCAGTGAATCAGCATGACTGTTTCCATGGAGTTAACCCAAGACTTTGAGCCCTTGTCAGAGGGCTCCTCCTTAAAAGGCCTTTTTGTTTCCCAGGATGTATAGCACAATCCCCCAACTCATTATGGATGGTTTTTCTATATTAAAAGGAAAAAAAGGATTGTTTTATTGGAGAAAACTAAACAAATCTGACATCCCACACCATTTATTGACCCCATCTGAGAAGCCTTTAGTTTAAAGCCAACACACGACCTTCATCTCCCTTGACACATGGGACACAAGCAATAATACTTGTTTCGATAACTGAGAACTGATTTTAGGTGTATCCACATAAATCCTATTGGTGTTAGAGTCCCTTTAAGAGAAGACGCAAAGGACAGACTTTCTCCTAAGGAGGAGTGAGTGGCAGAGACAATGGGTGATGAACTGACTGAAGTTCCCATTCCCAGCCCCCATGCAGCACCTGGTGAGGAGGGATAGAAAACTGGGAGTGAAGTTGAGCCTGAGAAGAAGAGAAAGGTGTGAAGGTATTTTAAGATTTATTTTTTATTTCTCATTATCCTGGTCTGATCTCATACCTAATAAATTAATTTCCCCAAGTTGAATCTGTTTTGCCTATGTCAGTATTTGCTGAATGATTTCTCCCTGTTCTTATCTCATGAGCTTTTAGCTATATTTCCCTCCCTGCCCAGCTGAGGTGGGCAGTGCTAGAACAGTTTTGGTGGGCACCTGGCATCTAACCACAATCAACTTGCCAAGCCAACCTAAAATTCATTTAAATACATGTGAATTTTCATGTTCTCCTCAGCACACCTTGGCCTGGATTTATGAAACAGTGATGGACTGAGCAACTGACTGCACACAGCTGATGTAGTATATATCTTCCTTTCAGTCTCTGGATATTGGGAGGACTGTGAGCCATTACACATATATACCAATTCCAGCAATCCTAATATATTTTTCAGCATATGTATATATGTTCTACTCAGTGTTATTACTGTGAGGAGTTTTACCTACAAAAATAAAGACAGCAACTATAATCCTCTACATTAAATGAAACCCAAACAACTTTTCTTAAGGTTTATTTCTGGTTCATCAGGTTTTGCAGTGACATTTGAAGTGAAACGCAAGGTTGTCAACAATTGCTTCAAAACTTACTCTACAGGAATATTTTTTTTTTTTGGTCACTGAATCATCGCAGTAAAAGTCAGATCTGCAAGGGGCCTTCAGGTACCTGTATCCCACTCTGTGGGTGTTCAGCAGGGCTTTTGTGAACGAGTTAATCACCCTTTTGTACTAGAAAAAACACCTTTTCACACATTAGCCAGGAAGGGATTTGGCTTGCTAATTATAAACCTGGATTTTTAGCGTTCAGAAGAGGGGTTTGCCTCCCTATCAGAGCTGCTGCTGAGGGTCCCCCAGCCCATTAAACATCAGCATCTTTATCAGCTCTCAGAGTTCATGACAAGGTTGGAACCAAGTGCAACACACCAGGCAAGCTCAGCTTTGTCTCTCAGAGACAGAGAGGAGTTGCGGCATGGTGCAGGAGCAAAAGAAAGCTCTCCTGTCCCAGGAAGGACAAGAGGTGACCAACAGACTCCTGTCAGGTATCATATCACAAAGTGTGAGAAAGGTTCCTGTGCTGCATGGCAGCTAGCAGTGTAACCAAAGAAGCACTCTGCGTTGTACATTCCTCTTCATCAGTTCTCCCTCCCCACATGGCCCCACCTACAACTCTCTCAGTCAAGTGCAAGAAAGATGCTCCAGCTCTTTGCCCACACCAATTGCACAGCTGAGAAGCTGCCCACAACTCAAGCAGGGAACAAAACGAAAATGAAACGTCACCGTAAAATCTCTCACCACCAGCACTGCATCTCAACATCAAGAACAAATATTACAAAACTTTTTTTTTCAGTCTAGAATGCAAGCAGTCAGTAACAGTGTTCTTTCAAACAGACTAGGCACTGGTTACCACCCATGGGAATACCTCCCTGTGTTGCCCCACCCTCCCTTGAAGGACCAATGTGAGAAAAATGCTCTTACCACATTTTCTTCTGATTTCCGATATAGAGGCTGGCAGAGCATGGAAGACAGTGTAGCAAGAGGTGGATAGGTCATTCAGCCTCTTGGCTCCATCTGCGCCCAGAAGGGGCAAGCTGTACCTTTACACAGTGAGGTTTTTTTTTTTATGGTCCCACAAGCTGTACGTACCCATGCCAAGATAATGAAGTTGATCCTGGAAAGATACCTGAAGATAAAACAGCAAGAGTCAGCTTCAATAAGATTTAGTTTGGATCTAGTCCTTGCAGGAACAGAGAAATTAAGTAAAGAATCTCCTCTGTCATAGAGAAGCAGAAACCAGATATCTCCCTATAGGGCAAACAGGCATTCAGAGGAGACATTTGAGTGATGGAACTGCATGGAGCCCTCCACACACAAAGGCTGGTTAGAGGGAGCAATGTCTTCTTCAACTCTGAACTATTTTATAAATGTGTGAGAGACTTTTGGGGTACTGGAAGCAGAATGACTACAAAGCAGAATGACTTGACCACTTTTATTGCTATGATTAGAGTAATTCCAGTAACAAATCTGCCCTCACACACTGCTACACTGTGCTACTGTGGTCTGTACATATCCTTGCCAAAAAATGCTGAGGCTGCTGCTGGGAGCTCTAAGAAGAATCTTGCTTCTTTTGTTCTTGTCTTGATGAGGTCCATGGAAAATAACGTAAGCTGCTTCCAGTGCTGACCTGTATCTCTAGCAAGTGGCCTTCAGCCCTGAGCATTTGTAGCTCTTTAGAACAGGCTTAGATAAGATTCTTGGCAGATACCAGCCTTTCTGGAACAGAAAAGTGGCATTTGAAATATTGACAAAAGATTAATATGTTTTACTGAGACACAGGCTTCACTTAATAAGCTCAGATCTGGGAATGGATTGTTTCAGATTTGAGGGTGAAGCCAGTTTTTAATTTGGAAATCAAGAAAGAAAGCAAGGAAATGGGAGGAGCAAAATCTGGGCAAATCAAAAGGTATCAGTTGTTTCCAAATTTCTGTGAGTTCACATTTCTAGACATCTGATAAAAATCAGCAGGAAAAAGAAAAATGTATGTTTCTGGAAACAAAATCTGGTTCTGCACTCATATGATTCTCTCTGTACTCCTTCCCATTTGGGTGTTCCTTCTACAGATCCTTAGAGCTACAGGAGTCCAAGCATGGGGACCCAGACTGCTGACAACTGGCTGCCTCCACCACACCTACCAAGTGTGACCCAAAAACAGAGCTAATCTTAGAGCAAGGGAGAAATTTGGCTCTTAGAGGGGAGGATGCACCCAGGAATAGTCCCAGCAAGGGCCCCAGCACTCAAGTCTCTGGGGAGAATTCTCTCCCTGCATTGGAGAATATGGGGCCTGTCAGACCACAGGAAAGCTCTGGCAGCACATCCAGAAGCGGGGGAAGATTTTCACTCAAGTATGGTTCTGGCCACAATTATTTCACTCTTGAGTGAGGTTATTATTATTTTTCATTATTGTTTTAGGAGGCTCTGTTTCATTAGAAGAGGGAAATCAGTGTATACACAAACACTCATGCAGTAGAAAAATCAATAAACAGCCTTTTCTATTATAATAATAAAAACAATGAAAAAGACTTTTGAAATCTTGCACTGTAAGAATAAATAGTGTTCTAGTGAGTGAGTTCCTGTTTCTAATTAGACTTGGACAACATGCTTCATTGGGCAATGAGGCCATTGTCTTCTCCTCAGAGGTAGGAACACGATGCTTCTCAAGTGGTTTTAAGCTGATGCAGAAGTGATAAGGTTGAAACAGGGACATGTGTGTCCCCAGCATTGCTGCCCTGAAGGCAGGAGTTTTCCTAATAATACCCTTGCCCAGAAACAGTCTTGCAAATTTCACAGTTGTTGAGCACAAAACAGAATATGCTTTTTTTGTTTGTGTTTATGTAAAGGTACTTAGTGATTGCCAGAAAGTTATGGGACTCTGGTCAACAAAGATTTTGGCCATCTAAGTGGCAATTAGAGCTGATCATGAAATTGCTGCTGGCACATCATTGCACTGGAAAACACTGATTTGTGAGAGCCAGCAAATTTCATGTTAAAACATAAAACATTTCGATTACCCAACATCCAACCACACGTAGTTTTCCACTGGAAAACTGCCTGGCTTCCTGCCAGTGAACCTGGTGGTCTGCTTGGGACACAGGGATTGTGGGCTTGCTGCTTCCAAACAGGGAGTCTGGTAGTGCTGGGAGACCTGTCTGATGTCAGCAGTCCCAAAGTATAGGCTCCCATCCCCAGCCTTGGCTCCTTGTGCTGAAGAACCAGCAGCAAGGCTGGAAAGAAGCATGTCCTGGGGAGCGTATTTTATTTTGGAAATACCATGCGTCATTGTTTCCTATTCCTATTTTTTCCCCCTATAAACTTCTCTTTTGCGGGTAATTTTGAAATAACTGGATATGTTCCAAATCAGAACAAAACCAAATGTCAGAATTTCCCACGAACCAGGAATTTAACAATTTGGCCAGCCTTTCTGGCAATAATCCAGCAAATTTCCAATAAAATTGGATGCGCTGCTTGATGGCAATGAGCAGTTGGATTTTCTATACAATTCTGAGTGCTTCTCAAAGAATCTTCCTATTAGAAGTAAATTGTAATTTTGCTTTCAGCTGACAGTAGGTGAAGGTACAAGCAGCACCTGAGCCAGAACTCTTCTCCAAAGGGAGTGTGTCCACACTGCTTGGTCCTGCTGAATCCTGCCCTGCCCTCAACACAGTGAAGGGAGTGGGGGAGAAGACATGTGCCAGGCTCCCAGTCTGTATCATGTTAAGCAATATTATAAAATTATAAGCTCTCAGAATAAAGTGGCCCCATGCAGAGCACATATACATCTGATGAGAAATAGGGTGACTTGTGTTAAGTAACCTTCACTTAGTGTTTTTTTTTACAGACCTTATAAAGTGATAGAGAGTTGGTTTGGGAGGGAGAACACAAGCCATCAGCAATTTAACTCTTGACCATTGAGAAATGAGGATAGCAGCAGTTACTTCCCTTTATATCAAGCAAAGGTGTTTTCCAAATCCATCCTGACCAGGTTTGGAATCTTCACTGCTTTTTATACCCACACAGCACCGTGCAAGGTGATACAATAGACATCTGAACATGGCTCAAAGCTCCCAGAGGAAAGGCCAAACTCTAGGTCTGAAATGGGTTGTTCAGACAGCTTGGGAATTTCTAAGCCACCACCACTGCCAAGGACTCTACCCTGCCCTGCCCTGGTTAAGATCTCACTGATAGCAATAAGGATGCTGCACTGCATATCACATGCATACAGATACTCCCAAAGCTGCTGATGGAGATTTCTGTGAGGGAGAGTGACTCAGTCTGAAGTGGACTTGACTTCCAAAGAGCTCCACCATGGCCAACACAGGGAAGGTCAGCAGCTGAAGTGAAACTGTTCAATGTCGATACCTGAAACTGTAAGCTGTGGACTATACAAGGTGCAAACCTACACCTATACCTACCTATGTAAGGTGCTAACCTAGTTTAGAGTCTTCTTTGGATGTGACAATTGTGTGGTTGTCATTTACTCACATCTTTAAGACAGGCTATTTCTGTATTTCAGCAATTCCCAGAACTAGCTGCTTAAATTGGTATGATTTCTAAGAGGTAAGAAAAAAAAAAAAACAAGAAACAAGTACCAGGAGAGAGCACCCAACAGTGTATTTCCAGAAAGATAACTTGCCTTTAAATTAATACTGGACTTACTCAAAACAAAAACAGATTTAAAAGATTTTACCCTGATTTTGTTTACAACCACTTCAGTGAAGTAATGAGGGCTACACTAACAACTGAAGAGGGCTACACAGGTTTTCTGCTTCAGAGGCAACTGAATCCAGCTGAGGTGATGTGTAAACTTGCTTTGGTAGAAGGCCTGCAAGGACCAAAAATTATTGGTGTCTATCCAAAACTCTACTGTTGTCAAACTCAAAGCATGGAGAACGCATTTTAACCTCTGTGTGACTGTGCTGTAGCAATTACTAAGGCCTTCTGTATGTTCGCTTCAAAATACTACAGGGTTTACCATCGATAATGCCACAAAAGAACATCTGCTACGCTGCTTTATTTTGTCCCCACAGAAATCATTCTTAAGCAGCAAGAACACAGCACAGGGCAATGTGCTCCTGGGGCTGGCCTCCAAGATCTGCTCTCTAGAGCAAGGGTGACAGGGAGAAAGTCCCTAAAACCATGTTTTTTAGGTAAGAGAGGAAACCTAATGTTTCCTCACTGTGAGACAGGTAGATGCATGGGACTACTTTCTTCATCATTAACTACACTCTTACAAAGATAAGAAAGGAGTGTGCTCTCTGCTCCACAGATATCCCTTTCATGAAATCCAGATAAAGCTGTTTCCGAGACAAACCCCTGAAAAGTTATCACCCCATGACCTAAAAGGCAAAGCCAGACCTGCTAATTTTTCTAGCCTGTTGACCTCCAAACTCCAGTTTGAATCCCAGTTCATGGCTGGGGTTCTGCAAGTCACAGGCAGGCAACAGGAAGAAAAGTTGATGTCTGTACATCTCTACCATTCTCTTCTGTCTCACCACACAAGGAACCTACCATTATGAGCTTTATTCAAGTTTGGGGAGTTTATAAACCATTTACTACCATCTTTCAAGCCACAAGCAAATAGAGCGTCTGCCAGCTGCTAAATGCCCTGGCAAAAACAGAAGACACCTGAACAAAGGCAGGCCCTGGATAAATAACACATACAGAAAAATATTAGCTACCAATTTCTAGTCTTAAGCCTGGGTATCAAACAGGCATTTTCCAGTCACTGGCAGCAAGTCCCAGCCATGCAGTGCTAGGACAAATAGTTGAGAGGTACTTGGTAACAGCCTGGCAGGGGCTTCATCTGAGGGTGGCCATCTGTGTGGGTATTGTACACAAGGTTTGTATTTCACTCTCCTCTATTAATAAGGTTAATAAGTAGAACCATGTGCTATGCTTGTCTGTGACACGCTAGGCACGTTTAATGCAATGCAGAATGTAACAGTCCATGCTTCAGAAGAGTTTAAAATAAAAGTTGTCCCCTAAGGTAACTTTCCTGAGGCAAACAAAAAATAAGCTGAGGCCAGCAGATCAACTAAAATTCCTCCATTTTTCTGCTCATGCCCTCAAGCTAGTAACATGAACTTCAGACAACAAGACATCAAACATTCACCTTCATCACTGATGTAGCTGATTGGTGTCAGATGATGGCATTGGTTTCATCAAAGTAACAGCCATGGAGCCTGGTACATGTTACTGCTGACTGAGAAAGCTGCAAAAAAGGAGATCAAAAGGACAACGGAAAAAAACAAGGAAAAAAAAAAGGAGAAAAACACATCAAAAATATAAATTCTCCTATCAAGAGATACTGTCTCCCTCTCAGTTCTGGCACAATGAACAAACAAAAAGAGGTACAATGCAGTTCAGTAAGTAAACAGCCTTGACAATTCAGCCTCGCTACAAACACTTGATTTACATCTTGAACTTCTGCTATAAGAAGGGGTATAAATTAGTCCTAAACACACATTAGTATCTACTAACTCACCATTTAAATTATGATTTGGTCCTCTCCACAGAATAAGTTGGATCAGATTTGCTATACAGAGTTTCTTCCAACAAGAGAATTTCAATACTGTACATGTGACTTTCTGTTGCTGTGCCAGACTAATCTCCAAAGCAGATCATCTACAATTTCAGATGCATTCCCAGAAATCTGTTCTATATTCCTTATTTTCAATAGTTGCTGCTGCTGGTGGCAGTGGTCCTTTGTTCCTCTGAAATTTGTGTAGTGCTCTTTCCTGACGCATAGATTCATCTTTTCAAAGGCCTGATGATTTCACATTGAAAAGCTTTTATCAGATCAATATGAGTGCCAGCAGTGGTATATAATTTTTCTTACAGCCACAGATGGGGATGCTTATTTCACAGGTCATTTGGCATATGCCACACAATTTTATGAGCTTTCAAAAGCATTTTCAAGGGAAAGGAATAGTGGAGACCTTTTCTGTAGGTACCTTTCCAGTAAGCTTTGTCCTCCTCATTTCTACTTCTGAGCTGCCATAGACCTAATGGCTTTCCATAGGTGAAGTTATTACTTCTAAAAAGGAGCAGTATTCCAGTGCTACCATGTGCAACAGGTTGATTACAGCCCATGGGATGCTTAAATCAAAATGCCATGGCTTGGTGTTTGAGGACTGATTGCCCTAATGTCAAGACAAATCAGTTGGTAGCATGAAAGCAATCCCTTATTAAGGAACTTTGTAAATTTATATGACGCACCCAAAGAGAAAAAATGTATTAGACAAACCTCCAAGGGGAAGAAGTAAGGAATGAAAAAACAACCTTGGAAGCAGAAAACTTAACAGTGACTACTGAGACTGAAGTAACTTTTCCCCAGCTTGCTGTGAGCAGGGAGCATTTCAGGACAGTTTCATTGTGCATGTGAGAGTATTCAGTTACAATTTTATCTCTTTGAGCTATGATGGTGTTGATTTGGCAAGCAGTAAGGCATTGTTATTTCAGCTGAGTAACTTTTAATAACAATAAGAATCCATGCTATTTGTCAGATACTTGAATTGACTAGTACTTCTTAAAGTATTAAGGTATAAACAAATTTGGGAAAAGGGTTTTACAGAATCAAAGAATGGGAGACAAAATACTAACTGCAAACATTTTGTAAATGCACAGTTGGCAGGATTTCCCATTATCTTTTTATTTTACTGTTTTCATGTGAAACAGTAAAAGCAAGCAGCTAAGCCATTGAGCCTCTCTTCAACCCTGTCACTACAACCCATCCATGTGCACAAATATCAATGCTTCAGATACAGGATTCTTTACTTTTTCATCTTTTGTCTTTCTTACAGACATAACTTCAATATTTTGAGATTCCTTGCCCAAAATAATGGGCTTAACCTACATCAAGTATCTTCCTGTAGTTCACAGAGCTTGTGGTTCTCTTGTTGTAAGGGGTAGGTTTTAATTACTTATATCAAAGCAGATTATGCCCTCATGTGACTGTCTATCCTGAAGTGTTTATGGAGGGCTGGTATTTTGGGACTGTTGTGCAGGGGACACTTCAGAGTCTCAACAATGCTCCAGAGAAATCTTCAGTTCAGGGTAGTCATACCACAGAGAAAAATTTCTGGGTCATTTACTGTAAGTTTTGTCTTAAGTAATCTGAATCCTGTGCCCATGGGTAAGCACCAGGTTAATCTACAAGGGAAACCTACACCTTATGAAGAGCCTTGGTTTTATTTTCTTCCCAAAACAACACCGCCAGTGTGAAATGTTAGACCACCACAAGCAGCAGTGTGGGAGTATTGTAAATCTTTTCTGAAAATACCCTTCCAAATAAGTGTTTCATTTACATTTCTGGACATACATTTTTAACTTTTTGGGAAATAATCTAAAGGACAAGTTTGGAGTCAACAATATTTTTTGAAAAAGGATATTTCAGGGAGTAATCTCATTTACTGATATGAGCATTCCCCACTTAAAAACAGTGCAAGTCACTCCCCTCCTACCAGAAAGTACAAGGCAACCTGTGAGTTTAGTAAATCTGCCCAGCATAATTTGAAAATCAGATCCCAAATGAGGAGCTGCTCATGAATAAAACTGCATGGAGGAATATTGTTTCCTGAATCTTTTGACAAAATAAAAGCCAATCAGCCAACCCCTCACAAAACCCCTGAGGTGTTTGAGCACAGGGATGGATCACATCAAAGCATCTGAGACTTTTTAGACCCTGCTCTGTCCTATCCTTTTGTTCCCTGTCTGCAAATTTTGCCCTCAGACTTTTATTGGCAGTGCTTTAAGTTTAATCTGTTGTTTCATTGCTTTTATATTGAGGTGTGAGCAGGGAAAAAATGGCCAAGCTACTGAAATGTCCTGAATATCAATGAGGAAATTGATAATTCAATTCAATTAATTAAAGTTATGACCCTTTCATCAGCATGATGATTCAGGCTCCCAATCCTGGTTCTTTTACCCTGTCAAATACATTCTGAACCAACATGGATGAGACCCTGGCAACATAAGTTTCTTCTGATAAGCAACAAGTTAACTCACAATTAGACAACTATACCAGTTCGCATTTGCTTCTTCCCTTGTCTTTCAAAACAGACTTCTGTAAATCTGAAAATTATCAGTTCTGTCAGATACATTACACCCACTGTAATGGTCTCAAAAAACATAAAATGACAATTCTAGCCTTAGAAGTAAATGGGCTTAGGCTTAGCTCAAACAAATTCAGGGGAAAAAACTGCAAGAGGTGTTCACAAGCCAGAACTGATCCTAAAATGATAAATTCAATTCCCCAAGGGCTTTCTTCATAAAGAATAAAGCACAAAAGCTTTGCCTTCCCCCTCCCCCCCCAGATTCAATCGGAAGAATCCAGAGCTATGTTGTCCCAGGCATGGGTTTCCAAGGCAGATTTCCTAGCACTGGGATGGTCTGATACCTTACTACAAGTTATGCTAATGCTCCATATCCATTAACAGTTATTCACTCTAAAAACACACTGAGAGCTCTAAAGAGAAGAAACAAAGCCTTAATAGTCTAGGAGAAATGGCCAAGATGTATATTTTCCTCCTTGTACGTGGTGTCACAGTGATGACAAGGGGAATATTTAAACCTTCTTATGTTGAGGAGTTTGCTGTGGCTCCTTGTGATGAAAGTTCACAGGAACTTAAAAAGCAGGGGTTTCTTCAGGAAGTTCAGGGTAGGCAGAATTTTTTTTTTTTTCTGAATCTGAAAGGAATTCTTCCAGAAGTATGCAAGGACTGGAATATTCTCTTCATTTTCATTGCAAAGTCATTATTTCACTTACAGTGTGGTTGCAAAAGCCTTTAGGGTCTTTCAGCCCCCCTGGTCACCCATTAATGGCTGACAAGGTTTAAACTAGCATTTGCTTATTTTCCATGTTGCCTCTCCAAAACCTTCCCATTGGAGGAGGCTGTGGCTGTGAACTCACCTCAGCCATCCTCAGCCACAGTTCAAAAATGCCAGCAAAGGAGCACTAAGAGTCTGATGTGCTACTTCCACATAGTCAAACAAAGACCTCAGACAAATGAAGGTGTGTTCAAAAAAAAATGTTTAAAAAGTGAATATGTAAATAGGTGCTACAGTTCAGGCACCATTGGCAAGTCCAATTTACCTACTTGGGGCCCCATTAAGAAAAGACAGAAAGAACAGAAGAATCTCACTGCAGAAAATAACAGGTGTCAGCGGGAGATATGGTCGTCAGTGATTTGGGGTTTCAGTTCTGATGAGAAATTCTTACCTCAAAAGGACTTCTAGTCTGTAAAAGATACCAAGTTATTATATTCCCTTACAGAACAACCACTTCCAACAAAAATCATATGAATATTTGGGATTATTTCCTTGACACAAGGAATTTAAGCTCTCCTTTTCCTTGTGTTTGGCCACTTTAGAGGACTATGGTCACAGTGGGAAGAAGCTATGAGCCTCCCTGCTCTGACCAGGGCTCCCACATGTTGGTTGAAGTGTAACTGCTTCCCAGTGTATCCCATCCTGCCATGGCTTCTTTTTTCTTAAATAGTCCAACAGGCCTCTTTCCTCAGAGACGATCACAGCAGGAACTCCTTAGCCAGTCATCCAATCATATGGAATTGAAAGTCAATCACTTGAACCTGTTTTGAAATTTCCAATGGAGCCAGGAAGGAATAGAGAGAGGAAAGTCTTACACACAGACAGACTCCAAGCATGTCTTATTTTCTTGCAATGTATGGGTGCAATCTTATCTGTTATAATAAATAAAGCCTAATGGTAGACCTTTTAACTCTGCTCATATACAAATGTCTTTTATCCTTTTCTCATACACAATTTTTTCCCTCTGCATACACACCTAGAACTAACAATTGCCCACATTTTCTTTCATCAAGAAAAAAGCTTGTTGTATTATAAACAATACCTAGATTTAAACCTGCTGCTTAAAAAAATAAAACAGCAAAAGTCCTATACAAATTTTGGATGACTTGTCTAAGCAACAGCTGCAAGTTGCTGTATCCTGACCATAATAACACATCTTTACCATTCATGCCCAATCCATTGATAATGCTATTTTAATAAATCCATCTACTAATGGAAATACCAGTATACTAAAATTCAAAAAGTCAGTTAATTGCCAGCCTCATGTCACCTTACTGGGTATATTGAGAGGAAGTTATCAAAGCTTATACCACAGAAACATATTATAGTGTTTGCCTACAAGCATCTTAAAGCTGTCTTAAGTGAATCAGATTCACATCTTGTATATTTTCTAAAAAAAGTTGGTCTAAAAGTTACTTCTAAGAAACTACCTGAAAAAGACAGAAAAAAGTGTGCTTGTTTGCTCTCTCATACTGAAGGGCTTCTGAAAAGCATTACAAGGGCATGAACTGAACATCTTTTAAGGCAGATTTTGCCAATCTGCCAGTGAACCTACCTGTAGAAATCATAAATGAAAGCAGGAAGAAGAAAATAGTGATGTAATTTGTTTCCATTGAGCTTTTCCTTGTCTATTTCTTTGCTTCACTGAGACTTTTGACTCGGGCTTCTTGGAAACAAAGACTACACTGCAGGATATAAAATCCTAACATACAAAATTAAACTGAAAAATATTGACTCAGGTAACTGACAGGCAATACTAGTTACATGCAAAAGCCAAAAAAAAAAAAGTAAGTTTTGATTTATATTCAGGTAATTTTGGGCTTACGTGTGGATCACACAATGCATGTGTTTGTTCTATACTGAAAAAAAACCCAGACC
Source organism: Cinclus cinclus (assembly GCF_963662255.1). Classification (NCBI taxonomy): domain Eukaryota; kingdom Metazoa; phylum Chordata; class Aves; order Passeriformes; family Cinclidae; genus Cinclus; species Cinclus cinclus. Next base: position 100,678,534 of record NC_085046.1, read on the forward strand.
ACCAGGGAGTTTTAATCTCCAACAAAATACAGAAAATTACTCCATGTAGAGGTACCTTACAACTGAGTTCACCAAAAAACACATTGCTTTATCCACAGAAATAGACTACTCTTTGTAACTTTGTCTTATTTATAGGTCTGGCTTCTGGGCCATGTTTCTGCTAAACAACCAGTCATCCATACATCATTTATGAAAACAGTGCCATTAACTTATAAATAACAAACACAGCATTTCTTGTGCCCACTCACAAAGCCTGTCACTTGCACCTCATGATGATGTAGCTCAAACTCTGGTACCAACTGCTGAAGATGTAATAAAAGCTGTGGGCACAAGGATTGAAGGTCTCTCTAGGTCAAAGAATGTTTTTCACACCCCTCAAGAGAGCACGTGCTTCCAAATGCAAGACTGGGTGGTAGTGCCAAAGGCTGAGAAGCCAGAGGAGTAATTCCCTTCATGCCATAAAAAAAAACCTCAAGTGCCTCTCAATAAGCACAAAGACGTGCTTCCTGCAAAGGACCCTGCATAGGAACTGCATAACCATGGATTTGGGAAGTAATCAAGCTAACATTAGCACTGAGCCTTCACCATCAGAGCACTTCCCCCAGTATCCACCTCAAGTCCACATCACTGCTCCCTACAAAGCCAGGCTGGAAGAGGCAAGTGGCTTTGGGCACTTCTAGAAGGTCTTTTGACCAAACTATGATTTCTTTTTTAGGGTGCCCCCTATGTACTAGTCCCCCAGCTAACCCAGCTGGGAATCAGCCAGGACAAAGCAGCTCTCACTCATGCTCAAGCTTCCTAGAAGGGAAACTAGGACAGAACAAATGGAAGAAAAGCTTACATCCACCTGGACACGTGCTGCTGCCATACCCCAGACTGATCTCTTTTACTGTTTTTTTCTTTAATGTTTTGGCTCATGATTCCTTCAACCCTCCAAGCTGGGCATGGGTCAAGTGACTGGGAAAGCAGACCCTTGTGCAAAGCAGTCCTCCAGTTACTTTCCCCACTTCTGGCTCCTCTTTGCAATAGCAGACAGGAAATCTCTTACCCAAACCCAAAATTTTTTAATAAAATTAATATATAGTTTTATTTCCCTGATGATGGCTTATGCTTTACATATTTCAAACTGAGAAAACTGACAAATTGCCTTGCATAGAGCAATCTTAATTACAAGAAAGATCTTCTATTGTCAAAATACCCTGCAATTCTGAAAGCTTTTGCTTCTACCTAAGATTTGAAATCCAAGTGAAAAATAGTTATGCTCAAATCATTTTGCTCATCAAAGAACACAGCATTGATATCTATTTCAGTTTTCCTGGTATTAGGAAAAGTTTAAGAGGATATAATACAACCTTACTGCCTTTTTGATAGAATAAACATCCTTCAGGGAGGCAGAGGTTTTCCAACTGTTTTCTTTAAAGCTATTGATTTTTTTTAGACTGCTAAATATGCTAAATAGCTGTGAGATGCTTCAGAGAGCATTCTATGACGACACTGGCTGATTCTCCTCAGCCACTGCACACATAACAGATAAATTTGCCCTTGCTTACACACCATAAACATGTGAAACATTTAAAAACAAGAATAAGCAGAAGGTGGAATATGAGATTTTAGGAAGGAACCTTACTCTAGACCCAAGAGCTCTGCCATTAGCTCCATCCATGTATCTGTATCAATGGGAGGTTTCAATATTTAGTCACACTTTGCCATCTATGTATTAAGATGCCACTATCTATTATAAATAACAGCAGAAGAAGCTTTTACTTGCTAATATTATTACATCAAAGATCAAATTTACTTTCAGTCTCCTGTGCCAGAAGATCTTGGCTGTTTATTCTGTTTGGAGAACATGACAGTCAGTGCTATTTAAAAGGGATCACTTTTTATTCTATCCAAAAGTTTTTAAACATTTAAGCACTCAAAGCCATGTGCTGTAAGGAAGAAAAATTAATGTTGGCAGTGCTGGGAGCTACTATTGTATTTAAAGCCATACTATTATCCAGCCTCCAGCTGTCTGGGAACACAAATGAGGAAAGCACATCTAGATATTTTTTATCATGTATGATGCATAACTCACAATGCACAAAGTTGATCAGAGGGTTATGTGTAGTACTACCAAAAAATGACATTGTCAGGTTGCTCTTGCCTTGTTTTTAAAGTGCTGTAACTAAACTACAGCTGTCAGGTTCTTACACTGTTTTCTCTTTATCATGCAAAAGAAGCATGTTCTATATTATTCTTCAGCTAGCAGTAAGGAAATAAAATGGCAATGAAGAATCCTCCTCAATTTTGCTGCTTGCCATGGCTTGGCTTTATCTGCCCACACTAAACATTCACTGGGAAAAAGAGCTGCCACTGTTTTAGCAACTTGCACATCAACAAATCACAGGAGCTCCTATTATAATATACTGGTGCAATAAGATGAATGAGATGGTGCTGGTTTCAAAAAGAAGGGATCCCTGAACACACTCAAATTCCTATGCAACACAACTATGAGAGAAATACCTCCAGACTTCATGATTTGACCTGAATGTAAGGCCAAAATTACACTTGCCTACAGTTAGCATGAAACAAGGGTGGCTCCTAAGTGTATTCTCCTTCATCGGAGAGTGTGAGATAAAGACACCACACTGTCCCAAAGTGGCCACTTGACTCAAGCATCAGTGCTCATGTAACTTACAGTAATTAAATTCAGAGATCAAAACATTAAAAAAAACAAAAAGGAGAAGGGGAGCAAACAAAACAAAAAAAAAAAAATCAAACAAACCAACCCAAAAACAAGTCTAAAGGAAATCTTCCCTGGAGCTATGTCTAGACTGTGGGATCCAAGACTACTTCACACTCTCAGATCCTAGTGTGAACCCTTGCAGTGTGAATCCTGACTCCTTGTCTGGATGAGGTCTGGGCACATCACCCAAAAAAAGTCAGAGATGACTGAAAGCATCCTGGGAAAGTGAAGGAAAAGCCAGACTAAAATTATTGGCCTTGAGCAACCTTTTACTTACTTCTTCTCTGAGGGAGAACACCTTGCTATATGATTAAGAAAGTTCATGCAGTCCTTAAATTCAAAAATGTCTCTTTTTTTTGTATCATTTCAGTTCATGGCAATACCTTTTTAAAAGCCCAATCCTACTGAGAGTAAGAATGCAGAGGTCATTAGTCTAGGTGTTACTCAGAAAGCCTGGAGTTCTGATTTATTTTTGTTCTTCTCTCCTGTCTCAGCTTCAGTCTGTTTGTTACATCAACTACCAATATCAGAGCCTGGTTCTGATAGCAAAGACAGCAAATTAAGGGGGGTGTCTATATATCTGCCTGATGGCTCCTCTTAATTATTGAGCAAGAATAACATCTCTCACACACGTATCTGCTCACTCAAAATTTACAGCTTACTATGAAAACAGAAAGAACAAGCAATTGCATCACTACTCTTAATAAAAAGAAAAAAACCAGTCCAATCTTATCCCAAGATACTGAATATATTCCCACTGCAGTTACTAGATTCAGGATAACACAAGCTGGACCAGCAGGATTCCTTATCCCTTTGTGAACCCCCACACAGGTGCTGATACGCTGCTGTTATTATGTTGAGATGGACACAGCTGGTATCACCCCCAGTCCTTTAGTAGCAAACATCCATGCCTCCTTCTCTTAATGAGCTTTTTTCTTTGTAACTCTCACTCCTTCTTTCATGGACCTCTCTCATGTAACTCTGACTTCTTTTCTTATAGTCAGCATCACACAGCACTGATTCCTTCTCTTAGTCTGCAGTTCCACATAGCTCTGACCCCTTCTTTCATTCTGCACGACTGGCTAACCCCAAGCTGGGCCTTTCCCAGCCCCCCTAACCCTGACTGTTCCTCACACAACATCTTCTTACCTTATCTGTCCCTTACACACCCACATGTCCCTTACCTCCTCACAGCACAGCCAGCAGCCTCCTTCTCTTACTCCAGCAGACTCCCAGTCTTAAGTGCAAGTGCCTATAACTGGTGACAAGCTAACCCACTCCTTTATATCCCCCAAACTGATTGGGCAGGCACAGATGTTTCCACTCCTTGGTAATCAATACAGCTGCAAGTCATTGGGGAAGATTCCCTCCTGCACTATCCTTTCAGCCTAGCTACACACACTGTTAGTTTGTGGTTATACACTTAGCCTTCCAATGGGACAGACAAATCCTTCAGAAGGCCTGATCGTGTTGGATCATGCATGGGGCAAGCAGGGTGCTTCAGATTTGCACCAAAGTGGGTTGGCTCTGAACAGCATCAGCAGCTAAGGCATATTCGGGTGGGCAAAGTATGTTGGTCTCAGTCAACCAGCCTTTCTTCCCTCTCACATTTAGCTGCCTTCATTGACTGATATGTTTTCTCCCTAAGGTGTTAGAGTATGGAAGAGAGGGACATCCAACACTAAGAGGTCACGCTGTCCCCAGCTCCTTTCTGCAAGGGAGAGCTTGCGTACTGCCAAGAGAGTCAGCATGCATAACTTCTATGTGTGTTTGGAACATGTGCTGGAATCAGTAGTGGAAAGGGTGGGATTTGTCAGCTCCCATGGAGGCAGCTGGCTTGTGAGTCATCTCAGCCTAAGGGGGGCCATCCAGAAAAACGTGGGCTGTGCTCTAGAAACTGGTTGTTTCCATGGGTGACAGGTCCTTGGATAACTAGGGTCTGCTGTGGGTGCCCAAAAAGTAAACGTTCACTTTTGGGCAGACCAATTCCATTACCAGATTCTCGTTTGTAATCCCTGAAGCTATAATACCTCTTTATACCCTGCACCAAGGCAAGAATAATTTCTTCCAAGATTCACAGGAGACCTCTCTGTTTCAGGAGAAAACTGTAAAAAGACATTGCCATCTCGGAGGACCATAGAAAAAGATAAGGCATGGGAGATCTAGCACTACTAAGATTCACCATTGCTCATTTTACCTGTCAGCTGAGGGGTTTTACTCCTCTGTTAACCTACAAAGAGTAAAGAAACATGTCTATGAAGAATGCTCAGAGCACCTATGTTATCCAATGATTCAGTGCCCAGCCACAATTTCCCAATTTGAAAGGAGTTGGCCCAGCAAAGCCCTGTGTGATTATACACTCTGCTTTCTAATCCATCTCACTATTTGCATGTCACACAGGCACTTTCCTGCTCAGGGGCCCCAAAGGAAAAAATTCCACTTCTCTCTTGCAAAAAGATGCTGCTGACAGAGCTTGAAAAGTTGTGCCCTGCATTGTAGGGCAAAAGTACACTGAAAACTGTTCACAGTGACATCATTCACATCTTCTCATCTTCAGGAAATCCCTCTAATTAGTAGATTTCAGCATGTGAAACCAAGTTAAGTCTTTCTCCTCAACAAATTTTGTGATTTTATTTTTTTTTCAGCTCAGTTGTGATTTGGGAAGAGATCAAGTAGGTATTTACTAGGGGATGTCGAAAAATAACATTTGCCCAACTCACAAGATACCCATCCTAGGCTCCTATACCAGGAAAGTGCAAATAATTCTGGAAATCTTAAAGGCTTTTTCAGAAATGATACCTAAAATGATCTTTTGAATAGAGGCTTATGTTTCTGCATACTGTTTTATTGCAAGGATAAAATAAAGCAAGCTTATGCAATTTTAACAGATTGTTTTCCTGTATGATGACAGTGCCTTTCTAAAGATGATTTCACCAAATTATTCCAACAGTTTTAGCACAATCTTACAAGTACCCTAGAACTTGCTAACCATTATTTACATCCATGTTATGACTGGCAGTGCACAAAAACTAAAGGACCAAATGGATGTTTAATATTAAAACACAGAATTATTTTACTTTCTCTCTTTCTTCAGTGCATTCTTTTCTTCCAGAAAACAATGTCATGACCTATTAAACAGTCTTGAAAGTGAATGGAAAAAATTCCCAAAATACAAATAAAATAGTGGCTGGGGGTTTTTTTTCTGCAGAGCTTCTCCATCAGAGAATAACCAACGGCCATCATTTATGTGAGAACATTGTGCATGTCTCCTCCTGTAGCAATTCATGGCCTGAATCTTAATATCATGGGCTAAAAGTGACATGCTTAAAGCTCCAAGCTAGATATTCCCCAGGCTACCTCCAATGATATTCTGTTTCCCTTTCCTCAGTTACAGATGTACATATGGATTTACCAGCATGGCTGAGATTTTTCTGTCAGCACTACCCGGTGGGAAATGCACGCTCCAGATAATGTGCTGGAGCTGCCATTCCCTCCATGTGCATGTGGGCACATGCACACCCCACAAACAATTTGTGCAGCTGGATTTGGGGAACAGAGAGCCCAGAGGAAAAAAAAAAAGAGAGACTGGCAGACTTCATCCTGCTGTTTTCATGTTTTCAGTGCAACAGCCAAACGTGTGCTTGCTGCAACACGTCTTTACTTCTCTGTTGAAAACCAACAAGAAAGAAAAGAGTTTATGGGAAGAAAAAAAACCCAAGAAAACATTTCATTCAATAGTTCTTCAGTAGCAGAAGTAGTTGGTTGACAACTCTGTGCTTCTTCTTCTATTTCTAAGCGATGTCTGTCCCTGAAAACAAACTCTTGCCAACTGCACTTACCCAAAAGTTTTCAAAATGTTTGTTTTTGTTAGACATTTTAAAAAATGCATTTTTTAGAATGAGAACACTTTTAAAAGAGAAATATCATTACTATTTTACTTCAGAAAATTTTCTGATTTTAAGGGAATTTGGGAGAATTTTTTGCAATGATTTGTCTGGGAATTTGTTTGGGAGGATTTTTTAATGTGTTTTGTATGCTATGTCATAACATCTCAGAAAAATATTCCTTTTATAATGGGAAAAAAATATCAAAAGAAAATCTCAAAATATACTGTTTAATCTGTATTGAAATGCCTGAATTTCAAAACAAATGATTGCTTATTTATATGGCCTAATTTTCTGAATTTGTTTTACATTAAATCATAAAGCAATGTGTTTTCATTTTAAGTCAAACCGAAATGGATTTCCAAATACTGATGTATCTAAGAAGATAAATACGACTAATTTCAGCCAGATCTTGTTACCAGCTAGCTCTTCCAGGAAGCATAACACAGTGAGTTTTTACCCCAGCCAGCAAAAAAAGAGCAACATCTGATCATACAAGTCTCAGCACAGCACCTAATTAATATTGGGCAAGGAATTCAGACTCCGAAGCAGAAGAAACATTTTAAACTCTTATGTTACAGGTGAGACTCCAACAGAGATAAAAATTATGTTTCATATATGGAAAAGAGAATTAAGTGTGTAGTCCTCTCTGTTAACCACAAACTGGCCTTCAAAGACTCTCATAATGGGCACAGCAACAGGACAGCACAGAAAAAAATCCCATTTGAGGTAAAAAGATTTTCTTAGCTCACAGCCACAAACCAAACCAAACCAAAACAAAAAAAAAACAGGAAAAAAAAATATATATATAAAAAAATTTCTAGACATGTCAAAAAAAAATAACACCAGATTTTTTTCCTAGCCCTGTCAACTACTTATCCACTAAAAGGGAGAAAGGTTTATTCCACATTGTCAAGACACTCATATCACTCTTAATGCTCTAATCATGATGCTTTAAGGCCAGTGTTTTTTGAAATATGTCCTCTGCATTGAGTAAAATCATGGGAAAATAAAACACTAAAGAGATAAAATACAAAATACCTCTCAGAACCTGAATAACAATAAATTATTATTGCTTATATTTTTCTAGACTATTGCCATTATTTCTTTATTCTCTTGCTAACAATGCTGTTTAGTCTAAGCATGAGAACAGATTTTTTTAGGTTGGGGGGACTTTAAGTTTTTTAGATGTCACTAGAAAATTGTGAACTTGCATGGTAAAAACACACTGGAACTGATTTCTGAGTGAGAATGGCTCATTCAAAACTGTAAATATGAATGGTAGTGGGGAGAAATTATGTCATCAGGTCATATGACTGCACTTCTGAGGATTATCCTGTGATTTATAATACTGTTTCTCCAAAGACAGAGTCAAATAAAAGGGTTACAGTCACCCTTTCCAAACTTGTATTATCCTGGTATTCTCCTGTATTCTTCTGAGAGGAGAATCTCACAAACACAGTGCTGTTTTCTGCGTGATTTCCTTTCAGTCACTACAATTTTCTTAGCATTGTTGAATTTCCTGGCTATAGAATAGAAAATACAAGAATACTGTATAATAAAAGAAAATTATGGACCATGGTATGTCCCCCAGGTAACCTGGCAGTTGAAGTCATTAGCTTGGCACAAGTGACTGTGTCAAGCATCACACTGTACAGAGACCTCTGGAGAAGGTTTACCCACTTGGCCCGCCTCCCTTTGACTGGAATGAATTGGCTTTCAAAGTTGTCCTCTCTTCACTGGCAGTAAAGGGAGCCTTGCTAACCAGCCTCACCCACATCCACATATTTTAGGTGGTCAGGCTGAAACTAGGCAAGCCAGGCAACTTCTGTCTTTGAAGCAAGTAAAGCAAAAAGCTCAGAGGCAGAACTGAAGCTCCCTGTTTTCAATTCTGCTGGCAACCTACTAGGACAATCTTGTAAAAATAACTTTTGCTTATTGGTACTTTGAGTAACCCACTGCAGATTCAATAGGGATTATGTCACAGGCTTATTATGACACTTCTTTGACAGTTATTTGATTTGCAGATGAAGGATGAAGTCCCAGTGTCCACATGGAAAAGTTTGCTTAGAGGAGTATATCACTTTCTTGACTTAAGACTCTGTTATCAGTATTCAGACATTTAAAATAATGCACTACCTAAAGTTTCATATGTATTTTTTAAAAAGAAAAAAAATGTTTAAAATTAAAAAAAAAAGAGAGATCACTATGCTTGCTATGTGCTACAGCATCTGAAACAAAGATCCAAAGGCACACACTGTATTTGGTATGTGTGAGTCATCAGGATGCAGACAGGATGGCCTTATGGATATTTTTGTTCTTGTTTGAATCAACTCAGAGGTAGATCTAAGAAGGTCTTCTGCTGTTTCTGGTTGTACATGTTAATGTATACCACATACACCAGATTGCAGTGTGTGCTGGCAGAAGAGCCGCTCTGAGCAAGCGGGGAAAAAGAATAAGGAAAATGGTATTATCAAGCCTTTTTAAAGAAAACTTCTAAAGCACCTTTAAATTGTAACATCTTGAGCAAAGAAAAGCCTGAATTATGTAAAAGTGGGCAGGGAGCCAACATCTGGCAGTAATAAGATTGTTTTGTAAGCAAGCAGTTTTCTACACAGCACGCAGCTTTTGGTCCCCATTAGAGCTAATGGTGAATCTGTGAAGATGTGTATGGTCTCTGGCTGCCAGAAGGATACCCTAGGCTTTGAGTGAAAATCTTTGTGTCATTTGATCTCCTAAAAGAGCCAGCTGAGATGAGTTATATTCCCCCTGCCAGGAACCTCGAAAGAATTGTTCAAACCATATGCTCATTCCTGTTGGATTGGAAACAAATGCCATGGATGCATTGTTGGACTTTGAAATTAAACTCTCCCCGATTCTTCCCAGCATTCCTGAGAAGAAACAAAGCTCCTCCCTGTGTCTGCCACTTTTGTCTCTGCAAAGGGATCTCCTTGCCTCCACTCCCTGTACTCCTCATCCTTTCTGTCCTCCTCCAGCAACTGCAATCTCTCATTCTAGAAAGCCACATCACAGGCTTGCTCCATGTGTTAGTGATCTTCTGTTTGCTGCCATTAGACTTCACCATTGCCTGTAGAAATGGAGTCGCTTAATTAGGTCCAGAGAGCTGGAGAACAACAAGGCCATTCAGGTTGGCATCCAGACAGCAGCTTCTTCCCTTTGCTCTTTGTTTTGCTTTGCTTTGTTTTTCCTCTTTTCTTAGAAGGGAAATATCTCAAGCCCTCCCCTGCTTCTTCCCACCTGTATAATATACAGCACAGCTGAATAGGTTCAGGTATTCAACCAGACCCTGCACACAGAGGTTGTCTTTTAAAGCCAGCCCCAAAAGAAACAACAGAAAGAAATAAAAGAAAATTAGAAAGGGGGGGGAGGGGAACAACATAGAGCAGGAACCTATGTCTCCAAAAGCCTACAGTGTGCTCCAAAAAGAGGCAGCTAATGATTGTCGCTCCCCAAGCCATGAAGGGCTTCAAAAGTCACAGCCACTCATCAGCACACTAGGGAAAAGTTCTTGGAGGCCTTCCTCTCAGTGCTCAGAGAGCTGCATCTAGGTATGGTTTAGATTTTATTTCAGCCTTCTTAAGAAGTACAGTTTCTTCCTGTTACCAACAACGGTTGAACTCCATTTCAGATATTTAACTCTCCCAGCATCATTGCTGACAACAAAGTATGTATGTGTGCTTCATTTCAAACTGCCTGTCTGTCCTCCTTCTTCCCCAGCTCCCCCAAAGGGCATCTGGGAGCACTCACAGATTTAACATCTCATAGACACTTTGCTACAGATTGAATGCTCACCTATTAAATAATTTAATCATCATATCATCACATTTCTTAAATTTTCTTACTTGACTTGTAGTATTCATTTCATAGAAAGATGTCACCAGAGACCTAAATTAAGCTGTAAACCACCACTGATGCCTATCAGACCAAGTAGTGCAGAGGTACCAGCTATTTGCTGGCATTGACTAGGCTCTCATATGTTTGCTCAGTCTGACACACAAACACAGAAGGGATGTGTTTCCTCTAGAAAAAAAATTAACTTTTCTAGGCACTATTTTAATAATTCAATTGTTTTTCTCTGGTCTAAAAAGGCCTGTATAACTTGTCTGATTCCCATCAAGAGCTGTTTGCACCATGTATTTCTCCTAGACCCATTGAAGTATGCCATCAGGTTCTCTTTGGAAATTTAGTGCAAATTAAGAAGAAAATCTAAGATTCAATTCTCTAGCTGGAGTTTTCAACTCATTCTGATCAAATATCTAGTCCTCTAGTTCATTCTTTTTATACCTGGAAGCTAATAGGTTTCTTCTGAAATTACAGGATATATCACAGTCCTTTGTGTTTCAGAGGCTTTGCATATTGGCATATATAGCCTGGAAGCATTGCTAAGGCAAGGTGAAATCTGACAGGCTATGGTACAAATGGAATACCTCAACCTTTAAGGGTCTCCTGTACAAAATATGGGAAGGTTTTCCTTCTAGACAACAAAAATTAATCCAAAATATGGAAGCATGAAACACCCAGGTCTGGAGATTAGTTTATCTATTTCTCTTGTGGTTTTATAAAAATATTCTACACAGGTCTTAATCCCTCTCACCAACGTGTGCCTGCAAAGCAGCACATCTCAGTTTGCATGCTGCCAGCCCTCACAGGGAGAGCTTGATGAGTGCTCAGGAGCAGCACCTGGCTCTTAGGAAGGGTCTCCAGAGGAAGTGACAGAAGAGGCCTTCCTCTCCAAGTTCAAAACAAAGCTTCACCAAACAGAAAATTCCTGGAAGCTACATTCGTAAGTCCAAGGACAGATTTTTTTTCAAAGGAAGTTAAAGTAAGGGGAAGATCAAGGACCAGATAGGAAGAAACAGGTTGTAGCAGTGGAAGATTCAATCATCAGGCAAACAAGATTCAATCAAATAAACATCAGGGTACATGACCTTGGATGAGACCACAGGGGAGCCTGTCTTACCGGAAGAAAGGTGGTGCATTTCAGCGGAAACCTGGGCAGGATCTGAGGAGGCCTGGGGAAAGAACGTGCAGTGGTGATTTGCTTGGGCATCTGTGACTCTGGTGACAGATGGACACTCAGGAGGTAACATGTAGATCCACAGAAAGGAAGCTACAGACCAAGATTTCTACAGTCTTTTAGCTTGGGATGACAGGGGAAGTAAAGTGACTTCAGGATAAGGAGAATCCTTGTGAGAATAAACCAATTAAAAGATGGGAAATGGAGTATAAGTAAGTGGTCATTCTCACAACCGAGGGAGGTCACCAGTTCAATTTTACTGGCACTGGTGCTGAGAAATGAGCTATTTAATACATACAGATGTTAGAAAATAGAGAAAAGAAAGAGGTAAAGACTGTTGATGACACGAAGTTATGCAGAAGAACAGGAACAAGAGCAGACTGTGGAGAATTACAAAAGAGTCTAACAAGATGGAATGGCTGAGCAGCTGAAATTCATTGTGTATAACTGTGAAGTGGTGCTTAGTGGGGAAAGACAGCCCTGGTTCTGCATAGACAGCAGTAGTTTCTGAAATAACATTCAACATTCTGGAGCAAGACCTCGGTGTTATGATAGATGGTTCCGTAAAAGCAAAGTGAAAATGTCAGGAACAATCAAAAAAGGAAGAGAGAACAAAGCAAAATCTCTTCACTGCTCTTGTACCAGCCCTTGGTTCACACCCTTCAAATTTCATGCAATTCTTCTGGAGAGAGAGGAACAGCATTGAAGGCACAAAAGCCTATGAGAGGTGTGGAAAGGCTTCAAAAGGGAGAGGGCAGGTAATATTAGAGATATTTGCCTAGAGCTACTCATGCTAACATCTCTGCTTGCCATCACTGCCAGAGACACAACTTAGGTCCAGACTGGCACTGCCACTCCTCCTAGTGTTATGGTAGTGTCTCAGACCCAGGCAGATTGATTTCCCCTCTGACATTTGTTACTCTTCTTCACAACCAGAAAACAAATGGAAGGAGGGAAGGGAATGTTACCAGGGAAAAATATCGATAGTCATGTTGCCCCATACACTATCACTCATCACTTGAAGTTACTTAACATTTTCAATAACAGATTCAAATATTAATCCAGTCTTTTCTCCTCAGTGGTAGTTGAATATTTCTTCAGCTTATTTGGAGCATGTACTTTGGGTAAAACAACAGGAAGTGGAGAACACCCAGAAAATTAAACTAAGATATGTAATAGTAATCATTCATACCAACAGTTGATTTCATGAGTGAAATAACAATGATTGCAGAAGGAAAGTGTACTTTTAATTCATATCAGAATAAAAATGTCTTGATTTTCATATTTTTCATCTCTAAGAGTTATTCATTTACATATATCATTATTAACTTATAATGGCAAGAACATTTTAAAAGGGAAAAAAACTGGGGAGCAGAAGGGGTAGAACGCATTATAAAAACAATTTCCAATTACTGTTTGCCTATACTAACCTTCCTAATAAGCTTTAAAAATTTTAAATATATATATACATATATATACCCACACATTGCTGACCACTAGAAGATCTCCAGTTTAGAAGAGTGAACCTTAGGGTCTACTAGTGCTTGTAACTACTGACTCTAGGGACCTAAGAAATAATGCCACTTCATAGTTTTGGGAGTTGAAGAGCTTATATTAAAAGACAAATTTATCCCAAAGAGAATTGACGAGGAAAGACTATATCAGACCAATGTTCAGAAGTAGCACATGTCATGAAAATGCAAAAATTACTTTTTGCATGGTGTTGAAACAGAAAATATAGTCCTTTATGAAGGGAGATCAGAGGCCTATCCTCACCAAAAAAGATTCAAGCATTCCTTTAAAAACATATTTTAATAAATGGCGCTTTTTTTAAAATAGGAACTCATTGGTCTTTGGTTATAATATTAAAACTAGCTTTGACATCTGCAGTTGTTCCTGCCTGACCATCAGTTTCAAGCTCTTCAAAATGAACTCTCCACTGCTCAAAATATATGTGTTTTACTTTAAAAGTCCTGAAAGTATTTGACTCACCCCTCAAAAATATCCCCATGAGAACAACACCACTAAAACACACATAAATTTCAAGTTTCTCTTATGCCTCTCAAAACTCAGCTAATATCAAAGGGAAAATAAGTACAAGACATTGCAAAACCATTACACATCTTTTGATTTTAATGTATTAATATTTCTCCCAGAAATAATTCAAATTCCAAAATATTAGGAGGTGCTTTCTACCCACAGTGTGACCCCCTTCTACGACCTTATCGTTAGATTGGAAATTATGGACTTGCACAATTAGAGACAGATGAAAAGGAAAAATCAAAGAAAAAAAAAAACTGCCTGCATTAAATGTCCTTTTGGCAAACACCATTTTTCTCAGACCTTTCACACTTCCTGTCAGAGTGACGGCATTTGGAGATAAAACACAAAATCAAGATGTGCTCAATTAAGGTCAGTTAGAAATCATAGTTGAAGCGTGGTCTCAATAATTCTGCCCACTCCTAAAACTACAGAAGTTGGCAGTGATGTTTGGAGTTTTTTACACCAAATGTGTATGTGTGTGTGTATATATATATATACACACTCATATACATAGTTTCTCTTTTTTTTTTTTTCATGTATGGAAGGCCCACATTCACAACAGATGGAGAAAACATCTGATTTAACTGAAGTAAGAGCAACTACAAAGTGTTGTCAAAGAAATGTTGTAAACTACCTAAAAGAACAAACATCAGTTTCTTCCTCTAACTTTCCACTCATAAGTTTAGGGATTATTTCAAACAGGCAAATCATTGTGCTTTCACTGACCAAAACATCTACCCAAACTGATTTTGCTTGTTTAGGACAGGTGTTTTTCCATATGTAATCCCATACCACATTTACCTGACTACCAAAGAAAAGGAAAAAGAGAATGCACACATAAAATAGAATTAATTTTTTCATGCTTAAGGAAGCTTTTTCTTCTTTGTATTAATGTTTTTCCTATATCAGCACTTTTAGCTAAAAGGTAGCCAATAGAGGGAAGATTATTACTGCATCCACAATGGTGAACAGATATTAGCACTGACTTCTAGTGACACTATAAGCTGCTCTGGCAACTTAATGAAACCCCCATGCCTTTACAAATCCAGCTTACAACAATTGTTTAAACCCAATTAATTTGCTTTTTAACCATAGAATAACCTTGTGGGACCACAGAATAAAACATTCTGACTGTGAATGCTCTGATTCTCCAGCTTGTATATGTGCTGGGGCAGCAGGGAGGCTGCTCCAGGCAGATGGCTTTACTTTCTCAAGAAGATTTAAGAAAAAAAATTGAAAGAAAACCTTTCCCTTTTCTCTTTCTCTTTCCCTTTTTCTTTCTAGCAAGGTATAACACCTTCCCCTGTGATGGGCAGATATTTATCTCCAGTTTATCAGTGCAGATGAAAAGTGGGAAACAAGCAGTACTAGCACAGAGCATTCACCCTTTCCCAGTTCCAGCTGTACCAATTTTCTGTCACAAGGACCATTAGCAGCAGAAGCAGCCACACACCAATGCAGTTTGCAAGCCCTTAGTACACTGACTTCAGTTGTGCAACATTTCTCCATACAGCCTAGGAGCCTTCCAAACCTCAAATATGCCATCCAGCCTGTTTCACTCTTGAATTCTTAGTGGAACTGCCTATGAGGGGTGCCAGACCCCAAAATTTTCCTTCAGTGGGACATTAAAAAATATTCCTGGAATCTTGACTTGAAAATGGAACAGGAAAATGAAACATTAAAGCCCCACAGTGAAGGGGAATCCCCTGTACCTTTTCTGAAGCTGACCAAGTTTTCTGGAGCTGTCAGAGGTAGGTCAAGGAACCCACCTTGGGAAACTTAAGATCACCCACAAGAAGCCAGGAAGAAGCAGGTATATGGGGAGTAAATTCCTCATTACAGCACTGAAGGTGTTCACCCCTGGAAAGAGGAGCTCTGGCTTCTCTAGACATCTTTGGTTTCCTATTATGAGTCAGGTAGCTGGTCAGGAAGCCAGAAAGTCAACTTGTCAAGAAGGAACTCAATAGCCCATCAGAACCTGACAGTTGGATCATCTTATTTCAGTGAATAAATACTTCACAAGGATGAAACATGCAATCAAACAAAAAAAATCTAAGATGTTTTATTGAGTCAGAAACAATTGCCCCATTTGATCCTGGAAGAAAAAGCAAACAAATGAACATGTTTTTAGGAATAGGTTGTTATTAGTGGTTTTCTAGGGATGCTGTGGCCTCTGAGGCTGCAATCACCCACTGAGGCAACAAGATTTTCTCACTCCCTAAACATGTAGACAAACCAGTCCCTTGAGCCCCTTATCCTTTTAGGGTATGGGATTAAAACCACATCAAAGCAGCAAGTAAGCAATTATTTGCAAGACAGACCATTCCCAGTCTCTTCTTTTCTTGTAAGTTTTGCAGACCTCTTCTGTTCTCTGAGTCCTGGGAATTCACCTCTTCCTCAATGGATGACTAGAAAACGTGGGAGGAGAACTGCTAAACTTTTCCCCTTTCCTTCTAACCAGTACCTCTTTCCTTCACTTTTCATGCTAGCTGCTGGTCCTCTGCTGGTTAACTAGGTCTCCTTAAGGTATGCAATTCCCACAATAGTTCCAAACCTCTATAGCATCCTTTTGCCAAAGCACATCACAAGAAGGTACAGGATAAGGGCAAAAACATCCAAGGAGGAAACCATGAAGAGCAGTCTAAGTAAATAAAGACTCCTAGACTTCATGTATGAAATCAGACAACCAGACCTGAAGTAAAATCACTTCCAAATCACCTCCAAATTTTGACAGAAGAAAGAAAAGTCAGTGAGGTCAGAATAAAAATCACCCAGATGTAACTGATGAAGTCATACTGATGGAAGAATGAACTGTAGTAAATCTGGAATCAGTGTCTAGGCAGATTAAAAGAAGGATGCCCCAGCCACAAGATCCCCCTGTATTAAAAGTTGCCCAGGATATTCTAATAATCATGGGAGATTTTGTTTTTTCCCATGCAAACCAGAAAACTGACACAGTGGGTTACGAGGCAAAAAGCCAATTGATTCATTTTTCACATGGTATAAATGACTGTCTCATGGAGCAACCAGTCAGAGACCTTTCAAAATGAGGAGTACTTTTTTACATAGTTCCAAACAATCCTCAGTTCAAAATCTGTTGTAAATGATCTCTATGATTATCATCCACATAGCATATTCAAATTCAAGATCCTTGTAGGAAAAAGGGAGGGAGGAGGGAAAACCTACTCCATTGTCACTTAAGAAACTGTATAAAAATGGGAGAGTAAAAGGAAAATGAGGTAAGTTGCTAAAAGGGTAATGCACCTAGTCAGCCAGGTGACTATCTAAAAAGAGTTTCAGTGCAAACATGTGCCATCTCTTCAAAAACATTTTGAACAAGACCATAACAACCTAGCATTGTTAAATGTCAGACTAGAGGAGACTCTTAACAGTAGAAAGATACCACTTAGAAGTGGAGGTCATGTGCAAGTGAAGAAAGCAAAAATAATTAAAAAGTTTATATATTAAATGCAAAAACATAATGAAACAGAAAAACATTTTGAAGTACAACTTGCTACAGGCATCCCAATTAATCACAAAACTCTAGCAAACACAGCCAGAGTTTGTGTGACTAATAAATAACAGAGCTGTAAAAGAAAAGTTCAAGGCTGTATCAGAAAAGCTGATTTAATTATCTGAGTTGGTGTTTATAAGGGAAAAGCTCAGACAGGTTTTATGTGTGAAGCAAGTCTGAAATCTCTAAGTGAAGTGTCAGTGGCAGGGGATTAGAGCAGGTCAATAAAACAGTAGCAAATCTCTAAGACCAGATGCCATTCACCCAGCAGACCTAGAGAAACTAATATACAAAATCCTAAGTATGTGATTTATCACTTCAATGGCTTCAAAGGGCTAGCAGCACAGAAGAAAAGGAAGGCTGCAGAGATGACAAAACTTATAAACAGGTCTCAGGAGCAAGGAAATACAAGATACTACAGACCATTAATTAGGTTTATATGTCAGGCAGATTGGTTGTAACTTTAATAGTAGATAGACCCATAAATACCTCACAACAGAGAAGAAGAAATTGGTTCTGATAGAGGGCTGTCATAGTTCCTAGATGCAATCCAGTTCTTTGAAGACAAGAATAAATTTGTGAATTAAATTATTAATTTAATTTACTACATTTTTATTCCCAAAAACATTCTTCAACAGGTTGAGAGAAATGTAAAGAAGCTAAGTTGTCATGGAAAAGAGAGAGAATCTAACTAGTAACCTGTTTTTTTCTTTCTTAAAAAATAAAGGAAAGCTGAAATAAACAGCCATTCTCCAGGAAGAGGATTTGCTCTGTGATCTCTACTGCTCAAACTACCCAAAACAGATCTATAGCAGAGGACAAAGAGTTAGTAAAGGTTATGAATAACACAAAATTTCTCAGCATCCTATAAATGAAAATGCACTGCAGAAAGTTACAGAAAGGTTTCTGAATGACTGATCAATAGTTGTAGTGTCAGATATTTGTACTCATCATAAAAGATGTGTCAGTAATATTAACTTTAACTACACAAGCAGAATGATGGGCTAATTATTTTTCAAGAAGGATCTAGAAAAGAAACTTGGAATATATAACAGGAGTATAGTTTTAAGAATATTAATTTAGTAGAGGCTACCAAATTTACAGGAAAATACTAGAGAAATTAGAAATATAAGAAATCTTTATCAATGCCTTTATAGTTGTATAAACTTGTGATGGGTCTGTGGCTTGGTTGATGAGGACAGAGGTTGTCATTAAAAGGAGATATATTAAAATAGAAGAGGTAGAAAAAACACCATTAGGATAGAAGGAAGTGCAGAATAATTTCTCCACAAGGGAAAAAATTAAGTAAGTCTGGAAAAGAGACATTAAGTGACAGGTATGAAAAATCTGCAATTTTTGATGAGGATGGAGAATGTGAACAGAGAAGTGTTAAATATTATATCATGCCATCAAGTAACAGTTATCACAAGCTGCTGAAGTCCTTTTTAATATAGCAGATGACAAAATTGTGTCTTGTTGATATGTAGTATTATGGGGACTAAAAGCAAGAGAGTCCCAAGAACAATCAGACCAACATACAGAGAATTCCCCTAAAGATATTTTAAAACAACAAGAAAGGAGCCTCAAGAAGAAGCTACTGAAACAGAGGGATGAGAAACATAGAGAACAAATAAAACAGGAACCATGCACTTCCAAACATACATTTCATCCGCTGTCTTTCCAATTCTCACATTTGCTTGGCAACATTTCAAATTATTTAGGCCACATTTAGCAGGCACTGGGAAAAAACCAAGACTGCCCTAGGCCAAATATAATGTTACAGATGCTCTTAAGAATTGTACAAGTGTTAATTCTTCAAGTATTACATAGTTCCACTTTCAGGTAAGGCAGGAGTATGATTAAAAAACAGACGACCAAACCCACCTCAAAACAGCTTCTCTGTTAATGATCAGATAACTTATTCTGCATCTCCTTTATAAAGCTTAACAAATGGAGTTTCCAAAACTAGACCACAGTACTAATGGTTTCTCATTGGAATGCACTGCTTTGCACTTGCTATATTTAAAAATAATTGCTACAGGAAAGGTTGAACTAATACTACAGACAGTGCCTTGACACTGGTTTAGTGGTAAAGTGAATACCAATGTGGAAAATGCAAGCCATAAGTTGTCATTTAACCATCATCACTTCAAGCTAAATTATGAACACAGGAAAGGCTCAGCAGTCAGTTACAGCAGATTTGTCTTTACCGACACCACAAATGGTATCAACTTTTCAACAAAATACTCACTGGAGCAACATACTGAAAAAAAACTCGACCCAATTAATTTAATCACAAACAACAATGACTTGTTTTAGAAGGGGCAGAATTTCTGCCGGTTGAGTTGCAGGGCATCTTGATTTGGAATTAAGGGCTAGTAGGTCACAGCACCTCTAATTCTGCCAGTCCCAAAAGACAGCAATAATGGTTTCTACAGTCCCAGTGTGAAACCTAATTTGTATTTGCAATATCTTTCAGAGCCATTGGAAAGGCACTATCTAAATGCAAATTAATCTGATAGTACAAGCTGGTCCGTTCCAGAGTATTATCTATGTAAACAACTGAATTTTTCATAGGGGTTTGAAGTTGCTAGTGAAGATTAAAATCTCTGAAAATGAACAGACCCCACCAGAGATAAATTTTGCTAAGGGAAAATTTGCAGCAGCCTTTTTGGAAACATTCCTAAGTGAGTATGTCACGCAGTAGGAAATTTATTTGGGATAATGCTATAAAACTGCTCACCTTAATTCATATGCCAAATTCCTCTCTATTGAATAACAATTTATTGTGTACTCCAGCATCTGCCAGAAACTGCTGAATGAAAGCCACAGCTGTGTCTGTTATTGGGCAGAAGCTACAATATTGTTGAGGCATTTATTCCATGTATGAAAGAATTCCCTCAAACTTCTTCAGTAACTATCTAGACACTAGTTTTGGGGGGGCAGTTTTGAGTAGTGTGCAAGGGCTATACCTGGCCACAGGCAAACTTTCCATGCAGGCAACAAATCTGGGAGCAAACCAAAATGCTTGAACAGAAGGATGTTTTTCTGGAACTGTGACAGGACCATGTGCTGGAGGACATCTACAGAGCCAATATGTTGTTGTTAATAGCCTCTTTGGCAGTTCAACACATGGCTGAGCATACCAGCTGGGCTATCCTCAGCTTTTCTGTACTGCATGTGTATAGCAGCAGCAGTTAGACCTGGAGTTTACTGCTTTTGAGGTAATTATCAAAACTGTACAGGGTGGAGAATACGTTCCCTATGGATGCTATAGGTATAACCCAAGGGTAGTAACTGCTCTCACTTAGTGAACTAAGTGGTACCCTACCTTTTTATGGAGTAAAATTCCTCCTCTGTAAAAATCCAATTGTGACTAGCAGAAAAAAAGCCAAAAGAAAAATCAAAACCCTGAAAAATTTTCAGATGCATATCTGCCAGAAAAATGTCAGGCAAATCTCAAATGAGTCAATGAGTCAGTTCGGCTGGCAGTAAGAGACCAGAGAAATTAAAATTACACCAAAAGTAGAGCATCTAATAAATGTATCTTACTTTTCAGAATATTCATTGTCCAGTTTAAATATTATCCTAAAAAGTAAGCTGTCACCTTTGCATTTGCTCAGCTCCACTGATCACATACACGCTGAGCTGCATAAACAGTAGACTGGAAAGTTAGAAGTAACTTCAGTTAATGTATTTTAATGAAAAAGTTTGAAGAAAATTGTTGTTTAGTGAAAGAGACAAAGCATTCATGTTGGCATTTAGATCTGAAAACATTAAATTTTAGTCCTGAATAGAGTAGGGATAGATTAAGTAAACCTGGAAAAACATTATCTTGTTTTTCAAGAAAGACATTTTTATTTTCAAGCAAAAACCAAGGTGATGTGACCATAGGATCTGGACTTTGCAGCAATTGCCAACATATGAATTCAGCTTTCATTTAAAAAAGAAATTGAACATGTTACCAAGAAGATTTCAAAAAGCTCATTATACATTTCTGACTAATCACTTTCAAAATTCCTTGTGTTTGGCCAAACAGCAAAGAGCTCCAAGCAAAGGAACGGGACAAGGATAAAAGTAGTCCACAACGAAAGGAAACCAGAAGTGTGGTGAGGAGGTGGTGGTGCTGCCCTTGGGATGGGTCCCTCTCCTCTTGTGCTTCCCTGCAGCTCCCCTCCTGCACCTGCAGTAGCTGATGGCTCAGAAGTTCTGCGCTCACCAGGGCCCTTCTAGACCCACACTTATTTTTGAAGAGGACGCTGCCACACTATGTCTCCTCAGGCAGTTTTCTCCCAAGTGTATTGCACATAATAGAGGCCTGGCCAGAGAAAAATAAGAAATACTTAAATTTACCTGATTTAAAGGAATCTTATCACTCAAGAAAATGGCCCACGCTGGTGGAGGGCTCCAAGACTGCAACTATGGAGCCTTCAAAACCCAAAAGCTACAGTCTGGTCCTTCCCTCTTCCCTTCATCTCAGAAGCTGGAAATCTGGACTATTTCCAGTTGGCTGTGCATCACACTCTGCTGCAATTCTTTTCTGTGCAATCACAGGCAATGCGTCTGCTCAACAAGTAAAAATACTACCATGCAAAATAAACTCCACTATAGCATGCAGGGTTATAACCATCTCAGCTCCTTGGAATTTTCAAGACCTTATTCCTGAGAGTAGCTTCTACTAATCTCAGAGCTGACCCAGCTTCAAACAGAAGGTTGGATTTGAGGCCAACCTAAATTATCATATGACCTTCAGGTTAACTGTAGACAGTTTCTATCATTAGTTTTACTGATCTGCAAAAACTTCCACCAGGCTACCTTCAGGGTTGTTTTGTTAACGAAGGAGATTTTGCCAAGTGAGGCTGCCAATTCAGCACTGTTCAGCTCTTTTCAAAGATAACTATTGCACACAAATACCTGAAATAGAAACAAATTGCATAGCATTATCCAGACTTATTTGGGGGGAATGTTACCAGGATCAATTAAAGGCTACATTATGTTTCCAGTTTCCGAACAAAATAGGGGAAGAGATTCCCTGCAGCCCAAGCGATTCTTTTGAAGGATTTTATTGAAACCAGAATTTCAATTGTCTTCCCAAGCATTTGCAATATCATTTTGCAGGCTTTTGTTTCTTCTTCCTCTTCCCCACCCTCCAGCAGAGAAAAATGAGCAATGAAGAATTTCTAGTTTACATACTGAGCTTCTCATAAGCTTTCCATTATGTTTTCAGCTCAGACCTCAGAATTCAAGGCTCATTCTTTGGGGATGAAACTGGATATATTCAAAGCCTGCAGTCACTTGGAATACTTTCAGCACAGACATGGTGAGAAACCCAGTTATCCCATAATCACATGTGCATTCTCAGCACTTATAGGTCTGACTCAACATCTCCATCCATTTTTTCCCAAAATATCATGAAAGGTTAAAATCTGTTTTGCTATTTGTGGGACTCCTGTCAATGAGCAACTAATTGGTCACAGAAATGGCTGAGCTTACTGATACAGAAATAAAAAGGAGAATCATGCGGGGAAAAAAAAGTGTGGCATAGATAACAAGATTTGTATTTTTACAAATTTCCATCAAACAGAGCCATAAAGACTTACAAGAGAATTGAGAGTAATACAGCAAGAGTTAATAAAAATAAGTAGCAATTATGATTTTGCAGCAGATGTTGCATGACACTACATGAAGTGAAATTCATGAAGATGATCTTTTTGAAATCAAGGAATCACAATAAACACAATAAATAACACTTCTAAGCAATCAGAAAGAGTAAATTCAAAATGTTGGAACACATCAGCCAAACTCTCAGCTTTTTGGGGTGTGAACCCCCACTAGTTCTTATGAACTTGGAGGTTCTGCCTACATAAAATGGTTTAATCATTTGTTGTTGACTACACTTTTTGTGTAAATTTTCTTTTGGGAAAAAAGATGCCTTGGCATCACTCATAATGCACAGTACAGGGACATCAAACCAGGTGAAAACAGCTTGTGAAGGATGCTAGCCATAGTTTCCTGGTCTGCATTGGCATCAATGAACAAGCTATGTGAAAAACTGGGTGAAGTCCCAATATGGAAGGGCTTTGTCATGCATAAAAGCAAGTGAAAAAAAACAATACACTGCCAATCATTTCCACAACACAGCTTTAACAAAATAGGTTTAGTTCCCAAACTCATATATGGTCACATTTCCTTCCTCTGGGCATCATGGTACAAGGATGAGTAATCTGGGTGATCCCAATATAGGTTGAGATTTTGGCTGAAGCAAAATAAGGACCTGGGTTAGGTGTGCACCTGCACTCCAAGGTCTCACCAGTTCAACCAACAAAACAAGACATGAAATAAAGACCTGTTCATATTTTAATTAAGCTGATGAGTTGGGTATTTGCTCCTGTAATTGTAGACTGGCCAGAGCTACTTGTGAGAGACATTCCAACTGTTTCAGGCTGCCTAACCTGTTTGTGGCATTTATAATGATTTCTATCCATTCAAAAGAAAACAAAGAAACCCACATAGAATCTGTCTTGCTGACCTGAATCGCAAGGAACACTTCATAAAAGGAAATTTATCACTTTTAGTAGTTTGTGGGTTTGTAATGAGTATATTAAAATGCTGCCATTTTCTCCTCTGTTATTTCCTGCTGCTCACCACCAAAGCTAGATGTTGCAAACTACAGGTAACAAAAAAAAAAAAACAAACCACCACACTCCAATGGCTCCCTCATATCCTTAGGTTTTCAAAACCCAATTCCAAACTTAATTTAAATTTGTTCTCTGAATGTCTTCAAGTCTTGAATCTCTTTGCTCTCCATAGAGCCTAAGTTTTCAGTGACTTTTTATTGCCTTCTGAAGTCTCTCAGAATGCTCTATAACAGAGCATTTTCAAAGCACTTGCATGTCACTGGACCAAGCCCCAAAATTTTTGCTGCTCTTTCTTGTCCAAAACATGCTGTCTTATAACAGAGCTTTGTTCAAACAGGGACAAAGTGGGAGCTGAAAATTCATGGAGCAACCCCTCTGCTCTGTTTGGACAGCACAGCTGTCAATCCTTCAAATCTGTGGTCTGAGATATGCAGCTCCCAGGCTACATATCTCAACACTTTAGTCCATTTTCCTAGATGAGATGGGCAAGTCTGGGAGATAACATCACTTGAAAAATGCCTAAAATTATTCCTTCACACAGAGGATTTATTTTAACTGATAATGAGATGCTTTCTTTCTACACAGTTGCAGTATTATGCTTCTGCAATGCAGTAATCTTAGTTTTAGAGTGTTCTTGGAGCAACAGCAGCCCAGCATCAGACCTGTAAGTGTTTATCCTTATTGGAATACCATTTGTCAATTCATCTCCATTATCACACACATATTTATTTTGGCTTCCTTGACAAGTCAAACATGTTTTATTCCCAGGCACAAGAAGGATATCCTAATGTTTCTCTTGTGCAGAGCACAGCTTGTAATGTTACCACGTCTCAAGCATGTCATAAACATGGAATCTCTCTCAAACCATGAAGCAGAGCCGAGCCAAAATCAGAGCCACAGCAGCAGCCAATTTTGTACACTCCAATTTCCAACTACTCAACATTTTTACTCTGGCAAATCTCTAATTCAGGAGCTTAATAAATGAAAATTTTATTCCAGCACAGAGATTCATGATCACTCTTTAAGTACACTTGTATTGCAAGGAAGTTTAATTAACATAGACTTGTTTTCAAATCACACCTCCAATTTAAATATTGTGTTAAATATCCTCACTTTTATTATTCTATTATTGAATTAGGGAAAGATGCCTGATTTCATGGTAATTAGAGAGATAGTGACATTTCAATGTACCTTGTAATACAGTACTGTTGTATATAATTTGTTAAGTTCCATAAGGTTTTCCATAGCTAAAAAGGACTGTTTAAAAAAAGAATGTAAGCGAAGATCTTAATCAAAGCTGAGTGATACTGAAATTCTGTTGAATGACCCTCTCTGTTTATGCTTTCAGCAGATGAAAACACTCAGATGAAAAGTGCAAAGTGACATCTGAACCTGGTATTTTTTTGTCCACTTATCAGTGAAGCAGATATATAATGTTTCTAACTGAAGAACAAAGTAAACATATTTTTTTATTCTTGATGAAAAAATCATAACGTCAAAAAACCTATTTAGTGATTATTATACTTGCCTTTGCTAAGTTGGCGCTAATTTGTTGGGAAGATCCATTTCTGCTCTTTACATTGCTCCAGGACAGAGATTGGGACTGGGGGGGCTGAGGTGGGGTGAAATGGAAATTAGGCTTCTAAGCCTAATAGAGACATCCTTCACCAGAAGGACAGATCAACATCATGAGCTTATTTTTGACATTTTGAACCAACTTCTTGGACAATCTTATTTCTTACCAAGGACAGAAGAAAGCACAATTACCCTTCCTGGGCTGAAGCTCTGTCTTCTGTAAGGATCCAGAACTTAGCACTAAAATCCTTTGACATTTCTATTGAACTTAGCACTAAAATACTTTGCAATTTCCAGCTACATAAGAGTGTCTGATTTTAATATCATATCAATCCATGGAAATCTTGGCAGTGTCCTCAATGCAAGGAGAAAGGTACATATATCAGAAGGTGACAATAAAACTTTGATTAGTTGAAGATCTCAAGAGTAAAAAATACAGAGGCACAGGTATATTTAAGCTACTATACCTGTAGGGCTCTATTAACAAAACTTTAAAGAAAATTTAGGCAATTTTACTGCAATTTCCTTTTTATCCAACACTCATTTCTAAACCTTTTGAAATATGTTATGTTCAATTAAATTATTTACCATCTTGCTCCTTAAAATTAATGAGGATGGAATTTTCACTGTGTTATGCCTGGCCCTACTTTTAATTATCCTCACTTAGAATATTAGACACCATGCTGATTTCTGTCTAGAGGAAATGACCTGGGATCATTGGAAGCATATGAAGTTCATTTTAAGATTAAGCAATAACTTATATCAGAGGATGTAAAAGGTCTTAACCTCCAGTCCTTCAACATACTGCAGAAAAAAAGCTCCTGGGTTTTTTAATTAAAAAATGACATCTGCAATGCATTTTCCTCCCAGATTCACTTAATAGTCTTTAAAACAACAGCCTCCCTGGCTAAATGACTGTGCTTGAGCATACATGTAAGAGGCATCACCCAACTCAGCTGGGTGGCTCTGATGTTTTTTGGGGCATTAGGCTTCTGACTGTAACCTCTGGGTTGCAGTCATTCAACAAGCCCCTGGAGCACAATATTTATCTCTGTCAATGTTTCATTTTAAAAATAAAACATTATCACTCTCACTGACACACTCTAAGTTCTCAAATATAAAGCCTTCCCAGAGCTTCATCTTGCTTGAAATTCACTGCTAAAAACGTCTGGCAGTTTACTAAAGCACAGCTGGAGATTTAGTTGGCAGCTGCTGGTTCAAAGAAATACGGTACCTGCCTCTTAAAACAACAGAAATAAATGGATGCTTCAGGAAATAAAGGCTGACTCACATATTAATCTTGTCTAGTCATTATAGTCTAACTAAAAGCTGAGTTAATTAGGCTTTCCTTTAAGTGCACTTTCTGGAGTTTACACAGTGTTAACTCCGTAAACTTGTAAGAGCTGATCCTGACACTGCTATAATCTTTCCTAAAATAACAAAATTAATTTTAAAGGGAGAGGGAATTGTATTTTGCCTTTGAATTATCAGGCCAGGATGTTATAACACAGACTACTATTCTAGGCACATTAGTCAGCCTAAAGCTAAGGGAGTGAACCTCTACCTTGCAAACAACATTGGTTTCCACCGAGAACGCCTGCTGCCAGCTCTGCAGTGAGGAAATCCAAAGCCAGTTATTATTGGAAGCACCACAAAAAGACTCCAACAATAACAGATTTCAAACAACATAAACCTTAAAACTTAAATGCTCACACCTTTATTTGGCCTTGAAAACATCTAACTAGACAGCACAGAAACAAGTTATCACATGGGCTGCTGTGAGAAGTCTCTCATTAGGAGTAAGGAGAAGGAAAATTCCAACATCTCAATAGCCAGAATTCCTGGCCCCATATTCCCTATTTCCTTAGTCTTTTTAATCTGGATCCCTCACTTCAGACCTCTGTTCCTCATCAATGTTATGCTCTCATCTTCTTACCATAGCTCCACATTTCCCAATCCAAGGCTGCTAATCAATAATTCATAGAAATATGATACTTTGCTCTTAAAGAAAAATAAAATCATCATCATCATCATCATCATCATCATCATAATCTTCTGTGCCCACAAATATCCTACCCTATCAGTAGTATTCCCATTACAAAGCAAATTTCCTCCTGACTCTGAAGACTATCCACTGGAGCTGAAAAAAAGAAGTTCTAAACATGCTCATGTTTTTTCCGACACTTAGAATATGAAAGGAGGTGGCTAAATGTCTGAGTCTGCTTCTCTCAAGGGCTTCTGTGGCTTCTTCTGGGCCCCTTTGTATGCGGAGCCAAATACTGGTGGTAGCTCCTTGTTGTGCAGGTGTGTGACTACCTTCCAAGCACGGGCCAGCATAAAGCTGAACAGACCAAACACATTACC
Source organism: Cinclus cinclus (assembly GCF_963662255.1). NCBI lineage: Eukaryota > Metazoa > Chordata > Aves > Passeriformes > Cinclidae > Cinclus > Cinclus cinclus. Next base: position 100,706,318 of record NC_085046.1, read on the forward strand.
TTACCCATAACACATTGCTGGGCTCAAAATCTTAAGAGAAGTTTGCAATTCATTTGTAGGTCAGCCATAAAGCAAGCTCTCAGGATAGCCATTTCCACCCATGGCAGAGGTATGTGAAACACCATGGTTTAAATTTGAAGGAGTCCATGCTCAGTTTCTATGAATTTGTCCTGCATCCAAAGTTTTGAAGAGCCCAGCAGGTGCCATTGACTTTTGGAAATGCTTTCTCATGATTTCTAACCAAACTCATCTGATATACTACCATCTGTCATTTCCAAACACAATTCAGGCTATTCTTCTAATTTTTCCAGACTTGCAAATTCTCTCTCTGTCTGCTACAAGTGCCAGCCTTTACCAAATTTCTTGCAGTCTTGACTGGGAAGGATTATATAAGCAAGCAAAAATTATTTCAAATTTTAAAAGAACAATTGATGCCCAGTCTGTGGTTTGGGCAAAGTTTCAGGTCAGCTCTTTATTTTACCTCCGCTGGTTCCCACATGGCAGTTTATGATGGAAACCTGAACCTAGGAATGCTCTCAGAATGGCTACAGTGAGCCTGGACACACAACATTATAAACCAGGCTCTGAGGTTTGTTTGTTCAAGAGCACTGACCAAGCACCATTACCACTCATTAAATACAAGTTATTTGAAAGGTATTTGAGAGGTAAATTTGGCTTAGTATTACCTTTTATGGTTTGTGGAAATTTTCCCTGCTTAATTATCAAAGGATTTTATGGTCTTCTACAGTCCCCAGGAAAAGAGGGACAGAAGGGAAAAGTGGGGGAGGCAGCTTGATCCATCAAGGCATCTGGATGAAAGCCTGACCTCCAGAGCTCCTGGGGAATGGGAGTTTGTTAACTTCCCAAAGCTAGTGTGCCTGCCCTTCTGCAGGAAGGCTGGAGGCTTTGAAATTGGAAGCCAACACCCAACAGCTGTATCACTTGTGTGGCATGAGCATGTCGTGCCCTAGACAATGCACCAAATCCAGCTCCTCATTGTTTGGAGAGTTTGGTCAAGGCTTGCTGTGTTTTCAACTCCTACAACAGGCAGCTTCTCCCTTGGTGAAGGTCATGGGGAGCAGGAAAACAAGCATGGTGGCTGCAATTCAACAGTGTCTGCTCAGCTGGTGCAGACCAGGGAAAATGGCTTTTTATAATAAGCCTGACTGAATTGATAAGCACTGAAGAGGAAAAACCAAATTGCAATTTTCCTTAAATACCCATGGCAAACAATTACAAGTGGCATCGTTTCCTCACAGCTGGACTAAGGTTGCAGAGCGCCTGCAGAGACTTTAAACTCACCTGTAGTCAGTGTTGTGGTGAAGTGGATCAGACTCTTCTGGAGCATCAGACAACACCTGGGAAGTCTGCTTCCTATTTTGTGTCCTCCTTCACCCATTTCCTTCCTATTCCTACTACTGCAATGGCAAAGAAAGACTCCTTTCTCTTGCATTTGCAGAGTCCAGCAGCATGAGGTTACCAAACTCTCCACTTAGTAACACCACAGAATCAAACAACTGAAGAATAGATTCTTCCAAAACTAACCCAGATCCCTCTTATTCTAGGGTATTCCAATGGAAACTTGATACCTAAGCTTCCTGGAAATCCTGCTAGATGTTTAACTAGATATTATGTAATTAAGCTCCTTTTAAAAAATCGTATGATCCTACTAGACTGTCCTTTGAAGATTTTGGCATTCAGTAGCAGGGGACTGTGAAAGATTTTACAGCAAACCATAAACTCATTCCCAGGTTACAGTAAGGGAGCATCACATTTATTTAGATTGCTTCCCTCCTTGTTCTGTCAGATGAAGTTAAACACCCAGCACTGTAAATAATTTAGGCACGCTTGCCAGCATCCAAGGCTGGCCCAGATTTACAAAGGCAATACCAAGCTCTTCAATGAGCTTCCTAATCCTGTTAGATACCTTGCAACTCAACAGGTTGAAAAGCAAAAATTTGCCTAATTATGCTTATTTATCCCACAGTGTGTCTGAGCAAACGGTGGCTCTGACACGTGCACACAGTCCTGGTGTTCATTTGTGTATGGCAGTGGTACAGCATTTGTACTGCAGCCAGCTCAACACCCAATGTACATAAAACAAGAATTTCTCATTAATGGTGCAAGACTTTACACATGGTAGAACAAGTCAGCAGGAAACTGCAATTTTAGAATCTAGATAAGTACTACACATAGCTGTAGATGAAGAAGAAAATTGAGAGCTTAATAATTTCCCTCTGTAGTCACATTTCTCCATATATGTCTGGCTTATATCTGTGCATATAATGTGGCATATATAGTGCATCCTCTCCTACCCTGGTCCAAGCCAAGAAATCAAATTAATAGCCAGATATTTACATTTTGGCTTGACAACAAAGATAGGCCATCCCTCTGTGAGATTCAAATAAATAAAACAAACAAAAACAAAATTGTTATGGTGGCAAGTCATAGAGAAAAATGGTAGAGGTAGAAAAACTACACAGGAAAGAAATTTCAAAGATTAATTTGAACATGAGGAATGGTATTTCTAATAGATTGTGCAGGTGACAACTGAGCAGATTTTGGTAGAAGAGATCTTCAAACACAATCTATTTATACTTTCTCAAGTCTCATTTATTCCTGGAAAGCAATATCTAGGGTTTTTTCCTCTGCCTAGTTCCAGGTATTCCCTACACTTTCCTTCAACCTGTCTCCCACCAGGAATGAGGGACAATTTCTAAGAGGGCAAGGAAATAAAAGGATGGCAGGAAAGGAAGATGAAGAGTCAAATGTTTCTTGGTCTTTTCTCCAGCCCCACATCCCAGAATTTAAGGTGCAGTCCAAGTGAACGCAAGGAAACAATTTATAAAAAAAAGGAAAAGTGATTAAACCCTGTGCTCAGCATCACATCACCATGGGAAATCATCCCCTCAAAACTGAGAAGTGATAGCAAAGAACCTTGCAGTAAATCTGTTTTGTGAACACCTCACCTAGAGATAGGCAGCTCTAAGTTGGATAACACTGAACTTGAAAACACCAACGAAAAATTCAGCCTGTTGGTTCCAGGTGCCTCATCCAGGAGCAGGAGCTCTTTTTTCCTACTGACAACCTATAGAGCAAGGTCTGGCTCTGATGAAAGATGTCAGCCTGTACTGTAGCTTTGTCGTGGTGTCCCTTAGTAAATTGGATTTACCATCTTGCACCCTTCTTCTCAGAAAAAATAGTGATTATATCTACTAAAAAGCAGGCTCAGAAGGCTTCCCTCTCCCCTTCCTGAGGAAAAGCAAAACCTTGGCAGCTAAAAAAACCACCCAAACCTGGGGAAATGAGAAATTGAAAAAGAACAGAGAGATGAGATATATTTAGGTTTTTGCAGATCAAGAAAGGAATAGACATGCCAGGTACAGAGGTTACCATCAAAAAGAAAAGCAGCCCTGGGAGATGGAGACTGTGGACTTAGGCACAGGAATTCAATCTGCAGTCCAAGTCTATTTAAGCAGATATTAAGATGGCAAAGTCCCAAATCAAATTTCTATCTAATAAAGCAGAGCCACCTACCAGTTTCAGGTCAAATATAAACATGCATTTTTGCTAAATAGTAACAAAAATGTTCTGGAATTAATTAAAAGACAAACTGGCTACAAGTCTGGCTAGAAGTAAGTAGAAAAACACATTTTCCTTCTGCTCCCAAAAGTTTTGCAGTCTTTTGATTAGTCTTCTGTGGAAGGAAAAAAGCCTTTTCAGTTAAAAGCTAATAACTTTCTCATATACAATATACTACAATCTGCTTGCACTGAAATTTATAGCTAATCTTATCTTGGCAATCTTGGCAAAAGGTATCTATCCAAAGTTTGGAGATAAACAGCTTCTAATATTTCCTTAGATTGTTGGTTCATTTTATGCACAATGCAAACAGCTAAACTTTTAGTATCAAGGCCAAATTATTACACTATCCTTTGTCCTCAGTATTTGTACATAATTGTTGATAACTCTGTGTACCACGAACAAATACTTGCTTTTGACTCTCAGATTTTAATTTTTTTTTCTTTAACAGAGACGCTTTTGTTTGCATGCAGTCAGTTCCTGTCAGGCAATGCATGATAAGCATCACCTCTCAATTCACCTGTCCCGAACATCAATAGTAAGGCCACAGCTGTATCAATTATCTGCAGAGGAGATGCCTTGGCCCAGCCTGCTGCAGTGCACTTCCACTGCACACAGCTTCCAGTCAAGGGTAAAGACAGATGCCTGCTCTGCTCCAGGGTGATAGGAAGTCATATGGCCATGCTCAACTCCCAATTCTGAAGCTCAGAGAAGCTGAGTGCTGAAGAAATCAAGAATTTAGCATAGTACTTAGGAATATCTAGCATGTGTTGTTGAAAAGTTATATTTTCAGTGCTTAAATCCCTCAAAAGTAAAGGAGTTCACTACTGCTGTTCAGCTATGGGCAGAATAACTTGTCTCCTCCTAAAAATCTCAGTCAGATTCATATTATTGATTTACTCCAGCTGAAACCCTACAACCATGTCCACATCTTTGACTACAGCCAGCCATTCACACCTGTGTATTTTCATTTCTGAGGGATGTTGACAAAGTATTTCTCTATTTAATTTAATGCAGTTTACATAATTTTCAGTCCTGATGCATCTCCAATGCACCTCTCCACTAACTGATCAGCAGGAGGAGGAGGATGATGATCCAGTCAGTCATGACAGCCAGCCAGGCAGACCATGTAGCAATAACACCACACCTGGTATTGAAAGCCACACCACTGAGGAAAAACACAGTTTGCTGTTTCATTAGTCCACTTGAAAGACCCAGGTCACCTGCTTCTTTGTAAGAGTTCCAGGTTTAGCATTCAAGCATAGATTACAGCGAACAACTGATATAAAACACAGCCAAAGGATGAAGGGAAGGAAAAGAGCACCCATGCATTGTCTCCCCAGCAGCAGGTAGGTTATTGTATACTTCAATCAAATGTCAGTAACCCTCTACAAGTTTAGAGCATACATATGCACATACAGAGCAATGCATACCTTGAGCTCCTATATATCTGCAGAAAAATGAATAAACAGTGCCAGTGGAAAGCCATAAGATTGCCACCTAGATAAATTGTATAAATCTAGTATTTCAGATTGCTGAAAATAGACTTTGGCTGTTTGATTCAACCATAAATCAGGATCCCTGTTAATCTGGATTTAGAGTGACTTTCCTGTGCAGTTTTGAGAGTCTCAAAGGAATATACTGTTCACTGATTTATGTACCAGTCCTGCTGAAAAGTTGATTTACCATTGCTTTCTGCAAACAGTGAATTGCAGCTCACTGGTTTCTCTGAATATGCAAAGCCTGTACTGTATATAAAGGTGGGGGAGTTTGACAGTTTTCAGCTAGGTAAATCACACAGATTCCAGTGTTTGCCTTGAGATCTACAGTGCATGCTATAATTTTGTCCCCCAGTGCCAAGCCAGAAAATACAGCCAAATAGGAAAGTGTTTTGTCATCTTTTCACACACTGGATCTTCTTTCATTTATCCATCATCTCAAAATCACACTACCTAACAAATTCCACTTTGAAAAGCATTACCAATGACAACTAGTAATGTTTTTAAAACTAATTTCACGACATTCTCAACCAGGAGGTTTCAGCTCTTAAAACAAATATTGAGCTTTAAGAAATTTCATTTAGATTTCCAGCAGTGCTTGGTTACTTTAATATGAGCAACTGCATACATTGACAATTAAAAGAACAAGAGCAGTGAGCATAAACTTGAGAGCATTCCTTTTCTGAAAGCAAAGGATGTAGGCTAATCATAGGCATCTCTGCTTCAGGAAAAAGAGACCAAAAACCACAACAACAACTACACCAACCAACCAACCAGTGGACAGTAGCAAAATTCACGTTATGAATTGCAGTCAGTATTCTCCATACCCATCACTCCTGCACATTTGATAAGAATAGCATAATGTTTATTTCCATGCATGTGCTAAAACACAAACCTATGATCAGTTACAACATTATAACAGATATTTCAGGACAACACATGTTCTCAAAGTTGTTTAGTCTACCCATTTACCACGTTCAATATTTGCAAATACAGATTCTTTGTGTACAGAGATGGCCCAGCTGCCAAAATACTGCAGATATCAAGATAACAGATGTTTTTCTTTCTGCCGCTCATTAATTTGGCAAACTATAACTTGACACGTTCTTTTATAGGGACTTTTCATGCTTCTGGAAAGGATTGTGCACCTCATTGGCCAGCTGAATAATGAGGAAATATTATCTCCTTTGTAGAAAATTATGCCGCCACTGTCACAATATGAAGACAGAAATAAATTATAACTCTTTCTCTCCCTCCTCCTTTCATTTTGGCCTGGACACTGGGTCACATATCAAATTTCAAGCCATTTTTCATTTTAGGAGCTAATCTGTTTGGTTACTGGAGTGGAATGACAGAACACACCTGTGATCAAAGGGGAAGGTAGATGGGAAAAACATCTCCCGAGTTCATGTACATCCATTATCCTGGCCTTTTTATATAGTGCTTCATATAGGTTTAGTTAATTATTAGATATTTGACAGTAACTTCCAGCACAAAGAAACTATTGAGCAAGTTTGGCATGCATTTCATTCTTTATTAATTTAAACTGTCTCAAGCAATGACTTGAGAGAGGTCACATATCTCTTGATTTAAAAAAAAAAATTCTGTATAAAGGAGCATATTCACAGTGACAAAATCCAGAAATCATCATTCTTTAAGATGAAGCAAGACCAGCCTCTGCTACCCAAACCAACAGAGTATCAGGACCTTCTTCAGTGAAGAAAACCCAGATTCGAGACCTGATTTAAACTCATTAAGGGTTTTCCAATCCAGACTAGGCTAATTCAGGGTCTCCCCCTAAGAGCAGTTTTAAGTGTCTCTTTGTTCCAGTGAGGACAAAGAAAACCAGATTTTGAGTCCTGCAGTTTTTCCACAGAGATGGAACTTTTCTCACCCAGTCACTTTTAATTATCTTCACTCAGATCATGAGAGCACTGACACATGATGGGATTGCAAGGATTACAAGACAAAGCAAAGGGCCACGATCCCAGCCCCACAACTGTCTCAGCACTGCGAGGAGGGACAGGGCTGCTGGCACCACACTTTAATGGATGTTTCCCTTACAGCTTATGGATTTCTAAACCAATCTTGGGATTTCATTCTCTTTTCCAAGCTCTGTCTTGATCAGGGAGCATGCTTAAACTAAGAAAGGGAGGAAAAAATGGTGTTGAAGAAATCACATCTGAGCCAACTGTGAAAAACTTGGTTATCAGTTCATCTCTGGTACACGTTGCTGATTCTGTCCTCTGTTTAATACCTGGATCATGTTCCCCTAATCTGTTTTCCGGATCAGTAGAAAATAATAAGTAATGAAGAAATAAAGCCAATTCTAGGTGCTTATTTTCTTCCTTCTTTCATTCAGTTGGGAGCTGGAACTAGATGATCTTTAAGGTCCCATCCAATACAAGCCTATGATTCTATGACTTATTTGAAATAATAAATTATTTGTTGTATATTCTTCCATTGCTACAGAGGCAACTGCAGTGAAGCAGAGGGTATAGTGAATTCAGTTCATGTCAAAAATTTGGTAAATTCTTTCAAGTGAGACAAATGGGTGGCCTGCTCGTGTGACCCACTGCAAGAAGAACAACAAAAATCACAGAAATAAAAATGAGGAACTGCCTTCTCTCCATCCATCCCATGGAAATATTTTCCATGGCTGAGTAATGTAGAAACCATCTAGAAAATAAAGGATTTTGAAAACTGCCTCCAGATTAAAATAATTTAAAAAAAAATACTTTTTCCATCCATTTTAATGGCAGTCATTCAAAATGCAAGATATCTGTCCAGAAGAAGCAGGAGAGTGCAAACTTATTATTTTGTAATTGTTGATTTTCCTGGAAAACTTTGCACTGTTGCAAGACACATTTTTATTGTTTCATAGATAATGGAACCATTTTCTCATCTCTTGGTAAGCTTTTCCCTCACTGGTGTAAGAGTCCCCATCTCTCTTCCCCTGAAGGATGAATAATAAACCACATTCATAATTTTCTCTATAGGATTCAAAAAGTAGGTGTCAGAAATTTCAGAGACACTCATTGTGAAATCATTGTACCATCTTTACAAGCAGAAAACATGATCTTCCAAATGCCATCCTATTCCAGTATCATGAGACACTTGCACCCAGCAGAAAACCATCTACAACAACAAAAAAAAAACAACAGCAAGCCAAATAAAATGGCACCCCCAGTAAAAAAGAGTGTACATTTGCTCAAAGGCAAAGTTGTCTCATTGTGGGAAATAGCTACCACTCTACAGCAAGGGAGAAGGTAGGTTTGTTCCACTGCTCTCCAATATGCCATAGGAATACTTCCTCTAAAACAGCATGGAAGGCACCAACATAGAGGTATTGGACAACATCCAAAATTCTCTGTTGCCCTCTCTCACTGCTCTGGAGTGCAGTGAAGCCCAAGCACCACACAACTTGATCCAGATTCAGGCCTGGATTCTGCCCCAGGCAAAACCATGGGATTCCATGACTTTACATAGAAGTGGAAAATATAAACTTTAGTCTGTGCTATTTTTTTTTTGTGAGCTAGAAAAATTCTCTGAACATCCCCTTAGCAATAAAGTCAACGAATTTTGGAGAGTCCTTTTTTCAATTGCAGAGGTGTCTGTAAACTGATAGCAGTTTATGCAAAATGAAACATTTGCATACCTTGAAAGCATATTAGTCATTATCCGCAAAAATCAAGAAAAAATAAAACCAAATGATATTAGAAATTTTATTGTGGAAACACATTTGTTAATCAATTTTCCATTTTCATATGCTCTTCTTATATCTACTTCTAGCTAAATCAGAAAAAAAAAATAGCATAACTTGTTATTCTTTCAATACCTCCACCTTGCTCAAAGTTAAGCAGCTTAGTCAAACACTTGAGCAATTCTGAATAGAAAGAAAGAAGCTGTTGAGCTCTCATCTCGGATTTTGCTGGGGAAAGCATGCCAGTTTGTCAAACTCAAATTTATCAGTTTTAAGCTTGAAATTTACCCATTTCAACTGTAACAGGTATCTGAGTGTGAAAACAAAAGGTGGAAAGTGAAAAAGGGGAGAAGGGAACCCACTGAACTCTTCAGAAGGCAGCATAACACCATACTCTCAAATGCCATGAATCTATCACCCACAGACTCTGTAATTACAGAACCAAACAGCATGAAGATCATAAACAAAGAACACGTACTCCAAAAGCTGTGATAGCCTCCTTATAGTAGGCTAGGGCTCACCATAGTAGGCTAGGGCTCACCATTGTAAAAGTTTTCCACTCAGCTTCATTCAGAATGGATTCAACCCGAAACCAGGGAAGGATGATTGGCACTTTATCTTTCAAGGCACTTTATCTTTCACTAAATGCAGAGCTTGGTTCTAATAAATAGCCATTTTCCAGCAATGTTTTCACAGGCAAAACCCCCAAAAATATTATCTTAAAAAAAATAAAAAAGCCAGCCTCCAGATCAGAAACCTAGATTAAATAATTTGAAGAGATTTCCAAGAAACATCTGTTTCTTCCACATGAGTTTCCAAGTCTGTCCTCATCTTTCTTAATCTTCTATAGTTCTGTAGTTTGTTTGCTTTTCTTGTTAATGAGCTTGAAAAATACCTGTCTCTTCAGCCACAAAAGGACTGCAAAGAAAAAGAATACTTAATGGCATAAAGGATGACTTTCTTAAAGCAACACAAAGATTACGAAGACTAAAAAATACTCTGGGCTTGCTGATGAAGGGGCTGTAAATGGGAAGATAAGCAACTCACCTTGTGGCTTGTTTTGAGGGCAGAAAGTAGAAACATTCACATTTGTAATGCTGGCACTGTTCATAGGCACTGAAACACTACAGCAATTCCTGTAGAGAGGCTTGAGCTTGTTCTGCTTGTAGTCCCAAGCTGACAAGAAACCCACAGCTGTAGTTAGCAGGGCACCAAGCCCAGGCTAATAAAGCTCAGCTGAGAGCAGGGCATGTTAGTTTAGGCACGGTGCCACTCTGGGTTGTTCGATGGCTTCCAGTCAGCTCAGAGCATGCTCACACCTCCTTGTGAGAGACAGTGTGGCCTCTACTTTAGACAGATACAGAAACTTAACATAGGAGCTCAAAGTCTTCAGTTTTGTGGACGCACACAGTGGTTAGGAAGGCCTGTGCAAGCAGATGCGCTAAGCTCTGCCCGTTGGGTTACTCTCACTCTGGGTTCAACACCCAGACCCAACAGGTGCATCTTCCCATGGAGAGTGCTCCAGTAGAAAACTAAAAATCCTGCAGCTAGACAAAGATCTGTGGCTAATTAAAACCCAAAACAATATTTCAGGCATGTATTTCACAAAAGTGATCTACTATTTCAGGTTAATGAATGCAAACAAAGGACATTAGCAAGATAAATCCACTAGTGTGTCTCATGAGACCCTTGTATGGTACACTGAGGAAGCTCATTGAGGTGTTCATGCTCTGAAATGTTGCATGCACTGATGTAATGTGGTGTTATGATATGCTTGTGACATGTTTACAGCTGACCTCTCTAATATGGTGCTTAAGACAAGAGAGGGCTGCAGTAGAGATGAGAAATGGAAAGTGAGAAAACACCTGTCATCATTCGCCCTTTGGAGGTTAATACCACTTGTCTGTAGTACTCAGCTCTAGTTTGAAAGAATTATTAATATCCTGCCGTGTTTTTGATAGGAGTAAGAGCTGCCTCCAGAGCTGTCATGATACTACTTCACAATTTAAATTTTTATTGCTGTTCTGAAATCTTCTTAGATTTCAGAAACCTTCTCAGACAGAAGCCTGCAAAGCACAAGACAGATATAAATTGATATGAGTATCTAAATTATTATTATTATTATTATTATTATCATGGTCTGCTTTTGATAACTTTCTTCTCTGGCAATCTAGTTTACAGCCTCTAGGAAACACAGGATCTTTCATAATCTTCTCCAAAACAAAATTAACAAGGGATTACAAGGTTTGTAAATTAACACAACTGCTCACATTTCACTGCCAAGGAAAAAGGCTGCTCCATTCTTTACTGTCAGGTCTCTCACACCTCTCCTCTGCGGAAGAAGAGCAAAGAAAAACTGCCAAGACTCACTGGATCTCTCAGGCAGTTGTCGAGTGAGCAGGCGTCTCCAAATGGATGCACTTTGAGCTGTCTGCTGACATCTATATGGCAGTCTGGGAGTCTGAATGTTGTAGTAATGCAAGGCAAGATCACTGAGAAAGGAGAATGTTTTGCCTGCACCTGGTTTGATAGATGCAGCCTCACAACTGTCAGACTAATCCCCACTCTATGTGCAAGGCATGGACAATATCTACAGAGGAGGGCACTGCACATGTGACTACAGCCCCAAACTGGGATGTGGGAACTACCACAGGCTCCTCAGCAAGAGCAAACTCACTGAGCTCCTCTCCTCCCCTCTGTAAAGTGCAAAGCAAAACCACACAGGTGGTCCCCATACCTGCATGGTTAAGGGAAAAAATATATTGGGTGTGCATACAACAGGTGCTAAATATATATGTAATGATTTATTGTCACAGCGTGTGAATACTGCACAAGATTCAGAAACCATCTCAGAATGAATTCCTAAAGCCATTAACTGTAAAACTCTTCACACCTGCCAAGACCAGACCCCCAAACTAATTCATAAACATTCAGCAACTTATCTCTTCCCCTGGGATCTTACTATTATTTTAGCATTAACTTCACTGCCTGCATGAGTATGATTGAGATCAATCTGTGTGATTCTCAGAAAAACCTTGGTAAAGAAGGGGCACAGACTTCTTATCTGGCATCAAACAAATGTCAAGAATGAGATTTCTGTGATGTTTACACAATGCCACAGATTGAGAGATATTCATGGGATTTGAAAAGCAAAGGCATTGTTGGTATTTTTCTAATTTCACTAAGGTAAAAGTTTGTTTGCACCATCCAAAGCTGGAGCGACAGCTTTGTGCTGGACTTTGCTTGCATACATTCTTCCCATGCCATATTCCTGCCTAATAAAAATAGGTAGGCCTTAGCCTTGGTCTCAGGTACATTCATTTTCACTGGGTAATTATGCTAGTCACAACTTCTCTTACTGTCAAGTGAAAGCAGAAATTGATTCCATCTCTATTTTTTCAAATTTAAAAGGGAGTCCATTGAAAAACAACAAAAGCTCCAGACCAAGATCTAACCTGATAATTTAGACCAGTTCTAAAAAGATTAAAATAAAACAAAATTAAACAAGTAAAACAACATACAAAAACCCCCAACAGATAGATTTGTGTTTCATCTTTAAGGTCTGATTGCAGTGGACTTCTTCATGAGGAAGAAGGAAAAAAAAAATCTGTGAAATTTCCATTCATCAATTTCCATTCCTTTCATCCAATTTTCTCCTTTGTAGATGGTGAACTTTAAAATTTTGGTATAGAAAATAGGTGAAAAATAATTTGTTCTATGTGGTGCTACATTAGTCCTGATCTAAAGTATTTTTTTTTTTAGAGGGCATATCTTTATTTAAAAAAAAGAATATCCACACACATACAATATTTTGCTGACAGAGACCAATTTTCAATTTTGCCTACAATTCTGGAAGAAAAGACTTTAGCATGGAGACCTTTACTCCTTTGTAAACCTGTTTAATAGCTCCTAATATCGATGTACTTTCTTCTACTAATTATGATACACACAATTGAATTTTACAGTCCTCTTTCTGTTCTGATATTTACAAGGAGCTAGAGGACCGATTTTATACACTGCAGATCCAAAAATTACTTTTGGACTTAACACAGTAATTTAAATGCCAAGATTTTAAAGGCCTCACAAATGTCTTGGATTTGTAGTTCATGAAAAGTTTCATTCTTTGAAAGAGTCTCTGAACAGTCTTGCCAGGGAAGTGGTGCTAAAATGGTTTTAACACTTCTGTGAAAACTGTAGCACAGATGATTAGAGATTATAATACACAGAAGGCCTTGGAAAGTACATTAGATATTAATAACACTTGGAAGCTTAACTTGAGTCTGGTCAAAGAAAACCAACACAAATCCCTCTTTTCCTTTCCCACCATAATTCAGTTGTTTCACACACAAAAAACATAAAGAAAATGAGAATGAAAATGCTTAGTTCTAGCATGGCTGTCATGTTGCCTCAAAGGAGATTAAGTTGGTGTGGTTAACATCACTCATATGACAAAATAATGACTTAATGTCATGAGGCTCTGCCATGGCATATGCCATACTTTAAAGCCATTAAATGCTTCAGAATAGGGCTTCAATATTTCCTAGCAAAACACAATACTTCATGCAGCACTGTTTCTTAAGTTTAGACTGAATTTTTGTAAGTTTTTTTTTTAAGTTTTTGTATGTATTTTTCCATGAGCACTAGGCAAGTCTTAATTTCCAAGGATTCAATTTCTGGCCTTTTTGAACACACCATATCAGTAGTCATATTGGTGGGTCTAAAAGGCTGTCTTTCTGAAGGTCCTGCCCTGCCAAGCGTTGGAGAGTAAATCTGAAATGTCTCTTCAGGGAGACACACAAAAGTTACGTAGTTATGAGAAGAAAGGCAGAGAACTGCTGCTATATCAGAAATAGGCTAGAAAACCAAGGATAGGATTAAGTAATGAATTTTCTATGCAGGTGTAATCAGCTAGTGCCTTGAAGTCCTTAATAAATATGTTGTGATATCTATAAAAAGGTGGGGAAGGGGCAAGCCAGCACTGACAGGAGATTTACTTATTTATGGTTTGGTGTAGCTTCCAATCCTTCCTAGCCCAACTATTAGGGCCAGAGGCTTCACTGAACTTGGCAATTTTATGCAGAAAGAAAATCTAACCCGATTGTTTGGAAACTAAGAAATTTAATGCTAGAAAATAACAAACAACAAGCCAAACAGTTTGTACTGAACAAACAGAGAAAGATGGTATGGGCAGGCTTGTTCCATGCACAAGGGCAAATGAACAAAAGCAGGTGTTAGGGCATGGCAGGGGTATTCATAAACTTGGAGGAGGGGAAGTATTAGAGCAGAGTTTAGGGAGGGGTTCCAATAAAGAAGGACAATTAGGAATATTAAAATTATTGCATCAAAAAGGAACCAATGATAACAAGGGAAGAAGAGACCCTTCTGGCATTGACCAACATACTGGAACTGGAGGATTCTGGGGGTGATTTTTTACTCACCACTACTGAAGGTTTTTCCCACGGCCATAAGCCACTGCACTTTTATTGGAGTTAACTCCAACAGCTTGGTCCTGGCTAGAGCAGACTAACCATAGCATCACAGAATCATTAAAGCTGGAAAAGACCTCTAAGACCATGGAGGCCAACTATGTTCACCACTAAACCTTGTCTCCAAGTGCCATATCCACATGCCTTTTGAATGCTTCCAGACATGGAGACTCCACCATTTCCCTGGGCAGCCTATTTCTATCCCTGACCACTGTCTGCATGAAGAAATTTTCCCAATATGTAGAATATTTTCCCAATCTATACCTCCCTGGGAAAAATTTAAAACCATTTCTTCTGTCTCTGCCACTTGCTACCTGGGACAAGATCCCGACCCGCACCTGCCCCCAGCCTCCTTCCAGGCAGCTGTAGACAGAGATAAGGTCACCCCTGAGCCGCCTCTTCTCCAGGCTAAACACCCTCAGCTCCCTCAGCTGCTCCTCACAGGATGTGTGCTCCAGACCCTTCACCAGCATCACTGCCTTTCTCTGGACACGCTCCAGCACCTGAATGTCTTCTGTGTAGTGAAGGGCCCAAAACTGAACATAGGATTCGAGGTGCAGCCTCACCAGTGCCCAGTACAGGGCGACGATCCCTTCCCTAATACTGTTGGCCGGGCTGTGACTGACACAAGCAAGGATGTCATTTCTTGACTTAGAGGTCAAGAAAACCAGAAACACAATGGTAAAGCCAAAAGTGAATCAGAAAAAAACACCCTTTTGAAAAAGAAAAACTTAAATATAACCTGGTTTTATGTATGTGACAGTATCTTGACAACCATTTCACTGAAAAGAGAGAGAGTATGAGACATGGCAGGGCACTTCTGTCAAGTAAGTTTGTAAAGCCTGGAATCATTAACATAGGAAAGATGATGGGTAGTCTGGGATTTGATGGAAGTATATAGAATATAGAATAGAATATGTAGTATATAAATAGTATATAGAATATGGCTCATGCCAAAAAGACTAGATGGGGCCTTTCTTTATTCTATCCTGGTTTCTGCAGTCAGTGCAATAAAACACAGCTAAATATCCAGTGCTTCTGCAGAGAGTACTGGATTAAAAGGAGGAGCACACTGTCCAAAAAGATGGAGATACTGAGGGATAACCAGGATTCAAATCCTGTGATACAAAAAATGCACACCATTAACAGCAATACTTTTGGAAAAGATGGCACACCCTACTCTTTCAAGTACAAAACAATTGTTAAATACTGCAATTAAAACTATGCACAGGCAAGATCAGACTAGATGCTTTCTGTAAAGTTCATGATCTTCCTTCAGGATCCAGCTGGTAAGTTTGCAAATGCAAAGCCTGCAAAAACAAAGTATGCTGAAGCTATTTTCTCATTGCAGCAGGAGGTATAGGAAGATCCTGTGAAACAAAATCAATTTATAAAGGAAAGTAACTCAAACTCCCAGTTCTGCTTGAGCTACGTGTTTTTTTATATTTTAGTCAGCCCCCCTTTTTAATTTTCCCCTGTTCTCTGAGATGCATAATTTAATATTTCAAATTCATTGCCTTTCTGATCTACACTTATCAGGTACTTTGAAGTCAGACATAGTAACACCTTCATAAAGTTACTTGGACAAAAACAAGTGCCTGCACTTTTTTGCTATGCATATGAAAATTCATAAGAACAAACCATTCTCTGTTCTTTAAAATTATCTAGAAATACCTTTGGCACAAAAGCATTTCTGTGTGTCTGAGAGGAAAATCACTTCATTTAAGAAACAATCTTTAGACAATTTAGCAAGGGCTACTTTGTGTGCCCAAATTCTTTAGAAACTATTTATCCAACCAATAGATGAAAATAATAATCCAACCACATGCTTATAAAGGAAGGCAAAATTTGTAAGGCAGATAATATCTTTCAAGTCCCTATAGCTGGAGAAAGCAGACAAGTTTTCAGGCATACAAGCCTTTCCCCAGCTCATTTTATTCTCTCATCTTTATAAGCTGGTGTAATAAAATAAACCATTTACATTCCAAAACTATCACAGCTACAACACTGATACTGATACTCACAAAGCTAGAGCTGAAAAGGCACACTTCATATGGATGTAAGATGTCAGCTGAAAACTCTTATAAGCATAGAGGCGAGCAAAAATCCCCATAACTTTACCAGAAAATATTTCTACAAAAGTGTGTGTGTGTGTTGAAGTTCTACCTTAAAGAGCTTCCTGGTGAGAATGAAAATCTTACAGGGTTTTTTAGTTTTATTTCATTTTTTTGACTGTTGATGTTAATAGGAATGTCCTGTTCAGAGAATTTCAATGCCAAGAGGAAAAAAAATGGCAGGCACAACGGCGACTGGATGCTGTAGATTCCTCACAGTTATAAACGAAATACCGGAAAACACATCTGGGAGCCACATTGCTGAAGGCTGAACAAAATGAAGCTAATGATCTGGGAGCCAAAGCAGCACTGAGACTGAAGGCAGAGAGAGCCCTGAATATGCAGTAGACCAGAAATGTGAAGCATCATGAAGCAGCATCTCTCCATCTGCAGTTGAGAGATTCCAAATTCGCCAGAACTGCTTTCAGTATAAATGTATCTGATCTTGTTTACTTCTACCAGACATGCAATGAAGGGAGGCAGCAAAATGCTGGGGAAAATTGTGGCTTTGCTTCTCTATGTTCTCCTGTGCCTATCCCAACATAATGCTAGTGCTGCTTGGGTGTCTGCCTCGCTCTTCCCATCAGAGGAAATAAATACAGGTAACAGGACCCGCTCATAGCAACCTTCAAACATTTGGGAAAGTCTGTTATACATGGAAGCTGAACAATTCCTACATTTGAGGGACCACAGATGCTTCATTTAGGTATGTTTGGAGAACAAACCCTAACTGGATGCTTGAAAGTGCACCCACGAGTTTACTTTTTCCAGTGGCTTTGTGGATTGCAGAAGGGCTGCTGCTCACTGTGATGCTTATCCACATATGTGTAACTGATGTCAGTGATGGAAGAAATCATCCCTCATTTGTTCTTGGAAAGTGTCTTGTGTAGGTAATTTTCCTCTGCATGGGGTACTTTTTCATGCCTTCCTTTAAAGACCCTGTAAGATTGATTGTTCCTTTTATCTATTGTCTGTTCTTCCTCAAATCTCCATGTCACTCATTTCACATGAGAACAGAGCAATGAAAGGAAGACACTGAAGTGGATCCTGCATGGCTTCAGCTCAGCTGCCCACTTTGCACTGACATCCCTCACAGCCCTTGGTAAGGCTCACCCAGCCGTGCCTCCTCCTATATTTCTAAGGTCACACAAAGAACTGCAGACCCACTGCCTGCTCCACCCCAGCAGACTACCAAGGCCACCAAGCTGGCTGCCCTCAGTGCCACAGGAAGGACATCAGCTGGTTAGGAAAGCAGCTCATTCTGATGGTGCCATCTCTAAAGGGCAGCTGCCATCCCTCATCTTGCAAGGAGATGAGTCCTTGCAGTGCTCCACATCTCACTGGGACAAGGTGGTTGCTCTTCCCGTGGTCTCAGTGTGCCATGTCCTCCTTGCTCTTTCCAAGGAGCTCTCCAGGCATGAAAGCAGGGCTTGTTTTGCACTGCTGTGTGCAGATTGGATCTGGAAACCTTCTGTCTGCCCCGGCACATGCAGCACTGCTGGAGCAGCACTGTCCTGCAGCAAATGGCTTTCACAAGAAGCTGCCAGCTACTGTGATCCTTAAAGAAACTGGAGGCTCCCCTACACAAAACAAAGCCCATCCAAACTGTGGAGCGAAACCCAAGTATATCTGCAGCTATCAATTTATTAATGGAAAAATCATTTAGCAAGGACTGTGAAAGGGATGGTATAAACAACAAAGCAGAGATAGATTGACTAGTTGATTTCCACCAGGTGCAAAGACAATTTTGTCACTGGCTGTTCCATCTGCAGAGTAAGATGCTGGTTTTGCTTTGTTGAGCTTTTTTTTCCTTTTTGGAGTTCCTCATGGAAGAAGCAGCTCCATAGAGCATGGCCTCTTTTTTCTTACGGAGCCTTCCAGAACAACAAGGCCCTACAAACTACATCTCTGGAAAAAAAGTAAATAGCTTTAATTAAAAAAAGATTGGGGTTTTTTTGTTTGTTTGGTTTTTGTTTAAAAAAAATCGCCACTCCCAGGATACTTCAGTCAGCACTGCAGAAATGTAGACAAATTAGAAGCCACGAGAAACCAAAGAAAATGTTAAGTAGCTGAAAATGGGGCTCGGCTGGATAAAAAGAAATGGAAAGGAGTGGCTGTTGTGTGTACAGTTTAGCTGAGCAATGACGGAGGCCATATGTTAACTGGATACAGGCATCTGTTAGAAATAAACAGCTAGCAGAGGAATAACAAGTTCGGAGAATAAAAGAGCAACAGTTAGACATAATGACAACCCTAAGAAAGGCAACATTCAGACTAAACCTCAATTTTTCTTTTTCTGTAACAGGTCCTAGGAAGTGGAATATTCCCAGGGTTCTGCAGAGAAATACTTTTGTGTAGTACACACAGTTTTATTCCTTCTCAGTTTGAAGTTGTTCATTCTGGAGGACAAAATCTTGCACTGTTCATCTCAGTAAACAGAGTTTCTATCCATAATCATCATCTTCCAGATAAAGGGCCTGTTGGCTGCAGGGAATGTTATTAATAGAAAAAAATCACTTCAAAATCTTGTCTGTTGCTTATGTAAGATTAAAAAAACCCCAAACAAAACAAACAAATAAACAAAACAAAAAACAAACAAGCAAGAGGGGAAAAACCCCAATCATTTGCCTGTTTATCAATCTGGCAAAGCTGAAGTAATTTTGTACATTTTTTGTCCTCTTTTTTAGGCTACATCCTTCTGGTTTTGGGTGGGCTTTTCAACAAAATTAAAACTGTCATACCCCAAATGTCATGATATTTTAGCAACAGCATTTACCTGTCTGACTACTTTCCAATGTCTCAGGACCCTCGAGCTGGTACCTCTTCTGTAACTGGTTAACTAAAAACCAGGTGTGTATTTTCCTGGGTCATCTCAGTGGATGTATATTTAGGACTGACAATTTCTGGATGATATTCAAACATTCCTCTGGATCCATGTCATCTTGGCAAACAGTTTTAGATGCACATACTGACCTGTATCTCCTCATCTGCTCTGTGTTTTGCTCAGCCCTGTAACCACAGCCAGTATATGGATTTCATCACACAGAGGTGCCAAGTCTCTGCAGAATTAGAAAAGAGGAAAAGTGTGTGACTCATCCTGAAGAAGACCAGATGTAATGTTCCCATTACCTGTTACAGTGAACACATTACCATTTCAAAACTATCCTGACTTTTAGGGGTTACACTGACAGGTTCATAGCTTTTCATTATCATTTGGAAGAATTGCTCCCAAAAAAGGTCTTTTTTCCTGTGATGGATACACAGGGAAGCAGCCTCAGCAGGTTTCAGCTTGAGCCCACCTCTTAAGTTTATTCTTCAACATCTGCATTATGGCAAGTTTCCTCAAAGGGAATCTTCATGACTTTGTGAAGCTTGATCAAAATACTTACAAATAAACCAACTGCTAAACATCAAAGCAGTTCTAGAATGTGCTACTCAGCTCCCCAAGGCACACAGATAAACCAAGGCTCTCTCCATAGTTATTCCTTTATGCTCAATTTATACCTAGGCCCAGGAGTAGGGCTGACTATTCAAGTTGACTACTGATGTGGTTTATACATTTCCCTGTCTTTAAAAAGATCCTTCCTCCTTCCTCTGCACCCACCCAGAAGCTTGTCATATTGCCTCTGATGTGCCCCATTTGATATAATTTACTGATGACAATACTAAGGAATGTTTTAGCAATCCCTTCCATGAGACAATCTTTTTTTGTAAGCTTGCATTTTCCCTTTCTCTTGGTTTGAAAATATAAAATGTCCTTCAGTAGCTCCAGGCAAACCATCTGCTCCCCAAAACACAGCAGCTGAAGGCTTCAGTCATTTAAGAACTGCTGACAGTTTATACAGAGCTTCCTTCAAAATAAATAGCCACAAGAACAAAAAAAAAAAATTAAAAACATGTCTATGAAGTTATATAGATGCATTTCATACATGATCTAATATCTCATAAAGCTGACTTCAGTGACTTACTCAAGAAAAAATAAATGAAAATGAAGGGCTAAAGCAAGTAGCGCAGGAACCCTTTAATCTTTAAGAAAGGAAACTGACAATACATTCAAAGCCTTCCACGAGTATTTACAGAATTAGCATCTGAACTTTCACAGACTGAAATCACAGACTCAAGGTACATGAGCCGGCAACCATTACATATTATTTAGCCTGGAATACTGTTCCTCTTGGTAGCATTACATATTTGCAAGAAACTAAAGATCCCAATTTTCCATGAGTTTGTGGGCACACTTGAAAATTGCTTAGTCTGGCACATAGCAAATCTCCACTTTGCTTATACTCATGTTTAACCACTGCTGAGTCTGGGGCCACCAGCTTGTCCTTAGGCTGAGATCACAGAAATATTGCAGTTCACATCAAAGCCAACCAGAAGCATGAGACAATCTACACAATGACCTCATGTAAGAAAAGGTATGAGTTCAACAAACTTCATCTGATGCCTTTACACAGAGTGCCAGGGAATCTGAACAGGGATTTCATCATTCCACCTTGCTGCTGATTACCACAGTGTGATGCACTGGGGAAAAAAAAAAAAAAGAAAAATAAAAAGAAAAATAATATTTTCCATCTATAATGTCTATGAAAAAAAAACATACAGGACTAGAATCAAACTTTCATCGCATCATTTGGGTTAGAAAAGGCCTTTAAGATCCATGAATCTGAAGTCATATGGTTTATACCTCATACTTGCCCAAAGTGGCACCAAAATTTTTTTAAGGTTAAATCATATGTATTACCTAGAGATTAAGTGTATTTGGAGAATGAATAAGACAGAAAAAAAAGAATCCATAGACATTTTCCTTAGCCATTTTATTTTGTAGCACTTATAATGTGTGATTAGTATGGAACAGTCTGTTGCCGGCTCTGCCAATTTCATTTTGGGATTGAAAGATATTGGATAGTGTCTGAGAGGGGCACAAGCTTCCTCAAACTTACATTAGCAGCAGTGGTTGGGTAAGGGGAGCTTGTGGGAGGGCACAGAGTGCAGCAATTGGTAGATAAGCCCTGTTGCTAGTGAGGAAAAATTGCTTATGTGTGAAGGCTGTCCCTAGGGATACATTTGGACAATAGATAAGTATTCTGTCGTGGCTGAGGACAAAAGGACTTCCTGTTCTCCTGAAACCCCTAGTATGTTCCGGCAGAGGAATTTCAAATCCATTACAACAATATTTCGGCATTTCTTCCACTCTAATTGAAAGAGAGACAAAAATGAGAGAAGACAGCAATGCAGAAGCACAATCAAATTAAGTATAATTTTAAAAGTAAGTAATGTTGGAACATTTTCAAAGATTTGAATACATTATCATAAATATGTAGTTGTGTAAAGATTGGTGTTCCAGGTTGTTTTGAAATAATGGCTAAAGCAATCATCCATGTATTACCTAAAGGCAATATAGTGGCATTGTTAAAAATGCTGCCACAAACTCTCCTTTATTAATACCCTCATTTTCTCATTTTTAAAACACATTTTCCAAATGTTCCTCATCCAAGAAAATATTTTCCATGACAGATAATTGATTTCAGATTTAAAAACAAACAGAAACCCCAATGGCAACCAACATATCCACTGAAAAATCAGCCATTGTTAAGCCCCAGT
This sequence comes from Cinclus cinclus, assembly GCF_963662255.1. Taxonomy (NCBI): domain Eukaryota; kingdom Metazoa; phylum Chordata; class Aves; order Passeriformes; family Cinclidae; genus Cinclus; species Cinclus cinclus. The sequence goes on from NC_085046.1 coordinate 100,728,306, forward strand.
GATCTCTATTATACTTGCAGATATCTGCAGTACTGTCCTCAGGTCCTGGTAGAAGGATGTGAAACTCTGACATGGGAGATTTGAAATAACCTGCACCAGAATTTCCTGGCAATTACTGTACTCATGAAAAACTGATTAAATGTAGTCAACCATCCACTCAGGGAAAGGAAGGACTGGGAGTAAAGGAACTCCACAAGTGTCACCTAGTTGTCACCTAGACACTCTGGAACAGATTTGGCAGATATAAACTATGATTTTTAAAAATTAGGAGGGAGAATAAATCAACCAAACCAGTAAACACACTCTTCTCCTGAAGTACACATGAGCAAAGCCTACTGTTATAGGACATTTGTTCAGGTAGCAGATTCAGGCCCTCAAAAAGAAGGACACAGCACAGTCAAGGCTGTAGTGCTCAGAGACCAGAAAGGACTTGTGCTGCAGGGTAGTCCAAAGACTGTCAGTTTTTCCCCTTGGACTTGATGGCATTTGCTTGGAAGTGGGAAGACACCAACAAGGAGTCCAGTGCTGCAGGCAAGTTATTTAAAGCAAACTTTGAAAACCCCAGTTTCAAGGGTACCTAAGCATTTACAGATGCTGACTTATGCCCCCTGACATCATGAGTTATTAGACACTTCATCCAGATGGGTGTTTTGGAAAATCCAAGCAGATGTTTAAGTACGTTCAAAAATCATATCTGAATGGAGACCATATTACTTTTGTATTAATAATGTGGCGGCCAGCTCATTAAAGAAAACAACTTTTAACTGTTTTCACTCAACTGGACAAAAACTGTAAAAAAAATAAGTAAAAGGGATAATTGGATGAAAAAAATTAAAAATTAAAAATTTCTTTTTTATTTGGTATATTGAAGGTCGCTTTATTGGACAAATAAAATGTCTCTTAGGTACACTGTAAATTTTCAGTCAAGCTTCCTTTTCCATCTGAAGGCAATGAAACTGACCACACATCTCTTTACACAGAGTAATATAAAAGACACAAAGCAATAAAAAAAAAAAATCTATCATTTTATTTATATTTCTTATTCAGGTTCAGCCACAAAACCACTCAGGGACAACCTAGGGTCCAAACCACAAAACATCATATAAAACACTTCCAAGAAACTTAAATAAAGTAATTTCCTAGCTTTTCATTTGTTTGTTTGTTATCTATTAGCCATTTGTAAATCCCACGACCATTCCTCTCTGGTAATAGAACAAGTGAAAAGATAATATTGTCTGAAGAGACATTTTTATCCTAATTGTTTTCAGAAACATTGACAGCATAGGTCTGGATTACTTTAATGTGAACTTCCACCATGAACTTTAAACTTTCTTAGACCGGTCGTAACTACCGGTGTTTGTAAAAATCTTTCTAATGGTAATATTAGGCCACAAAATGCATTTTCCTTTTCCTAGTAAAAAACATTTTCCTAGATAAGAAAAGGACCCAATTGCACTTGGAGACTTGAAGGGAGGAAAAAAAGTTCTGTTTTTCTTCCTCTAATAGCCTCTCATTAGAGGTATCCATACCTACATTAGAGATATCCATTACTACCCAGAAGATTAGGAGTAACAGCATCTTTGGAACAGGGGATGTGGTATTTTCTCCAAATAGCACTTTCATAAGCCAAGAGTATCCACACTTACCTGGCTACATTATCTTAATGTCAGAGCTAATCCCACTGGTAGCCAGTCTACTGTCTTCAGCAGACTTTGGAGGAGTTGCTAAATGAACAACTGATCTGTTCGAGTCACATTCTTACACATGTTTTTTTTTATTTTCTTTACCTCTCTAGTAATACAAATGGGCACCTTTAGATGATTAAGTGGAGAACTTGAGCTCTGGAAAACTCTTGGTCCTGCTATTAAAGCTGCAAGACAAAATGTTCCTGTGACAGATGCTGCATGCAGGACCTCTATTCTCCTCGCTCCACCAACATGTGCATACCCCTCATTTCTGAGACTACCACCAGCTTCACTAGAGGGTTCCAAATGGATATCTCTTAAACAAGACTGGTCCTTCAGCAGCCCCTTCTTGGAAGCACAACAAATTATGAATCCAATAGAATGATAATTTTATTTAAATCTGATTTTACCTCATCAGATATCTATAAGTGCAACTAGATTGATAATGCTTACTCTTCTCTCCTGTGGCAGGGATTTAAGTTGACAGTCCCATCACAGAAGATTTCCTGTCATTATAACACTTCTTGTTACTATGTAAAGAAGCCAAGACTGCTAATGAAAACTACTATTTTGGTACCATTTTCAATTACAAGAAGATTTGTGAAGGGATTTTGGAGATGTTGTGCTGATTCCTTGCCTCCGTACTACCTCCCACATTCATCTTTTTATTTTGTCTTTCATCTCTTTTCTGATGCCCCACATCCCATCATGCCACACTGCACTCATTAAATAAACCCCTAAATCTAGCTTTTGTCTAGCACTAATCCTTTTATTTCCTAAATCTTATTTAATCCAAAGGGCTTCCTTTCATCTCTTTAACTGTCAGTTGGATCACTACTGTTTCCTATCAACAGCTCCTGAAAATCCTGTACAGAGTTAAAAAGCTTTCAAGTGTTTCTATGATTCTCATTAGATTCTGCTCTCCCCAACACCTGCTAAAGACCACATTGATGTTGCTCATGCCCTTCTGCCTCCCCTCACCCTGGCACAGCTCACAAGCAATTATCACGTTAGAAAGGGCTTCCCCATTTTTTTCTGGAAAACTCTCTGCCCTACTTTCAGCCTGTACATTAGCAAGACTTAGTTAAACATGCGTTGTTTAATGCAAGGGCTGAAGTTTTCGGTAGAAGTGATCAAGGAGAGGGTTACAAGGAAAGCTTTCCCTGGCACCACAGGGAAGGAGTTTTCATGCATTAAATCACTGTCCATGTGAAAAGGTGTCAGTATTTCTGCCTTGTGCTCCTGTTTCTCCTTTTGATCCCTCAGTGGCCAGTGGAGCAGAACTGGTGGAAGAAGCAGCTTTCAAAATTCTCTCCCTCTAAGGAGCACCCATTTGCAAACACTTACCAGGTGAAAGACACTTACTTCCCACTGTAAGACACTTCAGAGTGAGTCCTGCCAGGTGAGATGTTGAGTAGAAATCACAGTGAGAGGACACCCCAGCTCCCACACTGCCCATTTGCAGACTGTGCACTCTTTGCTCGCAGCCTTCAGTGGTCCAGAGCAGCTCCTCACACTGCCCGGTTCTGCAGCTCTCAGAGAGGCTGCATTTTTTGCCTTACAAATTTTCTGCTCCTTGCAACCTCTCACAGTTCACAAGACAGCAGTGGAAGCCAAAGCCCAGAGCTGGTAACTGTACAGATACCATTACCTCCAAAGGGAGGCAGAGCTGCTATTGCTATGCCATGGTGGGAGGGGAATCCTTATCACACCTCCAGATACCTCCTCACCTCCTTTCAAAAGTGCTTGTTGATTTTAAAGAGTCCAGAGGTGACCAGTCATTTTTGCACCCTACTAGACAAATAGCCCAGAACATCAGCTTTAGCAGATGAGATTTAATATAAAATGTGTGAGATTTATTTCCATTTTTCCCCCTCAGGCAGTGGGAAATACGACTGAGAACACGTGAATGACACCAGGATCAGAGTACCAAGTCATGAACACCCCCATTCCTGACAGAAACCACATACAGAGAAAGACCTTTCAGAGCCACCACTGAGCAGCATGAACATGATCCCTTAAATCCTACTAAGTTCAGGCACGGGATTTCATGCTGAATGCTGCCATGTGGGCCCACTGTATGTAACCAGTTAAACTGGCTGGATGGCTGCTGCAGTCCACAGCTGCTCTGGTTTGCACTCAGCAGGAAGCTGTGATTTGCTTCCTTTTGCACAACACAAGCCTCATCTCTCTGCAGACATGCAGCAGCACGTCTCCTACCTTTGCACTACCATACTCATGTCTCAGGGTGGGTCCAAGCAAGTTTAGTCAAACCCTAGAGGCTTTTTTTTCATGCTGAAATATTGTCTAAGAAGGCAATGGCAGGATGAATGGGACTGAAACAAGCATGGGAACACAATAACTGTCAATTTGTCCTCACTCGTCTCTTTCATATAGGGTTTATTCAAAATCTTCTAATGTTTTTAATTAGATTTTGCTCATTGTGAGTTCTGTATTTTACTCTTGTAATAGTATTCTAATGAAGTTAACTAAGGGATACAAAATTCAGAGCTGTATTTCTAAAAAATCTCTCAAAACCACAAACGTCTTGTACAGATGGTTGAACAACCTGCCTCAGGACCCAGAATCCAACCTTTTCTCCAACACGGGTATCAAATACTCCTACCCAGAAGATCATCCACCACCCTTGCAACCCCTTTCTTCAGTGTGGGTGTGATAACAGGACCCAACCCAGCCAACCCTCCCAGAGGCAATTTTCCAGCATGGTTCTGGAAATTGCAGTGAGCCGGGAGTGACCACAATAACCACTGGGAGAAGACATTAACTGCACAGATATGAACTGAGCTGTGCCAGCTCCCCTCCATGCTGAGCACAGGGCTGGGGGACCAGGGCCTGGCTGTCTCATTTACTTATTCCTGACAGATGCTGAAAAAGCAGAGAAAGAAGTTCCAGGTCTCACCAGTTATTTATAATGCTGCTTCATCATCACCCATCAAAGAGTGTGTGATTTCAGCTACCAAATAAAACAATTTACTAATTAAAAGGAAGTTCTCCCAGAAAAATATTATTTTCCTGAGATATCTGTGAAAGCAAAAGCCAAAGGAAGAAGTAGCCAGTGCAATCAAAACACCAAATTAATACCACTAGTTTAAAAACAAACTGCTACTTTATAGCCATGCAATGTAAAAGATGTGGGGTGAGTGTGAGTGCAATAGCTTAAAGCTGAAGAGCAAACAGTCATGCTGCCCTTTGAGCCTGACAGAAGAGGTCTGCAGAAATGCTACTGTGAAAGAAGGGCCACAAATGATCTGGGGGTTATGGAGCCATAGGTTGCTATGATGCAGTCTTGGAATCAGTAGCACTTGCACATGTTTTGCAGCTGACAGAATGTTGAGAACCATAGACATTGTAAAGGAAATTATTTTAGAATTCACAACTCCTTTATCATCTCCAAATTTGCCACTTCAACCTGAAGTAACATGAAATAATGTCACTTTAAATTCCCAGTTAATACTGGGAATGTAGGATACATTACTCTCTAATGACATGACAATTCCAGCAATGAGAATGACAGCAGTGTAGTCCATCAATTCTTCAAAGCTACCAGGAGACCAGTTTCAAGTCAAGAGACCTGCCATGGTATGTATCTTGTAGGCTGCATTCAGCAACATCCATCTCACATGCACACAAAACTTGCCAATGGACCACCAGAGCTCCTCACACAAAGAAGCAGAGGTCATTTCCCCACACTTAACAAAATGCACAGTGAGCAGAAGTGCCAGCAGTAGGAAGTGTAACTGGCACATGATCATTTGTCACCTGGGTAATTTTAATAGGAGCTGTGGTAATATTTTTTAATAACACAGGAAGCAAACATTGGACATAAGGCCTTTTTTCTAAATGAAGAAAAATGTTTCAGAGAGCCAACTTGAAGCTATTCAAGGAGCTACTTAGCAGTGTGCCCTTGGAATGTGTTTTGAGGGTTTAGGGGTACATTACATGAGTGCTGCTCAGCTTAAAAGAACCATCTTTTAAAAACACAGGAGCAGGCAATCCCATCATGTCCTAAGTTAGGAAAGCAGGGAAGTTGACCAGCTTGGCTGAACAGGAAACTCTACCTGCAAGGAAGAGGAAATTGTAGGTTTGCTGGAAGTGTGATCAGGCTTCACAGGAAGTTCACAGGTAGTCAATGGTTGCAAATCTTTTAGATGTGAGCAATACCTGTTCATTATTGATGTTTGGTTTGAGGCTTTTTTAGCTCATTCTCATTTTTGGAAATTTTTAAGCTTCTTCCCATGGAAAAAAAAGGAGCCTGAGAACAAGAGCACCCCATTAAAGAGAAGGTCCATCTGTCTCAACACTGTCTGCAACCTGGCCCACCACTTCTCTAAAGGAGACCATGAGCAGTACAAGTCAAGCATAGATGGTGACATTTTGTGGTAAATACAACATTTACTAAAAGCAAGCTGCAAAAATTTTCCATTGTAAACGCAACTTCTCTTGTAGAGTTTGTAATTACTATTGCTGTCACTTTCATCATCAAATTATCATTCAGCCAAGGAGCTGTTGAGTAAAGCCATCAACTTGCTGTAGTTATAAAAGAAGAAAAGCAGGAAGGGTAAATAATAACACAGAAATTATTTTAAAAACAGCCTTGTCACAGAGAAAATTAAATCCTTTCTACCATTCACACTGCCAACTTAATATTTATGTTTATCTCTTCCCATCTTTCATGCTATCCTGGATGTGGGGGATGACTGCATCTTTGGAGAGGCATTGAAGCCACATGATGGGCAGCTGCAGCATTTTCCAGGGACTTGAGGACCATTTCAGAGATCCCTGAGAACAGGCTGAATCACAGCACTGTCTGTTTGATTGGCTCTCTCTCCCAAAGCATCTGGATGGAGCCCCAGACAAGAGATGCTCAGAAAAGGAATTGGCTGCTCGCCCTGCTGCAGATGAAGAATTTGAGCAGCACAGAGAGCACAGGGGAAGGGAGTGCATTATTTCCAGTGAAGGGAGAGATAGAGCCAAAAACGCCCCAGATTTGAAGGAGATTTATCAAAATACAGAATCAACACATTTACTTGCAAAGAGAGGGAGGAAAAACCAGGATAAACTGACTGGATTTTGAAAGGTCATCCCCAAATCTAGTGGCTAAATCTAGCCAAATCAAGGCATAATTTCTTCTCTTATGGTATAATAATTCACAGAATTTAGGGTAAAAGAGTCAAGTCCAAATCAGCCCTAACAGGATTATTCACACTGCTCATTCATGGGTACACAGGAGGGATTCAGTGGCATTCTCAGGGTTCTTCTGATGTGCCTATCAGCCTTTTAGATCCAGTTTGCACTGGTGCAAACAAAACAAGGTAAAAACTAGTTGTGAACTCTTTCCAGTGCCACAGGCCATTGAGTTCTGACGTTATAATAAAACCTGGGGACACAGACAGCACATATTAGGCTGACCAAGGGGTTCCTGCATGCGGGAACAAACACCAGTTTAACTGGAAGATGGAGGTAAGGGGTCAGTGTTGTAGGGAGGCTGTAACCCACATGTTAGCATCCCCTGGAGCAGCCTGTTCACTCCCACATCATGCAGCTGATGTGCAGTCACAGGAAATTGCAATTGGCATTGAGTGTATGCCAAGGGTGGACACTGCCCTGACTGGCATGGGAAGGAATCCCTACACTGCCCTCATCAGATGCCATGGTCACAAAGGGTGTCTGTTCTTCACCACATGTAGAGAAACAGAAATCTCTGCAGTCAGATGTTTTCCTTTCTCATGGAAGTACTGGGTTGTAGCAATGTCTCCACTCTGAGCTAGATCATGTGGAGGAGCAGCATGACACATTCTCTCCCCCAACCCCTCCTCACAGAAAATAGCAAATTGCCTATTGTTCTTTATTTTCTTGCACATCATTTTGAAAAAGCCTTACAATCACTAATTTGGGTGTTTGCCAGAATGAAAGCATCATTAACATTCAGAAATGGCACTAGAGCAATTAGGCACAGGGAAGCCTTTTTGCACAGAAAGTGAAATAAACTGAAATACTTGCATAGGCATGGCCATTGAACATACCAAAGCTTCTTCTGAGCTCTGAGAAAGACTGAAACATGCTTCGATACTAATAAAGTTTTACTCTTGGTAATTACCCAAACTTGGAGTGGCCAAAAGTACTGGCCCAGGACAGCTCATGCCCTTGCTCTCCCTTTCACTCCCAGTCTCTTGTGTTTGCTCCCAAATGCTGATAGTTCCCTTACTGCAGACCACCAAGCCTTTGGGACCACAGGAGTAAAACAGTCAAGGCACCAGCCTTTTGTAACAACTCCAGGAGAGAAGCAGAAACTCCTCCTGGAACATGAGCTACAGGAAATTATAAGGTAATATTTACTGACCCTTTGAGCTTCACAGAACGTGAGATGCAACCCATGAGACCATCCTCACCAAAGGGCGAGAGTGGAATCATGTGGAGTCTCCCTGTGACACAGCCACAGCTTTAATGAGATACTCCAGCTTGTTCCATAATATGGACTGCCAGGCCCTGACCAACCCACCATGAGGAGCCAAAATCTGCAGCATCTCTGGCTCTGAGTACTTATGGGTGATTATACAGACACTCCACACACTCCTTTTGCTGCTGGACAAAGCCTGAAGCCCAACAGTGAATGTGTAGCAAGTGGGTTATGCAGCAAGAGGGGTAGTGCTATGAAGAAAGGAGGATTTATTCCCCCTTGAACCTGATTTTTGCCTAGCAGGCAAACAGGGCCAGATACAAGGGGTTCAGCTATTCCCCTTTGTTACCCTCACACACACTAAGTCAGGGATACATAAGCACAACCCTGCCAGTACCTCAGCCAGCAGCAGGAGCACCAGCGCTCCAGGTGCCCTCTCCTCCCTGCCGTGCACGTACTGGAGGTAGGAAAGTTGTTCTTGGCAGAAATTCAGTGGGCATCTGTGCCTGCAAAGATCTTCATTGCAGAAGAGGTGAGAAAGCTCCTGGGAGTCCCTCAGGATTCTGGTAAACAGCAAACTTTTGCAACATGAGATTTAGCAGCACCTCAGAGAACTTAAAACAACTCAATTTCTAAATATTTGCTCCACCATTCAGTGAAGGTCCTACAGTATTTGCATTCACAGAGAACAGGGCTGAAGTGGATCCAGCTCAGGTAGACACATTCCCACACGTGTCCCAATCCATCTGTGATTTTTGACAGTGCCACTGCAGTCACAGACAGCAATGGAATAATTCCTGTCAGGACATTTTATTGACACAGATGTCTTACATATTTTTGTCTCCACTGCAGGAGACAGCACTGGGTTAGGCTCTGCAACTGCACACCAACTGCAGCTGGTTGGCAGAGCAAACCCTACCTGTTAGAAAAAGTCAATTTTCAAGTCCTGCAGTCAGCACATGATGCTTAAGGGGTCTGTGTAAAACTCTGAAATCCAGTCTTTTTCCATCCATCCCTTATCTGAGAATCTTGGAAAGGCAGCACAAAAGAGAAAAATTGTCAAGTTCTGTTACAGAAATTAAGAGACCAGATTTCCAAAACAGCAAAATCTAGAGGACAATATCAGGTACATAAATAAATATGTAAAATATTTCCCAGTATCTGAGTTTGACACTCATAAAATCACCATTTTCTCAGTCTCCTGGTGCCCCTCCTTCCCCTTGCACCAGAATTTGGCCCCTCTGGCCACAGGCCCTCCAGACTCAGTTAGAAAATACCCCTTCATCCCTCTTCAGGTCTCTTAAGCTGAATGAAACCCACAGGTGTAGAATTCATGCAAATGACATAAAAAAATCAAAAGCTGACCTGAATTCTAGCCAAGCAAACCAAGTATGTGTGGCTTCGCTTTGGAGAAGCCATAGAAAAGAAAATACAGACAGAAGGCTTTTCAGAAAAGGTTTTTCCAGAGAGCTTATTACAATTTGTGTTTGCAGCTGGGAAGTCACAGCTACAAAAAAGGTCCTCAATCTCACAATCTCAGCAAATTTTTACAAAGTAAAATGGACAAATATTTTCCCCAATCAGCGTAAATGAATAGCATATGTGTCCTGCAAGAAGAGGGTGTGTTTGAGAAGAACAGTGGTTTTTATCTTCCACTCATCTTCTCTCTTTCCTCATACAAGAGAAACTTTCTTGACCTAGAATTTTCCAAAACTTTTATATTTTGAGCTCTGATGCATTCCTCCCCTTGCAGAGAAAGACTCCAGTGCTGGTACACATGTACAGCTGCTACAGTCACAGGCACACATTAGCGACCTCTATGCCTTTACTGCTTTAGACACTGTACATGCAACATTTGATGCAACCTCCATCAACACCACAAAACTTCCTGACTTTCACCACCATGGAACACTAGGACACTCAAAAAGATTCTGTGTGCAATTCTTGATCTGAAGCCCAGTGAATCCAACAGCCAGCCATATCCCTCCGTGGGGCAGAGAAGGAATAGGACTTTGAAGCTCACTGGGAAGGTTATAAAACTCAGGGGGAGAGATGACAAACAACCAGAAGACTTCCCTTCTGTAGAAAGGGAACTCGATGGGTCATCTCTGTCAGTTCCCATGGCAGCAGCACTACAGAGGGAAGAAGGGCAGTCCCTCTGGTAATTAGATTTCAGGCTATTCACATCTTCAAGCAAAAACCTTGAATTTCATTTCACACGTTGATAAGGTACACCAAAACTTCAGGAACTGATGTCATGCAAAACTCCAAACAAACACACTTAAAGACACAGATGTTGCTGAAGATGAAATGTGCTCAACTTTAAGATTAGATTCATTTTTGAGGTGTCAGGGCATGTGGGGACAGCAAAAAACAACCTACAATGAAGGTGTCCGATGCTTTAAAACAGCATTATTTCTAATATTGTCTTGGGGTTTTTTTTCAGAGAAAAAAAACTTTCTTAGCAAACTGCTTCTTGATAAGTTTTTACAGGAGTGGAAGGAAAGCCACTGGACCACATCCCACCACCTTCTGGGATGGTGCAGGATGACACGTATTGTTCCTGAAGGCCCAGGGTAAGGGAAGGCTTCATAATCTTTTCCCTCTGTTGTAACTCACAGCATCAGAGAGCTCCTCACCAACTGCTGCTGGTCCTGCACACTGCAAGAGCTCTTAGTGCAGCTGAGCACTGGTGACCCCTGGACCCATTCCCAGAAAACTCTTCCTCTAGAAAAACAAGTTCTTCAGATTAAAGAGAAATATTTATATAAACAGCAGGAGACATAAAAATCTCGCCTGGCCAAGAGGAGACTAGAGGTCCTATTTCAGGTATCAGAGCAGTCAGTGACATTGGCTAGAACAAAGGCGAGCACAGAAAGTCAAAACTTCCTTGCTGAGCTTGGATAACTTAAGTTTACGTGGATTTATAATTTCAATTGAATTTGTGCATGCGTATGTAAGTTTTAAAAGCAGCCAGTGTTCAAAGAAGTGAAACTACTCTCAGGTACTCTGGTTTTCTTGTCACATATCACATCCAATTATTTCATTGTCATGAAACTGTAAAGAAAAAGATGTTACCATCTTTTCAGTATACAAAGTTTTTAAAGAGGACACAAAAAAAAACATCAAAGCAGCAAAATGAAAACATTTCTAATATTTTGTTGAATTCAAATCAAATCAACTTCAGCAGTTGACAGTGGGATGTCTTTGCACTGCCCTGTTAGGATGCAAAGTGAATGTCATTCTCTGCACTCATTTCCTTACAGGGCCAATCCTACAGCAAGATTTTCATACATATAAATGCAGTCTCCACAAGCCCTTCCATCCAGCTCTAAACCTCAGGATTATTTCCTGCTGTTTTTCAGGCAAACCAACTGCAAATGCTGAGCAGGCATATTTGTTCAGGCTGTATCCACTGCCCAATAGCTCACACTTAAGAGAAAATTGTGCCAATGGAAGCAAGCTGGAAGACCAGTGGACCCATCAGAATACCCACCAGAGCTGTCAGCAGGTGAGGGACCCACAAAAGAGTCAAGGAATAATTTTGAGACTAACAATAAAATTAATTTTTGCAAGATTTTCAGAGTATAGAGAAGATTCTGTGACAGAATGGAAGAGTAATAATCATAGGCAAGGTCAGTGAAAGGAAAAATTATCTTCACTTTGAAATGGCACCCTAGCCCAAATAAACAGATTTTCCTGTATACATATATTAAATAGCTATCCCAAGATGTTAATGGAAAAAGTGGTGTCCTTGTTTACTGCATCACTGAAGAAATTTAAGTATCCTGGCATTTTGCAATTTAAAAAAATAATGATAATTTTGGGGTGAAAATTAAACGAACAAAAAACATGGTTTAATTTGTCAGCAATTTCAGCTCAAAAGAAAAAAAAATACATTCTGTCCAAGAGAACAAACAAATCTTTTAAGGGAAGTTGCTTCTCAAGTTATATATTCATGCATTAAGAATACAGTATCATTACATCAGGGATCCCCAAAAGCCAAATTTCATTAATTCCATGAATTTGTGATGCAGTTGATGTCTCTAGAACTACTCATATCTCTTTTTGCCATTATCTTCTGTTGCTCAGTTACTATTCTTTTTCATTACTTGCTGATCGAGTGCTTAAAAAACCCAAAGCCAAAAAAATCCACTAGCTATGAAAAAAGGAAGAATTTTCAGAGATATTAGCTCTCCTTCTGCCCTCTCCTGAAGCAGCACTACATAAAGAAACCACAGCTAGGACTGATGGGAAGTATCCAGTCTTGAGTAGCTTTTTGGTGGGGCCCCAGCAGAAATGTCAGTCTCACAACTCAAGGATGCGGTGGCATCTTCCCTTCCCTATCCCAGCATTACCCTCTCCAACCCATGGCCAAGATGGGCAGGATCTACAGTCCACAAGGCCAGCTGGCTGCCCAAAACACCAAATAGCATCAAAATTCCCCTCTGGTGGAGATCTTCAACCCAGCCAAAGAGTTTTTGCAAACCAGGAGGGCCCAACAGCCACCTCTGCCCTGCCCCACCTCTGCCCTGACAAGGGTCCCCCTGCAAAACCCCCCACTGGTGCCTCCTCTCCCACTCTCCTCATTCAGGGAATCTGAGACAGGGGGAGGTTTGAGTGCAGAACAATTGTTTATATCTTTGTGCAGGGGAAATCTGGGATTATTTATGGAAATTCAGACATTGCTAAATAACAGATGCTCTTCTGAGAAGGAAAACTTTTGTTTTGGGGAGAGGGAGGGTTGGAGGGGATTATTTTTAAGGCAGTATGGAAAAGAGCTGAATGTTTGCTCTGGAATATAGAGGAACTTCATTGAAATAAAACAATCATTTCTTGGGGTATGTATTTCATGCAATACCTACTGTTGCTGAACTTTGTGGCATCTGAGAAAAACATGAGACAAAGCAAGCTCTCCTTCATTGTCAAAGAATAAATAAAAATTAACTAAGTCTTAATAACAGTTTGGTCTATGCCCTGTAGAGAAAACTTGCTCCCTTTCCTGCTATTGCTCTGCTAAGTGTGGCAGAGGAAAGGGATGTGCACAAAATAAGCAAAGAATTAAAACTACATTGAAATCAAAAACTACACATTAAAATCTTCAACAATGAAAATGCAGAGTTCAGCAGAACATGGGAACTCCAGCTAGTCCTCCAGCACAGACATAGCAACTTGTCCCCTGCATGATCAGCACAGCTCTTCGCTCTATAAACATGTATTCCACATATCTTATTTTGTCTTTTTGTTCATACTGGAGAAATTTCAGAAAAATCTCTTCCTATTAGACACCACATTTCACCCTGGTATGGTTAAAAAGACTTTATATTTTCCTGATTTTACTGTAAGCATACTCTTTCTTCTATATGATATTCCTAGAAACTAGCCCCCATTAAAAGATTCTTTGAAGCATGCACAATTTTCTCATTTTTAACTTCAACTTTTAACTTAAAATGTTGCTTTTTCTTGTAAATGAAATACATTAGACCAAATCATTTCCTGCTGGAAAGAATTAATTTTTTTTTTTTCCAGAATTTACCAGTACAGAAGCATGAGCTGCCTCCGCAACAAACAACATAGCCAGAACAAACATCAGTAATGAAATTAAGCTGAGCTGTGACACATTTTGAAGACATTCTAGATGACAAAATCACAAGATTATCCTTTATCAAAAGGGTTTCTGGACATACTGGGTAACCTTGGAATTAACTGTAAGATTCTCAGGCAGCCAGCACAGGCACCTCCCATTGCTCCAAGGGTACAAATCAGGTGACAGTAGGAAACAAACCATGTCAGACACTGGCTTCCCTAGAAAGGTTCATCACCAGGGAATGAGCTTCAGGACTTGATGGTGGGATCTGCACAGGACCCCAAGAAAAAAAAAAAGCATTAAAGGAATCAGAAATAAAGAGTAAAAACCCACAAAATCAATGCCCTTTTCAGACCCAAAAAAGCCCCAGCCAATAGGACTGCTACACAGATCTCCTAACACAACACATCAGCAGCCTCTGCCTAAACCAGCCCTGTTGTGGGTTTTTTTTTTTTTACAAATCATGATGCTCATCACACACCCCGTTTAATCTTGTGCCACAATCATTGTGTCATTGCCACTCGTTCTGGGAGCGCAGGACACAACCCAGGACAAGAGGCTGAATTACTCAGACTTTGTTGCAGTGATTATAGAAGAAACACAATAGGGAAGAATTCTGCCCAGCATTACCCTCTGTAAAAGTCATAGGGCTGCTTTTAAAACAAAACATGAATTCAAGAGATTTCTCAGCCGTGCTTTTCTCAGTGTTTCCACAGTGGGTGCCATGTAAAGGTACATGGTAGATGTGATGGCTTTGCAAGGTAAAGATTTGGGAAATAGCATGTAGTGACATCTGTCCAAATAAAAAGTGGTGCACAGAAACAACAGCTCAGACTCTCCCATTCATTCTAAAGAGGCTAAATTTAAACTTTGCCAGAATCTAAAACATATCAGGATATTTCGGTGCTTAAGTTAGAAGGTATCAAGTATTAGGTAAAAAACAACACCTAAGCTACTCAAACCACACTGAGATGGTCCAAGGGCTGTTTTGAGAAATTATTCACATTTCAGTGGAAGAGTAAATATAGATCATGGGATTTGCAGTTTCTCTGTCTCTTATGTTCATCCTGGTTCACCACCTTGGCTTGAAACCTCAGTACAATGAGGGTTCTTAAAATAAGTGCTGGTTACAGAAAAAGAAGTGGTACCAGCTCTTGTAGGCATATTGTTTTCTGCTAACATGTGCTGTCCTGGTCCCAGAAAATGTTCACTGACTGTAGTAAACATGTCCTGATTACTGACACAAAAATATTTTTAAATTAAAATACAATAGGTGTATTAAGAAATCTCTCCTAGTAGCAACAAATGAGGAACACCAAATCCTGCCAGTTCTTACATATGCACTTCATTGTAAACTCATCAATAATCCCAAACTGAACTCATGCAGAAGTGTTGAAAGGATTGGGGCCATCAGAGAGTCAGTCATCCTGCTAGCACTGACAACCTAAGTAGTGTGCTAGCTTCAGCTAGGCTACTCAGAGTTGTAAGATGGACCTCAAGCTTCAGACAAGTGCAGCACCAGACCCCCATTTGGGGGATACTGGATTCTGACACCCTTACAGCTAAAATATGTCTCCCAAATGGTGTCCCTGGCACTTCCTCAGCAAGCATGCATGTTCATGTGTAACTTCAAGATTTCAAATTATCTTGATCCTACTAAGGCAAACCACAGACTCAGTTTTTACACCAGATGTGTTTCTTAGTGCACAAGTATTGCATATACAGTACTTTCGAAATTGTGAGTGATAGGTTCTTACTTTAAAGTGCTTTCCATGCAAATGTGCACTGTTAGAACAAATCACCACTTTTAATACAGATCATTTTAATGAGAAACAAGCAAAAATGTGTTGAGTTTAATAGCAAGATAAAATGTGCTGAGTTTAATAGCATGATAGTACCTTAAATGCAAAACCATGAATAGTTTCCCTCTCTGGAGGCTAATTGGTCTACATAAGAGCAGAGGCAAGTAGAAACAAAAAATACTTTGCAGCAGCAAGAGGAAAGGATTATATTCACTGAATTCAGAAAGAGATATTGTATTTAGATTAAGATGTAACAAAAAATCAATTGGATTAATCAG
The DNA here is from genome assembly GCF_963662255.1 of Cinclus cinclus. Lineage (NCBI taxonomy): Eukaryota > Metazoa > Chordata > Aves > Passeriformes > Cinclidae > Cinclus > Cinclus cinclus. The sequence continues at coordinate 100,744,076 of NC_085046.1, forward strand.
AAAAATATTTGGTTTTAAGATGAAATATAATTGCCCTTTTGCTATAAACCTGTTACTTATACACCGGCCTGAAAATGGGAATCTATTAATTGTGCTGAACTTAAAAATAAGCATTAAAAAATTAAGAGGAGACATTTTAAGATGTTTTTGCTTTAAAACTGAGTATGAAGCAATAGCAGACTAGTTTCATATTCCAAAATTATTTCATTTATTGTTTCTCTTCCCTTAAGTCCACTTAAATATTCAAGTATTTGTATGTCTGTTTTTATTTAGTACAGTGCCATGTGGCTGGTGACATGTGTATCTACTCAGTCCAAGATGACATTTTGTATTGTTATGGGATGAGAAAAACCAAATAGACACCCCTTAGATCTTCGTCCCTTACTGCAAGAGAAAAATCCCATAAGAGCCATCAAAGCACAATGCGTACTTAAAATAGCAAATTAGTAATCAAAACTACCCAACACATTCATCTTCAAAATAATCACTGAATGCAGAGCCTGCCTCTCCCTGCAGAGACAGAGGATCGAGGGTTGATGTTGATGGAAGGCTTGGGAATATGAATCAAGTGCAAATTTGTCAAGGAAGCAAGGGAGTGTAGGCTGCCCAATCACAGAGCCAAGTTCTTCCTCTGTCCAAGTGCTTGCACGAGAACATTTCCAAGGAAACTCTACCTAGAGAACTAGGATTATGAGAAGAAATGTTTGCATTATTGCATTAAAAAGGTGGGTTTGCTAGTTAATAGGAACATAGTTTAATAACACAGCTTAAATGAATCTTCATCCACAAGAGGTCCATCCCATGGGAAATGCCATTACACTTGTTAGCCACATTTTGCAAAGCATTCTTCGAACAGGATGAGATTTTCAAGAACATTTATGACTCAGCTGATCCCACTGTGACACTAGAAAATAACTTGTGTTTCCTTACATACTGACAGTTCCATTCCTACTAGGAAAAAAGGATTTCCAACGTCTTCATGAGTGTTTCAGAGAGTAAGAACAGATAGCCAAGGATCCAAAAGCAGATTTTAAATAAAAAAGCCCAGTCCACCTTCTATGTGATTGATAGCAAATTTTCCTCTCCTTTTAACCCTTTTAATAATACCCTCTCCTTTTAGTGCTTCTACAGAAGCATTATTATTCAAAAATGGCAACTGTGCACCCAGTGAAGAATAAAATTAGCAGGAAAATGCTTCTCCAGCCACTGGATAAGAGTGTTACTTCCTGGACTAAGGAGCCCAGGTTTGTAAAAAGAGAACCAAAACACAGAATTAATGTAGCAGAGTAGGCAGGCAGAAGCAAATGGCAGCACACAAATCAATGGTGCAACCTGGACCCTGATGGTAGAGATTAATTTCAAGCACCAGTCAGCCTCTCGCTGAGGACCCTTGTCATTATTATGCATCCAAGGTAATGGAAGAGCTGCAGACTGACAGATTTGTTCCTCTCACAAGGCATGACTGGCAAGGGATGCTTGGAGGGTGAGGAAATGCAGAAAATGGTGGCTGCCACTTTGGAGAGCTAAGATGGGTGTTCAATTCTTTTTTTGGACTGTGGAAGAACTAAGCACATGGCAGGACACGCAGAGCACTGCTAAGTCACAAGGAGCCTTGTGGCCTTAGAGCACGTGCTTGCTGTGGGGAGAAGGTCATTCAGTGATTCTCACAAGCAAGGTCAGAGTGAAGAGCAAGGGGTCAGTAGCAGATTTCAAAAGAATAAAGTGAGACCGATGCAGGTTTTACCCCTAAAACAGTACTGCAATAACAATCAACCCACCCCTTTTACAGACAAATAAGCACCCTGACACATATTTGCCAGACACATTTGTCTTCTCTGTGTCTCCCAGCCCTCCCTACATATGTCTGAGTCAGCTAAGTCAGCTTTAGGCTTCTCTTTGCAACACATCTCAAAACCAGTAAGTGCCTGTTCTGAAGAAATAGTAAAACCCTCAAGGAGCCACCTAATCTGTGACTCCTCATGGTTTTCTAAGGCTCCAAATTTACTTTCCATTTTATTAAACCTAGTAGAAGACACAAACTCATCCCTCCCTTTAGCCCAAGGACTCCCTCTCTAATCACAAACATCTGGTTTTAAAGTATTTTGGCTGCTACTTTTGTACTAAACTTACCAGGTTTGGTGAAGCTGTAAGTACTATTACAACCACCCCTACCAGCTTCCTTGAATTTCTCTTTAGAGTCTTTAACTTGAGACTTTGGTTTTGCTCTTAAGTCAGCTGTTATTTTCTTACACTTTTGTCTAGAAGCCACTCTTGCTGAACCCTAAATCTCCCCTCTGCTTCTACCTGCTTTCTTAAACCCCAGCTCAGAACACCACTAATCCTCTCCCACTAGCATCCAGGTTTTAGGACCTTGCAATGAGACTAATCTACCTTGCAACCACCTCCAGCTTGGGTGTAACTCAGCTTACCAACAGTGTGTTTGACATCTTTCCAGCCCATGGAGAGAGAGAAAAGAGACAGTGTTCCCACCTAAACCCAGCCAAGTCCTTGCCAAATCTACTATGAGGCAGTGTGTTATAAGTGCACGTTGGACCTTTCTCCAGCAGCCCAAGTCACCACTGGTGCTCCACCTGATGGCATTGGTTACTTCCCAGCATGTTCCTCCAGATGTGCCTGCTCCATGTGAAGACTGTTTGAGCCCTATGAAAATAAAACTGTTGACTTCAGTAGAGAGAGTAGAGAGGGTTGTGGTCTTTTTTACCATGGAGGAAAGCGCCTTAGAATCTCTTGGTAGACATGTCACTATAGATGAAGGTGAAGGGGGATCAAAGGATTTACTGAATGAATCTGCCATGAGGTGCAAAGAAATGAGAACAACCGGAAGCAAATTATTCAGAGAAGTGCTGGCAGTGCCTGCAATGACCCTTGGCACAGAAATCACTCAGGAATGAAAAAAAAAAAGTTTATGGGGCTAGAAGAGAAATAATGTGTATTAGTGCATGGGTGGAAAGGATCATTCTTCTACTAGCCAGCTTTGTGAAACTGGTCTACCACTATCTGGCAACCAACTGTTGAGTCTGGCTGATTGCTACAGCCAAAGTTCCTCCTGGGTTTATAGTGAGGCTGATGTAAACAAAAGCTTTTCCTCTAAAACCCATATAAACAAGCCATCCATTAACATTCTTGCTCCTGGAAACTGCACTGTGAAATGGCATGTTAGCTCTGAAAAGTTACTTTTATTCAGAAGCATGCAGTGTTGTTCTGTCTATCCCCTTTCAACTTCATTTTGTGACCTGAAATCAGTTTTGCCTGTGCCAGGACAAGTTAGACCTGACTCAAGCCCAGAAACTTTTGTTTGCATACAGGGCAATGGCAATTCTCACCACACAGAGAAAATATCTACAGCCACTGGAAATCTATCACAGCAACAGCAGAGCATTTTAAGATACTAAAATCTGGTCTTGCTGCTTTGTAGGAAGAGTACTACAGTCATGTAGCTGTTCTAAATCATTTATTGATTCTGTTAATAAATGTTTACTTGTAGCCTCATCCTCATCAGACAGGAGCTATATGAGCAATTATGCCTGATGACTTAAAATAAAGGAGATTGATATAGCATTGTTTCTCTAAATGCAAATCTAATTGAGATAGAACAGAAAGAGAAAATTCCTTTGTATGTTAAAGTCAAAGCAAGATCATGCTGGGTTTTGCAATATCCTCATATCTGGAGAATGAACAATTTTTTTTCTTGACTGCTGATACTATACATTGAGCTAGTCAGAAATCCCTCACTAAAAGGCAAATATTAGAGGCTTCTTCAGTCAATTCTCTTGTTTAACACATCAATCAGCAATCAAAGTTTTGTGGGCCCTCAAATACTGCTTGCAGTCTCTGGAGAACCAAGAATGGTATTCCCTGGGTCTTTCTTCAGATGATCAAATAGACAAGAACATCCTGGTCTGTAACTAAACCACAAGCACTGTATGTCATGTGCAGATCAGCCAGAAGATGCCACACAACTGTTACGTGCTTCAGCATCAAAATGCATTTTGCACCCAGCTCATATCATGTTTTTCAAGATCATACTCTTTCTGTGAATTTCAACAACTTTTAAGACTGACTTGGAAGCATATTTAACTAAACTAGCTGTCTTCTTAAGATACTCATTAACTCCAGTAATAGAAACATCAGTACAGTAACAGCGATATTAAGAGCTAGTCATGATTTATAAGACAGGAAAACCACAGTGACTGAGAAAACAGTCCCAAAAGGGACCTCAGGAGACAATTGGGTTCACCTTCTGTCCCCAAGACTCTCTCACTGCCATTCCTTACTCCTGTTTGAGCTATTCTTGCTCCAGACTTTAGTCTAGAGCTCCCTAGCCAATAACCCCTAGTACTCCACTGTGCTTTCTGCAAGAAGTTTTTTCTAGCAACTGTCCTGCCCCTTTTTGCTGCAGTTTTAAAACCTCTGAAGATCACAGGTCCCACAGGAGACCTGGGGAAACAGTTACTCCTTTTTCTTTTGCACTAGTCAACACTTGTAAACTGTAATCCCAATTCCCCTCAGTCTCCATTTCCTTAAGTTAAGTAACCTCAGCATTCAAATGTGTTTTTTGGGTTTGGTTTTTCATTGTTGTTTTTTTGGTTTTGTTTTGTTCCTATATTATAGTATTTCTCTTAGTTCAGCCATTTTGGGTTTTTTAATATATTTTTCTGAACCCCTGTCTTTTTTGTTTGGTTTAAATGCCCCAAGCCAGACACTGCATCCTACCCATTTTGGAATAGTGCAAGAGCTTTCTTCACATATCTTGGAGGCAAAATCTAGTTTACGAATCAAAGTACATCTTTTAAAAAAAACCAAAACATGGCAATCAAAACTTTCTATTCAAACCATCACACAAAATCCATAGATACTTTTCAGCAAGAACTGATGTTTATTTCCTGTTTGTGTAGCCCTTGCTTAACTATACTACCCCAGATTTATAATAGCAAATACTACTGTATTGAACTTGAAACTAATGAATTCAATCCCATTTCCTCAGGCCATTTCTCTAAACCCATTCTCCAAGCATCCCCTTGGTTAACCAATCACTCCTTTACTTTCCTTCCTCCAATCAGAACTACAGTTCTACAGACTTCTCATTCAAAAGTAATGGCAGAGATCTCTCAGGCACAAATCACAGTTATTACCATGTTTTTTACTACAATAAGGAAAAACTTAAGCAAAACAAAAATGAGGAAAAATGAATGAGAAGGAAGATAAGAAGCTTATTGATAGCTTTCCTGTTTGACCTACCCACACTCCTAACAAATGTCTGATAACATGGACTACGACATGATAGGTAGGAAGATATTAAATGCTCAGTAATAAGTGACATTTACAGAGACAACAGAGGTGGAAAATCTATCCATCTTCAGGAAGAATAAGAAAAATTTCATCTCTATATTACAATGAAGAAAAGCATTTTTTTCCTAAATGTCATGCATATTCTAATATTGAAGCAGTAAAAACAGAAATTTTGACCCCCATGATCTGTTGTCAATAAGATGAGTCAAGCACAGAGGAAAACCAGGCAGCTGATAAAGACAAAGATATTCATGATTTTATCCCTGAGACAAGTGTTCTAGCACATGGCTGCACATGGAGAAACAGCAGAATTAAATTAACCAGTTGAATTATCTGGACCATGTCAAAGACAGATATGACAGCTATAGGAGGATTTTTTTGATTTTAATCATAGATCAGCTACCATCAAAGCTGTTGCTCTCAGCCATATCAGAAAAGCTTGAGACACTTACTGTGCAAAAGCCTGTGATCCTATGGCTCTGAATAGGGTCTTTCTCAAACATGGTCACTTGACAGGAGGTATCACTTGACAGGACAGGACAGGGAATGCCCAAAGCTAAAAGTGAAAGTCAGGCCCTGTCAGCAGTTTTTAACTAGACTAATGATACATGAGCTCACTTTTTGGTTTCTCCTTGTCCAGATTCAAGATCCTCTTAAAACTCTCCCCAGTGCTGGGGTATTTAAGACATCTTTGCCTATGCTACCAGTGCTTATACTCTGACCTTTCTCTAAGTTTAAAATTAACATTTCTCTCCCCTCCATTTGTTTAAACTTTAAGAATTGTAAAAGCTTTCTGATTACTAATGGTTTTCCAAGTTTGGTTGAGAAAGTCTAATGGGTTCCAAGGGGGTGGGAATATTAAAGGAACGTACAAGAGGATACACAGATCTTCTGGCTACACAGATAAAGCTCCTCAGGGTTGATGAGTGCTTCCTGAGCTGTGTCACACTCAGCCTCATTGATATCAACAGGAAGTTTGCTGAAGGGTGTCATCTCCCAGGCTCCACAAATAAGGTCTCCCTATTCACTCTTTATTTTGTTTGTCATATAAGGTTTGCGCAGAATTAGAGAGTTGTTAGGCCTCAATTTAATAATTATACGTCTGCATATGGATTATTATAGGAATACTCAGTGTTGTGAGTCTCTCTAAGTCCCCTCCTAAGACCAGAATTGACTTGTCTATTTGTGGTTTCTGCACTGCGGCAGGATTATTCTGCTTTGAGATTCTGTGGTTATTTGCCATTTTGTTATATTTGCCGTCTAATTCAAACAAGGCATACTAAGGCGTACATTTGCCTCTTTTGCAAATACCAGACAGAAAATTTTGTCTATAGGAAAAGAGAAATAATAATTTTTTATAATTAATAGCCAATCCACAGTTTTAAAATACATTTTGAAGTCAATACAGACATTAAAGGCATAGAAGAAGGAGGAAAACTGGGGATATAAAGTAAGATGGGCTTACCAAGAGTTGAACTTTTCAGAATAATAGGTTTTCAGACAAGATAAATGAACCAGTTTTCCTATATCTGGACTTCATTAAAGTTCTTTCTACAGTGTCATATGGGAAAAGACTATGATGTAGAAAATGGGAATTGAATTCAACAATTGTAAGATGGTAACAAAATAATGACAGAGAAGGATGTGCTGACAGCAAAACAACTGGTCTGAGGGGGGAGGTTTCCTTGGAGTTCTTCAAGAAACTGTATATTTTTGCTCATGCCCCTGATTTAAAAATCAGAATCAGAATCAAGAGAACAGACTGTCATAGAGTGGATTACCTACAAACTGACTTGTGCACCAGATGTGCAATGTACACATTTCAGTAGATAATCTGTGTGCTGACGCGCTGCTGGAAGCTGCCACTGGCAGTAAGGCACTGGATACTCACCCCTGAAGGTGATGGCATCTTTTTTGGAGACTTGGGGACAGGGCACAGGGAAGGAATTTCTCAGTTTTTCTCTGTCTGGACATTGAGAAGAACCAGATGACCTTGAGGCATGGAGCTCTGGAAATCAGTCAGCATTCAGCAGTGCCAAGCATAACGTCAGGGAGCTAGAAATCTCCAAGATTTTTTTTGTCACGGTCTGGGACTTCACTAGTTTGATGAGGAGCAGAAAAAACAATGAGTCAATCAGTAACAGGAAGAGCAGGAGCCACACCTATGATGTCACTGCAAAAGAAAAATGTGGTCCTGATATATATGAGACAAAATTATTTTCCTATTCAGCAGGAATACAGATTTCATTATAAAACGCTTTAATGAAACTACCTCTGTAATATCATACAGACCTAGTCATGCATGAAAACACAAACTGAAACAGGTGTGGATTCCTAAAATGGATGAAGTTAAACCAGTTTGACTTATACACCCTACAAAAAAGGAGGTTGAAAGCAGATATAACGCTATCTGTAACAAACAGAAGAGAACGCCAAATGCAAATACTGATAAAAGTTACTTACACTGCCAGACAAGATCAGCATAACAGCGAAAGGTCTAAATAATCACTAGTACACCTTAGCTGTAAATTAGAAGTATTTTTCTAAAACAGAGAAATAGCACCCTGATCATAAGCCCAAACTTGCTAATAATTGATTACAAGAAGCAATGGACATAGAAAGTCTATTGTAGTCCAGTACTTTTCTATTCCTCTTAATAAATAGGCATCCTCACCACTGACAAAATAACTAAACCCAGCATGTTATAAAGCTGGCAAATTAGATGGGGTAAGCTGCCAAACTGAGGCCTACCTCAGGCCAAATTAATAGGTACATAATTGATTTTACTTATGTGGTACAGTATGTGTAAGGGAGACATGTAATCTATAAAGCTGTTTTTCTGCATTTCATGCCAAGAATTTTTCTTAAGACCTGCAGGCTCGACTATACAATCACTAATCTTTCAAAGTGACTAACTTCTGCCAGAATTACATACATACTAGGTCAGCCACCTGAATTAATTTTTTTTAAATTCCACAGGACATTAATTCAACATGATCAAGACTTTCTCTGTGAAGCCCCAGTGCTAGTCTCTGCTGGGAGGAATTTTCCACTTTTTTATTTCAGTTTGAATAAATAAATTTGAAATGCATTCTATAGTGCCCACATGGTAAAAAATAACAATTTGCAAAAAGAAAAATCATTAAGCAATTGAATTCCACAGCACTTTAGATGAAGCCACATGAGTTCATGCTGTATTCTGGACTAAAATTTGTGTTAAAGGACAATTGTACCCAGAAGCTGAAATGTGGAAAAAGTTAAGTGTTTTGTAATAGGGGGTTATTCCCAGAAACAATTCTGCTGCTCTGGTGATCTACTAATTTAAACAACTTTACTCCTCTTCAGGCAGTCACCATTTGTTTATTTATAGATCATTCATTTATTAATATTTTTTTCCACTGTCTGAAAGATCTCTTCCCTATAGAGTCAGGGTGGTGTGCAATGCAAGGATAGGATAGACTGAGGATGGCAAAATGTATGTTTTCCAAGAGTAAAAGTTCATTTGTTGCAAATGTTTTTCTATCCAACAAAGGCCAGAAGGAATCACTAGAAAGCTCCTTGGGAGACTCCACTCCTACAAATAAACACGTGGGTTGAAAATGTACCCCTATACCAGGGTCCTTTTGAGAACTTGGAAAGTGCTGTCACGTTATGTCCACAGGCTGGTATCCAACAGAGATGACAGCTAGTGGAGGGTAACGCACCTCGTCTCTTTTGTGGTGTTTGTGGAGCACGTGGCAGCGCACCCCACTGCACGAGTGGCACTTCTGATAGCAAAGTCTGGAGCAGGGAGAACAGCTACTCCCACAGAAAGAAAGATTATAAACAACATGTAAAGTATGGATACGAGTGGAGAGGAACCAACTACTGCAGCCTTTCAAGAAAGATGGAGAGGCTCTGTAGTGACAGGACAAGGGATAATGATTTTAAACTAGAAGAAGGTGGATTTGCATTCAATGTAAGGAAGAAATTTTTTATTATGAGGGTGTTGAGACCCTGGAACTGCTAGCTCAGAGAAGTTGTGGATGCCCCACCACTGGAAACATTCAAGCAGCAGCCTTGAACATCCTGATCGAGTGAAAGGTGTTCCTACCCACAGCAAGGAGGTTGGACTGGATGACCTTTAAAGGGCCCTTCCAACACCAGCATTCCGCGATTCTCTGTTTCTGTAGCTGCTCAACCAAAACATTCAGGTTTCAAAACCAAGAAGCTGCATACCCTCACAAAGATTATATCAGAAAATTGACTTTTTCTTACTGTAAAGGATGATTAATGATTCTAAAAACCTAGAAAGATTAATCCAGAAAGTGACTCTTACTGTAAGTTGCCTTCATGTCTTTGTTTTTACAGTTAGAGTGTGGGTTTTTTCTACCTTTTTTCTAAATTTGAATGCAAAACCATTTCAGCAGAATCCCATTAGTTTAACTGTTGCTTGGTTCTGTGAAACTTTCCTATCCAATAAAGAGTTCTAACCGTCATATTAGAAAAGATGCCACGATAATCCCAGTGAAACACTCCATCAGCAAATATGAAGATCTTGTACTCTCCACAGAGCTCACACATCCTATTAACCCTGTAAATTAGGAAGGCAGGTGAGAACATTTCTGTATAAAGAATTGCTTTCTGAGGTCTCTGCCAAGAAACCCTGAAAAAAGTTAAACAAAAGTTTATCTTTAATTTTTCCCATGGGGTTTTTTTTGTCAAGTAAAACACAGTGCGAGCAGAAGTACCATGTTTGAACTAGATGTAAATAAATCACCCCTATTTTATGCAGGGATCAAAATCTACTGCCTTTGAGACAGTTACAGACATCTAATCAATCACCCAAACCTGTACTCAAAACTACTTCAGATTTACCTCAGATTGAAGATTTTCAGATACATTTTACCAACTAAGGCCTAAACAAATGACTCCATGGTCAAAAGTCAATTTTTGTCCTCTTCAAGCTTTGACCCATTCTATGATTGAGTCCAGCTTTTAACTTTATTATACCTTGATCAGCTCAGATGGAAAAGTAGGTAGGAAAAAACTTCACTTGAAACCAGATGCTCCAGCTAAGACTTATTCCATAGAAAAATAAGGGAATGTATGCTTTCCTTAAAACAGTCACCACAGTCAATAAAATGTACTGTGGGAGAATGCAAATACAGTGCCTCACAGAATATAAATAATAGAATATGATTTGTTAAACAAAAAGAAGCCACACAAACAGGACACATACGAAAATGCCAGGTTCCACAGAACGAAGTTAGCCCTTAAGCCTGGATTTTGCAAGTGTGCACACACACATATATATCTTTACTTACTCTTTACTCTATACACACAAGGGTACTTGGAATTCAGTGGGATTAGTTGTATGCATAAATAAAATAAAGCCTTGATATATATATATATATATATTTCCATAAAGTGTGAAAGGGAGTGTTTTCCATGCATTGTAAATTCAATACCAGATTTATTCCGTCTTTCCTAGCAGACAGATTCACCAAGAAATACAGGACAAGTAACAGGGAAATAAATTGCATTGCCCCTATTCTGTAATGTTCAGAGCACAAGCTGATATATCAAGCACAGCGCTAATTTTCCTGTGCACATCATTCTTTCTCACTGGTTTAAAGCACTCAGATTACTTTTTTTCCTGTTTATTTCACCTCCACATAGGCTTGTGCATCCTTGGCACCAAGGTCATTTTCACACATGTCAAAGAAGTCTCTGAGGTACCAAATAAACAGACTCTTCTTAGAGTAGTCTATATTTTATCCAGGTCTGTGGGAAAAGCAAAGCCAAATAAAGATTATGTTTTAAGGGAGTCCACAAGTCTGGGAAAATTCTTTGGTTAAGCCTTTTTTTTCCAAAAAGATGGAAAATCAAGGCAAGATGCTACTTTTTAATCATCACAGGGTATGCAAATAGTGAAACAAGAAACAATAACTGGTTTTAATTTTCTAGAGGGGTATGTTTTTTTCTGTTTCTTTAGTAAGTCCCTGCAGGAAACAACCCAGTGAACATTAGAAATTGCAAGTTCGTTCTGCAAGACTTAAATCTCCCCTCAAGTCTTGCATTTTTCAGCTAATATTTCAACACTGGCCTCATTTCCAGTCTTTACTTCTGTTAAAGTTTAAAGAGAGGAAAAAGAAAATCTTCATGGGATGTATTCCCAAATAAGACACACAGTACTGAAATCTTCAGTGTTTGCTCCAACAAGGCTGCTCGTCAATAAAACAAAAACAGGAAAATTACAGTAAGGTCCACCCACACCCCATCCAATAGCAATGGTGAATGAAGACTAAAAAGTGGAAAAATATGATTGGCTTTACGCACATAGAAACTCAGCAGCTTCCTTTGAATAGTGTGATTTCCATGTTGTCCATAGAGCTTCCTGTTACCAGTCCTGGAAAGTCACTATATTTTAATGCTGGGGAACTTCCTTTGGACAACAGCACATGAATATAGGTAAATAATTATTCCAAATTATATAATTAGGGAGGCACAGGAATAAACCCGATGTGCTGGGAAGACTCCATGCACCTTTTGTAGGAGGAAGTCACATCACTATGCTGATGCAGCTCCTGGAAGGATTCAGCAAGTGTGGAAGAGAGGACATCAAATGCATCTGGTAATTTTGGATGTCCAGAAAGTGTCTCACCAAAGGCAGGATGGCAAATGAAGTTCAGTGTAAATAAAAGTGGATGCACTAGACAAATCCTAACTTAAACTTCACCATTGCCCCTTAGAAACAAGATTTTAGGATCACACTAGGTAATTCCATTTACCTGACTGCCCCATAGCCATCAAAAAAGCAAATCAAATTCCAGAATTTGTCAGGTAAGGAGTAGACACCAAAACAATTGCATTAGCCTATGTGCACCTCTCTGCTGAATACTGAATATAGTTTTCATCCCACCATCTCAAAACAGATATACCATAGCTAGCAAAGATGCACAAAAAGACAATAAGGATGACAAAAATCATGAAGCAACTTCTGTAAAAAAAAATTATTTGAAAGACTGGGACTCTTCACTTAGTGAGTAAGAAGGAGGATATGAGCAAAGACTTAAATATACCAAATGATACAATAAATAAAAATGTCAAAAGAAGTTTCCAGGTGGTAATGTCAAAGTAAATAAAGCAAGGCTATATTTCAAAGCATAGTATGTTTAAAATGAGGACTCATTGTCAGACAGCATTGTGGATGTCAGAATTGTTAAAAGACATAATTTGACGAATGCACTGAAAGAAAGTTTTTCATGAGCTGTCAGATGTCAAGACACTCATTGCTAGCTCAGGAAATCACTGAACTCCATCTCACCGAAGCCTGAGGAGTGCACCAGGGAAGTGTCACCAGCAGTTGTCCTATGGGGAGCAGAAGCCAGGTTGTGTGTATGTGAGGAATGGCTGTGCCACTCCTGCACATGGGGAGACTCCCACGGGTCTGCATCCACAGTCAACCCATAAATGTCAGATTGCCTCATTCCTCCATACATGACATCAGGGAATCAGGAGGTTTGGGACCCTGTTCTGTCCAGGCTGGAATTTGCAATGCAAACATCTTCTTCAGTGGGAACAGCATGGCTTTTTTGCTGCCTTTGGTAGGGCACAGATCTCCCACCTTTGACTATTTTGTTTTATTGTTCTGTGCATCTCTCCGCAGATTTTTTTCCACGGGACTGTACTGTCAAAAATAAAAATGCATTCATTTTATTTACACTTCCCAAGGGAAAGCATGTCGTAAACATCATCATTTTTAGCAGCTTTCTATGTGAAGGGGTGATAAGATGGCTCCCCAGAGATCATATGCATGTGTCACCACAGTAGCTGTTTTCCCTCCTGCCGAGCACAACTTGATGGAATTGCACTCACAAACCCAAGGACTTTTTTTACTCCACCCACACGCTGCCAGGAGGTTTTTCAGACTTTCAACATGCTGTTTCCAGGGTGACCATTGGTCTCAGATTTCAAACACTGCCAGAGCTGCATATCCTCTTGCTATCCTCTCCTCCCTTTGGAAACAGACATCTGCAAGCCCAATTTTGCCATAAGGAGACTCCACACTACAGATACCAGTGGGATTCTAACAGGCCCATTACCTAATGCCTGGGGGTTCCTCTTGGTCTCGTATCTTATACAGTATGTGCACACCAGGGAACAATAAAACACAATACAATGTGCCTTGGGGTAATGGAGTCCTCAGTGTTTCGTTTCTTCTTGTCCTCAAAAAACCTTACAAATAAGGGGTTAGGTCTCATCCAGGGCATCTGGGTTTTGTGGGGCGGGTCTTTCCAGCACAAGCAGATGCATAGTGGTTGTAACCGTTTTTTGGCTGCTTCCCACACCATTACTCTTCAGGGACTCTAAAGAGCCTTCAAGGGAAAACCTGAATCCATTGCATATGCACTAGAAAGATAGGAAACAAGGACCAAACAAATTTTACACTGGCTCCAGAGTAGAGAAAGGAAGCAAGCAGGACAAATGGACACAATCATACCATGTGCAGTGATGTCTGCACGTCCCACTTCCCCTCCAAATGGGGAGCCTGCAGCCCAGGCACAGTATTTCCAGGAAGAGCAAGCCACGGTGAGTTGGTGCTTTGACCTCCTGCCAAGCATCCCAGAGACTGTACAGGTTCCAGCTCCTGCTTCACACCAAGAACAGGGCAGGATCAGCTGCTTCAGCAATCTGTCTGGGAAATGGGGACAAAATCAAGACCTGAATGGAGTTCTTTTATGAGGTCATTAAACACAAATCCCCAGTAGCTCATCTATCCCTAAACATCAGTGTCCTCAAAAGGTCTACTTCAACCACTTATTTAAGGACTCAGACTCAAGAAGCCCTGCTAATGCAAAATACTGTGCTGAATCCCATCCTACAAACTCCGAAGAGACAAAAAGCAGCCTTCTTTATGATTCCCTTTTGAGCTCGCTGCATTATTTCTGGCCTGTACATTAAAACACATGTCTCATTGATTTCCCAGTCACAAAGAAATCATTCTTTTCTTGTCTTGTGACTGATATTTCTTCAGATGAACAGCTTCCACTTCAAACAGGATCTTTACCTCATGGAATAACTTTTCCCAAACTGATTTTAGAATATCTATTAGCAAACTAAAGCCAGCCTCATATTTCTTAAGCAAAGGGTGAGCAAAAATGTTCTTTTCAAAATTGTACAAAATGTCACTGCCACTTGGCATTTTTGTCCCTTAAAGCACTGATCATGATGGAACATACCAGGTGCCTAATTAAGAAGCATTTACTTACCATTATTTTAAATCTCATTATCAATCCTGAAAGAGTAAACCCCAAACACATCTATGTTGCACTTCAATCACCTCTCCTTCATAAATGAGGGGAAGTTTAATGCACTTTAAACTTTCTCAAACTACTTTTGTAGAGTTTGCTTATTCTGTAATCCCTGGAAAACCATTAAAGGAAAGGGAAGGAAAGCACAGAAGTATAAAAATAACAGTTTCTACTTTAAAAGTAAAATGCCCTGTGCTGAGGTAAAGGAAAAGTGAGGAAATAACTTTGTGATTTATTGGAATTCAAGAAGAGAAATATTTTATATACCACTTGGGGTTTTAGTTTAGAGAGCAGCACAATAGCAGAAAGAACTAGCTTGGCCTTTTCCACTTAGTCCTTGGCCACACAAATCCTTTGTCTCACTTGAACTCACTCTGAAAGGGGAATAAACCTCTCCCATAATCTACTTAGTAAAACAGAGTCTGGTGGTAGGGAAACACTTGATTACCATTTTAACGTGGCTCTTGATTTAGCCAGGAGATTAATAATGCCCGCAGACCTTTTTTTCTCAAGAGATTACATCAACAATAAAAAAAAACAGAGAAGGTAATACATCTTACAATGAATGTGGCATGAAAAACTGCATGCACCAATTAATTCCACAGGCTGCTTCTACCTGACCAGAGCAAACCTGAACATCTGCTTCTTAAGAATATGGTTGCAGTAGCTGTTTGCCTGTCAGGCAGTACTTGAAAGCCTCATACGAAGGACCAAAAATACACTCACAAAGTCACTCCTTTAAATCAGCAACAAGCTTGTAAAAAACTTCCTCATTATAAATTTAATTTAGAAGAAGATCCAGGTTTACGATTTAAGAAAAAGGCAAATATGAGCATTGGAAATGGCAAAACTTAATCTCCAAAATACACTCTTGCATGAATTGTTCATCTTCATCTCAGCTGTATCTAATAACTGCTTCTGTTTTTCAGGTAACACTGTGTAATATAAAATAAAGAGTGGTCTTGGGGACTGGGATCTCACATGGCAAACTCTGGAGCTCCTCCTACATTGTACTGATGACCACTCTGTTTACATACCTGTGTTTACAGACCTGCAAAATAAGGACATTACCAAGCAGAACAAAAGCATAATTCAAAGGTCAGAACCACAAGTTTTTCTGCCCTGGAGATTTGAAACATCAGAGCACCTCTCAAACATTTTCCTAGTGAAAAAATTATTCACCTCAAGCATTTTTTAAAATCTTACAATTTGTTGCAAAAATTCTTTTCAAACAGAACTGTTTTTCAAAAGAAAATGTCAGCCACACAGAGAAAAGACATATTTTGTTCCATGACAAATCCTTTAGCAGCAAGGGCATCACATACCTCCTTCTGTTTTGCTCTGTCTTATCAAAAGACTTCATGGGCTCTGGCGAAGTAACATAGCACTGTGCCTGCTCTTTATGTAGCATCACAAAATATTCTGAGCTGGTGGGTACCCACAAGGATCATCAAGTCGGAGTATGGCACTCCAGGCCATGTGTGGATGTAACTAAGGGATGCCTACAGCCACAGATCATGATGACAGGGCCACATGTAACACACACAAATGTCCATGCCTGCTTAGGTGAGGGGCATGCATGAAAATACCAGGAGATCTGGAGTTCCAGCAACACAGGCTATGTTATCCTTCAATCAACCCCAGCAAACCACCTATTTTAGGCACTGCAGGAGCCTGGGTTATGCTCACATACAGAAACAAACATGTGGGGTGACATCCTCTCCACATGAAAAGAGGAGACTGTAATCTCTGTGGGTGTCAATTTAGCATAATCCCCACAGAAAGGTTCAGCTTGCTTTAAAATGCACAGATGTTGCATTTAAGAAGGGCCCATTCATTTCAGGCCCAAAATACATAAACATGCCTTGAGTAATAAAGCAAAAAAGGTACTTTTTGCTGATGTGTTGTGGTTTAGGATTTCTGAGGAGGTGAAGTATGGAGCTCAGTTGTTGTTTTCGTTTTCTGAGGAGGTTTTATTATTATTAAGTTTTAATTTAGTTTGGCTCAATCTTTATTTTGCAGGTATGTAAATACAGGGAACCCAGTGCCAATAGCTAAAGCAATAATTCTGGTCAAAATGAAAAACAGAGCTTTAGGCTATAAACGTAAGACAAAAATCAAAGGATTTAAATGGACAAGGCAACTCATTAAATTTAAGAGTATCCATGATATTTTATTAAACATCAGTTAAGTGCATCTTTAAACAAGATTAATCCAAGTTCAAGAAATGAAAGAGTCATTGCCTAAATATTTAATGTGCTAGGGACAAAGGAAATGCCCCACTGTGTCAGAGGAATCACCCCAAATAGTCCACAGTCTTACCTTCAAGACTGGCCATTTCACTGTCTCCAGAGGCATTTATCTCTTTCCTAGAACAAACTCTAAAACTGGTCTTAAGATTGGCTGACTAAACTGAGAACAGTATTTCTCATAGTATTTATTATGAGGTCACATCACTGTGAAGATATCAGAGCATTTAATTGCTTGACATCCTATTTCTTAGGCATTTGACTAATAAATTTGATTCTGAGGGGTATTTTTATATGCTGGATGCAAAGCTTTCAAAACACCACCCAAATACTGATTTTCAGGATCTAAAAAATGTCATACTGGGTCAGAGTCAAACTCTCAGGATGTAGTTCAGTTTCTATCCATGTCTAGATGATTCAGTGGGAGACACACAAGACCTACAGCAAGTAACTGAGATAATCTCTCCTCCCATTGCAGAGATCTCCCTTATCTCTGCTGGTTGGCTTTTGTTTAAGATCTTTTACTGTGGTGATAGGGTATTTCAGAGTTCCAGATGTTTCTTCCAGAAACATGTTACTTTCTAGCTTTCTTTGAATTTTGTCTTGTCATTCACAGGTTAAGTCTGTCTGATTTTCTCCTCAGTCACACTTATTGAAATAATTTTGTGCTATTACATGGTGCTTTTTTGTCTCTTCTTGCATATCATTAGCAAATAAAGCAATTTCCATCACAGAATATTAATTCAGCTCCCTTTGTAGAAATATTTTGCTATAATATTCTTGGAGTTTGCCAAGGCAGGAAGGGGTATTTCTCAAAAATACTTTGTTTCTCACACCATAACTATCTAAACATTTTGTGCAAGCTTTTTACCAAGATGAGAATTAAATTAAATGTATCAACCAACTTTCCTTTAGCTGTTATTTTATTTTATTATGACCTAATTGAAGTTTATTAACAGGCTGCAAAAGCTATGCCAGTTACATTCAGGTATATCATGGTAGTCTTAATCTTTTATTTCATTTCCAACATCCTTTATTAAGCAATAAGAATCATCCAGTGCAGACATTGCTACTCTGTAATTACTCATATTGCCTTTTGTCCTTTTAAAAGATATGGATCCAACACAGTAAATAAATTGAAGCAGGATAATTAAAGCAATGAGTAGCTTAAAGTAATGAGATCTTTAGATAGTAAGCTCTGCCTTATGTATGTAAATTTAGGACTCTTTTCCTGTGTATGTGTAAATAATTACAGGAGGGTATAGCCGAGATTCCTCAAAAATAAGTGGTCCCATTCCAGGCATTTTGAGAGCTAACATAATGTATGTTGATCTGCACTACAAGCAGCCCTACTGTTCATCTCGCTGCTCCAACATACACTGAATGGCAATTCAAAACAGATTTGCCCAGTACACCAAATCAGGACCTCATCCTCCAGAGAATGAAATGTGGCTACGAACAGGGAAACTTAAGTAGCTGCAAAAGTAATCTGAGTGTGACCATTCTCCCCAGCTCCTCCTGGTTGAACAGGCTACAAGAAGTACAGCTTGTTTCACCATACATCTCGGGCCACGGCCACGCTTTCCTACTGTCAGAGCTTTGTAAGTTGCCTGAGATGTGAGTGCAGTCTGCTTCTCAGAGGACTCCAGACTGCTACAGAGATTATTTTTATCAATGTTATCGCAGGCAGTGTATTAAAGTCATCAAGTTTCCTCAGCAACACTTCAAAGTAAAAGAAGGAAGAAAAAGAGTTTAAGAACGGTTACCAGCCTGAGAGGAAGAGCGAATCTCAAAATGATTATGTTAGAGCCAAAGACATTTTGCTCTGCCAAATGTAAAGGACCAGTTTCCAATAAGTATTCCTTGGGATCAGTATGACAGTCATTATCCATAGCTGCCATATCAATGAAGCAATATGCCTTATTTCATGAGAAAAATCAGTAGTGATCATTTAAGTAGAAATGAGAGGACTGATTTTGTCTGGCTTCTCTGCATTATTCTGCATCTGGCTGTGAGCTCTAAGTTGTCTGTAGATACAGAGCAGCCACAGAGCTCACAGTCAGCACTGAAAAGCCAGTATCTTGGTTGCTCATTTGCCTGGACCATCATGACTATTCTCAGCTGACATTTGTCTGTCCCTCCATGCAGCCTGTTCTCCACTTTTTGTGGCTTGACACACCAGACACATAACCCAACATGACACATAACCCTGCATGCTCTGGCCTGCTTTAAAAATATTGCAACCGGTGTTAGTCTCCCATGTGTGATAATACCATGATACCACTTCTAATCCACTGCACAAGAGCCGAAGCCCTGGGCCATGGCATGGCCCACAAAAAGAGCTTAATCCTTCCTTGCTTTATATAGAAGTATGAATGGCAGCAACATTTTCCTAAAGTGTCATATTTTGGAGTGAAAAATTCCTTCTTCAAGGTGTTTCTGACAGTCCACCATTCATACTGTTACCCAACACCCTCCTCAAGGCAACAGAAGATCTCAGCAGCATCCAGGAAAAGTAAAAGTCCTTGCTAATCTAGAGGGGATAGTTTGAACAGCCACATCATAAGTGATATGAAACATAATCCAGGGGACAGGAGAGGGAGTCAGAACAAAGGGAACTTCTGAGCCTGAGGACTTTTTCAGAGGGCAGTGGAAAAACAATCACATGACTGTGGTAGTTTCTTCCAAAGGGTGTGCCATGACGGAATGAGTCCAGTATCCATGAGCTCTTTGATCTGAGCTGTAAAAATAAATTATTTATGGAGTTAGATGGTATCTTTGGGAGTTCTGGTAGTATTGTCTTTAAATTTCCTTTAGTTGTGTATAACAGATGGGCAACATGTTAGTTTTATTTACAGACAGCCCTCATTTGCAGAACAACAGAGGTAGAAAGCGAACTGCCTGTTTAGCTTTGACATGAAGGACTTCTCTTGGAAAAAGTTCTGCTGAGAGATTTAGGGGGACTTTTTATTTTTAATGGTTTTGCATTATCCATTGAACTTAAACATCTATCCTATGGCTCTATTGTTCTCCCCTGGAAAATTCTTAATCAAAGTTTAAACATTAATCAAAAAGGAAATAAAACTAAAATTACCCTTAACTGCAGTGAGTTATGCCATGGCAACTCTACCCTTTTAACCCTGCTATCACTTTGATGAAGTCAGCCTATTGTTTAGTGTAGTAAAGGCTTGCATGAGCTACAGCACAGTGTGCAAAGTACTATGAGGACTGGTTTGTAAATGCCTCCGCTTACAAAGCCTCTGACAGTGTGCAGACAATGTCATGTGTTGATTTAAACCAAAAACTACCAAATAAACTACCAATAAAACTACCAACAGCCAGACAACAACTCCCATTCATCAGACAGCAGTCTAGGAGTGACCTTGGGCCTCGTACCATCTTAAGAAGATCAGGAACCTCAAATTATCCTAGATCAATGGAAGAAAAGTTGCAGGGGTAATATTTTTCCATAAGAATAAGTGGTTGGTATCTACAATTAGTAGATCTGCCATTCATTGGTCATAATCATTTAATACCAATAAAGCACTCTTTATACTAACAATCCACTCATGTCACTTGTCCTGGCAAGACAAGAAACTGCTCAAAACATCTTCCTCTGGCCTGTGTAAGGATCTGTAATGTAGTAAAAATGGGGGAAAGCTACTACACAAGAGCAAATTGCAGCCAGAGAAAGGAGAAAGAATTTACATGTCAGAGCAACAACTACTGACACCAAGGTTTGTGAAGAAAGAGGAGCAGGAGGTGCTCCAGGCACTGGGCACTGTAGCCCACAGTGAAGAACATGGTGAAGCAGGTCTTCTCCCTTCAGACACAGAGGTCCATGATGGAACAGAGATCCACCTGCAGACCCTGGAGGACCCCACACTGGAATAGGTGGATGCCTGAAGGAGGCTGTGACCTCACGAGAAGCTCGTGCTGGAGCAGGACTTGTCAGGGTTTGTGTCCCCACTAAGGAGCCACACTGGAGCAATCTGTTCCTGAAGGATTGCCCCCTGTGAGAGAAACCCACACTGCAGCAGTTTGTGAAGAGCTGCAGTTCATGCAAGAACCTATGAGAATTTGGTGGAGGAGTGTCTCCCTTGAGAGGGACTCCACACAGGAGCACAGTAAGATCATAAGGAATCCTCCCCTTGAGGAGGAAAGAGCTGCAGAGACATGTGATGAACTAACTACAAACCCCATTCCCCATCTCACTGTGCTGCTGGGGGAACAGAGGTAGAGAATTCATGAGTAAAGCTAAGCTTGGAAGAAATGGAGCAGTAGGGGGAAGGTATGTTAGATTTGGGGTTATTTCTCATCACCCTACTCTGATTTGCCTATTAATAAATAACTAATTTACCAGAGCCGAAGGCTTTCGTACCAAGTGATCTCTCCCCATTTTTATCTCGACCCATGAGCCTTTTGCTACATTTTTTCTCCCCTGTTCAGCTGAGGAGGGGGGTGATTGGACAGCTTGAGTGGCATAGAATGACATCCAGCCATGGACAACCCATCATGACACTGTTATCATGGTTTCATGCACAAAGGAGAATTCAGGTTCTGTGACAACAGAGAACAAACTCCCAGATCCACCATTGTTCTGCACTGGGACCTTACTCATGCCATGTGAATGTTTTGTCATTCTCATCATCTCTGCTTTAGCTTGATATTTTCCACTACACCCGCATTGAGTAATGTGGGCATTAATTTTTTTTTAAAAATCTGTCAAAATCTAGATCTAGCAGTACGCTACAACTATTATCAGAAAAGATGCTTTCCTAGTGATATAATTTCAGTGTCATCAGAGCTGCCTGAAACAAGTACTTCATTGTTTTATTGCATAAACATCCTTCTAGGTCACATCTGTCTGGATGAAGTTGGTCTGTGCCATCAGAGGATGGAAGGTGGCAGAGGCAGCCAAAATGCGTCAGTCAGCTCTGCAGACCCACTGCTTTCTGCTCCAGCAGCAAACCGAGCTGTGTCCACACGTCACTGCTGGGGAGCCGGCTGCTTCCCAGAAGGAAAAATAGAAAATATACTATCTCATTGTGGGACGGCTCCAGCACACTAAATAGAGCCATATACTATCACTTTATAAGCAAAACCTGCTGCTGAGGGAAAGGTTATGTTTGTTTTTGAGGTTTCAAAGCTTTTTTTTTTTTTTTTTTTTTCTCTTAACCCAAAGGGATCCAAACCAGAAGTTCCTTCCTGTCTGAAAGAGTTAGGCAGATGGCATTTATGGCCTGATTCTCTTCTCAACTTGAGTTAAGTCAGATATATCTCCAGTGAGCTGACAGAGCTACTTCAGAGTAAAGCCAGGGTGAGGGAGTCAAGAGTCTGTGCCACACTAATGAAGTCATAACAGCAGTAGCTGTCCAGAGCAGAGTCAGCATTCTAAAACCATAATTATGTTGATCTTTCAGTTGGAACACACAAGATTTGAAGCTCATTCAAGTACTCTGCACCAAAATATTCGATTCCTTTCCAGCATCGTTTTATTGTAGTTGATAATACAGGTCTGTAGCTTGTTGAGGCCAAGAAAAATGGTAATGACTCAGCTTGCCAGTTTTTGACACAGAGGAAAGAGAATAGTAAGTAGAATAATCAACAGCAACAGGTAAGGAGCCCTTGTAGATGCCACAAGGTGTGACATTCTCTAAAGCATCCTGACACTTGTTGACAAGAGGGACCTTGGTGATCACAGCCTATGGCACATAGACTGCACAAGTTGTGGTTCAGGCAGAACAGAAAGAAATTCCTGCAGTCAGACTTGGGTGACTTGAAAGGTCTAGATTACAAAGGTTTGGACACTGGAAATTATTTTAAATATTTGCCTCAAACAAGAAGAAAGAACTACCATGATGTGCCTCAGCTATTTTTCTTTCAAAAGGTAGTTACCTTCATAGAGTTTAGAAAAGGGAGAATCTCAGAGGATTCTGTCTGTGATAAATAAAACTCCTTTCTTTGAAGAAAGACAAGTGCAGCCTCCAAGCTGGGTCCCTGTAAATATATGAGACACAGCACAAAATCAGAATTTCTGGTCCTTGTTAATCCAGTATAGGTAGACTCTGCTATGTGGTATATTTTCAGCATACAGTGTTCCCTGTTTGCTCAATCTTTGCTTTGGCCTTTGAACCTCTCTCATAATTCCTTACTTAGCTCTTGACCCTTCTTCACAGATTTCTGATTTGACCTTGCTAATTTTCTTTCTCTTAATCCTGACCTGCTTGTCTTACATTGCTTAAACCTTATCTCATCTGCTATCCCAAAATCTACTCTGCAGTTTATAGTCCCTAATTTTGTGGTTAAGCCTCTAAGGACCTTCTTGACCAGACATTCTGGTAAAATGCAGCATATTTCCCAGATTCTGACTGAATGCAGTACCTTCATCCCATCTCTAAGATACATTCCAGTTTGACTCTCATTGGGGAGCCTAATTATCCATACCCTTCTTGTATGTGCTTTGACTGCCAGGGCAGAGGAACATGGCAGATTAGCTCTGAGGTAATCCAAGAGGACTACCAATACCCAGCCTACATTCACTGCTAAGACACTCCATCTCTTCTACATCAGAAATTCTCTCCCTTTTGGGCAGGTGTTTTAGGCTGAAATTTTTTACATTCCTTTTTAAATTCACTTCAGTATGTGAATGCAGTGGAGGCCCTGAACTACCACTAGATATCCTGGATCCACCTTGCACACTCCAAGTAAAAGACGTCTTTTTCTGTTTTGTTACAGAAGGCAACAGCGAGCATCCTCTGGCAACAGACAGTGCCAGCCCAAGGCCGTGCATACCATTCAAATATCCAAGACTCACATTACCCTTCTGGTCTTGTTCTTACCTTCTGTGATACTTTCCTGTGCTACCTTGTCTCTCCTTCCCAATTCCATCCTAATCTTCATAGTCCAACAAGTGTGTTGACTAAAAGAGGATTCCTACAGGTCCCATCCTCTTATTGATCCCATCTTGCACAGTACGTTGTCACTTGTTGCACATCTGAATATTCAGCAATATCACAGAAGGACTGTCATGAGGGCACTGCCTTTCCTTCTGTCTGCAGCTCCTGAACTGAAAGTTCTTTATCTCAGGGTGAACCACTTCTTATTGAACAAGAGAAGCCCAGACCTGTGAAAAATGTAGCCCCCCTGTCCACACCCTGGCTGGCTTTGCTGGCTCTTTCCAGTGGCATGGAGTGAAGAAGGCAAGATGCTTCAAGATGCTTCCTGCCTGCATGCCCAACCTCTTTGGAAGCACCTAAACTGTGGTGCTACAACACTCCCAAAGAGCTTAAATTAGAGCTCTGTAAGCTGGGTATGGGTCTGGTGGAAAAGTATTGTCCTCTTCCTTGCCACCACAATCAGAGCTCAAAGCTACTAAAGCCAAACTGGCTATAGTTGCTGTTAATTAAGTCATGACTTTCAGAATAATTTTCCCATAACAGGGTACTCAAAAACAAGTGAAAAATAATTCTGACTAATAATAGGAAATCAAGCAAGAGCAAGGCAGATATTATGCATAGATTCTTCTCCAAGCTGCACAAAGGCAGGTTTACTCAAAGTCACAGGAAATTTTAATAAAGTCTAGATCCCTAGATCCTTTCTTTAATCATCTCCTAAGATTTGTGAAGCAGTGTGATCCAGAAAGTTGTTGGTTTCTCCAGTAAAGGAAGGTGGGCTGGGTGGATGCTTATAAATCCAACAGCTAGAAGTTATGTGATTTTCCTCCTTACCTGCAAAAAATACTCACACACTGACTTTTTTCTTTCCTTTCTGGAGAAATACTCCAAAATGTATGCACAAGCATACTGATTATTTTTTTACTTTTTCCCTCACTTCTCTTCTGATGGAGTTTCCAAGAAACTGAATAGGTGGAGGCTTAATATTTTATTACTTCTATAGCCTTATTCTGATATGTTTATAAAGAAGGAAATTGACCTCTTCCTGGATACCAATGAACTGTCAACTTCCTCCAGCCAGCTTCTTTCTAACACATAACAAGTCTTTCTCATAGGCAGGCTTACTAGCCTTGCCCCACTATAAAAGGAAAAGAAAGCAAAGGGCTTGGATGAGGAGGATGCCTCAAATCCTTCTCTTGAACTTCTCCTCATATCCACCAGAAACAAGTAGGAGCTCAGTATGTGGTGCACATCTCAGGTGATGTTCGCTCCTCTCTGTTTTGGGAAGGATCTGAGCAAGGACAAGGCAAGCAGTGTGTCAGGGCTTCCTCTGAAAGGAGAGGGCTTAGGCAGAACCCTTCCTGCACATTGAAGTACCCGGAATAAACTGTTCATTGTTCCCAAATATATAAATAAGAGATTCTTCAGCCTTCACCCAAGCCCTTACAATTTCAGTTCTTTCCTTCACACATGTATCTGGAAATGCTCTTTACTAATATCTAAAAGCCCCATTTCTCTGTCCCAGCAGGAAACCTGGGACGTCCATTAGGAGCATCACAGCTTGCCAATACCCTGAAACCCATAACACTGAGTAAAACACCTGGCCTGATGGTTCCTAAGTTAAGTTTTATGCTTTCACACACACACACACACACACACACACACACACACACACACACACACACAGCCCCACACCATAAACCTGCAGGCACTACGAACATTCCTCTGCAAGTGTCTGGAGGAGTGTTCTGTCCCCTCTACCTTAAGGGAGGGTTTGATTTCAATGGTTTTCCAAGCTGGGCTGGAATCACAAATCAGGCTTGAACTACTGACCCACCTCTCTCAAATTCTGGGAG
Organism: Cinclus cinclus; assembly: GCF_963662255.1. Taxonomy (NCBI): domain Eukaryota; kingdom Metazoa; phylum Chordata; class Aves; order Passeriformes; family Cinclidae; genus Cinclus; species Cinclus cinclus. The sequence goes on from NC_085046.1 coordinate 100,769,683, forward strand.
GTAAGTTAGTGAAATTCATGCACAATATCAAATGTCTGAGGCAGCTAGGGATTCGTAATGACTGGGCCATTATCCTTAGCAGGATTAGGACAGCAAGCCCCTCATGGCTTGGGCAAGGAAATAGGTATTGACAAAGAGCAGTAAATACACATCTCTCATGATGTGATTTTGAGTCCTCATATATGTGGAAAATGGTCTGGGGAAAGCCCCTCCTGTACAGTTGTTGGCTCAGTGGCCAAAGTAATGCATAGCAGGGAGGTAGATAAAAGCCAGAATCAGTGCAGAAGGTAGCAGGTTAAAATGGATCACATTCCTGGGAGGCAGAGAAGTGCCTGAACTCTTTCAGGACAAAAGTAGCTAAAGCTTCAGAGAATGAAATAAAATTAAAAGATAATAGAAGATGAAAATAAAACAAAAACAAAAAAAGTCAGCCAGCCCAAGGGCATAGTGCTGCCTACACCCTCACAAGGACCCAGGGAAAGAACCTGTTGAAGTTATTTGTCCTGGTGGGTGGCAGTGGTGGGATTTTTGAGTTTTGATACTGGGAACAGAGACGAGGCAGCTGCAGTAGGAAGGAGGCTGGACCTCACCACACTGCGGGGAAGAAAGGGCTGATAGGGAAGCTCAGGGGGAAAGAGAATTGTTGGCCTGAGCTTAGGGCTCAGATCATCACAGCTCCAGAAAGCTGCCCTGCTGCAAGGGTGGTGAATGCCAAAGAACTAGGAAGACAACATTTATTGCAGGGTCGAGGGCTGATGGTCTGAGATTGATTTTGACGGCAGGATCCCATGTAAAGAAGCAGGAGAATTTTACAGCCATGAGACTCTCTCACAGGTACTAGAGTATTCCAGTTCTCTGTCTTACAACCTGCTTTTCTTTGGCATGAGCAGCCCAATGGCTCATCAGTTCACGGTATCAACAGAGAGAACGTGTTGTTTGCAGTGCACCCTTGCCCTCCCAGCATCAATCTATAATTTTATTTCATTTTCAGCCTACAGAACTTACTGGTAAAAAGTCAGAGCTGCTGCAGCTCCTCTTGCTTCCTCGCAAGGGGAGGAGAGAAGGAAACATAAAATACCAGGGAACTGTACAGCTGTCAGAAACAGCCTTTCTGTAGCCAGCGGGAGACAACCATCAGTGAGAGGCATTTTGCCACTCCCCATAGGGAAGCACAGCATATTAAAAATGGATATTTCCCTTGGATTGCTCATCTACTTGGAGTTGTTCTTCTCTCATCATCTTATTGCTCTATTCCAAAGGCTTAAGGGGATTAGTGACTGCTTTATGCTGAGCCTGGAATAATGCCAGGAAGGCTGAAGGAAGCTGAGACAGCTATGTCAGATACCCAAACTTCAGGACATTGCATGCCTGCAAGACTGTTTTCCAGTCCTAAAGAGCAGGGTCAAGAAAAAGGTGGACAGATATGGGCCCATCAACACAACCTCCCTGGTTTATTGACACAGCAGTCAGTTGCTACTTACATTCTTTTAGTGCACGCAGTAAACTCTAGGTAAACAAAACACTGTTTACCCAGGGAAAAAAAATCAGTAAAAAAGGTAGTATATATCACCTCGAGGGACTTTCCCCAGCTGTGACACTTTGATGCTGTTCTGCAGTCTGTGGTTTTCCCTCCAGCCTCACCATTTCAAAATGCTTCTGTGCAGTCCCTTTCCAAGCATCTTGTGTAGAGTTGCTGCAAATATGTGACAGTCACAACATTGCTCATGAAACTAGAGTCAAAAACTGTTCTGCCAATTCACTGGCAAATAAACTTGTTTAGAAAATAGAAAGAAAAAAAAATAAACCAAAGTACTAGTGACCCAATATTTCAGTTCGAGAAAGCTACTCTTCCAAGAGCATCAAGCATGGGTAGCTGAGAAAGCACAAGTCAGGTTCAAAACAGCTCCACTGCCATCCCAGTTGTCCCCAGCTTCCTCCATCCAGCCTATTCCTCTATCTGCTCTGAACGGAGGGCCTGATGCAGGAGTGCACCGAGCGTGTGCACCATGACAGGAGTGATGTGTGCGCTGGTCCTGTGTCAACTGCTGCCTGTTGGCATCAATACACACCCAGCCCCTTGTCAGACAGAGGCAGGACCTAAGGAGGCAGGAGCTCTTCCCAGGCAGGCACACTCACTCGGGTGGTTTGGCTCTCCAGCACAGAGCCATCCATGCCTGCTTTAAAGGATCATCCCTGCCCTCGCTCTCCCCTTGCCAATGTTCCAGTCTTGCCCTTGCATCTCCCACAGCGATCTCACCCTGACCTTTGACAGGCTCCACACAGTTAATTAAGCTTTCCTGAAGTTGCTTCGTTTTTAGAGGGGTTTTCATTTCTACTACTCCCTTTCTCCCCACACTGCAGGATACAGCTCCTCAAGGAAAAAAATTCTGTCTTCAGCTGAAAGTCCAGAGGGTTATTTTTCATTGACCTAAATTAAACTCCAGATTTGCATTGACATCAGAATTTACTCCTAGAACTTTCAAGTCCTGCCAAATTCATAGAGGTTGAGAGCAGCATAGTTAAATATCTGCTTCCACTCTTTAATTAAACAATATTTATAGTACAATTGGGCATATGTATGCGCATTTTGAGTGAATATTAATGTTTTAAATTATGCAATTAAATTAATCATGAAAGTAAATTAGATGCCTGTACTCAGGGAGTCAGCAAAAGCAGGGACAGAAAGGATTTCTCCTCTTTTACCTGCTTAAGAAAGGAGTTGAAATTAAAGATGTTAATGCTAGAAGGTGGTTCATGAATTAAAATATCACAGGGCCCTCAAAAGAGAATAAAAAGCTAGGTAAGAATGATTAATGTGCTTTTACACAAAGAATGATACTTTTTATATATCTTTGACCTTCTAAGGTCAAAGGGATTATAGGACTGTTTGAAGTTCAGGAGGAGCTGAGCAAGGAAACAAGAGGGCTTTTCATGGGGTGATGAGAAGCTGTGGCTGACATTTCAAGAGCAAAAAGCCTATTTTTATTAACTCCTTCTTTCTCAGGTCAAAAATGTTTTTGACAGAAGAAAGAAAAACAAGCATGCAAATGCACAAAAAGTAATCCAATTTCCTCTGCAAGCACACAGACCTCATCTTGAAGTTCAGCAGATCCAGCAGCACCAGTGTGGCTGACCATGAGGAGGCAGAAAAGAAAGACCCATAGGAGGCAGGTCACTTGAGGCAGGATAGAAAGGCATTATTGGAGCTTCAGTTAGTGCTGCTCACGGCGCTTCTAGAAATTTTGTAGGGCAGCTGCTCAAATTCTGCAGCAGTCATAGCACATTTTTATGACAGATCTTTCTGTTTAAACTTCCGAATTGTGTGACTTGTACATTTGTGTGCACAGCTCTGGGGGTAAGTGAGCATCAGGGCAGTTATTTGAGCATGCAACTAATGGCAAATAAAACATGTGCAAACTAGAGAAAGGAGTGCAGCATGAGGTCTCTAGGGTAGATTAGGCTGTTTATCCTCAGTGAGTATTTTACACGCTGAAAAACACTTTTTGAAAGGGGGCAGCGGAAGGATAGATGAAATTTAATTAACAGTTTTGACAGTGAGATCTTAGAAGAATGAATGACAGGCCAAAGTGTTTCATTTTATATTTTTTCAGTATTCTTCCCATTTTTTGTTTTAAAATGGCATTTTTACTTGGAAGTTGTCCAGTTACTTTGAAGTGGTTTAAAAAAGAGTTTAAAACCTTACAAAGGAAACTGAATATCTGACTTCCTGTCAAATGAAAGTTTTTGATCAATCCTAAATTATTTTCGGCTTGATAGTACAATTACAAATTACTTTTTATGTGAATTTTAGCATAAATGTTCGTATTTTGTACACATATATACTATATAAAACATAAAGTAAGTTATGTGTATCTACTTACTCAGCCACAGTGGTGAAATGTGGGAAAGATAATTTTCTTCTTTATCTGTTCTGAAATAAACTGAAATTTCATATTTTAATGCCACAAGAAAGTCCTGATGTTGAGTCCTGGCAAAACAGAGCAAGTACAAATACAGACAAGTATTGGTCACTTAGGTGTCAGCAATATAGAAAGAGTCTACTTCAGTGTCCTCAACTGAGCTACCCACGTGAAAATTCAGTAGAGACCTTGTATGGAACACGGGTCAAAACTTGCTTCTCCCTTTTTGTTTTTGTCTATTTTTCTTGACACTTTATACACAAAATGAAACTTTCCCACTTTTCCAAAATTACTTTTCATTTTCTAGCTCTAGTAAAGAATTAGAAAGAAAAAAAATCTCATTTTTCACGCTCTCTCTTTTCTTACCCTCAAGCTATGAACACTAATACTTGACTGCTATTAATGCAGCTTGCTCAGCTTAAATAGACTTTGTGAGCATAAGCTGAGGTTGCCAACAAAACTGATTGGTCTCAGCCTTTTTCCTTGTCTGTATCAGGAAGACACAAGAAGGTTCCACGTTCATGAACATGCTACTACAGAAATGTACAATTCTGGAAAACCTTTCCAAGGCTAAACCTGGCCTCTCTCAGCTCATCCTCACATGCAAAGTATTTTGAAGTGACTGTTTCCTCTTATTCTTTAATATTCCCTCTACAGACACCCAAATGCTGCAGGCAACTTCAGCAAAGATTATTCAGTTAAGGGTTTAGTCCAGGCATAAAACTATACCTAGAAGATATGGTGTCTACCCCATAAAATCTACAATTCAAATTTCTTTGCTGCCTATAGAATACTCTACTATAACTCTATTTGTGTTGAGAGAAATGCCATGTATAGTCTTGATTTCCAGAGCTTTCTGAAAGGAAAGGTGAATTTCACCTTAAAGGCTTAATTCAGCCCACTGTTTATACTGGACTTGTACTGTAAATTCACACATGTTTGGGGACATTTTTTATTTGGTGGGATACCTGCCATGTAATATATGTAGCAAAGGGCAGGTTGGTCAATTTCACCAAATCATTTTGGCTTGAGGAAAAGTTTAAAAAGGCATACCTGGGGGAGTATTAGTTGTGGTATACTTTTAACTAGTATTATACCAGTGGGAAAACACAGCTGGATGTGAGAAAACACAGGTTCCTTTCCTCTGCCAGAGGAGATGTAACCAATGGCCCACACCTCCCAGAAGTTCACCCATGATATCAACTCTTCTCGTGTTCAGGGCAGGGCATCTACCTCAATCTGCCTTGCTATCTTGTTTCACTAGCAATCAATAACATAAAAAAACGCTGAACTGCAGGTTTCTCACCTTCCAGATGAGCATCCTACCCCTTGGGGTAAGGAGCCACATTCACTTCCTCTAGTTTTCTTAGCTCCTAAAAATCTAAAAAACAGGGTAAAAGAGCTTCAGCAGAAGTGACTGAGAGAACACCACTAAAACCTGATGGTTTGGATGCTTGCTACAGAGATCTGAGTTTGAATTCACTGCTTTGTGCTCCAGGGGCTTGGTAGCACAGGAAAAGTGAGCTCTATATGTCCGGAGTGGCTAAATGTTATGCCATGCAAAGAAGATGTGTGTGAACTCACCCTTTGTATTTACCAGTGCTGTGCTTCAGGAACGGATGGGAGTGAAGATGCTGCCTTCTGGTCAACTTTTTGTGGAATTTTTTTTCAATCTTCAAGTGAAATAGACACAGGAGGAGGCATAGTTAGCCTGTAAGTTGGAACAGTCCTCTGGGTTCATTTCTGTTTTCTAATAAATATTTATACAAAGTTGAAAAGTGACAGAACAGTTCACTGGCACTGAGCTAAAACTGTCCGACTCTCTACTTCATTTTCCAGTTTTGTGACTCTATCCCTTAATTTCCTTTGCTTTCTTGCAAATGCTTGGGAAAATAAATGTTTCATTTGGTGTTGAACAGAAGGTTTCATTCAACATAAAATGTAATTCGGGGAGTTTTCATTCTTCTTTGGGGAGAAAAAAAATGCTTAAAAGTCTAGATTTATTTTAATCCAAACCAAAACCTTGACATTTTTGTTTGTACTCTTTATTTGTTTGTTTGTTTGGAGTTTGGTTTGGTTTTTTTTACCTCATCATCAGAGGGAAACAAATAAATTCTTCACACAGCCTTATTGATACATTCAATCAATTCCAAGAGTTAGGTCTCATTTCTTCAGCCTCTGTAAGAACTCCAGACTACAATAGAAATTGCTGCAACTGGAAAAGGTGTACTAAGCATGTTAAAGTAGAAGACAATATGATTATTTCAAGATAGGTGAAAAAGGGAGGAGGGGAGGGGACGGGAGGGGAGGGAAAGGGAAAGGGAAAGGGAAAGGGAAAGGGAAAGGGAAAGGGAAAGGGAAAGGGAAAGGGAAAGGGAAAGGGAAAGGGAAAGGGAAAGGGAAAGGGAAAGGGGGAGAGGGAGGGGGAGGGGGAGGGGGAGGGGGAGAGGGAGAGGGAGAGGGAGAGGGAGAGGGAGAGGGAGAGAGAGAGGGAGAGGGAGAGGGAGAGGGAGAGGGAGAGGGAGAGGGAGAGGGAGAGGGAGAGGGAGAGGGAGAGGGAGAGGGAGAGGGAGAGGGAGAGGGAGAGGGAGAGGGAGAGGGAGAGGAGAGGAGAGGAGAGGAGAGGAGAGGAGAGGAGAGGAGAGGAGAGGAGAGGAGAGGAGAGGAGAGGAGAGAGGAGAGAAGGAGAAGAAGAGAAGGAGAAGAGGAGAAGGAGAAGAGAAAGAGAAGAGATTGCCTGATACTGTTCGCAACAAGCTAAGTCCCACTGACAGCTACAGTTATTCTAACTTTGAGAAATGTGAAAAGCAAGCATGCAAAGGGAAATTTGCATCTGTTGTTTTGTAGCATTAATGAAAAAAATTAAAAAAAAAAAACAGCGCAAACTCCTACATTTCAAGACTCCTCTGCATGCAAAACCAGGTGAGCCTAGGCCAATTCTTTCCAGCGTGTGTGTTGAGACTTGGCTGATGCTGCATTCCACAAATAATTCCTCTTCTCTATGCCTGCAAGACATTTTGGTGTAGGAATTAGAACACAATCCAACATTTCAATTAAAATAATTATTCAAAATGAAAAAACCCTGAGATATTTCTATTATTTCTTGCTTAAGAGGTGACATTTAAACTTTCAGAGATATGGAAAGAAAATTGTTTACAGATCAAAGCAGTTCTAAGGAAATCCTACATCTCGCTTGCTTCTCCTAAAGATAACAACCCCCCTCTAAGGCCTCCTTGTTAGAGGACATTGTTAATAGGTACACGTAAGGATCTTATTGCACATTCAGGAAAACGTTCCTAATAAAACATAAATTACAGGGCCACAAATATGGGGCAGGACAGCACATAAAATTATTCTAATGCTTGCATAGAAAAATTTGCTATATCCCTTTCTAAAGCTTTAATATTAATTAAGCATGTCACTAACCTTTTTCATGCTTAACTTTAGTTTCTTTATTAATACATAGGAAAACAAAGGAAAACATGAGAGATTATTTTACTTTCTCTTTATTCAGACTGAGAAAAAACAGGGCTCATGAGAACAGCACATATAACCAAATAGCCTTTTTAAAATTACAAATAGCTATTAAGTCTCATTTCTTATGCAAGATCATTCTCAGAGAGAATCTGCTCTGGTGCTACAAGACTGATTTCTAAGCTCTACTAGATGTTGTGTGTGTATGCATCATAGCTTTGCTGAAGCAAGTTCTATTCTTTGACTCTAAATGTCTCCCCTGTGGCTCAACCCTTTCCTGTTGCTTTCATGAAAATGAGAAATAGTCCTTGATCACAGAGTTCCCAGGTTTTTCCTCACACTGACAAAGGAGATTGTTGTTAGCCTGCTGGCAAGTGTTTTGAATCATACCAAAGAAATGGGATTCAAGTGAATATTCTAATGCATCGGGAAGAGGTTTGTTAATCCTCACTAGAAGCATTACAGACACAGAGACGGGAGCACCCAAGAGAAGCCAAGGGCGGCCGTGCACTTAAACACTGATCTTTGGGCAGTTTCTCAACTCTTCCCTCTCATGACCTCACTTCCCAGTGCACTTCCAGGCTCATGACCCCACTTCTGATTGCCAGCCCTACTCCTGCAATCAACATCCCATCAAGCCACCTCTTAAGTGCCATAACCTCTTGTTTGTAACCTGGTGTTCTAAGAGTCTGGTAAAGAGGTAACTCCCTTGTGATTCCCTCAGCTCAGATGCTGCCAGCAAACCACAAAGATCTCAGGCTGCCTGCTCTGTATTTCCTCACACCAGGGTTAGAGGCATTTGCACCCAAGATTTGGTCTGGGAGAATAATTGTCTTGCCATTATGCACTCCTGTCCTTTAAACTACAGAAATAAGAAGTTTAAAGTCTCAAAATACAAGAAGTCTCACATTGGCCAGTCTGGGTCCCCAGACTGTGATCACTCAGGATCAAAGGCACATTTCCACTGACCACCCAGACCTCCATGGAGGAGTGCAGCCACAAAGAGGATGTGAGACCACACCTTGCCATGACTCTTTCACAGTCACTTCACCCACAGTTTGCAGTGTCCCTTGTGATACTAGTAGAGGGAAGGAGAAACTAAGCCATCTTGGTAAACCTCCCTTCATTTCAATCCTTCCTCATAAAAAAATGCCTCAGCTCCTGACTCCGTGTCCATTCATCTCTGGCGTTCTCTCATTTTACCATTGAAGTCTGAGAGTTTTCAATCACATGAACTTTCTCAGATATGGTTTTTAAAGGAGCCTATGCATCTAATCACAGAAGAACTACAGACCCAGGTCATGATTTAGGGCTGAAACTGATGCCTAGTCAGCCTCACACATGCTCTCCTCTTCTTGATATCTCCTCTTCTGAACTGCCCAGAATCCCACTATGTTTCATTTGTCAGACTGCAGATGTCACTGTAGATTGGTAGAATTCCACAAAGATCTGCATTCTGTTCTCCATGGAAGATCCACACAAGCCAGCTCAAGGTACACACATGCAGGTCCACTAAAACAACTGAGGGAAAAACGTATCACACAAAATGTTTTCCTTTTAATAACAAATATTTTCTTGCAGTGTTTTGGTACATCTGCCACACATTAAAAATGCCATCTCTGACTGCAGTAACCATATAGGGAATCTTGGATTCAACTGAAAATTTCAGATGTCTGCGAGAAGTAATGCCATATGACTCCCTCTCCCTGACCCTGTTTTTCTGAAAACAGGGGAGACCTTCACACCTATGCACAAAAGCACAGGAGTGTGGATTGGTTTTCTTTTCCTCCCTTGATGAACATGCCTGCCAGAATGCAAGTCAGGAAATACCAGCCTCCATAGGCACTGCCGCTGTGGGTGGTTGGAGGTCGCTGCACCCAAGCCTCTGGGGGAACAGATGTTGCCACTGATTCACTTTGTAAGCATGTGAGTCAAAGTCTGCATCTGCGACAGCTTACAGTAAAGAACTGTGAGCAGCTGCAGAGCAAAAAGCACAGAGTGAAAAGTCAATCAAGATGTAAGGCAAGATACTGCATCAACCCTGAAAACTGACAAATGGAATCCATTTGATTCAAGCTGCAGCAAATCTACCTGAGCAGAAGAAAGAAACAGAACGAAGAGACGGACAGCAACTCACTGAGTGGCCCCGTGTATGATCCTCAGTGACTGCTCTCTGACGCCTTACATACCTCCTCTGACATTAGAAAAAACTGGAAGGAGTCTGTAAGGTACCACAGGACTTCTGATCTCAGTGCTGCAATCCCTCCCTGACCACCGAATCACTCAGAGGGTCTGGCTGAAGCACCTCACCATTTGCAGCCACAGAAAGATCTAGGATGTTCCTCAATGCAATGAAAATGTTGATTTAAGTCTGCTGGTCCAAATTTTTCCAAAAATTCCACTTTTGCTATTTATTTCCTCTTTGATACAATATTGGCACTGTATTAAAACTAGGGGAGGTGGTTTCTAATTGGTATGCTGTGCCTACCTCACACCACAGGATAGTGCTTACACCAATTTAATTGAAGTTTATGTGTTGCTTGTTGTTTGCAAAATGGGTTGAATTGTCTACATTAAATGTATTGCCCACATAAAGAAAACTACTTCTGTGCCTTCACAGGAAAGTGAATTATAGGGAGAAGGGGAAAAAAAAAAGTGTGCAAATATTTGATGAACTTTCTAAACAAATGTTTCCCAGCTGCTTTTTTCCTCCTTTATGTTTGTTTTTTCTGGATATTTATGATATTGGGTTTTACTAGCTCAAATGCTTGCACAAGGCAGAAATGCACAAAGTTGCATATTAAGGAAAAACAAATTTTAAATGGGCTGTATCCCCTAACTTGACAATCAGCCAGGATCATATTACTACACAGGTCAGTCACAAAAGAGAAACAATTCCACAAGTCTTAAGTAAATTAAGCCTGTGATGTGAGAACTTTCTCAAACTTACAGGTAGCATTGGTACACCAAATGATAGTTATCTTTACAATCTTCAAACAACTTATAATGATAATTAACCTAATTTACTCAAAGTCAGAGGTTTCACCAGTCAGAGCACTTTTCTACCTAGTTACCAAGACTATAATTATGCAAAGGGAAGCAACACCTTCAAAATTATATTCTTTATGAATGTTTTGTCTCCCAAACCCATGTGGTTCAGGGACTTCTTGTATTTAAAAGGAGATATTTTACTACATTTATAGTTTCTTCTTTGGGTAGGATTTTCTCTACTGCATATGCTACTTGTAGCAGCTTAGCAGCTACGTGCTGAGTAGATATTTTTCAATGTTTTCTTGAGTTGTTGTAACATAGGACTGTCTACAGTGTACAGAGCCTTCTGTACATTTGCATTGTATTTTTTCATTGTTTTTATAACTTATACTGCATCTAAAAACTACATTGAGCCATACTGAACTTCATTTGCTATGAGTAGTTAATTTATCTAGATTTCTAAAGCTTCACCAAGTTTTTTCCAGTTTTTGTCTTCCTATCTAGATCTTTCATCTTGACTAGTTTAAATTATTTGGGGGCCATCTGCTGACTTACTGCCTCTGGGCTCACCATCCTTTCCAAGTTATTATTGTATACACGAAACATTGGCTGTAATACAGAGACTTGTCAGACCCTGCTCTTAAGATTTTGTAATAATGAAAACTGATCAGTGATAGAAATTGATTCCTTCCTGCTTTTTCAGCAAGAATAACAATAGTGACTAGTTAATTTTTTAGTAGCTGGTGTCAAAGGTCTTTCAAAGTCTAAATAAATTTTAGCAACTCATTTTAATTTATACAGTGACCGCTTCATTGACATAGTCAAAGAAGTCCAAGGATATGGCCAGCATAATCTCCACTGCAAACACTCATTGTGATCTTCTAGAATTATTTTATTTCAGTAGTTGAAATGTAAGGTTAAATGTAAGTTTACTGGCCTGAAACTTTCTGAATCATCTCTAAACCACTATAATATCTCTTTACAAAATAAAGAAATACAAGTCAAGAAAATTTTCAAATAAAACCTTTGGAAAAAAAGTATTAAAGGAAAATTTTGGTGTATTTCCCTAGAAGAGTTTATTTTCATTCTGGATTTTAAAAAAAAAATTCATCTTGTCCACCTTGAAACAAACCTTTTTTTTTTTTTTTTTGCTATGGTTCAGCCAGGCTGGTCTAGTCTAGCTCTCCAGACTGATATAAAATTATGATCTCTAAGACAATTATCCCTCTAGAGTACAATCCTTTATGTGGATATTGCCACATAAATACAGGTTTTGTAGCAAGAAGCCATCAGTAAGGAAAATAAAACAGTGGGGTTTTTAGAGAAAAGACTGAAAAGTTGTTATTATGCCACTGCATTATATCTCATATGACTGCACCTTGAATACCCTGTGCAGTTTTGTTCCTCTGTCACCAAAAAGGATATATTTGAACTGGGGAAGGTTCAGGAAAAGGTCACAAGGATGATCAAAGGTGTGGATCAACTTCCCCACCAGGAATCATTAAACAGAATAGACTGGAAATGAAATGACAGAGTGGGGGTAGGACAGAGGTCCGTAAATCACACACACGTGTCACAGGGGAGCAAATTGGGCACAATGGGAGCACTGTACCCTCAGGGCAGGAACCTGGGCACAGCGTGGAGAGAGGAGACAGCAGGTGGAAAACAAAGGAAAGGCAGAGGTTCTTCACACAACGTGTTATTAAACTCTGCAGCACTTTGCCTCAGGATGCTGTGGATACCAGTAGTTTCAGAAAACAGCCAGACAAATTCACAGAACAAAGGTTTGCAGGGGACTGCTGAATTTACAGATGCAACTTTCAGCTCAGGGGAGGTTGAGCCTCAAATTGCTGGCTGGCAGGAGAGTACACCAGGAAAGTACTGCTCACTAAGCCCTGTTTTTGTTTTATCCATGGACCATCAACACCAGAGAGAGGACCCTGGGTTAGATGGGTGTCTGGTCTGACCAGCACTTCCATTCCTACGCTCCTACTTTCTATCTCTGGTGCTGAAAACCACTTTGAGTGACAGATTTTGTATTGGCATCTAAACCATATCCATCTCACATCCAAGTTACCTGCCAACCCTCTTCTCACGAGAACAACAGTTTGCTTTCAGCACCCTGCTTGCAACATTTCAGTCCTTCCTCTTTGTCACAGAAGAGGACCTTTCTCTCCAGAAATCTTCCCTGGAGTCATCTGAGGAACATCCCACCTGATAATAATATCCCAACTGATAAGGAAACACAACTGTATTGATGTCAAGGAGAACTGCACAAGCTGCACGACAGACTTTGGCATTTACATTGCAAACTACAGAAGGTGTAAAGAAAATTTATAAATTAATCCACAGAGCACCTGATGCCTTATGCTTTGGGACTTAATCAGTATGACTTGCCAGAGAAGAATGACTAAGGGATAGGTTGGTCTGAACCCGATCTGTAAATTTAAAGCCAAAGCAAAATATTTCAACTTTAAAAACAAAAACAAAAAAACAAATAAAAACCCAAATAAATAACACAGAAAACTGAAATGAGCAACCAACCAAAAAAAAAAAAATCCCATAAAATAATCCTGCCCTACTGATATACCTTATAAATGCCTATATGGTATTTCAATAGCTACATTGGATTATCTTGTCCCCCAAGGTAAAAAAAAGCCATTAAGCATTTATTTCAGAGAAAGCTTGAAATATTATGGAGGAAACTGCATAATATTCTTGATTGTCAAGGGAAGTATGGTATTTTCAAGCTTGCCCAACTGTGATTAAAAATTCAGGGCTTGTGAACATTTTGTCTTGTTTACTTACATGCAAACATTCACCATTTGTTAAAAAAAAAGATACTTTTAAATTTATTTATACACACTGAAAGTAAAAACACAATTGCAGCAACAACAGAACATCCAACAAAAATCCTTGTTGCTAAATTTGACAGGGTCAATCTAAAAATCCTCTGGTCTTGCTTAATAAATATTCACTCTTAAAAGGGTCAGTAACACTTATCCTGGACTCATTCCAAATGTCAGCTTTTCAGAAGGCTCTCAAAATAGGCCTTTTATGCTAGTGAGATGTCCTGCACTAAAAACTAGCTCTACTTGAAAAAGTATGAGACAATGTGGCCTGCTTGACATAAAGAACTAAATTTTATGTGTTTCATTTCTGCAACTGTCACCAAAGCATTGTATAATTCAGTCAATGTGATGGCAGGCATTTTTTCAATTAAATAGGGTTTTCTTCTATCAAAAAAAAAATGTGATTTTTGTAAACACAGAGTTTCGATGTTTGTGTTTTTTAAACAATCCCAACAGATTCCTTTTTTTATTGCTTTTTAAAAGCTCTGACATTTGCTTCTTCAAAAGTGCAAGAAAAGTCCTGATCTTCTCTTTGTTATCTTTACTTATGCTTTTCTTCACACTGAAATAAAAAAAGTCATAAAAAAAGTTTAAATTACAATCAATATTTTAAACTTTCTATATTCAACTCTGGAAAACTGATGAGACAACAAAGGTGTCAACCAAAAATTGTTTAAAATGTAACTGATGTGATGTAATGCAAGTCCATTTCAGCTGGAACTCCCTGCACTCCAGGACTCATGGTGCTCAGCCTCCCTCTTCTTTCTTCCCAAGGAGTATGTTCTTTGGGACACCACCTAAATTTTGGCCAGTCCTTCCTACCACTACACTGGTGTGGGCATGATCTCCTCATGATAAAAAGTGGCTGGGCTGAGGAGTGTTTCTTTTTTGGGCAGATCAGTTCCCTGGTCAGGATGACCAGGTAACCAGCGAGCAGCTTGTGCTGGCCAGAAGAAGCAACTGCTCTCCCAGATGGAAACAAGCATCCAAAACCAAGAAAATCCAACTCAGTTCTCTCAGGACCTGTTTGTTAAATTACAGACTCCATCTTCAGGAAGGCTGGACCAAACTCCCACCATGAGGCCAGGGTAGTCCTGGTCCTGGAGCTGCCAGCAGCCACAGAGGAGGAGCAGGCAGCCCCCAGGAGGGTGCCCTGAGGAGACAGCCTGTACCAATTTGTACCCATAGGCACTGCTCTGCCTCTGCCACGTGTGCTGGCCACTCCATAGTCCAAAATCCCTATTAGCAAGAACAAATGCATCCTTTCGTGAGAGCACGGCTGCTGCTGGCCTCGCTAAATGCTACGTGTGCATGTGCTGCATGCCCGAGTACGTGCTCTGTCAGAAATGGTTATGTGAGAAATTGATGAAATTATGCACAATAGTAGGAGATTCCAGGAGGGAAATAGCAATGTTTACAAATGCATAAGATGAGATTTCATCAGAAACAAGCTATGTGGATATGGGATCTTGCTTCATTCTGCATTAAAAGCACGTGTGCCCCACTGTTAGATCCAATGCACTTAACAAAGACAGGCAACAGACCTCACTCAAAATTAAATTAGCTGCCTGGCCTACAGAATACATGCATGAAAATTTATGGTGTGCCTCATCTTTTCCTGAATGTACATGATAAGCCTTACCTACTCCTTAAGGTTATTACAAGAATATTTTAATCTGATTGAATTTAATTCAGTGCTTTACTGCCACTTACCTACAGCTCTAACAATGAAATCATTTTATTCCAAATAGAAGAGCTGTTCACACAGAAGCACATCCTCCAGACAGAGGTATAGACAAATATTAGATTATTCAGGAACATAAGAACATGCAAGAATGGAGCCTAAACTTTGTGGTGCCCAGTGTGTGGATTAGCATTTGTTGGACACTAATACTTACTATTCATTGGTTTTATTTTTCAGTTCTTGTTCTTTAATAGCCTGATTTGTTTTGCACAGTGGTCCACCATTTCATAGAATCATCTGTCTTTTCTGAAAGGGATCACATGTTAAATTCTTTCTCTTTGTTTCTTTTTAGTATTGTACCACCATCTTTTAAAATTTCAAATAAAAGCATGACTGGAATAAAAGACAGTTAAATTACATCTACATGGGTACTAATAAGCAGCCTCTAAAATCTTAGCCAGTCTCCTAACCAAAACACAAATCATATGGGAAAGAAGGGGGCCTAAAACTGAAAAACAGCAATTCTGGTCTTTGATTGTTTAGTCTGTGTGGTTGAGGGAACTTGAGAATAGGGATAAGAGGGCAAGCATTGAAAACCTAGTGCAATTATTTTGATGCATAACGATGTTAAAGGACCCCCACCTGCATGTGTAGACCAATGTGGTATGCATTTAGACCTCTGCTCTTCTAAAAGCTTCTATTTGTGTTTGTTTCCTCTATATTTGCACATCTAAAAGGTCCAGGACCTGGTCCAACATAATTGCATCCGCACCCTTGTGTGGAAGATTGAACAGCCTTACTCCTAGAATCACAGGAGATCACTAAGAGCTCAGAGACGCTTATAAATTATGATCTTTCCAAGGCCCCAAGGTAGGGTGCAGCAAGCCATGCAAAAGGTGTTGTACAAAGTGGGAATGGCTGCAAGAGCTCCTCCAGCTTACTGAGCCTGTTAGCAAAAGGGAAATGCACACAGCATTGACACCCATCCTGCTCCTTCATCCTGCTGAAATGCCTACCCAACTGGATCACTCATGTTTCCCAGTATGTGCATTTTACTGAGGGAAAACTATAGCCCAAAAAGTGTTGCATTTTTCACAACTTCAATTTGCTATTTTTCTGCTTTCATTTCTACTCTGGCAGACAAAATAAAAAAACTTTCCTTTTCAGAGCCTACATTTCTTTGCTCTGACACATATTTATGCTGATGAAAAGACAATTTGTCCTTCCTCTGATCCCAAAGCAAGCATTCAAATCTGAGCTATCTTATCTGAAGGGAATACAGAAAGGACGGAGAAATTATGGTGCAACATGAGGTGATCTGATTTCTAGAGGAGAAGCAGGCATCTACCTGCTGCACTGTTCCATTGCAGCTGAGCAGTACATCAGGCAGCCAATCTGTATCAACAGCAGTAAGCAAGCATGGCAATTACAATGTGTTTTTCCCTAGTAGATCATAAAGGGATTGTCCCAGATGGGTAAATATATCCTCTGCTCACCAGGAAACAGAACTGCA
The DNA here is from genome assembly GCF_963662255.1 of Cinclus cinclus. NCBI lineage: Eukaryota > Metazoa > Chordata > Aves > Passeriformes > Cinclidae > Cinclus > Cinclus cinclus. The sequence goes on from NC_085046.1 coordinate 100,786,117, forward strand.
CAGAATCTGGAATCATTTCAGTCTGAGAAGCAATGATGCCTAGTAGACAAAACACTGCTGAGCATCCCAGAGAGCTGGGTAACAAGACCGGTAAGACCTGAGATAACTGTAGATTATTTTTTAAATGCTCACTAATTTTAATTCCTCAGCTAGAGTCACATTTTTCTCTATGCTTAATAACTATGTCTTAAAGATACTTGGTTGTATAAGGGCTATGATCCCCAGGTCCTCTGTTTTATCCCCAGGCCTCTTCACTAGGTTCACAGCAGGATTTTGTGGTAAATAAGGCAAAATATTTCTCTTCATTTCACAGACATGGTGAAAAACTAATCATTTCTTGCTTAAATCATTGAAAAACATATTTCACCTTAAAGTAGGGAGCTGATTAAGGAACTCAGAAAATCAGAAGCCAGTGAAAACAACAGACTACCACAGAGAAAGCTGCACAAACTTAACAACTGCAATTCAGGAGAAGTCTTTGCTTAAGTTCAACAGATCCTTTAGCTTCAGTTTCTGAATGTATGTGATAAGATTATTTGAGTTGAAATAATTATAAAAACTTATGTGGGTTGATGTTCATTGAATGCAGATCTAGCCTGCAAAAAGTTTCTTACAATGCCAGGGCCTTTCCAAACAGATGTTTTATTTTACTTTTACAAAACCAAGATGTTTAATCTTGTGACACAATCTACAGTTCAGACATAAAAGGATTTGGCACAGATACATACATATACATATGTGTGTGTGTGCGCATGTGTGTGTGTGTGTTTGTGTTTGTATGTGCACATATATATATATATATATATATATATATATGTAGACCTTAAGATATACCTTAAGTATTTTAACACTAATAATCACATGCAGCAGAGAAATAGTAACAGGAGAATACAGCGTAGTTTGCATGATAAACTGTACCCCATTCTACCTAGCGTTTCTTCAGCTGCAGCAATTTATTAAGTGTCCTTCACCAGCAGATAACTATTTCTTTACAAGCAGCTTATAAAACTTCTTTTGTTAACAGATCTAAGTGTTAAATGTCATCATATCTCTGAGGTGCCACTCCCTTTTTCATTATAATAAAATACCTTTTTGCATGTGGATGTTTTGAATTGTCTTTGCTGTGTCCAAGTGTCTGAGACTGTTTAGACAAGTAAGGCTTCTTTCAACTTCAGCAGCAAGTGACTGCACTATTAAATAAAGCCCTTCTGTTAAGCAAGAGATCAGGTTAGACCATGGGGCCCTTGGTGTTACGATCACAGAGAGAAAAAGGAGCCTGAGTACCTACAACATAAATTCAAGGTATGAAAAGAGAGGAGGTACAAAAGCAAAAGACTCCACTCTTAAAGTCCATGTTGCACTGCTGCAATACAGGCAAATTTCCTTGACACTTAGGCTATGGAAATGTGCCCATTCCCACTCTCATTCATACTTTCTTGGAGGCAAGATGCAAAGCCTCCAAAACATTAAAACTCTGGACTTTGAAAATTTGAGCCAGCATCGAGCAGGCATAAAAGTGGGTTAAAGAAACCCAGTTGTTCACTTGACATAAAGGATTACAATGCTGGCACTGTTTTCCTAAAACTAACATTTGCATAGAGAATTTTTCATTCCATGTAAAATGTGACAAATTTTAAATACAGCCCATCGCAACTCATGCTCAAGCCTGGACTGTTGCCACTTTTCCTGCTAAAAAAGTAATGCTTTTAACTTTCATATACACAGATAAGCACCAATACAACAACAGAGAAAGCTGAGGACAGAGCCTCCTTTCTGTTGCAAACACCAAGAATATTTCTTTGCTATTCTACCATATTAGACACAACCAAAAATTTATACAACAGCCTCAAGGAACGTCTCCTCCTTTCCGCTTTGTGGGAATGAATCTCCTTCTCTGCTTGCAAATTATTTTGGAAGCATTTAATTTGTGGATATTTAAATTTTTCATGAGTACACCTTTCAAAGTGAGATTCTGATAAGTTTTGCAAGAAATAAGTATGCCTATGAGATTTATGATTAAGGCAAGGCCCACAGAAATTAAATGAGATAACCAGCATAATGCTAGTTCATGGCTGAGCTAGTACTGGAACTTGAGAGTCCTGCTTCTGAGTTCTCTGATGTTAGGTTGTGTGGATTTGAAAAGATAGACATCTTGGACTCCCAGAGGAAAGCTCTCCAGACGAAATCAATCACTGTCAGAAGTGGCTGAGATTCCACTGAAGTCATGCCAAAGGTGAGTTGAGCAATTCATCTTCAAAGAAGTTCATTGCATCTTATCTCCAGGAAGATATTAATGATATTAATGGCACATTTATGCAATGTAAGTTTCAACATGCAAATTATTATGAGATTTCTTCTAGTTGTTTGCACTTGCTTTCAGACTGAACTATAAAGGGTTTGTCACTAGCCCTAAAATCTACCCCACTTCCATTGAAATCAGAGGCAAAATTCCTACTGACTGCAGTAGAAAACTTCTGAACTGTATAAACCTGGACAAAACCTGGAACAACCTGGTACTTGTTGATAAAGGTTTGTTGCGAAATTGAAAAAATAACAAGGATAAATATTGTCATCATCAAAGAATCACAGACTCACAGATTGGATAAAACTGAAAGGGACCACAGTGGGTCATCTGTGTTGACACAATGTAGGCTCATTGCAATCCTTTATTTAAGGACTGCCATTCATCTGTTTGCTCCCAGGATACAAGCTTTCCCACTAATTACATTAGGGACCATTGTCAGTGCTTATATCTAGGATATTTCACCAGTGAATAAGGAATGCACAGCTCTTCAGAACAAGCAATGCACAGCTCTTCAGAACAAGCTTCTATACTGTTAACATGCCCAAAACCAAGCATACACATGTCAAATAAGGATTGGGACATTCATAAATAGCTACAAACTCATGTCAGACAGTAACAAAATGTGTAAAAAGAGTTTGGTAGTGGCAGACCATGAAGGAAAGCATGTAAGCAATCAAATTCACTTCTTTCTTGGTTTCCCAATATTAATGTTCAAGTGAGAGAGAGCCTGAGAGTAGTGGAGCACATTGCAGAGAGCCCTTTACATCCAACCATCTGTATTCCTCTCCCCCTTCTTCCATATTCCTTGGAGGTGTTAGCCCTTAGGAATGTGGACACTGTGGCATTGCCAGAAAACAGTAGCCATGTCACTGTCTATATTCATAATATATAACTATAAAAATAGGCAGTAGCTAGAGCAGGACATTTCGTTTTACACTTTTTAAGTGAAATGTCAGCTCCCATTCACTGCTAGTGGCTCTCTGTGCCCCCTATGGAAGAATGAGAAACCACAACACATATATGGATATGAAATTCACCCCTTCTTCTTCCATCCAAACAGTTCCATTCATCACAGACAGCTTGTTTCCATTTCACACACAACAATGCTCAGAAGAAAATTCTACTCCCATGACATACATCAATGCAGACTCACCGACCGGCTGCTTGCTTTGACCACATCAGCTTCCTCCAGATCTGGGAGACACCAAAGTGAAAGGAGCAGCCGCAGCAGCAGCAGCTGTCTGCCCCTTGATTCACAATGGAGGCAACCTCTGTAAAAGTCTCCTTTAAAAGAATCTCAGGGAGTCTACCACACTTGCATGATGAGCAGAGAACTCTGTGTGTAGACGCCTTCTTGTCAGACAATTACTACCAAATGTACTTTTTCTTCCTGTAATGAGATGGGAAACAGTTCAGTAATTGAAGAGCAGGCTGAAGGGGGTATTTTTAGTAACTTGATAGCTTTGCAATCACTGAATTATCTGCCAGGAGTAAGTCACACACACGTGTGGTTATAATAGGAGTAGCTACAACTATTCCAGTGGGAAAAACAGTTCCACAGGTCACCTGCACATGGGGTGTTTATTTGTGCACACATGTGTCCGACAGAGAAACAGCAGTGCAAGGGCCAGCACACCTTGGCTACTCACTCCATGGTCCACATCTTTGCTCACTGTTTCCCTCCTGGAGCATCCCACGCGCACAGCCCCATACCACAAGGGACAACACAGGTGTGAGTATGTCCCTTTTGCCAGGTGTGTTTAATAACCCTCCACAGGTCTGTGATTCCTGCTGGTGCAAAGCCAGGAAGCAGTGCAAAGGGAAGAGGCTGAAAGGAGGGCTGGGAAAGGGGTGCCAGAACTCCCAGGGCCACAAACAGTGGATAGGATAGAGATAAAGGGCTTCTGTCCTGATGTTATTCCTTCCATTGCAGGAAGAGAAAGTAGCTCTGTGTGATGTTTGCCACAAGATAATTGCAAATTTGTCTAAACATAAAAGCCAGGAGAGGAGGGAGGAGGTATGACCAGGGCAGTGATTGTCCCCCTGTACTCAGCACTGGTGAGGCTACACCTCAAGTCCTTTATCTGGTTCCAGGCCTTTCAATACAAGAAAGACACTGAGGTGCTGGTGCACCTCCAGAGAAGATGGTGACGGGTCTGCAGAGCAAGTCCCACAAAAAGTGGCTGAGAGAGCTGGGGTTCTTGAGCCAGGAGAAGATAAGACTCAGGGAAGACCACATCTCTCACTACAATTATCTGAAAGGAGTATGTAGCCAGGTGGGGATCAGCCTTTTCTCCCAGGCAGCCAGCGACAGGATGAGATGACACACAGCTTCATCCTGCACCAGGGAAGCTTCAGGTCTGGCATCAAGAAGAACTTCCTCATGGAGAGAGTTGTTGAGCATTGGAATGGGGGGTGGCAGAGTCATCATCCCTGGAAGTATTCAAGCAACAACTGGACATGGCATTCAGTGCCATGGTCTAATTGACAAGGTAGTGATGGGTCAAAAGCCAGACTCGATGATCTCAGAGATCTCTTCTAACATATCTGATTCTGTGATTCTGTGATGCTCTGGATACAGCAACCATGCAACTGCTTGGCACAGGTGCCTGTGAGAAGCAAAGACAAAAAAAGGAGCAGAGTAGCACCCTGCTACTCTAAGCAGTTACTTGCTCGCTATTTTTTAGACCCTAAATAGCATCAGCCACAGAAAACACAGACCTGTCTTACAAAACCCTGGCTGTTATCTTCCTGCTTCTTGTACCAAGCACAGACACAGGAGAGGAAAGAAATCAGCCAGAATTAATCTGGTTGGTGTCTTGCCTCTCCTTCTTCTGTCCTCCTCTTATCACCTAAAACCACTGCTCTGAGAACCTTGGAGCTTCTCTCCAAGAAGATCCCGGTAACATTTTCTTAGTAGATAAAGAGTTTTTCTACAGAACCTGGCAGCTTTTAGGTAACTTATAGCACACCTTACAGCTGCAGACAGAATTGTCTTGGGAAGGCTGCAGTTTAATTCAGGCAGTCAGCAAGCTGACTGGCTGGATGCACATGGACTTGAAGCACAAATGCATGGATAATGCACTATACAGATGTTTCAAAGACTTTACACATATAGAAAATAGACATGTTTTATACATATATACATACTGTATATGTATATGCATAACCCATACAAATATATGTATACAACACACATTTTACATTGGTAAATAGATGGAAATGATGGAAGGAATTCAAAACATACTGCAGTTGATTACTGAGACTGTATATATTATATACAGGCTGTCCTGTATAGGTTACAGAGTCTCCCACCTTGGAGATATTCAAAAGCCATCTGGACACAATCTTGGGCAACTGGCTCTGAGTGTCCCTGCCTGAGCAGAGAAGCTGGACCAGATGAACAATAGAGGTCCTTTCCAACTTCAACCATTCTGTGATATTTCTTATTGAAAGCCATATTGATGCCATTCTATCTGCTTGTGAGCTCCTATCCTAAGTTACAGTTCTTACTGTACAAACAATCCTCTTAGTTCATTATGTTATTCACAGATTAGTTACTTTTTCCCACTGTTAGGGAAACTGAGGCCCTGAGAAACCAGGTGGCTTGCCCTGGCTTTGCACATCAAACCAGAGCAGAGGCTTGCCCCAGGCCTCTGTTCCACATCAGCTGCCAAAACCAGAAATCATAACTCTCCAAGACTTCTTGTTGCTTGCTTCTTTTCCTCCTCCCTGCTTGCAAACTACTCAGGAAAACAAATGCGTCTACATTTAGTTGGAGACAATTGTGCCCTTGGTGGCCACGCTGACACCTTCAGTATGTCATTGCTGAAAGTGTTGGTTAGCCCCCTTTGGGAAGGAGCTTTGATAAAATGTTCTTGTGCTTGAACACGAGTGGTTTTGAGAACCTGAGTCGAAAATTCAGTGAATGCTTTGAACAAAAGTCAGCTTTGTAATGAACAAGGAAAACTTGCCTGCAGCGTGGTTATCTTTGAGATATCTGCAGAACACCAGGACTGTCAGACTTGCAATGCAAGATTAAGATTGAAAGTGGTTGCTGTAACATCACACTGAGAAATAACCAACCTCAGCACAAGAATGAGTCTGGATACAAGCCGACCAAAGGGCTGCTACAAAAACCCAGGGGCACTGTAAAACAGGGTCATACTTTCAATTTCTGTTTGGCCATTTGTGTATCTAAGGCACATTGCAAGAGATCCATCCCAAATACAAACACTGAACAAAACCATGAAAGAATATTTTCCACCTGCTCCCTAGAGGCAACACTCACGTTCCATCCAGTCCAGCTGGTCACTTGGCTCAGATGTGGTCAGGAGGGCAGGAGGGCTTCCTCCTCCCCTCGCTAGGGAACAACTCTATTTTTAACTGGGCTGCCTGGAGCAGGTTCAGTTTCTTACTCTTTGTCCATTCCCTGCTGCAAAGTTTGCCAAGTGAAATGAAGACCACGGGCAGTGCTCTGTAAGGGATGAAAATCCCATTTCCCAAAGGATGTTATTAACCTGGAGAAACATTGGCCCCAAAAGGGCTACAAGAAGAATAAAAACTAAGAAAGTAGTTCCCAGGTGCATTAGATGCTACTTGAGACTTTTAAACACAAGCTTGTCAGATCACATTACTCCATTTTTCAGTTTGGAAATGAAATCTGCTTCTCTAGATAATTTAGAAATAATTGCCAGTATTTCCATTTTCTCTAAGAAATCAATCAAAATCAAAGCTCAGTTTCAGTCTGACAAAACATAAGCAGTAATGAACAACACTCTAAATGCATTTAAATTTTTCCAGAAGTTTTCCTTTGTCTTCCACAATCAAAACCATTATTTCTCTGACCCATTGCACAGATCTCCAGAGAAAGAAGATACAAGAAAGGCATTTTTTGTCCAGATTGCAACAGATTTTCAATCCTCTGGTTTAGCTGTTTGAGGTGGTTTTCTTTTTCTTAAGTCACAATATCACAAAGCCACTGTGCAAACAACAGGAGGTTTAAACAACATTTATGAAGACATTTTTACCACACCCATTTTCATGGTATTTGAGTGCCATGAATGGATGGCAGTGCTGCAAAGGGTTAGGATGGCTTGCTCGTATACTGGGTGAAGAAATACCTTTGGCCCCTGTTTGCTGTGCTTCCAGATGAATGTCACTAACATATGAGCATTGGCTGTTCCAGCTGGTGTTTCCAACAGTCTTACCCAAGGCTTGATTCATCCCTCATTCTGGTCAATGGCAAGACCCCAGCCAAGCCCACTGCTGGATCTGGCCCTCAAGCTCTGGTTGCAGCAACAGCACCATGAAATTCGTGGTTGCAGCAAAGTAATTCTACACAGAGAAGTTTCTCTTTGCTTCTGAATAGTCAAATCAAAACCACATTTTAAATGCCAGAAGTGCGTGGGGGAACAAGGAGAGAGCTTATTTTATCAAAAGCCATTGGCTATGTTTGAGCTCTGTACATCTTTCTTTGATTTTTTTTTGTTTTGTTTTTTGTCTGGGATGGCCCAAGCTCTGCAGGGTCTACTCTTACATCATTTTATACCTATATTTCCACCTACTTCTTAAACCATTCCAGAAAAACTAAAAAAAAAAAAAAAAAACCTTATTCAGAAAACTAACATCATTTCTGTGAAACCATCAAGTCTATTCCAGCAGATGGGTTCTGTGTTTTTACATGAATGCACACCTCTTCATGTATCTAGAAAAAAGAGAGAGAAAAAAACCTACCGACAATGGCCACAGTAACTTCATTTTACTATGCTTGGTCTATACTTTCTATGCTTGTTTCCAGGTAACAGGACTTCAACATGTGGATTGTGTCTTAGATGACAAAAAAAAATTCATTTCCAAAACACACTAATCAGACTGGTTATCTACCTAAACAACGAAGAGCAATAAAGCATAGACCCTCTGTGGTAATCTGCTCTACCTCAGAGCCTTAGTTTCCAGGACAGCCTTACCACAGGTACATGTTTAGCAAAACTACACCCAGATTCAGCATCCCTTAAAACAATCATAAAATTCCACTGGCTTCAGTAGCTGCACTGAAGATCAAATATCTGGTAGGGGAAGGTCAATTAGTCTGCACAATCTGGGAACCAAAAATTTAGGAAATATTGCCAAAGGTTCTTTCAATTACTCTTTTAACAAAGAATAAGAAAAAAAATCAGCAGTTTAAACACCTTATTCTACATATTTAAAACCAATGGGGGAAGTAATAGATAAACCCCATTTCTGCTATACCACATAAACTATGGTATTTTTAGTTCAGATTGAAAGAAAAAACAAACCAATTACCTTTTTTTTTTTTTTCACATCATTAAACAGATTAACTTCTTCCTCAAGCAGCTGAAGCCAAAATAAGACGACATATAGTGAATATTTCTCTGGAGCAAACAGGCTCCAGGCTCATCTTGTGGATTCTAACCCAAGCTGGATGTGTAAAAAAACCTGCTCTCTACTTATTTTGATTAATTTGCCATGGGCAATTCACAGAAATCTGACAGATGCTTGATTCTTTGCGAATTAGTCACTCCACTCCTTTCCAATAAATCTTTACGTCCCTTCTTTTTAAAAACATAATATAGCCATTAGCAAATCCTAGTTGTGCTGCCCCATCCTATTCTTGTCCATAGCATAAAGTGTCCCACACACTCACTGCCTCCATTCTTTCCCATCCTCTCCCTCTTGTAAGTGTCTTTCACCACCAGATTGGCATTGGCAGCCAGCCAACCAGTTGGCACTTTACCTAGACAAGCACTATTCTGATATCCTAGATCTTTGAAGCGTCACACAACAAGTCCAACAAGTTAGTTTTCCCCCTATTTTAATACTTTTTGCAGAGGGCCTCAGCCACAAAGTACATTTCCCATCAGCTTTGGGGTTTGTTTTTTTTGTTTCAAAACAGTTCCTTTCTGTGCAAGCTTCTGCTGATTACTTCCTTTTTGAAATGCTTTGACCTCTGTGGTATTTTTGAGAATATGCATGAGAAATGCCTTTGTGAATGATATTACATTATACCTAAATTAGGTATACACCCCAGGAACTCCAGTTCAGAAAGTCATGGCTGTATTGGTTAATGCCATTTTTAATGAGTACTGATGTGACATGCTGCCTAGATCAAAGTGCAAAGAGCTGTTATTTGTCACTGCTTCCCATTACAGCACATTTTGAAGAGGGATACGGCAATGAAACAAGTAGGACTGGGTATATTTAAAGAAAAATTACATGCATCAGGCTGATAAAACACATAGCCTTAAAATGACAAAAAAAAATCAGGAGTAAAGAAAACAAAAACAAACAAAAAACCCCCACCAAAGTATAGTTTGTGCTGCTTTTCACAAGTTCTCCCATATTTGAACCCACTGGGTACGATTTCATTTAATTTCGTTACCACATCTGAAGCTGCACTGATAGTAAATCACAAGCAGAGCCCAATTTACAAAGTTGTCCAGTGGAGCAGTAAAGCCATTGCCCTTCTCTCCCATGAAAAGCTGCTTGTGACTCTGCCATGGGGGGCTGTCACTTCCCAGGGGGGAAAACATGACCTTCTGGGATAACTGCCTTTTGTAAAAAATAATTTTTTGCAGGCAATTCTCAGCCTCATCTTTTTGCAAATTATTATGTCGCTCAATTTGGGGATGGTAAAACAGGTTGTGCCTATAAGAAACCTCCTCTTTTGGATGTTGCTTCTTTTATATAATTATATTCAAAACTCCTAATCCTTCATTACTGTACACAGACACTGGCCTGCCTTTTATATTCAGGTAAATAGCAGAAGTTACAGTAGGAGACTTCCTACATGCCATATTACCCATGTGCATGCCAAACACTTGAGAATCTTCAGGATGGCTTCTTCAACCAGGCAGGACCTCTTACTAGCAACCTGGTAAACCAACAACAGGGCAATCTGGTTTTCCAGACAAATTACTTTTCCCTTCTCCTTCTAACACCCATTTGCACACCCAGTGTTATGTCACTAACAACCTCGACAAGGACTTCTCTTAGGAGAGGCAACCAGCAGATCTGAAGTACATCACAGATCCTCAGGATTCAGAAATGCAGATGCTTCTACTGTATCTTGAGTGGACATTGTTTTCCTTGCTCACTGTATCTGACTCACTTACTGAACCTGAAGATTAAGAAAAACTGCTCGAGTGAATCTGCTGTTGTAGGATTGTTACAAGTGGCAAAATCAGAATTTTGATGTGGATGCACAACACTTTTTCCAAATGCACTACATCTACAGCATGAATTACCAGCCTTCACACGCTCACCTCATAAACACCTCTGTGGCAACTACAGGAGAAGATGATGAGCAACCAATGTGGGGTAAAGGCATTTTTATGGCCTCACCCAGTGTTACTTGTTCATGTTCATAGACACTGGTTTCTTGGAGGATGTTGTTTTTTCTCTGTCCATGTCTACCCAGGTCATTGAGAGAATATCTGATCAATACAGGCTTGTACAGACCGCCATCAAGTGCTCCGGAAACCATCCTTTCCAGCTGGAAAGACATTTGTGTGAAGGCACAAGCATAACCCTGGGAATCCAAGGCACCAGAGCACTGACTCTGACTCACCACTTACGTGCTTCTGTCTCAGTTTCCTCCCTATATAAGTGAGGATGAGATTATTCCTCCCTCTCAAGGGACTTGGAAGGAATCAACATTGTTTGTATTTCTTTTTAAACATTCAGCATGCAAAGCTTGTTTAAGCAGCTCAAAACATAGCTACATTGATTTTCTCAACATTTCCTCCAGTTTGTTACACATTCTTTGCCATGAGGCCCTACAGCTGAGCCTACAAGACCAATCACAAACTGGGAAATACGATGTCCCTATCCAGAAGGCATCACAAATGAAAAGTCCCGTGAATAAACTCAGGCACGAGTCACTCACAGATACATTAAGTCCATGCGTGTTTGGGTAGCCAGAGCCTAAGACTAGAGGAAAAAACAAAACTATGGGGAATATGTGCAGGAGAGCGCAGCGCCAAAGCCATCCTTGACACGCATTTTTAGCTTATAAAATGCGGTATTTGCACGGAAAGCAGTAACAACACAGAAGTTTATTTTCGAAGGGAGGACGCACACCAACTTTCTTTCTCTTCAGTCCCGCTTCGCACCCCCAGGGAAGAGAGACATTCCGGCCCTGGGAGCCGCAGCCCAGCCGGCACCTCCCTGCCCACAGCCGTGCACGCTCTCCCACGCCATCCCCAGCCCGCTACGCGCACATCCCAGCCGTCGCCCGATGGCAAAACCCCGAGATGCCCGGTGCCAGAGCCCCGAGATGCCCTGTGCCAGAGCCCCGAGATGCCCGGTGCCAGAGCCCCGAGATGCCCGGTGCCAGAGCTCCGAGATGCCCGGTGCCAGAGCCCCGAGATGCCCGGTGCCAGAGCTCCGAGATGCCCGGTGCCAGAGCCCCGAGATGCCCGGTGCCAGAGCTCCGAGATGCCTGGTGCCAGAGCCCCGAGATGCCCGGTGCCAGAGCTCCGAGATGCCCGGTGCCCACCCCGCGCGGTGCCCGCTCCGTCCCGCTCCCGCCCCCGCGGACCCGCCCGGCAGGTCCCGAGCGCCCCTTCCCCGCCTCGGGAGCGCCGCTCGGCGCTGCCGCCAGCCCAGCGCGGGGCCGCCCCTCCCCGCCCCCCTCGGGAGGAGTCCACACCTCCCGACCACTCCTACTCCTCCTCCTGCTGGAAGGGGAAATATGAAGCGGAGCCGTCGCCGCGCTGCGCGGAGAAGAGCGGGGACTCGGAGGTGCGGGCATCCTCGGGCACCGAGCGGCGGCGCCCGAGCCGGAGCCCTGCCGGGTCGGCGGCGTGAGGGGCGGGAGCCCTGAGGAACGGCGGCGGCGGCCCCGGAGGGTGCCCGTGGCCCCCGGCCCGCCAGCCGCCTGCCCCCCAGCGCCGGGCCGTGGGCTGCCCGCGGCGGCGCTGAGGCGCGGGCGGCGCGGCGGGAGTGGCGGCGGCCGGAGCGCAGGAGCGGGCAAGGAGCGCTGCGAGCCGGGGACATGTCCGCCCCGTACGGCAGCCTCGTGCGGTACCTGTTCCCAGCCCTGCTGCTGCACGGTGAGTGCGGGGCCGGCCCGGCTGCCGGCGGGTCTCGGCCCGCGGGGTGCCCCGAGGAGCGGATGGGGTGCGAGGGGGCACCGGAGCCTCCGTGGCGGGGGCAGAGGGGCGCGGGTGGGTGCGCTGGGTCCCGCCTGCCCGGGACAGAGGTCGGGAAGCGGGCAGCCCCCGCTGGCTCTGCCCGGCCCCCGTGCTAGGACAGCACGCGTGGGAGCGGCACCGCCGGGGTGGGTGAAGCCGTCCTGCTGCCGAGTGCGTGTCGGCGGATTGTGCTGCGGCCTGGGACTGCTTGGATGGAGCAGTTGGTCCGGGTGCCTCACACGAAGTTTCTTTACTCACCTCCGGACAAGAGCTGGCGCTGCCGAACTCCGGCGCGTTTGGCCGAGACACCCTGCGGGGCCTGCGTTCCTTCTCTTATCGGGAAAAGTTTTCTTGCCGTGGAGGTGTTAACTGGGAAGCCTTCGGCAGCAAACGATGCCAGCACCGGATCTTATGCCCAACTAAAATTGTTTTGCTGCAGAGCATAAAAATTCTGGGTGTTACTATACACAGTCCTGCTTTGGCAGCCTTTCAGTTTAACCCTGGACTGACATCTCTCTGAAACTGCACAGTAGGCAAAATTTTAGTGAGCAAAGTTAGCGTATTTAAACTTGAAAGTTCAGCTTGTAAATTCATTTTTAGGCACTTTAAACAGATAACTCATCTTTCCAGAAAGCCAGTGTTCTTCAACAGAAACTTCTGAAAAGGAGGCAGTTTAATGAGCTGCTTAGGTATGTCTAACATTTGGCAGCCAGATTTAAAAAATCTGGGTATGATATCCTTCTGAAAGTATGACTCAAGCTACTCGGTTACAGCATCATTTTGAAGAGTGTTCCTAATTCTGAAGTCCTTTGTAGCATCCAGCATCCATCACTTAAATTTCTTAGGATCCCAATCGTAGTCATAAAATGAGGATTTTTTTAAAAAAACTATTAAAATGCAAGTGACCTACATGGATTGAGCAGGAGATCTGTGAGCTGGGGTTAAGGATTTCAAAGCTATTCCTGGGGTTGATTTTGTGAAGCGGGGATTGTCTCTCTCTGTGTTTGTACAAGTGCTAAGCACACACTATGGTATTTAATAAATAATAAAGAGCATGGGCTTCTGATGGTATATTTTGTTTAGAGAAAGAAAGAGTAGGAGTCTCTGATCCCCAGGAGGGGGCTTTATACTCTTCTCACAGCTCAGCTATGAGATCTGGAGAGCATAGAAACATATTTAGCTGAGCCAGATCTGACAGGACACCAGAGGTGTTCTTTAAACTCTGTGATCCAAGATGTAAAAGTTGAAATGGGAGACTTGAAGTTAGAGGGTAAATAGAGGAGGTGTAATTGCAGGGTTGGACTCCCTGGCTCATCTGCTTGGAATTACAGAGCAGAGCTGAATGCTGGCTGGAGCAGGAAACAAATCAGGGCCAGTGATCAGATCAGAACAGCAGCTGCCAAAAGAGGATGATGAAGGAAAGTCATCCATTTCTTCCATCTGCAGTTACATTTCACCAAATAATATAAACCTAAGTTCTTGTACAAAGATACAACTCACTGCCTCATATATGAAGACTAATCCTTGGTAACATAGCAGTTCACAATTTGGAGTTTGAAACTCTTGAGTTTCAAGAGTTTGGAAACTACTGCCCTCTTACAAACTTGGAAATTATATCAGTGGCATATAATGCACTGAAACACACATGGAAATGTGTTTACCCTGTTGGCTTTAAGTTGGTCTAGAGCTTTTCTGTCCACGCCATAAAGTCAGTAGAAGCATCCTTCAATCAGTGGCTATCCCGAATCCCTAATGTGTAAGAATAACCAGCAATCTCAGGGGATTGCAGTGTTAATCCTCTTTGCAGCATGCAGTGTTTTCTTTTTGGATTTCTATTGCATATGGCAATTCAAGGGTTAAAAGTGAGTGAGTGTGGGTGGGTGGTTGAGGATTTTTAGGGCTTAAAGCTTTGTGACACAAGTTAAAATGTCCTGTAAGGCTAAAGCTTCTGCTTTCATTGCATTAAGAAACGCCTACTTTAACGTCACTGAGTTGAAATTTGGAAAAACTAGTCTTCATTAATCACAATAAAACCTGTGCATGTACAGTGTCACCAAATAAAAAAAAAAAGTTTGCAGCTGGAAGTTGTCCATAATCACTGTTTTCTTTGCTTAGACAAAAAGCCACAGAAGTTTCAGATGTCAAACACTAAGATCATTCAACTCCAAAAAACCTGAATAATAAGAGCTACGTTCAAGTGGATTCAAAACAAATTTGGCTAATTTATTTTGTAAACATAACCTTTTTTATATATAAACACAGATGCTAAAAAAAACCTTTAGTGTATTTCTGATTATGCTACTGTTAGAGTAATGAGTTAGACAATTAATTGATAAGATCATGGAAATGGTACTAATAAAGATGATGAAAATGAGACTGATAGGCTTTTCAGCACAAAACTGTTTATGCTTTTAAAAGTTCTCCGGCAATGTTGCTTAAATTAGTTACATAGTATTGTTTTGTTTCAAAACTTTTTGGGGTAACTAATAAATAATTGCATTAGGAGATATAAATACCCATAGCCATCAAATGTGCTCTGTGCTAGAGACGTATGTGATCTGTTTCCTCGGTTAAATAATGCATTTCAAAATCTTAAAGACAATAAAAAGATGGGAAGACACACTGCTTAGTGTAAGACTTGGAGAATTTGCAGGGAGAGTTAGAAGATCAACTAAATTTTATTCACAACTTTGTCAGTGTAAATTCCATTTTACTTTTTTTTTGTAGCTTGAGAGTGAGCTAACACAGCAGTGAGATGTTGATGTCATCAACAGAAAGGGCAAATTTTTTGTGCTCTGTAGGGTGTCTGTAGAAAGTAGGCTGCCACACGGTGGGGCCCAAAAGTAGTGTCAACCACACTGGAGGCAAAAACCTTCAGCTATTCAGGGCAAGGGTAGTATTTCATTAGTGAGGTGATTATTTAGGGCTGACAGGGTAGGATTATATGTAGTGAGTTTGTTTAGCACTGTCTTCACCTGGCCACAAGTCCCAGGGGAGCTGGGGGCAGTTCTGCATGAATAAACCCCAGTGCCAGGGTGAGGGTACTGGATAGAGCCAGTGTCTCTGACAGAGAGCAAGGTGATCCTTGCAAAGAGGGCAAGACCAAACTACCATTGATACTGGACTGCACTGGCAGCCCAGTGCTGCACACATTGCTGAGTTCCCACTGCCCTGAAGGAAGATGGGCTTTAACACTTCAGGGTTTCATAAAGAAACCCTCACTCTGGGGAGTGCCATTTCACCTTGCTCAGGTAGCAGCAGCCATCCCAGTTGAGAGCTTCAGCTAAGCAGAGGTTACGGGCTGTGTAACTGCTTGGCATTTGGTTCTCTGATCTCTTCCAAGAGAGGGCATGGAATAAGCTGTCGAGTAGCAGGGGATCTCCATGCTGGCCTGTCAGCTTTGAGGGGGTTACTTTTGAGCTGTCCCATGTAAACATACTTTGGATCCCTCCTCGGGATCTTCCACCCTCTGAAGCATTAATTTTGCCTCACTTCGAAAGCTGCACTTGGAAACTGTGTGCACAAGAGAGGCAACAGATACATGTGAAAGGAAGTCATTGTCCTGTCTGCTTCCCTGGCCATAAAACCCAGCTTTCCTTTCCCAACCCTTTTGTTTGTAGTAGCTAATTTGGGCCCCAGTCTTACGAGGACTCTTTGAAGTTTCAAGTGCAGGGAAAACACTGGTAAACACAGCTCGTGGCTTAGTAACAGGACATTATATTCTCCATGGCAATTATGTAAGCTTGCATTGGAGCTGAAAGCCTGTCATAGGCATTATCTGACACTATCCCACATCAAGAAAGAGCATAATCCAAATGTCTATTTATTTAATTGTGCAGGGCATCTGCCCAGATAAGGAGAGCTATAAAGTTAATCCAGCCAATTATTCTTTATCTGTTGTAAGGCTTTTCCAGTTTCAAACAAGTTCTGACTTGAATAGAGATTGCTGGAGGAGTAAAGCGTGAATGTTAAAACGTTTGTGTCAGAGATTAAGCCATTGCTTATTTTGAACTTACACTATCACTCGAGGTTGTTTTACTTCATAATAAAATGTTGTTCTTCTGTATTTACATCACTAGAAATTAAAAAAAAAAAATGTTAAGTAGTTCCTGTTGAGCAATCCCAATCTAAATCCAGGTTTGAATCCTACTTTGAGGTAACATCTCTTCCCCCATATAGCAAAGGATGAACTTACTGAACACCTGGTAGTGTTGAGACTGGTTTGAAGAGCTGCACTTGGACATGTTCGAAGACGTGGTTTAGATTCTGGTAGAGACGTTCATTAAACTGATAAAATCTAAACAGTTTATTTGCCTTACACTTTAGCAGTCTGGCATAGCTGTGAACAGAGTTTGGCCTGGGTGTTGAGGCACAAATTAAATTAAAACTATCTGTGTTCAAGCACAACTCTACTTATTCTCTTTGTTGCAATTGTACAGTATTTGCATGCTATTTTTCAGAAAATCAAAACATTAATTCTAGCAGCTTGCAGTTTTTTGCAGAAATGTTGGCGGAGAGCTTTATCATAGCCATTTTTGAAACATATTTGGGTAACAGGCTGCCAACAGATTACCCTTTTAAGATTTGTATTTTACTCGCAGCTATGTGCAGAAGTCTTTGAAGAACTTGAAAGTAACCTATCTTCCCTTAACAATTATTTTTTATCTTGAATGGTTGTTCCCACATCAGATACAGGTTTATAGGTGAACATCAGAGCCTGAAGCCCTCTGTCTGGTGTGGTGCATGTTCCTATCCACGTCTTACTGGCATGGCAGCTTTCCCACTTTCCCACTCAGATGGATGTTGGATCCTGCCACTGTAAAGTGTGATCTGGGATCACAGTGCCTCAAAGGTCTCTGAGGGTCTGGGCAAGGATCCCCAGTAAGCTGTAACATCTTTTATGCTATATTCAGTTAGTATTGTGCTAAAGCTCTGTCACTGCTAGGGCCTGATTTTGAAAGTGAAGCTGGATATCAGCTCATTATAAAATACTTTTGTTTAACTACCTGGTATTTCAGGTGGATTCTGGAATTTTTCTTTTACTTTTGGACTTGCTCCTTTGTGAAAACAAATGCTGAGGGGTGGGGGACACAATCATAACAACCTCTGGTTGTGGTGTAGCTAAAGCGAGATCCAACGCAACGAGAGACTTCACAAAATTATTGTTATCGGTCTCAAGAAAGGATTTTTTTTGTTTGTTTGAAGTCTGCCACACTTTTGAGTAGCAACATGGTGGATTTTGGTTTTATATTTTTTAACAATTCATAACACAAAAAAAAAATCAAACAATCAGGCAGAGAGAGTCTGAAATATTCTCTGCTGAGTCTGAGACAGCCATGGAGATACTGATACCTACCATCTGTCAGTGCTGTAGAGAATAGTAGACTTGGATCTCTCTGAATGAAAGTAATGGCTCCAACTATGTTGCAACTGCATCTACTCTCCAAAGTGGGCTTCTAGAGAGTCATGAAATTCTTTTCCTAGTTTTGTGAATGCATGTTTTAACCTTGAGCCTTTCCAGCAATGTCTCATTTAACATGGCCAAATGGATATTTTAAAATAAGTGACATCATCCCTGCAGTTCCTTAGTTTCGCAGAACACCTTGTGTGCACTGCCAGGGGTGGAGCACAGGGGCACTGCACTACCTCTGAGCACCTGCTGTGAGGAAAAACACAGAAGATGGTGTTTGATTTACTGCTCTGTGTGGGAAGCATATCACTGGCCTCAGTGTTTGACCTGCAGATGGTACAAGGGGAGGCTACATCTCCTTTGTATGGCAGTTGTATCTATGGGCATATGTCAGTAACTACAAAAGTGTTGTAATTATTTCTTTGTAGGGAAGAAGTTTGCATTAAATTAAGTATTTCCTTGCTGCAGCAAGGTAAACATAGGTAAAGGTCCCATTGCTCTCTCTTAATTTTATACTGTATTTCATAATTCTGATATTCTGGTTCTGTGATGTTGTTTAGCATTAGTGAGATCAGCCCCAAGGAGAAAGAGTTGGAGGTGTTGGTTGATGAGAAGCTCAACATGACCCAGCAGTGTGTGCTCAGAGCCCAGAAAGCCAAACATTCCAGGCTGCATCCAAAGCAGAGGGGGCAGCAGGGCAAGGCAGGGGATTCTGTCCCTCTGCTCTGCTCTGCTCTGCTCTGCTCTGCTCTGCTCTGCTCTGGTGAGATCCCACTTCAAGTACTGTGTTCAGTTCTGGGATCACCATGTAGAATGCACGTGGACATGCTGAAGTAAGTCCAAAGGGAGGACATGAGGATGCTCAGAGGGCTAGAGCACGTCTCCTATGGCAACAATCTGATAGAGCTGGGGTTGTTCAACCTGCAGAAGAGAAAGTTCTGGGAAGACCTTAGAGCACCTTCCAGTACTTAAGAGATCCTGCAAGAGGGGAACATGCCTTTTTGCAAAGGCATGTTGTGATAGGACAAGGGGAACAGCTTTAAACTGAAAGAGGGCAGGTTTAGATTAGATCTAAATCTAATCCTGTCTTTCTTTAGGAAGAAAGTCTTTACTGTGAGGGTGATGAGACAGTGGAACAAGTTGCTGAGGAAAGTTGTGGAAAGCCTCATCCCTGGAAGTATTCAAGACCAGGCTGGATGGGGCCTTGACCAGTCTGGTCCTGTGGAAGGTGTCCCTGCCCATGGTCAGAGGGAAGAGGAACTGGATAATTTTTAAAGAGTCTTCCAACCCAAACCATTCCCTGTGTCTCTGCAGCCTTCGTTATGTTCTTATGCCTCTCTTGATTACCTGAATTTGTTCTTGCCTTCATTTGTCACAGTTGGATGGATAGAGTCCCAAACAAATACCCTCTTTCCTCGGGGGCTATCGATGCAAATCTCCCTTCCTTTCCCTAGTTGCAGTTTATCATTTGCAAATTGTGGGCAGAAAAACATTCATGTGACAGGGAGAGCTGAGACACAATTGCTTTTGAGCTGTATCAAAGAAGACACTGTATAATACCACATAAAGTTTGACTCCTTTTCAAAAACTTCTTTTCATTATTTTCTTCAGGGAATAATTGGGAATGTCTGATGTGGTTACTGCATTTTCTTCTTTGATATGTGCACATACAGGATGGTGTCCTCCCACAGAAGGATTTTTGCTTGAAGAAATTAAATCCCAAAGTATGTCTAAATGAATAAATAATTTCTAAAAGCATCTGTATTCATGAGTCATATGACATGAACTAGGCAAAGTGGGAAATAGCAATGCCTTGGAAATAGCTGGTTGAACAATTTCAAAACTTTTTTGTGATGGCAGATTTCAAATGTTTAGCAACTTCAAAAGGAAATGCGAATTTTCAAAGTCTTTTCTCATTTGTCTGCAGCAGACACCATGTTGAAAGTCAGCAGTGGTGGCTACAACCTCTGCCATGTACTGTGCATGGACACGGAGCACAGACCTAACCTAGTCAATCTTGCCTCTCCAAAGATGCAGTTGGCTCAAACAGAGCATCACCCTGTCATGGCTATACCATTTCTGGCTGCAGAATGGGAGTTGTTTGATGCTAGCATGAGTGACTCTGCTCAGCAATGTAGAGATACCTGAGAACTTTCTGACTTCCAGAAGGGGAGAAATACTGAACCCCTGAAAATCAGACTGCTGTAAGGGCATCTCAGGCAGTGTGCTCAAATATCAAAGTATCCCTAGTATTTATTACCCCATAGAAGGCAAAGCCATAAATTCTCATTCACACTGAAGAATTGTTTGTGACCTGCAACATAACAAAGCTGTCAGATTTTCCAGAAAAGATTTTGTGAGATTGTATTCATTAATCTCATTGAATCCTGGTGTTGTTCAGTAGTGAGCACTGTTTAGGTTATGGTATTTATTGTATTCTTTCTGATCATTTTTTACTCTGTCTCCTGGACAAGTCTTTGTTTCTGTTTAACTGAGGAATTGGTGTTTTTAAATGGTTGACATGTATTCATAATTTTGGCAATGCCATTTTCCCAGGTGTTACCCAAGTTTCTTCCAGAAGATCCAAGACCTAGCCAAGGCTCAGTCAACATAATGAATCACTTTTTAACAGGAAATGGGAAAGGCTTAAGGAAGTATCTACCTAACACCAGGCATGTGCCCAAGTGTTACATGGGGCTTGGGGCATAAAGGATAGGATCCTGTGCTGGGAGGCTTTCACTGGTAATCCCCAACAGCCCCATTTCTTATCCAGGTCAGCTGAGAAGGCAGCAGAAAATATGAGGATGAATCCCAGACCCTGCCCCTGGAAACATGTTAGAGTGAGACATCCCTTTCCTGAGATGGCTGCTCCAGCTCCCAGGCGCTCAAACAACTCCTTCAGCCCTCCCCTTTGTAGCCCTCTGGTGCTCAAATTCCTTCTGGCAATGTAATACAGTTTCCAACATGTTATGTAAGGCTTGTGTTTGTCACCTTTTAACCCCTAGATGTGGGGTTTTCTTTTGATCTGTGTTTTCCAACATATCTAAGAGCAGGCTGTGTCTGAAAGAGTAAAGGTGCATTCCTTTTGAAGCTATGTATTCATTTTGTTCAATTAATATTGTGTAGAGAGCATGCTGGTGGATTTTGTATGTATACATTACTAGAAACCAAAATTACTGTGTGCTGGAGATAAAGTTAGCTTTTGAAATGCCTTTTCCCCTTTAAAATAAAAATAGAAGGATCTGCCTTTAATTGACCACCTCAGTCATCACAGAGGCTTCCTGTGTGCAGAGGCTTTGCTTTTAATATCTGTTTTCCTTTGACTTTAAAGAGTAGTCTTTATTTGCAAGTTTATTATAGAAGCGTTCAAATTAGAGGTGGGCTGAAACCGCAAAGTTTGCGTCCGGATCTGGATGCAACTTTCTGAAAGTTTGAAAGTAGGTTTTTGATTGTCCTGACCAGAGATTACAGAGGTGTCTGTAAAGTTCAGTTTCAGAGCCACATCTCCTGGGTGTGGAAACACAACACTTCAGTTCGAGCTCTATTCCCCAGTTTATTTCATAAATTTATGTCATGGATTATTAGTGGTGTGACAGAAAGGAAGAGCTTCCCATAATTTTATATATTTTTTCAGATGAGAAAATGAATGTAAACAGTATTTGCCCAGACACATAACAATATGAACAAGTGTCATTCAACACAAGATGGTCACAATGTCCTTTATCACATTGAAGCCTTACTCAGCAGGGTCTCATGATATAATTTACACTTCCTGTCACAGGGCTGGGAGAAGGTTCTGCTCTTCTTCACCCGGACAGCAGGTCCCACCCTCGGTCCTTGGAGAAGAGTGCCTGGAGAGCTTTCAAGGAGTCACAGTGCCATCATATGCTGAAACACCTACACAATGGAGCTCGGATCACTGTACAGATGCCTCCCCATATTGAAGGCCACTGGGTCTCTACTGGGTAAGGAAAGATAAAACAAGATGCTTGAGATGGGGAAGAGAAGATGGTAAAAAAAGCAGAGAGGGAAGGTTGAATATTCCCATTTTCAACAGCAGAAATATTTTCTTTAATATGGTGATTCTCTAAATTGCAGATGCTCTCTATATGTTTATGTATAAAAGGAGAAGGAGCAGCATTATGTACATTAAAATAGCATGCCATAAAGCTGTCTTGATGAATCAATTTATTGTCTGGATTTTAAACAGCATGCTGTGGAATACCTTTAAATCTCTCTGAATAGGAAGGAGCCTACCAAGCTGCCAAAATGGATGCTCATTCAAACATAACATTGTACTATATTTGTCTCCATGCATTAGAACTGTCAAATGGGTCCTTGTTTTCAGAGCACGTGTCTAGCAAAGGTTTTATCAGCAAAAGAAATTATTTTATAGCTGTATTTCATTAGTCCTGTTACTCTTTATACCTGATGACTTGTATTTCAGAGAGCTGTTTTGCTTTCTGTGTCTCAGCAGGCAATATTCACATGTTCATTGGAAGTGACTTATAGTAGGAAAGAGTGGGGGTTTTTTTAACAGTGTTTTTCAGGATGAGAGGAAATGGTCTCAAGTTACACCAGGGGAGGTTTAGATTAAATATTATGAAAAAATTTCTTCACTGTAAGAGTGGTCAGTCATTGGAATAGGCTACCCTATTCCCATACCCAGGGAAGTGGTGGAGCTAACATCTCTGGAAGTGTTCAAAAGATGTGTGGGTGTGGCACTTGGGATGTGGTTTAGTGGTAAACATTTTGGTGCTGGGTTAATGGTTGGACTCAATGGTCTTAGAGGTCTTTTCCAACCCTAACAATTCTACAGTTCTGTTTATATTATGCAGTGTAGAGGTGACAAGGGGAACGAGTTTGAAGGCACAGAAGGGCTTCTTACAAGGAGTGGAATTTAACTGCAAGTTACACTTTCAGAAAAAAAGAGGCGGGGGGGGGGGGGGGGGGAGGGCATTGGGAAGAAAGAGGAAGAACCCACAAAGCCTTAATATTGCATGGTCCAAATTCAGGCCAAGCAGTTTTGCATTAACAGTCAGAAGTTTGCATTGACTGCCATCCTGTTGAACTTTTGAGTGGAAAAGCTCAGGAAATGATCCTGTATATCCACAGCAGACCAGAGATCATACACAGAGAAGCTTCTAGAGCAGCTTATAAGCCAGTTCTTTGTGCTGTTCCCTGGGCGTATGGCATTTCACTTTCTGATGTTATCAGTCATTCTGCTAAATCTACCGTGCAAAAGAGAGCAGTGGATGTTTAATAAGCTGCTACTATTTTCAACTAAGAATTGAGTTACAATTGAGTCTAGGTGGTCCCTAGACAAAAGGCAAAAGCAAAACATGATTCAAAGTATTTAAGCCTACAAGATAAAGCCTTTAGATATGATCACCATGAAGCAGTGTATTAATAGCAGCAGAGGGAATTGCTGGATAATCGGCAGGCCACAGATGCCTCATTCCTATTTACTCCCATTCCTGCTGAAGGGATATTAGCACCCAGGTGCCTCTGTGGACCCACGTGGGTCTTGTTGCCTGTAGTATACATGATGCGCCACCTTGCTAAAATTTTGTTTCCACACTTTCTTTCCTCCCACAGCTGTGAAGTTAGAGCAGGCCCAGAGTTCATCACAAGATCTTACAGGTTCCACCCCAACAGCACATTCAAGGCTTACCAGTTCTACTATGGTGGCAATCGCTGCACGAACCCCATCTACACCTTAGTCATCCGTGGCAAAATACGTCTCCGACAGGCATCCTGGATCATCCGGGGGGGCACTGAGGCTGACTATCAGCTCCGCAGCATACAGATCATATGCCACAACGAAGCGGTAGCCAAAAGATTAGGTGAGTTGGTGAACCAGACGTGTCCAGGATTTATCCCAGAAGGTAGTCCCTGGGAGCAGGATGTGAGCTATGATTTGCTGAGAGAAGAGAATGGCTGTGAATGCACCAAAGCTCTGAATTTTGCCATGCATGAACTCCAGCTGATCCGTGTGGAGAAGCAGTACCTGCACCACAATTTAGACCACCTTGTGGAGGAGCTGTTCCTCGGAGACATTCACACTGATGCTACTCAGAGGAGGTACTATCGGCCGTCTAGTTACCAACCTCCTCTTCAAAATGCCAAGGTACGTGTGGGGGGGTTGCATATATCCTCTTTTTTAGACACTGGTGACAAAGCCCAAATCACTCCGTTCTTCTGAGCAAATGCACTGGTGTAACCTAAAATATAGATGTGGTTCTAATACAAGGGGTTGATCACAGCCTTAATTAACAGAACATAACAGAACTTAGTGTGTGTGGAACAGTGACTTTGCTGTGGTTTATGTGACTGCAAATATGCAAAAAAAGTAATCTCGTGAAGTAAACTCAATAAAGTCCAGTCTGCAGATGGAATAAGAGACTTGCAGGCAGAAGTGGAAGTGGTTGGCTGGCACTATGGCTATAGGCTAGCAGCTGAGAGGAAGGTTTCATATAGAACTGAAATAGCAGAAGAGGAACAGGCATTAGTGGATACTTCTGTAGCTGTGGGGGGACCAGGAGGAGAGGGAAGTTAGGTGATCCATAACCTGAAGAGGACACAAAGAAATTGGAAGGTAAACACATTGAAGGGGCAGCATGAAGGGAAAACTGATGGACTGCACAGGTCATGGATCCAGACATAGGCACACACATTAATGAAATGAAAAACAGGTGAATTTTGAATGGGGCTCTAATTCCGTTTGATAATTCAGTTTTCAAAGGGGCCTCAAAGTGCCCTCAGCTTCATGGGGAACTGATCAACCCATAGCAAGCTAAAAAACACTCAAACAGGAAGCACAGACACTGACGGCCTTAGCAGGAAGGCTATCATAGATCTTTCCTGGTGACATTTCAAAGGCAGGCAGCAATTGGAACCACATTGCCACGTGCTGCTGCCACCAATGTGCTCCAGCTGGGCATTGCCACAGCATCACTTCCAGCTAATGGTTACCATTTTTAAGCATTTCACCACAAATGGTTCTTAAGTCAGGTACAGCTTATCAGCAATATCAGGAAACGCAACAGGAGAAGGGAGAGTTTTGATGAGAAAGCCTTGGCTTTCCCTTCCATTCAGAGCTGCCTGCCCTGTGTTGTTTCTCTCTCCTGTGAACAAAATATTTTAGTAGGTTGGGTGCTTATGTGATCTGCCTTTAATTGCTTTGTAGCCTGGCTTAGGGATCATTTAAATCCAGTCAACTGTTTTGCTGTATGAAAACTGCTGTAATTTCTGTCATTCTTACGCTGTCTTCAAGTGACCAAGGACAAATTTGAGTTATCTTTTTAAACTTACCTTCCCAAAATAGTGTTGCAGCAGCAGCAGATGTACCACATCTGTACCACAGCCCAATGCTCTGCAAAATCTTATTTTGCTTTAATTGATTCAAACAACCCACATCAACTTCCACTTGACTGATTTGGGTGTGAGGGTTCTTTGCTAGATCTCTTCCTTGCAGGTATCTGTAGATAGAAATTAACAGCAGCTGTATTGTATCTGTTCTAGAAAATATTGTAGATCTTTTTCGAACCCCTTGAAACAGAGACAAGATCTTGATTTAAATCACTGGACCTGATTATTTTTTCTGGTCCAATCTAGGTGTCTTATTCTAGGCTGATATATAAGATAGTAAATGCTTACACTTCCACCTTGTAGCAATTTCATTATAGTCAGAGCAGTCAGATGTACTTTCAGACAGCTTTGGAAGATTAAGTTTGTTGTCCAGGCCTGCTGTAATTTTAGATGATGATTTTCCTGCCTGTCTATTCTGCTATTGTAGTATCCCTTTTTCTTTCTAAAAGTAGTGGCTCAAAAATACAATGTGCAACTTTAAGGGACCAAATTTTGCATTGGATAGGTGTGTTTTTTGAGACAGATTTGCTAAGAGAAGCTGGGCCTGCTGATACTAGGCTTTCAGCATGATATAAATAGCTACACCATAAAAAATGAACCTTTGCTTCAGCTGCTGTGAAAGATTCCAAGATGTGGGTTTGTTGGTTTGTACCTAAGCAATGAAGATCCCTATACCAACAGGTTCTCAACAGGCACTCTGACCTACTGTTTGCCAAATGCAGGAAGAACAGTAACAGAAGTGCTTTTTTCTTTTTTTTTTTCCTTGAAGTCCAGGCAAACATACCATTGAAAGGTTATAACCCTTCCTTTTTGAACTCTTTTCCTTTTTTAATTGTTGCTCCACTGGGACCCAGCTGAAAATGAGTTTAAATGCTAAATTGAGTTTAAAACTACAAGTCACAGACTGCTCTGGAAACTGGACACCATGAATAAATAGAAACGTTAAATCAACTTTTTTTTTAAGGTTTCTACAGTCATACCATGAGGTTGGGGAGGCCAGGAAATTGCTTCTGAAGTGAATCAGGTGTACTGTGTGGAATCTTTCATTTAAGGCTTTTTTCATTTCCTTTTTATTTATTTATATTTTAGACTCATAAAGGCCTGCCTAAAATAAGTTAAGAGGATTCACATTTTGAGTTAAATTTATAGTTAAGCCTCTATATAGAAGAAAGTTCCACCCTACCCAAGAATTTACACAGCCTGTAAGTTGGATGTGGTAGCCACATTCATTACTTATGTGGTTGAAATGAACGGTAATTAAAAGCAAATGATTGCTGGATATGTTAGGAATGCCAAAGCCACATGATCAGGACTTTAAACAAATAGAATTGGACCTTATCCAAATTCCTGCAGCGATTTCACCATGGGATGGTAAATCAGAAGGGCTATCCAAAAACCAGACAGCTTTATGCTGAGCTACAAATCTGAGTAAATTCACAGATTACCGTATCTCTAGTGTTCCTATAGAATCAGGGAGCTTATAAAAACATCTAATATGTCATCTCCTAAGGATTTACGAATTCTCTTAGATAAGAACATACCTTAAACAAATTCCTCCTGTAAAATACATGGAAGTTCTTGAGTGCAGATGATGAATTGGTCACTATATAGATTTTATCTTGGCTGTTTTCTAACCTGGCTCAAGATACTCGTTAGGACTGGCTGATGTATGGAGATGAACATCTTTGATGTCTCTTGACATTGCAAATTTATCAAGTGATCCAAGCTATCACACATGGAGAGCTTCCTCAGCCAGCATGAGAGATCACATGAGTGAGAAGGGCAGGATGGGGGAACTGCTTGGCCGTAATCACATTTATTACACAAAATTTTCCAATTAGGACAAGACCAAAGGAGGCTGCCTGATTAGCTGTAATGTCATAAAAGTATACAGAGACCTGTAGCATATAGGAAGGCTTGAATGCAGTATTCGTTCTCTGTGCAGGACAGAAAACGTCTTCAGAAACTTCTCCTGTAAACTATATAAAATGTGTATAATAGCAGTACTGGGAGACTTATTTCCCGTGCAATTGCCTCAGCAGTATTGCTTTGTAAACAAAGAACTCCTTGTGCTATTTTATCATGTGACAGAGTAACGGGAAATATCAGAGCAGGACTGTGATGACCGGTCATTCTGGTTAGATCATTACTTAGGAATAAGGATGACATGGTCTGGAGCATCACAAGAAACCTAAAAAGTGCTAGGATAACCTTCACTCTTTGTCATGCTCAATC
Organism: Cinclus cinclus; assembly: GCF_963662255.1. Classification (NCBI taxonomy): domain Eukaryota; kingdom Metazoa; phylum Chordata; class Aves; order Passeriformes; family Cinclidae; genus Cinclus; species Cinclus cinclus. Next base: position 100,813,595 of record NC_085046.1, read on the forward strand.
AGTTACTGGACACACTCTTTCAATACGATGTTTTCCCTTTAAAGTGTGACTCTAATAAATCAATTCTCTATTACAACTTTATTCACCTCTGGGACCTGACTTCCAGCAGTACCTGGAATTTGCAGCTTATATGGATTCAATGTATGGAGACTGGTGCTTGGGCTTTCCTTTAGTCAAGAAAGAACAAAGTTTGCAAAGTTTTTTGTGCTTTTCAAAAATTTGAGTCTTCATCTCTTTGAAACATAGTGACTTTGTCTCCAGGGGAATGCTGTGTACTTGTGAAGCTCCCAGGGAAATGCAGTCATAAGTTAATAAATAGATGTTAAGCATGTGAAGTGCCTCAGAGAAATATGCAAAACTCAACCAAAAAGTATAATTTTGGTGGACAAAACTCCTTTGTTTGCCTGAGTAGTGGCACTAGACTTCTAGATTAAGGCATTTGAAGGGTGCCTTTTGTCCATTATTACTTGAAAAGAACTCTCGGTTAGAAAAATTATGACGGGAAGCAAAGTAGGAATATTCAGAAGAATGCTCAGACTGGTTAATTCCAGGTTTATGAACAATACCAGTGTACGTGGAGCCCCACAGAGATGAGGAAGCAAACAGCTTTTAGCTGAGCTTGGCCCTTGCTGTGCTCGGCAGCATTGTCAGCTGTGGCCCGGCGCCTTTGAAGGTGCCACATCTGCACTTACCACTGTCTGCTCTGCAGCTGCAGTAAAAGCCTGTCCCAATTGAAATGCAGCACCAGGGATCAAAATTAACTAGCCTAGTAAAATAAACCCCAAGCCTTCAGGTCAACGCAGCATATGTGTGTAAACTACTGACGCCTTCCTTACGGTTGGCATCTAAGCACAGTGGCTTCATCTTTTGTTAAAGGGCAGGGAAGACTCAGTGGTAATATTGCATGGTTTAGAGGGCTGTATAGGATGCTTTTTAAAGGCATAATAAATACATAAGGCAGCTTTATTTGGGAATACTTTATTCTTGAAAATGGACATTCAAGCTGTTCCTTTGGGTTTTCCAGGAATTAGTTTTGTTAATACTTCATAAAACATTAATGTCATCATAATTTAGTATCATTTTAATGGGACAGATGACATGCAAGCACATTCATCTGAGAAGTCTGGTCTTCTCTTTGTTCTTGTCTTTTGCCCAGGCTAAAGCCATTTATACCCGAAAAGAACAACCAGAAGACTTTTACATTTCATATTGATTTTGTTTATTTCAGTTTTATGCAGGGTTGTGCAACAGAATCAACATCATAGATCAGACAGTTGTGCAATGGTAGTGCCTTGAGATTCCTTCACTATCTTTCCTTTCATAAGAGGTGTTATTAAAAACATTCCTCAATATCTTAGAATATATGGTTCACATTTGCAGATAAATCTGAGTGTATCTCCACCCTCCTTCCCACTTGCAGCACCTCTGTTCCCCAGCAAAAGAAATATCCATCTGACAACTCTGCAAAGGAGTTACTGCTGTCTCCAGCATTTTACTTGCCTCAAGATTTTTAATTAAAGTTTTAAATCTTCGTTTTTCTTCATTCCATTTGGCAGGCTGAGTTATAACTGTGTCAGCCGTGCTTGTCAACTCCCCAGAGCCAGGCTAATGCACATTAGTCAACTCAGTTTCATATGAGGTCATGCAAAGCCTGCAAATTATCACTTTTGGAGAGAATTTGTGGTCGTTTTTTGAAGTGTTGTCTTGGTCTGCAGTTATCTACAGTGGTGGAGGAGTGAGCCTGATACTATCCTGAGCAATTCATAAATGTGTCCTTCCTGTGGACTTGGCTCCTTGGCAATGTGAAGCAAAGCCATCCAACTCTTTTTGTTGAGCTGGAAGCATTTCCTTGAATTTATGTTCTCCCAAGAATTTCCATTTATACTCATCCTGGGAGTGCTAGTTACTAACACTAACACCTGGTGCTGTGTTTCCTTGGGTGGTGAGGTTTAAAGCATCCTGACCAGGCATGACTTGTTCCAGTCCCACCTAGTCCTGCCCATGACACGTGGTATTCGGGAGGTGTGCAAGACCACAGCTGAGTGTGGCTTTTCTCTCCCCTCTTCTTCAGCACTTTCCCTTGTGGTAATATGTCCATTCACATGGTAGGGCTTCCCTACCCCAGCTTTTGTGGACGTTGGCTCCTACATCATCCCAGGATACTGGTTAGATCTGTACTGCACGCACAGTTCAAGCCTGAACCCATGCTTGAGGAAATTCAATGCCTTGTCCCTCATCTCACATCTCTTTGCAACAAGGATATGCTGTGTACAACAGCAGATGACAGACCCAGTCATGTGCTATGTGGCATAGCCAATGTCAGATAATGAGTCCTAGGCAGCCATAGAATTCCACAGAACTTCAGAGAAAATTAAACTGTGTGGGAGGGTTTATTTTTCTGACTATCCATAGCAATTGGGGAAAAGATGAAGGAACCTCATCCTTGTTTGCTTTTTTTAATTAAAATCCCCCTTGCTTAGCTTCCAGAGCTCTCTGGCCTTATTACCACTTCATCTGAGCCAGCAGGAGAGAGTGATAAGAAAAAATGTTGGTGGGAATTTTCAGATCCTAAGCTATTTTCTCCCTGACTACAAGAACAGAGTTTTCAGCCAGAAATTCAGGCTTGTTTTGGCACACATGGCTTTGTGGATTAGGTCTGAAATTGGCTTTAAAGAGACACTTGGAAGGATGAGGAATGGTTGCACTATGGCTTTGGCATTGCAGAGCTGCAAGGAGCCACCCATCATGGGAAGGTATTTTCCAGCTATTTCAGGGCCCAGTCCTTCTAGCAAGGCCCCACTATTAAAAATACTGCACTGTGCACCTAAGATAATCAAAACAGAGAACTGATGTTCATCCTGTTCTCTGCTTGTTTTATTGCTTTTTAGTTTATGTCATGCCCCCATGAGCTTTTTATTAGAGAGTTCTTAATAGTGTTTGGACTTGAGCATCCTCTGCCTCTGTTCCCTATTTTCTTTGAACGCCTGTTTTAAGAAAATAATCTTTTCCTGAAACAAGTGGAAAGGGACTGATCTGCAAAGCTTCAGATAGCATAATTAAGAGCCAAGAGCAGCTGACCTGAAAAAAGGAAGTGCGAAATATACAGTCAATTGTTAAAAGTAACTTACTCCATAATTAAGTAAAATTGCCTGATAACAGAACTAGCTTTTTCCTTTGCCCTTTACTTGGGCAAAAGTCATACTGAGGGATTTTATATGTGGCATATTCTACTGAGAAGTTTATGACATTGTGAAAAATAGTATCACAGCCAAAAAGGTTTGTGTGGGCTTAGATTCAAATGCTGGTCTCAAGAAAGTGATGCATTCCGAGTAGTCCATCCATGTGAGGGGCTGGAGCCAGCTGGTGTCCCACAGCTGTGGAAGGGATGTTTCTGCTCCCTCCCTCACCACCCCAACCTCTCCCTGCTGCACTCGTGGTTCGATGCAAAAAGTGCCTGATTACCTCAGCCCCTTCATTTGGGCACGCTGTCAGTGACAAGAAGGCTGTCAGGTTGGGCATTCCTTAGCAGCCCAGCTGGCCAGATCTTCACACCTGGTGCAAAGCCTTCAGAATTAAAAGGGCTGCATAGAGTTACAGTAGTTCAGGACCACAGTGGTCAAAGAGCTAGGTGAACTACAGACAAGTAACAGAGATTTAATCTGTTAAGGACCTTCCTAGAGTTTGCCAAAGGAGTCACCTCTGCTCACAGTGTAATGGTGGCCAGTGGTGACCAAAAAAGAAAACAGGGTGAGTTGTTTGGTTTTCTTTCAATTTTGAACAAGGGCAACAGAAATCACTGGTTCTCAGGTTAAACTGCCTTGGCTCACAATCTGTTTTTGGAGGACAGACTCCTGGGAGGAAAATGTGAATATAAGCTAAACCAATATACTGCTCTGCCAGAGTCTCCTCTGAGAGACGATAGAAGCTTTCAAATTCACTATAGTAGAGCAGGGACTGTAGCAGAAATTCTCTCCTACTATTGATGGATTCAACTTAAATAAGATATGTTTATTTTTATAGCACTGTCTTTTTCTTACTTTCTGGCTTCACTTTATGTGAGTGGCGCAATCACAGCAATAAAGTTACTGTCGTAAGTGCCCTTGTGTCAGGGAGCGGTGCAGCCAGTCTGCCCCATGGCAGGACAGAAATGTGTGCTTAAAAGGCACTGGCATCTTGATCTCCAGGAAGAAAAAGCATTATTTCTATTACAATTTAAAGATATTTTTTGTGTATATATATATATCTGCACTAACTTCACCAGTTGCAGTTAAATTACTCAATTAAATGTTCTTTGTATTTCACTAAGGTACTAATGGACCTTGCACCTGCTTGCAGAATTTAGCTGAAGAAATCATATCTTAAAATTTGGTAACAAGCTCCACAGTGGGTCTGGATCCACTTTAAGAGCATGCTGACATGTGGTCTCCAGAAGACCATGTGTTTTGGCGTGGAAAGACTCTTGGGAGGTCACCAAGTCCAACCTCCTTCCTCCTCAGAGCATGGCTGTTGGCCAGCATTGCTTCAGATCTGCCAACACAGATCTTGTGCTTTCATCTCTCAAGGACACTCCTTGATCCTTCCTGGAGAGAGGGGGATGCACTGGTGGGTTACTCACATCCACCACATTCAATCTCTGAGGTGTTTCCCTGAGGTGCATCGAGTAAAGAGCTAAAGCTCAACATGCAGCCATCTGGGAGATTTACTTTTTTCTTTGTACACCTTTCCAGCCCTCTTTTCTGAGGCCTCTCTGAGCACCCTCCATAACATAAATGCTCACATTCATTGCTCTTACTTCAAACTCCATGTGAGCTGCTATGAAGTCAGCATTTCTCCACTCACTGCTTTTAGCTCGGGTTCACTTTAGCGGTGACATTCACACCATCTTCATTAGTGCCCTGAATTCCTCCAATAAAATGACCATAGGTAGCTTCATAGAATCAACATACAATGCCCACAATATATTTCTTTTACACATACTAAACAGCGTTTATATTTGCCCCATTGCAGACCACAGGGTCATCCAAAGTCTTTTCAGCAATAGTGAAATCAGTGAAATGGCTGCTGTTCTATGTCTCTGGGATGTAGAATAATGGTCTGTGTGCTACCACTCAGGAGGTGGAAGCCTCAGCCTGAAATTTCTCCACTCCTGCCACAGACTTGGAGCTTGCAGACCCCTCCTAAGATGCCTCAGGTACTCATATTTAGGGCCAGGGGTAGTTGGCTGCTTGAGACTGCTGCATGGATGTGGTGAGCCACCCTGGAGCTCGGCACATACCATGGACCCTGTTGCTACTAGAGAGGGCAATAAAGCTTTCACCATGTCCAGCAGCAACCAGCCATATCACATACTTCCCAAACTTGTGTTAGGGCTCAGCAAAGCTGAAAGAGTTTAAAAAGCACTGGTTACTATTCTCCAGAGGTGCCATCCAAAAAGAAAGAAGTCCTTACGACACCCATGTTTATCTACAGTACTTAAAAACTAAAAGACAGATAAATAGGAGTTCAGCAAATGTCTTGATTTCTGACACAAGCATTGCAGAATCCCTGTTATAGTAAATTACCATCTGCCAGCTTCTTGTATGATTTGAAGGATAAACTCAACATTTTTGAGATCCTGAAGTAAAATGTTAATTTCAGATAAATATGGACAAGGGAATTAATTTCTTATGTGCTCCTCTGCTGTGCAGTCTTACACATACAAAACCAAATGGTACCACTAATGAGATCAGAAATGACCATGCATTCCTTAAAATGTGGAGCTGATGTCACTTCAGCATGAAGTGTATGGCCTGATGCATTGCCTTGTATCTCAAGTGATGCCTACTGAGGGTTTCTCTCTGCTTTGTTTCAGAACCACGACCACATGTGCATTGCATGCAGAATCATCTTCCGCTCGGATGAGCACCACCCACCCATCCTGCCCCCCAAGGCAGACCTGACCATCGGGCTGCACGGAGAGTGGGTGAGCCAGCGCTGTGAGGTGCGGCCAGAGGTGCTCTTCCTGACTCGGCACTTCATCTTCCATGACAACAACAACACCTGGGAGGGCCACTACTACCACTACTCCGACCCCATCTGCAAGCACCCCACCTTCACCATCTATGCCAAGGGACGCTACAGCCGGGGAGTCCACTCATCCAAAGTCATGGGTGGCACAGAGTTTGTGTTCAAAGGTAGAGTAGCTTGATACAATGGGAAGGGAGGGAGGTAGTTATGGACCAGAGCAGTTTGCTCATGACTTGGTTGCTGATGATTTCATTCTGATTTTCAGGAGTTTGTCATTTCTTAGGAAGTTTGCAGGTATTGTGTGAATGCCCAGCCAAACTGTACAGCTGCATGGCATTTCACACTAATTGAGCCACACTCATTTGAGACAGAGGTCTTTAAGTACACACAAGAAAATAAGACTTCACATTACTTAGTGATCTTGAAGTCCAGCAGCTAGACATCAAGCCTCTAAGAGAAGTGGTTAGATGTGTGCCCTAGGGCTCCTTCAGTAGAGAGAAAAAAGCATGTTCAGAAGGCATTTCAGATCTGAAGTGGTATAAATAATTTGCTATGGAAGACAGATGCAGCAGTATGCATCTTTTCATGTGCTCCTAAGGGGCCCTCAAGTAAAATAAGGGTGTCCCTAAAGACAGCTCTGATTAGAGACACCAGAGCAAAGACAAGATGTATCCAATCCAAACCCATTGATACATTGGAAAGCAGCTCTCAGTAATGCCACCCACGGCTGAGAAGCTTTTCTTGCGCAAACAGCCCCATGGCACCCTCCCTAAGAAATGCTCAGGGGCCTGGACCACTCACACAAACAAACATCTCCAAAACACAACATCCCACCATGGCATTAGCCCCAGCAGAGAATCTGGTAGCCTCAAGCCCTCTGTGGGCTCTTCTCCTTATTTCATTAGAAGCGTAAAGCATCTTGCATGGGTCTAATTTAGAAAAGCATCCAACTAGAATAAATAATTGACTAATCTTTTTTGTAGAGAATTTTGTAGGAGGTGGGAAATATCCTTGCCTGTCAGAACTTTGGCTCTTCAGAGCTGTATGTGCAGCATGTCCCAGCTCAGCTCCTGGCGTGAAATCCAGTTTCTGCTTGCATGTCTGGTTTATGCTGTGCCAATTTACCTTACAGATCAAGGTCACTAATTTGGCTTAGGTAAAACTTTCAGGTTCAATTTCTATAAATTACCTTTTACACCAGCTAGAGTAAATAATGTGACTGTAGAGCCATTGAGTCAAATGGCTGTTAATAAAAGCTCAGGAAAAGCTCCCAACAAATCTTACTATAAAATGATCTGCAAGAGAATTTGGGATTTTGTCAAGCTGGGAGGCATGAGGGATGGTTATTTGCTTCTGTTTTGGTCAGCACCAATCTGTTCAGATCCCCTTTTACTGGTATACAGTGTCAAACACACACCAGGAAAAATCTCTATTCAGCTTCTGCGGGTTCATTAATTTTGACTTTTCCCAGCTTTTTTAACTTGGCTGGAAAATGACACTTTATGTGCCTTAAACTCCTTTGAAATAAAAGCAGGTTAGAGCTAAAGAAACTGCAGAAGTTCTACATTTGATACTGCAAGCTGCAGCCAGTGTTTAGAGATGAGAAAAAATATCTTTCTGTAGGTCATCTATATCTTATAATTCATGGAAAAAGGACAGGTAATATAGGATGATAGTGCAACTGTGGTGTTTTCCAAATTTCCCAGTGGGAACTAATTATTTTGTTCTGTTAGGTTTACAGGATAGGTAGCAAACGTTAAGAAAAGATAAAAAATAAGTGATAAATGCTCCACTTATTAATTAAAACGGATGGTAATAAAACATGAGTAAAGTTTTATTGTTTCCTCTTTTCCCTATCTCCTAGTATAACCAAACAGACTTTATCTATAAAGGATTGTCTGGAATTTATGCAAGCTCTGCTTAATCTCTGGCTGAGATATGTGGCCATCAGGTTTTCTTCAACTGAGTTGGAGGGAGGGTTTTCTGTGCAAAAAGCAATTTTTGCACAAAAACATAAAATGATGCTCATAGATTTACTGGCCACACTGTAATGTGAAAAATTAATTTAAGAAGGAACAAAGGGGGACAATATTGATTTAAGAGGTGTGCCCCAACCTGCATGTTGGTTTTGGTTTTGTTCTTGTGCCTCTGCTAACAGCTCCCCTCTTCCTCTCTCACAGTGAATCACATGAAGGTCACTCCCATGGATGTATCCACAGCCTCCCTGCTCAATGTCTTCGATGGGAATGAGTGTGGAGCACAGGGATCCTGGCAGGTTGGGGTTCAGCAGGATGTCACTCACACAAACGGCTGCATCGCACTCGGCATCCGCCTACCTCACACCGAGTACGAAATCTTCAAGATGGAGCAGGATGCTTTGGGCAGGTACCTGCTGTACAATGGCCAGAGACCGAGTGATGGCTCCAGCCCCGACCGACCCGAGAAAAGAGCCACTTCCTACCAGATGCCTTTAATTCAGTGTGCATCATCAGTACCCAGATCTGAAGAGTCACCAGAGGAGAATAAAATCAGGCTGTATAGCAGCAGGGCACCGGAAAAATATCCCAGCACCCCAGCTCTTGCTTTGTTGTTTATTTGTACTGTGTCATATTGGGACATTCTCAGCTAGAAGCGAGGAAAAGTTATTTTTCATGACTACAAAGCCAGGATTCCACCAGACTGGGGGTTGTTTTTCTTCAGACAGAAAAGGACATTTATTTTCTTGATGCACTTGAATGCCTGAGAACTGTTGTTCTTTTCCTTACTTCCCTCTTCCTCCTTGAATCCCGAACGGCACTCGTTTGATGTTTGTGCTTTGAACTTCATCCAGTCTGATCCCTGGCCTGACACGACTGCACAAAAGTAATTGCACTTTAGGACTGCAGACTTCTGGGGGAGGGAGGGGAGGGGTCTCCTTTTTTTTTTTTTTTAACTACTGGGATGAACTCCATGAACCTGCTTCAGTCATCTCTGCCATCTTACTGTTGTGGTACTCTTATCCTCAATGCCTGTTTTTTCATCAGAATTTAGCTCTGGGGAAGGGCTCAGTGTTGTGCCAGTCCTGGGATAGCAGCTTCCCACAGCTCTGATGTAGATATGTATATAGGCAGGAAACCCACAAAGATTTATCTTGCCATTATCTCACAGCTCATAATACAGAAAGAATCAGCAAATCAACAGCCCTCTGTTCAAAATTGCTAAATGGTTGATACCCCTAATTAAAAAAAATACTCCAAGTAATTTAAGCTATTTTTACAACAATGAAGTTGTAAAAATAACCAGTGGTTTAGTACTTTCTCATTCAATTTACTTAGCTGTGTAATTGCTTCAAGGCCTCCCTTTGTATCTAGTGAGTAGTTACAATCAAGCCCCCCTCAAAGTCAGCCAGCAGGAGCAATTTTCCTGTCGGATGCACAGAGTGCACGTAGGCTGTCAATACAAGGCTGCAGGAAAGACTTCTCTTTCCGTATTCCTGAGGCCTTACATACTCCACGTGCAGTATGCAGGAGCTGACTTGGGTCAGCCAGGTGGGCAGAGTAAAGCAAGTGGGATCTGATGTGTTCTGCAGCCCTACTTAGCAGCATCTTTTTAGTCATGCGACCTCACGGAAGAGCAGGGAAAAGGGTTACTACAGCAGCTAGCACACTGTGGTCCCTGGTAGAGCAAGAAAAGCAGCTGGAAACACACCCTCAGATGGAAGAGCACTGGCCCAGTCTTACAGAGGGAAGAGCAAGAGATGCACTAATGCAGCCACATCCTTTTCTCCTTGCTGAACTGTCCCAATATATGCCATGGTTTCACAGAGCTTAAGTCAGCATTGGTTTGGGGAGACACTGTTGGGAAGGTGGATAGACACAGCCCTCAGAGAGCATTTGTCAGTTAAAGCCTGCCCTGGAAACTCTCAGGTTTCCTTCAGTGGTAAATGCATCCTTTTGTGCACTGATGCAAATCAGAGCAGACTCGGTAAGCAGTAGGGGAGATGTTTAAGGCCAGCAAGGAGTTAGAAGTTCACAGAGGAACCAAGCCCCCCTGCTTTAATGGGGAGTGAACTGAAGGCATAGCTTAATCTTGTGTTTGGGCTGTGGCTTTTACTGATATACACATTTTGGCTCACAGGAGGAGCAGGAGCATCTGTAAGAAACATAAGGAGTAAAGCTGTGGTGTTTCTTCACAGTATAAGCAGCTGCTAGCTGCCCAGCCCAGTATTGTGTCAGAAAAAGAACCTTTAGTGTATTATTTTCAGTATCCTAGGAAAAGTGTGTTTTGAATGAAGGTCTTTCAACTTTAGATAGTGAATCTTCATACTGACTAGGAAAAGCATTCCTTAAAAACATGGATGTTAATTTCCTGAGAGTTGGAACAGAGTCAGTTCACCTAGTTTTGAGACAGCAGGAAGACAGAGGGAAGTAGTGGTATCAGACAACACACTGCTGAGTCAGACCAAATCTTTCATATTTTTTCCTCAGACAAAAGAAAAGTCACAGAAAACTGTTAAACTGTTAAAGTCACAGAAAACTTAAGAGTCAGGAATGGAGCTCAGGTTGGCTTAGTAGTCATCAGAAATAGTGTTTATCCATCCATCTGATGTCAGATCCTCCTTCAACCTACTGGAAAGATCTGAAAGCCACCTCTGCTTGGTGAATTGAGCCCTATCAACAACAGCTGTTCTGATCAGTATTTCTTGATGGTTTTCTGCTCTGTGCAGTCGAACTTACTTGAAGACCCAGCTCTAGACCAGTTGCTAGTGGGGGGCACAGTTTTAAGTAGAGGGTCAAGAAGGAGAGAGGATTCCTCTGACAGAGTAGTTACGAACCAGCATGGAGTTTGGTTTTCTTTAGACTGAGTTTTGTAATCAGCAGCGTGACACCAGCATAACTCTAACTGGGTTACTGAGCTGTTACAGTCAAACAAGTCCCCCCACCTGCTTCATTTCTGACTTCTGTTTGAGATCTAGTGGCAGGAGTGAATTCACACTAGTTTTTATTTAAAAGGATGGGTGTTATGTGGCATTCCATAGATCACACAAGACAAGCTGCTTTCACCACCATCGACCATTGCTATGTGGTCCGATCTCTGAAAAAATATCCATGGTTAGAAGTTGTCAGACTGTTGTCACTTCCCTGTGCAAGTGCCACACACAGCTTGATCCCAGGTGAAATCTGCACATGCCTGTGATGCAGCATGAAAGCAAAGACCAAAGAACTGCTCCACGGTACATATTCATCAGGGCAATCATCTACAGTTCATTTGTGCCTTGTGGCTCCTCTGTAAATTATCTAATGTGAAAAATGTTGCCACAGTTTCAAGAGAAAGACCTGTCTAGTTACAACCTCTAAAAGCATATTCACATCTCAACTGTTTTGAATCACAGACTTGCAAAGGTCTAGGTTTTCCAAGGTTTATGGTTAGACTACATGAAACTGTTACTCACTGTACAAATTGTACAAGAAATTCTCTTTTTCCCCCTGTTATTTAAAGACACTTAAAAAGAAAGTATTTTTAAAGGTCTTTACAATGCATTACATGAAATCAGACTGAAGACTCCTGTAGTTTATTTGTAGTGTTGACCAGAAACATAGTTTTATGATCTGGGTTCTTAGCATTTGCTGCACCAGCTTCCCTCCACATGCCTATATATTTTTAATTTTTCTTTTAGCCAATACAAGTCAAGTTGGACAAAGCTGTAAGTGTTCAGAGTGCATAGTTTATGTGCTAGTCTGTATTTTCTGTGAGGCTTCTCCTTGCTTGCAGGCCCAGAACAAAGAGCTAAGCTTAACCCCTCTTTTGGTTTCATCACTCACTAAATTAACTGCTGCACAGCACCACATACATATGTGACACAATATATTCCATTCATTTTATTTCTCCAACCTGACCTCATGTGCTGGCAGCCCTGGCTGCTAAAGAAGTTAAGCTGCAAGTGTTTTAGCAGTGGAAAACTGGGTGCAAACTGGGTGATTTGTCCCTTGCTGAAATGCAGAAGGTATAAAAAAATAAATCCATTAATATTGGTATCTTCAGCTGCTACCAGTGTTGCCAAGACAGGTGAAAGTTTTTCTTCAGTAATATCCTATTTAAGGATCCACCTGACAGAAGAAATGGCAACCTAATGAAATTCTAAGGCAAATTGTTTTAAGAGTCTCTATTCAAGAAATAGGACAAAAGGGATCAGAAGAGTCAAAACAAGTATTCTTGCTCTGTTTCTATACCATTTGCATTTTGTGCCTGCTGTCCTGGGGTAGAATGTCATTTCTATGAACAGAAGTCTGTATTTTAGGATATAATGTCAGTCTTGCTTGAGTCGGAGCATGCTTGCCTAAAGTGCAGGATTTTAAAAGAAAAAAATCTTTTTATTTTTGTAAAGTTATAGAAGGTATTTTTCTTCTCAACTGTGTTCCAGATTAAACTGCTGGGGAAGTTTAAGCACTTGTTAAACTATTGATTGAAATAAATAAATAAAAAAAGCCTAACTGTAAAATTAAGGATTTCTTTGCCTCCTCTGCATGTTAGTTTCCTGTTCTGTTGCCTAAGTATAAAAAAAAAGAGTTAGGTGTCTTGGAAAGAGACAGCCAAAAACCTGACCATTGACTAATTTGTGCACAGAAAAGCTCATTTTTAACTATGTACATGAGAAAACATTTCTTGTTTCAGAACATGTCTGTCACTAGGAACAGTTCTGATGAATACAGGTATGGGATTTGGGGTTCACAGCACATCTTCAGGTTTTCTGCATAAAGTCATAGCTGGAGGTGCCCAGTGAGTTAACAGTGTTGGCTTGTAAGGAGAGTGTGGTCTGGACAGCTGTGTCAGGACAAAGGGTATGGTTCAACAGAAACCAAGTATTTATCATAAGTGAGGGGTAAACAAACAAATAAACCCATATTGCTGTTCTGCTATTGCATCCCAGTTACTTTAAGGGCTACAGCCTGGGGCAAGGAGTAGGGAGGGACTGGAAAGGACACTTCTTAAATAGAAAGAAAAACCTGAAACAAACCATGAAGGGAAATTATGCCTGAAATTACAAGGTATTCCAAGTGTAGTAGCCACAGCCTCTGAAGTGACCTCCCTTCCTCACAAAGCAGTGAGTATGGATAATTCAGGCGATTTATTGCAAAATTCTGCAAGATTCTACTTGGCATAATTTTCTCAGTCATGAAAGAACATGGAAGGACAGGTAGCAAAAACCAGCACCACTCATGCTGGTTAATTTTCACAAGTTTTCCATATTTTTTCCCTTTCTACAAGTATTTTTTGCCTTTTAGTGCTCTAGGGCAATCACTTTGGATTTTTTTCATTGCCATTTGCTACCAACAGTAAATAATAATAAGAAACTCCACTTCTTAATTTTGGCAGAGACAAACACAGTTTTGAGGAATCATACCATGGATACCCTTAACAGCCAAGGCAGAAGTGCTGTTGGCCTGAGCAATTATTTATCAGGCACCCTCTGCCCATCCATCTTCTTCATGAGTCTGTTCCAGAGTATAGGACTAGTCCGTGGGATGGATTCTACCTAAGGTACTACCAAGCCCTGAGGACAGTAATTAATTCCTGCATGTCATCCAATAATGGGAACTGCCCATGATCACCACCTCAAAGCAGGCAGACATCCTTTCCCATGGGAACCACAGTGCTCCTTGTCTGCCATCATTTCCAAGGCAGTTTGTTGGAAGATGAGAAAGCAAGCAGCACAGGGTAGTGCTGTCTTCAAATAAATAAATGAAAAACACTGGCAGAAAAAAAGTTTAGGAGTTAGCTCTCCTAGATTAAAACACACTAAAAAAACCCCCAGAATCAGACGTGTATACTTTCATCTAAAGGACAGATGCTCGCTGAACAGACACATGCATTATTAATTTCTTTAAATAACTGCCCAACTACTGACTCCCTTTGCTCTTAGCACCAACCAAAGAACAAAAACATAATCAAAATTATATATGGGCATCAGCTTTATTGACTGCTCAATATGAGGTCCCACCTGCATCTGGAGTGCTGCATCCAGCACCAGTCCTCAGCACAAGAAAGACACAGACTTGTTGGAGCAGGTCCAGGCAAGAGCCATGAAGATGATCAGGCTGGAGCACTTCTCCTTTGAGGAAAGACTGAGAGATTTGGCACTGTTCACTTCAGAGAAGACTCCAGGCACACTTTATTACTGTTGTTTCAATACCTAAAAGAGGGCTATAAGAAAGATAGGTACACACTTTTTAGCAAGGCCTGCTGCAATAGGAAAAGGGCCAAAGGCTTTAAACTGAAGAAAGGTCGATTTAGATGGGGTATTAGGAAGAAATTCTTTACTATCAGAGTGGTGAGTTGCCAGAGAAGCTGAGGATGCCCCATTCCTGGAGGTGTTCAAGGCCAGATCTAATGGGGCTTTGAGCAACCTGGAAGCATATGGTCTTTAAAGTCTCCTCCAATCCAACCCATTCTAGGATTCCCTAAGCCATTTCTGGAAATGATCGCATCTTTCAGCAAACACTACAAACTACGAACAAGAGACACCCAAGCCCCCAGAAACTCCGCCGCTTTCTCGGAGGGCGTGAGAGGGGCACGGAGGAGCGCCCAGCCCGGGCTGTGCAGGAGGAGGGATAAGGGGGAGCCCCGGCCCGGGCTGTGCGGGAGGAGGGATAAGGGGGAGCCCCGGCCCGGGCTGTGCGGGAGGAGGGATAAGGGGGAGCCCCGGCCCGGGCTGTGCAGGAGCGGGATAAGGGGGAGCCCCGGCCCGGACTGTGAGGGAGCGGGATAAGGGGGAGCCCCGGCCCGGGCTGTGCGGGAGGAGGGATAAGGGGGAGCCCGGCCCGGACTGTGAGGGAGCGGGATAAGGGGGAGCCCCAGCCCGGGCTGTGCGGGAGGAGGGATAAGGGGGAGCCCCGGCCCGGGCTGTGCGGGAGCGGGATAAGGGGGAGCCCCGGCCCGGACTGTGAGGGAGGAGGGATAAGGGGGAGCCCCGGCCCGGGCTGTGCGGGAGGAGGGATAAGGGGGAGCCCCGGCCCGGGCTGTGAGGGAGCGGGATAAGGGGGAGCCCCGGCCCGGGCTGTGCGGGAGCGGGATAAGGGGGAGCCCCGGCCCGGACTGTGAGGGAGGAGGGATAAGGGAGAGCCCCGGCCCGGGCTGTGCGGGAGCGGGACCTGGACCTGGATCCGCCCGGGAGCGGCGCGGCCCGGGGCCACAGCGCCATCTGGCGGCGGGAGCCTGCGGAACAGCGGCTCCCCTCAGCGCAGCTCCGCCGAAATCCAGCGGGAACACGGCGAGGGAAGGCGGGCCCAAACCCTGCCGAGTCCTGTCCGCTCTATCGAGCACAAGCAGTAAAAAAAGCCCAAAAGCTCGAAGGAGTAACGAACCGAGTTTCTCTACGGAGGCCACAGTGTTGGCGTACAGAAAATAAAACATCCGTCTTCTAAAGCCATTTCGCGAGTGCTCCCTGAGGGTCAGACTAGCACTACAATTTCATTCCGCATGATGCTGCCTCCTTACCAGAGGGCCACACCATCCATGGGAGCAGTGGTGATAATGGGAATCAGGAATTACGCTCAGAAAAACGTGAAGTTACGCTTTCAGAAGCTCGGAAATGCCAAAATGCAGCTTTGCCCCTGCAGCCTTCATTGAAGCCCCTCTTGCATGCCATATGGTCAGGGCAGAACTTGCTGAACCCATGCACTAAACAATGCCCTTCTCCAAACTCTGCAAAGTAATACAGAGTGTTAATATATATAAATATAAAATAACAGTGGTTACATGGTCTAAGCTGTACCAATCAGTTCTGCATTTATCCATTTTCCATAGAAGGAAAATACTGTTACTAAACTGCCAGCCTTGCATTGCCTCAACATATGACCATCTGTCCATATTCCAAATCTGTCCAGAAATGTATATATAGGTAGCAACTGAAAATTGTAATGATACATACGCAGCTCATATGAAAGTACTTTATCCAGGGAATTACCAAAATTTTTAATGAGGAGTATCACACACTGGACTAAAACTAAGAGCTACGTAAACTCTGAAATACACTAAATATGGGGGGGAAATTACAGAATTTTGACAGATACACCATAATTTTAACTCTTACATTATTATTGTCTTACCCTGTTATAAAAGCAAGTGTTTTAGTTTCCAGGATTAAGAGATAATTATCCATGTATAGTGACACAGAAAGGAGCATACAGGACTTAGGGGCCATCAGGCATGAGACTGGGAAGGATGTCCTGTAAAAGTAAAAATCTATATTTAAATTTCTTAAATATAATATTGCTTTTGCATTTACAGCAGAGACCTGTGCACTTGACAAAAGCAGTAGCAATTGCTTCTGGATGTTGGAAATTCACCTTGTGTGAGCTTGCTCCTGCTTAAGCTTCGTGTTTCTCTTTGAAGGTCTCAACACTTGCAGAGGCCCAGAGTGCATTTCAGAGAGGTTTCAGATGAGATGGCTCCAATTTGGCAAGAAGAAAGAAAGTGTTTTTGCACACAGCCACCCTCAAAATCAGCAATTTTAAAGTAACTAAGAAATTAGGAGCAGCTGAAGGGAGAAAATGGATTAGAGGCAACTGAAGCAATTACAAATGTATGTTACAGTGGAAAGCCTTCTAGAAAGCTGATCTGCTGTAACCACCAGCCCATATTCAAGCACCCCAGAAAGACTGGTGTTCACAACTCAGATGTAAATACGAACGTACAGAGACACGGAAAATGGTTTTGCATAAGCTGGTCCTTGTCATGCCTGCCCACTGGGCAGCTAATGCTGTTGTGGCTCACCTAATGTGCCGTGTTGTGTGTGCAGAGCACCTGAGGACTCTGGTCACACACCACTGCTCCCTGCTGCTCTCCCTGAGCAGCAGCCAAGGAAATCAGGAGGCCCCTTCCATACGCTGCTGGTTTACTTTTGATTAGCTGCTTCATTTCTAAACCTCTACTTCCACAAAGGCAACCTCTACACACCTCACCAAGTGCATTTAGAAATCCACGATTTATAAAAAACCTCTGGTCTACAAGAAGCTTTGAGCTTGGTTTTGGCTACTCTGAGCAGCAGACTCCTCCCATCTGCTTGCAATCATCAAACCATTAGTGTTTCTGAAGTGCCCAAGCAGAGCAGAGCAGAGCAGTGAGGATGCATAACTTGCAGGATTATACTTTCTTCCAGTTTGTAGCGTTTTTCAGTCTATTTCTTCAAAGGTTTCTTGTGTCACCCATTCCTGCTCCCTGGTAAATCAAGCAGTCTCACCTCCCCACCCTCTCCACGAGCTTAGCCTGGTGACAGCTCTTGCCCCTTGTAGCCCACTCATTTCTCAGCCCACTGCTGACAAGAGCAGGGCGGCCGCCAGCAGCTGGCAGCGTGTTTGATCTGTGCCCATGCTCACAGCTTGGCAAGGATGCCAGCACTAACTGGTCCAACAGCAGCAAGAACAGGTACCTTTCCAGCTTGCCATGCAGGCTTGCCCAGGCTGGGAGACTCAATTTAAATGTCTATCATCCGGGCTCTAATCTTCCTTTAATTGGAGGTAATTGGTATCTGTGAAACACACACCTCTCTATCAAATGTGGCTTGAACTAGATTTCAAATTCACACAGGGAACAGCAGCATAAAAATGCTGCAATCACATGAATCTTGTCTCTTTGTCTCTTTTAAGTCCGGTTTTTCCACAAATACGCTGACCTTCCTTTGCCATTGTAACCTGGTTCCTGTGGAGGCAGGATGAAGAGATTATTTCACCTAATCAGGAAGGCAATCTGTTCTCATTTTCGTGAAGATGGGATGTGAAATGAGAAGCCCAAGGGCTAAAGTATTTCAAGGTATTCAGTGGAGTCAGAAAGCACTGCCATGAAGCTGAAGGCTGCGCTGGAAATCTGAGGTTAGACAACCCTGGGCATGAATAAAATGAAAATCCTTCTCCTGGCATTCTCCTGTTTACATGGACAACCACCATGTTTGAGGCTTTACACCCTAAAATTGGAGAGAAATTCCCATGCTTGGAGAAGGCACAGCAGCATATGTCCAGCATATGTTTGGAGAGGAGGCAGCACATAGAGACCTTTCTAATAGTCCAGGCATCCTGGGACTATAAAGCCATCCCAAAGCCACTTCTGAAGCAGCCCACCTTGTTTTTGTCATGGCCATCTCTTCCTACCATACACCTATTTCTTCACTTTACACCAACTATTCCTGAGGTGTGGGACATGTATCTTATATTTATCACTTCAACATTTTAAACTAACCAGAGTCAAGTAAGGCAAGCAGTGAAAAATAGCCACTACATAAGCTTCTTCTTCCAAGAGCCACTCACTTCATTATCAAAGTTGCATTCTTAGTACTTCTCATTGCAGTTACAGAGGGCTAGACCCAAGGTTCAGGTTTTGTTTTCTGTGGACTGTCTTCCTAAGCCTTTCCACAACACTCTATAAACTACATAAGGATTTAAAGTAATGTCTCTCAACCATTAACAAGCAGAGATAATTACTGTACTCTCATTACTAATGCTCCTCACACCAACCTTCATACCAGTGCAGAAGTCTACTGCTGTCTGAAAAGCTGTAGTAGCGACATACACTAATTTTGAGTGAAAACACAAAACACATCAGTGGGCTCAACGTCCGAGTCAGATGGATTCTGGAGCATCTTTGCTTGCAAGAGTCAGACATGTTTAGGTTTAAAAAAAAAAGAAGTCCTTGGCTCTTTTGAACTAGCTCTCTGTATCATCTGTGTTTGGGCTATCAAAGCAGCAAAGGGAAAACTTCTCCACTTCCATGGGCAGAGGAATTGTGGTGAGTTGACCATGGCTGGATGTCAGATACTCACGAAAGCTGCACTATCACTCCCCTCAGAGAGAAAATACAATGAAAGGCCAATAGGTTAAGATAAAGACAGGTAGAGATCACTCACCAATTACCATCGTGGGCAAAACAGATTATTTGGACAAATTACTTTATTGCCAATCACATCAGTGTAGGATATTGAAAAAGAAAACCAAATTTTAAAACACCTTCCCTCCACCCACCTCTTCTTCTCAGGCTTGCTTTTATTCTGATTTCTTCTACCTCCAAAAAGTGCAGGGGGATATGTGATGAGGGATGGGGAATGGAGGTTGTGATCAGTTCATCACACATTGTCTCTGCCACTCCTTCAAGGAAGGACTCACACTTTTTCCCTGTTCCAGCATGGGGTCCCTTCCATGAGAGACAGTCCTTCACAGACCTCACACCAGTCCTTCCCATGGGCTGTAGTTCTTCACAAACTGTTCCAACATGGGTCCCTTCTACAGGGTGTAGTCCTCCAGGAGCAGACTGCTCCATCATGGTCACAAGTGCTGCCAGAAAACCTTCAGCATTGGCTCCTCTCTCCATGGGTCCATCCACTGCAGGTTTCCCACAAGGTCACAGCCTCTTCAAGCCTCCACTGCGGGGTCCCGCTCCATGGAATGCAGGTGGATTTCTGCATCCCTGTGAACCCCCAAGGGCTGCAGAAGCACAGCTGCCCCCCACGGGCTGCCCCACCGGCTGTAGGAGAAACACAGCACTGGTGCCTGGAGCAGCTCCTCCCCCTCCTTCACTGACCCTGGTTTCTGCAGGGCTCTTTCTCTCACATTATTCTCATTCTCTGGCTGCAACTTGCTCTTGTGCAATGCCTTCTTCCACTTCTTAGCCACGTTATCCCAAAGTCACTACTACCATCACTGATGGACTCGGCCTTGGCTAGTGGTGGGTTCACCCTGGAGCCAGCTGGCATTGGCTTTGCAGGACATGGGAAGCTTCTGGCAGCTTCTCACAGAAGCCACCCCTGCATCTCCCCCACTACCAAAACCTTGCCACGGAAACCCAATGCAGCAATATATACCCCCACTAACAGGGGGCAGCTGTACACACTTAGCACAGTTGGCTGTCTTTTACTTGTTAAATACAAACAGCACTGGCTCCACAGAAGTTTTTTTGCAACACAGACTGACTTTTATGTTTCAAGACCACAAACACGACACACCCAAACGTTTAGCGTATTTTTTTCCTCCCTCAACTATCTTCTGCCGAGGCCGAGGTCAGGCATTATAATCCCAGTGAACACATTCCACTTTTATATGCCTAACAGTTACATTTTCTGTCTGTTCAACATTTGGCTTCGGGAACAGATAAAGCAACAGCTAAGTCTTTAGGAAGCTGCTTCTAAAGACTACTGTCTAAACAACACAAAGCATCAGTTTTTAAATCCAACAAACAAACAACAAAAAAAAAGACTTGGACATGCCTCAAGGAATACTTGACAAGAAACAGGACAGAGGGTATGCTAGAGAACAAGGGCTGTGCTTAAACTACCTAGTCATTTGCATCAACACTCATGCCTCAGTTTCCCCATCTCAAAAACCGGGATAATCCATCCTTGACAAGGCAGACTGGGAAAATTGCAAAGACTGTTATTTAACTACTACCCACTGTGAGAAAAGCCAGATACCGATCCCCAATAGCAGCCTCTCTAAATTCACCTTTGCATGCGAGCCTGCACCTGTATTAATAAAAACTTTCCATTACATCCTGATATAATTATTCCTAGACTACAGCAATCTGTTGGTTGGTTGATTATTCAGGATTTTTTCCTTTGCAGAACTTGGATGATTAGCAGTCTAGCTTATATTTTAAACAAAAGAACAAACCACCACAACTAAACAAAAAACTCACAATGTTTTTTTTTTTAATCAACCAATTTAAAAGGTAACAGTAACTATTTCAGCCACCCTTCAATTACTGTTTCACTTACTTCAAGTGTTTGAGCTCAGACTGCTTAGCTGTAATTAGGGCTGGCTGTCTCACACCTCTGTGCTTGGTTACCACAAACATCCTTTTAAGTATTTTCTAAGGAAGAGTGAGGACATCAGCCTTCCACCACTGCCAGCAAGAGAGCAGCTGTGGTGCAAACAAGGATTCAATACCCTGCTGACAGTGGCTACCAACATTACATAAACTTACCAAGTTTTAAATAAAATGGCACTGCAACGTGGCAGAGATGCTTATACCAGGATTCAGTCAAAATTTATTTTGTAGGGGGTGAAACAATAATTTCATCCAAAGCAGTTTCCAGATCTAGTTCACCATACAAACACATAAACCCTTGGCATAGCAAATGAAGCACAGGCACTGACCTTACCACCCCCTGGCAGTAATGACAATGCCAGATAAAAAGAATCAACTGTTTTGTCCTTGTACAAGACCTCCATTCTACATGATCATTTGTCACATACATGGCAAGTAATAAGAGGTGACAACACCAGCACTGCCTCCGCTTATGCAGCCCTGTCAGAATCAGCAATTCTTCAACGTACCTAACACACACTGGAACACAAAAACACAACAGACCAATCAGACACTTGGCTACACTATTTGAGTGCCCCTGAGAAACACATTTGGACAAGAAATAATCTACTTCATTCTATCACTAGTTTCAGTACTTCCCGCAGGAAGGAGCTCAAACCTTTGTAAAAACTGACTCCTGCATTTGGGTCCCCATCTTGTCCAACACTCCAGTGTGCCACCACTCCAAAGCTACCTCAGAAGCTCAAGATCAGCAAGGACAGAGCCTTGCTAGCAGCAGTGTCCAGTGCTACACACAGGTGGGCCTTCCAGGACAACCCCCACAAACCCATTCCACAGGAACCAGAGTAGCAGGCAAGGCAGTGAACTATTACCTTCACAGCAATGCAGCTAAAAAGACAAGCTATAGAATTTCAATCCTACCTGCAAACTCAAGAGCAGGGCATCGAAGTATTATAGCAAATATTTATTAGGGTTGCTCTGGAACAGTGTAGCTCTTATTACATAATTTGCTACAGACTGAAACAAGTGTTTTGCTCCAGCAAGTCAAGTCACACATAAAAACCTGGGAACTCCCAAAAGGAAAATTATTTGTCAAGATGTTTCATATAAATCTGACAGACCCACCAGCATCCTCAGTGCTGCCTGGATCGAGGCACCTGTTCTTCACTCCAACACTGACTCTTCATCCAAGGCAGCCTCTTGCCATTTTCCAGAACCTAGAGCAGAGCAGTAACATTGCCCATGGAACCAGACAAACCTCTTCATTAGCAGCAGTCCACAGCAAGAAGTCGGGGAGAAGCTCCAAAATAAAAAGGACACCACTACATTTTTAATAGTTTATTAACACTTCAATCTTTTATAACTTTGAAGAATGCCTGAAAGATAAGTTTTGCTTATTGACTTTGCCTTTTCCCCTTTGGCAAAATGTCACCTTTCAACTCCTCCCTCCACCCTCCCTCCTCCCAAGGAGGATAATGAAGTTCCAAGCTAATGTTTGGTTGCTTTGTTTAAGTAAGTTGGCTTCAAACATAGCAGCAGAAACATGCAAGCCTGGGCAATAGTTTTTGTCAACAGCTTTTAGAGAACAAGTAGAAACGCACAAATAATTTGTGCATTGATACAAATAACTTTTTCTTAGATGAACTTTATATATATATATTTATTTTTTTTTAAGTGGGTTAAATTTGGTGCCCAGAATTACTACAGAAGCTGTATCTTCTAGTTAACTAGGTTTGTTTTTTCCCCTGAACCATACTACTCTTTTTTAAAGTGCTATATTCATAAAAAACAATTAAATAACTACTTTGATACTGTATTTGCCCTTTTCAGAAATCAGAAGAGCAACCTATAACGTGTATTTAACTGAAGTTACGCATTTACCCTCACATGAATTTATGGGCATCACCGTCCGCTCATCTCACCAGGAGCAGGTAGAGAGACTGTATTTACTTGTGCTTACATACACAAGTAAGCAGGCAGACAAAGCAAGTTCTAACCATTTCAGGAACAAAGACAAAAAATTTAATGTGACATAATTCACTGAATACAGTTGATCTCATCCAAAGTGACTCCTGAGAGCAAAATAGTTTTAGCATTACATTTTATATACAGCTATGGAGGGATTATGGGAAACCAAGACAGTCTCCTTAGAGCACTACTGAGAACTCTGGTTACAAGAGCGCTGTACACTTTCACCTTGAAAACATCACTTAAACCTTGACCAAAGTTTGACCATCAACTGTTTTCTTATTTATGAAAAAAGTTATTTCATTCTGATTTTATCATAACTTTTACCATATTTCTGCTGCCAGATATCAAAACCTGAGTCAGCTGCATTGAGCAATGACTTGTTTTTCTGGTTTAAAGTCCTCTAAGCGCTAGCACCTTTGAAAACCCTCGTATACCATGCTGTAAACATTTTAAGATCTTCCAGAGGGTTTTGTTTGGTTTTTCTCCCTTCAACACAGGAATGACTGCTCTGTCTGAAGCAAACTACGTCCTGCACAATATTGCTTTCATTATTTTCCACATAATCAGTTTGGAACAGGCTATGAAAGTTTGATGTGGAAATGTTCTGTTAGGGAAAAAAAAAAATCAGAAGAAATACACCATTCTGAACCAGCGGAACCAAAATAATCAAAACCTTAACACAGTTTTTTCCAGTCATTGGGATGGAAGGAGACTTCAATGCAGACACTGGAACAAGTAATTGGAAACATCAGTGCTTGCATGCTTAAGTGAAAAGATAATCAGTATTTGCATTTTCTCCATCATCTTCCTTGTACATGTGCAAGATTTTATAAAAAAAGTTTATCACAGAGAGCTATGACAGAACATGATGTATTTTTTTTTCAAAAAAAAGCACTAGAAAACAAAGGCAACCAAGATAACATACATCTTTCCCAGAACATTTTTCTCAGCTACGTAAGGTGTGCATATACCAAGGTCTAACACACTTAGCTGCACCACATCAAGTCAAGCTGTCCAAGAGCATACACAATTTTGCTTACAGGAGTATACCTCTTCCACAATTTTTCAAGTTTACAAGTAATTCCCTGTATTGGATTATGCTTACTCAGAAGTACAGATAATATTTTGTTTCAATACTACTGTTTGATTTTATTACATATTCAGAGATGAGGCAAGACGTAAGATTAAGTGCAGGGAAGCATTTCAGACCCCAAAAATGCATTTTTTAAAACTTAGCTATACATGGTTAAAACAGGTAGATCTGCCAAGAATTGCATAAAATTATTTTTATTTCCCAAATGTGAGAAACTAAGCAAAAGGTGAACAACTCAGCAAATATCAACTCTTCTGCATCATGGAATTCACTATGGGTGTCTGAATGATTCAACTTGCATTTTTTAATATCTGCTAAGACAGAATTATAAACTGAGTAAGTTAATATATGTGAATTAAATACCCTTAAGAAATCAAAAAATAATGTTGACTCCTGGAAGACACCCAGAAGATCCAAAGATGGAACAGAAGGCTGATTATTACACTCCTGCACAATCCAAGCAAATTGTTAATATATTGAAAACATTCATGTCTAGCATTTGCACCTGCTGGATATTCTGTCCCAAAACAAGTTTGAGAACCATCCTCTTTGTAGCTGAAAGCAGCCAGAAAACAGTTTTTTTTAAACAAATGGAATGGAAACCTTTTTTTTTTTTTTCTTTCCCAAGCTTCAATTACAACAGTCAAAGCCAGAGACTTAAGCAAATAAACTTCAAAATAGCCATTTGTTACAAGTAGCAAATTACCATGAACAATGAACCTGTTAAGAATCCCCTCTAAAAGCACGACACACACAAACAGGCTACCCAGCAGAAAAATCTGTTAACAATTTTATTTCTTTTGTCATGTTAAATATTATGGGACAGGACTGTTAAGGATGAAGAACTCTCAACAATGCCTCACAAGGAATAAGAAAGAAGTTCTGCCATGATATTAGCAAAGTAAGGTAAGGAGAAAATTTACACAATAAGAGGCACCATTTCCCCCATAATACCTCTTGTCATATTCCTGAATGAGTGGGATTAGCAATCTAATAAATCATTTGTCAAGAGGTAACAGCAACAGATAAAATTTTAAAGGATTATTAAAATAACATTTACAAGACTCTGAACAATTTTTGAATTCTTATTAAAACCACAGAAAGAAAGAACAATTCTTTATTTATGAATTTTCATAAAGGACTGACTATGCAACAGATATCTGCTATTGATGACTGAATGTACAATTTTGTCCAGCAGCTGAACAGTTTGTCTTTTCAGATTGTGTTTTCTAACCGTGTGAGATCGTTAAAGGCCAAGCCTGTTATGATGCTGTACACAAAAATGGCCACTCGGGCCGTACTACCCATGATGTGGTAGGTAAACAAACCTTTTTCTGGCCAAAAGAAAAGAAAAGAAAACAAAACAAAACAAAAAAAAAAGGAAGCTGCAGTTCTGCATGCTTCTATCACTCATTCTTTCTACAAGATGAACTTCCCTAGAAAGAATCCAATGAAAATGGCTGCAATTACAACAAGAAGTGAAGGAAGAGAATTAGAGCCATTATCTCTGAGGGCCAAAGCTGTAGGTGATCCAGATTTATCCGAGTGCGCTACCTTTCTGAGCCTCAAACCTTCATCCTGAGAAAAGGAAAAAAAAACAGATGGAAAAAAAACATAAATACATCATTAGCATAGTAAAAACTGAACTCAAAAGGCCATATTTACTAGTGAATATTTAAATAAAGTTTAAAAAGACCCTCAACACATACAACATCACATCACATCAAAATCCAAAACATGAACATAGAAAACCGTACGTTAAATAAGGACCATAATTCACTAGTCTCTCTCTGCTAAAACATACACAAAAAAATCTCACTAGGCCCAATGAAGCATTCTGCTCTTACTTAATATGTGTCAAAATTAAATAGCAATAATTCGTTATTGTTAAGGAGAAACATCTGTTTTGTTTAATGTCAATGTCATCAGAACAAAACGTGTGAAGATACTGTATTATTTCATAGTTCTTCAAACATCTACCATGGCCAATGAAATTGTCAGAACTGTTTCAAAAGCAAGTATATAGAAAAGACACAGTCATGTATTGACTAGTTACAGGTCACTGAAATGACACCTTTACATAAAGGCACAAGAAACTAGTGTTTGCTTACTTCCTCTGGCCAAACAATTGCTCTTGTTCACTAGCTGTTTGCAATACAGAATGTTACTGCTCTGGATCTCACTCATTATTAATGAAAAATAAAGCACTTTTTAAAAGCTACTAATTCAGTAGCTTCAACTTAGACTTAAAGTAACTAGGATCACCTTAAATAGGACCACTTCATTTAAGAAGAAAATTACGTAGCTTCAACGTCTCATGCGTGACAATCACAAAGTCTCAATCAATCACTGACAAGTTCAAATATACATTATATACAGGACAGTAAAGTCATATTATTAATCAATCTCGACATTCTAACAGCTTATCTACTTACTGGAATATACATCTTTTGGCCTAATTACAAACCAGACTTTTAAATCAAGAAGGGTGAAGCCACTTCAGTATAAATGTGGATGCAGAACTTACTCTCAGGTGCCGATTTTCATCTGTCAGCTTCATAATCTCTGCCTGAAGTCTTTTGCACTCCTCCACGAGCTTCCTTGTTTCAGTGTCATTAAGTGAAACACTATGTGGTTTTGGCATCGGTCCATCCTGCTTAGATGTGTTCAGTACTGGAGCGGATTTGCTTGCATCTATATCATTCTACAAACATCAAGAATGATTAGAGAATTTACTTACCTAGAGAAAAATCACCCACAGCTTGAGAAAGAAACAATGACGCTACTAATACAGTTCTATGAGGTTTATATTTACAGTAAGCTGAACAGACACTCTGATAGTGTAATTCTGATTAACTCAAGTATTAAAAAAGCAAGAGAAGACTGCACTGTTTACCTGGTATTACACTCTACTGAGACACAAATTAATACTTTAGCTGCTTAACACTGACCCAGGAGGCATCTAAAAGAGGGCATAAAATACACCAAAGAGCATTTGAACTTGGGGAGGGGAAAATAAAAGCAAGAAAGTAATCCTGCAATAGTAAGAAACAAAACAAAGTAAAACCAAAACATGTCATGTCCAACTCCTATGAAGTATGCGTGGCACAAATGGTTTGCACTTATAATACCTTTCAGTGAAGGAAAATAAAGTGCTGCACAAACATAAAATTTAAGTCTCACAGCATCAGAAATACACATTATGAATTTTGAAAAGCCACAAAAAGCTGTGAAAAGAACAATATTAAAATTAACAATCTAATTCCCACAGCTCTGATCAAAATCACACAATCAAAGAACAGTTTCAGTTGGAAGGAACCTCAAAGGAGATCTAGTTCCAAACCCCCACCCCCCACTATGGGCAGGGACAATTTTCACCAGATGAGATTTCTCAAAGCCTGATTCAACAGAACCTTGAGCACCTTCAGGGATGGGGCATCCACAATTTCTCTGGGCAACCAGCTCCAGTGGCTCACTACCTCCTGAGTAAAGAATTTCCTACAAACATCTAACCCAAATCTTTCATCTTTTAGTTTAAAATCATTCCCCCTTGTGCTATTAATAACTGCCTGTGTTAAAAGTTGCTGCAATGAGGTGACCATGGAGCCTTCTCTTCTACAAGCAGAACAACCCCACTTCTCTCTTCTTGTCTTCATAGAAGAGGTGCTCCAGCCCTCTGAGTATCTTCATGGCCCTCCTCTGGATTTGCTCCAACAGGTCCACAGGCTTCTTATGCTAGGGAACCCAGAGCTGGACTCAGGACTTCAGATGGGGGCCTCACAAGGGCAGAGTAGAGGGAGGGAGAATCTCTTCCCTTGAACCGCTGGCCACATTTCTTGTGATGCAGTCCCAGATGCAATTGGTTTTCTGGGCTGTGAGCACACATTGTAGATTGATGTCCAGCTTTTCAACCATGAGAACCCTCAAGGCATGGCAAGCCTGAGTGCCAGTGAAGATTGAGGCGAAGAACTTGGTCAGTACCTCAGCCCTCTCCATATTTATTGTGACCAATTCTTCCTTCTTGTTTACCAGGGGGGTTCACTCTCCTTGTCCTTTCTTTTCTGATATACTCTGTACTTATGGAGTCCCTTCTCATTACTCTTCACATCCTTTGCCACATCCCATTTCATGTGTGCCTTAGTTTTCCTGATCCCACTCCTACACACCCCAAACCATACCCCTGTACTTGTCAAGTCACACGTCCCAGGTTCCACTGGCTGTACATTGCCTTCTTACTCAATGCAAGGAGCAGATCCTTGCGCAGCCGTGCCATTTTTCTGGCCTGCCTTCCTTGATTTCTTACACATCAGGATGGAGAGCTCTTGCAGTTTAAGAAAAATTACCTTAAATAGCTGGACCTAAAAGGGCCTAAAGCCCCTTAAGAGCGCTATAAAGAGCTCTTTATAATTAATTAAAGAGTAAGCTCCTCTGTCCCTAGTTTCTTAGAAGAAAGTGCAAAAGGAGGTAGTTTTGCATAACCCATTACATTTCTCTTACTACACTACACACTTTCAAAGCCAGAAAATAGATAACTAAGTGCCTCAATAATAAATGCTCAACCTTTATGTTTTTACTGTTTAACACACACTTGGGAAGCTTACACCTTCATCTCATAAATTATCCTTTACCAAAAAGAAAGAAAAAACAACAAACCAACCAAAAAAACCCAGACCACAAAGCAATCCCTACATCCCCTTCCCCTCAAGATTAAACTGAGATTGCATCTGAAAACTATAAAGTATAAAAACAGCAAACAGATAGTTCTTTGGCACTGGAGTTTTGCTGGAGTTTTTAAAGATGTGGTTGGACAGAGTGTTCCCTTTTGCACAAGATCTTGGACCAGATGGTATACCAAGGTACCTGGGCTGTTCCATGATTCTATGAATCCTTAAAAAGTTATATACTGAACACCCCTTCTTCGAATTTAGCACAAATTCCATCAATTCATTTAATCATTAAATAAAATACATTAAGAAAACTCTGAAATTTCTGTGAGATCTTACCAGTCAGTGTATGACAGTTTCTTATCCCTTACTTACCAGTTTATCATTTTCGTTGGGCATTTCAAACACACATCTCAATTTGGAGTCCATTAACTCATCAGGTTTCGCTTCTTTCCACTAAGAAAACAATTAATACAGTTATTTAACGTGCTGCACTCATGCAAAGATCTCAACAGTTCATAAGTTTGCACTTAGCACTGGCTTCCTATACAGCTGAATACCGTGCTTAACCTCCCTGCAATTTTCAGACTTGCTTATGAACAATGCTTTTTGTTCACACTCACTGCTGTGAAGTAACAGAAGCTAGAAATGGTTATTCAAGTCTGGAAATGAAAAAGAGTAAACTGAATGCAGGGATGGATCCATCAGAAATAGGGAGGGAATGATACGGTGGTATCATAACAGACAGTGAGAAACAAGTAGCCTCTGAGTGAGTTTGAGAAGAAAGTTATAGCCCTATTATGCCTCAGTAAATGTAATTCTTGTATCTCATCTTGGAAGGACTGATTTTAAATAAAAGATTGAAAGACACATTTTAGTGCCTCTACATGTGTTATAGAGTAAATTTCTTTAGTTCTTCAAATTTTAAACTTTTAACCACTTTTTCTTTTTACTACCTATCATGTGACAATTTGGGCTAGAGAATTTTTCAAAGCTCTTTATAAAAAAACTTTTAAATTCTAATGGTTCTCAGTATATTTAAATAACTAAACTACGATGGAATCTCTCTACTCAACTGACAATTAACTTTCAAAGCATGTAATTCATGTAGTTGCCTTAAATTTTTATGCTCAGAGACTGCTCTGAAGTCTGCAGCAATTTTTCTAATAGATCCTCTACTGTTACCTTATAGGTGTTACAGATTTAAAGATTAAGGTATTTCATAACATTCTTTTATTTTTCCAGCATCATTAGTTATACAGTAACTTTTAACTACAACTAGTGATCTTCTGCAAGATGTTTCTCAGTATTCTATACCCTGAACTCACTAAGAAAGCAGTTATTTGAAAGGTATTTCTGAAATTGGTTTTTATATCCTCACCAAATAGGCTTGCTTCATTTTCTACATGTAACCAAGAGCTACTACAGCATATGAAGAAAAACAAACCAGTTCAAAAAGGCAGACAGATGTTAACTTTCATGTCTCCAAAGCTTCACAAAATCTAGGTTTTCCACTGCTTCCAGTGAAGAGTGATACCATAGTAGTCTTTGCCTTCATATAAGAGGACAGAGCCCAAACCTGAAAAGGTCTCTCAGATTTCAGCAATTTATAAAATCTCATATTTATCTTTTATTTCCCCTCTCCTTCTCTGACTTGAGTGAACATCAAATGTACCTGTGTGAACCCAGGCATTCCTTAAAATAGTTTGTAGAGTTAGAGCACGTGCAACATTGACCTCCACCTTAGGACATACTTATGTGAGTCCACATACACCCTAAAAGGCACATTCTGACAACTGAGGGCTTTGTCCCGATTACTGTCAGCCAGTAAAATCAGAAACAGGCACTTTACTTCTGAATTAACAAGCAAAAACCTACATTATCTTCTTTCTGAATCTTGCATCAGACCAAGCCAGCCTAAGAAGTAAAGCTACAACATGTTCTATTAAAACAGAAAATAAATCTATCATTTGTGCTGTGTTTAGCTTGGAATCTTAACTTTGTATCTTGCAGGGAGACACATGCTAGTCTTGAAAATGTTTTAATTCACGTTTAAAATTGTTTAATCCCATTCAACATTTTACATAAACACTTTTCATACCAAATGAACCCATTTTCATACAGCTTCAGGCTTGTTGTTTGAATATACTCTTGATTCCTTCAAATTCAATCTGTTTATCCCTTTCAAATTAGCTGCATATAAAGGTATAATACGTCCATATTTTAACACTGATCTGACCTTATCTAAGACTCACTAGTATTTCCATTCAATAACCTCCAGGCTAATCACTACAGCCGAGTTCTAAGAACTGCCCTTGTATTTCATTTTAAACTCTGAATCACATTTGAAGTCACACTTGTTAAGAGAAAGCTCAATTCTTCTTCAAAAAGAAATTGTAAAAGCCAGGATCATTTATAGTTAAGCTTGTTTTTTTTAAGAAAAAATAAAAAAACAGCCATTTTACTCCATTTTTACTTACCACTGCCTCCATATCTGTAATATTTGGTGGTGCATAGGTTGTTTGTACCATAAACTTGTGTTTACTCTTCTCGTTTGGATCATAGTCAAAAGGCTGCAGCATTACTGTTCCAAAGGAAAAAATAAAACTGTGATTCTTCAGCTAATCACAACAGCAAGATGCTATCCACTTCAGATTTATTTCTCATTGAACAGACACTGAAAGTTAAAATGGAAAGGCAGCGCACACACTGTAGAAAAAGGGATTGAGAGGTCAGAATCTGGTCTGGCTGGCATGATTATTTCTGTAATTACTATAGGAAAAGACATTTTACATACAAATATGAAAAAACAGATCCTGTAAAAGAGACTGAAAAAAATTACATCTAGAGATGTGTATGTGGGGGTAGACTTGCAACTTGATCTACTGGAGGATGAGGACTCTGTGAACTGGAGAGATAAATTATTTGGTTGTGTACATACACCTGTCTTCCACAGAATGGGGATTCTAGTTCAGTATATCTTTATGCAAAATTAAGAGAAGCAGAAGCAGTTTTAGAAAAAGATAAGAAAAATTACATGGGGTCCTGTACCAGTTATATGTATATGCACCTATTGTACAGCAATGAAAAAGTTATGGTAGAGATGCTGATACTGAGCTAGAAAAATGCAAAAGCAGAAGGAAAAACATAAGTAATAGTAAAAAGCTGTGAAGGAACAAGAGTAACATGCTATATTATGAAAAAAAAAAAAAACAACAAGAAGCAATTGCTGTTAACAAGTTAACAACAAACAATACATGACAGAATAATAAATAGTAAACTTAGGGTATCATGGTAAAGAAAAACAGCTTTACAGAATTTTTATTTTTGGAAAAAAATGAAAAAACATGACTGAAGATTACTTAGTGATTCACAATTGAAAGGTGATAAATTATTAAAAAATGTCAGTGGACTTCCTTAAAATGACTGTCAAATCACATCTCCAACAATGAATTTAAAAACTGGCTTGGCTCTGAATCAGCATGATGCATTAAACAGCCTGAAGACAGACAAGACTGCCTCAACATTCAATTTTGAACATAAGTTTCAGCCCACGGTATCCTATAGTCATTTTTCTCTGCACAACAATGTGAGAGAAATCTATTTTTAATTACATGAAAGATGACTCAGCACTGAAAACATTCAGTTGAGAGACTGATGAGATAAAGTGGGTCACTAGAAAAATAATCTGCGCACTTATCTTAGCAAATGACCCAAAAGAAATTACACGCCTAAAAACAAAAAGATGAAGCTGACACTTTGGGGAAGAGAACTTAGTTCTGCAAAGCACTGTGAAATCACTGTAACTAAACAACTGCACTTCAAAACATCTTGAGGTCACCGTAGCTGAAAAACTGCATGAGAATTCATTAATACAGAAACAGGCACATCAAAGACTTCCTGCTATGCCAACTGAAGACTCAAACAGTGTGACATTGTTTCCCTTTACTGGAGATCCTGAAGCCACAATATTGTTTACAGCTCCAGTACTGACTCATTTAAAAAAATCAAAATATTTAAAGCTTTAAAAGGATGATTTGTGAGTATGAAAACACACAGGATGTAATCCCTCAATCTATTCAATTCCCTGAAGAGAAATGCCAGCAAGATCTTGATTGTGATATTGAACCACCCACTGGAAAAATCCCAGATACCAGATCAAACACGCAGGTAAAGGCAAAGTGGCTGTAAGTCACAGCTGAAGATGGAAATAATTTTTTGACTACTTGAATTTTAAATCAGTTCTCAGTAAAATGATTTTTTACCCCCAAGTCAGTGAGTAAGTACCAAATGAGCCCAGATGCTGGATTGCCCATGGTAAGCAATAATGAAGTTTTAAGGGGCCCCATTCTACAGATCATATTAGATTAGAAAACTCCTATAAGGAAAGTTACTCTAAGGTTTTAATCAATCACTAAGGGATTTTTTTGCGTTCTTCTTTGCATCATTTGAACGTATCACCTCAAGATAGCTCTCCAGCTTCTTTTAAATTTACCAAAGGATCTAAGAATGTGAATCTGAAAAGCTCTGAGGATTGCTCCATGATTTCCCTTTTGCTTTGCTACAGAGGCCTCCATGGGTTCTAAAATATTCCTAGAACCTAGGAGATCTAGAGTTCACACCTGTATTGCCTGTAATCTCTACAACCTGAATTCCCCTCATTCTAGAGATTTTACCACAAAATGGTCAGGAGAATGACCTACAAAAATAATTTACCAAATATGCAGACTAGTATCTAGTCTTCCCATTTTTTTGAGAAAAACAACTAGATACAATTGTAAACTAAGCTTTTTTCACATGCAATGAACTGTGAAATGTTACACTTTAAGCATATCAGAGCAGCCAAGAAATGCTCTACTTCAGGATACAAATATGAATACAGTAGTCAGAGGTAAAGGTACTATTAATGTCACTGCCCATTTTTCAATTTGCTTTTTGTCCTTTCTGAGAGCCACAGATAAATGTGACAAAGGCAAGTATTTCCATATGGATGATTTTTTCAATGTATCATTGCAGCTCCACATCAAGTTGCCATCACACCAATGAGGGGAATCCTTTCTATTTAAAAATAAGAAGTTTTAAAAAGCTGACATACTTCAAACAGTCTTTAAGATCAAGCATTAGGGAACTGTGCCAAAGGCCTTAATAACAGTTAAAAAAAACCCAACAACTGGGTATATTTGTTTTTACCTGAAACAATTACAGATGATCCTGGGTCAATAATTCCACTGTTCGGCCTCACGCAATATCGACGAGGTGCTGTGGTCTTCACTTTGAAGCATACTTTTCTATCTGATGGATTTCGTAGTTTAAGGTTTGTAGTTACTACATCTGTAAAGGGACCTGAAAAAAAGGTTGGTATATTTTACATACATATATATATATATATATATGGAAAAGAAATCTGTTTATGCAGTACAAGTAACTCTTAAAATACATCTTGTTGCCAACAAACTGCTAAAAGCAGGTTAAATCATACAACTGTTAGGCACATACACACACATGCAAAGAGTGCCCTATCACTTTAGTTATAATAATATACATTACAGCAATCGAGAACTGTTAAATATTACAACAGAGTCAAGCTGCTGGCACAAGTGGTTAAAGGAAGAAAACACTGAGACTAAAATATAGTTACTGCTCCTGAGATTTCAACTTCTCTTGGCTTCTGAGCTCCTTTAGACTGAACAGGACAAGGCATCAATCTCTTTTAAACTCAAAATAAGCAAGAGAGATGATACTCTGTTTATGCACGGACTCTGACTGATCCCCAGAAAAGCAAAAGTTGCTGTCGTAGTTACTGTATTTATGTATTAAACGCAGTGTACTCTCTAAGCTGTATTTATGTTAAACCTTCAGGATAGGAATTCCTTCCAAGTCTGGACAAGAGGCATCATTTCAATATCAAGCTGCAAAAGCACATCTTCCAGCAGAGATCACCTTCATGTGATCACTTCACAATGCCACACAGTAACAGCACAAAAAAGTAAGGATCATAGCAGTCTAAGCAGTGCTAATCTCCCTTATGTTTGTGTCATCTGAAAGCATGACCACAAGGGCTATAGAAAAATAGTATTTCATATGAACACAAAATTTATTCAAGAATATTCTATGTGTACATTAGCTTCTTAGAACCTTCTTTATAGTTCTTTAAAACTACACATTAAATTACTACAAAATAAATTTATCAGTATGGTAAACACAACAACTTTTCCATTAAAAGCTACAATGAAAGCAAACTTCAGATTAAACTGGATGAAAAATATAAGTGTTACAAACAAGTGGTAAGGTACAACAAAACCACTAAGTACATGAGATGTAGAAGTCAAGTCTTTTCTGAACACCTTATTCCATAGAGGAGTCTGCACTTCTCTGAAGGAAACGGCTCTGCCCACTATCAAACACATCACTACACTAGAAGGCTCACTATTTGACTGCTGCCTTTATTTCCATAACTCATTCCAAATACTTGATTTTGAGAGAGCATTAAACAGTCCTAACACAAAACACCAAGATACAAATACATAAAGACTAGAAAGAGAATCACTTAGAACCAGAATATTGAGATGTAGATGAAGCTACACATGAGCTAGGTTTATATTCAGTTTCTTTTGACAAAATAGAAACTGGTATTACTTGTCTGAAACTTCACTTCTGATCTGACTTCATATGGTGTATGAAATAAGTCATCCTCTCAATCCAGGCAAATTTAACACAGTCCCCAGGATTTAAAAAGTATTTGAAAGTTTCCTGCCACTCATCTTTTGATTGTTCTTGCAGGAGCCAGTTGTCTTTATCTATAGAAGGAGAACCAAAATTAACTCACATCAACCATACCACAAACTGAACCAAAACCAAGCAGCTGAATACTATTCTCACTCTAAGACTGGTAATACACTCATAATACACCAAACATGCTTTTTTTTTTTTCAAGATGCACACACATGTTTGAGGAAGTTATTCTGGGACTTTTACTAACAAACACCTAAGCTATTAGTCATCTAATAACCACTGCTTTTGCAGTGCCCAGGGGCAAACAGCACCTTGAATCTGGCTTTCAAATTTGTGGGTTACTTTTTTTTAATTGCAACTCTAGGCAACCTGAGGAACTCTGCTTCTCCATCTTCTCAACTACTTCTACTAAGAACATTCTGCACAAAGGAAAAGAAGACACAGTTCAGAGGCTCATTTTGAAAAGCACAGTTATCAAGACAAGGAGTTATACTATTCAAAACCAGCTTGTTTCAAGACAAAGCAACAGTGAATTTATAAACTGATAAACTGGTTCTTAAACTAAAAAGATTTTCTGTTTCTTTTAAGACATGAAAGGTCTCCTCATGCCTGCCCTTTTAAAGTGTGCAATAATGAGATAGGATTCAAAATATTCTTTAAATTACTCTGATATTCACTGTCACTTTCAGCACCTCAGATAATTAAAAGAAATCTGCTTTTCTTTCCCAGGTACATGAATGCAGTGACCTCCTTTGCATTTCCCGGATACTTCTCAAAAATAGCTTTTAGCTTGGGGACATTTTTTAGAATCAAGACATTTCTTTCAGAGGTGACCGAAAACTTTTTCAAGGTCTAGAGGATGCCTATGACAGCTTTACCTTTCACCTGCTTTCTAAAAGCTTGAAAGAAAATAGCTGTATAAAGCCTCTCAAGACTTGCAACCATCAGATTTAATAAGTAGGTGGTAACAAATTGTTGCACAAAAGGAAAAGATGACTGAATTTCACTGTTCCTGCAGAATCCAGCTGTTTGGTGGCTTAATGGCAAACCAACAGCATGGATCTGAGCAGGGACAGGCAGGAACAGACAGAAGGATAGTAAATCAGAAAAAAAAAAAAAATTAGTACCTTTCAGAGGAGCCACATGATCTAAGTTAGCATAACCTTCAAAAACAAAATTGCAACACCTGAAGAAAATTCTAGAGTTCACTATTATGCAAACATCAGTACCACTACCTTTGGAGAAGTGTGGAAATTAAGTACAATCTGGCAGTAACAGCCTAAGTGCAAAAGCCTAAACTATGACCATTCTTGAGGAAAAATGTGGGGCAGGGGCAGATAAACCAGGAAGCAGAAATGTTTGGATCATACTACAAAGACTACATGTAAACAAGGAAAAGAACTGACAAAGATGGACACTAACATTCTGCTCATGCATCAAAATGGACAAATACACACCCACTTCATCTCAGTAAATACCCAGCTACACCAGGGCAGCATTATAATACCAAAAATAGCATCTTACCTGCTGCTTGCACAACACTCAGGTCCAAGCAGATTTTTATTTAAGCACTTAAATCTCAGACAAGCTTACGCGTAACTGTACACACAGCAGCTGTAGTAATTCAACTAATAAAATATTCAGGCTATATACCTATGATGTCTAATGACAAGAGATCACTGCTTTATAAACATGTAATCTCAACTGAATAACCTCTGGAATTCAAGGGTTACTTCAGAGAGAAGAGTGAATTCAACAACTCTCTTAGTAGTGTAAATTCAAGACACCAATTTACAGCATCTTCCTGGAGTGAAGGTTGTGAGAGTGCCAGTTTGTTCCAACTGGTTTTGAATGGAGCAGAGACAATTCATGCCACAGGTTGTCCTGTCACTTTGACTTACAAAGGTCTTAGAAAAAAAGGACAGACACCTGCCTAATCACACTCAGAAATACCAGACACATCTGAACGCTTTATGTGCTGAGTTTCTATTTCAGCTATCTTGCAGTGCAGCCACCACAACATTAATGCCAGGGTTGCCTCTGGCAACTACACAGCTTGGACTACAGCAACTAGTGGGCAGGAAGAAATGCCACAGATTCTGCAGAGCCAGTTTCTACTGCTGAAACAGCACCAAGTTTCCCATCTTGCCACAAGCTTGCCAGTTATGCTGCAGTAAAACCAAAATATAAGTATTACTGGACAGGTAGGACCCATACAGAGATCTTTTTCATCAATTATGTCATTTTCACTTCAGATTCAGTTCTCCTTCACCTACCCAGTTTCAAAACCCATTTTTCTACCATCTGAGATGGTCAAACAACAGGGAAAAAATGATAATGTGAACACGCCTCCCTACTGTGGGAAGGAAGATCTTAGATAAACCTCCACAGACTTGGTACCCCTGGGAAAGGTGAGAGACCATTGTCAGTATCTCTAGCTGCTGGCAGCACAGAGCACTTCCAAGAAGGGGCAGGTTTGGTCAGCAAGAAGCTCCATTCAAAATTAGTAAGGCTGTCATAATGTACACCAAAAGCCTACCTTAAAATGCCACCTCTACATAAAATTGGGTAAGAAGAAATTATAATTGTATTAAATTACATTAGTCTTTGATAATTAGAAGGCAGATCCCTTGTAGAGTTGTACAAAAATGAGCATGCATTATTAAGCAAAATCAACAGCATTTTAGAAACAGTTTAATGTTAAGCATATTGCCCTCTTGAATTTAAGACAATGAACTGTAGCTGTTGCAAAAGCCAATATCTAAGTTGGCTCTGCCAGAAAACACTCCAGTGCATGCATTGAATTAAAGTTTATTTAAGCTGTAAATTGGCACAGCAAAATGATACATTCAGACACATCTAAAAACAATGTAAGTACACATTTAAAAAGTACATAGACTGGCAAAAGGAACCCAAACTCCTTAAAATGTGTTGCAGTATTAACTTCAAAAACTATAGAGATTATACACTTTAAGTGGAACGCTGTTTTTTCACAGCTGGTGCATCACCTTTGAATTTCCAAGAGCACTTGAAACATAACAGAACACTTCAATGCAACTCAACTAAAACAAACTCAGGGTAGTTTTCTCTGGGTGCACAGTAAAGTCAGGTGGGGAAGACAAAGAAAACTCATTTACTGCATTTGACAGTCTCAGCCCTAATAAATGAGAAATAAGTTCAAGTCAGCAGAATAAAAACTATATTGTAAATGAGGAATGCAATTTTTGAGACCAAGTAAACTGACTTTTTGGATGCACCTGAGAGGAACAGTGTAAGATGTCCAGCAACTTATTCTGCCAGTATCAAACGTAACACTGGAGTAAAGAAAGAATAAGTTAAATTAAGAAAGGTCCATGAATCTACATCTGTATTATGTAATATGGAATTTTTTAATAAGGCCAAAATTTAATTGTTTTTATTTCCCATCGTTTGACATAGCAATCACAGAATGGTTGTGACTGGAAGAGACCTCTAGAGGTCATCTGGGCCAAACTCCCTGCTCAAGCAGGAATACCCAGAGACAGCCAGCTGCCCTGCATCACGGCCAGGAAGCTTCTAAATACATCCAAGGATAGAGACTCTACAGCCTCCCCAGACAATCTGTGCCACTATTTGGTCATCCTCGGAGTGTTTTCTCATGTTCAGAGGGAAGCTCCTGTGTTTCATTGCCTCTGGTCTGCTCATGGGCACCCATCTTCATCCTCTTTGTACCATTCCCTTCAGGAATTTTATTCATCAGTAAGATTCTCCCAAGCCTTCAGTTTTCCAGGCTGAAGTAACTCCAGCTCTCTCAGCCTTTCCTCACAATAAAGATGCTCCAGTCCATCACCTTCCTGGCCCTTCCCTGGACTCTCTCCAATACATCTATGTCTCTCCTGCACTGGGGAGCCCAGAACTGGACCCAGTACTCCAGCTGTGGCCTCACCAGTGCTGAGCAGAGGCAAAGGACCTCAACCCTGCTGGGCAACACTCCTCCTATGCAGCCTGGGACACCACCAGCCTTCCTTCTAGCAAAGGCACACTGCTGGCACATTATCAACTTAGTGACCACCAGGACACCCAGGAGCATTTCTGTAAAGCTGCTTTCCCAGCTGGCCTGATCCCAGCCTGCACTGCTGCTTGGATGGTTGTTCCTCCCCAGCTGACGGACTTCACACTTTTTGTTGAACTTCACAAGGTTCCTGTCAGCTTGTTTGTCCACCTGCCAGCTCCCTCAGCATTCTTGTGAGCATTCTACCAGAGTCCTTGGACTTAATATGTCTAGCTTGCTTAAATATTCCTTGACCAGATCATCTTCCACCAGAGGTACTGAAGGAAAGACATCTAAAAATGAGAAATACTTGTGTACTGTAGAAAGTCAAAAATACTCTATCAGATAAGAAAATTCATCTTAAAATATAAACAAAGCACTTTATTGTTCAAAATCGAATTTTATAGTATTTCCTGAAAAAAGCATACGTAGCATAGCTGACACAAAAGAAAGTGAGTGGAATGTTGCTTATTTCCATAAATTCATTTTAAGAAATTAATATTCAGACCTCTATAAAAAATCTGAAGAGAATATACAACATGCATTTCCAGTTAATATAAATAACTCTTTTCTGTTGAAATACCAGAATCATGACCATTCAAACACCTCCTCCAAGAAAAATCCCAACTCTAACAAATCACTTACATTAAAATTATTCATGGTCTATGAAGCATAATAGCTTAGGTTTCATGGATTAATACTTAAACATGGATATGAATGTTCAGAAATAATCAGTGGATGAAAGTGAGAGATTAATTATA
The DNA here is from genome assembly GCF_963662255.1 of Cinclus cinclus. NCBI lineage: Eukaryota > Metazoa > Chordata > Aves > Passeriformes > Cinclidae > Cinclus > Cinclus cinclus. Next base: position 100,853,639 of record NC_085046.1, read on the forward strand.
CATACAAATAACCATGGCTCCCAGGAAGATATTCATATATTAGAATATCATTACAGAATCTTTCACTTCTTATTCTACCCTGGCACTTGAAAAATAATTATGTTTTATGCTCAACCTGCATGTAAAATGCAGGAAGCAAAAGAGGCTGGATAAGAAAGCTGACGCACCTCAATGTCCACAATTCCTGAGGGTGATTCTAGGCTACCACTGTTTACAAAGGGTAACATCAGATTTTATCTGAGCTCCCCACGATGACATGCTGTCAGCATTCATGTTGCTGATGTGTCTATCATAGATTTTTCTTTCTAAAAAGTGCTGAGATGGTGACCATTTTTTTAATCCTAAAATAGCTCATCTTCCTCTGTCAAAGGGGCAAAGCCTGCATATGGCCACACAGCCTATTAGACATGCTTGTGCAGACACTGGCACGCACGCTTTACTGGGGCTGGTGTAAGAGAAATGGGAGCTGAAACCTTTTGCCTGTCATTCTGACAGAGAAAAGACAAAAATACAACACAGTGACATTTCAAAGCAGACAAAACATTTCCTTACATATTTTTTCTGGATCAAAACTTCTTATTCACCTCAGCTTCTGACTGAAATGGTATTAGGAGCCAAGAAACCACAGTAAAAATGCAGTAAGCATCTGAAGTACAACCACAGATCATTACCAGGAATTCTGGTCAAGAGAACATTATTGTATTTATATATTAGATGAAATACAGACTAAATGTAGACTGTCCTGCTTTTAATGTTAAATATGGGCAATGGTTTCTTTAGCTTTAACAACAACAAAACACCACCACCAGTAATAAGATGGTATAACATGGAATAACTTCATCCAAAGTTGGTATTTAGCTTAAGCTCTAAAATCTAGCAGTCTAGGTCCAAGTTAGCCATATGTCTATTCTTGATATTTTTCCTATTGAAAGAGTGGCATTACTAAATACCTGTCTGGTTACTGACATCAAAGGGATGCTTTTAACTTAAACTTAATCTCCGTAATACAGTGAATTTTTTACTTGCAATTTAGCTTTACTTGATTACAGTGTTATTCTTGCCAAAGACATATTAAGAGTATACTACAATTGGCAGCTCTTAATTCTAGCAGCACAAAGTCTTCAGGATCTTATAATGAAGTATTATTCATACCAAAACACTGCTGAAATAACAATAACAGTGGAAATATTTCAGTGGTGCTGAACTTGAACATTTAAACCATCAAACTATTCCCCCAAAGTCCTGAACAATTAATATATACATACAATCTTCCAGTATAGATTTAGTTCACTAAGAACTGTTATATAGTTGCTCCCTCCTACTGGAGCAACTATTCTCTTTGCTTGCATAAGGTAGGATAACTAATGAGTTTGATATTTACAGAGATTCTTAGATTTCCAGAATAATAGCATATTTGATCAACAGAGCTAAATAAACAAGTAACTTTTTCCTTTCCTTTTCCCTTTTAAACTTGATTTGTATTTAACCTGCTATAGCTTACAAATGGTTTCAGTGACGCTGAAAAACCCAGATGTGCTGCTTAAAATATTCAAATATCCAGCAGCTTAAAATCCATATGTATCATCATATTAGAAATCTCCCATTGGATGCACCTAACTGATCTGCATTGCAACATACAAGATACTCTTCAAACTCTATAGCTGTAATCAGAACACTTGTAGTCATCTCAGATGACAGCTGTAGTGGCACATAGAAAATCCACAGAAGACCTGATCAAAAGCTCTTGCCTTGCACTTTTCCAAGTGCACTCCAAGAAGAAGCCAAACATTGAACAGACCACCAAAGCTCTAGTGGTTTTCACTGGTTCCTTGCTAACAGTATCCCAACAGTGTAACAAAGTAACTTAGAAAAATCAATCAAATTCACAGGTCTCCCAGCATGGACAAAAGCCCAGAAAATTATTTTTAAAAAAACAAACCCAACAGTCTTAGCAGTTGGACTGCTACCTGGTATCTAACCTCAGCTCATAACACAGAGCCTGGTCAAAACAGATTTGTATATCAGACATTCAAATCTCCTACAGACAGGTCTAGCCAACACTGGACTGCCTCCCAAACACACCAAAAGATCCCTGCAGTTTCAGGGTGACTTTTCAGTCTCTGGAAGCACAGGCTACAGGTCTCCATTTCCCAAGCCACTGAAAGTCAAGTACAATAACTTCCTACAGTCACTCAGGTAAACAAACACCTGCTGCAAACAGAAGTTGCATTTAGTCGGTCTTGTCGATCAGACAGGACCACAAACTCCACTTCCTCATCAACTTCACATCCCAGTACTGAGCTGAACTAATGCAGCCGCACTTCTCAGGACCAGCCAGGTCACCTCTACAGAAGCAGCTGGAGTTCCAGCCTGAGCTATAACACAGAACGCGCCTGGTAGATGGCTAGCGGACATTCACATTTAAGAACCCAACAGTTTTTACTTTCAGTGGGTCTACTATGTTTACTGGCCTTATTAGCACCATAGTGTTAAACATGACAACAGGCTAAATTCACACCATATCCCTATGGACTAGAATTACAAAGTTTGCTTCACATAAGGAAGTTACTCCCAGGTATATGATTTTTAAATGAATGGATATCCCCTTTTACAAAGGAAAGAAATGAAGCATATCTCAGTCAAGCTATTCTAATGTCTTGGAATGTAACACAACATACCTGCTTTAGCTTAAGTTCACAATTGTGGACCATTAATGTCCTACCAAACTTTCAAAAACATTGTAAAATCATGACCTAGGAGAAGCTTTCTGAAGTCCACATGAAACTAATAATCTTGTAAGATGGTATCCGATGAATTTAAAACTATTTTTGCCCACATAATTTTTAGAAAGTTGGTTGAAATTGACCTGATTTAGATTCAGCTAAGTTTCTCATTATCTAAATACATTCACAGCCACTTGAAGCAAATTCATTTTCCCACCAATCCTATCCTTTAGTCTAGATAGATTTTCCTTTTCCTGGTGCTTACCTTGCTGATGTATTTATAGACAGCAATCAGATCCTCTTTCAGTCTTCATTTTGCTAAGATTAACAAGCTAAAGCTATTCTACTTCACTTGTGCTAATAAAGTTGTCTTTGCATCATTCCCACTTGGGTTCATTTTATCTGACTAGGTGTTGCTAGGGATGCATTTAGAGGAAGCTTCATCAAAGCCAAAACCCACGACATTAATACTTTCCTCAGTACAAAATTGCAGTCCTGTATTTGTCCCATTTCATGACTTGTCACATTCACAATAAACCCACAATTAAGTTCTAGTCACTAGTTTTACTTCTTTTTCATCACTTCTAAGAAAATGTTTTATTAGCACACGTCTGATTTTTTTTTTGCATTCATCACATCTCCCAACCTTGCACTACCAGTCTGTACCAGCACATTCTGACCCATACCAAGGTCATTAATGGAAAATTGAACAGACTTTCCTCAAAAATGTATTGCCGACAAGGAGTTAGCAATAGCACACATGGCTTTATCCTGGGCAAATCATGCCTCACTAATTGAGTGGCCTTCTATGGTGGACATCAGTGGACAGGAGAAGAGCTACATATGTCACCTACCTGGACATCTGTACAGCCTTTAATATGGTCTCCCCCAACATTCTTACCCCTAAATTAGAGAGATATGGGCTTGATGCACAGACTGTTAGATGGACAAGGAATTGTCTGTGTGATTTGTCCAAAGAGTTCCAGTCAATGCCAGAATGTTCAAGTGAAAACCAGCAACAAGTGACATCCATATCCCCCAAGGATGCACACTGGAACCAGTATCATTCAGTGTCTTCATCAACGACACTGACAGTGGAAGTGACATCACCCTTGGCAAGTCTGCACATGACACCAAGTGAGTGAGGCAGTGGATTCTCTGGAGGGAAGGGATGCCATCCACTGGGACCTTGACAGGAGTGAAGGGTGGCCCCATAGGAATCTCATGAGGGTCAGCAAGGCCAAGTGCAAGTGACCCTGTACACAGGTCAGGGCAACCCCCAATATCAGACAGAGAAGGTCTCAGATCAGACTGCCACATTCTACCTGGGACACTGCACTTTATTCCATGTTCCCTCTACCCCAATGTCTTTATTCCTTCCTCTAAGGCTCTGCTCACTACTGAGGCCAGACCAGTTCAAGCACTGAAGTGGGAGAAAAAGATTTTAACCCAAGTAAGACCACATTCTGAGAAACAAAGGAGAGAAAAATTCTGATTTGACTATTCTTTTAAATTTCATGCACTTTTTATTTTCTTCCTCTTCCATGTTATTAAACACAAATCCTACAGCAGGATAATAGTCAACAAACTTAGTGCACAAGACCTTCTTCATATAGGAATGAACTGAAAATATCTATCTGCCATAACCATCTATTTCTAAATACTTTCAAGTACTAAAATTAAATGACATCTACATTGCTAATTTTCAATGCCAGGAAATAACCTTACACAATCCAAAACCACACTAAAAGGCAAGAGAAGCTAGAGGCCAAGATACACCCCAAGTCTTACCACCTTAAGAAAAACACAGTTAGTAAAATTCTAACTTGTGTTTATGCATTTTTATTTTCAAAAATACCACATCAGAAATCATCTTAGTAATTTTGCTGATTTTTTTCCTTTTTAAAGAAGCTAGCTTACACTCACTTATCAGGTTCATCTGACACCACAACTGACAACTTCCAAACTGGAAAGTGTAATACTTATCTAATTAGTCAGGGCTGGTTTTCCATTTTTAATACAGTAAGTTCTCTTCAGAAACCTTTTCTACTTTAATTCATGGTTTATAAGGGAAGTATGTTAAACCCTTCAGTGACTTAAGGTCACAAAGATCTGGTTAACAAACATCTCCCAAAGATGAAGTTGGTCAGAAAGTAAAATGTTCACAAACCGTGGTCAGGCCAAAACAGGAACAATTTGTATTTCCACAATGGATAGCTGGTGCACTAAATATTCAGACCTATTTACTGATGCAATAAAACAGCTCCTCTTAATCCTCTCAAATTTTCTACTATTCAACCTGGCCTTGAACAACAGTAAACTGTTCATGCATAATACAGAATGTTTTTATAATATTAATAAAAATGTCTTGTGGTGATCAGATGAACACCTGCTTAAGCAATCAACAAGCAGCATGAGTAGGCACTTTATAGTAATTACAACGCAAAGGTGAAGCTTTTATATCAATAATCACTGGTACAAGCTAGAAGGAAAAGATACGAGGTTTGGATAGTGTTTCACTTTTTAGTGGAGCCACAGCAATATTACACAAAACAGAGCCCTATAAATTTCAGGTAAAGGACAAAGCTTCTAAATCTTCACTGCTGTATACCTCTATCCCCACAGGAAAATATTCCATTACTGAATCTTAAAACAAACGACAAACTAGTTCTGCCAAAATATAATCTAACACTGTAATACACCGGACTTCACAGATCAATATAACTTCCTTTTTACAAGGCAGTTTTAAATGCAGTCTAGCACAGTGGTAGAGACAATTGTATAACATAATAATAAGCAACATCAGGTAAAAAACATTATCTCCCTTGTTCTTCCTCAACATATTCCCACAAATCATCCTGTGCTTCTATTTTCATTAATACGACTAATTTAAAGAAATTAAAATACTAACAAATACTACATTTGAGCCATGAAACAATGAACGTATACATACAGGAAGAGCAAACAATGCCAAGAACCACTCTTCTATTTTAAAGAAAAAAAAAAAAACAGTCAGGCTATGTGTTGAATACTGAATCATTTTATTGCCATTATGCAATTCTCAGCCAGCAAAAATATCAACTTAAATGGAACCATTTCAAAGTATCAGAAAGTCACAACTGTATTAGTAATCACTTACAAGCAGTTTTTCCCCTTCTACACTCGCACTGTTTAGTTTCAAAAATGTTCTGGAATGAAGATACAAGAAAATTGACACCCCAATCACCATTTTTTTTCTAACCTATCTCAAAAAATCGGGACATAACAAATTCACTGGTACTTTGAAGAGAGTGAAAACAGACATAAAATCTGACATAATCAAGATACTCATAAGTAAGGCAGTAAGATCACATTTGAGGACTTCAAACTCTGTCTATACCAAAAGGCCAATTCTGGCAACAGACCTTGAGGGCAGGGGATGCATTTAACATTGAGCTATTTTTGCCTTTAAATTCCACCTTCTCGATTTGCAGCAACACATATCCCATGGCTTTCAGTGTTACCAATAGCAGTGTAATGGTAACAAAATCACCTACAGCAATATTTTTGTATTATTTTAAAAGTTGTGGGAATGCACATTTCAGAATAAGCTGCAATACTTGAGTGAAGTGACCTCTACCTCCCATAAAAAGTCATTTGAACACACACCAGCTGATAGCTGATTTCATACACTGACCATTCTAGACTATGATTCAGATCAACAATCAGAAATTAAACATTCTCTGTCACACTGATCTCTCCTAGTAACTTGACCTATCAAAAAGAAAATTTACTGTGCACAGACACGTTTCAAATTTTATTTTAGTCTGCTAAAGGAAAAGAGTGGCTCATTATTTCGAGATGCTTACAAAGGTAACATAACTGGACTTCACATACTTGTAAGCAAGAACTTTAATAAAGGATATCAATTTAGAATACTCTGGCATTTTTATAATCTTTTATTGCTAGTCAGACACCACTGAATCACATGAAATTCAAATTCTGAACACAGTCTACTCATCTTCCCAAGCTCATCAAATCAACTACTGTTGATTTTCAATTAGGTGTTGCAGAAGCATGTCTTATGACTGATTTAAACATTTGGAGAAGGTTTTTAAAGTTGTTTTTTTTTTAAAAAAAGGACCATAATCCAAGACAGACTTAAATCCATATTACTTAAAATTGAAAATTTGCTTCTTTGTCTTAAGGAAGAAGGAGTTTCCATAAAAGTACTAGAGATTTTTGAACTTAAAACTTCAAATGTTGCTATTAAACTACAAAACTGCTTATAAAAAAAAATTAAAAACATATTTACTCACAGGGGACCAGCTTCAGATTCCCATACTTTTCACTAAAATAGAGCTACCAACAATTACATGTAAAAGTCACATGAAGAAGACGCCAGTAAGAAGCAGACGTTCCACCCTTCCAAAGGGGCTGCTTTTAAGTGTCTTGTGTTTCAATTCTTCCTATCCAGTCCTAAATAAACTCCAACAACTTCAGAATTGAGAAGTTAAACAAAATACATTAGAATACAAAAGAAAGCCAACCTGCAGGAGTCATATGGCTGAAGAACCTGGGTACAAGAGCAGAATTGTGCCACGAGGCAAATTCTCAGTGCTCCATACCGAGTGTCTGAAAGTGATATTATGTAGCTTATCAACTCCTGTTTCATCACTTTTACGTACAATTTTTCCCCCTGTCACATTTGCACAACACTATGAAAAATACTTACTTGTTTTTTGTTTTTTCTTAATAGTTTTAGAATCCAAAGAAACCTACCTACCTACCAAAGACAGACAGAGGGAATTAATCATGACCCAAACGTTATTAATGACTGAAATTCTAAGACTACAAGCACTATAAAAACAGGATTGCAATCTTGAACACCAAGGGAACTATGTAATGTGTTAGCTACCACAAGACATGTTCTGCAGAAATCCCCTTAGATCGTGCTGAATAAAATTCAAGGATAAAAGTACTACAGACCCTATTTTTGCTGACATAGTAAATTAGGTTATATTAATTTAAAAAGCAGTTTCATCAGGCAATGATGAATTTAAAGCCTTGTTAAAAAATCCTTAGGATAAGTACTAGGTACCTTTTAATGAAATAGGTGTTTGTAAAGGGGCACACTATCACATTTCACTGTTACCCTAAAGGTCAGCAAAGCCATCATAACCCTCCCGAGGCAAGAAAACCAACCAAACAATTTGTTCAATTCAAATGTTTAGACTTAAACTGGATCTCTGTTACACTGGCGTCAACAGCATTAATAATAATAAAAATGGATGACTGTACCAATAAAGTAACTTTGAATAACCTGCTGCACTGAAAAAAAAGTATAGTTTTATTCTTTTAACAAATTTGTATGCTTTTCCTACACTATGCTACATTTATTCTCAGTCATATTCTCTTTCTTACTAACCAATTACTTTCTAAAAGGCGACACGCAGAATTCCCTACTGCCAATATTGTATATTTTAACACAGTACTTTAGAACTGGGTTAGCTTGTGGCCCACAAACCTTTTCAAACAACTCTAAAGAATAAGCAGTTAGAAAATATTTCTTGAGAGTGCACTCGATGCTTTCTCAGTTGATAGCACTTTCTGTAGTATATTACTGCAACAGTACAGTAATAGAGTGCTGCAGTCTCATTATGCTTCACATTTTGTTTTTGCTTAGTCTGCTCTACAGAAATTTTCCTTATATATGCATTAGCCTGAAACCAAAGTTTATGCCTAAAGAATACACATTTCATGCTCTAAGTGCATAAACACACAGCAAAATAAAGATCACCGACAACAGCTTCACAGAGACAGAATTTCTAATCTAGTATTTATTGTATCAACACACTGTTTCATATCAAACCAATACAGCTTAGTTCCAGCTCAAAAACATCTCAACATTTGCAGGCTTTCAATTAGAAACCAAGTATTTTTTAATTTAAAGAAATTTAAAATAATGCATTTTCCCCCAACCTGTTCTTGCATCAACCTGTTCTGAACACAGCATACTGAAGTGTGAGCGCAGCCAGACCGGCAGCATTTTAACAACACAAAACCCAAGTGAAAATGACAAGTACCTGCAATGGTTTTGACTCTGAGTATGAAAGTGCAATTTTAAAAAAAAAATAACATTGAAGCTATCAAGAAATTAATATGCATAATTAGACAGATGTTGGGGCTTAATTGATTTGACCGATCAGCAAAATAAGCAAAGCTTGCTAGTTTATCTAAACGCTAGGCCAGACCAAAGGTATTCTGGGGGAATACAGTGCTCTTTTCTAATACAAATATTCATCTGTTCTAGCTGTCTGTGGAAGAATTTTACAACATCATAAATTCCACTCTGGCCCCTAAAACAATGAAAAATGAGCCTACTAAAAGTGGAAAACAGACGAATGTACAGGATTACGCACGTACATGTGCTGACACCAGGCACAACATTTAAAAATATAAGTTCGCATAATATTAACTACCTCTTTAAAAGAAAAAAAAAACTAACACTGATGATTCCAAATCTGAAAGGTTCTGAGATTCTTCTCAGTGCCCCTTACAGGTATAACATATCATCACAAAAATTACACGTTCTGACACGCTTTTCTTTATGCCCTTGCCTTTCAACGATCATTCATTTCTGACAGAGCCTTTCCTTTCACAACTACCTAATTCACGAGGAGAGAAAACCACAGGCACACGCGACACCAGCACTAGCTGGGACCTATTTTGACAGCCGCACGCCAGCAGTCACAGCCATGCGGTCGGCACGCAACACAGAGCAGACATAAAACTTCCGAGAGGCACGCATTCCATTTCCCTCATTCCCAGGGAAGCGGCGAGCTCCCTGTTTACGTTCCGATACGTTGCCTGAGACATGACAGCTCTGGGGAAAGGGCGGGGAGCCCTTTGCCGGGTCGGGATGCACAGGGGCGAGGGCGCCGGTGCCGGGCACTGATGGTGCAGAGCCGCACCAGCTCCGCACGGGCACCGGGGCCCCAACACGCCTGAGAGAAGAAGTGGGACAAGGCCAGACGTGAAGCCTGGAACCCCGCAAGGCTTCCACCGCCCGCTCCACGGCCTCTCCTGCCCGCTACTGCCAGAGGGAGCCCGCACCGGCAGCGACCAGAGAGCGACGCCCGCGTCCCCGGGCGCCGCTGCTCCGGGGCCGGGCCTACGAGCGCAGCGGTGACACGCCGGGGCGGGCGGGGGCAGGGAGGTGGCGGCCGATCCCACCCGGCACCGCGGATCCCCGCGGGATCCCAAGATGGCGGCGGCCGATCCCGCTCGCCGGCTCGGCGCCGCCCCCCCCCCATCCGCCGGCGGGCGGGCAGCGCCCGGCACCGCGGCCCGCCCGCGGGAGGCAGCGGGGAACGCGGCGCCCGCCCTCGGCCCGGCGCCCAGGCGGAACGGGGCACCCCGCCGCTGCCGCCCCGCTCCCCTCGCCGCGCCGGCTTCCCCCTTCCTCACCTTTAAATTTGAGGTCGGTGGGCGGATCGAGCACCAGGATCTGCTCGTGCTTCGCAAGAGCCCCGGCGGCCGCCATCTCGCTCGCTAGCTCCAGCGGGAGGAGGGGCAGGGGGAAGGGCGGAGGAGGCGGAGGAGAAGGCGGAGGAGAAGGAGGAGGGGCGGAGGGGGCCGGCGGTGCCGCCGCTCCCTCACGGCGGGCGGGCGGTGTCTCGGCGCGGCTCTGCGGGCGCTGCCGGCGGGGCGCGGGCCGAGGGCGGGCACTGCTGCTGCTGCTGCGCGCCCCCGAGCGCGGCCCCGCGCCCTCCCCGCCCCGGCAGCACCGCCCCCTCCGCGGGCACGACAGCGGCGGCGCGCTCCCCCCGGCCTTCTTTGTGCGCATGCGCCCGCGCCCCTCGGGTTGTCCCACACACCGACACCGGGACGTACACGGGCACGCACACACCCGCGCACATTCCTCCCTCCCGCTCTGGCGGCTAGAGCGAATCAGAATCCCAGGATCATCTGGGATGGAAAAGAACTGCGAGACCATCGGGTCCAGCTTGTGACCGGACACCACCCTGTAAGGTAGAGCCCGGCACTCAGTGCCACGTCCAGTCTTTCTTTAAAACACCTCTAGGGACATTGAATCCACCACCTCCTTAGGCATCACATTCCAATACCTAATCACTCTTTCTGGGAATAAATTAGCCCTAATGTCCAACCTAAACCTCTCCTGGTGGAAGTTGAGGTTTTATATTCTGATCCTCTTGCCCTGCTTGCCTGGGACAAGAGCCCGACCCGCACCTGCCCCCAGCCTCCTTCCAGGCAGCTGTAGAGAGAGATAAGGTCATCCCTGAGCCTCCTCTTCTCCAGGCTAAACACCCTCAGCTCCCTCAGCTGCTCCTCACAGGATGTGTGCTCCAGACCCTTCACCAGCATCACTGCCTTTCTCTGGACACGCTCCAGCACCTGAATGTCTTTCCTGAACTGAGGGGCTCACAATTGGACACAGTTCTCAAGTGCAGTCTCACCAATGCTATATATAGGGAGGGAATCACTGCTCTGGTCCTGCTTGCCACATGATGCCCAATAAAGGCCAGGATACCATTGGCCTTCTTGGCCACGTAGTCGCACGCTGGCTCTTGTTCAGCTGCTGTTGACCGGCATCCCCAGATCCCTTCTGCTGAGCACCTTTCCAGCCAATCTTCCCCCAGCCTTTAGCGGTGCAGGGGTTGGTGTGGCACAAGTGCAGGACCCGGCACTTGGTCTTCTTGAACCTCACACTGCTGGGCTCAGTTCATCGATCCCTGCCCCGCGGTTCAGCCCGGTCCGGTCCCCACAAGCAGCGCGGGCTAGAGCGGAGCGGGGAGAAGGAGCACCCCCGGCTCCTCGCCTTCCCAAGTACACACACGCAGTTCGGGCGGGAGCGGGAAGGGTGCCGCTAGCTCGGCGCTTTGGGGGAACTACAGCACCCGGCATGCCACGCGGCGGTAGTGGTGCCTGCCGGGAGTTGTAGTCTTGCGGGGCACCAGCGGCCGCCCTTCCCTCGGGCCTCGGGGGCAGTGGCTTGACCGGCCTTTCCCTCTAAACTGGAGAAGGGAGATCGAGCCTGGGTGGTGGCTCCCGACGGCCGTGGTGGTTCTGATGCGGATCACGCTGTTCATGGGTGAGGCAGTTCCCAGTTGCTGCCAGGTACCCTTGTTGGAACTGCTGTAGTCCAGTTCAAAGGGGCCTGGGCACTGACATGGATGGACCTGACCCTCTGGCCTTGAAAACAGCCAAAACCACTAAAGTAAGAAGATTGTCGTTACATTAAGCCATAGGAATATTAATAGGGAATAAATGGGCCTGTTTAGTCTAGAGAAGACTGAAGGGGATCTCATTAATATATGTAAGTATATCAAAGGTGGATTTCAACAGGATGGTGCCAAATTTTTTCAGTGGTGTGCAGAGACAGGACAAGGAGCAGTGGCCATAAACTGAAACACAAGAAGTTCCATCTCAACATGAAGAAGAACTTTTTTATGTGAAGGGTCACCAAGCAGTGGAGCAGGGGAGTTATGGAGTCTCCCTCTCTAGAGACACTCAAAACCCACCTGGATGCGTTCCTGTGTCACCTGCTTTAGGTGACCCTCCTTTTTGAGAGGGTCCTGACCAGGTTATTTCCAGACATCTCTTCCAACTCTAACAATTCCGCAAACCTGGGAAAAGTTGAGAGAGATGGACCTCTTGCAGAACCTGATTGAGCCCTTGCAGAACTTTTCTTGAATGAAAAATAAGAGCCGTTATTTATTAGTAGGCAGGAACATGAGTTGTTTGCCATCCTCACTTTTTGTCAGATACAGTGTTGTCACAGTGTGCCTTTTCATTAGTACCATACTTTCAAGCAGATGGTACATCCTGGGGTATTTGAATGCACCAGTAACAAACAAACAAGAAAAAACAGACAGTCAAATCCATCCAAACCTTGATGATGATTTCTGTGTCCTAAATCTTCACCTGAAGAATTTGGCTGTAAGATATACATTTGTATTGATGCAAGGTTAGAATACAGGTGATAGAAATTTAGTCAGAAGGACAAACACATTTTTTCTCTCTTGCAAAATCTGGTGTAGATATGCTAAGAACATATATAGGGACATAATAATCCTTTTGAAAAATACATCCTGATAATAAATACATTGAGAGGACTTAAATGGTTTGCATTCAAAATCAGCTCTTCATAGTAATACTTCCAGATCACATAATTTCTTTGGTGAATACCTCTAGTTGAGCCAAGCCATGAAGGAAGGACTGTGGGGTCATTGGCCTGGGGAGATCCTCTGAGTAATTTAGGTTCAGGTTCTGCCCTGGAGCCTCCACCTTCCATTTCAGCTGCCTGCCCCTGCTCCAGGCCTGTCACCATCATTCCTGCCTACTTTTCTCTATACCACTCTTGACAACACCAAAACCCACATGACTTTTAATACCATCACTGACTGAAGAAGAAACAAGTAAAAAGTGCTCCAGAAAAGTCTCAGAGCAGGTTTACCTGATTGGATTTGGCTTCAATAGGTGAAGTTACATGACCTATGTGTGAAAATGTCACTAGAGCTCTGCAACTACTCTGGCTGCAGGCTTTTTCCAGACTTACTTTACGATGCACATAAAACAGCATCTTAAATTACATCTTTTATTTACAGTGCATATATTCAGGATTGTTGTCTGGTGGTCTGCTGGGCTTTGTTAACAAAACCAATGTTCCACTCTGTTTATGCATTCTTACCCTTGGGATCTGGAAGATAAACTGGAAAACAGAGGTTTTTCTTCTTCTTCTTCTGTGTTAACACAGAAGAGGAATGTTAACTCCGTTATCTCCACTCTTTCTCTGTTTATGTTCATGAATCAATAAAAGATTAAGCTATAGCGCACACTCCTCAGAAACAGTAATTCAGCCTCCAGAATTACCTGCTGCTCATGTACCAGAAGAACTGGGTCTCACCTTGCAAAAAAGCAAGACATGGGAAATGGCTGCAAAATGCTGAATGCCACAAAAGTCTTTTCTCCTTTTAATGAGGTTAAAAAATAACAGTGAAGAGTACAAATGCAAAATAAGCTTCCGCTATGCAGATTTAGAAGACACAAGTATCTCTGTTGTCTAATTATTCTGTATACCTCTTGTTTAAGAAAATCTGAGGAAAACCAGAAGTTTGGATCTCTCCTTAATATGATAACAGGATTTACAGGTTTTGCCATGCAAACACCTTGTCAGATATGGCTGTGCAGTAGATGGGACTGACAACAGAGGGTGTGCATGGGTTGGGGGAAGACTGAGTTGGTACTTATGAATTGCATAGTGAGAGGCAGTGAATGAAGGACAGGGCACAGCCCCAAGCTGTGGGAGGATATCACATCACCACTGATGCTGCAAAGAAGCCCAGTAGAGCCATAGTTCAATTTCCAACTCATACGTGTTTTTTTAATGTGGTCTTTGTTGTTGTTTGAACACTTTTGGAAGCTTAATAATGCATTGATCTGTTTTATTGCATTTAGTATCATTTCTGATCTAATGCTTCTATTTCATCCAGACTGATGTAATTTTTTTATATTTAAACAACATCCATGCTATTGATCAGCAATGTCTGACAACCTTCTCCAACTTTCATTTCATTACCTCACAGCATACCTCAGGAATGAAACTGTGGATCTATTGCAGTCAATAGAACTCCTGTCACTGATTTCAGTGAGATAATAATATAATTTCAGAAGTGCCTTTAGTGTATTCATCACTGCTTGCAAAAGGATAATATTTGCTTAATCTGAGGTCAACATTTGTCTTGTGCATTTGTAGATCTTGATGTTTTTCACTCTGCAAATTCAGCATTGTTGTTATATCTCAGTTTTGAGATAATTTGACATCTTTCAAAACCATTTGTTATTAAATATTAAATAAGCACTCTCTGTAACTGAGAAGTAATAGAATAGATTCAGTTTCTTAATAGCTTTTTCCACTGTTTATTGTGCAGGTTGTTTGGTCAGGTCAGTCCCACCAATTCTGAACTTGAAAATGCCTTGCAATAAAACAGTATCACAACCTTCTTTGCCAGTTCTTGGTGTTACTGAGACAGAAAGAGTAACCAAGTGCTGCATTACTATTTGTGTTAATGGGAAAACTCTGGGTTTCACTCAGTGAAGTATCTCATGCATCCTGCACTGCTAAGTCAGTGAATGTTGCAAAATGCAAAGGTGTAAAGCTAAGAATATGTTCCAATTTCTCTTTAAGGAGATACCTGGTTTTTTGGTGATGCAGTTTTTCTTCTGAAATAGAAAACTCTTCTTACAGCAGGCTCTAGTCAGCATTTACTTGACTGCTAGATGTCCTTATATGATTTTAGGTCCACTTGTTATATTGTAAATCAGAGGTTAAGTCACAGTCCATACTATTATTAAAGATTTATGGCACTACTCAAATGTTGCCATAGAATGGAAAAGTAGATCTTAATTGAATATCTTCAGCTTGGTACAACTACAGTGTATTTCTTTACCCCAGTAAATTACTGTAAAAACACACAATACATGTTGAATATTCATGAAGAAAGAAACCAATAACACATAATGACATTCTCATAAATAGCTATAGCACAAAATTTAATGTGCTTTTCATATTTTCGACCCAGTTCTGTTCTACTGAACACAAAATTGCCCTGGACCATTAGCTTCTGTAAGGACAAGACAAAAGTGTTGTCTTGTCTTTGTGTTTTAAAGTACAATTTAAAGAACTGAAGGATTGCTCACACAATTTTAAATGTGCTAAAAGTCATTAGTCCTTTGATAAAGGAAAAAGTTATTGAGGAAGTGGAGTTTTGAATACTGTTTCAAGAATTGATTCTTATATTCATACTCAATTCATGAGGGATGTAATGAGACAATTCAATATACAAAATACAGACTGTGTGCTGGCTGTTGTTTGCTGATGATGTATATCTAAAATTCAACAAAGACTTTCCTGAAAAGTATCCAAAAATCAAAATTGTAGCTAAGTATATAAACATAAACATATATATAAACATAAGTACATAGCTGAAATTTGCTTCCATAAGAGAAGTCTTAAGCCTCCTTAAAGACTCTTAAAAGACTCAAATGAGTCTAACCTGAGAAGTAACTCTGTAGAGCCAGCATGACAATGCCCTATGCTCATCACATACATCTTTTTCAAACAATTCTTGCAAACAATATAATGGTCTTTCTGAATCTCATTTTGAAGAGAGATTCTGGCAACTGGCATCTGGCAACTGGGATTCAAATTCATCCTTTCTTTTGCTCTATGGCAGCTCTGCATCAGAGTTCTGCCCTAAGCATCTCCTCAGTGGTCCCAGGATGCCCTCAAATTATATTTTTGAATTATGCCCTGTTTCAGTTCTAATGAGTCACAAGGTAAATATGAGCAAATAGTGTCATATCAACATATGAAAGAAGCACTGGATGGAAACTGTGCCTGACACATTAACTGCTTCCACTCTACAAAGTGATGAAAAAACCTGTGCTGAAGGGATTTGTCTGGTTTTGGGCACTATCTGTCAGAAAATATGTGGGATAAGTGAAGGGAGTCCAGAAGAAAGGACCTGTATTGACTAAGATCCAGAAAACAGATGGATTGAAATATAAGAACAGATTGAAATGCCAAGGTTGTTTAGCCTAAGGAAGAAAAGACTGTCTCACATGTTCAGTAATAGTCTTCAAATATATTCAAAGCTATTGTACAGAGGAAAAAAAATTAGTCTTCTCTCATTTAGTTTGATTATAACAGGAAGTAATGGGTGTAGATCAGAGCAAGAATTGATTTAGAGCAGGTATTAAGAACTTTTTAAGAGTAAGAATAATTAACAAAAAAGAGTGCCTGGAAACACAATCCATGGTGACCCAGTCACTGACCTTCAAGAACAGGTTAGACATCTGTTGGGAATGTAAATTTAGCTGATCTTGCCTTGAGATGTAACCTCTGAAGTCCTTTCCAGCCCTGTAAGTCTATCATTACATGAATTCCAGCATGCTCAAAGTTTAAACTGATCATCTGCAGTGAAAATATCCACTTCCCAAGGTCTGGGCTACAGCCCATTAAAATCAGGGGGAATTTTCCAAGTATTTTAATAAGCATTGGATCAGGCCCTAATTGAGTGTGTAATTTGGAGCTGCATATGGAATTTGGTCCACAATTTTGTTAATGGTATTTGCAAATGGGAAGAATCCAACTCCTTTTCCCTGAGCACATTAGTGTGCAAGGGTTTTACAAGAGAAAGTAAACACGCTCTGAAGGTGCAGTGCTAGATTTTTCTTACAAAACTGAGTGAATTGACTGAAGGCAGACACAAGGAGAAGATCTCGGGGGGGAGGGGGGGGGTGGAATTAGCAACTTTTCTTAAAGAAGAACATTTTAGACAGCTATTTTTTATGTCAATTAGGCAGGGCCAGACAGAGGGAGACAGCTAAAACTATGTTAACAACACTTTAAAAATGAGTAGGTATCATGAACATGAGAATGAAATGTTTGTCTCTGCCAAAAGATCAAATTAGCTGAGAGCCTGAAAATGAGCAGAGCAAAAGAAGGGGAAGACATTAAGGCTGTCAGTGGACTCAGTCACTCATCAGTGTAGTGACTGATGAGGAAATATCCATTTTCCCATAGTCTGTTACTAAATAACATCAGGATTTTCCCCACTCAGAATGATCAGTTAAATCACAAGCACTTATGCCAGCTAAACGTCTGCCTCTGCTATTGCACTTCTATGCAATTGAGAGGGAGGATACTGGATATATACATAAAGTTAAGAGGTTTTTTGTTTTGTTTTGTTTTGTTTGTTTGTTTTTGTTTTGGGTTTTTTTTGGATGGGTTTTTCTGGGCATCTCCTGGTAATTCTTTAACCCTTACCCTTGTTTTGTAGCAGGAAACAAAGGAGGGTTCCTAATGCTTCTTTAACTGATGCAGGAAGTCCCTACTAATGTGGGGCTAATACACACATGAGAACTCTTTGCTTTTGACTAATTTATTATGTCTAGGAGTAAAGACACAAGGTTTCTAAAATCATCTCACCTCCCTGGGTTGTTTGTTGCAGGTGTGTTCTGTGTCTGCACAGAATGGTTGAATAATCTACCTGAGCGATCATTTATGAAATATTTACTTTGCACTCTGGGAAGAAAAAAAAGAAAAAAGTCTGCATATTATTATGGATGGAGTCTTTGACTGCCAAATACTGAATTATTTATTGCTTAATTGTACAAATGATATCCATGAGGACCTGTTAGCTTTCAATATGCAATTGATACACTGCACAAAAACAGGGCTGTCTTTCAGACTTGGTGCTGGTACTTTGGTGGGTCACCTTCAAAGAGGTACGAACACATAGCAGAGGCCAAGCAGGAATACCTGACAGCATTTTGGAACTTGCAAAGGCTAAAAAGGCCTGCAGAAAGCCCCACGTAACAAACAATGCTCTGATCTGGATTAGTTCATGTGGGACCTTTCCACTCCTCACCCATGTGCCAGCCAGCAATCTGCCATGGTTTTCTGATGCTCCCCTTCCCTTTGGGCAACCCAGTCCCTTCTGTCCTTCAGCAGAGTTCAATCTATGCTATGGACACTGCAACTATGTGCAGGGTTTCCCACCTACAACTGTGAATATCTATCATTTTCCTCCTCCAACACCAGCACCTGCAACACTTAGCAAGGGAGGTTAGGAGACTGTACCCATTCACCCGCTGCTTTGGTCCTGTGCTTACATACCTGTTGCAGACAAAAACATAAATAGCCTTTCACTGTCAAATTCATAAAGTTAAATGCTTGCAAATATTTGGTGAGCATGCCTTCAATACAGACTTTAACTGTGCAGTCTCTATTTTAATACCACAAATTTCTTGTCTTCAATTCTGCTCTTCAGTGGAAAACAAATTACAGTGGGAGAGAATCTTCTGCTCCCAGTCCATCACCCCAAAACTAATTCTGTCTTCTTTTGCAGGTTTTTTTTCCCTTTTCCTCTCTCCTAATTCACATCGTTCCTGCCTCTGTGTTCCCATTAGCTTGTAGCCAGGCCAGCAAACTTTCCCTACTTTCCCCTCAAAGGAGGGTGGTGGGTTTTTCCCTCCTTTTTCCATAGTATGAGAAAAAGAAAATTAATAGAAATTAGTAGCAATCTAATAGTAAAACAGAGTTAGCCACTGTAAATCTGGAATGTGATTTTTTCCTATATCATGCAATTCCTTGCATTTTTTCCTTCCATGAGTAAGACAAACAATAGAAATGAGGGGAATGGAAGCCTCCAGTGGAACAGAGAGTAGTGTCTATTCATTAATCACCCTCCCTCTCTGGGTCAGCACCAAAAGCTTCACAGGATCCCACATCTGAAGACAGCAGCTAGTGTATCTTCCACATTGAAATTCATCCTATTTTTAAATAGTGGCTTAATGCTTAAGAGCTGAAGCACCATCTTCAATACCTTTATGTCATTTTGTTCTCTTCGTTCTTTCCTTTCCAGCAATTCTGGTGTAATTTGCGAACTTATCAGCAGAGTTTATGTTTTCTTCCAGATCACTGATAAAGATATTGAGCTGTATTAGCTCCTTTGAAGCTGTTAAATAACCCATTAGAAGAGAGTAGAAACATGCTGATGTAGCTGCTAATTGGTTCCCAGAGCATTTGATATAGGTAAATTGATTTTGTATAGTACTGAATTTTTTTACCAGATTGTCATGCAGGGCTACATCAAATGTCTTACAGTAATCCATATGTATTAACTCAATACATCTATCTTAAGCAATTGCATTTTAACCTCATCTTGTTGCTTGAATGCATCTATTTTCCACACAAAAAATATATTTATTAACATTACATACGATACTACCTATGAATTAATTTCTATTTATTTATGTCTTTATAATCTGTTTTCATTAATATTTTGCCCAGGGTCTATATAACACTTATAATTATCCAAAACTCCTTGCATGTATTCTTTACAGTGTGCCACATTCACTTTTTACCAGTCATCTGAAATCTCCCCTATGCACCAACTCTGTTATTTCAGAATGAAGATGAATGACTCCAACAGTATTTCCACAATTTTTTATCATACTCTTTGGGAGCACTGAAGCCTGAAGATTTAAATGTGTTTTGTTTTCACTGATTAAAATTCTCTCATACATACAGTGAGAATGAAAAAAAAAAATATCACTTCATTATGGTAACAGAAAAAAAATCCAACTTTTCAAAGTAGCTTAGTAAAAATTCTGCTTTGTTATCCAAAAACTAGTCCCTACATGAATTCATATCAAAGGTAAAAAAGAAATAATTGCATTTTGCTCTTATTGGCTATTCAGGGACTATACAGTTGTGACAGAGAGGGCTGAGCTGGATTTTAGACTAAGAATCAGTAGCAAAACTTTTTAACCAAGTCAAAATATTGGATGTTCAATCATAGGGGTGGCTAAGCCCTAATAAGATTATTCTTTAGGCCATTTTCACATTCTATCAAGTTCACTCTCTAAGAGACCAATGTAAGACCAAAAACCTCATTTCACTTTTCAGTAAACATAAAGGGAAAAAATGGTAAAAAAATATCACACATAATGTCAGTGGAATACACTACCTTTCCCAAATACATGACAATTTTTAAAGAATTTAATTCTCAGATTCAAAGTGTGACTTCATAAAAATGTAATGATAGAACTCTTTGCTTTGCTCTCCATCAAAGCTATCCAGAGCAATCCTCCTGAGATTTGCTGAAGATTGCACTCCAGGCTTGGAAACCCAACTCAGAATGTGAAAATGGCCTAAAGAGTAATCTTATTGGCTAAGACCCCCTAAGACTGAACATCCAATATTATAACTTGGTTAAATGTTTTATTACTGATGCACAGTCTCCATAGACCTGCTCTGAGTATAAAAGATGCAAGCAAATGACAACCGTGACATTTCAGTAATGGTTTTGTTTTAAATGGTGACAACCACAGAATTTGATAGAGTTTTTCAGTCTCCTCATCACACAGTTTCTCTGAGATGGTTGTGTACAAAATCAGATGGCCTAGCTTAAAACACAGCCTCCTCCTCATTCATTTCCAGAATGTTCTGAAGATACCAGTAGAAAACCACAAGTTCCTGAACTCTGATTTCCTGCCTGTGGCTGCCTGGCTTGAAATACACGTTGGACTTATCTAACATCCAGGATTTTGTTATGGCTTGGAGGTCCCACTAACTGGAAGGAATATTTCCAAAGCTGCTTGAAAATGGTGGGGATCATGTCTTTCCTTGAACTTCTTGAGTAATGAGGACTTCTCATGGTAATCCTGGCACCATTTCACCAGGAAAGCTAGCTGTCTTCAAAAGCAGACCTGTCAGAAAGCTGCCTCCATAACTTCAGGCTTTCCTGCACTACCAGAGACCTGGGCTGAGTCATTTTTCCAAAGAGCTAAGTAACCAATTTCTTAGAGCTTTGAAACCTGTGACTCCCAAACATCCTTACATCGCTGTCATGGATGTGATGAGAAACAGGCTTCTCAGATGGCAGCTCTCTTTCTAATCTAGTAGTTGCTTCAGGCTCTGTAATTTTTTTGGCTGTGTCTATCACACAGGGGAGGGGTGCAATTTTTTGATGGTGAAAGATGGTGTGCATCTTTCGCTGGTGTGTGAGTCACAGTGAGATAAGGTGAAGTGTCTGAAAGACATGCCCGCTGACAGTGATGACTTGATGACTCAAGCCTTGCAGATTTTCTAAGGCATCAATTTCTTCCTGAGAGATTTAAAATAAAAATCCCTCCATTTTACCTTTCAGTGATGGATGTTGTGTTATTGTAAAGCCTTTATACTCCCAGCAGCAACTACTTAAGTACATACTACATGCTGTGGTTAAATCAGTCAATATAAATCTACTTGGATATGTTTATCACCACCACATCCTTTCTTTTTTAGTCTTCTCTGGAACAATTTGTGCAAAATCACCCATCATTCCAAGACATCATTCAGCATCAAGCATCATGAAAAGCTAAACCATGCAGGCAGGGTGGCTAATACACCCTGTATTATGGAATGTATTAGCCAAAGCCCTTTGCCCCGAGTTCCAACTCAGTACCTGGTGTGTCATGGACTTCATGAATGGGTATCATCTTTTACTCCACGGACTTTGTACTTGGTACATTCAGGCATACCCACAGGTAAAGATATGGTATCATTTTTTAATAGGTGCAGCATAGGTACCTGATCTACTCTAATCTTTTGTTTGTTTATGCTTATTTATTAGCTAGGGTTCTCAAATAACAATATGTTAAGGTGGTGTGGCTGTGCCATGAAATGAGTGTATATGGACTCTGACCATTTACAATGTGATATCCTTTTTACCCCAAATCTAGATTTTGTACTTCAGACATAGCTTGTGTTTTTTATCACCTCAGAGAGGTTGTGACCCACCATGAAGAGGATTTCCCACGGTAGGACATCTTCATGTTGTTTGTCCCTTCTTTTCAGTTCTAAACATTATTTTCCCTCTTCAGAATTTTGTAATCAACAAGATATTCTGGCTTCATTCTCATTCCAAGAAACCTATTTCTCCTCCAGAAATTTCACCACCTAAAATATTGCAGGAAAAAAAATACTGTGGTTAAAACTTCTATATATAAAAAAATTGCTTCATTTTCTGGTGTCTTTATCATAAGAAAACAAGTTAATCTGTTGAAACCTTTTCCTACATCAATATGAGTTCATATTTCAAGCATATCTCAAGACTTCTGTCCCATCTTACTGAGATTATGGGGAGAATGATTCTGGTGTCAAAGGCTGTAATGTAGGAGGGGAGCTGGTTGGGTGCCAGCAGGCAGTTCAGGTTGCCACCTTGAAAGTAAATTTTCCTTGAGAATCAGGAATGACTTACAGAGTGTGGCAAAACTCACAGGACAAACAGTATCTCTGAAGGAAATGTTGCCAGGAAAGCTATTTAATTCTCATTTGTGTTTCTGACTGTCTCAAGAAATAGCACAGAAAAGCTGCATCTTTATTTTGAATGTCCTTCTTTCTGAGGGCTCTTATTAGATTACTTCCACACATTTTACTCTTTTTTGGTAAATATCTTATGGTGCAAAATTGTCCCATGTGATGAATGATGAACACACACAAGAACTCAGATACTTGGTAGTGATTCTATAGGTTTGGTGATGACATGGGTTTTTTTGCAGAGCTTGAATATAGAAATGCATTGTGTCATCCAGGCTGAATCCATTGCACATTCTTGCTAAACCCCTGTAAGAACTCCCAACACGTATTTTTCAGCAAAGCTTCCTGTGTCTTTGAAGATGACAGGTAACAGGGATATTTTTTATAAGGTGGATAACCTACGTTTCAACCCTATTAAACAAGTGAAAAGAACCTGTTGCTATCCTCCTAAACAATTTTTATCTATTTTTAGTCAGTAACAACAATGCGATCGCTTGCCCCCCAAGTCATGTTATATTGACCAAGAAGAAGGAATGTGTTGTTCATTTTCCTCAAGGGCATCTCTCAGACATGTAAGCTGACTTCCTTATTGACTGGTTCTTGTCAATATGTAATCGGAAGCGTAGCGATCATTTCCGTTTTAGTTTGTAGCAGATCATTTCCCCAGGGTACTCTACTTGATGTCGGGGAGTAGGGATTTAGTTTTAGGTATTCATCTTCTTATTTAAACATGTATTTTACTGCTGTGGAGGGAGCAGGAGTGGCACTAAGTAAAATAAATGTGAATTAAATGGACTTTAGGGAAAGGCATTTCTGTTTTCTGAAATTCCCAGTGTAACAAACAGAACAGTTGAGTGTTTCATCATAAATAAGGTATGTCTCAAAAAACTTTTGAGAGATGATGGGAGAGAGAAAGCTCAGGTTCTCCAGGAGGTTTTGAGAAAACAAGGTCAGTACTTTTCAAATAAAGCTTTTTTTTTCAGTCTTTCAGGCAGTCTCAGGGATAAAAAATGAGTAATTTAACAGCCAGAAAAAAGAAATCCTTCCCAAGCTGTTAAATGTTTAATACCTCGCCAATAGGTTAATATCTAAATAATAGGATCTTCAAAATTCTCTTCTCGACACTAAATAATGATATCTTATTAAAAACTTGTTAATTGGTGTGACACTAAATGCAAGTTTGTACAGGTCTTTTACACTTCAAGTTCTGTCAGTGTACCATCTTCAAGTTTTCACAACATCTATGTTACAAAACAACTCCAATAACACTTCTACAGCTATGTCTTGAAAACAAAATTATTATGAATGAGCATCAAGAGCTTGTCTTCCTATTTGAACAAAATACACAGCAGTGGTAGGTGATAAGGTAAAATAATCTGCATCAAGACCCACTTTGTAGTATCAGAAATACAGGCATTTTGCAATAAGGATTCTTCTTAACTGAAACATGAGAAACCCATTTGAAACAGATATGAAAAAAGCTGTATTATGATATATTATGCTGTTACTCATTGTTTCATATCTTTAACCTGCTAAATGTGGCTAACTATTGATTTTATAGTTTTTAGTGAAAAGTCTTACTTTTGGACAGTGAGAGGGCATTTATATCAAGCAATGACTATCCCTGGTTCAGCTGGCAAAAAGCAGTAGGTCAAAAGAGGACCTCATTGACGGCCAAGAACCCCATTACACAATGAAGACATCCATCCTATAATTGATGTCAAGTCTTTAGGGAGTAACCAACACCAATTAACAACGACGTTTGTACAACACCTTTAGCTAGTCTATCCTATGAGTGTTTTAACACTTTTAAAGAAAATTATTCTGTAGCCTTGTATAAAACAACACCGAGAGGGGATAAAAAAATAATAATCCTGCACCTTACTCTTTTCCTTTCAGGAAAGGGAGACAAAACCTGATAGTGGCCTAAACAGTTTTGCAGATTAGGTGAGGGGGTGGAGGTATGAAGCAGCTATACAGATTATTTCATCAGCCTTGCTGTCCTCATTTCAGTGCAGTGCTCAGGAGATCACAGCAGGGAGTCCTATGATGCTCTTTGCAGAGAATGAAGCTGCAGTGAAGATTTTGAAGGCCGAAATGTCAAATACTTTTCCTTAAGTACCTCAAGACACAACCTTCAATCTTCAAAAGGAAAGCAGAGATTTATTTTCCAGCCAGTTGTATAGCTCCCCTCTCATTGCTAAATTCAACTCCAAGCTAACCTAGAGCACCATAAAAACATGCTTCCAAGCCATGTAAAACATCCCACTGACAACACAAGGACTGATCCATTCAGGGGCACAGTTCTCTTCAAACACCTAAGGGCAAAACAGCATTCACTTCAGATTTTTCCAATTTTCCGATTTTATACACAGATAAGTACATTACCCTTTAGTTCACAGTTATGTACCTGGGATCCTTCTTGTTTATGCACAGCTGGAAGTAGGATACATAATTTTTTCCAAGATAATTGTAATTACTTTAAAGCAGGGAACAGATCCTGGTGCGTGTCTTTCAGCAGTAACTAAACTCATAACTCTTCAAAACACTGGTTTCTTATTACACAGAAAAGTGGTGTTCTGTGCTGTTATTTGAGTTACACTGCTTCTTGTGAACTCCTGTGCATTGAATTTATCATGGTAGTCAGAAAAGTCTTAGTCCAAACCCCTGTTTTTCCTTAAACAGCTATTCCAGCTCTTCATTCATAGTCCTCATAGTAGTAACAACTGTGAAAATATGAACCAAACAGTGCAAAAAACTGCCGGTGTAGTTAAACACCTCTTGAAACAATAGCAACCCAAGGGGGATGAAATACTGCATATTTCTTAAGAGAGTGCTAATCTTAACTCCTAGATACAAGTATGAGGGAAGGCTAAAAAAAAAGTAAAGTAGGGCTAAAAAATAAATGTACACCAAAATAAAAGCATACAAAAGATGAAGTGTCTTATGAGCCATACTAGTCATTGCTGCTATTCAAAGCAAGTGGTAACTGGAAGCTCACTTTCTACTGACAGCTACTATTCTCAATTCCTTAGCAGATGCTGGCCACTCAGGTCCCTCTCTTCTAATGGATAAATCAAATAACTTAGCAAAATGATTTTCAGATCTTCTTTTTCCGATTTTTGGAAGTACACCTCAACTGCAGGATCCCCCAGGAATGCATTCACTTTCTGCTAAAGGGCCAGCCACACACATCTCAAGCAGCATTTAAACCCCAGGCAAGTAATTCACAGACGTCAGACAGCCTTTTTTCAAGAGCAAAGGATGTGCAAAATGGGAGCTATTTTGTTCTGCCTCATTGAAACCAGAGATATCCCCAATTCAGAGGCATTTAAAACATTTATTAGCATTAATCATTGTAGGTTAAATAAAACACAAAAACTACATTTTAGAGGAAAAAATATTATTAGGTATGATACAATTAATATGTAAAACAGAAGGTAAAGTATTAACAGATTGCAGCATCCCATACATAAAGCGAGTGGGTCCAGCCCAATCAAAGCCCTTATACAAACAAAACAGAGAAAGAGTACCTAGCAGGTGATTTTACACTGCAATTTATCACTGACTCTAGTTTAAATAATTAAGGGTAGGTTAGTAAAATATATCACTGTAGTGAAACAGTCTGATGACAGCAAGAATGCTCATGTAACATGTAACCTGTCTAGTCACGCTTATTCCCATGTGCCATGAAGGATTAGTAAAGACATGGGATGACAAATAAGTTTTTTAGGTATTGATACAGACTCCTGTTACATTGCAGCACTTTAGATAGACATGTACTGTGAGCAAAAACAGTGAGTTTTTTCTTCTGAGAGCCACTTTATTACTTCTAAGTTCCAATTCCTGAGTAATAATGGCCCTTTTTAGATTTCTCAGTCTGCAAGACAAACATTTTCTAGAATATGCCATTTTCATGCACAAGAATGGCAAGTCAAAAATTGTTCCTCTACATATCTCTATCTTCTTGCTCCCTTTGATCCACAACTTTAAGTTCATAAAGGTGAAATGATCATTAGCAGGAAAATGGACTTATAGAATATGTGTAGTACATGAGAACCAAACATAGTGAAAAAACACTACATGTCAGCAGAACAATATAAAATTGTACTTATATACACACATATATGCAGAGCATATACAAAAACTAGTTCCTTCATAATTTTTTTAAACTAGTTCACGACAAGCCAGAAAAGCAAGTCACCCTCAACTGGACAGTCACAGTCTTGAGTCACAGTGCAAACAAGCTCCACCAAATATCCTCGGCACTACAGCCTGTGCCTCAGTCCTGCTGCCAGCTCTCTTGAGAAAATCAGTCTTGGACAAACCCAGCACCAGCTGGTTAACCAAGAACTGCAATATTGATATTATTATTATTATTATTATTTTTATTAGAGAAGATCAGTTACACACTCAGTGCTCCAGTACAGTATTTTATCTTTTCACCAGCATTCAACTTCTAAGAGGAATTCCAGTTGCTGCTGAAACTTTCAACTCTGAGACTGGGTGTTTTTCTGTCATTTTTCTGGCTGTTTATGATGGGTGTTGGTACTTTCCAAGAAACAGAGGCAACCAATAGAAGCAGAAATCATTAATTTTACATTTTAAAATCACTATTTTTACAACCAACAATTGCTCCATTTGAAGAGGCACATTTAAAGCTGCATCTTGGCTTTGACAAACAGCAGAGCAGCAACAACATTGTCGAAGGTGAGCCCTGTGTTCAGAGAAAATGTGAGATACTCTGCACAGCACATTGGCCTGTTATTTTTCTTCTGGCTTCAGACTTCCCCACTGAAGCTCCCAGTAGCCCAAATCTCAAGAATTTACAAAATTAGAATAGTTATTAATTTAAATCTTTTCTTGACTAAAAGCAGAATAAAGTGATTTAGATTTGCCCCATTGAAAGCAAAACCTATTTAGTCACCATTCAAATTTTAAAATCTGTCAGAGATCCACTGTAAAAACTTCCAACTTAAAACAATTTTAACATATAACTCATAAACCTGTTCTGATTCACATACTGCTCACAGCCAGCTGTGAGAGCCGGTTGTTCAGGACAACATCCCATAAAGATCAGCATCAATTGCCAGTTCTAACATAAATTAGAGTATACAAGGTACTCACAAATTGTCTCACAAAGCTTTCAGACATCTCAGTTACGATTTAGTAAGTTTTGATATGCCATGTTAAAAAAAAAAGCCAAAACAATGAATTACAAAAGCTTAAAAATCAATTACAGATAACTGCTATATGTTGAACTAAAGCTTATGACACATCTAAAAACATGAGTTCAAACTCACCTTGTTTTCTGGGTAACTGGTCTAGCCTCTTACTGGGTTTTACTTAGGAGGAATCAGATCTCTTCCAGCATTGGGTCATAGACCCCATAAAGTATACAAACCTGTGAAGCTGGTAAGTTTGGTATTTTCTTAGCACTGAAGGCCACATTAAGCTTTTCCCTCGCCAGCCAAGAGAAAGAGCTAGGCATCCCTGGCAGAGTTGCTTGTACCAGGATGGAATTAAACGTTCCCTAAAGGAGCCTGTCTCCCTCACCAGCTATCAACAATGATGATTACTGCATCTTCACTTAAATAACCCTAGACTATCAATAAAATAGTTGCTGCAATGAGTCAGAGACATGGATCATATATCAGCACAGCTGAAAACTGAAAGTTTACCGGAAATATCCAAGGCCTTATTTTCTAGAATGAGTGTTTTCAAAGGAGGCTAAAATACAGGAGAAATTAATTATATGTGAAAAAACAATGCAGCATAGGTTCTTAGATAAAATCCAGATATTTCCCACCTATACTACTCTAAGCCCTCTGGAGACAAAATGTTCCTGTTGATTTTATCTGGCTCTGTTTCAAACCCTAACAATTAGTGACATTTTATCTAAGCAATCTCACAACCAGCCAATAAGGTCTGTTTTCCTATGTATCAACACGGAAACGACGCTCTAGGCTGCCTGCCCATGATTTATTGTGGAAAGTTATTTTCCCCTTTTGTTTGCTTTTCATAAGCCCTCCTGAAAATGTGCAGTGGAAATAATTTTCTTCATAAGAGAACAAATTAATGTTGTGGAATTCAGGCTGGGCTCTGGTTTTGAACACAGCATTTCTTACTCTAATTCCCACTTCCAATGAAATTGATGAAGATAAATCTGGATTTTATCATCTCAGTCACACACATTCATAAAAGATAGAAGTGGAAAACACATACCCTTTTGCATTACTTCTAGTTCATAACCCTCTGTAGGAATTTTTTCCTCCACTGCATTTCCAAGTGCATCACGCTTCAAAGATACCACCCACCATGTCTTCCACACCATATCCCCACACAACTGAGAAGACTACTCCACAAATTCCGGGAATTACATCTGTAAGCAAACATTCACGTTTGGTTTTTAATATTCCAGCCTCTAATCCCAAACTATATTGTGCTTTCTTGTGCAGTTTTTTGCACAGAAACATCATTCTTTGAACTCAAAGAGGTCTTGGAGCACAGCAGTGAGACCATGAGGAGTAGGGCACTGTGGCACCCTCTTGTAGAAACCAAGCAATACACAACTTTGAACACAGACAACTTCGGTCTGGGGCACAGATTTGTAGGAACCCTAGTAAGCAGTGGAGATTAAGCTTGTATTTATGCTCTTTTTAGATTTTCAGCCGTTCTTGAAACCCACACCCTGCACAAGGAATCATTCCAGTCTACACAGTGGCTGCATTTTCACTTCTTTCTGGAGCACACTGAAACCGTATGGGGTCCAGCAGTTTCCTTCATGACAACTCCTTCTTCCACATACACAGCACTTCCTGACACAGATTTTGACTTCCAGTCCATAAAAACTGCATTCACGCATCCTTTGGATCCATTTTTTTCTTCAGTTAGCAAATTCAGTCCACTTCTTGCTGATATGTACTAAAAGTAGGAGATGAAGCTGCAGATTTAGAAAAATCGTGAAGCAGAGTCCCGATAAAAAGATGGCAGATAAACTGTAAGCCAAAATTCAGGTTTTATGGGGTTTTTTTCACCCTATTATTACAGAGAAAACTGTAAAAACATGCCAAGTCCACTTTGCAAATGTAAGAAGATAAGTTTTTGCAGCAAACCTAAATTTTATATATAAACCAATCTTTTTACTAAAAAAAAACCCCAAAAACAGTCACTGGTTTAAACAGAGAATTGGAGTACTTTGACATTGTAATTTTGACAGGATATTAGAGAGGATTTTCCAACTGGGTTTTGCAAAATCCCTTTGAAGTAAAGCCTTCTGCTTCTGGTCCTTGCGTTATTGCTCATGGGAAGTATTGAAATTACTGCTTTCAAGATAAGGAGCCACGTCACTGAGATCACAAAGTTCTTTCTCAGTGAAAAAAATAGCAAATGGTGATGTTTTTCAAGTAAATCTAAAAAGATCAAGTTGGGTCAGCAGCACCGCCTACCCGTCTGTGAAGTCTGTCTTCCAAGTTTGATTGCTCCATTGTTACTGTTTTCATGAGGATCTAACGGTGGAATTTGCTGACCTGAAACACATGAGGAGACATGAATTCAGTTTTCCTGATGTAAGAAAAACACCCCATGCAGGTGACAGTTAGAAAAATTTAGATTGCATAAGAATTACATCTGTGAAACTTTACAAGAAAATAACAATACCTTGAATATTTTTCCTTGTATCCTGTTCATGAAAAAAGACTTTCACATTAAAAAAAATAGATGAAATATGGCTACTGAGAAGGCATAAGAAGTACATAAATATTATCCATGTATTTTTTAAAAAACAGTTATCTTACTGAGCTCCTTACAGTTTAGAAAGAAAAAATTCCCTTCTCTCTCTTAATTCTACCTAAATATGAATGGTAGAAGTTTAATGAGATTGTGCCGGTCCTAAATCTGCATAGCATTTAGTCCTAGCTCACTAGAGTTTTACTAAGCACTGTAATTAAACACAGGGTTCCTATACTAGACAAGGAAAAACACATATGTTCTTTCCAATGAATCCATGCCTCTTTTTTTAGGGGTACCCACATCTTTCCAGTTGAAAATTTTAATTACTTAACATCACCATCACTCCCTCCCCCACAGACTCTCCTGATTTTTTAATCATCTTATGGAGTAATTATTTAGAGTGTTTGAAATAATTTCAGCCATTACAGGAGAGCCACAGATCTCTCCTGGGGCAGAAGGGCACTGCCCCAGCTCCCTCCCCTGTGTGCCCTTTTAGTACTGCTGCATCTTTTGTCTAACTGGCTTCCTATTAGTGGACAACATATAATGTGCTCAATAATAAGAATAATAAATGAAAAAATATTCTCCCAGGTCCAATCCATCCTTTCTCTCTCTCTGGTGTGTACCTGGCTTTTGCATTAAACCCTTGCGTGAGCTCTCCATCAGTATCTTGTGATTTTACAGTCATGGCAATGTACTTTCCCATCACTGTGGATTTCCTAAATTTTTTTTTTTTCTGAAGCTGAATCCATTTTTATTAATTATTCCTGGGTTTACCATTACCCATGTTAAATAACATGAGTTAAAATATTTAACATTTATTTCTTATATACCACTTCCAGAGAACACAGAGTTCCTGTGAACAGCTCATCATAATCCAGGTGGAGTTTACAGTTTAGATTTCCCCATCTTTTGCTTCAGTTATTCAGAGCTCTCTCTTACCAAATGTTCTATGAATTATGTATCTATGTTGAAGCCTGAGTCCTACAAATTATTTGGGGGAGTGGTTGTGGGTGGGTGAGTTTAAAGCATTCAGGTAAAATCCAATCCGAATGAAATCAAACAGAAAAATTTCATCTGTAAAACTTGTCCTTAAATTATCTTTAGCCAAGATTCAAATTTTTTATTCAGTTAATTCTGCACAGGTATGCTGTGCAAGAAAAGGGTGACTTTTAAAGGAGATAATCTTGTGTGTTTGTACAACTGAATGAGAAAGGGACATATCCTCACATTACTAAGGTAAAGATACTGGATCTTGTCCAACAGAGTGAAAAATATATATCTTGAGGGCCAAAGCATGTATAAGCACTGACATTACAATGCTGAACTCTGTTTGGGTCACTAAAATATCAACTTCACATCCTCCTTAACATTGTGTTCAGACTTCATGTTTGTAAAGTAAAATAAAAAGCAGAATAGGTGGTAACTGACCCAGCTGTTACATGCATCAGTTCTGTTGGCTTCGTTTGGAGACAAAGAGAATCCACTAATTCTTAAAACTCTAGAGACTCATGAAGAATATGGTATCTGTGAGAGGCTTGCCAAGAAGGCAAGGTTGTCATCATGGAGACCTGCAGGGAACTTCGGCATTAGGTACCTAACACTTCCAAAGGGCTTTCAACTCAATCCCAGTGAAATAAAACCCTGTCAATCTGACCCAGACAGAACACAATGTAGCTTAAAAACCTGGAATCTACAGACATGGCTTCTGTAAACAATTTGCCATTAAGCAAATACCTCTAAACATTTGATTCTTCTAACAGTAACTTTGGAAGAGGACAGTTTTTATGTGCAAACTAGCCTAACTTTCATTTTAGAACTCTGCATTAAACAAAATCATTAACTCTGTTTTTCATTCAGCTTTTTATATTTCCTATAAGTTTCAAGTCTTTTCTACAGTAGTCCTGATGCATATGCCAAGAAGCAGGCAAACTTATCTTTGGAGCAAAAACCTTGTAGGCTTCAAGGTCAGCGAGCAGTTTGTCCAGTTCAGACCAGGACACAATATATGTTGTTAAGAATCACCCAGATTTCAGTAATTTCTCAAAACAACAAAACCCACACAAGATAACAACTATAAATAATAAAGACAAAGAGATCTCTAGACCTATTTGCTGGTTATGAACTTCAGTTCTGGCCCTTGAACTGAAGCACTGTTTGTTAGGAACTAGCTGTGTTTTCTCCTGTTTTGATACCACCACACCCTCCTTAAACTCAATGTAAGGAAATAAATGTTTAAACAGTATAAACTTTTACTTCATTTGAGTTTGAGGATATTTTTTCAGTACGTGATTCTTCCCTCACTTACTATTTCTCTTATTACCAGAATTATTAAACCATCAAGTTAAATAATTTTAGTTTTAGTTACAAGACATTCCTGCCCAAGCAGCTTTTACCATGACAGACAGGAACTATCTTGGAGCATAAAACTCAGTCTAACAGCGGAGAACCAGCTCCACAGCAAATGATACAGTGAGTTTTCATTAGGCATCAAGGGAAGTGAGTAAAGAAATCAGTCAGAAATCTGTCTGACTTATTGTCTTTCCCTAGGCCACCCTGACACTAGGCAATGTAACAGAGAAAGGCCTAAGAAGCAGCAGAACACTAAGGATGAGCAGTGAAATGCTGAGCCTGCATCCACACTCCCTGCTTCTAACTCAGCTCAGTCACTATCGCCACCTAAAAGTACTGTGATCATCTCATCTTGTCATTCAGCTCCTGATAAATATGGCATCAATATTGCTGACAACAACACAGATATAGCTGGCACTGAGTCAGGATCAACAGAGGTCACAAACTGAATTAATTTTGGAAAGTATATACTCATTTAAAATTTGTATCTCACTGGCATCCATAGTCTCTGTTCCAAAATAATAAAAATATCCTGGTATTGAATACCATGAATTAAAAAATGCTGCAGGTTACTTCTTGCATGCAGTTTATATCAGAAAGAAGCAGCAGTGCTCTGACATCCAGCCCTACAATTCTCATGCTGAAGAAATAAAAACAGTACAGTAATTCCTCTTCAAACTGAAGACTGCTTGGTAAGATAAGAGTCAGCTTAAAATGACCATCAGAGATTGAACTCCTAGAATAACAGAATGGCTTTTGTTGGAAGGGACCTTAAAGATCAGGGGAGTTCTAACACCCCTGCCATGGGCAGGGATGTCACTCACTAGATCAGAGTGCTCAGGGTCCCACTCAATCTGGCCTTGAACACTTCCAGGGATGGGGCATCCACACCCTCTCAGGACAACCTGTTTTCATCTCTTGCTTAACTTAAGATAACAAATTAGACCACAAATAGTCTTTGCGCTGTTTTGAAGAGCAGGACACACCTTGCCAGCTTGCCAAAGATCACCAGGAGTGGGTTTTAGGATTCCAGAAGACATAGTTATTCCCATAAAATGCATGCATATTTATCTAAGAACTCTCCAGCTGAACTGGTGAAACAAGGAACTCAGGGATAAAATATAACTGAGATGGTATAGAAGTCCCATATGGTTCCTACTGCTGATATTCCTACAGAGTAAGTTGCTGACTGCAATTTAAAATTTTATTTTGCACTATTATTAAATATAAGATTATATATTTTGATTTCATTTCACTAAGGTTCAGACTATGTTTCACAGATTTTGTGCAACAAAACTGTTTGCAACCATCCACTTCTGCACATTCCTGAAGAGGTCTTGGTGTCCTCCACTCTCTCATTCCAGTAAACACTGGTGTGTAAAATAAAAAGCATCACAAGAGACTGCTCAAATGTAGGGTTACAGAAATTGTCACAGTTCTGAAGTGAATCATCCAGATTAACAGACGAAAAACATTAAAGCAATTGCGTCTCCTCGTTTCTGGTATGTTTGAGTCGGGCTGAGGCAGTCCAGGATGAAGGTCAGATTCTTCTCCAAAGCCTGGTAGAGTTCCAACTCCTGCTACTGAATCTGAGGTTTGTTAAGAGATTAATCAGCACTGTGGGCGTTGCTATTCTAAGAGTGCCAGAGGCAAAGAGATTGGGAAATGGGAGGGTGGAACAAGAGATAAAATGGGAATGAAGGAAAATGAAAACTGGGGGCAGAGAACCAAGAGAGACAACAGGGACTGGGTAAGAGCTCAGTGAGCAGAACTTGAAGAAAGATGGACAGGGATTGCTCTGCTGCAGCTGGAAGTAGGAGGCATCATCAAGGTAATAAAAGCTACTTTCTTTATTCCTTTTTGAATGTGATGCTCCAATTGGAAGATGTGGCATTCACCAGCTCAGAAAAATCTGGCTTGGAGCTGAGCGTTTTGCTCTTGTTTAGGTTTTTAAACATGAAACTAATTTCATCACTGACCTGTAGAAGTCTGCATGAAAGGAAAGGTTGGGATCAGCCTTAAAGCTGAGCATAAGGCTCAGTAAAAAACCTGCAACAGTTACCATGCTGACAAA
Source organism: Cinclus cinclus (assembly GCF_963662255.1). Lineage (NCBI taxonomy): Eukaryota > Metazoa > Chordata > Aves > Passeriformes > Cinclidae > Cinclus > Cinclus cinclus. Next base: position 100,888,392 of record NC_085046.1, read on the forward strand.
GGGACAAACACAACAGTGCATCAAACAGATAACTCGTTTAGTGTGGAAACAGATGTGTTGTGATCAACTTGAGCTGGCACATCCAGATGATGTAGTCAAGTCCCAAAGAATCACAGTATCACAGCACATGCTGAGTTGGAAGGGACCCACAAGAATTATCAAGTCCAACTCCTGGCCCTACGCAGTACCCCAAGAGTCACACCATGTGCCTGGGAGCAAATACTTCTTGAATTCTGTCAGGCTTGGTGCTGTGACCACTTCCCTGGCAACCCTATTCCAGTGCCCAACCACTCTCTGGGTGAAGAGTGAAGAACCTTTTCCCAATATCTAACCTATACCTCCCTGGACACAACTTCAGGCCATTCAAGCAGCAGAATCCTGCTATCTAACACAATAACAATTATACTAAGGAAAAGAAGCAATCAGAGTCCTGTGCAGTGGCTTTCTCTGCCTTTCTTTCCATATTCCTGAAAATCATGTACAACAGAATTTTTAGGAGGCTGGAGGAAGGTGAAATCCATTTCACTCTCCCTGGAGCAGCAGCCTGACACCTGTTAGAGCTCAGGTGAGCTTTTCTAATGGCTCACATGAGAAAAGGTTAACTTCTTCAAGCAGTGGTAAAACAGCTATACAATGGCCAGAATTTCCTCCTCAAATTGCCAGCTGTATCACAGCAAGAGAAGCTCCTGCAAACCTCATTAATAAAGAACAGCCATCTGTGAAGACACGGCAGAGCAAAGCAGGCACATCTGATCCGAGAGTTTTGGCAGTTTTCTGTACCTGTAGGACTTAAAACAGTCCCACTTCGTATCTCCCAAAATTCTTTCAAGCTCTGAAACTATGTCAGTGATATTTTAGAAGTTTCTCACATGGATTATAAAGCTTGGCTCACTAGTCTGTCTCTAGCTCTTTTCTCGCCCCATACTTATACTGATGTTAAGATTTCCCCAATTGACAGAGATGACTGTTTACTCATGTTGTAAGTTTTCATACAAGGGAACACAATACTTTTTACAATAAAATCGATTGCATAAGTAAACATAGTTAAGTTGCAATTATTTTAATACTCCTAATAGCACAGCTAACAGCATCTCCATGCAAGAAAATAAAGCCTTTGCTTTGGTTTGAACTAAAGGAAAAGCATAGATTGCTGACACAAGTGCTTGCTAGGGGAAGCAGCAATACAGCAACAATTTTGCCAATTTAATTAAAATCTCCAGAAAAAACCCAAACAAATATTTAAATCTTGCATGTATCAAAGTAAACAATAATATTCCTAAATACTTAATTACTAAGACATCCAATCTTGACTCAAGGTCCTACTGTAATTAACTTTGGGCTGTGTCAGTTTATTTATTACTGTTCTAAGTTGAAGTGCTCTCCTTGTTTGGAGAGAAATCCAGTATCTCACACATTTAACTTTAGAAATAGTCCAAAAGTCATTAAGTTTTGCTCCATTCACTAAAGTCTGACAGCAAGAGGAGAACTAATCCTGAAAGGGAACATAAACTGTAAAGAATATAATCTCAAACATAAGTTTGGACAATGTTCTTCCATCCTTTCACACCCCGCATAAAAATTCAATTATGAGTTTATACTACCTTAAAAATTGGCATATGTGAAATTTCTTTGTAACCTAAATGTACTTTCTTTTCTTAAAATATCTTTCTTAGATCTCTTCAGAGTACTTCACATAAATCTGCAAATCAGCAGATAAAAGGATGAAAACCACCATACAAATCACATCCAGTGATCACATCCACTCACAAAGCTTGAAGACTGTCCATCTGCAATTCCACCCATCCAAGACCATCTGAGTTAGTGCAAATATTGAATGTTTGCTGGAAAGGATTCCTTCCTCATTCCACAGGTATTTTATACCTTCTTCTTTAGTTTGTCCAGTACACAACTGGTTATACTGTAAACTCTAGAGAATGAGTTTGATTTAGTTTTTTTAATCTCCTAGTATTTCTAGGAAACAAGTATTTGGGTTACATTAAATATTCAATATATGAGCTGCTGGCAAGGTATCAGAAAATCAATAGCTTCATACATTTATAACTGAGCATTTACCACATGAAAGGCTGAATCCCAAGACAGAAACTGCTCTAATTAGGAAGCCTCATCTAGGAAGAATGTTCTTATCTGGATTTCAAACATCAGCCTGTCTCTCCTCATAGTATGAGCATCAGTAAGAGTGAGCGTGCTAACCATTCCTTGCACAGTCTCCACAGAGTGTTCTGATGTTCTTCCCACTTCCTTCTCACCCTTAACAGAGGATGCTGAAATGCTTCAATCTCACCCCCTTTAGCAGCACACTGATCTTCAGCTTTTGTTAGATGGGGCCTTGAGCAACCTAATCTACTTAGGTGGCATCCTTGCTTGTGCTGGGGGAGTTGAACTAAATGACCTTCAAGTTCCCTTCCAACCCCAACCATTCTATTCCCCTATGATTTGCCAGACTTTAAAGAAAGTAACACATGGCCATAATGTTCTTTTGTTTAAGCCCAAGTTTATTTCATGTTTCACTTAGATAGGTATTCCTCAGCAGCTTGCTTGTCCCACCACCCACTCCCCTCTGGAGCTCCTGATGCAGCCTGGTATTAGCCGGGGAGTCACAGCCCCAGCTCTACCACGCACCCAGGGCGGCTTTTACATAACCTGCTCTTTCATATCTGGGGCACCTTCACACTGAGGTAGCAGGCAACACACACAGGCTGAAGAGAAACAGCTGGGCGTGTACCAGATTGGAATAAGGTAAGTGAGGCTTATTTGAGCTGGTAAATGAACAGGTGTCTGAGAACTGCAAGGGTATGATTGCCACTAAATGATAGTACACATGGGATAGCTTGTTTAGTCTTTGAAAACCAGCCAGGCACAAGCAAAGGTCAGTGGGGTAAAGTCCCACAAACAAGAAGGGGCAATACAGAACTGGTATGACCTCCTGCAGAGGCACAGCTTTATTATACTGCTATTGTATAATACATTCCTGGCATTTTTGCTGCTGCCAAAAAAACAGCGACAAGGAGTGCCTATGATTCCTTCAAGGCTGGGAATAAAAACCTATTAACATTTGTTCCTATAGAAACTCAGCTATTAAAAAATAACTACAAGAACAAATGAAAGAAACATTGAACTGTTAAGCCCTTTTTATGTCAAAAACCTTGAAAGAAAGACATTGGGGAAAATTTAGCTCAAGTGGGGGATATACAATATTAAAAATACTCATTTCATGTTTACAGAAATATAAATCAGTCATGTGATATTTCACAATCACAGCAAGCCTTCAGACAGGCACTAGCTAAACAAACCCAGGCTAAGTGTAGTAGCTTACCATTTGAAATCCCATGGCTACAACAGAACCCAAGAGCTACAGCCCATTACTCAATGCAAACTCCCCAGAACACTGACTTGGCTGATTCTCATGCTCAGTCTGCCTCCTCAGCCTTATTTGTCCAAGTACAGCAACTGCAGTGCACCTCTCCTGCCAAATTTGACTCATCTTCAAAAAATCAGAATCTTTCACTGATGCTAGTCTTTCACATCTTGTATTTTCTTGAGACAAATTAAGGACAATAGATTTGTGTTGAGACTGTGCCATGAAGATATCCCTCTAAGCAGCAAAATCCTCAAACTGTGAGAGAAAGCAATCTTTCTATAATCTCTGTAATTTTTCCAAGATTTATCTGGCTGGCAACAAAACATACCAGTTGCCCTTTTCTCTTTATGCCTTCTTTCTATCATTATGAGTACATTTTTTCCATCATATTATTTCACTCCATTCACAACATTGTCCCTGGAAAGAGACAGTTGTTAGACATCTCAGGAAGGAAAAATTTTTATGTTAAAATGCCCCTGGGAAATGAAAAGCATAGGCAAGAAGGAGGTAATTTTTTTTGCTAAAGTAAGATGAAATCTACCCTTTCTGCTTGGGCTATCAATTTCAAGGAGGATTTAATAGATAAATTATCCATGTATGTTGGAATACCCTTCCAAATCTTGACTGTAAAATAGATAACACATACAGTCTACCTGCAAAGTCCAAGGTAAACAGAAATTGCTGCTTCCTTGTTCAGAGGCCAGGGAGTAGCACCATGCCCTTCACAAGCAGCACAGGGAGAAGGGCAGGAACTCTCAGGCAGCATGAAAGCAAAATGAAAGCTGCAGCATGACTTTTAGGGCATCACACAAACAAAATTAGGGTAGGAGACATTGCCACAGGAGGATTTCACACTCTGAAAAGGCAGAAATATCTCTATGCAACTTGGGCAGAGACAGACTTTTTTGAAAATTGCACCAAGACTGAGGTGGTGCAAAACATCAGAAAGTTACTTAACAATACACTCTACCCAGTCACAGTCACACTACTACTGTTAATTCTACTGCTAATCAAGCATTTTTCACTTGATTTCCACTATATTTCTATAAACATACCCCACCAACTCTCTCCTTTCTCTCTGCTGAGTGCTTGATAAGGTCAAAAGTAGATCCACTGAGACCAAATATTTCTATATATAGAAGTAATTGCCTGTGGAATTAAGTACACTTGCCTGGGTATCTAGTTCATACTAAACTTAATTTAGCTGATTTTCCTCATCTATTATGTTCATTATTAGGGACAGTGCACAAACTGCCAGCTGCAGCAATTCCTATCAAAGATGGAAACTAATTATCTAATTATGTGGCAAGAATGAGTTCCTCTGCGAGAACATCTGCAACCATCAGATGCAGACAAACAAGTAAACTATGACAGGGAAGAACCAGTTCCTCCAGACAGCCATGTGGCACACACCTCCTTTATAAAAGGAGGCAAAAGAATGGTAGTGTATTCTAGGAAAACTAGTTCTCATTAACTATTTCAAATACATCCCACGTAAGCAAAGCAAACAGTTGAACAAGCCCCATTGCAGGCACAGTGTGCTAGACAATATCAGCTGATTAAAAATATGTGAAATTTAAAAATAAACAACAAAAAACTTCAGGGAAACAAGGTTGAGTGTCTGGACATGCTGTTTCCTAGGTCTCTGCATCCCAGAAGAGGATTCAGGGAGAGAAGGAAACGGCAGTAGTGGAAGAAGATCCAACCATGGAGCTCTTAAGAGATCTTAACACATACAAGTCAGAGGATGCATAGGGAGCAACACTGTTCTTTATCACCCCTGTTGTTTTTGAAAGGTTGTGGAGAAAGGTGAATGTTATATCTGTCTTCAAAGAGGGACATAACAAGCCATGGGTCTGCAGGCTGGCTAGCCTCACTCTGCTTCCTGGGAAAACTACAGAGCAAATCCTCTGAGAAGCTGCTTCTGAGCACAAGAAGGTGAAGAAAGTGACCAAGACCAGTCAGCATGGACTTACTGAGGGTTAACCATGTCAGAGCCTGAAGGATGAAAAAACAGGCACGCAATTCAGCCCTCAGGTGGCACCCAACTCAGAGGTGCATTCAGTATCCTTGAGGGCAGGGCTACTCTTCAGAGGGCCTTAGGCTGGAGGCAGATACAGGTCAAATGGAGCCTTTGCATACCTCAGAAAGAATAAATGCCAGGCACTGCTTGTGGGAAGGAAGAGCCCCTGGCTATCAGAGAAGCTGGGGACTGGCTGCCTGGGAAGCAGCTCTGCCCAAAAAGACCTGAGGGAAGCAATCTGAGCATGAACCAGCAGCACACTCTGACAGCAGAGACAGCCAGCAGCAAGCCACAGGAGCCAAGACAGAACATTAGGCAAAGTATTTGCCCTCTTTGAGATGTGGCGTAGCGCCACCTGGGCCACACAGCACATGAAAAATGTTGCCAAGATGGCACAAACTGGGAGGAGGGCTGCAAGACAGTGAGGGCTGGAGGACTTGCCCTATGAGGAGAGGCTGAGGGAACAGGGCCAGCTCAGCCTGGAGACACAATGGCTTCGGGGGCCACAAAGCTGCCTGTCAGAACCCATGGGAGGGGCTGCTGAGAAACTGAACCAGGCTCTTCAGTGAGGTCAGGACAAGGAGCAAATTGAATGGGAAGAGCCAGAGTCTTGATGTGAGGATGTCACTACGAGGACTATTTGAACAACTGCCCAAGGAGGTTGTGGAACCTCTGCTCTGGGGCCCAGCCAGGCAATGGCCTGAGCAATCTGGTCTGAATTCAGCAAGTCTGCGTGGACAGAAAGTTGGTCTCAAGTTCTCATGAGCTCCCTTCCAGCCCACAAGGTCCTTCCCACTTGCAAAAAGTGACCAGCACTGGAACCTCTGGAAGACAAACTGAACAAGACAGCTTTTCTTCTCCTCATGACAAGTCTCAGTCTCATGATGTTTAGGCAGCCTGGAGAGAAATGTATCTGTTTGGGGTTTTTTTAATGTATTTCACTACAATGACTACCTTCTATTTACCAATGCCCTCCAGGAGCATTTATCAATATTTAAGTTTTTCAGCAACGTGATTATAAGAACAACAGTATTGCCTCTACAGCAGGCTTGGTCTGAAATAGCAGATGTGACCCAGGCCAGGATTTATATACAGATTTAGAAGGAACAGGCTTACCCTGTATCTACTATCTACTGTGTTTTGCTCTGGTGTATTCAAAATTGTTCTCAGTTTACATCTGAATAAATAGCAGCCATACCACAGGCTTCATAGGATTTACTGATGTCCTTGGGGAAGTAGTTTATGGACCTGAAACAGACAGCTATTTTTTTAGAAAACTTCTAAACAGTCAAAATTAATTAAAGGGAACATTTACTTACTTATTCCTTGAAAAAGTTCTTCAATGTTAACAGCATTCTTTGCACTGGTTTCAACAACAATTGCACCTATGGATTCTGCATATTCTTTGGCATCCTTCATTGGAACCTCCCTGAAAAAAAATTAAAACATTTATAAATAAAATAAGCCAATTGTTTTTTTTTTAATAACTTTTAAGAAAAAAGCCCCAAACAACCTCAAACACAGCCTGATCAGAAGGGCATTAATATTCTCTTCAACTCCATACAAGCAGGACTATCTTTCTTCATATGGCATTTTGATCATCTTGTTCAAATATACCAAAATTTCAACAAAATTGATCAATCTGCAGATTTCTGTGACTTGCTGTTGAATCCATGCCTTCAGAAAAGGAAGATAATTTAAAGAAAATCGCATTTGTTTGTGACCTATAGTTGACTTTGATAAGAAAAGCACTCTCCACACGCCAAACGTTCAAATAAGATAAGGTACAACTGTTGTGGATGAAAATGATAAGACCATTGTATGTCTTGGTCTTTGCAAGCAGCAAGGAAACGAGAGATTCTGAAATAAATATGAAAGCCACTGACTTCAAGAACATCAGCAACAGCAATCTGTGAGTGCCAATTCACTGGGGAAAGACATCATTCTGTGCCATTTCACCAAAGTAACTCCATCTTAAAATCACCAGCAGAACACCCTCATTTTGCAACCACTACTTCACACATCAAAAGCTGGCAAATGCAGTTTACAGCATTCAAAAAGACCTCTGCTTTAAACAAGCTAGTCCCATGCTGGCCTTGTATCTCCCTGAGCCAGGTGGCAGAGCTGGATCTGCCCATGTGTGCTGCTGACTGTAAACATCTCTGTTTCTAGTTTTTGAGCAATAACAGAATCTGCACCAACTGCTTCACCCCACAGCTCCCATATACCAATCCAGACGCTCATTGTACAATTTCCTCCCAGTATGAGTGTGTCAGACACATCACTTATCTTGGTGTCATCAGCAAACTGCTGAGGGTGCACTTGATCCCTTCATCTGTGTCATTGCTGAAGGCATTAAATAACACTGGTCCCAGTATGGATCCCCAAGGGCACCACTGGTATCCATCAGGACTCTGAGCTATTTACCACTACCCTCCAGATGCAAAAGTATAACCAACTCCTTGCCCATCAAAGCCATTAAATCCATCTCTTTCCAGTTTAGAGAGAATGATGTTATAAATGACCATGTCAAAGGATTTAAAGAAGTCCAGATAACTTGGGGAATAAGGAAATACTATGGATGCATAGAATGAAGAACTGAGCTTGAAATTCTGATGAATTTTCTTAACCAAGATTTCCAGTGAACACAATTTGTTCAGAAGGTGAACCACATTTTTAGGGAAGTGAACGCTTCCTAGCTCCTGTTACAACTGTTGAATTCTATAATGCTCAAAAAAGTATTATGGACACTTACAACATTTTAGCATTGAAGCTTCAGCTCCTGTCTTTGAAAGTACTTTTAAATGGCCTGTCAGAAGAACAGGACACATCAGAAGAAAGCCTTATTCCTATTACTTAAAAGTATGCAGAACATACAGTAGTTCTAAGAGTTGACAGCACTACAACAAAGATGAGGATTTATACTTGCTAAAATTTCTTGCCTATCTGTACAAATTTCTTCAAAGTAGAGAAGAAATTTACTTCAACAGAGCATGAAGAATTGCTGATAGCTTATTAACAGCATTGAGGAAAAGCAGTGTGACCCCTAAGTGTCCCAAATACATCTTGGCAGCTCAAAACCAAACTTCAGATGCTAAACAGGGAGGGTAAAATGGTCAGTGATTGTGAGAAATACATTAATTCCTCCTTACATTATCCCTTATACTCATAGAGATGGCAGAATCAAACCAACTTGAACCAGGTCAGCTTCACCTCTTTTGCATATATTCACATTGGTCTTAAAAGCAGCTGCCTCTCTGATAACCAGCAAAACATCTGCCAAAAGCTCGACAAAACCAAACAGAGAGATGCCAAACATGCATACAAACAGCAGCTTGTTCCTGTGTGCTCATATTATCTTACTTGTAAATTCTCTGTGCCTAAAGGCATGTGTATTTTCTACTCATCAGAAAAAAATCTGATAAATTGGTGACATGTTTCATCTAAAACCATTTTTACTGAAGTAAATCTGAAGACATAAAGCAGACAGAGAATGCAAACAGCTGCATGCATTGCATAAACAATCAGATTTCTGGAAGAACTGTGAAAATATATCACATATGAGACAGTCTACTCTCTATTTTTCCACCAAAATAACTTCAGCTGGACATCACTGGATAACTTCAGAAAGACAAAAGACTGGGGGATGCAAAAAGAACAACTGCACAAAAAAATATTACCAAAACTATTCATAGTTATGAAGAGAAAAAATGTCCTCTCCCATAGAAACCAAAAAGATTGAGAGACATTAGCTCATGGAGTACATGAATTCACTAGATAAAGGATGCATTTATTGTACAAATAAAGAGGAAGGGCAGTAAAATAGAGACTAAAAAAATACATAATTCAAATTGTGCTGTTGTTATTGATGTTGTGCATTGCTAGAATCACTGATTCTAGTACAGGAGGACAAAATTATATACTATTATAACAATGAAGCAAAATTGCTACCCAAAGGGAAGAAACAATATACTTAATACAATGAAAACAAACAAAAAGTATTACCTGATATCAGAGAGATCACATTTATTTCCAGCGATGGCCATTACAATGTTTTCAGGACCATGTTCTTTTAGTTCTTTCACCCATTTTTTCAAAGTATGAAATGAATCCTACATCAGAGAAATAATAAAGTAAGCTATCAGCACACACTCTGTCAATGTATTTGCCTTTATTTTAAAGTAGAATAGCACAGCTTTGACAGTATTAATGCAATAACTATTATATAGATCACAAGACTAGAAGATAATTTATCTATCTATGCAATTTGCTTTTCAAGCTTTGGGCCATAAGACCTCTTCAAATTAATTCTTCATCTTAGATGTTTCCCTCTTTTCCACTTTCCCTCCTCCCTGCTCCAATGCGGCACTGAATATTAACCTTCCAGCAATGAAGAAACTACCCCAGCTCTTCTAGTAGCTCATTTCCTTCACTTAATGTGAGCTTCATTTGTCTAATTTCACTTCTGTCCAGCAGTTTACCATCTCAATCACTGTCATATTTTTGGTAATATCCAATGGAGCTTCCACAGAGATGCCCACTTCCCCGCATTTCCAAATCTGTGATCTGGTAAGCCTCAATTTACTCATTATAAAACTGAAGAGAGAGGTGACAATTCACTTGGCTTTTTCCCCTCCAAGCACAAAAATCAAACTCTATCTGATGCTACCTATCTTTAAATAGTAATTTTTCTATTTCTTTACACAAGTGAAGCAGTAGCTTTAAGATAACACTTCTTGGAGATTCTAATTATAATGCACAGTTGAAATTCTTACTGACAAAGTGAACTCCCAAATAGATTATAAGCAATTTTTCCCCTTCAGAAATGCACATAAGAGTTGTGTCTAAATCAGCAATAGCTGCATCAGTATCACCAAAGATAGAGCCTTATCATTCGCTTGGGTAAAAAAATCCATTCTGCTTTAGTGATTAACACTGAATATTAAGCATCAGAAAGTAAAATACACATTGATCTTCCTCTCCTATTTCCCCCTCTTTATCTTGAGAGCTGTTCCACATAAGCTTGGAGAAAGGCTGCCAAAACAAAATTTTATTCTTAAAATATATTATGAGATCAGTTGTAAGGTATTTAAATCAAAAGTATTAATCCAGCATGATTCACTCTTCCCCACTTTTTACTGGCAAATTAGCAATGGAGGACAGCACTGCTGCACAACAGTGACCACCACCATCAGTGACTGATCATTACACTAATGCACTGGGGAACCAAACCAGCCCTCCCAACCTCATTGTAAATAAGTCAATTGGCAAGAAAGGAATAAAATGCTAGTGAACTCTCCTGGCCATCCATCCATTAGCACTGCCTCTAACTCTGCTGTATCAGCAGGGGTTTCTTCCAAAAGGAGTGAAAGAGGCATTCAGCTGGAATCTCCTAGCCTCCTCTCCCTATGAAATGAGCCAGAGAAGTTAAGGATCTAAAAATACAATTTTCATTCCAACTGAATAATCTTGAGGCAAAAGGTCAGAAACCTATGATTTCATTACCAGTTTCAAAATTAAGACATGACGCCTGCGATGCAAATATTAAATTATGTACTTAGATAAAAATAATTAGCTTTAAAATCAGTAATATGCAAACAACTTAATTTCTACTCAGATGATAAAGCTAACAGCTGCTATTTGTGGTAAAAATTCAACTCCAAACAGAGAACATAGGTGGTGGTGGTGTAAGGGGTATTGTAGGATATTAATCCTGTCTCCTTAGTCAGAGCAAACCCAAAAAAACGTTTGCAGTCTCCAAACCTTTTGTTTACACAAAGTTGAAACAACACAGAAGCAGGACTTTTTATTTAATGTTTTAAGGCAGTTGGACACCTCCTCCCAGATCTACACAAACTACCAAAGCACATGCACACCAGAGAAATTAAATTCTGCAGTTGTGGGGTTTAACTCCAACACAGGAGTTAACACAGGCAAAAAGTATCCCAAAGGTCTTACCTGTTTGGTGATATCATACACTATCACAGCTGCTGCTGAACCTCGGTAGTACATCGGAGCCAAGGAATGAAACTGTTAAAACATAAAACCCCAAAGGAAAGTATCATTAATAAATTAGGATTATCACATGCTTTGCCAGGTCTCAAAGACTTGCCATGGCAGGACCACCTGCTTTCTTTCATCCCACCTAGAACAGATCTTATCAGTGGTCACCCATCTCTTATTTTCCTTAAACACAAGGAAGCCAGACCTTCTTTATCTCTTGCTGTTCTTCATCCCACTAAATTAACAAAACCAGCGTTTACTGGTTCAATGCTTCATTTCAACTACAAGGCATGGACCCTGAGGACAAGTTTTGACAGGACACTCACCTACAGTTCAAAGCTTAACCTGATGGTGTAGGGACGCCTTCCCCTGGCAAACCACAGTCCTGCTTTATAGATCTAAGCAATGACTAGATTCAGCATGGGTTTGAATTTCATAAAACATTGCAAATTACTTGGATAAAATTAACTTTTCAGAAAAATCTGAACACCTGTCTTGTTTACCTATTCTATACTATGATAGGTATTTCAAAAAACATGGATTCTAGCAGTTATTCTTCAGGTTTTTGTTTCAAGGAAACATTTTTTGAGGAAAAAAACCCAAGAAATAAACATGTTTGTTATAACAACTGAAGAACAGCATAATTTCCCTAATTTACCAATGACTAAGCAGCTGATTTAGAATTTCAGCTTACAATTACAATTAGAGAAAGGAAGTAAAAGAAGTATTTCTGCTGATTCAACTAAGCTTAGTCTCAATCAAACCAAAAATAATCTTTCTTGGAAAATGCATTCAGTCTCAGTATGCTCACACAGCCATTTTATAATTTTTGGGGGAAGTTATGTGCAAAAGCTGCATATTAAGATGCAGGTCAGCGCCTAAATCACACAAATTATTAGGGCAGGGTCTGAAACTCACTGCCCAGCAAACATGCACGGATCCACGTGTTACACTGCAAACCTCTGCTAATTTACTGGACACATCTTTTTTCCCAGAGCCATACCTACTGACTGAGCATTTAGACTTTTAGCAGCCTCCACATTTCTTGCTGTTTCACGTGCAAGGTATCAGGCAATTTATTTGCAGTGCCGGTTCACTTGCCAGTTTGTAAGCTATTTATCACAGATCACGCACACCAGCTCAAGGTCGGCGCTTTCTTTTGTAACAGTGTGGACGCACAGCAGCACTGACAGATGGTCAAGTGCTGAAGTGTTTTGGGGAGCGAGGCAGGTGGGAGAGCTCATTAATAAAAGAAAACAGCAGGAAAGAGGATGAGAAAAGAAAGAGGAATCAGTCAAGAAGCATGGTCTGAAGAAATGGGATCAGCCAAGATGCCGAGGGAGCTGGGTAGATGTGTGCTTTCTGGGGTTTTAGTGTGTAACTGTATTACTTGCATGCTTAACGCAATAAATGCTTTCCAGAATTTTTAGGCTCCTAAATCATGACAGAAATTTTCAGTTTCAGAATGGACCTACAACAGTCACATAGACCAAGTGCCTGATTAATTCAGGGCTGCCCAAAAGTTAAAGCATCTTGTTAAGGGCATTGTCCAAATGCTTCATAAACATTGACAAGCTTGAGGCATCACTTCAGGTAACAAGAAGGGGTTTTTCAAGTATGTTAACAGCAGAGGAGGCCTAAAGAAAACATTGGACTCATTACTTGTTTCATGATCACTGTGGCCAAGGCACCCCAGCTACTACCACATCCCCCAAGTCCTTCTTAATCACAAACAAGTCTAGGAGGGCATCTTGCCTGGTTGGTCCACTGAAGGTTTGAGCCTGCAACCAGAAGTTATCTCCTACAATCTCCAAGAGCTTCCAAGACCTTCTCCTCAACATAAGTGTTGTGTTGAAGTAGCCTGAAAGTCAGGAACCTTAACTGTAGAGGATACATCTGATCTTTTATGGCATATGCACACTCCTCCTAGTCTGTAAACTCAAGGAAAAAAAACATACATACCCTACACATATGGTGATTTGGTCTTAATCCAGATAACATTTTAATCTAGATTACACAGCATTTCATGAATTTACAAAGAGCTCTCTGATAACAGTAATCACACTTCACAGGAGCCATGCAGTTAAACTCACATACTCCAAATTCCTTCAAGACTGGCCTTGAAAGCACACTCAGAACATCTTGGGAATTTCTCTCCCTTTTCTTCTGACCAGCTGACAAGAATAATCCCTAAATATCTGTTTCACTGAAGAATAGTTGCAGTGTTAGAGCCAGAAAGCAAAAATAAAAGTAATTTAAAACAAACAAACAAACTGAACAAAAAAATGCCCTTTGTCATTCTCTTATACAGACTAATAAACAAACATGAGCATACGCTATGTCCCAGTCACTAGAAATCACTGTTTTCTACAAGAAAACAGGAAAAGCATCTTTGCAACACTGAACGAATTTAAAATTTTTCACTGAATGAAGTTAAGAATTTTAACTGCATGAGTTTCATGATCTAATGATAGACTCTTAACAAATGTGCTTCATGAACATGAATTTTCCAATAACATGCAAATAATTGTGTTTCATTTTTCTTTTAAATCAGTGCCCAAAAGCAAAGTCCTCTTGAACATTTTTCTGGCCTAATTAATTGGAAAAAGAGAGTCACACCAAGTTAAAGAGATACAAAATACTAATCTGCACATTTTTCACCTGCCAAGGACCAAATGTGGGACAGATGACAAAAACAAGTGAAACACAAAAAAACAGCTCACAAAACAAAATATCACAGGACTACATTCTATATTACAAATTACTATGTCTATAACCTCGATTTTATAGCTCAGTATTTCTGTAACCAGTAATTCCCATGAAAATTAGGAGAAACAGAAGCAGTTTGAGATTTGGCATAAGAACAACTCTACTTGAGAAGGGCCACCTAAAAATGCTCAGGCAGCCACTCCTGGTTCTGCCATGCAAACACTCAGGTTACAGCCCGAACTTCCCAGGGAGTCAGCCCCTCCATAACCTGCAGCTGAGAACAGCACTCTGGCAAATGTCACCCCTTCCTGCAACCAGCAGCAGCTCACATCCCCTTGCCTTAACAGGAAAACACAGACCAGAAAGAGATGTCCAACAGCTCCCATCATCACAAATAATCACACTCCTAGTCCATTTCAAAAGCTGATCAATGTTCTGCCTAAAATAATAAGTTTTCTTTTTTCATTATACTGCTATAGGGATCATATTATTGTGGTAATTAATAACATTTTGAATTCCTAATTACTAAGTTACTTGTAATTTGCTTGCACCTTGGCTTAGTAAAATTTAGGGATCACTGCTTGCCTTTAGTTGAAATATTAATATAGAGTGACAAGCTTGGAGATTTAACTTTGCCAGTTTGGTATACCAGGCTCTTCCACTCTGAAGATAGCATAAAAGGGAGAAATCAGAGTCTAATCACCTTTCCTCGTGCCTGGTCCAGCTTCAGTTCATCTTTCCTGACTGCTGGTGACCAGGTTTCTATGCAGCATTATAGACATTGAACAGCCTTAACTACACATCCCTAACACTTCTCTCATGTCTATGTCATACTCACATGATCATTCTTTAATTGGTGAATAGATTCAAAGGTAGCTTTTCTCCTCTGTTTCCTCCCCCCCCAAAAAAATTTAAAACTCACATACAACTTTACAGCATATATTTTTGTTAGGAGCAAAAAATACAGAACCTTGGTACTAACACTACCAAACTTTATCTCAACTGCTTTCCACCTTCTAAGCACTGGGAACATGTCCCATCTTTGTATATTGAGTAAACTACAATTTGCAGGTCACCTACTGTGGGGATTTAGAAGTTTCATGCCTCTCATTCAATGTCCACCAAAAAAAGTTTGCCTATTTGACCAAGTGCATCGCTCATTAGCCCCATTTTGCTTTTGGAGAGGTTGATAACAACTGGTGAGGCTGAGGTTGCTAACCACACAGTGCCATACTCAGGTTGCAGGGGTACATTTTCCAAACCAGCAGCCAGGCTGAAAGGACCACTCAAAATATAAATAAGAAACTTATTTTACCAAAGGCATGCCAAAACCCAGAATCAATTAATTCATGCAAAGTCCCAGGACTCTCCTCCTCAAGGACACACAGTGTGCTCTACATCTACAGTCACCTGAATCCTGGTGCAACGCTGAGAGCACTTCAGGCATCTACTTCCTTGCACTCCTCTACCAACATATCCACTTTGCACTTGTGGTTCATCATCTCTGACACTAAGCAAAGAAGTGAGGCCACGTGCATTATGAAATTTCCTCTGAAAGCAGAACCCAAGGGTCCAACTAGAGGCTGCCCAACTCTTCACAGCTGTAGAGCCCCACAATAGAGAGCAAATTCAGTCTTACATGGTACAAATGCAAGGTGAGCATAATCAGAGTTTCTCTCATTGATTCCAGGAGTATTTTGGAATTCTGCAACCCCCTCATCTGGCCATCTCAACAAAGCCAACAGAAGCTTTGCCCTTGCAAAGGACAGGACAATGGACCCAAGAAGCCATTTAGAAATCTACCACCTATTTAAAAGCAGTGTAGTATTTTGCTTTGTGTATCTCATCATGGAGGGCATATTTGGTAACAGTTAATACTTACCACATTTCCTCTTTACTAACAGTAAAGAATGGGGAAGAAGGAAAACTGTCACATCATACTTGGAACAGAAAATCAAAATCAGGGGAACACAGTGTAAATCACACCTGAGCTGTGGCAGTGGAAGTCTCTTAAGCCTGTCTAATGTAATGCTGACATAGAAAGCAACACAGAAATAAAAACTACCACTCCTGCTTGTTTATATACAGGCTGACAAATGCTGCTGAAGACAGTTGGGATTCATTCAATCTGCCAGGCACACCAGGGAACATTAATTCATGTCAGCAGCTCTTTGCACCATCCTGTGGTGCTGTATCCCAGGACTGGCATACTGCCGCAGCAGGACTGCCTCTTCCCAATTCCACAGTCAAGAGGCAAAAAAGCAAAAGCAAAAACAACAACTACAACCACCACCTACATAACTCCTGTATTTGGTTGCTTTTACTGTTCTAGGCTGTAAAGAACATCACCTGCTCTTATTGCAAAAAGATTATAAACCTGCCCATAAGCACTGCTGGAAAGGATAAGGGTGCACAGACTGAGCAGAATCACACCAGTGCTCAGCAAGTATTACACACTTTGAATTCAGCTACGATTTTCCTACACAGTGCCTTCTCAGGCACCTCCAGGTGCACAGCAGCACAAGATTTGCTTCCTAACAGCTGTGGTCATTTGACTGAATTTCATTCCTTTTCCTAAGAAGCTGCTTTCTGACAACATAAGTTGATCTGAGTGGCCAAGACCAAACCACTTCATTCTTCTCAAGGTCAGAGCTCCTTACTCTTACTCTTTATCTGGGTACCACCAATGGCAAGGACACCACAGCATCTGGCTCAGCTATTTGCTGACATGTGTGGGCAGCGTCCTAGCTCTGCAACTTCCTTCCCTTTCATATTATGCACACTCACACTTTCTGGACTCTTATCTTAAACATATAGCAGGCTATTCCCACACCTCTGCAGGTGATTTTGGGTGTCCTGTTTCTCCTTGGCCCTTCCTGCCAGGCCACTCCCACAAAACCCCTTCAGTCCTGTCCCAAAAACCACCTGAAGTACACTTGCCCAAGTCTGGGCAGTTACATGTCCCACTCCTGATACCTTCAAGGCAGTGGCTGCCAACAAACAGAAAACTGTGGTGGTGCAGAGAGAAGCAAAGGCAAAACTCAAAAGCATTAAACAGATTATCCTGACACACAAACTTCTCAAACAGGGAGGGATACAAAATTCCTGACATTCTCAGCTGGCAAAGAGCAAATGGGAAAAATGTTATGCATGAATGCCATTTTCAGATACCATTTAGCATTTAAAACCTTGAGTAATTTTGCTTACATGATTGAAGGCTGAAATTCCAGTTCTCAGGATTTGCAAGCTGAGTAAATCAGGAAAGATCTATCTAAGATCTATCTACAGGTATTTTTTGCTAGTTAAATTGGAGATTTATATACATATATATATAGATATATATATATGAGTGAGCATTTTTTTCAATGTCTAAGAATTCTTCAACTGAAGAAGGAAAAATCTCAACATTTTTTGGTAAACCTTTTAAATGTATTTTAAATAGGCAGAAAAGAAACTTTTGCAACATCACAAAAGTGACCTGTGCTTAGCCCTTCTGAAGTTTACAGTTGTTAAACAGAGGATACAGAAGACACCACACCAAAACCATGACTCACCATCAAGCTACAAGTGGTGCAAGTTTGCTGAAGCTTAAGAAAAAACACATTCAAATGCATCCTTTAAATTATTTACTGTGCTTTATGCTCATTATGATAATAGCAAAAATAACATATTTGCTTGCTAGCTCTCATCCTCTAATTGTGCTCTCACACACTGCCAAGTCACCTGTCAACAGGCAGCATGCAAGACATCTTCACACACAGTGAACCACCCCCACTCTGACTGAGCTGTGGGAGACCATCAGAGCTACACTTATGACACCACAGAGCAAAATTCAGGCTGCATTTCGCCTGCAGAAATAATTCAAGTCATTGATAGATGGTGTTGTGACACTGTCTCTGAATCATAAGGACAACTACAGCTACTCAGAAAAGAGGGAGCTATGAAGAGCTGTGGACATGTCATCAGTCAGTCTTTTCCTGGAAACGGAGAAGGTTAAAAAACAAAAGAAAGAGAAGGTTCACAACTCAGGGTTATCGAGTTTTAAACTGGGCTCAAGTAATCGAGGCCTCTTCTATTAAACAAAATCAAAAGCCCCAGAGTTCAACACAGTAAATTTAAAAAGAACAGAGATAAATTCTTCTTCCCTAGAAACATGGTGCTCAGACTCCCTGTTTGCTACAATATTCCTCAGCTGGCAAAAGGGAAAGCTGGCAGCCACCCAAGGTATTCAAACAAAACATTGTAATTAAAAGCTACTTAGGGCACCATGAACCAAAATATATGCTAATAAAAACATCATTAACCAACTTGCGAGGAGACTCTTCTTAGGGGAGGGAATCTTTGCTAATAACAACATAATTGTCAGGCATGTAAGTCCTGAAGTCTGTGGCAACAATTCAAAGCTAATGGGGAAAACATGAGATAGGAGGGGGAAAAGTGACATTTGGGAAATACTGGTGTGGAGGGAAAGTGACTGTGAATCAAAAAATAAAGCAAATCTGTTGAATAACACACCAACACAAAGCAACCAGGTTCACAGAGACCAGTACTTAGACACAGAGGACAGGGGGATTTTGTGAAGTGTGCTGCCAGTTTATTTCTTTCTAGTCAAGAAAAACGGGAAGAAAAAAAAAAACAAGATAAAACGATTAAGAAGCTCTCTCTCCTTTTATAATGATGTACTATGTGAATTTTCCACCACAAGCCATATACCCTCTCCAGGGTCTCCTCCTAAGAAGCACACTCAGCATTCACCCCCACCAGGGATATGATAGAAAAGCTTTTAATCTCCATTTTCTGCTGCATCATTGTCACTCTGCAGCATTGACTTCAAGCTAGCAGCTAGTTAGAAAATAATGAATAGGGATGTGAGATTTCATTAAAAAGGACAAACTTATGAACAAGGACCATGGAAGTGCCACCACTGTTGTTTCCGCCTGCCTGCTCTACCATGGTAAAGGTTTGAGCTTAACTTTCATGGCATAAGTAAGGCTTAGTTAAATCTTAGCCAGGGCTTTTCTGCTGTGAAGGCTCCACATCAGCACATAGACACAGCTGGCAGCACAGCTGGGGAAGCACAGGGCACCTTAACTCCAGAATAAGCACAAGCCTTTAGGAGAGCGAAGCCAAACGAAGGCAATGTTGAAAGAGCAGGAAGTCCTAAACACTGTTCTCAGCAGTACAGAATGACAAAACTGCCAGGCTTCAGCAGTGGAACACAAAGCCTCAACAAAAATTGCGAAGAACATGGGAAGGACAATTCCCAAAGCAGAAACAACACTCAGAAGACACTTTAATAGTAACACTGTGAAAACAGCAATAGGCCCAGAGGATGGGACAGGCTGGAAATGTTGGGTCATCATTGTTGTTCAGAGGATAACTAGAAAAAAAATTAACAGGGGGCAAACATTCATTCTTGAATAGCAGATCAGAAGGAGCAACACAAAACAAAGCGATCAAAAATCCCTGATTAAAGTGAATAAGATATTGAGAAGCATCATGTGTTTAGCTGTAATGTAAAACAGGAATGTTCTAGGACAGGGAAGGACTTGCACCAGTATGGACCTCACCTTGGGAAACTTGTCTGCCTCTGTAGCTTGCACTCAACAGCAACGAACTTTGTTTACTATATCACTACACTTTTCTAGTCCTAGTGAAGGACTGGGAATACACCGTGCAAACACAGAACAAAAAGATGGTCCCTGGACTAATTCATGATTACTAATTAATGAAAATCTTTAATGTGACTTATCTGTAATAAATTCTAAGAAATCTAACAAGGTTTGTGGTGCTCAGTGCTCACCATAGTTTCACACACACACACACACATACACACACACACAAAAATAAAGGAAAGCAGGTGTTTGAAAAAGGATGAGCAAAAAAAAATTGAGAGGAAACACAAGGGACTAGTTGGGAAGGATGGAATTTGTGTCCAAGAGTCAGAGCTCAGCCACAGATTTCCTGCCTCAAATGAGGTCTCATTTGTTTCAGTAAATACGAATATTACTATTTTAAGGGGCTTTGAGAGTCCTTAAACTATGTAGGAAAATAGTTAAATTTTGATATATGTATTAATCCAACTGAGTTTTGTGTGTAAAATGCTAAAAGGAAAAGAAAAAGCAAGGAGAGCAGAGCAGTGGTCTGAAAAGAGAGAGAATAAGCAAGGAAACTGAAACCATGGGAAAGAAAATGGAACTTTTGCTACCTCTTGCAATAATTAGTCAGTTATCAGATCTAGACCATACAGAAGTGGAACAAACAAGATTCAAGGGAATTAATTAGGCTTCAAATATGTTTTTCAAAATCCATTTTCCCATGATAAATAACTTACTGAATTAGGAGCCAACAGATTTCATCAGTCATTTTACCTCACGCTGTGCATTGTAAATAAAAGCACAAGCATTTCCTACAATTAACAGCAAAAATCTTCTTTGCCCACAATACACACACATGGTATGGAGAATACAGTAGGATGTATCAGGACTGACATCCCAGCCTGTATAAGCATCTCATTTTATCCCAACCCAATGTGAGCATAGCTACAATTTCCTATGAAGGAACACTATGCCACTTCACAAGTTTGAAGTTGTTCTAGGAGTGTTCATAGGATTTTCCATTTCTCTCATATATTAAGAGAAACCTACAGCTCTACAGTCTGTTACCAAATACTACTGACACTAAGCACTAAGGCTATTAAAAGAAAAAAAATTATCAATCAGACTTATATACAGTCAAGACGAGTGAATGCCCAAAAATCCATTATGGGTCTTTTCTTTTTTTTTTTGAAAGTCAGAGGAAAGGCTGCTTGATCTGAGCAATTTGCTTCACACACTTGAAAAAAAATCAAGACAAAAACGCGAAGTGGTTCAGGTTGCCACCTGTAATTTCCTAAATAATAACAGCACACACAAGCTGTGCCCATATTCCCTGCCCTAATCCAAGACAACCCCAGAGTCACCAGCTAAGTTCAGACCACCCCCAGCCCATGGGCTGCAAGTCAAAGCCTTTCCAGTGCCAATGAGAGCTGCCACACACAAACCTGATGAAATCAGAGGGGAACTGGATGTTGCTGGGACACTGCTCAAGATGTCTTGGGGAAGGTAGCTGACAATTCACACCATGGTTTGGATTTTTTTTTAGGTAAGTGGTATGGCAAGCCTGTCTCTGCATTTTCCCCTTCCATGGAAAGGGAACCTACATACTTGGTGCCTGCTGACCACCTGCATTGCAGAGCCTTGCAAAGATTCAGGAGGTTGATACTTATAAAGTCTTCTGATGATGAAAGGTTTAGAAAAAGTACATCTACACATTAAGAGAGACTAGGATAATAAAAGCCTTCTGCAAACTAACACTCACCCGTTCCTGACCAGCTGTGTCCCAGATCAGAAATTTATGAAGCTCATTCCCACATGGCACAGTTTTAGTCATGAAGGATGCTCTGAAAATAATGAAGAAAGATAAATTAGTAACATAACTGACACTCTGAATACGTAACCTGTAGACCTTAGTGAGTTCTGCTGGACTGGACTGCATTTGGGGAATACTCCAAAACCTTGATAAAACACCTGCAGAAGTAGAAGTCTCCCTTTCCTCAGATAGGACATATGCTACCTATAGATGTATTTTTTTAAAAGAAGAGAAAAGCCTCTGAGGTTCAAAGGGCATTTGTTCATGGGTTCATGAACACAAATGCTCCTGCCATTCACATGTGGCTTCTGCTGCTTGTTAGCTCCATCTTCTTCGAACCTGAGAAAGAGGCAACAGACAACATCATGTGCCACTTTTCACTTTAACATGAGACCAAGGAACACCATGGATCACCAAAGAACAGAAAAGCCACCTTCTGGAGCGTACATGGTAAACAAATGCAAAAAAGTTGTTTTCCCTTTCAACTGGGATGAAGAAGTCTTTGTAGTTTCTTTTATTTTCCATAGGAAATGAGATAGGTCTATATTTTCAAATATTTTTTTTCTTTTAGGAAAGAAGGTTACAAATTTACAGGCTTTTTTCTGTATTACAGCAGTTTGTTTGAAAGCTGGTAGGAGACTGCCAAACTCTGGCAGATTTCTATTTTCCCTATTCTATCTGGGTACTGCTGAACCATTTTTGTTGTGGTAACATTTTTCCTGGCTCATAAAGATACATTTGGTACAATGCACAGTTGTTACAAAAGCACTAAATGACATCAAATGACATATGACTGAACAAAACATTTCCTGAGAATGATATACCAGAGTTCTCCTCTACAGCCATCTGCAAATTGCTTGAATTTAACAATGCTGCATTGCTTATGAAAATACTAACTAAGGAAAAAATAAATGGGCAGCATTTCTTTGTTTTCAGGGTGTGTTCTCTCAGTTGTCACTCTCCTTCTTAAACCAATAAGCAAAACTTCACACCTTCAAAAATAGGAACTTTATAGATCCACAGTGACTACTGTTGACTGCAAGAATTATATATTTAAAGTAGTTGAATAATTTGGAAGGAAAAAACCCTTATCTGTGCAGACAAATAATACCACCCATGTGAAGCTAGCCTTCACATTTTAATCTCCCAATGGAAAAAAAAAATCCCTTTAGTTTTCATAATTATGATAAGAGAGGAAAATTGTTTTCCAAACTGAGCAGAAGGCATTTACTTAGCAACAACTACTTGGGGAAAAAGGCTGCTAATGGTTTAGAAGTAAAAAAAAAAAATAAAAAAAAAAATAAAATCAACACTCAAGTTGCAAACAAGTGGCCTTCAGCCAGTAATTTTATTCATGACATGCTTCCTTTCTCTGTCCATTTTTCTCTATTCATCTCATTCAGAAATCCAAAATAGTTCTGGAACTTCTACGTGTAGCTTCCAGCTGAGATTTCCCCGTGCATTGAAAGGCAGAGCTTCAGAAGGTACCGTCCAACCCTCTGAACATCACACAGCAATCAATACCAATCCTTCACAAATGACTTAAAACACCTCTGACACACATGCCAGATCAGCCCTTTCCCCCCAAATTACTCATTTCTGTACATTCCATAATAGCTTCCTTTCCCATAAGACATCTTTCTCAAAAGATAACTTTAAAAATTTTCCAGGTCACACTAGACTTAGAAGATCTGTCCCCTAATATATTAAAAGAAAAAAAAAATCTGAATTAAAATCTACCACAGGACTATTAGGATTCTGATGGTCTGATACATGGAAGCTTAGTAGTTTTTAAAGAAGAAATATAAATTAATTATACTTAGATAAAATTGCATTGTTCCTATTTTAAGAAAGGACAATGTGGCACATCCTAAATTTAGACAAAAGCACATCCATATAGGGAACAGACACTGTCCATGTTCCATCCCAACCTACCAGGACACTCAACAAAGGTGCTTTAAGGGCTTCCCATGATCTTGCTGCCATTACTCAGCCATGGGATGACCTGATCATTGTGCAGATCACAGCCTCTTGGGTTGTGGGGTTTTGGTTTTTGTCTTGTCGAGAGCTTCCCACTTTAGACTATTTTGGCTGTAGGACCTTAGGACTTAAATCACTCAAGGGTCAGATTTGAAACCTCACTGACCAGTGAAAACCAAAGTGATATTATGTGTGGTACTTACCCAATAGTAGGACTAATATTATGATCAAAGTGGTCCTGGACAAACCGACAAACGATGCTCGATTTCCCGACCCCAGTATCCTGAAAATCAAAGAAAGCATGACAGTGAGTCATGAAGTCACACCCATGAGACCCTAGATGTCAATACCTCACTGCATTTATTTTTCCAGAATTTATATTTGACTCTATGTTCTTGTCCTATGGCAAGCAGGGCACATTAGACATTTCAGAATAAAAGTGAGGATGTAGCTTATCCTTTTCAAACATCAGCCTTATAAGTGAATCTCCCTGGCCCTCTTCCCAGGACTCCCTTCTCTCCAAGACCTCTATCTTACTGGGTGAATTTTATATTTCTGTTGCAAGGACTGCAGTCCATCCAGCATAGCCATTTACTTGTACAAGCAAACCCTGTGCTTTCCAACACACAGCGCATTACACAGCCAAGCCAGAGAAACAATTTCATTCAGGCCTGTTGCACAGCCAGCTCAAGCAAGTTTCCAAAACAGACTAAAAACACCAACATTTTAGCACTCCAACAGCACTGACTTAGTGGAAATAACCTTTTCATGGCAAGACAAACTAGCCTGCTTAGCAGAAACTCTGCAGAAGCTTCAGGTGGTTTTGAAAAGGTAGGAATCCAAAGATCTGGATCCCCAGAGATGTGTAGCTCTTCCCTGTGCATGCCATGTTAGAAGTCTGCAGTGCATTACTTTGAAGGCAACACAGCTTACTCTCTACACTGCAACACAACAAGCTGATTCCATTTGCAGGAATAGTCTTTTTTTTTCTTTTTAACATAGCCTATCAGTAGGGAAAAAAAGCAGTACAATACTGGAATGAAATTCAAAATAACCTGAAGGGGCAGGAGAAAACTTGAAATTATGCAGAAATATTATTTAGGCATTTAAGATATAAACAAGTTCCCTGAAATGCAACATTTTTCAGTCTGTCTGTTTTTGCCCAAAGCCTTGGATGGTAGGTAGAACTTAAATTATACAGGGAATTATCAAGGAGGAGGAATAACATTATCGCTGTGTCTTCCACAGAATTGCAAAGAGCCTCCTTAGAGACAAAAAGGATGCCAGGAAATCAATACTGACCTTTCCAAGACATTAACAATGACAGCCCAGGGTCCAATCTAACTCATTAAACAGTCAATGGAAAGTTTTCTATTAATTTCATTGAAGTGATTGCAGAAACACCAGATTGTACCTGGTAGCTCCATTTGTATCCACATTTTAAGATTACTAATTTACACAACACTCTTGAAAAATGCCAAGAAAAGACAATATGGTTTGTTAACAACAAGACACACATAACTATATATTAAAAAAATAGAAAAGCAGCTTTTGCCCACACATAACTACGTACTAAAAATAGCATTTCTGTCTCTCCAGTAATCAATTTTGCAATACGTTATGTTCTTTTGGAGTAAGAAAGAAAAAGAATGCCTGTATATACATTTCCTTTCACCATGATTACAGGAAACTGTATTGTCACGCCAGTCTTTATAGACAGCACTTATTAAAAAACCATCATTTAAAGTCTCTCATTTAATTCAAAGATGTCCTTAGTCAGCTTAAAAGCCATAATAAATGGTCATGTTACACAGACAGTTGTTTATCTACTCTGTTCAATCAATAGGAAAAAAAGATCAAAGAGAAGAGAAATGTTTAAAAACAGCCCTGTAGCCTTTGATCAATAGCAGTAACACATCCTGTAACTGTTCCCAAATTTTGCCTTCATTATTGTTTCCAGCAGACACCACTGTATAGTTACTACATCAGGATAGCAGAACACACAAAAAAATGAATTTAAAAAGCCCTCTACCCTGAAATTGAGGATCTAATTATTTTTCCAGATTTTAAATGGTGTAGGGAAACTAGAATTACCACCCACTGTTTGCAAGGAATTACATTTCCCTCTTGTGGGGACAGCATTTATGCCACTGTGTTCAAAACTAGACATTGACTCCAGTGACCCAATGATGCTTCAGTTTCATCTGCTTCCTCCAGCTCCCCTGAGGGGTCACTCAGAATGGCAACTGCAATTACAAGAGGAGCCAGGGTCTCTGGCAGGGATGTGACATCCACAAACATGGATTAAAGCTTAGCTCATTTTCCTGGAACCTCTTCATCTTTCAGTTCGTAGCTCTTACTAATGTTTCATGATAACGTTAAAAGGACCTTTCAAAGTTTCTATTGCTTTCACATCCCACGATGAGCACAGTTAAACTTAAGCATATGCCAGGCACACCAACAGCACTCCGAAAGCTTAAAGGCATTCTTACACTTTGCTCCTGGGATTGCCTGCACTACCAAGAGGGCTAAATATCCCCCTCAAGTAACTGCAGTGAAACCAATGGACTTGGATCACAAGTGAACCTGTTTTTAGGGCAAGCACTGCTGCAGTCAGTGGCTGGTGCTTTCCAGGAGCCAGGCAATTTATTGCACCAGGGGGGTTCAGCACTCCCAGCTTCCCTTTTGCTGCCTGGAGGATGTAAACCACCATCTACCAGAATATAATTAGAGCACAGAGGGGAAGGAAGTAAAATAGAGTAAGTTTCGTACTTAAGGCAGTGATTATCATTCCATCATGGGATTTAAGACTACTTAGACACAGTTCAGTCCATGTAACTGAAAACTGTACTGACAGCCATCAATCAAGACATTCACCTGCCTGAAAGCAAAGCAAATCATGGCATATGAACATTATACAACAACTTGAAAACAGCTGAGACCTTAACTCCTACTGACAACAGGGAGCTATCTTTCACGTCTCTCACAGAAGACAAGAAAAGCAGAGTTGTTGTTTCAAAGAAGTAGAAAAGCATTTGCTTCTCACCAATGCATTAAAATTAAACCCCCTTGCTAAGGCTGTATAAACCTTTTCTGCAACCATCTGCTTTGTACTTTACTATATGGTTGTTCTCTACATAAACCTATTTTTCTAACATCTGATGGGGTTGATCTCCCTTGTTTTGTTATTTTTTTCTTCAAAGGATTATAGCAGATTTATCAAGCCACATGCCTGGGTAACATTCATACATACAGAAGATTTATTTTTCTAATTTGTAAAGTTCTGCTATTACACCCTCTAATCTGTTCCTCTGTTTTGTTTTACTGATGTTGGTGTACATATAACATAAAACACACATGAAAGTATAATATCTTGGCTTATGGAAAAGGTCATGGCAGCACTGAGCAGAATGGATTGGACAAGTTTCAGAAACTGAGAATATGCCCCCAAGAGTTATGTTGCACTTCAAGGAACAGATCCTGCAATTCTTTAGGAAAAATCCTCATTCACAGGAAATCCAAGGGCTTCAGCTCTATAGTCTTTGACTCATCACAATCAAGAGCATACCAAGGAAAGAAGTGGCAAGAAATGAACAAATATAAAATAATTATTGTGAATCAAGGCGTTCACCAATCACTCGAGGAACCAGCTACAGGTTTCCCTTTATTCCTTTTCTTCTTCATAAGCCTCCCAGCACACTTACAAAATATCAGTTATAAACCACATTGTAGCAAGATAGGCAAAGTGGGTGGGGTAGGGAGAGAGGAAGGAAAGAAGCAATAATGAAATTCACAAGTGAGCCACTATTAGTTAGCCAGAATACGTAGCTGCAACTTCAGAATCTCCCCGGTCAGCAAAATGGATTCAAGAATCTGAAACTGTATCAGATATTTCCGATAAATAGAAGGTACCAACGCAAGCATGACTAATTCCAGATTTTTACCCTTCATCCCCGGAACACACATTCTTGTGTTCTTCCAAAATCCCTTACCAGCAGATTTAGGTGTGAGGATTTTAAGAGCACCAGAATGGAGAGCAGAATGCCACAGAAAACAGTGCTTCCACCCACACTCCTGCTTCCGGGGAGCCACCCCACTTGGCTCTCCTCAGCTCTCATTACTGTAAAGGAGATGAGACTGTATTTCAAGCTAGCAGCATTACAGGATGCTGGCAACTCATTTGCAGGCAAACAGCAACTGAACTGCTGACTACTTCTGGCTGATTTGCAGCAGCTTAAGGGAGATTAAAAAAAAAAAAAAAAAAAAGCAGAAAAAAAATAGGAGCAATATATTAAAAAAGAAAACCATTTCCATTACAAAAAGGCATTTGGTATATTCCTCTGTCTGTCTTCCCAAACACATTTATCCCAGCAGACAAAGCTAATGCAGAAAAATTTAGTTCTTTAATTTAAAGCTGGATGTCTTGTTTATATCTTTGCACATAGGGTCTGGTCCTCCAAACACTTTTCCAAATTGGAGGGAACTATAGCACCCTGTAAACACATCCCTGATTAGGCTGTTAGTCTGTAGCCTTGATATTGCAATAGCTTTTAACACGTTCAGGGTCAAGCCCTATTGTGCTGAGTAAACTGATCTCTTCATGTAATTTTTTTTTTAATCTGAAATGGAATAAAGGTTGGATTCACAACAAAATCCACACATATGCCTGATACAGCAGCCCTATAATCATGCACACTGCTGCAAGAGCTTTTTGAGTGTCCACTAAAAAAATGCAGTCTTTCTCTATCTTAATATGCAGGGTTTCCTAAGTATGTGTAAAATTAGATAACCATACAAAAATCCTTTATGACTCTATGCTTTTGAAAATACAAACAAAACAAGAACACTAGGCAGCACTTCACATGAGGAAATGGCACCCTAAGAATGAACACACTGAAGAAACTGTCTTCTGTCCTTCCACTTGCAAAGTAAGGAAAAAAAAGAACATCTGGCCCGTAACCACCACAGACCTCATGACTAACTTCCCATTTTAGATTTAAAGGAAGGTTGAGACACCCTGGAGACAGGCACCACAAAAATCTACATTAAGAAGCAATGGAGAACTGACCTCCATATAAATAGGGAACCCACACACAGCTCCTTTGGAAGGAAGTTTTCTCATCAGCTTGGACAAAGCCAGGATTCAATCAAATTTACAATCTGAATTTTTTAAAATGTCTAAAAATTAAAAATGCCTGTCCCTTAAAAACATCCCTCACAATAGCTAAGAGTCACTGAGACATCAGCTACAGACAGGTCTCATTAAATCTGACAGGGTTTAACATGAGTAAGTCTTACAGATCAGAAGAAGAACGAGCCCCAGCAACCTGGATGGTATTAATACTAAGTGCTAAAAAATCCAGAGGCAAAGAAGATATTATTTCAGTAATAATATGAGAAACATTTGGACCTGACAAGTCTTTATCCTTTCCCACAAGCCAGAAACCGATCCCACAGCTCATGTGGCTTCCATCAAATTCAGCAGGATTTCTCCCCACCCCACAGCAGGAATGCACCTGCTCCTCAGAGCCCATTTGTGCCAGGATCGCCAAAAGCTGAGCTGCCAACCACCCTAACTTGAGCAAAGGTTCCACAAGCATTTGGTGAGGTGAACCCTTCCTCTGAGGATCCCTGATCAAAAGAAAAAGAGCACGACCAATGCAGTCAGGGTTAATTTAGTGTAACCCCCAGGAAGTCTCCCCTGGCAAAGCTTTTTCATCAGGCATAGAGCTGGAATTACAAACCTGCTCACACTGATGGAACTCAGTGTTTCAGTCAGAGAGCAGTACCAAAACCTACCAGCAAACTGCTTTGAAGCTTTCTCAAGGCAGGTTAACATCAAGAAGTGCAATTAAGTGCATGCACTAGAAACATCTGTGGTCAAATTTGTCTCAGTGTACCTTCCAGTGAGATAATATCACCTTCTGTCAGACAAAAAAAAAAAAAGAAAAAACACAGAACTGGATGTTGCCAAAAAGCTGTCCGACTCTCCTGGAAGAGGATCTGCTCAGAGAGGAAGCTGGCTGCACCTCATTGTTAAGAGAAGCAACAATTCCTGACTCCCTGTTACATATTCACACCACCGGACGCTCTTGGAGGATTCATCCCTAACTGAAAAATAACAAAGGAGCCAGTTTCTGCTCAAGATTTCCCAAGTCAAATTCCACTTTTTGTAACACTGTCAGTGCTAATACAGAGAGGGAGGAGAGGTCCTTGTCTTGCTCAGAGCAGAGATTCACTGTTGAAGCATTAAAGATGTACAGACGAAAACACTTGAATTGGTATGAAAAAAGGAGAAATCTGTCCTTTATGCATTTGGTATTTTATAAACCAAAAACAGGCACTGAAAACCTTTACAACTGGCCAGGCAAACCTTAAACTTTAGGGCAAGAAAAATAATCAATGAGTCACAGAAAAAACACAAATGTAGAGAGACCATTCATTCCAGTAGCTCTGTAAAGCACAGCTGGTTTTGGCTTGGCAAATCAGCTTCTGCACATTTAAACAGCTCTTCTTTCCACTGTCACAATTGGCCACACTTTTGTTTTTGATTTACAGTGGAATCACCCTGGCCCATTCCCATTACCCTCAGCAGGACTTCGATGGAATCTGAAAATTCACAGCAGTGTAATCGCATCTCAGAGCTGCTAAATGGTTTGCATTTCATTAGCTATCATCAAACAAATTGCAAGGCCTGCACTGTAAACTATCGCTGGGCTTTAGCAGAAATGTAAGCTCAGCTCTGGTCAAGCCTGGTGTCCAGGAGGAATGTCACTGCTTGGGCAAGGTCTGGCATGCAGCACTGAGATATCCAGCCTGCATCTTGAATGCCTTCAGGCTTGCCAGTTCTTAACCCAAAGGCACGTGACATGGTAAGGCTGAGTACAGGATTATGGCTGTCTTTTAAATTCCAGTGGAGGAAAAAAGCAACAAGCTGAAAAATAAATTAAAGCTTTGCAATTTGCAGCCTGCTTTAGTCATCTATGCCTGCCTTTAACATTTTAATCATTACTCAGATGATCAAATGCAGGTAGCATTGCAATACTTTCCATGTCTTACTAATCCAGTTACAGCTGCTCTGGAAGGCTGTAACAGGCATCTTGAAGAGCATCTAAAACTGCCTTTGGATTTTTGTCAACTGTAGGAACATACAAGGAAGAGTTATGCACAGCAGATTCCTGATCGCAGTTTCCAAGGGCAGTATTTTAATCCAAGAATAACTCTACCTAATAAACTTTTTGCTGACTTCAGAATGATCCTTCACCCTTCCCTGTGTTTGGATATCACTTTCAGTTGCTGGAAACACTGCTTAAAGGAGAAATACCTTGCAGGAGACTGAGGTTCAGAGACACCCCTGGGACTGAAGTGAATCTGCCAAGTGTCAGACTTGTCCCAGGGAAAATGAAGCCATGCACATGGAGTGGAGTTTAGGAAGAAGTGCAAAAGGCTTCCTGCCTTTATTCAGTTTTTCCATCTGCAATATATATTAAGTGAGCAAAGCTATCACTGCATAATTGCACAGATGAAAATGCAAGAGCAGCTCTTAGACTCACACACTTGCTCTCAGCTGCTTCACCAACACAAAACTGCCTGAGGCTTCAGCCTGAACCAAAGGGATGCAGGTACAGACGCTCTGAAGCTTCACTTCTGCAGTCAAAATATACACATCTCATTCAGGACACTAATGACTTCTGTAGATTCTGAACTAAAATTTCATGGCCTTATACTACCAGTGATCTCCATGGAATTTCTGCAAAGATCTGGGAGATACTCATCTGCAAAGCAAATTTTTGAAAGAACTAGGACCAGAGTTGGCTCCCAGAAATGTCATTTTGCTATCATGCCCTTTCCTGAGTGAAGGGTACTTGCCAAATGAACAACACTCACATTAAATATTGGAACCCAGCTGCCCATGATCCCAGCACAGACACATGGATCTCACTGCAAATCTATTTTGAGATGGAGGATGGCCACCACTGGCCTTCTCTGGTGGGTTTACCCTGGCTGGATTCTGCAGTGTCTCACTCCAGTAGGAACCACCACAGTTCTCCTGGTCATCTGCCCCTGTGTGAACTTTACACAAACATCCCTATTTACATTTCCCTTCTTTAAACTCATAATATATGGTAGTAAAGGTATCTTTTAAGTCAGTTAGTACATTACTCCCACTAAGTTAGGATGACCTATGCCAACTCCCACACAGTGAAAAACTCTACACATAGTTTCTAATTGCTTTCCGACCAACATTGCTTTTGCAGAGCACAAATTAGCTACAGAATCAGACTTTTTCCTCTGGAGCACATCAGAATTATATTAATTCCCTCTACATGCAAAAGTGCAGCACTTGTTCTACCCACAATCAGGTCAGTCCTGTTGTATCAGAATGCAATCCTTCCTCCTAGTGCTGCAAGGACTGCATTTGGCACAGGAATCCTTGGCTCTACTGTTCTCAGCTCACTAGCTGTAATAGGAAAATGGTTACTTGATTTTACCTTGCAACAGCATTATGGGGCTGTAAAATAGTGATAGCTGTAAAGCATTCACACAGTACAGTAACAAAGAGCTATTTAAGTGCTTTAGAGATAGTCAAGCACTGACTTTATTTGTTTGGTATTTGTATGCATCTTCAATACCACCCATATATTTCTAGTGGCTGTTATAAAACAGAGAAACATTTACCAGTCAGGGCTTAATGTATCTGGCCTCCTGTGGTGGGCTGATGTTTCCTGGAAACCAGGTACCCACCAAAGCCATCCTATAACTCTCCTCCTCAGCTAGGCAGGGGAGAAAAAATATAACAAAAAACCTGTGGGTTGAAATAAGGACAGGAAGAGATCATTCACCAACTGACTGCCATGGGCAAAATAGACTCAAAATGGGGAAATTAATTTAGTTTATTGCAAATCAAATCAAAGTAGGATGACAAAAAATAATTAAATCTTAAAACACCTCCCCCACACCCTTTTCCCTTCTTCCTGAGCTTAACTTTACTCCCAGTTTCTCTACCTGCTCCTCACCAGAGCATTGTCGCTGCCTCTCACTCCTCCTCAGCGGGAAGACTCCTCACATGTGAGCCCTTCCCATGGAGTGCAGTTCTTCACCACCTGCTCCTGCACAGTCTCTTCCATGGGGTGCAGTCCTTCAGGCACAGATCCAGTGTTGGTCCTCCATGAAGTTGGAGGCAAGATACTGGATACAAGATACAAGCTGGACCAACAAAGTTATTCTAGTGTGGGCTCATCTTTTCATGGGTCCAGAGGTCCTGGCAGGAGCCTGCTCCTGCACAGATTTTCCATGCGGTCACAGTTTCCTTCAGGCATCCACCTTTTCCAAAATGGTCCCCTCCACGGGCTGCAGGAGGACCTCTGCTCCACCATGGATCTCCATGGGCTGAAGGAGCACAGCTACCCCACCACTGTCTGTACCTGGGCTCCAGGGCAATCTCTGCTCCAGAGCCTGGAGTACCTTGTCCCTCTCCTTCTCCACTGACCCTGGTGTCTGCAGGGTTGTTGCTCTCATATATTCTTTCTCCTTCCTCTGTCTGCAATCTGCTCTCGTGCAGTAGTTTTTCCCATTTCTTAGCCATGTTATCCCAGAGTCACTACTACCATCACTGATGGGCTCAGCCTTGGCTAGTGGTGGGTTCACCCTGGAGCCAGCTGGCATTGGCTCTGCAGGACATGGGAAACTTCTGGCAGCTTCTCACAGAAGCCACTCCTTCAGCCCCCCCCCCACTACCAAAACCTTGCCATGGAAACCCAATACATCTCTGAATGGAAAATATCATCTGATCCCTTTTCTTGGTTTGTTTTCCTTCAGTCCACATCTATTTGCAAAACATGTACAGTGAGTGACCATCTACTTCACCTCAGAGCTGAAGGGAGTCTACATCCCTGTCCACTTTTGTTCCCAACCAGTCCCCAAAGCCAAATCCCTGCTCCCTAACCAGTTTTGGCACCCTTACCAGTGTGATTATTTAGCACGTGTTTTCCTTCCACACACATCCTGCACACACCATCCTGTGGAATTAAAAAACTCAGGCTGGCATAGCTGCTCCAGTATCTGCCATACCTGAAGCCAGAGAATGCAGTCCTACTGGTCCTGGTGATCTGTAGGCTTCCTTGGAGTTAGCAAGTTTCTTCATAGTCACAGGGCCCTTGCTCTCCACCAGATCCCAGCCCAGTAATCTTTCAGAGACAACAAAAATCCTCTAATACCCAAGTTTCAAATACACTTTCTTTAATATTTTGCTACATTCTCTTCTCTCTTAGAGACAAAAAGTGTTTTCATCCCTCTCTCACTCATAGACTGCAATATTAGTTACAACCTCTTCAACTATCTACTTTTGTCAAGGACATACCCAAAGATCACAAGCAACACTAAACTATAAAGCAAAGAATCAAGCACTAGTGGCTAAAAACAGTTTGTCATCCTACCAAGGCGATGTGCCTGGCCAGAGATAAGAGAGACTGAAGAGCAGCTAATGTCTGATTTATAGCTAATGCTAGCAAAAAATTCACTTTACCAGAGACATTGATATATTCATGCATGTAATATTATATAAAACCAAAATCTTTCCTAGAGTGTTTCCAAGATAATTTGCATTACTCTGCTGTCATTGCTAGGTCTCCAATCCCAAGCTCTTCATGCTGGGTTGATGGCATGGAGAATGGCAGCTGTAGCCTTAAGAACAATAGAATTATAAAAAGGGATCTTAAAGATCATCTACCTCCAACCCACCTACCATGGACAGGGACATCTTTCAAGAGACCAGGTTGCTCAGTGCTCCATCCAGCTTGGCCTTGAACACTTTCAGGGATGGGACATCCACAAGTCTGGGCAACCTGTTCCAGTGCCTCATCACCCACACAGCAAAAAAATTCCTCCTAATATCTAATCCAAACCTACTACCTTTTTGTTTGAATCAATTCATCCTTTCTTGTAGTCCCCCTTTCTTGTAAGCTGCCTTCAGGTACTGGAAGGCCACAGTTAGGTCACCCTGAAGCCTTCTCTTCTCTTGGCTGAACAATTTCAGTTCTCTCAGCCTTTAGTTGTACGAGACCCCTCTAATCATCCTGGTGTCCCTCCTCTGGACTCTCTCCAACAGGTCATTGTCCTTCCTGTGTTGGGGACCCCAGAGCTGGATGCAGCCCTGCAGATGGGGGTCTCACCAGAGCAGAGGGGAGGGGCAGAATCCCCTCCCTTTCCCTGCTGGCCACACTGCTTAGGATGCAGCCCAGGATGTGTTTGACTTTCTGGACTGCAAGCTCACACTGACAGTTCATGCCCAGCCTCTCATCCAGCGGGATCCTCAGGTCCTTCTCAGAAGGGCTGCTCTCAATCTGTTCATGCCCCAGCCTGGAGCGATACTGCCCTGGCACAGTTTTCAATGTTTCTGCTGTACATTTACTCTTCCAGGACTTATAAATCATGCTGTTCTTCCATAATCTGCCAACTCCTCTGTCTATGAAGCTGGTACAGGAATATAAAGCGATCTTTATTTATGAGAAAGGGGGCTGTGGAGGGAAAGGGATAACAGAGCTATTCTTCAGGATTAAAATTAAAACTGCAGCCAACCTACCTCCGCTTCACAATTTTTAGAGCTCACCTACTCTGGCAAAAAAAACAACCAACCAACCAACCAGAAACTAACCCAAATCTATATTCAAATTCCACAATTTATGCTTAATCACTGCATCTTACCATAAAAAGTGCAAGCTAACCATAGCACTGTGCTACCATGAGCATGGACAGCAAAGATAACAGCCTTTGATGGTTGCTAATATTATTTAGCGACTGCTTCCCCACATCAAATTTCCAGCTAATTCTCTGGGTCTTTTCTCACACCCTTCCTTCCCCTTTGCACACAAGTTATCAAATTCAGAACAGCAGCTGAACTGCCAAGAGAAATGGGGGATTTTAAATTGAAATCAAAGAGCAGAATCTCAATCAATTTCTTATGCCCTTGACAGCATGTGGTATAGGCGGCTGTGGAGAGAATTGCTTAGCCTGGTGAAAAAGAAGGAACTTTGTGTTTATTTGCATTCCTTCAGCTCAAATTGTGGCTTTTGGGGGCACTGGCTATTCATTTAAGATATTCAACTCCATGTTTAGAACTGCCTCTACCAATTTCAAATAGGGGCACGATCTCTATAAAAACCAGCTGCAAATAAGGTGGTATCAATCTGCCTGACTAAAAAGATGAGAGGATGAAAGGAGAAAGAAGAGCCCTTTGAAGGGTCACACACACACAGATCTCCTTTGGACGTGAGACTTGCTAATCTTCACACTACAGTGAAGCAGCTTTTGAGTACAACAGGGTGGTCACAAACTGTGCAGAGCAGTCCAGCCATTGGGGGACCTCATTGTCAAACAAGGCACGGGCTGATAAAGTGACAAGAAACAACTTTGTGTCAATAAAACTGACTCAAGACTGAACCCCTCACGCTAAACTGACACAACTGCCCACCAAGGAAAGCTCCATCACAAAACCAGACACCATCGAGCCCTTCTGCGAGGGCTGGGCTGCCAGCAATGCAAGGGAGGGCATTACCCTGGGCAATAGCACCACCTGGTGACTCCTGGGACTATGGGATGAGGGAACCGGGCGCACCTGGCCATGCTGAGATCCGAGATAAGGTGGAAGGGACACTGACTAAAAAAGTGAGCTGGGAGCAAAAAGCCCGGGTAAGGAGGGAAAGAGGACAGAAGGACGAACTTACAAGAACTAGAAAGGTGAGACGGTCTGAGTGGGAAAGAAGAGTGGCTGAGCACCTTCCCTTGGAATCACTGCTAGTACCAGCTTGAGGAGCCCTGTGGCAATGGCATGAACGTGGCAAAGGCAGCTTCAAAGGAATGCCCCTACCCCACAATTAATTTACTGTATTAATGAACAAAATAAGGAAAAACCCCACAAAACCAACAAAAAACCCCACCCAAACCTGCACAGTATCAACAATGTTGCATGCCACAGAGGGAAAACTCTTGGGTTAATTTTTAGGAGACTGTAGCTGTGGGACTTCACAGAGTCACTATCATCCAAACAAGAACCACACCTCTAATGGCCTTCTACTGACCAGTGGATCATAGGATCCTCCTGACCATGGTATAGCACAGACCAGCAGATAAACCCATTAAACCCACCCTGACAGGTGCCTTGTAAGTGATAGGAAAGTGTGTTACAGAATCACAGAATTACAGAATGGTATGTGACGAAAGGGACCTTAAAGATCATCTAGTTCCATACCCCCTTGCCATGGACAGGGACACCTTCCACTAGATCAAGTTGCTCGAAGTCCCATCCAGCCTGGTCCTGAACAGTTGCAGGGATGGGGCATCCACAGCTTCCCTCAGGGACTTCAAACCATGGCATGCTCTCCCACCAGCCTAGTTCACCCTAATGACATCTCTCTGCTACCAGCTTGCTGATTATTTCCCATTTGAGCTCCACCACGGACACTTAAGTATGACCTCTCCAATGTTCACCATTTCATTTTTTTCAATTGAGGATGAGAAGTGGGCCCTGGTTTACCATGGGTCACACTTTCCACAGCAATGAAATAGGAACTAAAGGTGAACTTCAGAGATCTCTCCAGCAAGTCAAACCTCCAACTGGGAGGAGCTAGATAAAGCTAAAATAAATTAATAACTGCAAGTACTTATTTAATGCCTATGCAATCTTATTGGTAGTAATACCTGGATTTTGGCAATTCCAATGGTCAGAGTTCATTTTCTAGACAAATCTGGGAGACTTTTTAACATCTGCATGCTGCCATCCCTTTCCTACCTGCCCTATCTCAAAACACACATGCAGTCACAAAAATCCACTAGATGTACTGCTCCTCCCACAGAGAAATTCCTCTTTAAAGATACAGTAAAAAATGTGAATAGTATCTACTTAGAAATCCTCATAATTGTCACTGAAGTTGAAAAATTAGGTAAGGGATGTAACATACAAGTGACTGTACCTCACATTGTCAGTGATAACGAGTATTAATTGCAGGGGTTTTATCTTTATTGGCCATATGCACACACACCAGAATAACAATTTGGTTGAATAACTTCTGTCACCATTGTGCAATGCAGTGACCAGAGAAACTAAATTTAGTTTACAGACTACATGCATAAATAACCTGAGATTTTCATAGTTAAGTAAACACATTAAGCAACAGCATCCTGACAAATGTTGTTTTCAAGCACAATTTGCCAGCAAAAAACGGGATAAACAATTCTGTGTAGTTCTTTCCAAACCAAACTCTTTTCCTAAGTGAACCTTCCCCACATATATTGTAACAGCTGCATCTTTCAAAACACTGGTATGATAAGGAGATAATCTTTGACTTGAACTACTGTTTGAGACATGGTATTGTTCATACTCCAACACCCTACCTCTTTTCATTGTCAAATTCTATCACTGGGGTCATGATTTAGAAATACAGCCTTGTTAGTGGCACCCAGTAAACACGAAAACAAAATAATTTCTATTCCTGTCCCAACACAGAAGATATTCAAAATCTTCCAACCAGTCTGAAATTGATAATCCATTCCAAACACTTTAATTTCACATTGCAGATTGCTGACAAGTACCAACAGTAATTTTCTTTTATTAAATGAAGACAGTGGCTCTTACACAAGCAACAATATGCCCATCAACCACAGCATTTGACAAAATGGCTCTTGTGTTCAGCTTGCTATTTCACTAGTATAAAAATTGTCCAGTAATTGCCTGGAAAAACTGTAAAAGGGCTCAATTACCTTTAAATTTGTCCATTCAAGCTCAATAAGCCTATTCAATTCAATGTTCAGACATACTCCTCCCAGTTTGTAATTGTCCCACCTGCAATTTGTTATTGCATTTCATACCAGACAGGAAGAAAAAAGCCACATAAATTATGACTTCCAACTGAAACACTAGCTGAAAACTTCAGTCCTGGAGACAAGAAAGCCCAATCCCTTCTCCCTTGCAGCAACAGGCAACAGAGAGGAAGAAGGCAGTTTCAGGGGGCAGCTATAAAAACTAACATTTCCTCTAACAAACAGGAACAAGCTTCATGGCCACAGATCTTTGCTTCAAACTAGCAGAGCCCTGTACCGGGTATGTCACCTACCAACAACCAGAAGCAAATAACTCTTCCCCTGGTCTCTACTGCCAAAGACAGCTGGACACCAGCTTTGAGCAGCCTTGAGCAGGTCAGGAAACACCACAAGGGTGGGACAGGAACTAAGGGTTTTGTACCTGGGTTTATTGCCAGAAACTCTGCCTCTGTTTATCAGTTCCTTTTAGCTGATATAACAACCTGCAACATCAGCAGCCTCTGGGGACCACTTCAGGTGTGAGGTGGTCTCCTTTATCAGCAGCCTAAAGGCTGCCCAGCTGCTAATGGCACCCTCTTTATGCAAGCTGCTTTTACAATTTGCCAGTCTTTGGAAATCCACCTCCATCAGCCTTCCAGACTCAGTAGAACAAGCTTCTGCGCCAGGTGGAATCCGGGGAAGGGGACAAGCTGAGAGTTCCTGAAATTTGGCATTATTTGTTATTTGCAATTAACTGCAAATTACACACAGATACTATGCATCCACGTGGACATTAGGCAGCAACATGAAAGAGAGGCCTAGAATCCTTGAAACTGTGGGTTTTCATTTCCTGAATTAATGTGCAGGACTGGAAATGGGCAATTAGAAGTTTGCCTAAGCCTAAATCTGCCTTAAGAAATGTTTGACCCAACCATTAGGTTTAATTAACCTCAATTAGTAGTGATTTCATATTCATTCCACCTGTTGTCTGGATATAAAGTTTTCCCTAAGACAGCAAACACCAGCAATTATTTTAAACAGCATCATATAAAGACCCACCTGGTGCCTTCCCCTCTATCACTCATGCAAGTAAACAGAAGCGATAACAGCAAGCACAGTATAGTAAAACCCACGGCTGAGTTTTTTATCTCTGGATTTACTGTGTGCTGCTGTGAAGTTACTAGATGTAAAGCTATCTGCACCAAACAGGCTCATAAATGGGAGGAATTATCAGTGCAAGGCTGTAGCCCTTAAGCAGTTGACTTCTTGAATGTTTTCACCTCCTGTTGATTTCATCGGGAATAAAATGCAGCAACTTCTAAAACCTGGTAACACTTGTGCCACGAAATTCAACTTTTTAGAGAAAGGCCCTTAAGGAAAACCAGGTTTTGTTGCTCTTACTATTAAGGCATCTTCTTCTCTCCATCACAGAAATAACTAGGAAATCAGTATCTAACTTACAACTGACTTGCAGAAGGAAGTTTTTATTCACCTGGCCATTTTTTCCTCATCTTCACTCAAAATCTGGAAACCAGAAATGGTCAAAAGTGTATAGACTTCACAAATCTCAACTGAAAACATGCTGGGAGCATTTCAAATGGAATGCTAAACCATGGAGTTTAGTAGATTTAAGGGCACCTCCTCAAAGGACAGAGGGGTAGAAGAGTACATTTCATCTTTCCCTCCAAAGTAGGAAAAACCAAACAGAAGGTACTGAGCAGTAACCCTCAAGATAGACTCTCTGGATACTAAAAACTTCCAGTGTCACAGCCTGAGTGTTTGGGACTACATGGAACTAGCTCCAAAGTTCCCACAGATCCCACACTTGGCAGAACACCAGGCATAGGGATTGAGGAAGACATCTCAACTGGACAATGAGATCCTACCAAAGCTTCCCTGGGTCCCATCTGTGACAGTGTTTTTGACTGGTTGAGAGACACAGCTGAATCTAAAGCAATGCAAACAACAATTCTGCAGGCTCCGCTGGACAAAACTGTTTTGAAACACAAATGAAACAATACTAAGACAAAGTCAGGGTTTTAAAATAATTTAAAAGGAAACTGAAGGCTAAAACCAAGGGAGAGGTTGGCCGGGTTTTTTTCATTACATGGTATTATTTATACAATCTTTTGTTGGGTTTTCCCTGTCTAGCTTTCTATTTTATTATCCTCAGTTTCTCTTTCCCTTGCTCCTGACTTTACTCCTTCCTCTGTGTTCCTCATTCCCTCTCACCAGTCCCCCTACAACACTCCCACACATGTTCTCCCTTGGTCTCACAGTTTTAGTAGTTCACCTTCTTCTCCATTAGTCTCTGCTCCTCCAAATCTTCTCTGTGCCAACCTCTACACCCCTTTTTCTACTGACCTGCACATCCTTGCAAGGGTTCAACGTTGTCTACAGGAACATGTCCCTGCCCACGGCGGGGGAGCTGGAATGAGATGATCTTTAAGTTCCTTTCCAACCTAAACCATTACCTGGTCATAAACTATTCCTGAAGAACTTTTTAGGCTGCAGGGCTACCACTCTCCTTTAGACAGTCTTTTTAAATATGGATTTATGGTGTCAAAGGTTCACTTTCTCTCTTTTTCCATATTATCCTAAGGGAGAAGACAAACCTGGCCACAAGACAGGTAGATCTCAGCTACTCTAACTGGCCTTAATGTCAAATGACAGGAACCACTCCCGAGCTGTGTTATCTCAAATACTTAATTTACCTAAACATTTTATCTTCTTCTCCACACAGCAGTGCATTCAGCTGTGTGTTTAAGCATATGCTGAGCTTTAAGCACAGGATTCAATTTAGCCCGTGCAGCAAAGGCTGAAGGATGTACCCTGATACTCGGCTGAAGAGGGATTACCCTAATGCTCACGATCAGAAATATGCTTAAGGATGCTACTCAGATTAGGGTTGCAGTAACATAATCTCAAATCAAATTTATGTTATCTGGTTTTATCCAACTGCCATTTTTGTCACATAAACATGCTCCAACTGTCTGTCTAATGCCCTGGCATACATTTATACTTTCCAAGCACACTCTACAGGAAAAAAATAAACAAAAATATCCAAGGCAGAAAAAAAATACATCAATGGACAGAACAATCGATTTTGAAGACTATTCACTTAAAACTTCACTCTGCTGCTGGAGTCATAGCACTTGAAGACAAGGTTTAATTCCCTCACTGACATTTAACCAAACCAAGACAAAAATGAAGTTGAACTTCCTTGGTTTTTCCACAAGAGCAATAACATTCAAAGAAGAAAACTGCTGGCATAAGGGATAATGTAGGAAAAAAAAAAAACAAACAGGTTTGTAGCACTTTCACAAAATAAATATCCTAAAAGGAAGCTTGTCTACACAATATTGAAAAGGTTGAAGTCAGCATGGACTATGCACCATGATTGACTTCCAGCCTAAAAGTGGCTGGAGGCTTCTTGTTCATATCAGCCTTAAGAAGGTGTATTTCAAATGTTGATATTATAATTCTTAAAATAGGCACTTAAATACTTATATTTAGTATGCAAAGGAAAAGAAAAAAATATAGATAATGGGCTTCCTATTCAAGAAAGAACATATTCCCTTTCTCATTTCCTAGATCCCTGTAGGAATTAATCAACTGTGAGATTCATCCAGCCACAAAGTGGAAGTGCACCCTTAGAGGCTTATAGTGGTGTGTATCAGTCAGTGAGAGGTTCATTTTTTTTGGTGGTTTGAGGGTGTTTTTAATTGACAGAGACTGTCTAAAGCAAACAAAATTAGTATTTGCCTCCACAGAAAATAGAAGATGCTCAAAATGAAAATTGTGACTATACATTTACAAACATCTCAAATATTTCAGTTGTAATATGCTTCTAAATCCTAAAATAATGATATAGGAAAGTGATAACATATTTTTACCCCCTTAAATAAAGTAGTTAAACACTGAAGTCTCAAGAGCCTTGGTGTGACACCACACCATATTCAAGGAAATGGTCTTTTCCATCAGTCTTTGGGAAGTCTGGTGATTCACAGTACAGCTTCTCTCTGTTGCCACACACCGGATGTTGACCTAAGGATCATTTTTTGCCACTGAATTCCCTCACAGTAAGAAATGGGTAGATCAGGAGAATTTACACAACAGCTGTACTGGAGATGAGCTATCAGTTGCCAATTACGAGCATAAGATAGAGAAGGTTAAAGCTATTCCAGTTGTATCCCACAGGTCATCAGTGAATGTGGAAGGAGATGCTAGTGACTTCTGACACGTTCTGTCACCCAGAAGCAGAGCTTTGCTGATGAACCATGATCAACCATGAACCTTTATCAACACTTAAGTTTTGTTTGCTGCAGGATTAAATGGGCCCCAAATTTATTTATTTATATTTTTTTTCAGAATTAAACCCACTTTAGGAATCTCTTGTAACTCATTTTGGCTCTGTAGATAGGCTTTAAAGTAAAGGAGAGCCTGCTTCATAGAGCCCCTAACTGTACATGAATTCCTGTAACAGCCTGATATTTATCATTTACAGGTTTTTATAGTCCCCTGCAGGGACTATAGTCCCCTGAGGGATCCAACCAGGACACCCAATGACGTCTGCAGCATCCTGTCACTCTGCTGACAAAGAAGGAAACAATAACTCAGGGACACAAAGTATTTAGCGGCTGGATTTCATGCTCATGCACTTCCACATGTTGCCCAAATAAGAACATACTCTGGCCAAAACAAAAAGTGAAAAACCATAACTTCTCTACCCTCGCCTGCAAAATGAATACAAAACCCATGTACTAACCAGCATTTCTTTTTTTCTGCTTAAAAACATCCCGGCAAAAATAAAAAGCGTTTGTTCCACTGCCTGTTGTTCAGCTTTCAGCACAGCCCTGCAAGGCCAGAGACCATAAATCAACCACTGGCATGTGCTTACACAAGGCTGTGCTCCCAGTTGGCCTCCCATCCACCTCCTCTGGCGGCTTACTAAAGCTTGGATTTGTCTTTTGGCAGTGGTGTTCAAAACGGCGAGCATTCACGGAAAGGGTGTACAAGATGTTTCAGAAGAAAACTGAAATGTGCCCCTTTCCTGGCACCTTACAAACTGAGATGGAATCTTTAAAATTTCCTTTCACCTTGACACTACTGCCCAGCCTCTACAAGGTATGTAGTGAGAAGAAAAACAACTCTGTAAGAATAAAAACATCTTTTATTTTGGTTCACTTTGGAAGCATGTGTGCCATGGCAGCTCCAGACACCTTCTGGTGAGGGGCTGAGGAGTTTTATTCATATGAGCTGCCCTTGGCCTACAGTCAGGAGGTAATGGGGAACATGACAAGGAGCAAAGCACTGAAGGCTTGCTCTGCCCTCTCTAAAAAGCATGGGATGATCCAACTCATTGGCGTGATGATCTAACCCACAGGTGTGATTAGCACTGCATGGAGTTAAGATTTGTGGGTGGACAAACTCTACCCAGCTTCCCACCCCCCTTCCCAACCCTCTTGGAAGGTAC
Organism: Cinclus cinclus; assembly: GCF_963662255.1. Lineage (NCBI taxonomy): Eukaryota > Metazoa > Chordata > Aves > Passeriformes > Cinclidae > Cinclus > Cinclus cinclus. Next base: position 100,932,165 of record NC_085046.1, read on the forward strand.
CTCCAACCATATGTTGGGCACTCGGCTGGCCTCAGAAACACCTTGAGAAAAAAAAAATGAGCAGAGGAAGCTCCAGAACTTCTGGATGGAGACCACAGCTCCAAAAACAGCCCCTGCATCAGTGGAGGCTGGCGAGCCACCAAAGGTGAGGAGAAACTCCTTGCCCTGCACTCAGCTTTCTGAGGTAGCACCTGAACTGTGGGGAAGGTGGGACCAGCCCACAGCAGCCTGCTCTGGTGGAAGGTGACCCTGTCCATGGCAGCACGGCTGGAACCAGATGATCTTTAAGGCCCCTTCCACCTCAAACCATTCCATCGTTCCATGCAAACCTGTTAAACCCAGCTGTGTTCACTTCGACGTGCCCCTCTGCCTTCCCCTCAAAATCACAGCACAGGAAATGAAAACAAAAAAATGTGGCTGTCCTGATCTTATCTGAAGAGCATGTGGCCAGGAAATCCATGACTGACAGCAGTCCCTGGAGGGGCTAACAGCCCTGAAGACTAGGCAAATGGCATTTGCAAGAAGGAGCAGCAGGGAGGCAAAAGAGCAGGAGCAGCAGTTATGGCTCCAGCCTCCCTGTAAATGCTTCTCTCAACAAGCAATGAGCTTGAGAAATTTTAGAACAGAATACTTCTCTCCAGCCTATACATGCACTTGCAGTCTGCAGCACTCACACTGCACCCAGCTCAGACACAACCCGACACAAGCAAAATGCACTGGCACTGTAATTTATAAACACCATCACAAGCAAAAGCCCTGCAGACTCAAAGGCCTTTACCCATGGGCAGCTCAACTGCACTGCAACTGCAACACATCCTATCAATAAATCAAATTATCACCTTGGAAACACGTCCTACCATCAACCAGAGTCTCAGAAAACACACTTTAAATGCAAATTTAAAATGGCCTTTTAATATGGCTTGACTTAAGCCACTTAAAAGGAACCACCTGATGAAAATGAGAGGGTTTTTCTTCTCCCCATGTACTGTTTGCATGTAAAGTTTCTGCCTCCTTCACACAGTCTGCCTCGGCATTACTTCATTGAGTAGGGCTAAAACTGCATTCAACTATATGAAATAAAAAATTGAGCTTATCACCATTCAACTTCCTTATTTTGGCAGAAAGAAAGAATGCAGGGTTTTTTCACCCCAGAACTACTGTAAACCAAGAAGTTTCCCTATTTTTTGGCCAGAAATCAAAAAGAGCAAGGGGCTGGGGAAATCTAAATTTAAAGAGAATTTGAGAAGCAGTAAAACTACAGCTTGCATATGATTTCTGGGTGATAGTCACTGCATGGACTAATTTAACAGGCAAGCCACAAGCATGGGATAGGACCAACAGGCACCAACCACAGGGTACTCCTTTGCTACCCAGTAGATTATTAGTAACAAGCTTTCTCTTTGAGGCTTTGCTGCTACTGAAACTAAAACCTGCTTCAAATTCCTCCTTCTTCAGAAACCCAATCAGGTTGGCCTGCTTGAAATGAAAGCAGAGTGTGGCCTCCACAATTACCTTTTCCTAGAAGGATGTTCCAATGTGCTCTTCTAAGCAATCCCACACAAAACCCTTGGAAGAAATTAGCAAAGAAAAAAGTTTTGTAGATACATCAGGAAAGCAACAGGGCCAAGATCAACATGAAATCCTGAATTCCAAACTGTGAGAAATTGTTTACCTGCATATTTAGTGTATATATTGAAAAAAAAATCTGATTGTAGCCATTTAAATATCTTATAAAAATATGAAAAGGCTGCCTTCAACTTTTGAAGACAATTTTTTATTGATACAAGAGAACAGGCCTTTCTTGCTTGGCACATAACTGGATTTTTATGCAATATTGACAAACACAATAAAAACAAAATCACCAGTCCCAGCCTTCTTCAGTATCTTGTACACTTCTTTTGATTGGCAAAGCAAGGTAATGGAATATGGAAATGCTGTGTGCTGACATTAATTGCAGATTTCAGAGTATTCTTCACTGAAGAAGAATACCAAGAAAAAACATTTCCCAAGAAAATGAGGTATATGCAGTTCAGCTAACCATGTGTCTGTCTTTCAGTTCCCCATGGACTTAAAATCACTGTTCAGTTTTACCTGTAATTTATGTTTCACCACAATGCGAAAACACAACTGGCCAGGAAAGAAATACAGATCAAAGGGCTCCTTTGATGGAAAGGTTGCAATGATGGACACTTCAAACCAGTGACTTCACAAGACAGACAGCCATGTGGTCACAGCTCAAAAATTTCTCTCATGATAGAGCTACTTGTTTACATAATAAATATGAATGAATGAATAGGTGATGATGGACCATTAATATGGGGGGGAAAATTGCTTGGCCATCTCTGTTCTTCTCTCAAACAGGATACTTTTGTGGACAAAACTATAGAAGGCACACATTTACTTCATCAGTACATTTTTCCTCTTTTCATGACCCCCTTTGTTTGTTCTACTCTCTGTTTTAGGCTACAGCACTGCAGCTGTTGATGCACACATGGCTTCTGCACGGTGCAGCATTACTGTCTTCAGCAGCATGCTCACTTTACCATGGAGGCCACCTTGGACATTCCTGGTGAGAAGAAAGCTCCTTAACTGGTTCAACCCAGCCAGGGGTGCAGTTTTGTTTTTAACAGCAGCTTTCCTATTTGTGTTGGGATATGTAGGCCAGGAAAGCATTACCTATGACAAACATTTTAGACACAAACTAAAAGATTCCCAGTGATCTGTGCTCAGCATCAAAGTGTAATTTCCACAGAGGAAATGTCACCCCTTTTACAAATGCAGGCTCACCAGCTTCGGACAGCATTTTCATGCTTGCACAATGCAGGCCAGCAAACGACTTCTTAAGAGCAAGAAAACAGAGGCAAAAACACAAGGGTGAAGAAACAAAGTCTCAGCTAGGGAAGTTGTGGGCACTATGATCAGGAAAAATTTTCTACAGTAAAAGCAGTTAAGCCCAGAGACATAACCCCAGGGAGAAGATCATGGGTTTTTCAAGACAGAGGAAACAAACATGTCAGGAACAAGAAGGGCTTTAGGGAAAAGGGATGACCTCTGAGCCTCTTCCAATCCTACCTCCTTTGGTCCTGTGATGCACAGTCACAACACAAAAATGTAATAAACAAAAACAAAAGGAAAGGAGTAATGGAGGTCACTTTAGATGGTAGTCAGCAAATCACCTCCCAAAGTCTGACGAGTTCTCAAAGTTTCCTCAGGAAGTGACAAAGACAAGAAACTTTGCCTTAGCAAAAGAGATTGCCTGGCAATCTCTTCTGCGGTTGCCACACACAATTATGTCAGGATTTGGCAGGGAGTTGTAAATCACTCCTCCAGCCCACATAAAGAAAATGTTGGGAGCTAAGGCACAGGGCACTCAGCAGCCACAGACAGATTAGGAAACCTGGCAGCTGCACAGCCAGCCACATTTCAGCACTAAAGCATGGCTCAGGAGCACAGCAGCTCCCCTACTTTCGTCTCTCCTCCAGCCCCTCAACAAGGTGCCCACACAGAAACACCAGGCAAATCAAATGAGAGCTACACTCCATTTCACCACAAAGACCAAGCTGCAGCTAAAACCTGCTCAGACCCAGGAGCAAGTGGCACCTAACACAGGGACTGAGAGACCAGGAAGAGTCAGGGATAACAAGACAGGACTTGGAGCAGAGCTCAAGCGTTTGCACTCAGGAAGATGAATGCTTTCCACATGCAGATACCTCACTGCCCAGCAGCAATAATTTACTGGAGGAAGTAGTTTAGAAGCAGGCTTGAGGACACTTGCATGGCAACATACTAAAGAGAGCTGTTCAACTGCACCTCCAGAGCTCCTACACCTGAGGCTGCAAGGCACTGAACAATTAGGCAGGCATCCTGCTCCTGCTAGCCCACTGGCAAGCTGGAACCATCCCTTCTCAAAGAGCTCTGCAATCAACAAAGCCTTCCTTCCAAACTGACTCACTCCCACCCTCCCGCTGCCCCAGATTTCCCCTCTTCCTTTCTCTTGCTGGTGTCTCCTCCAACAGCTACAAATCCCATAACCATCATCCGGTAATGCACTACTCCTGGCTGCTCCAAATCACTCCCACGACACTCACACAGAGTCTTAAAATCCCCAAGATACTCTGGAGGAGGAAGAAATTAAATGCAGATACCCAAATCCCATTTTGTTAGGTTAATGCTAAAAACCAGAGGCCAGGCTCCCTCCTGGCAATGTGGGGTTACATCCAGGAGCCAATAACCTACTCCCCATCTCCAGTGCAATGGCTCCAGGCCACTCAGTGACCCTGGAGAACTGCACTGGCCTCTAGGGCCACAATGTGGACCACAGCTCTATTTCTCTATTCCTCTTCACCATCTTCCCATCTAGACCAATCTGTAGCCAAATGGGGTTTCAGAGCTTGTGGAGAAGCTGGCTTTTCAAACGTTGCATCAGCTGCAATTTTTCCCCATTGGGAAATTCTGAATAGGCAGGAACAGTCCAAGCCCAGGCCCCCTGCACAGCTTGAGGCCAGAAATTGTCAGTGATCCTCCTGTCTGATCCAGAGGTGCAGCCTAGGGCCGTGTTCAGAAGTGAAGAGGCATATGGGTTTACAAACCAATTTAATCCATATTTCTAACAAGGGTAAGAACTTGTCTTGGGACTAGGACATATGAGACTCGACTGATTATCAAGGGATCTATGACATACAATGCAAATTAACTGGGTCCAGGACCTCCTGAAAAAAAACAGCTGTTGAGGTTTCTTTTGGTAGATGTGAGAATGTATTTTTGAGCTGCCATCTAGCTTTCAAGCAGATCAGAAGATTATTGCCTGCATTTGTTCACGCACACAGGTGTGGAGTTTCCCTGCTCTAGAAATGTCTGAACTTCCTGAGGGGATTCATCATCTGAAGGATTCCTCTCTTTTGGGAAAAGAGTGTCAATCCCCATGGGAAATGAAATGTCCTGAAAGGTTTTCCAGGATTATGTCCTCTGAAAACTCAGGAAGGAACATCTCACTAATTACTAAGTGACTATAACTACAGACACGTCTCCCTAAGGACTACCACTGCCACCCCATCATTTTAATGAATCTAAAGAGTAATTGCATACTCCTAGTAACACAGATCTGCATTATAGGTTTCTTTTCCTGCCTTAAAAAAGGTAAACAATTGCCTACAAAACCTCCAGTAAGTTTTAATGTTATAAAACATCAATAATTATGGACATAAGATCTCATACCACAAGGCACTTCATCTTTATAAAATAACATTTTCTGATGGAGAAGAAAGCAAGCAAGGACACATCCACATATTCTACCACAGACTCCTCATGTTTGTACAAACCACATTTATTTTTGTTACTATACCATTTTAAAGGCAGGAATTCTAACCAAGAATGGAAGAATGGTCACTGCCAAATACTTTGGGTTGAACTCTCCAGTGCCCTGGCACCGCATCCTGGCAAGAACTATTCCAGGGCAAGGTACCCACTCCTGCTGGGCTAAATGTCAACACAAATCAGAGAGAACTGGAGCGTCTATTTGTGTTTGGTTTTCAAATGTTCAACTCACTTGGATGGCATAAAAGCAAATTCACTTTGAAACGCCTTCATTCATGCAGCTTCTCTGAGTGTTTATGAAGATGTGGGCCTAAAGGCAGCCGAACTTGCACCGGGTAATTTGAGACGTTTGACTTTTAAAAAGAACTTGTGTACTGGAGCAGCGATGCTCTGCTGGTTACTGTCAGGAGAGGTGGTTCTGCTCTCTGCGGCCGTGTTTGTCCCAACTTGGTGGGCAGGCACATTTTGCTGGGAAGCTCCCTGGGCGCCGGGCAGAGAGGGGCAGGCGCAGCCAAAGTGCAGAGCTAAGCACATTGCTGTTCCAGATGTGAAACGCACACGCGAGTTCGCCAAAAAACCGAAAGAAGAAGGGGGGGAGGAAAGAAGGGGGTGGGGGGGAAGGAATGGCAAAAAGGACGTTCCTGTAAGGAGTCGATTCAAAGAAGCGCTGCTGAATAAAGCCAGGCAAGTAACTAAACAAAGCACGGAGCAGCAGCGCAGCGGTGAGACGGGACCGAGCCCCGGGAAGAAGGAGCCACCCGACACAGTATCCCGGGGTGCTGCTGCTTTACTCCGGGCGGCTCCCCACCGCTGGAACGGGTGGGCAGCAAACCCTCCTCATTGGGGTGCCCTGGGGGCTCTGGCACCAAAGGGAGCCCTCTGAGGGGGGATGGCTCAGCGCCCGCAAACCCCCGCCAGGGGAGACCCCCAAAGGAGAGCCACCCACCACCTCCCCCGGCCCGCTACGCCCTTCTCTCTCAAAAAGTTGAGAAACAAGACAAAAACAACAAGCCCCAAAGGCTCCCCCCGCCCCGCGGAGGCCGGTGCGCCGCCTGCCAAGTTTCGGCGCGGAGGAATTTTCTGCGGGCCGAGCCCCCCCCTCCTCCCCCGCCCGGGACCGCGGGACGCGGCGCCCCCGGGAACCGGGACAGCGAGGCTGGAAGCGTTCCCCGGCTCAGCGAGCACCCCAGCGCCCAGAGCCCCCACCTGCGGGGCGAGAGAGAAAGGAAGGGAAAGGATGGGAAGCGACCCCCCCGGTCGCCCTTACTCACTCCAAGCAGACAGACTTTCAGCTCGCGTATCGCCATCATCTGCCCGGGGCCCGGCCGCTCCGCATCCCCGGCGCTCCGCACTGCCCCGCCGAGGCGGCCCGGCCCGGCCCGGCCCCGGCCCAGCCCCGCCGGGGCCGCCCCCGCCGCCGGTCACATGCACCCGGCCCCGCCTCCGCCCCGCTGCCCCCCGCTCCCAGCGCCGCCGGGCCGGGCACGGGGGGCAGCGAGCCGCGGCCTGCGCTGAGGGGGCGGGGGCAGCGCAGAACCGCCAGAGGTGGAAGGGACCTCTGGAGAACCTCTGGTCCAATCCTCCTGCCAAGGCAGGGTCACCTAAAGCAGGTGACGCAGAGCACATCAGGTGGGGTGTTGGAATGTCTCCAGGCAGGGAGACTCCACGACCTCCCTGGACAGCCTGCTCCAGAGCTCTGCCACCTTCCTCCTCGTGTGAAACCTCGTGTGTTCCAATCTATGGCCATTGCTCCTCATCCTGTCACTGGGAACGACCGAAAAAGAGCGACAGCATCCTCTTGACGCCCACCTTTGAGATACTTATATACATAAATGAGTTCCCATCCAGTCTTTTCTGAGGCCCAGAGTCTCTCCTCGTAAGAGAGATGCTCCAGAATCCCTAATAATCTTTGTGTCCCTTCGCTGACCCCCTCCTGGAGCTCCTTGTCTTTCTTGTCCGCAGGGTAAATATTTGCTGTTGTGAAAAAACAGTCTGTGAGAGATGGCATCACGCAGGGGGCTGTGCATATGCTTGGTTCTACACACCATGTGCTGGGGACTGCTCTGGTCCATCTGAATCCATCTTCTTTTTACTTTATTTTCCTTTATTTTTTTTTAAGCTTTTCCTGCTATGTGCAGAAATAATGGAAAAAAGTAACTCAGTTTTTCTTACCCAATCCAGTAATACACACCCAATTTGGATGAAAATAGTCAACCTCAGGCTAGTAGTAGGATTGCACCCCACATATCACATACCAAATTCAAGTTCATCAGCTCTAAGGCTAGTCCTCTGATATGAGTGAAGAAGGAGCCATAACCACTCTGCTCTTGGTCTGCGAGGTTCTAGAATTTATGGAGAAGGATTGCACATGATAATCCCAGGAAAGCAAAAGAGTATCATCCACCAGATATTTTAAATCAGAGCCTCTGTTCTGCTTACAGTTTTACTTTGGTTTCTTCTTTTTTTTTTTTTTCTTTTTTTTTCCCACTCTTATTTATCAGTTAAAATTGCTATAGGGAATTGAAGAAAATCTTGATTAATCATTGTGAGATTACTGCCAAGTCATTAGATGCTTCCTGGCAATAAACTGTTGTGGCATTCATTATAACACTAATTAGTTCCACACAGAGTCCTGTACTCACACCAATAGGCTGGATGGAGATTGTTTGCCCTTTTCCTAAATTCTAGGTGAAGGAAATACCTGGAGCAGGGCAGTGTTTTCCCCATGGAGGAAAAGCATGTAGTATTGCTAGCAGACAGATCAAAGGAGAGGCTCATCAGAGATACAGTTTTGATTTAATTAAGGGTTTGTCTTGTTTTGTTTTGTTTTGTTTTGTTTTGTTTTGTTTTTTGTTTTGTTTTGTTTTGTTTTAGGAGAATTTAGCAGAGAAACCAAAACACAGCAGGTTTTCAGACAACCACTACAGAACATTGTAAGGATTCTGGCTGCTCATTGCTTTTCCGTACGAATGCATTATGCACTGGAAGTATTTCAATAAGCAAATGGTATATACTCCCTGATGTAGAAAAATTACAGTTTGCACTCAGGACATTCAATTTAAAGCAGTTTTCTAATTAGTTCTTACAAATTTCAGCCAATAATTAGTTGTAGAAATTGACAGGAGATACAAATTTTTAAGGTTTTGCACCATCCCACTCCATTCTTTCACTGACATGTTGTGGTTCAGGATCACTTTCCACAGATTCTTTTTGGGGTTTTGTGTGATGTCTTTAAAAATTTCTATATCTTTCATGTATCCTATTAGTCACCTATCCCTTTCCTCTGGTCCAGATTTTGTAATTCTTGAAGTCTGGGATTTTTTTCATTACTGTATACCTGAACATTTATACCATCTGAATTAATTTCAGCAAGACACACTGGAATTAGTTTATCATGGAATCATAGAGTGGCTTGGGTTGGAATGGTCCCAAAAGATCATCTAGTCCCAAGCCCCACTGCTATAGGCAGGGACACACATCCATTTTTCAGACATTAAGACATCTCACCAATTTCAAAGCCATATAATTACATGTCCACTTGCTGTCTTGACTCAGTACCACCAAAATACAAAACAGTGCCTGAGATATTTGTCCAGGAAAGCAAGTCAGATCCCGTCTTTCATCCTACCCAGGGAAATTTCTCAAATTCACACTGTTGAAACAGGAGCTCTCACTAAAAGAAGTTATATCCAAGACTTCAAAAGTTTCTTGTTGAATAGAACAAAATAACTAATTAGCTAGTTGTAAACAAGCAAATTGTTTAAAACAGCACAAAGATGACTCAGTGAAAGTTGTTCAGGCTGAAACAGCAGAAGGGAGGTTGTTAAGGACAATTTTATTGTACAGTCAAAAATCTAAAGAGCCAGACAAAAATTAACAACCGGGGGGGGGAAAGTAACATATAGTACTTGTTTAAACAAAGAGCCTCTGAACTACAAAAGCAACAAAAAAAGGTATCCCCAAAAATTTTGAGTATCCCCAAAATTATGGAGATAAGAAGACAGAAAAACAACAAACAGACATGTTCCAGTATTTAAAAAAAGCTACTGGTGTTCATTCTTCCAGGAACTGGCATAATCCTTGTGTTTGTCTGCATGCAAGACACTGTGGTCAGGAAAACATTTTTGCAGAATTGGTCACGTTGCAGTGTTTTTCAATGGCTGACTAAAAATAAAGGAAAACAAGTCTTTGCATACCAGAAGTTTTCTTTTCTTTCTTTCTTTCTTCCTTTCTTCCTTTCCTTTCCTTTCCTTTCCTTTCCTTTCCTTTCCTTTCCTTTCCTTTCCTTTCCTTTCCTTTCCTTTCCTTTCCTTTCCTTTCCTTTCCTTTCCTTTCCTTTCCTTTCCTTTCCTTTCCTTTCCTTTCCTTTCCTTTCCTTTCCTTTCCTTTCCTTTCCTTTCCTTTCCTTTCCTTTCCTTTCCTTTCCTTTCCTTTCCTTTCCTTTCCTTCTTCCTTTTGTAACATTTTATTCAATGAATAATTGTAAGCAGTGCAAAGTCAGTAAGTAGAAGCTTCTTTCTACCCATCTGTATTTTGGTTTTGGGAAGTACAAAGCCAAGTGACTTTGGTTTTCAGCAGCCTTCTAGAGCTTCATGTCCTGGCATGGTGTCCTCCAGTGGTCTGGAGCAATGGCAGCTTGGGATGCTGCTGCCCTGCTCTTTGCCCCTGCTCACATGTGCCTGCCCCAGTGTCGCTCACACTGCTCGAAAACTAGTCCTGTGTTTAAAGGTTTCTATGACCTCAGTCTCCTCCTCTCTAGAAATGGCGTAGTGGTATTTAGTAAGCCTGTATTTGTAGAAAACTGGATGCTTTTGAAGTTCTCACAGTGTTCATAAGCTTATGAAGGCATCTACACTTCCTCCTCCTGCTTTTTTTCTCTGTGAGTGATGTAGGTGGAGAAAGATCCATCCAAGACCCCTATGTGTACCCGGATCCTGAAACTGCTGTTGTCTGTCCCAAACACTGATGAGTTACTTCCTTTCTCCCATGTTACTTCCCCTCTCAATTTCTTGGCAAGCATCTTTCTCACACAAAAATGTTATCCCTCCACTGGTGAATTCAATCCAGACCCTCCTACTATGGGCTGCCATCCCAGCTCTTATTCCCAAGGCAGGGAACGGGAGGCAAGTTAACTCCTTGCTGCCCAGGAAGAAATGCCTCTTCATCCTTTGGATAACACAAACTTGAAGTATAGTAATGACTGCCACCACAGAAATCTTTCTGGTGCTTGCCCAAGAAACTGCCAAAATCTCTTGAAAGGAAAGCAGCTGCTGATGAGCAAGCTCTTCCTTGAGTGGGAGGGGCAGCCTCCAGCTCCTAGATTCCATTCAAAATCCAGTGGTTATGAAGTGGCTAAAATTCTGGGAGATGTTATTTTTTTTGTTTGTTTACTTGATCGAAGTAAATGTTTACTTAATTGAAGTTTGCTTACTTAAAGGCTAGAAAAGGACTGCCCTGGAAAAGCACCATGAGAGTCCTGAGGCATGAAAACCAGAGAAGTACAGGAATGACCTGGTGGAAATAAGAGCATGGTTCTGATTTCAGCTACACAGGTCTTAAGCCACTGCAATTTTTTTTTTTTTTTTGGTTGAGAAGCATTTTTCCACTTCATTGCACATGCAAAAAGTGAATTAGGTTCTTTATAACCCACTAGTTCCAGCAGTAATGCCAGGAGATTAGGTAGCTGGCTGCTACATCGTTTTGTTGTAGTGTTGTTTCATGTTTTAACTTCTCCTGTTTATGGCAGTTGGATGGTCCAGTCACTCCCTTCTGAAAAGAAAAATCTTCTGGAAAAGTTTAGAGGGGAGTACTTGCAGCTTTGACTGCCAAGCGCTTTGAAAAGCAGCGTTACTGCTGTTGAGTGAAACCTGGGAGTTGTTTCTGTAAAGCTTACCAGCATGTTTCTTGTTGGACCTTGTAACAGATGCACTGTTCCTAAAGTGTTTGGGAAACATTTTGGCATCCCTGGCAGCAGAGATGTATGTTTGTCAAGAGGGTCAAGTTTACTCTGCATATTCACTGCTAATCCCCAAGGCAATCTCCTATGGAAGGAGTGAAAAGTGATGCAAGGCTTCTCATTCTTTGCAAATGAGGTCCTATAGCCCCAGCTGGTGATAGTGCAACATTTCTCCACTGTTAGATGGGGAAAGAACTAAAAAAAAAAGCTTTTTGCTTACATCAGAAAAACAGAAGATGAGGTACAACTTGAGAACACTGCAAATTAAGAACATAGCAAATCAAGCACCAAGAAGGGACAAGAACTAGCTAAAGCAAAATACTGGCTCAGTTAAAAAATAGACGTAAATTAGATTCAGATGGATTTAGTCAGAAGGTAGGAGTAGGGCTTTCTAAGGCTTTGAAAAGCTCAGTCAGAGCAACAAATGAAAAGTAAACTAATTTAAGTGTACAGCCTTACACAGGCAAAAAGAAATTCCTGAGATGTCCTAGAAAAGCAGAAGTCAAGACTTGGTGATCCAACAGATTATTTATCCATATTGCTAAGTAAATTGGCTAGTGGGCTGGGTTTGGCTGGGATAGAGTTAATTTTCTTCCCAGTGGCTGGGATGGGGCTGTGTTTTGGATTTGTGCTGAGCATATATTACTAGGGTTGGTTATATAGATATGTTTTTGTTATTTCTGAGCAGGGTTTACACAGATCCGAGGCCTTTTCCGCTCTTCATACTGTCATGCTGAGGAGGAGGCTGGGAGAACGTGGGAAACTGAGAGGAGACACATCTGGGCAGCTGACACCAACTGACCAAAGGAACGTTTATATGACATCATACTCAGTATATAAAGTGTGGGAATAAGGAGGAAGGGGAGGACATTTGGAGTGATGGAGGTTGTCTTCCCAAGTCACTGTCATGCATGATGGGGCCCTGCTCTCCTGGAGGTGAGTGAACACCTGCCTGCCCGTGGGAACTAGTGAATTCATTCCCCTTTTTGGTTTGCTTGCGTGGACAGCTTTTGCTTTCCCTATTAAACAGTCTTTATGTGAACTCATGAGTTTTCCAGCTTTTACCCTTCTGATTCTCTCCCCAGTCCCACTGGTCAGGGAGAGAGTGAGTGGCTGCCTGGGGTTTGGTTGCTGGCTGGGGCTAAACCATGACAGGCAGTCAACACTGACTGTTGAGGTTGGACATCAGGTCACAAAGGAATCAAGTTCGAGTTCCTTCTGCTGAGATTGAAATCACCTATGTGATTTTATTAAATCTTTTTAAGTCCAGCAAAATCAGTCTGGTTGCTGCATCCTGTAAATTCCTTTTGCTGGATGAATTCATCCAGTCAGTTCTTGATGAAAGCTCTGTATCTTATTATCAAACTCACTTTCCACATGAACCTTATGAAAATACTGTGAACCCACAAGGCTTACACAAGTCTTTTGTCATGTATCATTCCATACAAAGCCATGCCTGAGCACGCAGGTGTTTGCAGTGTAAACACCAGTCCAAACAAAAGGCTATTGTGATTTCCTGTACCAAGGCACAGTTCAAAACAGGGGGTCACTGACTGGGGGATATTCAAGGTTGCAATTTAGTTGTGTTCATAGCTCTTGTAACATGTTCTGTTCTGCAGGTCCTCATTTTGGGCTGCTGGTTTTGAGAACAGTTTGTAAAGACAGCGTGATGATTATTCTGAATGAGTCCCTGGAGATGACAAGAACGGTCTCTGTTTACTTTGGGTGATGCTCACATTGGTTTGCTCAGTTCTTTTCATGCTTCTGGCACAGGTGGCACATGTTACTTGCTGCTTGAAAAGGGAATGTGAAGATCAGCTTCACCCAACTATCAGTTGTCTGGTTGGAGTGATAAGTGGAGATCTGTACTTCAAAATTCAGGGAGTCTTTGCAGCAGGTTGGTGATACCTTCTTGCCTTCCAGCTCACTGCAGGGGCAGCCCAGAGAGGTTCTTGTAAATTATAACTGGATTTACTGAATACACATGCTGTTTCCTTCTAGAAGTATATTCCACAGTACACTATTCTTGTACAGGGTGGTGTAGTATCTGGTTTACCACCATTAGCTTTGTATGAGGTGAAGGAGCCTGTGTTTACTACCAAATGAAAGGAGAGCATATACAATTCTCTTTTTAATTAAGCTTAGCCTTATAAACCATGAAAAGGGTTTTATATTAAGGCCAAACTTCTATTGTTGAGCAAGGAGGCTTCTTTTGTGCATACTGCCAAGGAGAGATAACAGGGCTCTTATATTCTCAGAAATTTGTCCTGCCAAGTGAGCATCAGGTTTGTCTAAAACATACCCAGCATGTGCTGCCAGCCAGAGAAGGTTTGAATTTTTCTCATTAAATCTGCAGGCAGTGAATGCACATTGATGGGTGCTTCCTCTGATTACAGAAGACCTGAACAGGGACCTTCCAAACAAGGCTCAAATGAAAATTTTCAAATGAAAATGCATCTTTCTATCCTGACTTTACAGTAGTTTATGCAGTGAGAAGGGTGTCTGTAGCCAGCTTGTGGTGTCACTCCTATCTTTTTGTCTTCATCAGTGGAACTGGGTGTTCATTAGGAACAATCATGAGGCAACTGCAAAGGAGAAAATAAAGTCCAATTGTAAGCCAGGTGGTAACAGAGGAGACTTATGTCTTGGTCTTAAGTCTTTCACATTGAAGTTGATTCCTTTGTTTAGATTTAACATTGAGAGGGATCTGTGCATTCCCAAAAGAAAACAGGAAAACAATATGAGAAGGGAATTTCAGAGGGAGAAAAGTCTGATTGTTCTGATGATGAGAAAGAAATTCTCATCAATCCAAAAAATCTACAGCATAAAACATAGTTCTTTTTTTCCCCCCTTTGTTTCTGCTATGAATAACATTTTTTGTGTGTTAAAATGAGTTTAAGTCTGAGTTTGGGAGTGTGACCTCCCCTCTTCCCACCACTAGTCTAAACAGCCCTGAAATGCAAAGGATGTTTGACGTAAACTCCAAATTCCTTTTTTTGTGTCTATGTCCTTTATGAGGATAAATTAACCCTTAAAGAAACCTGCAGTTTTGCAAAGTTTTGACCACACAATTTATAATTATTGCTATTAATGATGACGGCATTTTTCATTTCAGGACAACTCTTTGCTTAATATTTATTCCAATTTCCTTGTAGAGCAGCTTGTTTGTACTGCCTATTTATGGACCTCAGAATCTGGCTCCAACACAGATAATCTGAGTTTGTTCAAACCTAAAAAGAAATAATAAGTTAGTGTGCTTTGTTTTGTAGGTTTTTTAATAGATATTAATAAAATATTTCACAAGGGGAAAAAAACACACTACTTGATCAACAGCTTTAATTTTCTAATGAGGAGTAATAATATAGTAATCTCTTCACATAAGCAATAACTTGTCAGGACCTTAACTGCACCAAGAGGTGCTGATTACCTAACTAATAGCTAAGAAACTATCTTGAGGAGAAGAAACTGGAAGTATGCACAATGCAGTCTGTTTTATCAGTCCAGCTATTTTACCCTCCTTCTCAATCAGTTCTTGTGGTTTCTTTAAAGATCGTGGATGTATTGGGTCCAAAAATCCTGCAGTATACTAGGAGGCATTAAATGTTACTTTTAGGGCAATTAAATGCAAAAGAAAAGTTCTATACTTGGTCTGCACTCCAAGGGTGTGCAGACATACCTCCATCACATATAGATCATGGAATCATATCTCTCACTGTCACAGTTAGAAAAGTCTTAAGAATAGATGAGAATGAAAAAAAAAAGTTAAAAAGTAGTAAGTTGTGAAGGTATAGCTTAAGAGAATTAGTATTAATTCTCTTCAGCAAAAGAATCAGCAAAGTGAAGGTCTATCTGCAGAATAACCTTGAAGAGAAGCTACCATGGTCATAATCTTTCTTCTGATATCAGGAGGGTGGTAAAATGGATTAGAAAATAAATCTGATGCTCTGGCAGAGACAAAATATCATTTCACCAAAACCCAGAAAGAGTCAGAAGTTTCATTTTTGTGTTAGAACATATAAAAAAATTCTGATTCAACTCTTCAAGCCTTGGTTGAAGTGAGTTTGAGCTAGTAGTGCCAAATAATTCCTTTCAGTAAGACAGGTGGCTGGAATGGCAATGTGGTCCCTGAGCCCCTGATCCAGGTACTCATGCAGTCATTAACAATGGAAAAGCATAGCCTGGAAGCAATTTGAACTTCGTGTTAGCCACTATTGTTCACTTACCTTCTGGGCGTGTAACTTGACTGTAATTCCCCTTCTAAAAAAGCTTAGAAGAATTGCATCTTGGTGGGAATATCCCCTTTGGCTCCTACACAGGGAGTGTGAGCACTTGGGCATCTAGGTGACCTAGGCCATAGCAATTTCCAATAGCCTGAAAAGTAAGGAAATCAGACTACTGGAAATAAGAAAGGATTTGGGAAACTGACTTCCAAATGATTTGCACAGATGATGGGGGGAAAAAAATTGAATTACTGTCTGCATTTATCCTGCAGGAAAGGAAGGTTAATAATACTGTGGGAGTTAAAAAGACTTCCATCCAGATGTGGAGCTGCCTGGGTGTGTTATCCCACAACAACAGAAAGTTCATAATGGCTTATTTACTCCAGCACGGGAATGAAGACATGAAGATATCTTGGAGGAGGACACCTATGGCACACCTATTCTTGAACTTATCACCCAAAAAATAAGCCCACACTGAGGGCTGGTTGATTGGTTTATCTAGGCCAAGGGATGAAGGATGATAGGCAAGTAATCGGGCTCAATATACATATGCCTGTGTTAGTGGCATATCAGAAGCAAAATGGGTAAGAAAAAAGAATGTGGAGATGTTTGGAGATAAGATTACCTAAATCCTACCTTAAAGCAAGACATGCTGCTCCCTGCTTTTATCTTCATGAAGGATCTGTCTGCAGATCAAAGAAACAAAATCACACTACAGCTTCTTTTTTTTTCAAGATAAGCCAAATTTTTACTGCCTCTCCTCTAACTTGCACTGGCATGCTGTACACTGCTTGCTTTTGTGTTTGCTTATCAAAAGGGATCATGAGATAATTAATGCACATAAACTAGAGCATTCCAGGAGAAAGAATTTTTCCTTTATTCTCAAGTTCTTAATATCGTGAAGGTTTTGTTCCATGACCGTTTTCTGAGAACTTTACAGATTAACTTTTTCATGGGTAGCTGAAGGACACCACCCACAGCAAGCTCAGCTTTCTATTTAATCTGTTTCTCACTGAGGCAAATTACAAACTAAAATTTCCCCTGTGTATTTAACCTAATATAAGTCTTAAAATACAATTGAGGGAAAGGATGTACTGCATTATTTAAAGCTAATCCATTAACTTATAGGTTAATAGCATTCATACCCTTAAAAAATCACAGTGGGCAGGAAATTCTGAGAACTAAATAACATCCTTGGAATATTAGTTCTCTATACACAGGTCTTGCAAAACAGCAGGCTAGTTTTCAAAGTAAAAGGTGTAAAGCCCTCTGAAAGCATTGTATCTGCACAGATTCCTGTACCACATCCTTTCCAGCGCTAGGGGCAGACCTAGAGTCCTTTTAGCTCCTGTTAGCAGGAGAGCTCACCTTGTCCCATTCTGTCCGTTCTGTGCGAGCCTTGCGAGCTCCTTCTCCTCCGTAAAACTCTTCCTCGTGAAACAGAGCATCCACAGCCTTCCTTTCGCTAGTTTCCCTTTTATTTCAGTAAGCTGTCCTACCTCACAAATGCATAGATTTTGCCAAGAGAGCAGTTAGGACTAGGCAGGGCCAGACTTAAAGGTAGTTTTGCCCTCCAAGTATATCTGAGTGGAGAAAGCAGGCATAAAAGCAGAATACTCTGATCCTACTGTTTAGCAAGCAGTATACGAAAAAAAAAAAAGTAATTTTTGATCAAGAGTCAAAGAAGAATGAAACATAATGTATTTAAACAACTTGATTTTTAATAACGGAATTCAGGACAGGATTTTCCCTCCTACCACTATGAAGCCCTCTAAGTAGGGCTCAGTTCCTCAGTGTTAGAGCTCCTTGTTCTCAGTACGAGTGGCTTCTTAGTCCCAGAAACAAAATCAGCACTGTGGTTTTCAAAACACTGCCTGGAAAGGAGATGCAAACAGGAAGAGTGCAGGGAGGGTGAGGTACATGCATGCAAATGTATAATCACAGCATACCCAGCTCAGTATGCTTATAGATGCTCAATTAACAGCAAAACTGCATTTAAATAAAAATGTTGCAGCCATTCTGTTAGGGAACATATAGAATTTTCTTCTGTGTTGCAACTGCAGACAGTGTTCCTTTAAATCAATGTTATTTTTATTAATTTTAATACATTTCCTGCCTTTTACTTCCAACAAGTCTGACTGTAGTCTCATTGCCAATGGAATATCTGAGGGCAAGTGATGCAGCTTTTTTAGTTTTACTTTAATATTTTCAAAGGGGGATTCACTGGAATAAATGACAGTTGGAAATATACTGAGGTTCTCATGGGCTGAATCCATCTTCATTCAGAAAGAAGATTTCCTGCATGCTGTACTTGACAAACACATTACACTAAATCAGTACTTTTATCCCACCCAAATTCCAATACCACTGTGCATACTTTGTCAGGCTTACTTTATGAATCACTCAATAAAACACACCCAGTTCAAGATATTGGCAATGCCACAGTATATGTACATTAAATCTCATTTTAAACAGAAACCTTGGAACCTGGATTGTTGCCAGTGCTTGAATCCAAGAAGAATTTGAAATGCATAATGTAAAGCTTCTTAATATACCTGACACCCTTTAACTGTTCCCACAGTTAAAAAATATTACAGCTTACATGTGTACCTCAACCAGGCACCCAGGAGGTCAAGCCCTATATGACGGTAAAAGAAAAGGAAGTAATCATTTTTATATCAAGTGAGCAAAGCTGATTTGGAAATTATTGAGAGAATCAGCCTAGTTGGGAGCTGCTTTAGAGCTGTAATTGCTCTTTCACATCTTAGCTAGTTTTATTAAACAGAGAAACTATTTTTGGACCAGACAGCTCTTGAAACTTTTGGTATCTTCTATGACAAACCATCTGGCCCTGTACACAGTCAGATTTCTTAACTCACACTTTATCACTGTCTTCTTCAGAAATTATACATGGGGTTTTGTGTGTATTCGTATCCCCTCTAGTTGTATGTGTATTCACTTCAGATAAAAAACTTAATTCTTTGGATTCTCTCCCAGTTCAATAGCTGAAAATTTTGGTGTAGGAACCAGCACGTCAAGAACCATCATTCAGTTCTTCTCTTTATTTTGGGTAGCTTTTTGGTTGTTGTTTCCTCTGTTATATAATCCTGTCCTCATAGTCTGTAATCCTTTTCTAACACTGTAAATAAGATAAGCATTGAGTCTTTTTGGATATTGTCAGCCTCCACTTTGAGAGGAACAACAGTTTCAGTTTTAATTATTTCTTCAGAGAAAGAACCTCTGCTCTGTTTTGCCTATATATTTAATTAGTCTCCAGATGTTGTGCCACAGTCTGTCTGTACCTCTGTCTGGGCTCAGCACTACATGAAGTGTAATAACACAGTTGCTGATTGAGTTGGAGCAGAGGCAGAATGTGTTCACGTTTGCCCTCAAAAGACTGTACAAACACACATCTGAAGGCTGCCTTCTCCAGAGGTCTAAAATACACGTGTGTTACTGACCCTGAAATTCAGTGTTCTTCCTGCAAGAGCCAGGGTTATCTAAACAAAGGGTTCTTAGGAAGTAACCTCTTGACTTCTCCACCCCTCACATTTTTAAGGATTGACATGTCCTAGTGATTGCACAGACCAGGATAACAAGCCGTGTCCCAAAACAATCATTCTTCTGACATGCTTCCCACTGGCACCTACCACCTTTCAGATCAGCAAAAAAAGAGCTTGGCTGCCTGCATAGGCATGTACAGTCCTCCCTGACTAAATGGATTACACCGTTGTTGGCTGAATAGGGTGCCAAGAAGACTTCCAGCCAGCTCGTATTCATAGGAGTTATGAAAGAGTGCTATTCCTGAGTCTGATCTAAGTCCAGTTAAAATATGACAAAGGTCTGCAGACAAGGTGCCAGACTCCACTTCTGCCAGGATTTAGGGGTTTTTTCTGTTTTATTTTGGAAAAATGCAATGAGAGTATAAGAAAATAAGCAAGAAGATTCAAAACCTGTCAGCAAGGACAATTAAATGTGCTGTACACAGCAGCTTGCTGAGAGGAGTTTGGGATGGAGGAGAGTGCTGAAAGAGAGCATGGAGAGAGATGGAGGAGAGCTAGTGCTGACGTAAGAAGAAAAAGGATCTTAGGAAGGGACCAGTTGGAGGGATGTGAAACTCATGGCAAAGGAGGTTTGGGAGTGGTGATAATTCAGTTCCATTTGTCTCTTTGAGATACGTTCTGGGATCTCAGTAAGTCATCTCTGGTTCAGAAGAATGTGAGCCATCAGCTTTCATGGGCCAATATCTAACTAGATCTAAAGAGATGCAAATTTCAACTCAGTAGACCAGGAAGCAAAGGAGTGAATAAATGCAAATATATTAATCTGAACATCAGGTTAGGTATTTCCGGGTAGGGACTAGTTGGGTGGGTAATGGAGACTGCGTGGGCTGAGGAAAGGCTGGAGAGCCTGGCTGGCCTAAGGGCTAATCTGACAGGGAGGATGTGACCTGGCATATAACTGAGAGCTGGCACATCAGGAATCGTGCATTAGATTGCTACTGTCATATATGTAATAGCATCAGATAGCAAAAAATAGCACAGATTTTTTGGGGGGTGTATTTTATGCACTAATGGCCATCTCGGGCCTCCAGCAATTTCAAGCAGATCACTTAGTTTCTTTTGTTCTCTGTTTCTTTACCTGTTAAGAGGGGAATAATTTATTTCCTTTCAAAACGGAGATATAGGATGAAGGATTGGGGGATAAATTTATCTACTACAATAGTGTCCCAGCTGCCCATATAGGCGGTTGCTGGAATTTCTTAAAGAAGGCAAATTAATCTATTTTTTTCTCTTATTGAAGCAAACAAAACCAAAAAAAAAAACAAAACAAACACAAACAAACAAATGCTTTCCCCCTGCCTCCCCAAATAAAAAAATCAACAAATTCCCTCCCCAGGCAATTTTGTTCCCTTCTGATATGACCATGAGATAGTAACATCTGAGAACAGGTAATCCAGAGCTAAGGTAGGGCAGGGCAGTAGAACCTGAACTTTTCGTTGTTTGATCAGTGATTCAGTCTTCCTGTAACATACATATGCATGACACTGTGACTCCTGAAGCAGAACATCTCAGAGCTGCAGCACTTTAAGTGCTCTTAAAGGAAAATTTTCTTTTAAATGCTCTTAAGGGAAAACCTATATCCAGGTGAGTGCTACTAAATGAGGAATCCTGCACACATGCTGCAGTCAAACTCTGAGACCCCTCTCCTTGAAACAGCCTCTGATGCAGTAATTCTTTGTGCTCTTTCACCATCAACTTCAGGTTGATGGTGAAGGGTCAGGTACAGACAGAGACTTTCACATCATTGCTATTGAGATGACAGACCCCTCTCCCTTTGGTCTTTGGCCAAAGGAATTGTGAATTTCACTACTGGCCATGGTCTTAATTGAAAAATGAGGCATCAGGACTTGTGTCCTGACTTGCATGCCTCTCTTCCTTTTGCCCACACAGCTGCCATCTCCACGCCACCAGTGCAAGAGATTTGCTTGCAAATTAATGCCAAGAGCCACTGCAAGCTCCAGGTGCAGCTTTAATTCCACACTGGGATGTACCTCAGGTGGGTATTTCCTAGTTTTAAGAGGTTTGAGCTTCACTTGAACTTGCTACAGAATTTGCTGCTGACCTGACATGATGAACCCACAAAGGCAAACTTTATATTAACCAGACTCTTTCTCAGCAAATTTAGGTGCTAATTTATTCATGGTTGGCATACTGTTGGTTTAAAATCCTTCTGCAAGGCCTTCTCTGAGAGCAGCGGTAGCTGAACTTTAATGCTGAAGTTTTCCAATAGTCACCAGCTCAAATTCTTGCCCAGGAAACAGGAAGAAATAAATAAAGCTGAGGGATGCACAGTTAAAAACTTTTGCAATCACAAGGAATATACATTAAAAAAGCCCACCCAAACCAAACAAAACCCCACCTCTCTTGAGAATTTTTATTGGAGAGGGAAAAAAGGAGTGGGGAAGAGGAGAAGAAAAGAAAGAAAAGGGGAAGGAGAAGAAAGATTTTGTGATGAACACCTCTTTTTAGCAGAAATGTTTTCCTATATTTTCAAATGCAAATCGACTGCAAATGCCAGAATTCAGCCACTGGGATTTCATATGTATCCATACATATTAAAGGTATGTGTGTGCTTATGTGTGTATATGTACCTTAATCTATATATTTAGATATGGGCCAAATTTGGTTAAACACTCTGTAAAGAACAAAATGATGGCCCAGAAAGCAAAGAGTAAATGGTTGAACCATCAAGGACAACACATACAGGCAGACAGAATCCTGGGGGTGGCCGAGAAGACGATGAGTCAGGATTACTCAAGAGGATAAGCAGTTGCCTTGGTGCACCAACAGTGTAACCCTGATCCATTTCTTGATAGGCTTTACAGGAAAAGAGAGTTTCGTGCAGGAATCCAAAGGAGGATAGAGAGATGGCTGCACAGATGTTTATATGAAACTCTTCCCACACATGAAGGTAGCCTGAGAGAAATGCGAAGTGATTTAATATATGGACATTGAAAGCTGACACTATCAGATCAGACCGGCTTCTTCAAGCAAATAAGCAAAAATAGATAATACCTTAGATAATAAATAAAAGAACATGCATGAGTTCCATGTGCAGCAGTGTTTTTGAGCCCGAGGTCCTTATACCCGTAACAGTTTTAATTGAAAAGATGTCACAAATCAAACTACAGAATAACCTGCTGTAAATATTTCTAGGTGGATATCTTGTGTTTAACATGCAGGTTTGCAAAGATTTATGTAGTAATTTATGTAAATACTACACTTCTACTTTATGGAAATGTCTTGCTGATTGCTATGGACTCTTCTGAGATACATCTTGTAGATAACAATGCAGGTGTCTTTTATCACATGAAAAGGATCTTGTCAAGGAGTCTTCCATTTTTATCCTTCCATCCCTACCTTGAAGGAGTGGTGTGGTGTTTGTAGTGTTTTTAACTTGAGACAGAGTGTGAGAATGTGAGTTCATCATTCTTCAGTTCTTTACTTCCCAGTGCCTGTAAGGGTACTTAAGCTGACTATGAGAATTCCAGCACAAAACCTGCTAGAACATTTTGGCAGGTGTTATATTCTTTGCTCCTTAACATCTAATAAAGCAAGTCTGTCATGAAAATTTTCTTCCATAATTAGGCGTTCTGGTTTGGAATGGCCACTCATCTGCAAGAGTCAGCATCTGTCCTACACTTAAAACGTTCTCTGTCTGCCTCATCCGTGAACAGTGGCAGGGAATCTTACCATCAACTTGAACTTTGGATGAGGCCATGAAGGACTACCTCTGGATTTACTGAGACCAACAAGCTTAGAAATACCTGGTTACTTATTCATTAAATGGGATTTTTCATTGTGTGTTGGCATGAAGACATTTTTTTGGTTTTAATTAAATTATTTCCCCCTCTACCATGTGTGTGCCACTGTATGAGCCAAAGGTTTTGCCAGAGTTCCTACTCACGGAGGAAGAGACCTTTCCTGATGGCTCCTAGTGACGGTGCTGGAACCAACTGTGCCTGAGGAGCAAAGTGTGATGTTCTACAGGTAAAACCAAACACAAAAACTCCTGCAATTCCTGAACAATTATAATTTGTAATGCACTGATCCTTGTTATCTGTGCTATTTAAAGACCACATGCTCCTGCCTACAGAGAAAGAGCCAACGACATGGAAGATCACATGCACATAGGAAGAATCAAAATTAATTTATATGATCTTATGTTCAGTATGACTGCTTGCAATGTCATAGCTTTATTCAATAAATTTTGCTTCCTCTCTTTAAACAAATACACACAAAAATTTCCTAAGTAGTCTAGAAGTGATTATATATGGGGTAATAATTAATTTATGACAATTAGCACTATTAATACACTTTTAAGAGCAGTAATTCTGGTCACGGTAAACCCAGTTAGATGTATCTCATTCAGTTCCCCTTATGATGATAACCTTAATAATGCTTAAGGTAGCTTTGATCTCAGACCACAGTCATCTGTGGCTTGTGAGTATTAGTGCCCTTTCCTAAATGGTTGGAAAATGGAATCAGACCCCTTGATTCATTCGGTAAAATGAAGTGCATCAAATTTTAGTTGTGAGAGAGATTGTTAGATTCACTTCTACTGAATTCTGGGAACAAAACTGATTGTGGTGAACAATGCAGAGGGGATGCAAGAAAATTTCCTGGAAATTATTTGCAGTAATAAAGATAATAAAATGGGATCTTGAAGTACACCTAACTTTTCTGTTCTAAGTCCATTGCTATTACATCCAGCATTGCCAGAGATTTGTGATGTCAAATATTTCCCCTGAATCTCTTCTTCACTTACACTGGCAGAGAATAGCATGGTTCATATAACTTAGTAATAGTGAATTTACTTGATTTACTCAGATTTTGAGGTTATATATCTGAATAATAGAAAATGTTAGGTAATCAGTATCCAGTAAGCCCCAGTGGCTCATGCAAAAATTGAACAGGTGTGAAATAGGACAGAGCTTGTTCTGCAAGACTGTAAGGAAAGGAATGTATGGACTTAAAAAGATAACACATTTTCATTCACCTTGGCAAAGAGAATGAATGACTATGGAGATTGAATCCTTGTACTATTGACCAAATAAAACCAAAAGTTGTTAAAAAACAGCTTACAAGACATATTATCAAACACACAGTTAAAAAACAGTGCTAATGAAATTGCATCTTTTTTACAAGCCAAAAATAATTTATTTTTTTTTTTAGTGTATTAACAACTTCATCAATTAATTATTATGGAAATTTAAAACAAGACTGTTGAAGACTCAGGAAATATTCCCAGGTGGCACTAGTACTAGCAATGGTCCTTTCCTCTATCAAGTGCCCTGGTTATCAACTGAATAGAGTATTTGTTTTATCCAACACTTCTAATATTCAAATTTACAGGGGTAAAAATCCATCGAAACAATTGAAATGAGAATCATCAGCAGAGACCAAAAGATAGAGCCAAAAAAGCAGAAAACAACATACACCTTTGTGGCTATGTACAACTAAACTGCCTGGCACAGCAGTGCAATGGGGCAATATCCTGTGTGTTTAACCCACGGGACCCCAGCTGCAGAAACTTGGCAGTTCACAGAAGGATGCTCGTGGGCTACATGGTGGTGGTGGCACAGCTGCCTGTCACAGAATCCTCAGGGTTGGAAGGGACCTCTGGAGATCATCTGGTCTAAACCTCTTGCAAAGGCAGGATCTCCTAAAGCAGGTGAGACAGAAACACATCCAGGCGGGTTCTGAATGTCTCCAGACAGGGAGACTCCACGACCTCCCTGGACAGCCTGCTCCAGAGCTCTGCCACCCTCAAGGTAAAGAAGTGAGGTTCATGAAGTGAAATTTCTTGTGTTTTGGTTTATGGCCGTTGCTCCTCATCCTCATCACCGAAAAGAGCCTGGAATCACCCTCTTACCACATGCCTTTGAAATATTTACCTCCATTAATGAGACCCCCTCTGTCTTCTCTTCTTTAGACTGAACATGCCCAGCTCCCGCGGCCTCTCCTACGAGAGACGCTCCAGACTGCTGATAATCTTTGTGGCCTCTGCTGGACCCTCTGCAGTAGCTCCTTGTCTTTCTTGTACTGAGGAGCCCAGAACTGGACACAGCACTGCAGACGTGGCCTCACCAGCGCCCAGCAGAGGAGGAGGATCGCCTCTCGGGACCTGCTGGCCACACTCTGCTCTCTGGTAGGTCACGGAACCTTTTCCCCAGGTAACCCCACGACGCCGGCGGCAAAGATTCCTGCGGCCCCGCTGCCGCGCCTAGAAGCGACCCTACGGTCACCAGGGCGAGGAGCACCTTCGGGGCCCTTCCTCCAGGTGAGCCCGCAACACCCAAACTCCAGAGCAGGGGAAGCTCCGCGGCCGTCGGCGGGCGGCAGGAGGAGCCCGAGCCCAAGCCCCGATTTGGCGGAGGAGCGCGGAGGGCAAGGTGAGCGAGCCGGGGCGTGCGGCCGAGCCCGGGCGGCTCCGGCCGTGAGTCAGAGCACGGCGATGGGAGGCGCGGCCGCCCGAGCGAGGGAGCAGTGAGCGAGCGAGAGCGGCTCCGCCGGGCGGAGGCGGGGGCAGCGTGTCCGGCCCAGACCCCTCCTCCCGCCTTCCTCCGCCCGCTCCCCGCTCCCTCCTCCCTCCCTCTCTGCGCGGCTCTCCCGGGGACGCGGAGAGGCGCCGCCGGGCGCAGGGCCTGGACCGCGCGGCTGCCCGCGCTCTCCCACCGCCGCTCCCACCGCCCGGCCGCGGGCTGGATGTAGCCGGGCGCCCCGCGGGGGCTGCAGCAGCAAGATGGCGGGTAGGCATCGCCCCCCTCCTCCTTCCCGCACACGCCGCCTCCCCGGCGAGGCGCCAGCCCTCCCTCCTCTATCCCCCCTCCTTCTCCTCTCCCCCGCCCCGGCTTCGGGAGCGCTGCCCGCCGCTGTCCGGGCTCGGAGCGCAGGGGCTGCGGGGCGGGTCGCATCGGGGGGGGCGCAGCCTCGCGGGCGGGGCAGGGTCACGCGTGGCACGGAGGGTCGGTGGGCGCATTGGCACATGGTGCGTGTGTGTGTGTGTCTTCCCCACCGCAGATCTGTCGCTGCTCCAGGAGGACCTGCAGGAGGAGATCGACGGATGTGAGTGGGGACGGGGGGGAGCGGCGAGGCGGCTTTGGAGCGAGGAAGTGGCTTCCGCGGGGGAGCGCCCAGGGTGCATTGTGGGAGGCGGCGGGGAGGAGGAGGAGGAGGAAGCCATGGCCATGCTCCGCTCTTCCCGGTGTCCATGACCCGGTCCCGGTCGCGCGTGGGGCTGCGCCGGGCTGTCCCGCGGGGTGCGTTGGGGGCTCCGTTAGCGGCCGGCCCGGCGGGAGCGAGGGACGGAATGAGGGAGGGAGAGAGGGATGGAGGGATGGAAGCAGGGGAGGCTCTGCCTGCGGGCGGCGTCCCCTCATGGCCCGGGCACGGCAGGGCGCCGTCGGGGAGGAGCTGGAGGAGGTTAAGGCTGCTGCATCTGCAGCAGCATGTGGCTTGCTCGTTCCTTTTATATCTCTGTATTTTGTATATCTTTTTTGTGTCCCCCATCCTTTGCGCCCCCCCCACCCCTCCCCCGCGGGCTCTTTTCCTTGTGAAGAGTCTGGAGCGCATGTCCTGTGAGGAGCGGCTGTGGGAGCTGGGGATGCTTAGCCTGGGGAAAAGAGGCTCAAGGAGAGACCTTGCTGCTCTCTACAGCTGCCTGGAAAGAGGCTGTGGGAAGGTGGGGGTCGGTCTCTTGTCCCAGGCAACCAACGACAGGAGAGAGGATATGGCCTCAGGCTGCGCCAGGGGAGGTTCGAGTTGGACACCAGGAGGGATTTGTGCTCAGAGAGGGTGATTAGATACTGGAATTCGCTGCCCAGGAGGTGGTGGAGTCACTGTCCCAGAGGTCTTTAAGGAAAGTGGATGTGACACTCAGTGTCCTGGTCCAGTTGAGGAGGTGATGTTCTATCACAGGTTGGAAGTGATGATCTCAGAAATCTTTTCACACATTATTGATTCAGTGAGTCCTGATCCCCTGGAGAGATCTATGGGGAAGAGTTAATGTCAGGGTGCAAAGTAGCAGAATAGTGGCTGGGGTGTTGCAAAAATTACTAACTCCGGGCTGAGAAGCCTTAGCATGGCGGGCTGAGATGTTACTCAGGTGAGAATGTGTCTGTTGATTGTGTTGATACTGAAGGAGGTTCTCGTAAGCAGGGGAGGATGAATTTTGGGTGGAAAGTGAAAATGGAGGTGGAGGCAGGCGCCTGCTGTGGGTGTGCAGAGCCCTGGTTGCTGCCTGAAGGTGTTTTGTCTGCTGTGCAATCTGCAGGGCATCCCCTCTCCAGAGCTGGAGTGCAGGACAAAAACCTTGTGTTTTGTGGCTTACGTTTTTAGAAGAGATCTATTTAAACTTTTTAGGATTTAACTGATACATCTTCTTTTTCATTTTTGTCAGCTGACATTTAGAAGGCTCCTATTGTGCTTTGCCTTGCACAAAGAAGGAGCATTTCCCTCAGGCTTTTTTTTTTTTTTTAATTCAGCGTGATAAGTCACTGTTTGAAAACTCTATGTGATTACAGAGGACTTTTTCAGAAGGGACACCCTTAACAAAAACAATGCATTTTTAAGTTTCCACTTAGATTATAGTTTTAGTTGACTGAAGGACGGGAATTGAAATTATCTGTAGTCATCAGAGGGGTGGCTGAAGCTGTGGGTTCTTGGTGCTGGTCTTCAAAAATGAAAAAAATGTATGCTTGGAGATATGACTCAGTCCAGATGAGAACATCCTGAAGGCAGAAGCCATAGAAATACAAAGATTTGAAACCTCATTAAAAATTACTGAGGTTTTGATGGAAGTAGATAAAAGCAAATGTCTCAGTACTTATGCATGGTATTTTAAGAGGAGAAAAACCAGGACTGTGTGTGAATCAGTATGTGTTGCATGGATGTAGTTCAGTCTCACAGTAGCTTCCATGGTTCTAAATTGTACGTGATTTTGTTCTTGGGTGGTGTCTGTGAGCCAAAGAAAAATAATACAGATCAAGGAGACTGTACATATCTAGTCAAAAATACTGTTTCTTGTAGTATTATTTGAAACAGCTGTGCTTTGTATCCATATACAATACCTTTTACACAACTATGAAAGTGTTTCCAATTGATTGGTTGCACCTATGAAACAAGACAAATAAGACAGAAAGTTGCAACTCCTGCCTGAACCCCACCCCACAGTATCCCTCTGTTGTAAATATTTCAAATGTTTGCAGCTCTTTCAAGTAGCAGAGTTAGACACTGGTTTAGAGGTGTATTACTGGAGCAGTAGAATGCAATAGTGATAAAACTGGAAGTGCTGGCAGCTTTATTCCTGTGTGATTCTGCCAGCTGCATTCTTGCTATTAAATGTACTAAGCTAAATTTAAGGAAAAATAAGAGAGAAATGTTTGCAGGCATACCTGTAGTCATGGTCAAATAATTTAGGAGGAAGAATTAGATAAATATAAAATAGTATGATTGATTGACTGGCTATTGTGGAAAGTGAACTATGTTTTCAGTAAATATTTGGGCTTTTAACTGATCTGATACCAAGCAATAGCAAGACGTTGTGAGGGTGTGCTGTCGAAATCAGGACTGTTTAAGACTGGATGCGTATGTCAAGGTCTGGATTGGACATCTGAAGCTGAGTCTGTGCATATGGCTTGGGGCATTTCACTAGATTAGGTATTCTGTAGCTCATCAGTGAGCCTAGGTTTGAGTTAGAATCATACAATTTCTTGCTATTGTTGTATTGTTTGTTTTTATTTTTTCCCCTTTGGTAATGAGAATTTTCAGTGTGATTCAGTGTTTCCCCCTAAAAAAAGGAATCATTAAGGTGACTTAAGAGATGTCTTTTGTTGGTCGTGTTCTAAAGTGTTAGGAGAAGGTCCTGGAGCTGAGCAAACAACCATACACAGTTCCTGCTGGAAGTAATGAACCAAGCATCTGTGCATATTTTAGATAGGCAGAGTGCAGAACAGCTGTTTTATGATCTTTGTTTTTTAAGGTTTCTGGAGTCAAGTGTTCTACTGGAAAATTGGAGTTTAATCAACAACTTGTACAACTGTACAATTTGTTCTTCTCATTCATTATGCCAACTTGCTGGGTGCTAATTAACCTGAAATATAGAACAGTAAAGTATTATATCTTTGGAGTAGTGTTTTAATAGCTGCTTGTGAAACAAAGTTTACCTTTTCTCTGAAGAAAACTTGATAAATATTTAGGTTAATGAAACATTCCTAGATTTCAACAGAGAACAGTAAATCTGCTGTTGGAGTAGTGGAGACCTTCAGAAGTTATGCTCTGGAAGGCATCTGTTTTAAAAAAATAACCTTCCTTTTGTTGATTTGTTTAAGAGGTCAGAGATTAAACAAGAGCTTTCATAAGAAAGGCTTTCAGAGAGTGGTTGATAAACCAGCTGAATTGACTTTTAAATAATTAATTTTAGCTTTGGTTTGCATTTCTGTTTTGAAAGCTTCATATTATTTTTCTGCTCTTGGTTGCTTGGTAACCACTGGAAAGCTCTGATTTTTTTTTTTCTTGAGGTGAATGCATACTTTACACCTGATATATTATGCAGATGATTTCTTTAAGTAGTTACATAGCTTGTAAATGGCATTTCAGTATTTTCATTTTAGCTGATATTTCACTTCTGTAGATGCAGCTCCTGATGTCAAAGGCTGTGATAATAATTGAAGAAATTCTGGTTCTTCCAGAATTCTTTAGCCAGTTGCTTTTCCTTGTTTGCTTGTTTGAAGTAAAAGGACAAATAATCCAAAACCAAGACAGTGAGTATACCCTGGCTAAATGTACAGAAGGCTGTAAAAGAAAAAATAATTCCTAGATGTTCTTATTGTGAAAGACAACTTAATTGACTCTAACCCCTTTCAAATAAGGAACATAAAATTGCATTTCATTTATGTGAAGATAAACCTAAGAGGAATCCTTGTGTGAAATTATCCATTAAAGGAAAAACAGAGAAACAAAGGCACCTCACTCTAAAAAAAATAGGGTGAAAATTTAAAAATACAAAGTGGAAGCCTGAAGAAAACTCTACATGCCACTACTTGTGTTGTTGGCTTCCTTGTTCTTCTGTCTAAAATCTTGTACAATATATGAAAAGTCAGGGAAAATCTGGCATTTATTCAGATCTTTTGTTTTGTGCATACAAAATCAAAGTAGAGTAACTGTCTAAGATAAGTATAGAACCAAAAAAAAAAAAAAGATAGGCAGCAAAAATGGTTGAAAAGCAAACGTGGGCTTGTGGAAAATAAAGTGTTCTTTATGACTCTTGCCAGACAGTTTGTGTTCCCCCCTCCCCTGGCTGTTTCTGAAGGCTGAACTGATCAGTACAGATAGATGAAATGAAACGTACCATGATGCTGAGGTCTTTCAGTCTGACCACTGATGTGTGCAGGATGTGTGCTCTAAAAAATAGAGCCATCTGCAATTAGAATTCAGATTTGGAAAGGGGGATAGCTTTATTAAGCTCATTATTTTAATTGTGATTTAAATCAGGAGAGAAAAATTTTGATCTGATAACTGGTTTTAATATTATTTTATATTTGATTTTAGAAAAAGTCTTTGTTAGTGATAGTTGACAGCTGCATTTGCATGCAACATCAGGACTTCTGGTAGTTGCAAGTATACGTGCTTGCTTTGGTGGTTATGTAGTTTACTCAGATTTTGAAACTTTACCTTTTGCCATGCTGACCATAGTGAATTTCCTTTTTCTGTATACTTAGTTTCCAGATGTTTCAACTAAAAAATGCAGAAAATTGAGTTTTAATATCACACATTGTTTAGACAGTTCTAGTTCAGAACTATTAGATGAGTTTTTACATATATATACACACCTATGGGTAAACTTGTTTTCTTTAACACAAGTGTTTAATGGTATGATAGATTTAAAATTTAGCCATAGGTGATTTTTATAATTGGCAAATCTAATGTTACTGTTTGGATTTTGATGGTGGATGAAAGAGTTCTAAAAACTAAAAACAGTAGTAATGATCCAATATAGGTCTGTTTTTGTCACTGAGTTATTTTCCATTGATTAAAGAGGGAGGACAGGTCTTCCTAGCCTCTCCTCCCAGCTGGCTTCTCAGTGAGTGAAACACTTATTTAGCTGAGCTGAAGAAAATTCTCTTTGTGCATCTGCAGATGTCAGAAGCTGTTTTGTCATTGATGCTATGTTCTTTTTCCAGGTGATGAGCAAATAATCTGGCATTAGCAGTGAGCTTGTGTTGGTTGAATTTTTTTAATTAAATTACTGTCTTAGACTTTGAGTAGGGCACAAGTCTCTTTCCAAATGGAAGCTAATTTAAATTTAATTTTTAAGCCTTTTTAAATAATAGTTTAAGTAAAAAGATGTTGTTTCTTGCTTTGTTGTTATTTTGTTTTTGTAAAATCAGTCTGTATTTCCCTGTAGTGTCAAATCACAGTCACAGCTTGATGCTGTGTTATAGTTTTTATTCTCTGGCACTGAATTATGCTGGCATAACATGTATTCAGTATGTTAAAATTCACCTTCCCTTTCCCACAGCTGTATGTAGCAATATCAGAAGCTTTTGCACTGTGGTTTCTTTGTTCCTTCATCACAGAATAAGAATTGACAGATTTTGTTATGCTGGTAGTTGTTTTGTGTAAGGCTGCACATTGTATCACTTCTTAGACTTAATTCCAGCTTTGAGCATAGCTCAGTTTCCAATATGATGTTCAAATGCCCTGTTGCAATACTGACCTTTTGGTCCCATCAGTGTCTGAGCTCTGGTGAAAGAGTGCTGAGATAGTTTGAGTTAATGGGTTGGCATTTCAGCATTTCAAAAAAAGTAATAACAGAAATTAATGGTAGATTTTCTCTGTAGTGATTGGAATCAGTTCTCTGGTGTTACTGAGATTCTGCTCTTTTGGGAATCCAATAACCATTCCTTAATGCTAATGAAGCACACGTGTTAAGTCTGTTGCTTTCCCTGGAGATCAGGGTTTAATTCTCCCAACACTTCAGTTCATTTCTTTGTCTTTTAATGTGGTGATTGACCCTCAGAAACTGGGAGACTCAGGTGGATGGGTGTTTCCCCGTGGAATTCTGGTGTTAGTGGTCTCAGGTGGGTAATGGTTAGTCTCTCCAGCAACCTCTTAGGATCCTAGAGAAAAGACTATGATGTGAGGAAAGGATTGTGCTTGATTTGATGTTGGCTAATGAACCTTCCTCATGCAGCTGCACATTTTTTCTCCATTACACCTAGAGGATTGAAGAAGTAATTTTCTAGGCTTTCAGCTTTCTGAGGCCACTAGCATCACTTCTGATGTGGGAGTGTGCTTTTCACCCGCCACCTTTTATTATCCCATCTCCGGCAGGGATCCTCAATTAAGGTTGCCTTTTTTTTTTTTTTTTTTTTTTTTCTTCTCCTTGTCTCATTATCTTCTAGGGCTTTGGGTATTCTCCTCCTTCTCTCTTTCCCATTTGCAGCTAAAAAACAGGGAGTGAAAGAGTCATGAAGGAGCTGAAAATGTTCAAAATCCTAGGCTCAAGATAGTGAAACCTTGGTGCTTGCAGTTATTTCTGACTGCTGACCTATTGTGGAGGTGGCAGACTGCAGTGTGTTGAAGATAAAATGCTTTTCTTTCCTGTGTGTGCCTTTTCCTGCTAAGACTTTTCCCACTGTGTGGGCAAGGAAGTTTTCATTGCAAGAGTTATAATATGAGCAGAACTGGATGAAAGGATAGCTTCTGCTTTGAGAGCTGGAGGGACAGTTCCCTCTTTGGAAGAGTGAGGCAGGGACAGCTGCCCCTAAAGGTTCCCAGAATATCAGTGCTCCTCTGTCTGCTTTAGAAGGTGCAGTATAAGAGAAACCAATGTGGCCGTTCTTTGGTTTGAGAGGGATGCTGCAGTTTTTTCTGGCAGTAGGGTGTTAAAACCCTACTGATAGGTTGAAAGTGTTAGGGTATGTTTGTGAAGGGTGTTTGTTTGCAGCAGCAGAACAAGTGCCCTGACAGTTGAGACCACTGCTTTGGTGGGTTTTGCTTACTGTTTTTAAGATAAAGAAAATAGAGAGATAAATAGTACTATAAATATGCGTTATTCTCTGTACAGTTTCTGGAAAAGCTGAATAGTTTAATGTATAAAATGGACATGGTATATGAGTGATATTGCAGACTATTGAAGCATTTTTCTCTGATAAACAAATCTGCTTAGGGAATTTTTTTTTTTGTGGTGTTGCCATAGTGCCTGAACAGTTCCTAAATATTTGAATGGAAGATAGATTACCTTTTCCTTCCTCCCTAGCCTACAGGACGAACAGCTTGATTAGTCTTTAGGGATGCTTGCTTGTGCAAGTAATGTAAACATGAAATTGCATTGGAATGAACACTCGTGACTTCTTACTTGTTTTAAGAGTGAATCCACTGCGTTCTGTACTTCTCAACCTTCTCCCATAGAGCAGTTTTGTACTTTATACTAAGCACAGACAGGACGAGTGTGGAGAGTTGAAGGAAGAATTTATCTGTACGCCCAGAAAACACGGAGATTTATCCCACTGAGAGTTTTGAAAGCTATCGAGCAGCATCTCAAGAACATTGTCTGGGATTTAAGTGGAGAAGAGGAAGAGTGCAATTAGGAAGTTGAAAGGGATTTATGTTGCAAAGCCATGTTTTACATCTTATGGATATACTAGTTGTAGAGGTTGCCTTCTCTGCTGTGCTTAGCCTAAATAAGTGTATTTTAGTTACTGCAGTGATGCCGTCCAAGTCACTGCACAGTGGAGCAACACTTGGTAGCTGATACATCATAACTCATGGTGTCAGATCAAGCATTGCCAAGCTTCCACAAGTCTTTGGGGTGTTTGAGCTTCAGCTGCTTGCTTCATATCTCTCTTCCTTCTAGTTAGTCCAGTGTTAAGGCACGTATAGTTTGAACTTGGTGGTTTTGTGTGTACCAGATATCCAGTTGTGAGGCAGAATGTGAGCATTGCCCAGAGCACAGTGAATGCATGTGTCCTATTGTGGTAGGTCCAGAGAGAATGTGTTGGTTGAAGATGGAAGCAGGATTTTCCTCAGTCAGTCATGAGGTCAGTTAAAAATCCCATGAATAGCAGTGCTCTGCAGAGAGGAAAGGGATACCTTTCTTTGATGGTAATGACCATGTAGAGGAGAAAAAAAAAAGTACCTTAGAGGAACTTCCTACTTGCAGTACCTGGCTTTTGCTTTACTCCAACCTCATTCCACAATTCTTGAGCACATGCGGTTGTTTGGAAAGGGTAGAAGACAGGGACTTAAATAGCAAGGAACTTGAGTGCCTTGGTGATGGGCGTGACATGCTCCCTCCAGGAAATAGGCAGGCAGAATATAAACTGTTGATTGTTTTAACTGGTAGCTTGGATGTCCTCTTTGTTTCAGTTTCCTCTGGAGCAGCATTTGTTGCAGGTCAAACTTTTAACTGGTAGAAGGTACATTCAACTATTGTGCAAATAAATGACTAGTGAGCAATATGAGATAGAGCTATTCCTTCTTTTTCAGAGCAAATTAGGATTTTCAATGCTGCTTGTGTATGCCTGCAAGGAACAAACTTGCGTATAGCTGCACCTCTTCTTGCTTGAAGAGTTTTGTATTGCCCCTTGTTTCCTCTGATGCTTAATGACAAACCAGCTCCTGGGGCAGCTTGATAGCTATCTTTATATGAAGGCCTTTGCTAAATGAAAATATTCTCATAGTCTGTTACATTTAGAATATTGAGTCTTTGAAATTTGCTGTGCCATGCTTGCATCAGCTCTGTGTGTAATCAGCTGCTGATTTTTTGATTCCTGTGTCTTTCATCTGCCAAGTGTTCCCTGGTCCTAGCCCCTGAAACCTGTACTAAAGCTTTATTTTAAGGGTTTTGCTGTCTGTGCTTGGAGGTGTTAGCAAGCTCTGCTGTCCAAATGCTAATTAGGGGCTAATGTGGTAATTGCATCAGAGCTGCATTGCATTTCCACCTTTCTTATCTTCTTCCTGCCTCTCTATTCCTGCCCCACCCCCCAACCCAGTCCTGACAAACTTGGAGTTCAGACAGCGGGGTCTGTGCATACAGGTGTGGTAACTTGACTTTCATAAGAGGCTCAAGTCTGATGGTACACCATAGTTTGAAGGGCTAATTTAGGAGGGAAATGAAGAAGAAGAAGGGTGGTTCTTGTTTCTGCTAATATGGTAGGTGGGCTGGATTCTAAGATTATCACTGGCAGTGATGACTTTTGCTGAGTAGAATCTCACACCTTGTGGCATCTCAGTTGCATTTCCAGTCTTGGACTACAGCAGGAGGAAAACAGAAGAAAGTTCGTAAGTGTCTCCTGGAAAAAACAGCTCCTACTTGCTGATGGTGGGTCCTGTGATGACCAGTGAATGATGCTTGGATTGGGCAGGCAGGGTGGTAGGATTCAGCATGACAAGTACATTCTGTAAAATTTGTGTGATTGCCATTGCAATAGCTGTTGGTTAATGTTACTGAAGCAGTGCAGTAAATATGTGGTAGCAAATGAATCTGAAATAGTGCCACGGATGCTTTGGTCTGTGTTGTTGCCACAGAACCAGAGCTGGGACATTGTGCAGTAGGAAAGGGTAAAGAGTAGTGAGTTCAGCTGTGAACAAATGCAGATGTTTGAGCATTAGTGCTCATGCTGAGGTGAATTTCTCTTTGCAGCACATCAGATGCAAAGTGATGTTTCTTACAGAATGTTATATGGAAATTAATGTGTTTACAATATTGAAGGACTGAAAATACTACTTGTGTTCTGCAGAATCGAAGGTGAATTTATTGTTTTGTAATATGGAGGGTAGTAATTTAGAACAAAACCTGCTGCTGTTATTTTGTGGTCATGATATCAAATGTCTGGGCTCATAAGACTGCAATTCTTGCTTTACAGTTAGGCAGAAAAATTACTTGCCTGAACAGCAGAACAGAATTCAAGTTTTTTCTACATATAAGTGCTGTATTATCCTGAATATCCATATGATAACAATTGATGTAGAGTGTAATAAGTAGCTTATACTATTGACTTAAACTTTTATTATTGAAAATATTTATTATAATTTTATTATTGAAAATTATTTTATTATTGACTTTTATTATTATTATTCAGTTACTATTGAATTAAACTTATTATACTTTAATTGAATAAAATTACTCCATTTTAGTAGATATATCTGCCATGTAGATTTTGCCATAGATCTTTGAAAGAGAACTCTTTGGGGATGCAGAAGATAAAATGAGAGAACTGTTAATATTAACTAGAAATCTTGAATCCTTAAAGCTGTTTGTTGCTCAGCTTTGAGAATTGAAAATTGCCTGTTTTTCTAAAATGCACTTCATGTCACTGAGTTTCTATACCAAAACAAAGAAGAATATGTTTCTGCTGCAGAGCTCGTAACAAATACAGACAAACAAAAAGAATACGTATAGGCCTTGTTTTTGCCCAGTCTATGGCAGAGAATTGTTCCTGCACTATTAAAAAAGAAAAATAATAGTTTGTTTTTTTTCAGATGTGATTCTGTGCACCTCTTTGTAAAAGATTCAGTATGAGAGACCTGTGTGAAACATACTGTGAGGTTGAGATATGTAGTAGAAAAACCAATTCCCTTGAAAACTGGCCTAGAGGCTGTGGTTTTATAGGGGACTGAGTTCTAAATGGACCTCTGTTTTGTTTTTGTATGCTCAGCCAAGCTTGGCAGTGGTTGACTAAACACCTCCAAACATAGTCTGCCTCAGCAAGATTGCTGTATAGTTTGTGTTAGTGAATAACTGTGTTAAGTCATTATTGTATCCTTGCCATAAAACAGAGGATAGCTTAAGGGAAACAGGAGATCTTAAAGCAGGGAATGTTAATATATGTTTTCATGCAGTACAGTATGGACCAGATGCAAGCTAGGCAAGCTTGAAGAACTTCTACAAAAAAACACTCAAAAAATGTTTTGATGGGAAAATAGAGGTACAGAGGGGAAGTTACTTGGCTTCTGTAATACAACAGATTAATGACAGGCATGGAGCAAAAGGTAGTGCCTGTCTTGTCAAAACACAAGGAAGCATCATGTAACATCATTGTGCATTTGCTGTTTCTCCTCCTGACACGACTAGTGACTTTAAACTCCTGGGATAGTATGTTCTTGTGGAAACCCCTGTTTTCTCTAGCTCTGCTTTTGTGTGCTGGTGCGAACATGCAAAACCAGATTAGAAGGTAGTTAATGCCCTGCACTTGCATTAGTTTTCAGTGATGTCTTGTATCTTGTATGCTTATATGCTTTCTGTGGATTTGGTCCATACTTGTACCTGTTGGAAAAAGTGGAGAAAAACAAGAAAATTGACCCATAGTTTTTCTGCAGTAGATAAGTAATACGTGGTCCTGTTGCCTGGGCTACATTCTGAAGTGGGAAGAAATTTGTGTGTTCTGCATTTGAGTTAGCAAAAATTTGTACTGGTTTTGACTGGCATGGAGTTCAATTTCTCCATAATACCTTGTATGCCACAATGTTTTGGATTCGTGCTGAAGCTAGTGTTGATAAATCTCTGATGTATTTCTGTTGGAGGCAGGGCTTAAACACTGGCATGCCTTTTCTGTTCTTCATGGTGCCTTCCCAGTAATTAGGCTGGAAATGTGCAAAGTATCCCCATGTAAGCTACTCTGAAGAACTTTAACTCTGTCCCAGCCAAAACCAGTACACTTGCGTTGTTTAAGGGTGTGTTTTGCATTTGTAAAATTTGAAGCAGAAGCTTCTGTGGTACTTACTCAAGTGCTCAAAGTTGGGTGGAAAGCTGAGTAGGGCTGAAGAGGCAATACAGTGTTCAGTTAACAGCCTTTTTGGTGTAATGTGGAGGGAATAGCAAAGTGACTTGGTTTATTGAATAATGCAAAGTGTGTCCTTTATGCATTTTAGATGAGGAGTGGTTAGATTTTGGTGATTCATGTTTGTGGCAAGTTGAAGACACACATCCACTTGAGGGTCTTTGTTACAATGGGAATTCTTTGTTAGAATGGACTGGCTCTTTTGACTTGGATAGGTGTCATGAAAGTGAAAATGAATATGTAACTGTAGCAGCACTTTACTAGAACTATAAACTGTTCATGTGCTGATTGATTTATTTTTACCACCCTTTTCTTCCCTGTATTATAATTGTGTTAATCGAGGTGCTGTCATTTGAATGATCTCTTCTGTAACTATGAGCTGAGATGCTGGAATTATTTAAATAATAAATGTTTGGTAGCAGGGGCATATTAAGATCAGTGTAGTGCTCAGCCTTATTTTACAATTCATAAACTCAGTAGAGTCAAATCCACACAACTCAGTGTTTGAACTAGTAGGATACATCAAATGGATAAATTGTAAGCAGATGCTTGTATTTTTATCATTGGTATTTACATCTGTATATATCTATATAGATATATACATC
This sequence comes from Cinclus cinclus, assembly GCF_963662255.1. Lineage (NCBI taxonomy): Eukaryota > Metazoa > Chordata > Aves > Passeriformes > Cinclidae > Cinclus > Cinclus cinclus. The sequence goes on from NC_085046.1 coordinate 100,970,607, forward strand.
TTTATAGAGTGGATTTAGCAGTTGGGTTGACTTAACTGGTTTCTTGAGGCAAAAACTGTAGAAAAATAAATGTAGAGGGCACAAGGAGGAGCATAGAACAAAGCTGAGGTTGAGAAGAAAGAAATGGAGTGAGTAAATTTGGTGGTGCATTTAATTTTGCATTAATGAGTTTGATAGCTAAATAATTATTGTCAGCAGTATAGTAATTTTTATGTTGGCATTTTAACATAGCTTCTTCAATTTATGTTTTTAAATTTACAGTGTGATCAGCAGACACTGAAATAGAAAAATAGGACCGTCACAGAACTAATTTCACTGTTGAGTTTGGGGAGAAGTAGGCTGAGGGGTGACTTCATCACTTTCTGTAGATTCTTGAGAATGGGAAGTGGAGAGGGAAATTATTTAACTTTTGGTCAGCCCTCAGGTGGTTGGGCAGTTGGACTGGATGATAGTTGAAGATACCTTCAACTGAAATAGTCTAGGTGTGAGATGGCAGAACTAAACAGAAAAATCCTTGGTCTTAGTTGGACTGATGGGTTGAATTAAAGGCCTAGGAGCCTGTGAAAGGATGTAGCCTGTTCCTTGTTAACTTAACCTGGCTTAAAGTCCTGGCTTGCATTAGGAGTTCATTTTTACTCACCTCCCACTTCCTGTGAAAATAAAACTGATTCTTGCAAAAAGCCCAAACTAAACAAGAATAATTGAACCCAAACAAACCCACAAGCCCAAACCAAACACAAGTTCAAACAGTTATGTAAACCTGGAGTTGCTAAACACTTTCCCTTTGTGTTGCAATAGCTTTTTGCAGCTGATCTTTATTTTCAGCCTTCCCTTCCTCCCCCTGCAGTTTGTTATTCTATCCTCTACCTTAGACATATCTAACACCACTAATTCCTCTTCTCAGATTGCTCTTCCATTTCCTTTGGCTCCTCAAGTACACTTTTGTCCTTTTTCCCATCTCTTAGATTGTTCTTGCAACATGCTCTTTCCCCATAACTTTTTCACTTGATTTCTGTCAAGAATTTCGTGTTCTCTCAGCAACTGCAAAATCTGGTCCCTTGTGCATGGATGGGATCAGTTGATGTCCATGGATTCTCTATGCAGAAAATGGGAAAATTATTTTGTTGGTAAAAGGGTGCCATTAATTTAGTTTATGCCTAAAAATATAACTCTTCCGGAACTCGGTGTTTTTGACATTTTAAGTACAGTAAGGAAGATGTTAATGCGTCTGCTGTTTATGTATTCTGAATGTTGAAAATAATGAGACACTATTTGGCAAGCAATTTATATAGCACAGCATAACTGTATGCAAAGTAAGAGTACAGTAATCTTTTTTCTTCCATTTGTAGAGTTCATTTTAAAAAAGTAATTGTTGGACTTGTATACCTGTGTTCTGTTCTCTAATTGCAAGTTATGAAAAGGCATTTCAGAGGGATTTGGGTAGACTGAAGAATAGGGGTACTCTACTGTAGTGCTGTGTTTTCAGGATGATGGACTTGACTTTTCAAGCAGGTGATCTTATTTGCAGTCAGAAGTGTGTGTTTGCTATGGGACTGAGTTTTAGAGCAGTTTTGAGGGCATATGAAAACTGAAAAAGTGGTAATTCAAATCCTAATTCTTAAGCAGCTCTGCAGAACAGGACAGGACTTCTTTCCACTTCTCTGGTTTTATGCTGATAAAGCGGTCAGTATGTGAAGTTCCCTGATGATTTGCTGGTTAATAATTATGCAGTAGGTGAATTGCACCCATTTTATTTGGTAGTCAGATCTAGCAATGTGCTGATTTTTTTTTTTTTACATGCTTAATTTATATTTTTCTGTTTTAGAACAAAGTCTTTTTGGTCTGTGTGATCGTGTTGTATAAACTCTGGGCTACCTGCAGCTATGATTTGAGTGTGTGTCTTCAAAAAGTTGACTTTACAATTAGATAAAAGTCATTTGCTTGAGAAAAACATAAGTTATAAAAATACTCAGGAAGTTCAGTGATGACTCTTACATGGAAACTTAGAGAAAAGACTCAAAATCCATTTATACATCATCTTGTCAAGTCACACTTGTATAGAAAGGACTTTATGGGGGCTGGGGAAGCTGGTGGGAAGAATGTGATGCAGTTACTAAGTATGTTGTCAATGGGACCTTGCCTAGACTTCTGTATTTCAGACCAACAACAGACATCATTTTAGTGTTAAACTACTGTGATTATAAGGAATATTTCTGATGTCTCTGATAGTTGGTGTCGATGACTACAGCTCAGAGTCTGATGTGATTATTATACCTTCAGCCCTGGACTTTGTCTCACAAGATGAAATGTTGACGCCTTTGGGAAGATTGGACAAGTACGCTGCAAGTGAGAACATATTTAACAGGTATGCTTTTAAAATGTCCTGTCTGGCTAATGGTATGCAAACTATTAATCTGATTCAAATCTGATTCAAGTTAATTTGCATGGAATACAAATGATTTCAAAAAACGCAACACCTTTATGAAACTCCTGGGTTTCCACCCCTCCTTCTGTTTGCTCATGCACCTCCTACTTAGACCAAAATATTAATGATAACAGAAAAACACAAGTTCACCTTTTAAGCAACTGTACTAAAGGACTTCTTCATCAGCTGGAGCACATTGTTTAGGTTTTTGTGCAGATGCTAACATTCCTGTTGGCACAGGACTGTAAGGTGATAGTGAACTCCATCCATAACTGTGTGAAAGTGAGTTTAAGAAAATACTTCATGAAAGGTCAGGAGAGCATAATGAATAGCCAAGAGGTTGCCAAGAGAAACTCAAGAACTTTATTACAGAATCAATCTCCTCTGTAGTTTACAGTTTGAGTATTGCTGCTTCTGGTTATTGAATGTGAACTTGCCCAGTTAATATCGTGTTTTGCATTTTCCCCTTTTTATTTCTGCAATGCCACTGAGATGGTTGTTTCATTTAAAAGCACAGGTATTGTAGCATACCTCAGACAGACACACATCCCACCCTATCCCCTAGCACTCAGACACTGTGCTCAAATGGAGAAATTCAGACCCATGTTTTATTTTAATTGGAACCGTAAACAGTAACAGGATCACAGAAATGTATGAAATATGTTAACATTGAGATTTTCTGGTATTTTATTTGAACATGGTTTAGTTTGGACTTCAAGTAAGCTTTTAATGAAGTGTGTTTGCTTTAATGTTGAGTTCTTAGTACAGTAGTATGTATAGGCAAAGTCTGATCAGCCGCCCAATAGGATAGCCTCTGTTTTGTTGTTTGTGGCCTGGGTTCAGAAAGGATTTAACCCTGTTCTTAACTTTAGTCACGTGAACTGTACTTAAAATTCCATACTACGTGTGTGAACATACCACTGAATTGAAGCTGAAAATTGCAGAATGGTTTCTCTTGTTATAACCTGCATAAACCTGTATGCACAAATGAGTTCTGAAATATGCCTTGTTTTCAAATTTTGTTTTTTTTCCTGAAATCCAAAGTTTGCTGTATCTTACAACTTAAGATGAAATTGGCACTTACACTGCCAGGAGAGAGTTTTTGCACATTTTGACTTTTCATGGGGAGGGAGGGAGGGAAGAGGAGCCTTCAGGGAGGGCTCCAGGTCACAATTATGTAATAAAAGCCAGTAGGGAGGAGAACAAACTGAGAAGTTTGTGTGTCTTGAATTTTAATCGAGAATGTTGGTCCTAATATTTACTTGTCCACCTAAGCAAAAACTGTGTCTGATTTCTTAGTATGGATTGCATTGGATATGAGACATGCATAAACTTGGAATCTTTTTATTTGCTCTGTCCAGCTTCATGCATCCTGCAGGGCAAGGTGGTCGCAATAACTAGTTTTTCCTGATGTTTTTTTTCCCCCTGTGTTTGCTTGTTTGGATTATTTTTGCTGGTACAAACATGTTTTCTTAATCCTAGCTCTCTTTGTAGGCCTATTGTGTTATGTAGCATAAGAAAATACAGGAAATAGCAAATGATAATTGTTAGTGGTATAACTGTGAGTAACACATAGATCACAATCAATGATAGTGATTACTGCGTTCAGTTTATGATGATTCAGCATTAGTCTCAGAATATAGGAGGGATTTCTGCTAAGCAGAGGAACTGGAGCATTTAATAGGAAAAAGATTAATTAAATTACATTTGTTTATTCCTATGTCCTAGTATGGTATCAGCACATACAGTTACTAATGAGTAGTTTAAAAGTTTTAAAATACTATGATTGAGTTAATAATAGTTCGGTTGTTTCTATGACCTGGAACCTGCATTTCTGTGGAAGCTTCATGTTACACATTCCACACTCTTGAAACATGATCATTAAATCTGGGTAAATTAGGGTAAGATATTTTTTCCCTTTTAATTGGATGAATTTGCTTTTAATATGACATTTTTTTAATCTTCGAATTTCATTTTATGTATTGCTTCTTCACATTTGGTTTTATTATTGTTTTCTATCTGGTTAATCATCAACTTGTGCAGTCTGTTTGCAGTCTGTGCTAATGAATGTCTGTATTGAATGATTAAAGTGAAGGGATTTTTAACTACTGCACAAGTCTAGTCTCCTTTAAGTGGATTCCTTGATCACTCATGATTTCTCAGCCACTTGTTTTGGGATGGAAGTAGATTAGTGTCTGTGTCCTAAAACATTTCAAGAGATGGGGCTTGGAAATAGAAATGTCTTTGTTTAAATATGTAAGATTTTTGATATGATTAACTGAAAAGGAGAGAGGTAGGGAATCCTTTAACAGCTTCGCAAGTGGTGGAAACAGTTGCTTTGTGATAACTTTTGGTAAGTCATGGTTTACATTTTTACTGGTTTAGGTGTTGCTTATGAGAACCTCAGATGTTGCCTTAGTCTGTGAGAATGGAGGGGAACCTGACAAGTATTACAATAAATTACTCCTGTTGTGTCTGTAAAATAGGGCAAGTGGGAGTCTGGCTGTGGTGGGATTATTGAAGAAGCAGCTTCCAGACCAGACTTGAGAAGCATCTCTAGCATATGCCTTAATAATCCACCATCCATCACATTGCAGCAAGAATAGATGTTGAGCAGAAAGCCAAAGCCATCACCCTAAAACACAAGGTCTTGTGTCTGGTAGCAGTGGTGCGTGTACATACATATAGGGATGATGATTTCCTTTTGCTGCTTGCTTTAAAAACCAATTGCTAGTTGCTGGTGCAGTTTGGAGCATAGCTTTTGTCTCTTTCCATTTTTCATGTTAAAATCTCTTGTGGGTTTTTCTAATCTTTATTGCCATGAACTTGCTTTCATTCCTCATTAAGAAGGCTCAGAAGTATAGAACACTCACCAGTAAATCTGTTTGAATAATGAAGCAGTTCCTGAACATAGATCCTTCATTTTCATAGTCCTGCGAGGAATTATTGCTGCCTTTTCTCTTCAGACCAAAGCACGTCTTGGCAGGAGACTCTTGTTCATGGTCAGTCTTGGCTATCAAGACTGAATCTGCATATCGATGTGGATAATTTGAAGATATCCTCTTGCCAGACTTCTTCGTGTGTAGAAGTACATCTTTGCTTTTCCCTTGGGAGAATACCTGATGTCCTTTGAAAAAAGTCTTTTGGCAATAGTCAAATTTTAGATACTCAGAGAACAGCAGTAAATGAGGGTGTACTGGATCTCAAAGAGGGATTGAGCACATGTGTGTACTCACAGCCTATAAGTAACACTTTCACAGGAACTTCATTTAACTGTGTATTTAAAAACTGGGACTTGCATGCATGAAGCACCCCAACTAAAACAGAGAAATGCTGTAATTACAGGATCCCTGCTGTAATGTATATGAAAAACCTCCTTACGACAGTTTTGTAGAATGTTGAGACTACCTTGCCTTATTTTCATTTAGGTATGATCAGATGAAAGTGAAGTGATAATTTGATTGTCCACAGCTGTAGTTGTTTTTCCTCTTCCCTTCTGTTTCTGCAGCCTAGCTCAGTGTAGTTTCTTTTTGGGTATTTGAGTACTGACAGTAAGGAAATGCTAAAATCATGCTGAAGACATATGGGTGAAACTATACTGGCTTTGTTCTGACAGGGACATGTCTCATCATTTTAGTACAAATTATGTTATTTATCCTGATCTCTACCTTTACTCTGTTTTTGTCTCAGTGTTTCTGATCCTACTGTATGTCAAAAATTAAAATGTAGTGAGAATGAAAAAAACTCAAAAACAGGGTTTTTTTTCACATAAATTTGCAGGTCTGTGCATACCAAATAAATTACTTAAATATTAACAATACAGCTTGAGAAATTTTACCTTTTAAATGTACGTTAAAATGATTTAAGCTGAACTAACAAAGGACAGAACTTTTCCAAAGCACTAAGAAAATTTGTAATTACTTAACAATGTTTCAGTATACCTCTGCATGTTTAGCCTTTCTTCTTAAGGGTACAAAGATGTTGATTTTGCAATTGGGAGTTTATTGTGAGTATTCTGTGAGCTTGTTTGGTGAAAAAACCACCAAGCTCAGTTACTACTGCCAGTATTAATTTAAACACAAAATGTTATTGGTGCTCTCAGACACATGCTGTGACTCTTTGGGATGTCTTGTGCAGGGCTGAGAGTTGGACTCAATGATCCTTATGGATCCCTTTCAACTCAGCATATTCTGTGATTCTGTGAAATTTTGATTTACAAGTTCTGAAAAAATGGGCAAAGGAAAAAAAGTATCTTTTTTTCCTTTTATTTTTGTCTGGTTTTATTTCAGTTTTTTAAACATATGCTTATTATCTAAATGCACTCCTTGTGCAGAAGTAATTTGAATTCTAAAGTAGAAATTTATTAAAGAGCTAATGATATTCAAAGGAGTTTTAATAAGCAAAGCAAATATATTTATGGTTCTTCTCAGAGTATATTCTTGCATCCTTTATTCTGTGTGTACAGTCTTCAAAACACCTGTTACCTGCGTGTGAGTGTAAAAGCAGGGTGTTTGTAATGTATTCCCATTTTGTCCTGCTATTAATTGCAGTTAAGTGTACCTACAACGTCCATCAGTTTTTCCTAATGTTGGACAGGCTCCTGAAATTTTGAATTTTGCTAAATATCCTGTACTTCTGCACATAATACTGGAAGTGCTTGTGTACTGCATGCTACATTGCAGCCTTTGACCTCTGGCCTTTTTTGGTGTGTAAACTGTTTAATGGATTAATAGATGTATTGCTGCTTAGGTGGCAGTCAGAGACCAAGCACACCTGGCAGAACTAGATCACAGCCTGTAATGTTTGGAGAACATGAGTGGCCATCATCTCCAAGGATGGATGGATGGATGGAGTGAGTGAGTTTTGCATTTACTCTGTGATTACTGGCTGCCTATCCAGTTAGGTTTGCTAAAGTGAGTTTTGCCTACTTTGTTGTTTTTGCTTTTTACCAGAATTTGCTTGTTGTAAAAGTAGGTCCATTGATTCCTTTACAAGCTAAAGAGGGAAATACCATCTGGATGCAGGTGGGGGCCATCCTACATTTAGTGCATGGAGTAAGTTGGGTAGGTTTAATAGATAGGTCAAGTCTTCTTCAGGTTAGGATTTCTGTTTTCATCTCCTCCTCTTGAGCAGGTTTACGGCTTTGTGCATAGCCACATGTCCAACCCACAGGAATTAGTGAAGACACTGTGAGATTCAGCCACTGCAGTCCAGCTGTATGAGGAGATGAGAGTCTTCTTAAAACTCACAGCATAGTAGAGAGCCATTCTGTAGTCCCCAGGAGTCAGATGGGATTTTGAGCTGTTTATTTGATGGGTTGTAGTGCTGTTTACTGTGGTTCCTTACTTGCTGAGATTCAGTGGGTTAGTTGTCTTGTCTCTCATTTTCGAAGACTACATTTAATATGTAGGAGACACATGTCCACACAGGCTGGTTTATGAAATTGCTTCATCTGTTCCTCTTCTCTTTTCAGAGGTGTCCAGCCCTTTAAAAGACCAAGTCAACTCTGCTTCTAGGTTAGTGTGTCATGCAGTCTGTTTTGCTCTGCTAGGGTTTTGATGGCTGAATTTTAACTGCGTATCAAGATCTCTGATGAGATACCTACTTCTGTTGAGTAGAAAAGAGTGAGGGAGAGGAAATTTGTTAAAGGCAAAGTTTCTTCAGTTTGCTTTTTTTAGAAGATTTTATGCATCTGTATGTCGAAACAGTTTAGTTTAAGATAGTTCTGCAAGTGGCCAATGTGAAATATTTAAATTACTGATTTTCAGTGGGAGAAATTGTGTGCTTAGCTTTGGGAATTCATAGAAACCTCCTGCCTTTCTCTGATTGCATGGAATTGTGAAGTCCTTGAGCTTCCCTTGTGTACTAGGAATGTAACCATCTGTCTTCTTATCAGTTGTTGACCACTGCTGACATTCAGTGCTTGTAGTGAACGTAACAGAGTTTAGGTATGCCTCTGCTGTTGTCTACAGCACTGCTGTTTGTCAACAGTGCTAGGCTGCACCCTGGGAGTGTTTCTGTCCTTCAGTTCTGGAAATACCTGGTACTTGACACTTGCTGCTTCAGCATTTTGTTGAGTTGCTCCAGGGCATTACCAGATTTACCAGTGTCTTGGATGCTGTTCTTGGCCCATTCCCATTCCATTATTCAGGGATAATTCTGCTAGCTCTCTGAACTGACATGTAACCTATGTTATCCAATAGGGTGAGAAAAGAGTTATGCCATTGCAGGCTGTTTTTGAGGAGAAAGGTTGATTTCCACACATTCCCAGCTGCATTTAGGGCTATCTAGGTACCTGATGGGTATGGCTTTGTAGCATAGGCTGTGACACAAGCTCAGGGGACAAAATCCCAAATCTGACTATATCTCATCACTCATAAATTAATCCATAGAAAATTTTCTTGTGCATTTGAAGTAGTAACTGAGTTGATTATGATTATTTCATATTTTCTTAATGTTTCTACTTTGCTTAATGCATGTCTCAGGTACACATGGGTTGGGCAGTACATGTTATTTTCACAGTATGTACCCACCGCTCACAGTATATACCCATAGCATTCGTTTGACTTTTAAATGTCACCATTGGTATGAAAACCTTCAGCTTGAGTGTTCATGCTTTTGTGAAATAAATTCAGAATTTTGTTTATAAACCTTTTAATGATACTAGTGTTACTTTGCTTTGTATGGAACCAGTTAGGGACATCATGGATGAGGATGGAAGGCTGATTCTGATTTCCTAACATTCAGCTCCTGTTTCCCCACTTAGCAGATGATTACTATTTCTGGTCTTGGTGGCTGGTTTCTCTTATCCTTGTAAATGAAAGGAATACTTTTAATGTTGCATTTAAAGCTTACAATTCTTTGAGATTATGCCAGGTATCAGAAGTAAGAATTCCCAAAGCAGGGCTAACTAAATTTACAGACTTTAAAGTGAATATATATAAAATTCTGTTTGGTGTAAGAAACTTCTATGATTGCACAACTTTTTGATTTAGCTGTATTTCTGGACACAAATAATGCTGATTTTTAATCTTTCTTGTAAACTAGGCAAATGGTGGCTCGAAGTTTGCTGGACACTTTGAAGGAAGTCAGTGATGATGAAAGAGATTGTATTGCTGTGTTGGAGAGAATCAGCAGATTAGCTGATGATTCAGGTAGGTAGCTCTAAACATTTTACTGGGTTGATGTGGGAAAGTCAGAGGTGCTGCACCTGTGTTTAGCACAGGAGCAGTATGTTCTTTCTCCAATATTCAAACTAGGCTTCTGCAAATTCAATAAAATAGTGTAAAATGTAATTTTTTTAATCATCCCCCAAAGATGACTTTTTTCCTTACTCTTTTCATCAACAGATTTGCACCCCTTCAAAAGGTAGGACTGCAGCTTTCCAGCAGTACCTTTTTTAGTAACTTTTATTATGTACTTTTGCTACTCAAGAGATGTACATGATTTTTTTTGATTTGTAGATCAAGATTAGTTTCTTGCCTTGAAAATAAACTTGGAAACCATCTGTGCAAAACTGCCATAAGGTTTGATAGAATTTAAATGCTGAAGGTGTTCCTTTAGACCTTTTTGGGCAGCCAGGTGGGAAGGTAAGAGAATCAGCAAGAATTGGTAAAGGTGCAAATACAGAATCAGAGAATGGTTTAGGTTGGAAGGGACCTGCCATGGACAACAGGCACTCCTTCCACAAAACCAGGTTGTTCAAAGCCCCGTCCAGGCTTGAACTAGAACACTTCCAGAGATGAGGCATCCACATGTCCTGGATAACCTGTTCCAGTGCCTCATCATTCTCATAGTGAAGAATTTTGGCTTTGTATCTAATCTAAACCTGCCTTCTTTTAGTTTGAAGCCATTACCCGTTATCAAGTCACTACATGGCCTTGTAAAAAGTCCCTCTCCAGCTCTCTTCAGGGCTCCTCAGGTACTGGAAGGCTGCAGTAAGGTTTCCCTAGAGCCTTCTCTCCTCCAGGCTGAACAGCCCCAGTTCCATCAGAATTCTCTCATAAGAGAGATTCTCTGTCTCTCTGATCAGTTTCATGACCCTCCTCTGGACACACTGCTACAGGTCTGCTTCCTCCTTATCTTGGGGTCCCCAGAGCTGGATGCAGTCCTGCAGATGGGGTCTCACCAGAGCAGAGGGGAGGGGCAGAATCCCCTCCCTCGCCCTGCTGGCCACGCTGCTTTGGATGCATTTCAGGATGTGTTTGACTTTCTGGGCTACAGGTGCACATTGCTAGGTCATGGTGAGCTTCTCATAAACCAGCACCTTTGCATCCTTCTCCTCAGGGCTGCTCTCAATCCATTCTCTGCTCGCCCTGTGTTGGTACCAAGGTTTGTCCCAACCCAAGTGCAGGACCTTGTTCTTGGCCTCGTTGAACTTCATGAGGTTCACTTCCCAGGCATGTAAAGGTCCCTGTGAATGCTGCCCCTTCCCTCCAGCACATCAATCTCACCGCAGAGCTTGGTGTAGTGGGCAGACTTGATGAGGGTGCTCTCCATCCCACTGTCCATGTCACCAGTCAAGATGTTGAACAGTGCTGGTCTCAGCACTGACCCCTAAGGAGCTCCAGTTGTCACTGGTCTCTCCCTGGATATCAAGCTGTTGACCACAGCCGTTGGAGTGCAGTCATCCAGCCAGCTGTTTTTCCACTGAGTGGCTGTCTGTCAAATCCATGTCTCTCCAATTTAAAAACAAGGACATAACGAGATAGTGTCAAATGTTTTCCATAAGTCCAGGTACGTGATGTCAGTTGCTCTTCCATTATCCACCAACACTTTAACCCCACTGTAGAAAGCCAACAAATTTACCAGGAATGTTTTGAGCCTAGTGAAGTTGTGTTAGCTCTTGCACATCGCCTCCTTATCTTCTGTGTGCCTTCTCACAGTTTCCAGGAGGATCTGCACCATGATCTTGTGAAGGCACTGGGGTGAGACTGGCCCTATGTCTTCTTTCTTTCTCTCTTTGAAAATGAGGTGTTTGTTTTCCCTTTTCAGTTTGGTGGGAGCTTCACTGGATTGCCACAGTTCTCAAATACGATGGGTAGTGGCTTAGCCACTTTTTCCGCCAGTTCCCTCAGGACCTGTGGATGCCCTGCATTAGGTCCTCTGGACTTGTGCACCTTCAGGCTCCTTAGATGATCTTGAACCTGATCTTCTTCTGTGGGCAGTTCTTCATTCTCCCAATCCCTACCTTCACCTTCTGGGACACAGGTGGAAAACTTGCCACTGGAGACCAAGGGAAAAATGTAATTGAATTCTTCACCTCGCATCACCTCAGCCCTCTCCATGTTCGGGGTAACCACGTCTCCCACTTTCTTCTAGAGTGGGCTCATATTTTCCCTAGTTTTCCTTTTGTCACTGGTGTACCTATAGAACCTTTTTTTGTTGCCCTTGACATCCCTGAACCGGTTTTAATTCTTTGAGGGCTTTAACTTTCCTAACCCAATCCCTGGCAGCTTGGACAATTTTTCTGTATTCCTCCTAGGCTACCAGTCTTTGCTTGCACCCTCTGTAGGCTTCTTTTTTTTGCTTGAGTTTGTCTAGGAGCTTCTTGTACATCCATGCAGGCCTCCTGGTGTTTTTGCCTGACTGTTTCTTTGTTGGGATGCATTGCTCCTGCACTTGAAGGAGGTGATTCTTGAATATTAACTAACTTTCTTGGGCACCTGTTCCCTCCAGGGCTTTATGCCATGATACTCCATCAAGCAGATGCTTGAAGATGCCAAAAGTCTGCTCTTGAAGTCCAGTGTAGCTTGCTGTGCACCCTCTTTGCTGTGGGTAGGAGGGCTTTGTAGATCCAGTGTGTCTGTTGCTCATCAGTATACTGGGACTGCTGAATGTTTGGAATAAAAGGCAAAGCAAGAGAAAAATGAAAAATATGAAGAAAAGGAGTGCTTAAAAAATGATGGGGAAGTGGATGAAGGGAAAAATGCGATGGACAGAGCAGTGACAAAATTCTGGCTTAAAGATGCTCTAGAAAGAATTAAGGGCTTGATTTCAACATAGCTGATACATTTGACATACCAGAAGGAAGAAAGTCCAGCAGCAAAACATCAGAAGAGGTCTGGTCATTCTTTGTTATTTTTGGAGTGCTATGGAGAGAAATTTGTATTAAATTTTGAATGAGAATAAACTGTTTCTTCTATTTAATGCCTGTTAATTTTTCTCCCTTCTTCTGGAACTGCAGAAGATAATGCTTTCCAAGGATAAAAATACATTCTGCTGAGTTCTGTTGTTCTGCCATTACTGTCTTAATTTAAAATGCATGTTTTTATTTTCTGAGGGAATGTCCTTGTTCAGCCAGGAAAAGTAGCCTGTTGTAAGTAAGCATTACATAATTGTATTGAGTACTTCTCCAAGGATTATTTAAAAGGGAAAAATAGTCACTATTCACTTGCAATAAAATGTGTGTTTAATTGAGAACAGTGCCATGCTACTGTTTATAGAGTGCTTTCCTAGCAAAGCTCTGCTTCTGAAATCTGCATATACAGTTGCCTGTTTGTGTGGCCCTGTGAATAGTGTTGAGCATCAGAAGCTTTGTGAAGCTCCGCTTCAGTTTAGAAAATAGGACAGATGTGTCCAAGGGAAAATGGCCTCTTGCAGCAACTTGTAGCCTTAGGCATTTCATTGGTGACCAACTAAGTGTGTCAAATTGAAGTTTATTTAGGCAGAAATGTAGTGGAAGCCAAGAGTTGAGCTCAAATCAATTTGTTGCCTTTAACAAGGGTGGGGTACATTTTTAGTCAGGGCTGATATTTTTGTAGTGTCAGTAAAAGCAGCAGTTCAGGCTTTTCCTGCCTTGTAGAAGTTGTCTCAGATCTGCCAAACTAGTAGCGCTGGATTCTGCAGCTGCTCCACAAATTAAATTTCTGCAACTTAACTGTGAGTCTTGTGCCTCGAGCAGTTGCAGTATTGGACTTGGCTGGTTTCGGTAAGACAGGTTATTTGAATATCCTTGTGTTTTAAGCCATGTGAAAATTCATTAGGGAACTAGATGTGCTTTGTATCTGCTTAATAGATGAGCTTGACTATTAGTCATACTGCAGCACAATGTGTTTTTTGTTTCAGCATTTTGGTTTTATTGTGGGGGATTTGGTTTTTTTGTGTGTGTGTGTATGTTTAAGGTTATTACTGTTAGACTTGTTAGTTTTTGTTTTGCTTCTTTCCATTTAGAATATTTTTTCCCAATTTGTCCATAAAACGTAAAATCCCCTGAATAAGAAAGCTTTGGAATAAGAAAACATTGTAAAAGTAGCTGTGTATTTTAATTTGCTTGGTTCCAGCAAGATATTTGTATGGTTAGAGCCATACTGGAGTCAAACCTTCATGTTTAAATGTTTAAATAAATAAAAATAAAAACAAACTTGGAAGTCAAACTAAACTATGACTAAGTTCAAGTCTTTTAATTTCTAATTGTTGATACTTGTCAGTCTTACGCAGTTCTTTTAACATTTTGAACTCTTTGTCTTGTCAAATCAAGTCATAGAAAGCAAGGTAGTTTCACTTTTTGTTTTTTTTTTTCCTCTCAGTAGTTGGTATAATGAGGTTGGAATTGAAGAATATGCCCAAGATACACAATATTTCTTCTCTTTTTGGGCTACTGATGCTGATTTCTAAAATAGAGGTGCAGCACTAGAAATGCCAGCTATTCTGATGTTGCCACGGGAGTCCTCTGTCCTGTTAATACCTTGAAATTTCAGAAGTCTTGTAGTTGGGTTGATGTTTTTCAGACTTTTTTTTTTTTAATTCTTTGGGTTTGAGGTTTGCTTCTTTGGGTTTGTTTGTTGTTTTTTTTTTTATTAGGTTTTTTCGGGTTTGTTTTGGTCGGTTTTAACACCTTTTAATAAGCTGGGGCTATGCTGAGACAGCCATTTATGTGTTTAAAAGCAGGAGAATTTCCAATCATTTTCATTCTTCATCCAGTGTGATAAAACTTTAAGAACCTAAATGTCATCTTGGTTGTGCAAAATACTGTGTTAATGTGGAATAAAAATTAATCTTTACTAGAAAAATATCTGGGTCCAAATACATAATTGTAGGATGGAAGAAAATTATGAGAGTATGGTTTGCTATGATTGATACTTATCTTGAGATACCAACTCAAGACACATTTTTTGAGGTATCATGGCAAAAGCAAATATCGTCTCTAAAACTGGTTTTATAAAAGCGTTTTGTCAAAATAATCTGAAAGAAATGGCTTTTGATGGAAACTCATTTGGATCCTTTGAATAGAGTTGTGAATTTTATTTTGTGAGAGTTTTGAATACCATTGTGTCTGCACTTAGAAGTGATATAATGTGTGCCTTCTCCTGACAGGGTAGTTTGGACTCTTCCTAATTAATTAATTTTGTTTTATGTATGGGTAATCAGTTAGTTCCAGTTTATGCTTGTAGCCTTAAATTCACCGTTGTGTTTGTTCTGGGAAAAAATACCCACCTCAGATGGTACAGGAAAGGAGCTGCTCCCAAGTGCTGGCAGAACACAGGATTTGCTCTGCCCTGGTGTCATGTGCCACTGTTTATGTACATGGCAGCACAGAATAGCAGTTCCATGGAGGAAATCCATCAGTGGCATTTGGGGAATAATCTCCTACCTCTGAGGCACTTACTTGCTAAATAAAGTTATTCTCCAAATCTGAGTTCTTTGGAAGAATTTAACACTTGTCTTCATTGCTGTAGTTGGGTGTTGCTGTTAGGTCTGTGATTCTGCTGTGGAATTTGGATACTTTTCAGTTATAAATTAGACTTCCCCTCCTGTTTTTGGTACTGAGTTTCCTATAGTAGTGACTACTAAGAAAGATACCTTGTACTGCTTTTGAATCTGCTGTTCAACCACTTTGTGATTTCTCTGGTTTTTGGGGATGTTAGGTATGACTTCCCACTTAGATGTTTTTATAGTGTCTTTGAATCTATGCAAGCCAAGAAGTAATTTGGCATATAAATCCAGTGCTTGGCAAATCTTAAGTTATCCCCCATTTAATCTAACCCTTGTTAGATTAAACATGCTTATCTTTCTATTAAGACAGCTGTGTCTTCTTCATTCTCAAATGTGGACTAGGCACAGGCTTGTGAGAGCTTGAACAAGAGCCTTATGTCTGAGTTTTTCACGTAAATAAATTAGTATAATTCTATTTTTTTTTTTTGGTACCAGCTTGTGAGTGGCTTAGATAATACAAGATTTCATCATTGTGTGCTGAAGTGCAATTAATTTGCTTTGAAAATTAGCCCCAGCCAGAATTATTGCATTACTGGCATTTTGCTTAGTGTGCAAGAGGCTCCAGAAACTTTAAATCTTGTTTTCTGAAGTTTCTTTAAAAGTGAGAGTATCTTCGTTTCTAAAATGCATGTGTAATTTAGCTTCCTATGAAATAGATACCCATAGATAACTTTTTAAAGAAATGATGGGGGGAAAATAAAATTAGATCCTGAAGGGTCGATGCTTATTTGTCTGAATATAGCCAACAAGGATGTTTTTTTTCTGAATGAAAAGTAAACTCTTTACTGCAAATAATCAGTTGTAAATGCAGTTTCCAAAACAATCTGATTTTGGAAACAATTATTAGGCTAATTGGTCATTAAGTTTTGAAGCTCTATAATCAGGCTTAATGTGGATGGCCTCACAACCTTAATTACTTAATAGTGTGCTTAAATGGTTTTGTTAATGTAGCTTCAATTACTGCTGTTGGTTCTTTGAGACATGCCAACGTTACCTGTCAACAGCACATACTGCAGCATTTCATTTAACAAAAATCTTCATATGTAAGCAGTATTAATGGGATAGTTAATATTTGCCTTTCTCAGCTGCCAGTATCTCCAGCTGCATTTTCTTCCCTTCCCCACCTTCATGTTTCAGGATTTTCCGTACCTCATCACTCACCTCGTGCTACGCTAAGACTTTTTTCCTGTGCTTGATGTAAACCTCTTTTGTCTCTCCATGCATCTGATGAGTGACTAATGGTGACTTTACCCTCCCTTATTAGTCTGTGTTTCACTCATTGTTCTGCGAGTGAGTAATGAAATCCATTTCTGGTTAGTAGGAGAAAAGAGCCTGTCTACTGAAGCAGCTCATGCGTCAGACACATCAGCCTTTCTGCTGGACTCCTAAGCTAGAAGGGATATCTATCTCTGGTTACAGCATATTTCCACTTGTCTAGCTTTTCTTTTATCTTTGAAAGAGGTAGGAAAGGCAAAGGGAAAGAGGAAATGGGAAGTGGTAGAAATCAAAAGGGAAAATACATGTGTTTGTAGAAGGAAAAAAAGAAGGAAACGGGGAAAGAAGAGGATAGATAAAGCTGTGTCAGGGAGGTTTAGGTTGGACATTAAGAAAAGATTCTTCACCCAGAGAGTGGCTGGGTGCTGGAACAGCCTCTGCAGGGAAGTGGTCACAGCACCAGCCTGACAGAGTTCAGGAAGCATTTGGACAATGCTCCCAGGCACAGGATGGGACTCTTTGGGGTGGCCCTCTGCAGGGCCAGGGGCTGGACTTTGATGATCCTTCTGGGTCCCTTTCAACTCAGAATATTCTCTGATTCTGTGAATTACTCCTTTATAGAATGGAAGTGTTAATGCAAAGCCATGCAGTTGCACCTTTCCCTGTTGCTTGCAACCCTTAATAAGAACAAAGGGCAATATTGTTAATATTCAGATGTACTCAAAACAATCATAAAAATTGTCTATTAAAGCAGCTTTAACATCATCAGTGGTTGTTCTTCATATACAGTTTTACAGCACAAAAACCTTACAACCCCTCACGAATATAGTGGAATTTCACTGCTGCTTGTATTTCAGCATGGTCAGTGGGATAATGAAAGCATTGCAGACTTTTTTCTAAATACTGTACATTGCTGCAGAATAAAGCATTGTGAAATAAATCTAGCTGTGGGATGGCTCTGGAATAATGACTCAATTTAGAAATAACTGCTCTGAAGCAATTAGTTAGTATTGTACTGTGCAGTTCTAAAATAATCCCCTTTTAATTTCCAGCATGCAGCTGATGGTGGTGCTTTACTTCCTCTTAACTAAAGTGGAATAGAGAGTGAACTGAAGCCTCAGCAGGGTTGAAATAAACATTACATATTTATATATTCAGGCTGAGTGCATGTAAGTAGCCAAGTGAGCTTGCTGGCACTTTTCACAAGACATGGTATCAGATTTTAGGGGAAATGTGTTTTTTCATGAATGAGGAAGAAGTAGTTGATTATTTCTATGATTTTGGAGTCAATTTAGGATGTTGGTTTGAATGGTCATTTATGAAATAGCTAAAAATGAGGGTTTGTTTATGCAGAAAAAAAGGTCTACCCAGGTTCTGGAGATGCTGATTTGAACATATTGATGGCTTTGTGTGGTCTGGAAATGAAGAGGGGTAGAACCTCTCATTTTATTCCGGAAACTTATTTTTAAAATTATTTCATGAACAGAAGAAATTGAAGCTATTTTCACTGTCTTTTGTCATTCTTTTAATTTTGCTTGATTCCTGAAATTCAGTTCAGAGTAGTTCTGTATCTGTGTAATATACAAGATACGATAGAATGAAATAAAATTCCACTGAGTAAGGAAATCTAGTCTTTTACATTAATATTTATTTCCAATGTTTTTGTTTTAACAAATTGCAAGGTTTCATTTTAGTAGAATGCTACTTTAAGGAATAGATAGACTTGTACTTTCAAGAGATAGTCTCAGAAGATCAGCATTTAAAAATACTTCCTTTGCCAAACAGAAAAATACTGTTCCAGGCAAATGTTAATGTAGAACCTAGCTGTACACAGAGATTTTTCCAGACTGCCTAAAATAGAAACTTGATGTGAAGCAAAATTCTCATAATGGATTTTATTTATACTGTGTGAAAGCCTGCTCCTTAATTATGTTGTACAGTGCAAAAACCACTGTGCAGATGTATTCCCCAGCTGGATGAGCTTATGCTTATGTTTTAGGAAGCAGCATGTAACTGCTGTGCACTGAGTTGATAACTGTGCTGGTTTTGGCAGAGGTAGAGTTAATTTTCTTCAGAGTAGCTGAAGAAATCCACAAATCCATGTTTTGGATTTGTGCTGGAAACAGTGTTTAAGCTGCCTTAAATGTATGAGCAGGGAACATAACAACGCAGGGCAGTGCTCAAGTCTTCACTGCAAATGTGAGAGGAGTTCATACACCACTTCCCATGGGCAGGCAGCTGTTCAGCTATCCCCAGGACAACAAGGCTCCATCACACCTGGCAGTGACTTGTGATGATAAACACCACCATTCTGAACTTTCCCCCATTCCTCCTTTCCTCAGCTCTATATGAGCAGCATGACACCATGGTCTGGGGTGTCCCTGTGGTCAGTTGGGATCAGCTGTCCTGGCTGTGTCCCCTCTTTGTGCATCGCCTGACGATTGCTGGTGGGGGTGGGGTGAGAGGCAGAAGAGGGCCCTGGCTCTGTCAAAGTGCTGCTCAGCAGTCACTAAAACATCCCTGAGTTATCAACACTGTTTCCTGGAAAAATCAAAAACATGGCCCCAAACCAGCTACCACAAAAGTTAATGCTGTCCTGGCCAAAACCAACATAATGACCAAGCTGTAAATTTGGTTTTAAACAACAGGAAAGTTTAAACTGAAATGGCGGACACTGTTATGTATTGGAAGCCTCATGGAATCCCTGCTTGGAGCTGCTACCTGTTCAAGTTAAAGACAAAGCTGAGGAATAGATGAAGGGAATGAGAAGGCTCTCTGACTTCATTGGAGTTTTTTGGCGTTGTTGCTTGGTCTTAAAGGAAACATAATGCAAAA
Organism: Cinclus cinclus; assembly: GCF_963662255.1. Taxonomy (NCBI): domain Eukaryota; kingdom Metazoa; phylum Chordata; class Aves; order Passeriformes; family Cinclidae; genus Cinclus; species Cinclus cinclus. The sequence goes on from NC_085046.1 coordinate 100,989,796, forward strand.
AAAAAGCTCTACTGTAACTGCATCAGACTGTGAGATTAGGCTCTATTCAGTACACACTGGAACATATGCTTCAGCCTTTGGAAGAATTGAGCTCTTATCTAAATTGGTAAGCTTAAGGTTCAGGTTCTTGCATAGCAGCAGTAATTCCCCAGACCAGCACAAATGCCTTTTGATGGTGAATTACGGTATTGTGTTACACAGCCAGTTCCCTACACAGTGCTCCTTGTTTGTTGCTTTGAATTGACCTGAGAAAGATCCAAGAGCCATGTACTTAAAAGTTAGGGAACATTAGAACTAAGGTGACTTTCCAGTTCTCATTCATTCCTGGGCATCAATGTTTCAAATCTTTAATGGCTTTGTCTCATCTGCCTGTGTTCTTCACAAAGCCAGGGCTGATGTCTGCAGGTCTTGAGTATTGTCAGGTGGCTGACATAAGTGCTGCATAATAGATGAACCCTGTTCTGAAGGAAGAGGACCTTGTGGCTTTGCTATGTCCTGAACTCTTACTGAAGTGCTTCATAAAGAAATGTATGAGTCCAGTTTCACAGGAATCCTTTTCAATTTGGGGAAAAGGGAGTATTGCCATTGCTTTACCAGTGGGTAGGCAGACTGTAGAGGTGTCAAAGAGTTACGGAAACAGTCTCCCCATTTTTAGTGCCTGGTGTCCAAAGTATGTGCACGGCTCTTGATACACTTAATATAGAGTTCTTGTTGGATTTGATTGCAGAGGTATTTCTTCAGCATCAAGGCTGAGTTCAGACTGCAATCAAATGAGCAGTGTGCAGTTACTCTGTGAAGAGCCTGGCTTGAACATTTTATACAGCTTCACACTAGGCAAAGGAATAAATTGTCTTTCTCAGCATTTTGCTTCTTTCCCTCACTTTTAGGACCTTCTTTTACCATTGCTTGCTTCCATCATCAGACAGTTCTGCTACTTAAGGGAACTGTGTGATTGCACACGGAGATCAATATTAAGTGCCAGTTCTTGCTGTTTAATGATGCTGCTGTGGTGAGGCAAAAGCTGCATCAGCTAGATCAGTTTGATAGGGTTTATTGTCTGGATGCATGAACAGTAACATTGGCATAAATGGAAGCTGTGGGTTTTGTGTCTGGGAGGGTGGGAACTGCCTGAAGCAAATTTAGAGGCCATGTAAGAAGCCTGCTTGCCAAGCAGGCAGCCTCAGTCAGATTGATTTTGCTTACTCTTTATCCCCTTTAACCTCTGCCCTCCCTCCCCCTTATGGCAGTCATCTTTTGTCTGCCACAAGAAACAAGGCATGGGATCCTAAGAAGGGAGAACAAGATCCTAGGGATAAGTGTTGTTAAAAACATCTCTTGTACTACTAGATCATGTCCTGGGCATGTCTTGAAGTAACAGCCTTATGGGAAAGGTGGGCATGAGGTTCTCCAGCCGTGGCTTTGGGTACTTGTTCCCATTTCTTCTCACCTTGCTCTGTTTGCCATTTACACCCTTTCCAAACAAATTGCTCTTGGGAGAGGGGCTGTGTACAGCCTGTTTGCAGAGATAATGTCTATCTCAAAATGTATTCAGCAAGGAAAGACTCTTCCGTTTTTAGTTGCTCTGCTTTCAGTGGATACTGAGTATGTTTGCCAGGCTCTTTAACTCAACCACCATTGGGCAGGTTGTCACACAAGTGACATGCTGATATGTCAAAGTTGGCATGTAAAAGGACTCCTGTCTCAGGCACACTTCAAGCCCTTCTTCCAGAACTGAAGAAGGCAGGGCTTGTCAGATAAAAGGACCAGAACTGAATTACATGTAGGAAGAAAATAGATATTTTTGCCAGCCTGACTCTTGAAAGCACCTGATCTACTTTGGTTGACCCCCCCACACCACCTCATCCTGATGAACAATTGCACCTTCTCATACTTGTGTTCTAGGGATTGCTCTGGAAAATGTTTATACGGAAGCAAAAGATGAGTTACTACAATAGGAATATTTTCTTTCTTTACATTGGTGTGATATGGAGACTTCAACTTTCAGAATTAATAATGTTATTAAATATTAGTTTGACCTAGTTACAGGTACATATATTGGTCAGCTGTTATATTTTGTGCTACAAATGTAGTGTTTGATCACTAGACTAGAGTTTAGCATTTTACTGAGGTGTGCATTTTTGTTAGATCTGCTAAAACTTGCACATAGTTTGTGTAGTGTTCTTTGGGATCTGACTTCTTCAATGCAAACCTCAGGATGCCTGTATTGCTTATGGAGTTCAACCTGCACATTTTTCGGAACATTTGAAGTTTAAATAAAAACATTTTTCTCCTGTGTGCTCATGATAACATTTGGGAAGAGATACAGAGCAAATTGGAAGAAGTTTTTTACTTTATTGTCAGGAACAGCAAACCTATACAATATTGATTTATGTGAGACTTCATTTTGTTTTTGCAACTTGGTCAGCAGCTCATAAAGTTTCCATAAGATCCCTGGAAGTGTTCAAGGCCAGGCTGGATGGGGCTTTGAGCAACTTGGTTTAGTGGAACCCGTACTCCCAGGGGTTGGAGCTAGATGATCTATAAGGCCCCCTCCAGCTCTGATTTTGGTGTGTTTTTCTATAGGAAAAGTAATTTAAGTCTATAGTGAAAGAATTGGAGTCCGTAGGCATTTAATTACTTTGTGCACAGTGATCTTTTCTGTTCTCATTGTCCTCAGTGAGGAAAAGACTGCACACAGTAGGGGACTTGCTTTGTCTTGTTATGTTTTATTCAGACCTGAGTTTACACTTACAGCCAATGTTCAAGAATGCCAAGTGCTGCACACGTTTGCCATGTTAAATACAAATGCATGTTGCATGCTTCTGCTTAACAAAAGGTTGTATTTTTAATGAATTATGATAATTACAAATATTCCAAGGAAGATGGTTCAGATTATACCATTAAGTTTTATCTGAACAACTTTTAGGTAAAAATTCAATAAGGCATATGTATCTATCCTGGGACATATATATCTTGCTATTTAAAATATTGTAAATCAAATTAGTATAATTTGAGAAGAATTGAATTTGGTTTGTTATGTCTTTTTGTAGGTAATCAGTAGACCAATGGTAACTGCATATGTCAGCAAATCCTCAATGGGCAGAAGTACTTAGTTCTGATTTTTTTATCCCCATGGAGAAGTTAGGCACCTAATAAGTCCTGCTTCTTAAACTGAATCTGTTTTTCTAATAGTTGGAATTAAATCCATGCCTGTATTGTTTTTCTTGCTTTTTCTCTCATCCTCCAGATGTACGTGCATGTTCTGTGGGGATTAGGATTCATGCAGGCAGTACTCCATTTCTTGAATTTAAAAATTAAATTAAGATTTTTTTTTAAGTAATCACCAACTTTGGTGAGAAACACATCTTGAGGTTGAACAGAAGCAGCTGGAAAGATGCAGGACCTTTTCCATCTGACAATGACATCAATAGCCTTAAAAAGCAAAGAATGAAGAACAGTATCTGTGGTTATGGCTGGTTGTCCTGCTCAGTGGGATCTTTCCCATCCAAGAGGCTGTGGACCAGACTTCTCCTCAGTTCCTTCCTTCTCACAGTGGTGCCAGTTCTGGGCTGACTTCCTGTGTAGGGGGTTTCTGTGAAGTGGGTGATGCTTATAGGGAGTTTGGACAATTCTGATACTTATAATGTTTGGTGGCTGGCTGTCTTGCACCTCTTCTTGTTTTATTACTAAGAATGTGCGATATGATTTTTTAGTAGTTTGGCAGCGCAGAATGTAATTTTACCTGGTTTTGTAAAAAGATGGTCAAAATGAAACTTGACAAGCACACTGACACTTGAACACTTGAGAACATACTTTGTATGTAGAGTACTGTAAGAAGCTTAGTCTGGCAGGATCTGAGAGAGTGCTTGTAAACATATATTGTGCCTATTTTTGGTTTTGTTTTGACCCTTACAGAGCCAACAGTGCGGGCAGAACTGATGGAACAGGTGCCTCATATTGCTATGTTCTGTCAGGAAAACAGACCTTCAATCCCTTATGCTTTTTCCAAATACCTGCTACCTATTGTGGTGCGATACCTCGCAGACCAGAATAACCAGGTGAGTTTCTTGTAGAAGTAGTTTACTAGCTGGTGAAATACTATTGTGATGCCAAATTACTTAAATTCAGCATCGTACAAATGTGTTATATTTTGGGATATAAGGATTTGGAATGGACATGGTACTGTGAATTTATTTAAAGAAAATATTAAAGAAAAACTTTCAAAGAAAATGTAATGACAGTTTTTACATTGATTGTGATTATCCTGATTTGGGGCCTTTTATCTGGTACTTCATTCATATGGACAAAATCAGTCATTTAGACAAGCTTACATAATTTAAATTCTGGAAAAAAGGAACAGTAGTAATGAAAAATGGAGTCATTTGTATAGTTCAGTTTTTTAGCACCGTGCTGTACCTTCATTACCAGTTATTCATATATCAGTCCAATGAAAGTTTTGGATTGAACTCATGTGGTTTGTTTCTCTGCATGTACAAGTTAGCTCGTCCTCAGCTTTCTTGAGGTTCTCCAGTCATTTCAGCCTAGACTAATGCTAGTTGATAGGCTTCTATTTTTAGGCTTCTTGAATTTGTAACTTTTTCCCTTGCCCATTTCAAAATTTACGTAGTTAAAAATTACTGCCCAAACCTATTTTTCTTAGTAGTTGTTTTACTAATTCATGTATAATACAACAACCCTACTTTTGTTTGATGTTGTTCTGCCAGAAGATTCAGTGATTATTTGCATTTTTTAACCTCTGCTGCGTAGTTCATTGGGCTGTGGATCTCTGAAACAAAGCGCTCAAAGGTGTTTCCAAAATTGCTGCATTGCAGTATATGTAGTCTCTTGCTGTATATAATGTTTTTCTCTTCTGATGAAATTGCTCCTTTTAGAGCCAGGAGTTAGCCATCTTATGAAGTCAATAAAGGGGTGTCTTATTTTTGTAATTTTTTTTAATGGGACTGAGCAAAATTGTATCTCAGAATTTAAAAGCATTGGAAAAAAACCACAATTTTTCCTTGCAAGCCTATTTCTTGTTAATCTCAGAAAAAGAGGATTTGTTTAGTAAAATTAATCTTCCTTAGAAATATGTTGCTCTCCATAAGTTGTGCTGCTTTTCCTTCACTCATTTGCATGTGATTTGCCATGACTGCTCTTTTTGATGTTAAAACAAATTGCGTGTGTACCCAAGAAACACCTGTACATTGTCAACTAAAGCAGGTGTCCTCCTCCATATTTCCCAAAACACAGGGCAGCAAATGTGAAGTGCTTGCAGAAGCACTTGTGGAGCACTTGTCTTTTCACTATGTGCAGTTAGTACTGCTGTGTGTTGGTATATAGGTACAGCTTCCAAAAATACAGGACACGTGTATTTCAACAAATAATTTTGAATTGCTTGGTTCAATTTTTGTCTTTTTATGGCAGGTAAGAAAAACAAGCCAGGCAGCGTTGTTAGTGCTGCTGGAGCAAGAGCTCATCGAGAGATACGATGTGGAGACCAAAGTGTGCCCTGTGCTGATAGATCTGACAGCTCCAGACAGCAACGATGATGTGAAGACAGAAGCTGTGGCTGTAAGTTAACAGCAGTATCAAATCACACTGCCAGAAGTTTGCCTGAGTGCTTGATAGTGCAGTGGTGGTGATGTGCTTCCAAGTTGCACAGACATTACTAAAAAGAAAACTTTATATTCCCTCTCCATAACAAATCTGTAATTTTTCTGTGCTGTGTCAGTGCTGTACACTCTGGTCAAGTTAAGATTTAAATTCATTAGCTTATACATGCTGTGAAAAAAAACAGCTGGACAAGACAGTGCAGGGGATTTGTTTTACCGACTTCTAAAGCATCTGCTGTGTTGGCTTTTTAGTTTTTTTGAACATTTGGCTGTTTATTTTATGGAAGTTTAAATTGCCTATGTGGAAAATTTCCATCAGTTCAAAAGCTTTAATGCCTCAGTTCTGTTCCTCCTTGTTGTTCATCTGTTCTCTTTATTGATTTTGTTGCGTTTTATTGGACAAAGTAATAAGCATCTGAGTTGATTAACTCATGGTTGGTTGGTTGGTGTTTTTATTTTTTCATTAGATACAACCTTCATAATTAAAATGTATGTGTTGAATTAAAATAGTAAGCAGATTAGTTAATTTGTGATGGAGAAATGGCAGATGTATGCCCTTTTGTTTCATTTGGGTTTTTTGCAATTTATATTGATACTTTCTGCTGGGTGATTTTTTTTTCTTTTCTTTTTGCTTGAGACCGACCTCATTTAACATTTTACTTTCCTACAGTGGCTAGACTGATAAAGAATAAAAAAGCATCAGCACTATTGCATTTGGCACCAAATTTCTAGTGCTTCTTGATGAAGCTTACAGCTACATAAAGGAATAAAGTATAAGCAGATTAGTTTTATCTGTCTTTATGGTTTTGAAGGTATTGAAACTTGACAGAAATTCCTGTACCTCATCAACCCCCTAGAGGTTAGAAAAGCCATCATTTGTTTTTATAGAGGAATGAATGTAAATAGTTCTGCTGACATGATTGGGAAAGGTAAACATAAAATTCTTTTTGCTTTCTAAAGCTAATATTTTTTTTAAGTTTCAGTAGAAATTAGAATGAAAGAGCAGTTAGAGAGAAGAGTTCTTTTTTTTGGGTGCAATACTTTTCTTTGGGAATTTTATGTTTTGGAGTTGCATATATGCAGTGTTAGTGTTGCAACTAATTTTAAACCATACAGGAGTCAGAAGTTTCTTAAGCATATTAATTGTCAATAATTTTCTGTTAATTGTGCATATATACATTTCATATTGAAATGTTAGAAGAATTATGTACTTTTTTTTTTTAGAGGTCTTTTGGGTAATATAGGAGAATAATTTCTGAGTCCAGTTATCTTTGTTAGCTGGGAATTTGATTCAGTTTATTGGAAGATCAACATCATCTATTACACCTGTGTCATGTCATGACAAGGAAATGGGAAACACAGTTCTTTGCTAAAGTGGCCAATCCTTTTCAATTCAAATGGGGGTTTTTTTTCAATATTTTTCACAGTTTTCAGTAAAATCATGTTCATCAGAATGAAGGATAGATGTAAAAGGCATGTACTTACCTGACACAGAATGGTGTGTTGTGCAATCATCTGTGATTAGTGCCTGTCTTGTCATTAGATTATGTGCAAAATGGCCTCCATGGTTGGAAAGGACATCACGGAAAGACTTGTGCTTCCCAGGTTCTGTGAGATGTGCTGTGACTGCAGGATGTTCCATGTCCGTAAGGTATGAATTATGAGCATCTGGTCTAGATTATCTATAAAAAGGTGTCATGTGCTTGGAACTTGCATGTGACTAAGCAGCTTTCCTGGTAGATATCATTTGTGACTTGTATAAGTGAAAGCTGTGGGGTTTTTTTTTAGTTTGCATTTCCACAGATTTTAGTATTTGATGCAGAGATTTCTTTCCAGAATCACTACCCTTATTACTAGAAACAAAGAAAGAATCTGCTTGTCTTTATGCTATAGATAGCTGCACTGTGATTTGGCTTATGTCCTTAAGGTTGTGTTGGCAGCCAGGAAAACATGAACCAGCTGTGGCTGATACAGCATTAGCCACCTGAGCTCATATCTCTGTGCACAGATGGAATTAAAGATGAAGTAAACCAGTATTCCATTGTGATGTTTAGGTGTGGAGGCTGCACTTTGGTCCCATCCTGCCATTGAATAGCTTATTTCCCTTGATAGCCACGTGTGTTATGTAATTTGACAGCACTTCAAATACATTTTGTCCTCTTTTCATGTAAGTTCTGGGGTTCTTCTATGATTAAAAAAGATTGACTCATTTTGAAGAAAAAGAAAATTACTTGTTTTTTGAAAACCATGGAAAGTGATGGAATGGGAAAGTAGCTCATAATGAGTTTGCACCAAAACACATTTATCTGATTTTAAAAGTTGTTTGGGTTTTTCTCCCCCCTTGGATTTTGCTGTATTAAAATCTGTAGTCTTAGTTTTTATTTCTTGCATTCTGTCTGCAAGGTATGTGCAGCCAATTTTGGAGATATCTGCAGTGTGGTTGGACAGCAAGCCACCGAAGAAATGCTGGTAAGCCATTTCTTAAAGGGTTTTTCTTCTTAATACAGTTCAGGAGTGGAGCCAGACAAGCTACAGAAAAAGGGCAGTTCATGAGAGATTGCAGATACAGAGGGAATGTGTAGCAGGGGGTATAAAGTGCTGGGAGTGGTGAGGCTTATGTATTGATTTAATCTTTTCAAGTCAGTTTTCCTGCCTCAAACAGCCTCCTAGAAAGGAGGGAAAGAGAGAGAAAGGTAAAAGAAATAAGCGAATCTCAGAAATAAAACAAATAAATAAAGGGAAGAGAGACAAATTCAAAATGGAAAAGCAGGGAACTGGATGGAGTGGTGAGAAGAGGATCCTTAACTGTGCCCACATTCCCATGGTGGGTCCAGGGAGCTAGTGGATGTTGATAGACTTGGGGACATGACAAGGCTAGGGAGCAGAAGTCAGCTTGGCAGTCTCTGGGATCCCTTTTCAAGCTTTCTCCTCATGGAAATGTAGACAGTGAGCTTGTTGAGGGCCAGCAGAGGCTGATGCATCAATGTCCTGAATTAATGAGGGGCTTACATGGACAGAGTATAAATGTAGGTATGACTTCAGCCAGAGGCTCTGCAGCTTTTTGCAGTTGTGGTGCTGGGACTGGTAGGCCTGTTGTGGTTCTCATGCCATTTCTTATGCTCTTAAAGCATTTACTACATTTTTCTCTAACTATTGAGTGATTCAAGTAATTTGGTAGTGAAGTTTAGTTGTGTGGATTTGCATCCCATATGCTTCCTGGTTTGGGATGTAAATTGATTTCCTTCATACAATTGCCTTTTTAGTGATTATCATAATGAATTTGGATTAAAACTTTGTAGAGGGTGCAATTAGAGCTACTATGAAATAAAAAAGTAATGATTATTTCATTTAAAAGCAGTAACGTGTGGTAGGACAGCTGGGGTTCTCTTTCTGTAACAGAAAATGCCATTTTCTGTTCTTCTTGGATTGTTGTTAGGAAAAAGGAGGGGTGTAAAAAGCTGAATGATAAAACTTCATTTTCTAACCTAAAAGCTTTTTTTTTTTTTGATTAGAGGCAAAATCCAGAATACTTGGCTGCAGAGAGTAGGAACAGCTGAGCATCAATAACTGTGAACAAGACTGTAACAACAGCCCATGGATTACTCATATTTTGTCACTGTGCCTGTTGCAAGCCAAGGCAGCCATGCATGCCTGTGCCTCACCTGCACTCTGTCCACCCTTACAATTACTGTTTCCAAACAGCCCAAGCACCTGAGCACCTTCAAAATGCTTCAGTTTTGTTAGTAAAACCACTGCTCTATTCAAACATGTTTTCTCTTCATGAAGTTCAGTCTTCTTCTCATTCCCCTGTTCTTCTTTGCAGTTCATGTCCTGCATTGTAGGATAGAGGGTGGCAGAGGCTGATAAATCTAACAATGAGAAGTGTAGGTAGAAAAGGAGATTTTTTTTTTTCTTTCTGAACATGCTGTTCCTTTTCATTTTACTAAGAATCTTACAAAAAAATTGAAGTGGTCTCTGATAGGTAAAATGTTAATCATAGCATCAAAAAATGTTAAGGCTTGGAAGGGACCTTAAAGACCATCTAATTCCAGCCTCCCCTGTCATGGGCAGGGATGCCTTCCACTAGCTCAGGTTATTCAGGGCCTTATCCACCTGCCTTGAACACTTCCGGGCTTGGGGCAATCATGATCTGCCTGGGCAATGTGTTCCAGTGCCTCACCACCCTCTCAGTAAAGAATTACTTCCTAATAATACACCAGCATTATTTTTCTTGTCCCTGCTTTAAAAGAATGGTGTAGGTATGAGGTTCTTGTTTTATGGTAGATTTGTTTGTCTTGGGAGTATTTTTGAAGTTGGCTTTTTTGGGGAATAAATCAGGTTTAAGAGTTAGTACTTCCTTGCTATTCTTCATACAGGTGAATTTTCCTGTAGTAATATGAAAGCAGCAGATTAGAAGCATGGTTCTACTGAATGTGTGTTCTTTGTCTTGCAAATGTTAAACTGTGCATCTGAGTAGGAAGGTGGACAACCAGATGAAGAAAATGAATGTGAAGAGAGAACTTGTTTTGAAACAAGTACTGCCTATTAAGACTTGCAAACTCACTCACTATATTCCTAACAGCTGCCGAGGTTTTTCCAGCTCTGCTCTGATAATGTGTGGGGAGTTAGGAAAGCCTGTGCTGAATGCTTCATGGCAGTTTCTTGTGCAACATCACAGGAAGTCCGGAGGACAAAATTGTCAACCCTTTTTATTAATTTGATTAGTGATCCTTCACGATGGGTAAGAATTGCTTTTTATTTTTTTTGAGTAGCTGTCATATTTGAAGCATTTTGCTGCAATACTTCATGTAGAACTTGTTATGGGTGTGGATAATCTAACCTGTTCCATGCACCTCAAACAAAATTATTCTTACACTGGTTAGTTCATTGGTGGCTGTAGAGAGTCCCTCACATTTTCACTGCAGCGTGTAAGAAAAACTGTCAGTGGAGTAGCTTTTTCTTAGCTACAGAATTGCCTATGACTTAACATTGCTGAGAATCATTAACAAAACTGGAAAATTGATTATGATATACCTGTAGTTCTTCAGGTTCCCTACCACCATGATGCTTTTTGGGGGAGGGTTGGTGGAGTTTGTGGTTGGTTTGGGGGTTGATTGGTTTTGGGGTTTGTGTGTGTTTTGGGTGTTGGTGGTGGTGAGTTTTTTATTAATAGAATTTTTCTTGTTTCTTAAGTGATGGGATTTTGTTTTCAGTATCTTTTTTGGGGGGTGGGGTGGATGGGATTTGTTGGGTCAGATTGTTTTTTTGTTTGGGATGTTTTTATTATTTGCCATCTTCAAGATTTACTCTAAACCTTAAGTTTGTTACTGAGCAGATGACTTCTAAGAGCCAAGGATCATCTGCACAGAAGCATGAGCTCATGGATCTTGGAAAGTCATGCAAGTTGTAGTCCAGCAGAATTAATCAAATAATAAAAATTGAGGAGAATGAAATAGGAGCAGGAGAAAGGAGGAGCAAATGCACATCGTAGCCAAATAGGAAAGGGAAAGAAATACGCTTATCAGTCAAATTTCTGAATGTGAAATGCCTGTTTACTGTACATTATTTTTTTTTCCTTTCAACTTGTTAATATTCTGAGATGACCTCTCAAATTTACCTGCTTCTATTATCTAAACAGATTCTTCCTCCTTTGGTTGTGGGGAGTAAGCCTGTCAGTTTGGTTACTTCTGATTTTACTGGTTTCATCCTGCTTTTTCATTTTTCTTAATATTTTTTTTTAAACTTGGCAGTCTGTATACATCTGGCTGATTCTTTCCGGACAACAGCCTCCACTCTTGATTTCCTTAGTAGGCTTATGACCCTTTCAATTCCTAGTAGCAGGCATTTTATGTTTTATAGGACAGCAAGATTTATATATATAATTTTGTTTTTTCACCTTGGACCCTTTCCACTAGGTTCGCCAAGCAGCTTTTCAATCTCTGGGGCCTTTCATATCAACTTTTGCTAATCCATCCAGCAGTAGCCAGTACTTTAAAGAAGAAGATGGTAAAAACCCAGAAGATGGTGATTCTGCACAGGAAAACAGGTACATTTGCTAAATCTACAAGTGTTTTTTAGTCTCCTTGTCCTTCTTCTGCATGAACTGCGCCTTAGAAAAGCTGACTATCTTGGATGAATTGAATATTTGGTAAATGGGAAGGTTTGGATCTTCTCATCTTCGTAGACTAGAATTAGGATCTGTGTTCTGTTGTGGGAGGACTGACTTGATAGACAAGGGAGAACAGTGCATACTGTGTACCTGGATTTCAGGTAAGCTTTTGACATGGTCTCCTGTAAGATCCATGTGGAGAAGCTGCTGAAGTTTGGGGTTGGTTGAGGTGTGCTGAGGACTGCCTGCCTGGCTGGGCCCACGGGCCCTGGTCAGCAGCGTGCAGGTGGAGGTCTCTAACTGATCATGTGTGAGAGGGGTCAGTATTGGGTCCAGTCCTGTTTAACATCCTCTTTAGTGGTCTGGATGGTGGAGCAGGGTATAGCCTCAGCAGGGCTGCTGATGACACAAAACTGGGAGGGAGGAGTGGCTGCTTTACCCACAGGGTCATGCTGCCATCCAGAGGGAGACCGGGACACACTGGAGAGAGTGCAGTGAAGGGCCACAGAATGACAGACTGTAACATCTCTCCTGTCAGGAGAGTCTAAGAGAGCTGGGACTTCAGACTGGAGAATCAAAGGCTCACTGTGGGGGGTCTTGCCAATGTTCATAAATACCTGAAGGGAGAGTGAAAAGAGGATGAAGTTGGACTCTTTCCAGTGATGCCCAGTGGCAGGACCAGAGTCAATGGCCACAACCCCAAACACAGGAGGTCCCCTCTGAACATCAAAACCTACTTTTTTTTTTACTGTGAGGATGACTAAGGTCTGGCAGAGGTTGTCTGTGAAGGCTGTGGAGTATCCATCCTCTGAAATATTCAAAACCTGTCTGGACACAAGTCCTGGGCAACTGTTCTGGTTGTCCCTGCTTGAGCAAGGAGGTTGGCCCAGGTGGCTTCTAGATCCCTTCCAACCTTGACCTGTCTATGATTCTATGATTTCTGTTTTGTTATGGTGTAAGTAAATTTGCTTTGACACATAACAAATTGACAGCACGGGTGTGAATGTTCAAGAGCATAAGAAGTCTATTTTGTTTTTTTAATGTCCATTTTCTTTGCCACTCAACAGTGGACAAGTCAGGATCGCAGAAAATGTCACAACAGATGAAGAGCACAACTGGACAGAGGATCTGTCTTCACATAGTGATGATAGTGATGATTTTGCAACGAAACTTGAAAATGTCATGGAAGATCAAATTACAATGTCAAATAACTCCAAGAGGGAAAGTGATTTCCAGACTGAATCATCCTTCCATTGCACTTTGCCTTCAGAATCTTGTGGGAAAATGGCAGATGAGAACAAGCAAAGTTCTCATTGCTGTACAACAGGTCTGCAGGAGGCTGGGCTGAATTCACAGGAAACCTCTCTTTCAGAGCAGGAATTATACAACTCTTTCCATTTCTGGAGGACTCCACTTCCTGAAATAGATATTGACTTTGAGCTTCAGCAGACTTCTGATATAAAACTCGATAGAGAAATTCAGGAACTCACTATGCCAGTGTCTCCAAGCATTCCTATGGCAACAAGGAAGGAATTAGAAGAAATGATAGAAAATTTGGAACCCCATATAGACGATCCAGATGTCAAAGGTATGGTAAAGATACTGAAGCATTTTTTGTGTTTGGAGATACGCATGTGTTGCTTCAGCAGTTTGGGCTTTAATTTCTTAGTTGTTTTTAAAGTCAGAAGTACTATTTTCTCCTGGTCCTCAAAGAGATTGAGGAAAATTAATAGTTAACTAAAAGGGAATTTGCATTTGTGTCAAGATGTTTGAAAGGAGTGAAATTCCATTTATAAACTGAATGCATGTGCAGTTAGCAGTATAAAGTTCTGACTGCCTGTTTTGACATGATAATCAAATAGATGGTTCAAAGGCATAAGCTGTTGATAAGTTTATTTCTAATTAGCGTACATGGAAAATAAGGCAGATTAAGAGGGTGGGTTTTTTTAATTATCACTGTGAATAATAGTTTTCTTTATGCACATTATCCGATTGATTTTGGATGAAATAGTCTTTTTTTCTGCAAGGGCTTTGTTATTGCAATCACATGTTGACAGCTGTAATGCGACAAGTTTGTTGGATCAGGCTGATAATTGATCCAAGCTGAGTTCTTGAAGTGAACACACATTCTCGATTTTAAAAGCTCTTGAGGAATGGAGAAGGGTTTCATAAGCGTGATGAGGTGGTGGAGCAGCACTTCAGAGACACCTCCTGAGCTAAAAGGACTTGGCTCTCCTACACCTACTTACTGGAAATAGTTTTTTCTTGGTATTCATATGCTGAATAAATTCTAAGGCACATCAGGCTTAAGTGTCACAGTCAGAAAGTCTGGAGGTACCACGAAGGAAGAAGCCATGTTATTTTGGAAATTAAGAATCTCTAGGGGGAAAGCATGCCTCTATACCAGAAAAAATAGGATGAAAAAAAGGGACAAGTTGGGGAGAAACATTTTAGAATAAACTGATACTGCTTTCAACTTACTTTTATTGTTAGTAGCTTGATATGCTAATAACTTTTCTTAAATCTATTTTGTACTTTTATTTAATCACTTGTAAAGTCAGCAGATAAAACTTAGTTTTAGGAGTGCTTTGGGAACTAAGGAAAAGAGGTAAGAAAAAAATTTCACCCTTGCTAATGACTTCAGTCTTCATATAACCCATCTCTGAAGCCAACTGCAGAAGCTCGTGTTGCTGTTAAGGTTTATTTTGTAAAACTGTTCTGTCTGTAGTTAGAGAACATATGTTAACACATAAATTACAGTGGTTCATGTAAACATGTAGTTGTACATCCAGAATTGTCCTGTGTTACGAGTTTATCATGTGTGTTCTTGTTTCAGAGCAGGTTTTTGAAATTCTTTTTGTTTGTAGTTCTCTTGAGGTGTCAGGAGGTTTTCTGTGGAGTAGTTGAGCAACATTTGCACATTTCAGCAGAAGGAAAATCTTACTAGGTTGTCAGTACCATGGGTTTCCCCACTCGGACTTGGTGAAGGCTGTGCAGTGAAGCCCCATACACTCCTCCTAAATCTTCTACTCTTCTTCCTCTTGCCTGTACTCTTGTTATTTGGTCTAAATACTTGAGAAGCTGGAATTTAACAACATGCCTGTTTCAATTTAGTAACGCTGCAAATTTAATTTTGCACAAAGTGCAAGTAGTATTAATTTTGCATGCTTGTCTCAAACACTGGCACAAATAGAAGTGCTAGATACCCAGACTTTAGTCTCAGAGTAACTGATTTAATGCCTGTGTTTTGAATCTTACATTTCCTAAATTGTAACAGAAGGTAGGCTTGCTCTGGGAGTAATCAAGAAGATCAGAGCCCTGACTCTTTGCTCACAGCAATATAATCTGAAACTGTTGTTGCAAACTGATGGTACAAATATTCAGTCAAAAGCTTATCTTGTTTTCATAGAAATTTTAGGAAACTACCTAATTTTGCAGATAATTTTGTTTCCAGCATACATGTCTTACAAATTTATGCCAAAGAGCCCTGGTCCCAAATGGTCCATAGGGTTTTTCCCTGCCTGTGCTTCCCCTCTCTGCAAAGCTGACCATTATGTGTTTGAGTCTTGTAGTGTGGGTAGGCTTTGCTTTGACAGCAGTGACTGAGCAAGCTAGGAGGGTTTTCTTCCTCTTTTAATTTCTTTTTAAATCCCTGTGATCTTTTTCTTGCACTTATTTTCTTCATTGGCTTGCTGTCACCTAAGTCCTGGACTCCTGCTTCCATGCTGTGCTCCTGTCTTTATTGCTGCATTCCCAGCCAAGGGATGGGAGTGGAAGATGCTGTGTTCTCTGTGGTGGGTAAGTGGAGGCCTGCCATACTGGAGAGCTTCCATGGGTACACATCTTCTGCCTTCTATAGCAAATTGGCCAAGCATCCTGAAGGCGTGACAAGATGAAGTGATGAAGTGTGGTTTGGGAATGAGACTGCGGTGTATGATGTTTTGCATGTGTCAATAAGATTAAGTTGTTCAGATGACCTTGTCTCTGGCTGTACCTTGCCTCTCCATGCTTGACTGCAAATTCAGCAGCCTTCTCTTAACATGGGTTTTTCATTGTTTGGTTTTTTGGTTTGGTTTTTTTTTTAACATTTTATAAATTTATGAGGAAGAGAAGAAAATTAATTCCTGTTGTGTGGAACCATAATGGCACAGGGTTTTTTGAAGTTTAAGATCCTACTGAATTTTTATTATTTGACTGTGCAGAATATCTAGTGATGGTAATAAGGTTCTTCACTGTTCAGTCAGAGGACGTTGATGATTTATATTTTCCTAGTTGGTTTCAGCCAGTCCCTGACAGCTGAGGCAGATGTGGGGATTTGGTGCTCAAGTTCAGGCAGCAATGATTCTTTCTGAGTCAGAAAAATATGTTTTTGTTGGGGGTTTTTGTTGTTGTTGTTCCTTCCTTCCTTCCTTCCACCCCACCCTCTGTTTTCTACTACATGTTCATCCCTAGCAGCTACTCTACCTTTGTACCCCTGTCCCCTCCCCTCCACATGTATTCCCCCTCCTATTTCCTTTGTTTATTTTCATTTTTCTTTCTTACTGGGTTTGGCATTCCTCTACTTCACATGTCTCACTTCACCCTTCTGTGTTTTGTGAGTTGCTTCTCCCCTCATCTGCTTGCATCATTATAGCTGAAGTATTGAGAAAGAATAACTCAGTTTTTACCTGAGTGTGCCCTGCCAATGGGAAGAGTCAAAGGAAAGTCATCCCCAGGTTGTGCAGTTTAGAGTATGGCATGTTCAGTGCATATCCCCATCTTCCAGATGTCTTGGATGCTAGACACTAAGGGGTTACTGTTTACATACACACTGGTCATGGTTAAGTGGTTTTGGTTATGTGTTTTGTGTTGGTTTTTCTTTTTTTTTTTTCTTTTTTTTTACTTTTTTTTTTTTTTTTTGAGGGTGGTGGTGGTATTGGTTTGTTTGGGGTTTCCTGCAGTGCACCTCAGTAGAGCAGTTTCTATTTTGAGCCTTAGATTTTGCTTCAAGGCATGGAGACTGATAAGATCTCCAGAAAAAAAAAGAATAACAGAAATCAGTAACCATCATAGAATATTTTTTTCCCTGATTCTCATTCTCACAAAAGGATGAACTGCTTCACCTGAATCTCACTCTTTACTTTGGGGCTTTCCTTCCAGAGCTATCTTATTGCCAAAGTGATAAATCTAAGTGAGAAATAGGTGGTTGAGCAGTCAGCAACCGAGATAAAGACAGCCTGTCTTCTCACAGGCAAACTGCTGGCTAGCAGAGCTACATGGGCTGTGCAAAGTTAAGCACTGCTGTTGTGATCCCAGTAATGTTAACAAGACCTTTCCAATCCACTGGCCAGACATCTGGAAGGTCTCAAACTGGGAGATGGGAGCCCGCACGTTCCTGTGAAGTACGCTAGCTTTTAAAAAATTTTCACAGGGTCTTCTTTCAGGTCACATTTTTCCAGATCCTTGAGGCTGCTGCTGTCTTCACATCCTTCAGAGATTGCTTTTCTTTCTTCAGATGTCTTTGCTTCTTTATTTTTCTTTCCACTGACACTTTCTTCAACTGGCTTTATCTTATGTTTTGCATAGAAAGGGCTAAATCATGCAACATCAGCTTTCCTTAATATTATTTGGGGGGAACAGAGGAAGCCTGACTTGCAGGCTACTGAGACTAACTGTGGCTTAAGCCAGTTACAAGCTGCTTTGCCAAAAATGAGACCTAACAGGGACCAAACCAGTCCAAATGTGGGGTCTACTGATCCCATTCCCTTAGAAGAACTATGTTTATGAGTTAGGTTACTGGCACTGCCTGCAATAAAAGTCTGAAATATGTTGTTAATGAAACAGGTGAGGAGTAAGTGGAGAAGAAACTCTCTGTTCTTACGTTTCAGTTACTTCATCTCTGTACCCATTATTGCAGCCCATAGCTTTTGCCTCGGGGTAAGAAGTGAGAGTAATGAAGGCAGCTCCTTTAGAAAAAAAGAAAGGAAGGAAAAAGAAAAAATATAAATGTAATATCAGTGTCTTCTAGTGAAACATCAGAAGAAACAGAAAACAACAATAATGTTTATTGATAGGACAGAAACTCCTGAAAACCAGGAAATTCAGTAAGACCAGAAAAAAGTGATTTAGAATTTACAGATTGTACCAGTTATTTTAGGATCCTGGTACAGTAGCCAAGACTAAATATTTACTTGTTTAAAAATACATCTCACCTGAAGCAAAAATTGAAGAAAGAGTTAATGGTCTAAGATCCAGTGAACATTGACTTTATCTGAGTCAACGAAGTTACCAGAGTTCTGTACTGTATGCAAAACTGACCTTTACGCTCCAGTTTTTAATGATGGTAGTTGTGAAAGCTGGTTGGCCAGCAGATTCCCTTTTTGAAGCATTTGTCTGTCATTCATGAAAGGAGAGCCTTATCCTTTACTTCAATTTCAAATTATTTTCTGGAAGCCATGCCCTGTCTCATGTCAGTAGGAAATGTCTTCATGAGCGATGAGGAGCAGCAGCAGTGCTTGACTCTTCTTTTAGCTAGCATCTTAAGATGTTTATGGACTTCAGGTCGTTCACCTTTCAGTGAATGGCAGCACTGAAGTCACAAATAAGGACTGAAAGAAGAAAGAAGGCACTTGCAGTCAGTGAAATCCTTAGGAGTTTGGCTTCTCTTGTCCTTCATTACCACATCTTGAGATTGTAGAATTGACAAGAAGCTGAGAAAATGCACATTTTTGTTATATTTCTTCTAGGGCAGGCAGAGAAAATCAGGATAGGTGTTGTCTCCATCCTGTTAAGCCCCTAAGCAAGTCCAGGCCTGCAGGCTGACAGCCGGGCATGGGTGGGGAATGGGTCTTGGAAAATTCACAATTACTGCTGTAGATACTTTTGTTACTAGAAGTAGTCTTTGAAGTTCTGTGTGGATTTTTCAGAAAATACATAAACAGTGTTGAAGCAGTGCATGTCAGGGTAAGCTTTCTGGACTTTTAAGTGAAGGTGAGAGGAATGCACGCTTTTCATGAAGTTGTCCTTCATGAAAGAGGTCTTCAAGAAAAGTGCAGCAGAATATAATCTCCTTAATGTGCAGCAGAATATAATTATTTTTCATTTTCTTGTTTGACTTCTCTAAATGAAAATTTGGGAAATAAGCCAGGCATTTCTTGCCCTAGCATAGCCACCTATTTTGCTGGTTTTGAGGGTTATTTATTTAACATTTAGGTTTTGGAGAAATTTATTAACCTTGATTTTTTTTATTCTCAGATAGTGTTAAAGGGTCTTAAAGTACACAAGTTTATTATTGGTGAAGTAATACTTGAAGAGTAAGGTTGTAGTAGTCTCTTAATAATCTTAAAAATTGTCGAATTCTTTATATATTTGGATGTAAATTATAATATATATTCTATATATTTAAACTGTGTTTCACATGTTTTATAGTGGAAGTATTAGTATAATGTTGGTTATACTTTTAAGTTTTTAACTGCGTGGGGTTTTTTCTGTTTCTTGTTGAGAAATGAAGTAATACAGCAAGAATATCTTTGGGTTATTTTATCAGAAATTGGACACAGAGAATTAGCATTGCATATTGTAAAGAATTGTCTTTATTCCTGTTCATCAGACTCTACTGACAAACTAGTGAAATCACAGTATTTTCCAGTTTTTGCTAGATTTTGCTAAGGCTTCTGATCTAAGATTTTGCTGAGTTAACAATTTTTGTTTCTTGTAACAGTTGCATTTCATATCCATTTCTTCTGTCTACAAATAAGTCCAACTTTCTTTGTTTAGTTCTTGTTAACAACCATGTTCAAAAAGCCAGAGGGTGGAATTCAGAATTCTGTAGTTTAGTATGGCAATATGGGATTAAAAACAAGCATATGATTTGCCATGTAATTTCACAGTGAACATTTAAGAAACCTTGGAAAAGATGAACTCTATGAGGAACAGACCTTTGGATGGCTGGGTAAATTTAATAAGTGAGGAGATTATTCCTCCTTGCCTTCTTGGAAAGAAGTGGAGGAGGAGAGTGGCAGAGTAGATTAATCTGCGTTGAATTCTGTGTCACTTGCAGCTGAGATTGCCTCTGATGCCTCATCTCAGGTCAGGCTATATCCAAGGAGCATTGCTCAACAGAGCTTTTTCTAATTGGCAGTGAACAGAGGGATGGAAACCAGAGCAGCCTCAGAACTGCTGGATCTTTTCCAAAAGAGTGGATAGCAGAGTATGAAGTGCTAATGCCTTCTTTAGATCAGTGAGAGAACATCAGACAGTACAACCTTCTTATTTGGGAGGATCCAAGGATGCTGAAGTATCGGGTCTGGCATCTTTCTATATAAATCTTGCTTTAGAGTTGCTTTTAGAATGTAAGAGTTTAATGAACATATATAGAGGGAAAAGCAACCTCTCAGTACTGAAAGCCTCTGTGAATTCCTAAATCTGTTTTCAGTCTTTATTTGAATTACTTTGTCCCTCTTTCTCTTAGGCCCACCTCCCACAAATGGCCCAGTCTCTTAAGTTAGTATTCATGGGCTGTTCTACCCCCCAAAAAAAAATTTGCACCATTAATATTTACTAAAATTGTTAAAGAACCGATCCTGCCATAACAGCAGTCTCCTTATTCCTCTTGGGTTATGGGGCTTGTTTATTTATTTTAGCTTTAGAAACACATTTCACTGAACTGTGGGTTGGTTGAGTACCCCAGGAAAAGAGTGAGGCATTAATCTAGCACTTAACTGGTCCCTAGTTTGGGATTCACCAACAGCTAATGATCTTGAGTTGCTACCTTTCCTGTGGTCTTTCCTGCCATCTTTCAGTTAATTAGTCACTGTCTAAAAGTTGATCTGTGGTCTTGCTAGAAGTTTTATTGCAGTTTAGTCTCTCATGTATTTATCTTTCACATACTGCAGCACAAGTGGAGGTGTTGTCTGCTGCACTCAGAGCATCCAGTTTGGATCCTCAAGAAGAGACAATGGCCAGTATTGGCAAGGGAACAAATTCACAGACTGAGCTAACCATCAATGACCAGCAAAGTTTTAAACCTATACTGGGTGATATTGTGCCTTTAATTGGTGACACTGTTGAGGTAAGAAAGAGTTTTGTACTTTTACTTTTTTCCCATTAGGATTTCCAGGGCTCCAGTAACAGAGCTGTAATTTGCATTCACGTGGGGATTGCAACCAATTGCTTTCTACTTTTGTCTGGTGTGGTGTTCCCTTTTGTTGGATGGTATTGAAGTGCTAGTAGCTTCTAAAGTAAAATGAGTTGTGTTGGGTGCCTTTGTTTTTGCCATTTCTGTGCTTGTCCATGTAAATTCTTGAAACTGTTTCTGTTAAAATCTCTGTTGTGACTGTTAAATTTGAAGATGTTTTAATACCAAATTTTATTAATGCTTAAAACAGCCCTTGGTGATAATGAGTGAATCTTCTTTTCCAGTGCCTCTCCCTGAACCTGGAAAAGGAGATACTTTGTTCCCTTTGCTCCCTGTTGAATTGATTTACTAAGGTTTACTGGTCAGGCTCAGAGAAGTTCTGGACCTGCAACTGAGATGTTGTCTGGGCTGCTGAAAGTTATTTTAGTAATCATAACATCTTGATTTTTGTTTTTGCACTTACTTCTTCAGCCCCCCTCCCTATTCCCTGTGGGCTGTAGTTCTGGCATGTGATACTCTTTTCTGTTCTTTGCTGTGTCAGGCCAAACCCACTACATTCACTTCCTATAATGCCACAAGCTCAGGTGATATTAAGTGCTGCTGCTGTTGCAGAAATCAGTGGTTCCAAAATAGGCTCCATAAAACCAGAGCAAGTGATTTGTTGAGTCATGCTACTGAAATTATGTCTTCCAGATGAAATTTTAACAAACATCTTTGAAATGTCTAAAAGTTAATATCAGTTCAGTGCAAACATTTTTATTCTTCTTTAATTAGAGCAGTGTTTCTTGATGACATTTAGTTAACTTTTTCTCTAAGCTGTTGGACTACCATCAAGACTAAAAACATATGAGGAGTTCAGGAATGTGACATTTACTTGGATACTGCTGATTATACAGAATCCTAATTTAACTCTACAAACGTGGCTTGTTTCAAAAACACTAGCCTGCCCCCAGTTCCTTTATGTCAGGCTCAATATGCTTTTTTTATTATAGGATCTCTTCTTTCTAATGCTAACCTAAAATGACAGTGTACATTTGTCTTCCATTCTTAAGCATCTTGGGGGTGGTGAGGGTGGTGTTTATTCAGAGGGACCTGTCCTGCATTTTATGTTTATGTTTTTGTATACGGAGTGTAGTGCTGACAGAAAATTTAAGAGCCAGTCACATACCTGTTATATATTGATTTTACATGCTTCAGTTTCATGCTTTAAAAGGATGCTCTTAATCTGTCAGTTTTTTTGTTTGTTACTTGGCACTGAGTCAAGTCCTCATTTTACAAGTGAGCAAATACTGTAGAGGTGACCTAGAATTCTGACAGTCAAGCTGTGTTGAGCAGGTAGCCTGCTGCCCCTAGCAGTGAAGAGATCTCTGATTTTCACAGGTGGTTCTTTGGGTTTTTAGTTTAGTGGGAGTTTTGTTGTTGTGGTGATTTTTTTTCTTCTTGTCTTTTCTTGGGTTTTTTAAGTCTCAGCATAGCAGTGTGTCAGTAGGGTACTGGACACTTGAGAGAAATCAAATTCTCTAGCATTTTGTTTTTGAATGCAGCCTGCACAGTTCTGCGCATAGACCACTAAGGAAAACCACAGTGTGCTTGTCCTTTGGCAGCTGTATTGGTTCACGAAGGAGTTATTGCTGCATATTAAAGAGAGATTTGCTATTCAAATGAAAATAAATGGTGTAATAGAATGGACCAGTAGGATTCTGGGACATGATGAAGCTTGTTTGTTGAGAGTAGCTGTTTAATTTTTCTTAAGAGGCACTGTTTTTGTTTTCTTTAGGTTGTATGTTCTCTGTAAGGTTTGATAAGGGGATGGGTATTGGAGTCTGTTTTTATTTGGAGGTTAGAGGGGTTAAAACTTTAAAAACTGGGCTAAAACCTTCCCACTCCTGTCTGGCTCTCTCTAAGAATAGGACAGATGCCTGGAGGAGATGGACCCCTGACACTGGCCTCTTCTTTGTTTGGACCAGCTGCCACATCAGGAAACACCAGCACCACCTGTCCAGGTGTGCAACCCTTGACACAGAGCAGAGATCTTGGGAGCACAACCCTGGAGCTCTTGATACACAGCCAAGGGAGTTACACTAACCTTAGAGATCTGTAAGGCCGTGATAAAGATTTTGCATTTGGTAAACAAGAAACTTTCAGGCTAAACTCTGTTGAATTTTCATGTCCTGGCTCTCTGCAATGCTCAGTTTGGTGTGTGCATGGAAGATGTACAGATGGAGTTTCAGTTTCAGGGGTAGAGATACTGCATAACCTAAATACTGGCTGATGGCCGTTGTTCTTCTCTACTGGAGCTCTTCCTCTCTGGAATGCATATTTGGCTTTAAAAGTGGCTAGATAAAAACGTTCCCATTTGTGGCACCCTCTGTTATATTCAGTTGTTTGACTTAGTTCAGTCCATAAAGTATGATTTTTTTTTTAAGCTTTTGTAACTGAGGTAGCAGGGAATGTGAGATGGAGTCGTTTGATTTTTATTGTAACAGAATAGATGACTAACCTCTGGTTCCGTGCAAACTGGCAACTCATAGGAACCACTGTGGCTAGGGTGTACTGGCTGCCTCATAATTCCTTGATTTGCAAGATAACAAAGCTGGTGACTGGCAAATTTCAGGGGGAAAAAATCCCCAAACAAACAAAAGGCTGAAAAAGAGTGAAGGAGGAATTGACTGGCAAACTAAAAATCCTGCAGAGATAGTTTTCAGAGCCTCCGGAGGTTTTATAGTTGGAGCTGTGTGCTGCTCATAACGTTTAGTTATGGAGTTTGCTTGCAAATCTGTTCTTGCCTTGGCTCTTTTTTTCCTTGGCTCTTCTTGCTACTGCTTCCTAAGCCTGACAGGTGACATGGACTGCTGTGCCAGAGATATGCAATTGCCTCACAGCTCTTACTGTTCTTTATCACCTGTAATTATACCTCAGCAGCTAAAATTACAGACCATAGCTTAGATGAAAGCAGCTCATGGAGAAGGAAAAAGCAACTGTTTGAAGTCAAACCAATGAAGACAGATTGTATCCTGGAGGCTTTTTTTTTAAGAAGTTTGTAGTTTGCTGGAAAATTCTCATTGACAAAATGATCTGAACAGCTGGTGGAAGTAGGCATGTTCTTGTTGCTTGTGTTGACCCTAGGAGCTCACCCTGCAGCATGTGTGAATAGATAGATACTTTGGCTCAAATCTAGCAGAAATGCCTTTGTCCTGTTCCACCACACAGCAGCCTGATCTGCTTTTCAGATAATCATCACATATTGCTTAAAATTCATGGTTTGTTATGTGAAGCCCATTGTATTTGGGGAGCTGCTCTTGTAACCAAAGGTCAGTGCTGCACGCCCCCAGGAGCACTGTTCATTGCAGCCCATCACTCCTCTGCCATTGTTCTCAAACAGCATCTCAGCCCTTATCCTCAAGGCCCAGATGTGTAGCCAGGGTGCTAAAGTGATTGCTGAAAATTATTTTAATAGGACTGCTGGGAGAGGTGATGAATCTTGTCAGCAACTAAGGCCAAATAGGACTCAATTTTATAAGATGAAGCTTATCCAGAGAAGATTATAGAATAATCACCCCCAGGAAGGGTGCGACAGCATGAGTCTCATGAGGTTCTACTCTTCATTGTGAGGTTGGCTTTATTTTGACTTTTTTCTTGTACAAATCCAAAGCAGCAAGTCCAGCAAAATCAGCTACAGGTGTTTTCTCATTTTCCATTCAGGGGAGAAGCAATGGGACCCATATGTTGGTTATATTTTCCTTAATGCAGTCTCAGAGGTACTCCTGTCCTGTGATTTTCATTCCATAAGAACCAAAGTGGAGCAGAGTAAGAGGAGCTTCTGTTTGAAATTGAAAGCAGCTTTATCTTGTGGACCTTTTGATTTTGGGCTGCAGCAAAATTGTGTTTGATATTAAAATATACATTCCTTTAATCTAAGAAATAGATTCTGAGGCAAGGAAAGCACTTCTTGATGTTGGTATGTCTTTCGTGTTTAATCTTAAAGTGTGTTTTTTGAGACCTTTTATTTTCTTTTTTTCACAGAGTATGGATTCTACACTTCACTATATTCATAATGATTCAGATTTGAGTACCAATAGTAGTTTCAGCCCTGAAGAAGAAAGAAAATCCAAAGTACAGGTAAATGACAGTGATTTCTGGTTTTCTTATATGTTGCAGATAAATGAAGTTTTTTAAATGTATATGGGGATTTCCTTTATCTCCTTTTTCATTCAGTCATTTCTGACATGATCCAGTTTCTATTAAATCTCTTAATTAAGTAGTTTTAAAATAGTCCTTGTTTCCGGTGCTAATGGCTTCATTTAGCAGTTGCTTCTGTTACATTTATGCCTGAGAGATAATAACATTTTTTTTACATGAGATAACAATTGTCATAGATCTTCAGGCTCTGTTTCATTTAGTGTAGTTTTCTATGGAAACAGTACTGGGAATTAGGTTATTGAGGAAACAGGATGTTTTTTAATTGCATGTTTTGAGAGAAACCACCCCCACCCCTTTTTGCAGAACAGTTTTGAAAGTGTTTCGTTAAGCTGGAACTGCCTCTGGTATTTTTTCCAAAAGGAATCAAATATTTGCTGTTGCATAGTCCAGTTTTTCATTGCCACTGTGCATCAGTGTGATTTCCTTGAGTGGGAATCTCGGTCCCTTGCTTGTTCTTGTCAGTGGAGCTATTCAGCAGCTGTGTTAGGAAAATGCTCTTGTGCACCCCTTAATAGAGACAGTCCCTGACACAGCTGAAGCAAAGGCAGTAGTGATGTCAGCACAAAGAAGTTTTCACAGAATTTTGGTTCAGACACGTTAATTCCTCAGTGGACAGAAGGATTGGTCTTCACCAGAGATCTCTTTGTCTCTGGAGAAGCCTCTTCCTCCCTCTTGACTGTTCAGGGAGTTTAGAAGCAATATTGAATACACTGTACTCTGGTCCCTCCCCTTCCCTGCCTCCCCAAGGCATTTTAACTTAGTTTTCTTCTCTTCACTGTCTCAAGATTTTGGGAGAATTAGGAAAGGCTTTTTTGAGCAAGTCTCATCATTTGCTGTTCTACCTGTCTTTATGGATGGTGCAAAATGGCCAACTTGCACAACACTTGAGCCTGAATGTTTGCAGAAAGGTAGATTGCAGTCTTTCCATTTCCTGGATTCCCTAAGAACACTTGGCCCACTTGCTCCTCTCTTATGTTGGTCTGTATATATTTTCAAATTGCCCCAAGTCACGTTATTGTTTCTTTGGGACCTTTTGGTGGAACTTAGCAAATCATTGTGCTGTTATTAAGACACTGTAATTAAATAACATTCTATAGTTGTGGGCGAAAAAAAAGTGTGGAAAAAAGAACGCCCTGGAATTACAGTGAGCCTTATGAGGAGTAAGTGGAAATAGTGTGGATGCTGTGCTTTTGTCTTGCTGCAGGATGTTGTACCTCAAGCCTTGCTGGATCAGTATTTATCCATGACGGATCCATCCCGCGCACAAACAGTCGACACCGAGATTGCCAAGCACTGCGCCTACAGCCTGCCCGGCGTGGCACTGACCCTGGGCAGGCAGAACTGGCACTGTTTGAAAGATACCTACGAGACTCTGGCATCTGACATGCAGGTGAGCTGGAGCGGTGAACAGTCTGAAATTCTGTGATGTGACAAAGACTAATTGGAACCTCTCTAGTGGTTTCTCTTGTTTACTGGCTATTGGGCTGCTGTGCCTTTTACACAGAGCCTTCCATCCCATCCTATAAGGAGTGAAGGTGCAGTGGTTGTTTCAGGGGAAGCAGGGGGTGTGTGGTGCTCAGGTAGTAAAGAAACGGGCTGGTTTGAGTGGGAGATGGATCTCCAGTAGGAAAATGAGAGGTTTCTGATTTCTGTGTGTGCTTGAGATCTTATGGCAGTGTCTGAGAGTCTCCTAGGTTTGAGAATTTGGGCTGTGCTGCTGTTTTGAGCAGACATGCCCCTTCAGGCATGTCTGGAGCTCAGTGACTCAGCCTCACACCAGGCCTTGGTGCCACATCCCATTAGTCATACAGGAATAACATCACTATCACCACGCAGCAGCACTGCTGCTTTAAAAACAAATCCTGGAAATAGCAGCATTTTCCTTGTTGTCAGGTGGTAAGGAGCCTTTTGAATTTTGCTGTCAGTTTACAGTTGTTTCCCAGACCTCCTTTGTTTCCTTTTTTGGAGATGCTCTTTTTATTTTTTTAAATATTCTCATACTGTTTCACCTCTCATGAACTTGCTGCTTGCTCTGTCAGAGCAGCAGTTCTCAGTGATAAATAGTGAGTAATTTTATACATGGCTATTGCTCATGTTTTCCAGGCTCCTTTACAGCCATTAAAAACAACCAGCTAATAAATTTAAGACATAAGTAAAAACAAATTATCCTGCATTCAGAAGTGTTCAGAATTTATCATCAGTCTTAATCTGAAATAAGATTGGATCACCAAACCAGGGCAAAGAAACACTGCCCATGCTAATTGGAAAGTGCTGGCTAAAGAATAAACACTATTTTATTTTTAAAATACTTACTTGAAATATTTACTCAAATTAAACAATTTGCCCTCAATTTAGGGTGTCTGAAAGCTCCACTGGTCCTTGGGCTGCTGAGCACTAAGTGTGGAAGAAACTTAACCTATTATGGAAGCTAAAATATCCCAGTTGAAATATTGTGGGATATATATATCTTACTCATTTAATATTAAAAACAGAGCATGAGAGTGGTAGCATGAAACTAATTTATGCAAAAGAATTTAAAGCAAAAATTAATGTGGGCAAGAGCATTGATGTCAGGAATACTATTTTGCTTCCTGGCACCTGGAAGTTTAAAATACTTTGACTTGCATTTGAATAGTTCCTTGATATTCTGGTAAAAGAAATGATACCTTGTCATTTTGTCTCCTCTTCCATTTTCCTTTTTCTTTTTAAATTTTAAATTTCCAGTGTAATTTTCAGTTGTAACATGAGATGCTGTAAAGATATTTGTAAGTAGTGGAATTTGCTGGGAGTCCAGCTTGAAAAACAAACCCTTAGGTTTGTCTGGAGCCCTTTGGATCAATAACATGGATTTATTTATGTTGCAGTGGAAGGTTCGGAGGACACTGGCATTTTCTATACATGAACTTGCTGTCATCCTTGGAGACCAGCTTACAGCTGGAGATCTAGTTCCTGTCTTCAATGGCTTTTTGAAGGACCTAGATGAAGTGAGGATAGGTGTGCTTAAGCACTTGCATGACTTCCTGAAGGTATGTCTGTGTTCAGCTCTGGTCAAGTGCAGTGACAGATTTTGCTTCATTTCTTTGTACGCACCTGCTTTTTAGCATAATACCCATGTAACTCTGTGGGAATCTCTGAAGAACTCTGTTGAATACTGGAATATATGTTGCAGGAGATCGGTGTTGTTTCTACTTCTTTTTCTCTGAAGAACTTTGTTCATGTTTATTCAGTATGTGAATGGGTTGAGGTTTCTTTCTGGTTTTTTGAGGGGTCTGATCTGCCTACACAAGTTACTTGTCAAATTTTTGTAGAAGTTTCTCTGTAAATGCCTCATTTCTGGAGCTGAGAGACACAAATTCTAAAACTATCTTTTCTGTTTATGCCTCCTTTCTCAGAGTAAAAGGAGAGACTCATCACATTTTCCTTTCAGTAGTGGCCTGTATGATTTTACAGCCTTAAGCATTACAGGGTTTAACCCAGGAAAGCAACACTATTGCTAAAAAAGAGTGTTTCATTAGTTGCATTTAAAGCTCTTGTTCTGTCTGCTGATTGTAGCCTGTAGTTCTTTATGTAAGTTTGTATTTACTGTTACAGCTTCTTCATGTTGACAAAAGACGAGAGTATCTTTATCAGCTTCAGGAATTCCTGGTGACTGATAACAGCAGGAACTGGCGTTTTCGTGCTGAGCTGGCTGAGTATGTGGCTTTCTGAATTTTTATTTTTATTATTGTGGATATTTAAAAATAAGAAAATCAGATAATAGATGTTTTGCAGTGATATTCTTAATTTCATTTCTGGTTAGTAGATGGTCCTTCTCCTCCTCTGCATGTCCCCCTTGTTCCCGGTAGCTGTATTGTCTTTATTGTGAATAAGTGGCAGTTTAATATTTGCAAGTGACCCACAGTCAAGCTGATGACATTGAAAAATAGAAGATTTTGCTTCCCAGTAACTTCATTATGGCCACATTGCATATTTGATAGTAAGTAATTTGATAAGTTATAATTATAAATAAGTGATAAATAATTTGGTAAGTATTGTTGTATAAATGATGGTACTGAGTTAAGCTGCTTTTTTTCTTACTGTGATGTACTCTTTGGTTCTTATTCCATCCTGTAGGCAGCTGATTTTGCTTCTGGACCTGTACAGTGCCAGGGACATCTATGACTACCTGAGGCCTATTGCTTTCAGCCTCTGTGCAGACAAAGTGTCCTCTGTCCGCTGGATTTCCTACAAGCTGGTAAAGCAGTCTAAATAAATTTATGATGTCAGACTTCTGCGTGGTGGTGGTCAGGAGTAATTTTTGTATTTACTTTTGTTATTGTTCTCATTTCTTCAAGGTTAGTGAAATGGTAAAAAAGCTGTACATGGCTTCAACACCAACGTTTGTGATAGACCTCATGAATGAACTTGTTGAAAAGTTCTGTAGATGCCACAAATGGTCTGGTCGGCAGACTTTTGTCTTTATTTGCCAGGTGAAATGTCTTAATTTTTATTCTGGGGTTTTGGGGAGGTTGGTTTGTTGTTTGTTTGCTTTTGTTTTTGTTTGGGGGTGGTGGTGATCAGAATTAAAGGGATCGGAACTCTCCAGCTGTCCACTGACACTATATTGGTGAATATTTGAAAACTTTGTTTCCAAGGGAATAGTTTCATGGCTGGTTTTTTTTCTCTGTTTCTCCATAGAGGAGCTTGAATGCATCTTTAGCTCAGCATATTGGCACTAGGTCATCAAATCTGATGTCTAGCAAAGTCTAGCAAAATAATCAGAGTTAGGAAGGTGCTTTGTTGCTCAGCATGAAGTGAGATTTGTACAATAAATCTTTAGAAATCAAACAGTAGGTGCAGCTTGTACCTCTTCAGCCAGCTTGTGCAGCTTAGTCAAAACCAATGCATTCTCAGCAAAACAAACAGGAGTTGAAACTAGCTGGGATCCCAAAGAAATGGTCAAATTTGGAGGCTGTAGCAGAGATGCAGACTGGGAACCACCATGGCTGCTGCCCAGGTGGACAGTTCTTTGAAGTATTTGGAAAAATGTGAGCTTTTACCTTGTTCAGAGAAACATGTTTTGGTATAAGAGCTGTTTATTGAGATGAACCATTTTTGTCTCAATATAGTATATCTAGTTTAAGCAAAGACTAAATTAACTGAGAAGGATTGTAAAGGTCTTCTGCTTTTCTCTCCTGTTTTTCAAGTGGTATACAGTGATTTTAAAAAAATAAAAAAGGGGAAAGGGGAGTTCCAGATTTCACACAAAATAAAGATGGCTTCTAACTGAGCCTGAATTTTCTCAACTCTAGTTTGCTTCATTGTGTCTGGGTTTCTGTTAGAAAGTGCTGTAAAAGTTTGTGCTAGAAAGTGTATGCTAAAACTTTGTGGACACTATCAACCGTATAGGTGCGATGAAGGTAATAAGATCTGTTAGCTCTGATTTTGTGTTGAGATTTCATCCTCCCTGTGCTGAAATTTAATGAAATGGCCTCTGTGTTCCTGCCAGACTATCAGTGAAGATGACTGCCTGCCCATGGACCAGTTTGCTGTGCATCTCTTGCCACACTTACTACACTTGGCATCTGACAAGGTTCCAAATGTTCGAGTCCTGCTCGCAAAAACATTGAAGCAAACCCTTTTAGAGAAAGGTTAGTGGCAGAAGGAGGTACAATAGGCTGACTGTATGGGGGTTTTTGTCCCTCAGTTTTCCTAAATTCAGCTGGGAAAGAAGAAACAACATCAGATGTGGGCTGCTGTTGCTTTTTACCATCTCTTTGGTGTGAGATGTTACCCTGGCTGACATAAAGCCATGACCCTGTTGTGGGGTCCAGCCTGCTGTTGTGTAGTGCTGAGGAAATGAGTTCTTGCTCAGCCAGCCTGTTCTTTTGGTGTCATTTTCCATGAGTGAGCTACTTCATAGAGGTGTTGTCAGAAAGCACAAGTGAGCAACTAGCAACTGTGAAGCTGTTGAACAGTGCCCTTTATCCAGTAAAAAAAAAAAAGAAAAACAGTTGATGTTCTGTATAATAAGAATAAGAAAAAAAAAAGTAAAAATACAAACCAGCATTTTTTTGTCAGTGGGGGAGAAGCTGTTGTTTGGGCTTTACATTTTATGGCAGCAGTGGGAAGAAAGCTTCTCTGGATTCTCTTCAGGGAAATAAGACATGCAGCTCTCGAACTGCAGACTTTGCTCAGAAAAGCATCCCTGGTGCATCACAGGTGCCAGGGGAGTCAGCAGTGCTCGGAGTCCAAAGCACTGTAAAGGAAGGCAGCATTAGAAATATCAGGCTATTTTGTAAAACAGCATAGTGCCACACTTGGAATACTTCATCTTCTTCTGGTCACTCCCACTCTCAACACCATGCAGTGGCTTGAGGACTGCTGTAGAAAAGTGCAAAATATCCCAGTGCCAAGGATGCCAACTCAGTGAGCACTGGGCTGTTGGGAGCTGCCTTGTGCATGCTGACTCTGAGGAAGCATATGGAGACAGTTGGATGGATCAGCTGATGGGCAGTGATTTATCCTCTGTTAACTGTGCCAAGGATGTCACTGTTCTTCCTGCTCTCATGTGGCATTGGTGTTTTTGTGCCCCCAATGTGGATGATGCACCTCCATTCTGCATTGCCACTATGTAAGCTTATGGCACAGGTAGTCACTGCCTCAGAGATGTTCTGTGTGGTTAGGCAGGGTGGATAGATTTGGAAAGGCAGATTGAAAAAATCAATTCAGGAGTTTTTAAACCTCAGATACCATCTAATCTGTGAGCCATTTGTAGCTACACTGCTTTTATGCACCTTGTGTTCTGTAGTTCATCAAAACTGTTGAATGTTGGAACTTCTTCCACTTGTATTTCATGTTATCTTAGCTCTATCATTTGATAATTTCTTGGCAAGACTGGTATGGAAATGGAGTGGCAAGACTATGGGTTAATGGATCTTTCCTCTGTCACAAATAAGCACTGTCATCTGGAGTTGCTTCCAGGCTTTTCCTTCCTCTTTGGCTATGCAGTTTTTCACCATTTTGTACTGAAGGGCTATAGAAATCCTGTACTTGAACAGCATCATTAGAACAACTGTGCTCTGAAACATGGAATGATTTTTTTAAAAGGTTAATTAATTCATAGATGTATTTGGAAGGTGTCTTGTGTGCCTGCTCCAATATTCCAATTTGACTGTAAGAGTGCACTGTCCTCTGAAATTTTATATCTCAAGGAGTATGCTGAGGTTGGCATTGAAGTATCTGCTTTCCTTTCTTACTATAAGTTTTGTGCATTTTCTCTTACAGAGTATTTCCTGAATTCTGCCAACTCCCACCAAGAAGCTGTAGAACAAACAATTATGGCTCTTCAAATGGATGGTGACAGTGATGTTAAGTATTTTGCAAGCATCCACCCTGCCAGTACCAAAATTGCGGATGATGCCATGAGCACTGCTTCATCAACTTACTAAGTTCTGAATGTGGCTATAATTAAAAAAAAAAAAATTAAGCTATTCTCAAATGCTTCTAAAATGGTTGATTTAGAGCAACCTCTTTGGAAGGAGGGATTTCTTGCCAGATTTAACAGGTGGATGTTATCTAAACCTGATAACCAGGGATTTTAAGTCAAGGCAAAGTAAACATACATGTGTCAGCTTGACTTTAGAAAACACTGCTCAGAGGATTATTTTTGCCACCGGAGCCTTAAATCTTCTGTCTTCCTGAACAAATGAAACTTGAATTGGCAGAACATTTTCATTGTAGAAAGGATGTGATGATTTCCAGAGACCTGCATTGTTTCTCCTGAGGAGTTAACTTAGTGAGTATTTTCTGTAGCAGCTGATAGGCAGGATGGCCAGAGAGGCAAGTTTGTACAGGGACTTGAGACCTCCAGTATTAGAGCTAAAGTTTTTATCAGTCAAGGACTTGATTTGTGTGCAGCTGGGCACACCCTTAAGTGGGAATAGCTTTGATGTTTGTAAATGGGAAAAAGTAGAAATTTGGATTTCTCTTAAGGGCTCAGTGCTAACACTAAACTAGAATCTGATTTTAATCCTTAAATGCAGCATATTGCTGTACTCATTAACAGAAAACTTTGCTGAGTACCTGTGTCCTAATTATTTTCATGCTGGTCATGACCTAAAGGAAATTTATTAGCACATGTACTTTAAGTCAGGTATTTTTAACTTGATCATGATCAGCTCTGAAGGTGCAACTTTTTTCTTCATATACTGTACATATCTGTGAGCCTCTTTGGAGTGCTGCAGTCTTTAATCATGTTGTTTAAAAGCTGTTGTGATACAAGTTGTTCTCTACTTGTCCAAATAAAATTTATTAATAAGATTGAAAGAAATCTTGTGACCTTTTTAAGACATTAAAAAAGTTTGAAATTTAAGTGGAGTTTTTCTTGCAGTTTTTTGCACTTTGGTGGCTATTTCAGGGGCAAGGGGTTTGCTTAATGACCATGAAAAATTCTGCATTTTGAGATGGAATATGCTACAGCACAGATTTACTTAGTCTATGTTGTTGAGGCTTTGCTGGATTCTTCAAGTGTTTCTTTTGCTAGGGAAGCTGTTGCCTCCAGTCTGAAATGGCATCTTGGCTGGAAGTAAGTCTGAATATCTACCTCAGTCAGATTTACAGAAAACTCTGAGTTCAAACTGCCCTTAACCTGCCTGCAGTCTGTTGACTGCTTTCCTTTCCTCTAATTTAAAATTACTGATCCAGTATCTCCTTCTGTGTCTTCCAGGGACAACTTCCTTAAATCACCTTTCTTCCAGCCTGTGGAACTCAAAGTGTGCGAAGATATTTTTCCCCCGAGGAAGTAGAAATGGCTGTGGCAGCTTATCTTTGATGTATTTTAGCAGAACATTTTCACTTATCAGTCAGGTACCTGATGCCCTGGCAGCTGAGCCTTAGGGAGATACCTTTATTTTCATCTCTTGTTTTTTTGGAAAACAGATTATTCTGCAGTTTCTTCTCTTGTAAATAGAAAGTTGCTATTTACTCCCCAGAGGCTGCTTATGTACTCCTTAGCACAGCCATGAAGGTGGTTAAGATGCAGAGTCATCTCTGTCTGCCTTGGAGTGTGGTGGGTTTGGGGTAGGTTTGATTTTTTTAATTTGAAGGGGTTTTTTCTTTTAGGCTTGAGGATTTTTGTGGGATTTCTTTATTAATTACATTTTGTAGGTGTGTGGTTTTTATCTGCTTTTTTTTGGTGTGGATTTTTTATAAATAAATATATATGTTTATTATTTTTTTTTTTCTATGCATGTCCCTTTTTCTTTCAAAATCAGCAAAATCCCTGGAGGACTAGGCAGGGTGACAGCACTGTGGATGGCAGCAGGCTGTGTGGAAGCAGGGAGAAGTGCAGCTCTCCCTCCTGCCCTAAGAAGAGCACCTGAAAGTGACTCATCTTCTCCCAGACCAGATGATTCCCATTTTAGCAATATGCATTAAGGTCCAGTTAATTTCTGCATTTTGTTAAGAGAACATAAATCCCTTCATCTGAGGGATATTTTGCCTGTCATGATGGTTAAATTGTAGTTGAATAATGTGTGCAGTTCCTGAGGTGAGCAGGAGCTGCTGAGGCCAGAGGATGGTTCAGGTCATTCTCTTGACTGTGAATGGAGCACAGTATTTGCTGGAGGAGTATTGGGTTTAAATCCCAATGTTTGGAGTCTGGGATTAACATGACCCAACCTAATTCCATCACTGCACTCAAGTACTCTTCCACTAGTCCAGTAAAATGAAGGATTGTATCTGATCCCTCTAGGTATTTTCTAGTTACTTAAAGGTAAAACATTTCTATGTTGAAAAACGAGACAGAACTTCTTGGGAGCTTTATTTATGCAGTAGTGGTGCAAGTCTAGGAATTTGAGGGAGAGTTTGAAGCTTTTCCTAAGGAAGACTCGAGTGTTTTCAGTTTCAGAGTGCCTGAATTCCCCTTTTATGTAATAACTGAGGATCATCTTCAGTGAAGAGGAGAAATGGCTTTATCCTTTCTCCTGCACCCAGGGTGGAGGAGAATCCATCCCCATGGATCCATCCCCTTTTCTGCTCCATTTGATGATTCCCAGGAAGCAGAAGGGGAGGAAAGACTTGCATTATTCTCAGGATTTCCCAAGAGCATTTGATCTACATCCTGAGGGATGTGGACTCTATTGCTGAACTTTGATACGGGATTTTCTCATGCCAGCAGTGTTAATAATTCAATTTTCATTATGTCTCCAAGGATATGGGCTTAGGGGGAATGTGCATCCTTGTTCTGAGTGCTTCTAAAGGGCTCTGTTTCTTCTGTGGGACAGTGTCTAGGGATGCTGCCAGAGATCCTGCTGAATTACCTCCTGGGTGCCTTGTCTGAGGAAAGATTTGAGCTCTGCACCTCAGTTCATTTCTCTTTCGGTCAGGATTTCCTGAGCAGAAAGGGAGGTGGCTCCCAAATTGTCATCTGTTGGTTCATGGTTTTCAAAAGCTGTATTATCACTCAACCTCCACCTGCTTGGTAGAATACCAGATTGGTTCTTCACAGGCAATTTTCATTGTTTGCCATTTAATCTTTTGGCTTACTCATCTTGCATCTTCCTTCATGAGAATTCTTCACAGGAAATCCCTTTTATTCCCATGTCCTGGTTGCAGCACTGCCTTACTCCCACTTGCTGTTTTCCACAGTAGGTTCTCTTCCTTAGGTGTTTCTCCCCAGGGACCCAATCAGGATTTGGTAAGGCCATTTCCTCACCACACTTTTCCTGCAGATTTCATGCCAATAAAACTGGAAAATGTCTGGATCTCTGTAGAGGGGGGGGGGGGGGGGGGTTTGTTTATAACCAGGACATGGAGCATGTTTTTTTTACTGCTCTGAATGTCCCAGATGGCTGCTGCACAAGTTCCTGGCCCCGTGGGTTCATTAGGACAGCAGAACAGCAGGGTACTTGTTACAGCCTTATTAGTGCTCGGCCCCTTGTCCCTGCACTGCCAGGGGATCGGGCTGCAGAGGTGCCTGATTGGAATTGAAGTGGAGGGGGCAGGAGGGCAAAGTCTGTCCCATGGCTCAGGCACTCTGACTGAGTTCCCTCCTGCTGGCAAAGTCTCCTGTTGG